>NC_138772.1:202029105-203374105 GCF_965119305.1 Pelophylax lessonae
CCTCCCCGATGTCATGTGACTTGTTAGTGTCTCAGGTGTGAATGGGGAGCAGGTGTGTTAAATTTGGTGTTATCCCTCTCACTCTCTCATACTGGTCACTGGAAGTTGAACATGGCATCTCTTGGCAAAGAACTCAGAGGATCTGTAAAAAAGAATTGTTGCTCTACATAAAGATGGCCAAGGCTATAAGAAGATTGCCAAGACTCTGAAACTGAGCTGCAGCATGGTGACCAAGACTATACAGTGGTTTAACAGGATAGGTTCCACTCAGAACAGGCCTCGCCATGGTCGACCAAAGAAGTTGAGGGCACATGCTCAGTGTCATATTCAGAGGTTGTCTTTGGGAAAAATACCTATGGGAAAAATACCTATGAGTGCTGCAAGGACTGCTATAGAGGTTGAAGGGGTGGGGGGGGGGGGGGGGCAAGTCTCCAGACCTAAACCCTATTGAGCATCTGTGGGGCATCCTCAAATGGAAGGTAGAGGAGTGCAAGGTCTCTAAAATCCACCAGCTCAGTGATGTCGTCATGGAGGAGTGGAAGAGGACTCCAGTGGCAACCTGTGAAGCTCTGGTGAACTCCATGCCCAAGAGGGTTAAGGCAGTGCTAGAAAATAATGGTGGTAACACAAAATATTGACCCTTTGGGCTCAAGTTGGACTTTACAACTTATACCCATGAGGGCTGTAAAAGCAATAATTTTTCAGTCTCTCCGGCTGCATTACTGCAGCCACTGACAAATACTGTGAGAAGTGGTTAATTGGAGAAAAAAAAAAAAAAAAACGGTGTTAAAATGTACTTTGCAAAACCTATGAATTGGTGACAGAACCAGCTCATTTCTCACTGGGGCTGTAGTGATTGCTTCTTATATTCCTTTTTGGTAGATGGTAACTAATTAGCCTCTGCACTTATGTTTAGCAAGGATGCAGTGCACAAAGATATCTACCTTTGTGCACTGCCTCCTTTTTCCCCATTCTGTCCTATACACTACTTATCTCTTTATTCATGCAAATGCATTCAGTCTCATGTGATCCAGAGACACATTGCTCTGTTGCAAACATTACTGTTTTACTAGCCAAAAACTCTGAAATCTTTAAGATCTGGATATTAAATAGAACAGTTTAGGAGGTCTTCATACAACCGTATTTTCAATAAGAACCAACTAAAATAGGACATTGGCAAACCATGGACAATGGCAAGCAATATATGGTTTCACCACCATACATAGGGAAGTTCTAAACCAATTCGGTCTCCTTTGGGTCACTCTTGGTTATACAGGCCCCACCGTAGGATGAGAAAATGAACATCATAAACCTTTTGTAGAATAGAGTCTTCATTCTTTTGTTTGAAGTCATGTTTTCTGCTATATTTCACATATATGTGGCTTTTGTTTAGGCCCATGTAATGACGTCAACTTGAATCGGTTCTGGAATGTTCCAGTGCTAGTGACTTAAGGTACCTCTAATTTCTTTCATTAGAGCAACCATTAAAATTTGATTTAGGCAATTAGGTAGTTTATATTACATTGTGAGATATCTGCCTAAAAAAAAAAAAAGGTACATTCGTTATGTAACAAGTTAACTATTTAAGATTGTTATTCAGTATTACCTGCCACTTTCTTGTGAATCCGCTTTGAATGATGGAGAAACTGGGAGATTATACCAGTTATTTGTCCCCACAACGGTCACAGATGCATTTGTTCCAATCACACGAGTGCCTAAGAGAACACAATATTAAATCAAATATCAGGACTCTCGCTCCTACCGCTGTTCTTTACAAAATGTACAACAAATTCAGGGATGGGGGAAGGATTTAAAGTAGTGGTCACAGCAAATTTTAAGGGCTTGAAAGCATTAAATACAGAGACCAGCTGCCATAGAGATTCCTATATCCTATTGAAATGGTTTGATAAAATCCCTAGCTGGCATTAGGTTGTTGGCAGCATTAGTAGCAGCCAGGTAGTGGGACTCCTTAAGTGCAGTTGGACAGGGGATTTACTTCAGCCACATTTGTCGACACTCCTTTTAGAATTCCAACTTAGCTAAGTTAGTCCCCGATGCAGTGATATGCCATCTACCTGCAAAAGGAGGAAGCCACTCTTGACTCCCCCTGCGATTTTGACGTGTTTTTGATGCGTTCAGTTTTAAAGCGTTTTTGATGCAGTCCAGTGCAAATCCCCCTCTGCTATTTTGTTAACCTTAAGGACATATGCTTTCCAGTGCATTATGGTGCATTCCAGTGCATTTTTGATGCGTTTTACTGCGTTCCACTACAATCCAGTAAAGGAAAAAATGCAGCATGTTCTACTTTTTTCGTGGAACTGAAAGCACTGGTGTGAACTTTGCCATTGGAAACCATATAGCCTACTTTCCATGAGTTTTTGATGCAGAAAAAAAAAGAAAAAATACACAACACTGGACTGCATGTGGTGTGAACCGGCCCCTTCTCATCAGCTTTAATAAAAATACTGTATATGG
Source organism: Pelophylax lessonae (assembly GCF_965119305.1). NCBI lineage: Eukaryota > Metazoa > Chordata > Amphibia > Anura > Ranidae > Pelophylax > Pelophylax lessonae. The sequence continues at coordinate 202,031,581 of NC_138772.1, forward strand.
ATCACAGTCAGTCTTTACCTGGTTTAAGTTTTTCTTCCAAAACTTGATCTGGTGAAATATAGTACTCAATTTTCATTGGGGTTCCTGTCAGAAACATATTTAGAAGCAGGGAAAAAATGGTCAGTAGGTGGTGTAAATTTGAAAGTTTTCTTGCCTAGAATGTCAAAATTTCAGCATATAGGAAAAGAGCATAAAATGAGTTTAGAAAACCAAAGAAGCAAGTAACCTATATCTGGAGTACAGTTTCTGAAACTAGAAGAAGTGGACCTCACCTGTGTGGTCTGGCTTTAAATTCTTGAGACCCAACTAGTAACCCCCTGCACATTTCACTTCCTGCTGTCAGAATACAATAGCTCAGTGGTGAGGATTCCCTCATCTACATCAAGTGTGTGTATGAGGGAAATCAAGTCAGTTCTTTTAATTCTTTTTGTATACAAACTTTTATTGAAAGGAAACAGAGGATGATGGTACAAAGAGAATTGGTACAATAATATGACAAAAATTGGTATCACATAGAGTAAACAGAGATATAACAATCTTAAGTCATTTCAATTTAACTCTATTCAAAATGTGAATTTGACATCAAAATAACAACAAGGATATCGAGAATATAATTCCTGGATATAGGTACAGAGCAGAAAGAGATTCCAATAACACTAAGCGTTAGGCCGGAGACACGGTGTCAAATAAAAGGGTTTTAAATAGTTAGTCACCTATACAGTAATTAGAAAAAAAAATATCTGAGTGTGTAATCCATGGGTCCCATTTATTAGTGTGAAATTTAATAGAGTTGTAAATAGTATGAAAATTTTTTTCCATAATATAGATAGAGTTTATTCTTGTTTTAAGTTGTGAAACCGGAAAAGAGTTTGATTTCCAATGTATAGCAATCAGCCATTGTATCGCAACTGAGATAGTGTGAATTAATCTAGTGTGAGGTATGGATAAATTAATAATTGGTGAAAAAAAGTAAGCAATTAGATAGAGTGAGGGTGATGTTCGTATCAGCGATTTTTGAAGAAAAAATTTCCAACTGGCGCCAGATGAAAGAAATTTTATCACAATACCAAAATATGTGGGTAAGGGAGCCAGGAGAGGAGCAGCCTCAAACAATTTGAGGGAGCGGAAGGGAAAATAGCGTGTAGTTTAAGAGGTGTTAAATACCATCTCGTAAGCAATTTGATCGGTGTTTCTCTAATAGTGAGGGATCTTGTACATTTCCTGAGATTGTCAATATTCACACACCAATCTTATATGGATAGAGTAAGCGAACATTCACTCTCCCATTTGAGCATATATGTGAGCTTGTTTGGAGGATTGGTATCAATTAAGTTATTATAAATTAAAGAAATAAGGCCTTTGCCTCTAGGGTCTTTGAGGCATATATTTTCATAAAAGGTAGGGGAATCTAGGTTGGAAAGTGGATAATATTTATGAAAAAAATGTCGAATTTGTAGAAAGTTGCAATGCTCTGAATTCGGAAGATTGTATTTTGAATGTAGGGAAGAGAAATCAACAAAACTCGAATCTGTGATGAATTTAGATAAGGTCATTAGGTTTCTACTAATCCAAGGAGAGAGGATACTCGTATCATAGAGACCTAATGGAAATTTTGGGTCACCAAGGAATGTGGCATTAATAGGAGTTGTAGAGGACAAATGGAATTTAGAAACATATGTTCTCCAGAGAGATAGTGACTGAGAGACGATTAAATTTAAAGATTTGAGCTTTGGTAATGGAATATTTTTAGACCATAGAATACCAGAGATATGATAAGGGAGAATAGACTGTTTTTCAAATTGTATCCAGGGAACTCTGGAGTTTGGGGTATGCCATTGGGCCATCTGAGAAAATCGAGATGATAAATAGTATAGCCAAAAGTCAGGTAATCCCAAACCACCCTTGTGTTGTGAAGTAAATAAAACAGTTTTAGAAAATCGGGGACGAGAATTTGACCATATGAACTTATTAATTTCTTTTTGGAACTTTGTAATGAAGTATTTGTTTATCCTAATGGGAATAGATCTGAATAAGTAAAGGACCTTTGGCAGGACAGTCATTTTGACCGCAGTGACTCTGCCCAAGAAGGAAATGCGAAAGACCTTCCACATTTTGAGGGTCCTTCTGATTTTTAAAAAGAGAGGTGTGAAATTTTTTGCAAAAAGGGAGTTAATGTCTGGGGTGAGTTGGACCCCTAAATAAGAGATAGCTGAAATGGACCACTTAAAATTAAAGGATTGTTGAAGAGCGCTAAGTTGTGAAGTGGGGATATTAAGTGGCATACCGATAGATTTCGAGACATTGACTGTAAGGCCTGAGAATGAGGAGAATATTTGTAAAGTCTTAAATAGGTTTGGTAGAGATGTTATAGGTTGGGATATAAAAAGAAGCATGTCATCAGCATACATACTAAGTTTATATTGTTTATTAGAGGAATTATATCCTTTAATATCAGGGTGGGACAGAATGGCTATGGCAAGAGGTTCAATGGCTAAGGCGAATAGTAATGGGGAAAGGGGACAACCTTGTCTGGTGCCTCTACCGAGTTGAAAAAATTGAGAATTGCAACCTGGAATACGAACTCTAGTTTGAGGATTTCTATATAACGCTTGGAAAGCGTGTAAAAATTCTCCATGTATCCCATATTTGGGGAGGATGTTATTCAGGTAGTCCCAGGAGACACTGTCAAATGCTTTATTTATGTCTAAACTTAGAAGAAGAAGGGGTTCAGATTTAATGTTCGCTTCTTGGATGATGTTAGTGGCGAGGCGTATATTATCGGTGATCTGACGGCCTGGGATGAAGCCTGATTGGAAAGGGGATATTAGTGGGGCAATAATCGAGGAGAGTCTATTCGCTAAAAGTCTAGAGAAGATCTTAAGGTCATTATTAATAACGGAAATCGGTCTGTAGTTTTGTGGGAGGGTGTGGTCTTTGTCTGGTTTAGGGATAAGGGACATATTTGCCAATAACATTTCTTCGGGAAAGGAGCCTCCTTTGAGGATGTCATTATAAAGTTCAGATAATTTGGGTGAAAGTAGATGGGAGAATTGCTTATAGTAAAATGAGGTGAATCCGTCCGGGCCAGGGGCTGAGCCCCTTTTAAGGGATTTAATAATCTGCGAGATTTCGTCAGGGGTGCAAGGGGCATTTAGTATGTCCGTTTGAGAGGGCGATAAGGAGGGAAGCTGTAGGTTATCTAACCACGAGGGGTCTGTGGGGGCAGCGGCGGATGAAGATTTTGAGAGAAGATTCATATAGAAATCTTGAAAGATTGAAATGACATCCTTAGGATTCGTGACAATTTGGTTCGATCTGTTTTTAAGTTTATAAATATGTGGTGGTTTGATAGATTCGTTCAGTTTGCGGGCAAACATAGTGGAATACGAATTGCCAGAGAGGAAGAACTTTGCTTTGGACCACCTAAGGGCTTTCTCTGCTCTAAAAGAAAGGAGGGCATCCAATTCCTTACGTTTGTTTGAGATTAGTTCCAAGGTTTGTGGGTCATGTGAGTTCATGTGTGATTTGTTCTTTTAATTCAACCTGCTTTAGTGACCTCGATTGGATGGAGCTTTACCTTCTAAAGAATAATTGCAAAATCAGACAGAATGTAAAATAAACATATTAATATACTGTTGCAGGAAATAGTTATTTAAAACCCAGGAATAGAATTTTCAGACAAACTTTTCAGGAAGCAAGCCTTTTTTATTCGCTGCAGCAAGGTGACTCAGCCCGACTCATGCCTGTTTGCCAAGTCCCAAAAATAGGCACATATATATATATAATTTACAGGTCCCTCTCAAAAAATTAGCATATTGTGATAAAGTTCATTATTTTCTGTAATGTACTGATAAACATTAGACTTTCATATATTTTAGATTCATTACACACAACTGAAGTAGTGCAAGCCTTTTATTGTTTTAATATTGATGATTTTGGCATACAGCTCATGAAAACCCAAAATTCCTATCTCAAAAAATTAGCATATTTCATCCGACCAATAAAAGAAAAGTGTTTTTAATACAGAAAAAGTCAATCTTCAAAAAATTATGTTCAGTTATGCACTCAATACTTGGTCGGGAATCCTTTTGCAGAAATGACCGCTTTAATGCGGCGTGGCATGGAGGCAATCAGCCTGCGGCACTGCTGAGGTGTTATGGAGGCCCAGGATGCTTCGATAGCGGCCTTGAGCTCATCCAGACTGTTGGGTCTTGCGTCTCTCAACTTTCTCTTCACAACATCCCACAGATTCTCTATGGGGTTCAGGTCAGGAGAGTTGGCAGGCCAATTGAGCACAGTAATACCATGGTCAGTAAACCATTTACCAGTGGTTTTGGCACTGTGAGCAGGTGCCAGGTCGTGCTGAAAAATGAAATCTTCATCTCCATAAAGCTTTTCAGCAGATGGAAGCAAGAAGTGCTCCAAAATCTTCTGATATCTAGCTGCATTGACCCTGCCCTTGATAAAGCACAGTGGACCAACACCAGCAGCTGACATGGCACCCCAGACCATCACTGACTGTGGGTACTTGACACTGGACTTCAGGCATTTTGGCATTTCCCTCTCCCCAGTCTTCCTCAGGGTCCGGTCACCTCTTCTTGTTGTGCAGCGTTTTCTGCCACACTTTTTCCTTCCCACAGACTTCCCACTGAGGTGCCTTGATACAGCACTCTGGGAACAGCCTATTCGTTCAGAAATTTCTTTCTGTGTCTTACCCTCTTGCTTGAGGGTGTCAATGATGGCCTTCTGGACAGCAGTCAGGTCGGCAGTCTTACCCATGATTGCGGTTTTGAGTAATGAACCAGGCTGGGAGTTTTTAAAAGCCTCAGGAATCTTTTGCAGGTGTTTAGAGTTAATTAGTTGATTCAGATGATTAGGTTAATAGCTCGTTTAGAGAACCTTTTCATGATATGCTAATTTTTTGAGATAGGAATTTTGGGTTTTCATGAGCTGTATGCCAAAATCATCAATATTAAAACAATAAAAGGCTTGCACTACTTCAGTTGTGTGTAATGAATCTAAAATATATGAAAGTCTAATGTTTATCAGTACATTACAGAAAATAATGAACTTTATCACAATATGCTCATTTTTTGAGAGGGACCTTTTTATATCCACAGTTACATCACAAATGCATATACAAAAAGTATAGAAATTAAACTTTTCTTTTTATCCAAGCAAGACACACATCTCAGCTATTTCCTGCCAGTTTAGCAGTTTGACATAACTGTTGCGGTTTTGACACCTGTGTGTCAGCAGAAGGGGAGAGAGTGGGGGGTTATGTGGCCGCAGGTCCTCTACTCTGGCTTCTGTAGTTCTACAAGTTGTGGGCCTGTCAGAAACACAGACTTGTCAGACTTAACCATCCGCCATTTCAGAAGGCTTTCCAGGTGCTGCCACAATACCATACATATGCTGAAAATATTGCTCATTGCTAAACCTGATGATGTTGGGCGACTGTAAAAGTAAAGTGACTATTGCTGGCTTTTGCTATAGAGTGAAGGCCAAGTCCAATCCCGGCATCAAAAGAGTTTTTTTGCACATTTAAATAAACAAGTGTAGCACCCTCCTAGGTAGGTGCTAGTAGGAAAGTATAGTTTTGAGCTCTGTCTGCTTACCAGAGGGGCTGCAGGTAAATCTATATTGTTCTCTGCCTACCAGAGAGCAGGATCCATTAGTGAGGTCTGCTCATTGTGCTCAGTATGCAATTCATTCAGTCTGGAGAGTGTTTCACGCTGGTCCAATAGGGAGGCATGTTGGACAGTGGGAGGAAACCTGACAAATGGGTGCATAGGCTTTTGATACAGTCCTGATTATTGGCAGTCCTGATTATTGGCAGAAGGCAGGCTGCCTTGGTGCATGTTGGGATACTGTATAAAAGCCAGGAGCACATGTGCTCGGGGTCTTTCCTTGGAGAGCAGAGTCCCGGATGGAGGGGGCGGCTGCCTCCTCCTCTATAGAGGTGCCATGCAGTCTCAGGAGGTCGTTCTGAGGGCCGGAGGAGTGGTAGATAGAAACTGAACCCAGAGGTCCAGGGAAGCTGACAGAGGGGAGACACTGGAGGTCCTGTTTCTGCAGTATTGCAAGTACAGGAACTCTTGTCACGAGGCCTGACCCGAGGGGGGGGGCCACCCCTGCTCATAGGATAGTCAGTGGATGGGTATCAGCAGGAAGAGGATGCTAGGGAGAGTGTCCTGAAGAAAGGCAATTGTCCATCAAGTCTCCTTGTTAGCGAGAGAGTAAAGACAATGAGACTGAACCCCATTCATCCCAGTGGCAGGGTGAATTAACAGCCTGGCTGTTCCATATCTGTCAGCAGAGATGAAGATAGAAGTCCTCAAATGTTGTGACTAGTTCAATTGGAGTATCCCACTATTCCCTTCTCCTATCCCAATTACTAATAAAAAAAAAAAAAAAAAAAACACCCATAGACTGTATATTTCTGCCCAGAGCCAACAGGAGCAAGGAGGGATTCAGGAGGAGCTTTATTTAACCATAAGTGTTGATAACCAGGGGAGCCCTTAAAGACAGTATCCAGCGGTACTTACGGGGGCAGTGCTACACAAGCATACATGTTTTTACACCCCTAATATAGGGGGTCAATAGTGATCAACAAGAATAATCCTAGGCCATTCTACTCCCATTTCCTAACTGACTAGCAGTGTAGTGAACTGCAATCCCAAAAAATAAAAAAAAGACAGCGTGATCAATCAAATCAGGGAGATATAACACTCTAAATTTGCTCAGGTCGATGAGCTGGGCTTTGAGCTTGTATCAATTCAGTTGGACAGCAGTTTGAGATTAGGGGAGGAGCTCCCAATTCAGTCCAAATACAAGTTTGGAGCCAATTCCTACATAGTAGCCAGATTTTAAGAAAGCAGCAGGTGGCGGCATCAAGAAATCAAGAAAAAAGAAAAAAAAAAAAAAAACACAACACGTCTGGGGTTTCCCACCCCGAAGTCCACACCAGACCCTTTGGGGAAGGGGTGGGGGTCTAGTATAGATTTTAAAAAGGTGAACCCCACACAAAAATATAAAGTTTGGTGTCCCCTTGCCAAAATCTACATCAGACCCTTAGCTGAACATGCAGCTTAGCAGATTCGGGTTGGGGGGAGATGGAGAACATGTGTGTGCCCCCTCCTACACTATACCACATAATATACTTTCAAAACATGGGGAGAACTTTTGGCCCATGTTGACAACAAATGTGCCTCTTCCCCCACAACTCAGGCCAATGTAAAAACTTTATATTTATACCTTACCTCCGCATCGAGGAGAAAGATAACCAACTTTTCCATGTAGGATTGCTGCCGCCCTATCTTGATCACTTGTAGGTCTAGTAAAAGTATAAAATGTTGGATAGTTTATTGTAGGGCCCTCGTACAAAAAAAGGACCAAAAAAAAAAAACCCAACACACACACTCACTCTCTAAGGTAGGTAATGCAGCATACTGACTTCTCAGAAGGTATAGTAAAAAAAATACCTAGAAACTGAGAAAGGGCATAATTTCCATCAGCTGCCACATCATGTTTGCTATATTCAAGATACTTTTTTTTCTGGCTCTTTAAACATTATAAAATTTAGTTGGACTGAAAATGGGAGAACATGCTCTGTGGATAAACAGACCACCACTGTACTTAGATATACTATACTAATGTGCCGGCTTCATCAGTTTTTTCACCAACATTAGATTATTAAAAGCAATTTTAAATCTGAATTCAGTATTAAAAGGGTTTACTTATTTACATACAAAGCTGCTTCTGGATGGCACAGACCCACCATCAGGATACAAACACACACACACACACACACCACTACAGATTAGTAAAGCTACAAAAATACACCTCTTCTTGGCAGCCCTTGCATTCCTCCCATTTCTCATATGTAAAAAAATAAAAAGCAGAGAAAGCAGGGAGCAAGGATAAGTAAAAGTAAAAACTTAATTTGAGCAAAAAAGCACACCCACAGTATGTCCAAATGCACTGCATCTAGCATGAGGTGCAGACAGGAGCCACAAAGATAGACCCTGGATGGTGTAAGGGATGGTGCAAGGGCATGATTCAAAAAGCCAACGTGGTATAGGAGCCGAACCCGCCACTCAAGATAGAATCGGTGGTGTCTTCGGCTGTCCAACGTGCACCACATAACACTTACAGCAAAAAGGTCTGTAGGCACAAACGGGCCCTTATGCTAAGCTTTCTCAGTTTTTTTTTTGTTTTTTTTTTTTTTTTGGGGGTTTTTTTTTTTTTTTTTTTTAACATGCCTATGGATTGGATCAGTCCCAGATCCTCTTAGGAACTCTAAGATCCTCATCCTTGTTTTTTTCTTGAACCTGGGACTTTATGTGAACATTTCATAAGCCCCGTACACACGATCAGATTATCGAACGATCTGTCGTCCGTTTTTTGTGGCATGCTAGTCTGATGTGGAAAGTGAAGAGGTTATTTTCATACGAATATTTTCCCGTACAACAGAATTCTACTTCAGAAGTGATGTCATGTGTTGGATTGCTTTGTATGTGTTCTTTCGTCTTTGAGCATGCCTAGTCTTGCTCTTAAGTTTTTTTTTCCGTCAAAATCTGTACTAAATCAGACGAAAAATCAGACGTTGTATTACGGACGACAAAAATTTTATAGCCTGCACATCAGGATTTTGTCAGCCGAAAAGTCAGAGTTGGCTGTCGAAAGCACCATACTAACAATCCAAAAATCGGCAGATCGGTCGTCGGACGAATCTTCTCTACAGATTTTCTTATCGTGTGTACGGCCTTTATATACAACAATTTCTTTCCATACAGTGCTGGATATTGGATGTATGTTTATTGGCACATATCAAAAGTAGGAAAATAAGATTTCCAAAAAGCCCAGAAAAATGTACAGACTGCATATGTTGTTTAGGAACAACTCTTCTTATACTTTGCTCACATATACCGTGCTGAAACAATAAGAGTCACAAAAGCAATTGTGATCTAAAATATATGCCAGCCATGTAAAAAAATTGTTATTTATTCTCCAGCTGACAACATAATATACACAGAAAAAGTGCCTATATTATTATTCTAGTACCCAGCTTCAAATAAATTCACATTAATTAGACCTGGTAGTGAGAACACGGGTAAATTTCCAAAGTCCGTTTATCATCACTGTAGGTCAAAAAGAACATTACATTGAAAGGAGAATCCTAAAGCACAAAATAAGTAAACCAAACAATGAATCACTGGAATACCTGCTCAGATTATATACAACGTTCAGATCCGCTTCTAAGGTGCATAAAGCAAGATAGACTTTAGCTTTGATTTCACTTCGAGAAGAAGAAAAAAAAAACCAACAAGTTATAGGGCATATCTGTGTATGTACTTTATTTATTGCAGAATCAGCAACTGTATGCAACTTTTATAGTATTCCCAGTAAGAAAGAATTTATTCTTTTTTTGTGCTGCATTGATAAGGTGAACGCCAGGCAAAAAAAAAAATGGCACAAATTAGTGCTACTAGGTTCAGTAATACACTTATTTCAACCAAGTAAATACAGTACAGCAGAACTGTGGACTAGAAAAGGTAGGGGCAGGACTGGGAGGCAGTCCGGTGTGCTGCATGCAGTCTGATTATTGAGCCGAGGGCGCCTCCGCCCGCCGAGGCCGAGCCGATGGTACAGTTGTTAGCAGCACAGCAGCAAGAGGGGCGCCGCGCCGCCCGGCCGGCATTCAGTAGTCATTGCGGACAGACAGCGCAACAAGTAGGATGCTGGCGCCCCCCTGCTGAGTGGCGCCCTAGGCCACTGCCTGGGTCGCCTTACAGGTGGCGCCGGCCCTGCATGCAGATGTGCCGATATGTATACAGATAGGAGAAGAGAACAGGAGTATACATACCAATTACCTCATCAGTCTCTTGCTGCTCCTTCACTCTCCAATCAGCAGGCTGGGAGTGGGGAGAGAACACTACTGTATTACTTAAAGCCGGTGTTGGCTGGTCTTAATTTGTTTCAAGTGGATTTTGCATGCACATTCAGGTCTATGGGAATGCAAAAAAAAAAAAAAAAATGGGTAATTGTGGGTCAATGAATTTCTCAGTGATCCCAGCGGTGTCTCAAACTGATGGCATAAGAATACAGTTGAGACAGGCCCGTACACGTTCTATAACTTTAACAGTTACAGTTTCTGCTGTATAAATCTCAGATAGAGAGAAATACAAAATACTTTGGCAGATAAAACTGCTCCTCTAGATCCATTTGTTCTGTATTTAGCTGTTTTTATGTAGTTCGGCTTTAAAATTGGATCTTGTATATAAAATTTTGTTTGGAAAATGTCACTGAGTGTCACAGAGATTAGAAAATTTAAGTAAAATGCTGGTTACATGCAAATCTTTCTCTCTAAAGCTTTGGATTATAGATGGGGGGTCGAATATAAACAGGTAGGAAAACTGTGGTATATTTTCAGCAAAACACATGCTTAGTGTACACGGGCGAGAGAGATGAACTGTAGTAGCATTATTTCATCTCAAAATCTCATGTGCACCAGTCCATGTTAACCAGATCCTTCCAATGCCTATTCTGACACTTTGCGACTACATGTAAAAATCACTTTTTTTTTGCTAGAAAATTTACTTAGAATCCAGAAAACAGTTAAGATTTAAAAAAAAAAAAAAAAAAAACACACAACAGTAAAGTTAGCCCATTTTTTTGTATATAGTAAAAGATGATGTTACACCAAATAAAAAGATACCCAACATGTCACACTTTAAAATTGCATCTGCAATGACAGCAACTACGGTTCTTAAAAATCTCCATAGGCGACTCTTTAAACGCCTTTACAAGTTACCATTTTAGAGATGCACGGGAAGGCTGGTGCTAGAATTATTACTCTTGCTCTGACGTTCACGACATACCTCACATGTGTGGTGCGATCACATTTACATATGCGTGCGGGATTAACGTATGTGTTCGCATTTGCTCGTAAGCAGGGTGGGACAGGGGAGCTTTAATTTTTTTTTTTATTTATTTTATGACAGCATGGGCTGTAACAGGTCCTCTTTATGGAGAGATTTGGGTCTACTGGCCCCCCCAAGATTGTTCTGATTGGCTGTTTCTCTGGCTGCCAGGTAAACAAAGGGGTGGAACCGGAAGTAATGAATACTCGTCGCTCCCAGTTTCCAGAATTACAGAAAGAGGGGAACGACTCTCGATTTGTACCAGGCAGCCATCCGCACATCGCTCCCGGCCTCCGTGATGGTACTGGAAAACCCTGAATAGGCGGCGGTGGGAAGGGGGGTGGGACCGTCTTCCGCCACCCGCAGAATTGATCGAGCGGCTAATTAGCCACTGAGACCACTTCTGCCAAAAAGTGATTTGCTGGCTGCAAAAAAAATGATGCCGGGATGATACCTGTAGGTGCAGGCATCATCCCGGTATAAACACTGAACCCCAAGGACGTACGGGTACATTTGGGGGAAGTGGTTAATGTTACATCTACCTTAAGAAGGTTGTGCAGCCCTGTCCAATGATTGTTGACACAAGACCAATTACATCTTTTGCTGCAATATTTTGCAACAGGTCTTGGAAAGAGAAAATGTTATCATGAAGCACAACTGCAACGTAGCATTACCAATAAAGATGAAATTAAGTATCTAACAAGGAAATATTCCTGCCCTCCATATACATATTTACAAAAGGGCAAGTTTACTTTTTCATGAACAATGAAAAGTGACCTAAATCCAAAGATCCTGGCCACCCCCCTCCAGACCCAGCTACACGTAGCAGCCATGATGCCTGGTTTTGCCAGTGTAGAGGTCCCTATACCATAATGCACAGCCCAATAGTGGTGTTCATCATAATGATTGCAAGGATAATTGCTTATTGGCCAGTGCAGCCATTTGACAATGGCTTCTGAGGCTTATTCTGGTGGGTGTCCAGGAAAAAAAAAAAGGCCTTTATCATTCATCAGCACAATCACTTGCTCACATAAGCATTTACCATTGTGAGCATTACGATAGATAAGGTTGTGTATTGCAGTGTATGGGCTGCTATGCAGGCACCAGAGGGGTGGCCAGGACACCTGTTCAATTTTTCATGAAAAGCACTTACTCTTTAAAAGCAGTCTATTGTTTGAAGTGCTACCTGAAAAGAAAAAAGGCTGGTCTATCCCGCCACCAGTGCCACTGATATCCGCACAGTAGTAGCTAAAATTCAGATCTCCGTAAAATTTAGGGGTCATCTAACCTGTTACCAGGAATATTGTAGAGGTGTAAAAGCCCTTCCAAACTTCTCCCAAAACCTTCAAAATCTTTTGATCTAAAAAAAGTAAACACATAGTTTTTTTCAATATATGCAAATAGGTTATATGATCAGAGCCATTAGGATGCTTATGCTGAAAGTGGAACTTTACCCCATCACAACTTGATAAAAGTAAGGTTCTTTAAATGAGGAACATACATTCCACAATAATGCTACCAAAATTAGTGCAGTAAATTGCTCCCAGCATTGCTCCTGTTTCTTTTAGCTGGAGGCTGCCATTTTGCTGAAGCCAAGAGCCCCTGAACAGCAGTAAATCTTTAGACTTTCATCAGATTGTCCTCTACAAATTCGTCACAGTCCCCAAAAATAGAGAGCAACTGAGCATGTGCAGAGCAGGGTTAGACAGTGGATTACTGGATTTTGAACAGTATAGGTAATTCTTTAAGTTTTACATAGCTATACTTGCAAAAGGGGACAGCCTGAAGTGATCTAGCAGGGCTTCATTTTCTGACTAAAGTTCCACTTCAAGTATAGTATATAGAAATCTAGCATCACAACCTCTAAAAACCCACAAGAACCAGTTATCTTTTGTGGCAGGAAACGAAAAGCTTTAATCAGGTTACATGGTGTGTCACTCCCATATTCATATCCAGATTGGTGTTCAACACTCATTCACATATATGTAATTCACACCTCCTTTTTCCTTTTGTTATTGGAGTAATTTTTCCCTTATCTATTTTATTGCATGAAGCAATTTATTCATTTATATCTATTAATATTAGTGCACTTATTCACTACATGTGTATTGTTTACCTGAAAAGGATAAGGCACCAGCACATACATACATATATTATTTCTACCATCCGGCTAAGTGTACCTTTTGTACAATCACCTATATCTATTAGGTAATTGATTTTCATTTGGGCACAGATTCTTAAGCACTTTCTGCGGGCACAGATACTAAGCACTTTCTGGTGATTTTATTATTTTTATTGAGGTTGTGATTTTAAATTTATGACCAATTGCATCTATGTGTTAGCGCCTCATTATTCCCTTAATTTCTTTAAATCCAAAATGTATAGGACGGCAGACTAATATTCATATTGAAAAAATATATAAAATGATTCTGCGCTGTGGATCTAGGGTAAAAATAAATGTAGCTGCTGTCCCCCACTATAACTAACCACCTAGGTGGCGTCCAGATGGAGTAAGCTGAATGAAAGCGGGTGTTGGCGCTGCTCTCAGATCTATACTAATAAAGGACAAATATCACCTATACCTAATTATACTATAGTCAAATATATAGATTAGGGGAAATCCCCCTCAATGAATGTAGTTTATAAAAGTGTACAAGTGGACCGGAATAGGACACTTATTCACTTTTATAAACTGCATTCATTGAAGGGGATTTCCCCAAATAAGTATATTTTTTATAATAGTGTCATTTGCACATAGTTCCATTTGTAATTTGGGACTCAAACACTTTTATTTTTGCACTTGCATTTTTCTAGTGTGGACAATTCCAATATTGGATTTGCACTGGTCTTTATGAACACACTATGTATACTGCATTTCAGGCACTATTTGCACAATTTTTTGTATATAATGATACGCACAGATTTATATTTTTAGAATAGAGTTTATACACCATTTATTTAAGGTGACACTTGTACTTATTAGTATAGATCTGAGAACAGCGCCAACACCCACTTTTATTCAGCTTACTCTAATATTCATATTGTATGTAAAACTTATTGTGCACAATAGGGAAAATAATAATACATAAACATAAAAATCTTGTCACATATTGTTACCTGAGCAGCAACAGAAGTTCTTCACAGACCTAAAATAAAAAGATAGAAAATATTTCAAGTAGGATTCATATTTGTAGAAATCCAGCCAGAGCTTTTTTTTTTTATTGGATAGAGTGGGAAGTTAAAACCTTGGTCCGGTCTGGTTTAAATTACTATCTGTGCCCCTTTTGAGGACATTTCCCATCGCTTCCTGGCCTAGTCTTAAAATTGGAATTAAGGAAATCAGCCCAATGAGAAAACCACATGTAACAAACCTGACAGAGGTTCTAACCTACTCTTAACTTTGGAAAAAATCTACCCAGCACGGAAAAAGATAGCAACAGGAACCTGAAAGAGGTTTGAACCCTTGACCACTTCAACTCAAATTAAAAAATAAATATACATACATTTGATCTATCCAGAGTCACTGAGTGCTCTTTGGAACTGCAATTGTATTCATAATTTTAAGAGACAATCACACATTATGTAGCATCTTTACTTAATCACAACAGCACCAGGTTAGATGGGCAATGGGAGCACTAAATGTTTAAAATCCAAGGCATGACCAGGGCAGCTTGCACCACTGCGGTAAAAGATTGAATTCTGCTCATATAAAAAAAAAAAAAATAAAGAAGAAGAATAAAAAAGAAAAAATGTATATTATAACATCACACAAACTCACACACATCCCATGGACCAATATCCCTGCTAATGTTAAAATCAAGGCAGCATCCAGTTGCAACATGCTTCTTTTTGTTTAATTTACTGTTTGATTACGTTTTTTTTTTCTTTATTAATTAATTTATTTTTTAACACTGTACTGGTAGATTTCCTGATACTACCAACCAATGAAGCATCACCACCGTCATTTCTTTTTGGAGGCCATATCATGTTGCTCATCCAGAAGCTCTACACACATTTCATGGGGGTAAATCATATGAAGGTATAGTATGGCATTAATGTAGAAATAATTGCAAAGACAGTATTAGAATCCCCTATATTGGTGTTTCTGTGCTTTTAATTAGCAAGATGGATAGAGATAAATAGATACACACAAAAAAAAAAAAAAGACAAAATGTGTGTATGTATGCATGCATGTATCCTACTGCAATTGCTGCCTATGCAACCAAAGCCAACATCCTGCCATTCTGGTTTTTGAAACCTTGAGCCAACATAACCATTCATGGGAATTGTTCCCATCAAAATAGTTTGCAACACCCCTGAAGAGGGAGCCTATTCCCCCGAAATGCGTTGGCTTGTGCTACTTTATATTTAACGTCTATGAACCATACTTTAGAAGTTGCATTTCTCTGGACACTGGGTGCTCCTTTCTTCCACAATATATGGGCATTCCCCTAAGTAACAAACTACTGGAGAGAGGTCAAGGACTTTTACATGACCATCTTTCTCTCCCTAAGAATATGTCTGAGCCCAAATGGAAGGACCAATGGGAGGTGCAATAAAATGTGGAGCAAGTTCCACCTAAACAGTCAGCATATCCCCTGAGCTCATTCATTGACAAAATGTTTGATAAACTGGAATGGGAAGGGCAACAAAAGTTTTTTACTGATTAGAATCAGTGCTAACTTACAGTAGGAGATTCACCATGGTGAGCCAACTTGACATATCCCACATGTCCATTTCTCTTCACTTGAACTTCTATATAGAACATCTCTGACGTGATATAGCAAATTCTTCCATTAGGACCAAGGTGAGACTCCAACCTATATTTTGTATTCGGTACAGATAACACACAGTATAGATGCATCAATTCATAAGCTTGCAGAAGGAGATTGCAGAGAAAAACAATGCCATGCAAGCAAACAGATAAATGTAACATTGTCAAGTGAACGTAACAAAAATAAGTGGACTGATATACTGAAAACTATAATGCCAAATGGACTCTTGTTTATTTATAGTCAAGAAACATGGGAGGTGGCAACTATACAACCAATTACAGACATGTATATTTTCAAAAGTACAATAGAAATGGGAGTGTAGGTAGGTTATTGGACAAACTGAGCCGTGTGCAAGAGTCTCCAGCCGTTGGGTGCAAAAGGAACCATTGACTATTGCTAACAATGGGACTCACATATAGGAAAATGGCTGCCAAACACTATACAATGGAACTAGCATGGATTCTCAAGAACGCGGCCACGCCAGTACATACGCATGCACTCCCGTCATAACCAGAATGAATCCTCTAAAATATAGTTCATAAAATCCATATTTGATAGTGATTTTGCTACTGTTCCAATAAAGGAGACTATATCTGCAAAGGAAAATAGCAGCAGTATTTTAATCATGCGGATCAAGCATAATAGAAAGCTACCAGCCACTATTCTAGCAAAAGGGAAGATACTTATCAAAATGATAATAATTCCACATCACAAATATATCTCTGCCAGTGAATACCAGGACCCTAGCTGGCTGATTTACATTTGTGTGGCAGAGTTCGCATTGCACTGCCATAGAGCTGGACCCGCGTTCGCTCATTCGCTAGCCGCTCAGAGTGCTGTTCGGGAGATCAGGCGAGTGTTATGCAGTCTCCATTTAATGAAAGGTTTCCACAACTAAAGGTCTTTCCTCAATGCTAGTTAAAGCCATATTCACTGTGCATAGCAAATACCGGTAAACTGACACTGGGAGACATAATGGCAATTTAAATAAAACACTTCCTGAAAAATGTCCACACAATATTATAAAATTTACACAACACAACTTTGTGGGAACAGTTTTAGGATGGCCCCTTCCTGTTCCAACAGGACTGCACAAAGCAAGGTCCATAAAGACATGGATGAGCAAGTTTAGGGTGGAGGAACTTGAATGGCCTGCAGAATCCTGACCTGATAGAAGACTTTTGGGATGAATTTAGAGCAGAGATTGTGAGCCAGGCCTTCTGGTCCAACATCAATGCTTGACCTCACAAAATGCGCTTCTGGAAGAATTGTCAAACATTCACATAGACACACACATTCCCATAGACACACTCCTAAACCTTGTGGACAGCCTTCCCAGAAGAGATGAAGTTGTTATAGCTGCAAAAAGGTGGGCCAACTCAATATTGAACCCTACAGACTAAGACTGAGATGCCATTAAAGCTCATGTGTGTAAAGGCAGGCATCCCAATACTTTTGGCAATATTGTGTATTATCAGAGTTTTAAATAGCCTAAGCAGATTTTAAAGTATACAATAACATAAAAGAATAATGTACCATTGTACTTAAAGTATGGGTTAAAATTAGATAAAAAAAAACAAAAAAAACAAAACAACACCAAAAAACTCAGCTTACAACACAATCTAGCCTGTCCTCCCGTGCATGATAATCATCACACTTTTACCTACTCACCAACATAGTGTGTGTGTGTATATATATATATATATATATATATATATATATAATAAATTATAAAATAACACACAGCCATTAAGGTCTAAACCGCTGGCAACAAAAGTGAGTACACCCCTAAGTTGCCTAAAGTGTCAATATTTTTTGTGGCCACCATTATTTTCCTGCACTGCCTTAACCCTCTTGGGCATGGAGTTCACCAGAGCTTCACAGGTTGCCACTGGAGTCCTCTTCCACTACTCCATGACAACATTACGGAGCTGGTGGATGTTAGAGACCTTGCACTCCTCTACCTTCTGTTTGAGGATGCCCCACAGATGCTCAATATGGTTTAGGTCTGGAGACATGCTTGGCCAGTACATAACCTTTACCCTCAGCTTCTTAAGCAAGGCAGTGGTCGTCTTGGAGGTGTGTTTGGGGTCATTATGTTGGAATACTGCCCTGCGGCCCAGTCTCCCAAGAGAGGGGGATCATGCTCTGCTTCACTATGTCAGTACATGTTGGCATTCATGGTTCCCTCAATGAACTGTAGCTCTCCAGTGCCGGCAGCACTCATGCAGCCCCAGACCATGACACTCCTCCTACCACAATGCTTGACTGTAGGCAAGACACACCTGTCTTTGTACTCCTCACCTGGTTGCTGCCACACACGCTTGACACCATCTGAACCAAATAAGTTTATCTTGGTCTCATCAGACCACAGGACATGGTTCCAGTAATCCATTTCCTTAATAAGCTTGTCTTCAGCAGGCTTTCTTGTGCATCATTTTAAGAAGAGGCTTCCTTTGGGACTACAGCCATGCACACCAATTTGATGCAGTGTGCGAAGTATGGTCTGAGTACTGACAGGCTGACCCCCCCACCCTTTCAACCTCTGCAGCAATGCTGGCAGTGCTCATACGTCTCTTTCCCAAAGACAAACTGTAGATATGATGCTGAGCACGTGCACTCAACTGCCTGTTCTGAGTGGAACCGGTCCTGTTAAACCACTGTATGGTCTTGGCCACCATGCTGCAGCTCAGTTTCAGGGTGTTGGCAATCTTCTTATAGCCTAGGCCAGTGATGGCGAACCTTGGCACCCCAGATGTTTGGAACTACATTTCCCATGATGCTCAACTACACTGCAAAGTGCATGAGCATCATGGGAAATGTAGTTCCAAAACATCTGGGGTGCCAAGGTTCGCCATCACTGGCCTAGGCCATCTTTATGTAGAGCAACAATTCTTTTTTTCAGATCTTCAGAGAGTTTTTTGCCATGAGGTGCCATGTTGAA
This sequence comes from Pelophylax lessonae, assembly GCF_965119305.1. Lineage (NCBI taxonomy): Eukaryota > Metazoa > Chordata > Amphibia > Anura > Ranidae > Pelophylax > Pelophylax lessonae. The sequence goes on from NC_138772.1 coordinate 202,050,225, forward strand.
CTTCCAGTGACCAGTATGAGAGAGTGATAACACACCTGCTCCCCATTCATACCTGAGACCTTGTAACACTAACGAGTCACCTGACACAGAGGAGGGAAAATGGCTAATTGGGCCCAATTTGGACATTTCCACTTAGGGGTGTACCCACTTTTGTTGCCAGCGGTTTAGACATTAATGGTTGTGTGTTGAGTTATTTTGGGGGGACAGCAAATTTACACTGTTATACAAGCTGTACACTCACTACTTTACATTGTAGCAGAGTGTCATTTCTTCAGTGTTGTCACATGAAAAGATATAATAAAATAGTTACAAAAATGTGAGGAGTGTACTCACTTTTGGGCAATACTGATATATATATATATATATATATATATATATATATATATATATATATATATATATATTTATTTATTAAGCCTGTGGCCACCATTAGGTGTGAGAAAAATAGACATCAATCCATTTCATAAACATTTAGTACATTTCTAAAAACACAAGTGAAGCTTGTGGAAAGTTTTTGCTTTCTGCATATTTATACACATACCCCTTTTGCTTTGATATGGCTTCTATGCGGGTCAGTAAGGTAGAAAGGGATTTTGCTGCAATGTAAAAACAGTTAACAACAGTAATTTTAATAAACATATTACAAGAAATTAGCAGGAATGGTATAGGGCAGATTACAGATTCCGTAAAAGATGGGATTCCCAATTGCCCACTAACCAGAGGGCACACACCTTTTACAGCTTCTTGCAGTATGTTTCCGCATCTTAAAACTGGATGATCTGTAGAGCTCTTTAGAGCATTTCCAGCAGGTCTTTCCTAACAAGAAAAAGGAAGCCAATTACACTGACAATTCACTGCGCTTTAGATATAAAATTGCCTCATTACCTCGTGTTTACCCTGCAAATGCTGCACCACAACTATGTGCATTACCAACAGTTGCAGCTTGGCCATTTTAAAGGATCAGTTAACCTTTAAAATAATAAATAAAAAAAAAATAAGTGCACATTTTTTGCAGGTTAAAAAAAAAAAAAAAAAAAAAAAATGTGCATTTTTTTTTTTTTTTTGTAGGAGCCTGGAAAGCATTGGACTAGCTATCAGCAGATTGCTGGTGCCAAACAGGTCTCCTGCAGACTGTCAGTGGGAGTTATCTGTCTATACATCGTACGGGAAGCAAATTTCACACTGACAGGAAGAAATCAAAAAACTATCCCAGCACAGTGCCATGGTTGTTCATTGAGAACTACAAGCCGACAGCCACAAAGGATATCGGTACTTGTAGTTCATTCATTTACAGATCTCTGAATGAATGACGTGGGCTGAGTCCCACACAGCTCCCCTCTTTTCAAAAAGAGACAGCTAGTATAGGGAACTGCTCTCCGTACTGCAGTCACAGGGAGAGGGTGGGGGAGGGGACTGCGAGTGGCTGCAGCAGTGGGAACATGTTACATTGGTCACCCTAAAAAACGTGTGGAACATGTAACATGTTCCCAAAGCTAAACGTATACTTTATTATGAATGGGTTGGATTCAGCAGCGGTGCAATAATTTTTAGACACTTCAGGAACCTGTCACTATGGCAGTGACCGCTTCTTAAAAAATGACCACCACTTTACAGATTAGGAAACTGGTGGTAGTCAAGACCAGCTCTGGAGTTGGTGTATGGAGGTGTACAGTGCTCAGCGTGGGGCATGCCTATGCTGGGAAGAGATCATGTATATGACAGCTTTCTGCACAGGGCTCCATTCCCCCTCCCTATTCAGCTCTCAGATTCCCAGCTGAAAGCTAAACGTAAACAAAGAGGCGGGAGATAGAGCTGATGTCATTACCCAAATATGGTAATGTCCAGATTTTGGAAATTACATCATGTAGAGCCTAATTTCCCCATCAGAACCACTTTACTTTTAATTGACAGCACATGGCAGTAGGCAAGTCAAAAGGCGCTGTTGGACTGAATAGCCGATCTAGAGCCCACTGTTATGTGCTGTCAATCTACAGCCTGGCGGGAAACTAGTCTCTCCATCAGACTCTGCCCACTGCACTACAAAAATCCCCAGACAATCACCCTGTGATGGGTGTAGTGGCATTAAAGCCCTGTCCAGTACCTCAACGCCCAGCACTGACAGATTTACGTACCCGTCTCTGATAGGTGTGGGAATCGGGCTTGAGCACTGGCAAAGTTAGGTGCAGTATCCCAATTGAATTCTAAAGGACATATATGCAACCCTTTATGAATTTTCCCCATTGCAGTGCAATTAATTTACTAAAATGAAGGAAAAAAAAATAGCTCTTACCATACAGTAGCGGACGAGCTTAATTGTTTCAGTCCAGGGTTTCTGGGAATATTTAGAATGCAGTTTTTCTAACAAGACTTTTCCAGAAAACTTCAATGGAGCTAAAAGTATAAGATGAACATGAGAAGAAAAAAAAAACAGACAGATCACCAGGACAAATCTTTCCGGCAGGGACAAAAACTATACTAAAAAACCTGACAGAGGTACTAACCTTTCCCTTCTCCGTTCCAAACTTAAAATAATGGATTTAGATATACAATTTAAATAACACAGACAGATTTAAAGGGTCCACTCAACCAAAATAATGTTTATCAGATTTTCCAGGGCAAGGCTGGATCTGGGGGGTGCCGAGATGGGCTGTGCCCCCCGCAGATTTCATTTGTGACGCCCACCACAGATTTTATTTGTGCCCCTCTCCCAGGACAGGGCCACTAATAGGAGACTGATCACCCCCTACTTGAAGAGTCCTTCACACAAGCCTTGAGCAGAGCTCAGCTTCTACAAGCTTTTTACAGATGTAGGCTTGTACAGATGTATTATTTAATGAAAGATTGCAACTTTAACAAGAAATGATACATTGTTGGAGGAGGTAGGTACCAATCTTGGATTTTTTTTTTTTCTGGTCACCACAGTATATGCAAGCTGATTCTGACTGGAAGGCTTCCCCTTCAATTGCAGTCATATGCCATCCTTATCTAATAAGGTGACTCCTGTAAGACCCCTTTCCCGCTGATACACTTTTTCTGCACTGGAGCACACCTTTCCAGCGTCCCAAAAGCCCATCCAAAGGATTCCCCTTTATATCCTATGTGACTGACTACTGCATCTTCTGTGTGCTTTTAAAAAAGCACACCAAAGATGCACCTTCTATTTAAGTCAATGGGAGACACACAAACAATCTCATGAAAAATGCACACAGGTTTCTAAATGCGCCTTTGGGGGTCACGTGGCAAAAATATGCTGGTTATTAAGGAGTGGGCACCAGCCAGCGTCTTTAAAGCGGAGCTCCACCCAAAAAGGGGAGTTCTGCTTTAAGCATCCCCCCTCCTATGCCACATTTGGCATGTCATTTTTTTTTTGGGGGGGGGGGGTGTTGACAGGTACCCGCTACCACTTCCGGTTGGACCGCTTAGGCAATCAGAGTGGAAGTTTTCCTCTCCCTCTCCCTGCCTGCAATCTTCTGGGACACATCACATACCTGACCATTGAGGAGGCGCAGTGTGCACCGGGCTATGAAGCCGCAAGTGGTCACACCTGGGTACCCACACTTTTAATGCCGGCCCCGGGGAGAGGAGATGGAGAGGGTTCTGGCGGCCACAACGCTGGAACGTGGGACAGGCGAGTGTGTGTTTATTAAAAGTCAGTAGCTACACTTTTTGTAGCGGACTTCTAATAAATACAAAAATGGCTGGAACTCCTCTTTAACAACCTGTGAATAGCTGATTGCCAAGGAGCTGGCACATGCTGGCTTCCTTAAAGTGGTTCCAAAGCCTTAAGGTTTTTCACCTGGAAGCATTCTATGTATTAAGTTGAAAAAACTTCTGTGCTGCCCCTCACCCCCCCCCCCCCCCACCCCTTTTCTTACATGAGCCCGATCCAATCCAGTGATGTGCTCAAGAGCAGCTGCTCCCGTTGCTCTCTGACTCCTCATTGGGCAGCTTGATTGCCACTCAAATGCTGTGACATGGGAGAAGGGTGGGACTGCATCCTGCGGTCTGTGTAACTGGATGCAGCAGTGGTACTTGAAAGCGAGCACATACGGGTGAGGAGAAGAGGTCTGGATTGCCTCCGGGGACCCCAGGAGAAAAGGATTGGGGCTGCTCTGTGCAAAAGCATTGCACAGAGCAGGCAAGTATATGCATGGATTGTTTTTTAAATAAAAAACCAAAGGGTTTAAAACCACTTTAATGCTGGCCATACACGTATAGATTTTTGGGCGAGAATGTTTGGACGAACATTCATAATAAAAATTATTTGAATATTCAATGAATGGACAAATGTTGTTCGAAAATTGTCTTCTGCTTTTACCAGTCAATTTTAAAATTAATGTAATTTCTGAGCGGTAACCACATACACTGCCCGTAAATTTGTTGGAGCGAGAAAAGTTTTCCTTCCTGTCCCTTCGAATTTTCCCATCACTGCATTCAAAAACAGACATCCAGTTGACCCCACTAACGATTAGAAAAATCAAAAGAACAAAAATTTCTGAAAGAAAAATCTAAAGGTGTATGGCCAGCATTACAATCAGCGGATATGTAAACAAACAATGCCTGCCCCCCTTATTGTTTGAGCTTCTGTGGACAAGGTTGCTGATAAGGGAGTACCACTGCCCCTCCTGGAGGGGGCCCGGGCCACAGGTAACTGCTTGGTTTGTACAAGCTGAGTGGCTGCCACTACAGCAGGTAAACAGCTGTGTGAAGGATGCCTAAGACGCCTTTCACACTTGTGCAACTTGTCATGCAACTTTGGATATCACAGTGGCACGACATGTCGTTCCCCATGTTTTCCAATGATAACCATTCATATATGCGCAACTTAAATTTGCAACAACTTCAGAAAAGTTCATGCACTACTTTGGTCTGACTTTAATGTAATTTGAGGGCCATATACTTCAATGTTAACCCTCAGAAGTTGCATGAAAGTCATACAATGCAACTTGTGTGCAACAGTTGTCCATTAAAACTGGTCAAAGCCAAAGTCGTATCCAAGTTGCACCCATCCAAAGTTGCACTCCAAAGTCAGCGCAACTTTGGAGTCGTACAAGTGTGAAAGGGGCCTAAGCAGTTAAAACAGGTGGCGAGGGGACAATGCATGGTCCAGATGCGGGTCGCTGTTCAGAGAACTACGCTAGTGCAAACTAGCCCATAAAGATGACCTTAAAAATTAACTAACATAGGACACCCATGATCCTTGGGCTACTTAGGTAGGCAAGGCTGCATGAGGTCCCATGATTTCTATCAATGGACCTATCTGTGGAGCTCCCCCCCCTCTTCCCCTCACATTCTGGGAGCTCTTTACCGCTGTCCCACCTGCTGTCTTTTTGCCTCTTCCACCCTCAAATGGTAGCATTTCTCCTACGCAAGAAGAGTTAGGGCAGGGGTGGGGAACCTTTTTTCTGCCAGGGGCCATTTGGATTTTTGTAACATCATTCGGGGGCCGTACAAAATAATCAACTTAAAAATTAGCCTGTTATATTTGACCACAGCGTGCCCCCTTTCAATGCAGAGTGACCACAGCGTGCCCCCTTTCAATGCAGAGAGACCACAGCGTGCCCCCTTTCAATGCAGAGAGACCACAGCATGCCCCCTTTCAATGCAGAGAGACCACAGCGTGCCCCCTTTCAATGCAGAGTGAACAGCGTGCCAAGCCCCCCAGACCAGTGCACTTGACTTTCCTGTTGTAGCAGCAGCTTCCTCTCTTCAGTCCCCGCGTCTCTTCGAGTCCTCCTGCGTCCCGCCTCCTCCTCGGCAATGGCATTGGCCGAGGAGGAGGATCCGTGAGACAATAGCGAATTTTCATTCGCTATTGTCACACAAATGGGCGGGCTCGAGGCGCACTGCTCTGCGCCTCGGGTCCACCCTTTTCGGAGACTCAGTGTCAGGACGGAGCCATCGGCTCCTTCTGACACAGCGGCACGGGGAGGGGGGAGGGGGGGGGCGGATGTCACGATCGTGCGGGCCGCAGGTTCCCCGCCCCTGAGCTAGAGCAACAACCAATAAAAGCCTGTTTAGATATCGACACTCAATGACAACATTAACAACCAGCTATTCACAGCATAGGCTTTGTAATGCAATGCATTACAATCTTGCTATGCACTTTTTTTTTTTTTTTTTTTTAAACGCATAGTGTGCTTTAGAAGTACTGCAGTTTGAAACGCATTGTTCCTGTTGGAGGAGCCTTGGGTGGTGGGGTTGGGTATGCACACTCCAATATCTGTAGTTGGGTTTTAATAGGCTGGCTTTCCTTAAATTGAAATCAACCTGTTTCTTGCACTATGAATATCTGTTACTAGTTGCAATCACTAAATGCTATCAGATAGCTTTTACAATGGAATGTCTGCTACTTGTCTCATTATTTATGTTATAGATGGGACTTTTAGCCCCCACTCCCAAGTTTTAAACACTGGCTTCTGGTGCCAAGAAACCTCTTTGGTTGCACTCATGAAATGCCATCTCCGCAACATGAGGACTTGTATGATGAATGGTTGCTCCCCCCCCCCCCCCCAACAAAAAAATAATAATGGCTCTTTTAGTCTCAGTGTGCATTTTGTAGATGCAGATGCCCAGACACCCCTCCAATGCCAGTCAGCCAATGTTTGAACATGGGTTGTAGCTTTACAGCAGTGTGTGTACAGCTGGTTGCTGTCGTGCTTGTGACTTGATTAGAATAAAAGGTGTTCACCCTGTTTAATTTTGGACATGTTATGATCTGAGGGTGGTATGGGGGAGGCAGATTGGTGGGGTTGCAAGTGTCTAGCTGGGTATTCTGCACATAGGCATAATAAAGGCACACTGGCACCTACAGAAGACACTGGGGAGCCTTATCCGTAAGGTTGCACAGGGCCCCATGATTTCTAATGCTAGCCCTGGACAGCGGTGAAGGGCTTGGGAGGGGGGGGGGGGCACAGTCTTTTTTTCGCCATCTGTGTCCCATTGTGGGGATTTCCCGTCATTTCCTGTCTGATTGCCAAACAGGAAGTGAGGAAATCTCTCATTAAGGGAATTCCTTTAGGACCCCCAGGTTACCAGAATTTTTTTTCCCCCATTGGAAGATTTTCCCTCTATTACTTTTCTGGGGACAACCCAAAATTTGGGATTTTCTTTTACTTTCAATAATAATGGTAAACAGAACAAATAAAGAGGGTGGATCTCCTTAATGGGGACACAGAATGCAATAAAAACCTGACCGGGGTTCTAATCCCTCTATACATGAAAAAAAAAAAAAAAAAAAAGGGGGGGGTTAAAGAACAACAATACTCACCTTGGCTCTAGCGATGCAGCATCCTGGAGCTCTCCCCTGGCCACTGACATCTTTGAGCGGCCAGCTTCCGAGTCTCGATTGCCAGCCGGAAATTATGTCACTCCCATGCTTGCGCAGGAGTTCCATCAGCTTCAGTATTGCCGAATTTGTACAGTGAGCTGCACATGTACAGTGGCGGACAGGCAGATGAGACAAAAGCATTAAAAACCTTGCCTGTCCGCCCCTTGTCATATTGTACACAAGGTTCAACTTTAGGCATACTTCAAACTCATCTTTAGGCTAACTCCGAACCTGCACTTATTACTCCCATGAGCTGCGAGTTCGCTCATTCATGTCCTTACCAAAAATATTGCATATTGCACATGTGTTTATGCATGGGTTAAAAACACCCAACAAGACAAATCCTATTCATTTCAATGGCACCTGTTTACATCTGAGCGTTCTGTCACCTGAAACCAAATGCCCATCGCTCAAAAAAATACATGAGCTTCTTTTTTTGGCAGATTACAGGAATTTTTAAAAATTTTTTTCGATTGGTCACTTGTCACCCTAAAAACACCAGAAAAAACGCCTGTAAAAATAGCAACGCCTAGATGTAAACGTAGCCTAATGGTTCATTAAGTTTTATTCAGATAAAAAAGAGATACAGTACCATCCTTTTTTGCATCCTGAGCCTAGGTCCACACTGAGGTCGGTTTGAAATCAGCTGAACCGGAGTTAAATCAGAATTTTCAGTCCGACTCTGGCGGGTTCAAGCACAGATGTCTATTGAAATCGCCCCCCAAAGTCGCCAAAAGTAGCAATGAAACCACTTTTGGGAAATTGTTGCAGTGCTGCAAAGTTGGCGTCACATCTGTTTGGATGGTGCCATTGCCAATCAGACCAATGTGAACGTGGGCTTAATCTGCAACATACAAACGTTTTCATGTGATGACTAAGCGAACGTCACATGAACATTTGATTTATCCAAAGCTGAACATTTGATTTATCCAAAGCTGCAGAAGTATCAAAGGCATCTACCAGCAGTGAGTCTCCTTTCTTGCTGATGCTCTATAGGAGCAGGAAGTCCAATGGAATCCTTCTTCTCTGTAGGAGACCACCGATTTGGAGTTCTCCCAGTCTCTGACATATCCACTAGTGTATCCATCTCTGCCATTTCAGGTTCTTCCTACAACCTTGCTGATCTGCTCTTTAATATCAGACTCACTGCACCTGCACTGCTTATCCCAGCTTAGTTGACTGCAGCTTTGTCAAAATTCTGTCTCCCTTGATCCAGACAACAAAGTCCTTGATTAGCGGCTGTTATTCTGATAAGTGGTGTATACAGAAGCTATTACCAAGAATTAGCAAAACTTGTTTTCACATTTCAGCTCTGCTCCCTTCTGTGCATTCCCACAGCCCATGGAGACGTATGTTTTTTATGTCGGTGCACTGTGGTGCTATTCATTCCTCCTGGTACCCCGTCATACCTTGCAGAGTGCCACAATGCACGGTAATTTAAGGCATATGCACTTATTTGGTGCTATTTTGATGCATTCATTATCGCAGCCCATAGAGGTGAACTAAAGTGGGGCACACACTATAGGAAAACGATTGTCCGATTTTCCCCGCTGTTTAACAGCAAATCAGAACCGATGAAATAAAATTTGTACAAAAATTCTCGTGTGACAAAGCTTTTTTTTATTGTTTATTGTTCCTGATCATGCGCAGTCTTACGTTTCTGATTTTTCTCGTACGAAAATGGCACACTTTAAGCGAAAATTGTTCGTTCTCCTCCCGTACAAGAAAAATTTTGGAGTTTATCCCTTCAGAAATTTTTGTTCAGAAGGTCGGAATCGGCTGTAGAAAGTTGTGTACAAGTTATACAAAAATTGTACTTTGGACGAAAGTTCTCGCCCAATTTTCCCTTAGTCTGTACAAGCCTTTATGCTGTCCATACACGATTTTAAGAAAATTTGTTTGATTTTCTAATCGTTAGTGGGGTCAAATTAGGGTTGCCACCTCATCTCTTTAAAACAGGACACATTAATTACACAGGTACTGTGGCTGATTAAGGTGGTAATTAAACTCTCTCAGTGCCTAATGCCCCATACACACGTGCAGATTATCTGCAGACTTACCAAAACCATATAATATGAGGTCAAACCTAAACACTTTCAATTTGTATGCAATCCGGCAGGCCCTTGCACTACATAGAAAAGGTAAGTCTGCAGACAAAAGTCTGCAGATAATCTGCACGTGTGTACGGGGCATAAGGCCCCTTTCACACATACGGTCCGTTTGTCCATTTTTCGTCCATCCGTTGACGGATGAAAAACGGACATGAATGCATCTCTATGTAAAAACGGATGACAACGGGTGATCCGTTAACATCTGTTTTCATCCACTTCCGTCAATGTCTGTTTTTTGGAACGGATGAATGCCCTATTTTTCATCCGTCAAAAAAACGGATCGGACGAAAAACGGATGTAAATGGACAAAAGGTCAGTTCTTCATCCATTTTTGCATTGGTAGTGGATGTAAAAAAAAACGGATGAAAAACATATGAAAAAAACGGATGAAAAATGGATGAAAAACTGATACATTTTGACGTGACTGAACTGAACAGACCTTGTGTGTGAAAGGGGCCTTATGTGCATTATATTAAACTCAGAACCTGTGGAATTAATGTGTGTCCTGGTTTAAAGGGATGAGGCGACAACCCTAGGTCAAATCGATGTGCGTTTTTGACTGCAGTGATGGGAAAATTCGAAGGAGCAGGAAGGCAAATTTTTCTCGATCTAACAAATTTTCAGGCAGTGTATGTGGTTATCGCTCAGAAATGACATTCATTTTAAAACTGAATGTTAAAAGACAATTTTCGAACAACATTTGTCCATTCATCGAATGTTCAAAGAATTTTCGTTTGAATGTTCGTACAAACATTCTCATCCAAAAATCTATACGTGTATGGCCAGCATTAGACTTAAAGCGGAGTCGCACCCAAAAGTGGAATTTCCGCTGATCTGCTTCCTCTCCCCTCCATAGGCACCTTTCAGGGGGAACGGGTACCTGTTTTAGACCTGTACCCTTCCCCACTTACAGGAGATGGCGCCGCTGCGCTTTCCCTCTGAAGTTTGGCCCTCTTCCTCCTACCCCCCCCCCGCCGCTGGGATGTGAAAATTGGCTGGGGTGCCGACATCGTGGGCTCCCTGGACAGATAGGTGTCTGTATATTAAAAGTTAGCAGTATTTGTAGCTGCTGACTTTAAAAAATAAATATATAGATATATATATTTTACCAGGCGGAACTCCTCTTTAAGATGGGTGTTAATCTCCAAACACTGGAGCCCAAGGGTGCTTAAAGGACAGATTCACACAATTGTATTTGAAAATGGATGTGTGTTTTATTAAACAAAGGCATAAAGCCTTTTAATTCTGTTTGTTAAAACTAAAGAGCTCATTTACCCTGTACAACGAGCAGATCCATTTAATTACTACCACTGAGCTGTATGACTGCAGTCCATAGAAAGTGAATGGGTGTGTATCGTCAGTATGGACTCACCTGTACAGTTTGGCAGGTACTCAGGAAGGAGTGCACGGACTGCAATGCAGTGCCTGTGCTTCTGGGTCCATGTGCCCATCCCTTTGTACTTGTCAAAGTCAGATGTGCGATTAAGTCAATGCAGCCAATTGCGTACTCATTAACTTTCTATTGACTAGGATACTTGCAATTTTTCCTTTTTTTTTTTTATATACTCCCTGCAAATACGTTAAAAAAAAAAAAAATGGACATGTGATTGAAAGCACACTAATTAAAATGCATAATACATTTTTGGCAATATCCTAAGTAGGGCCGGGACAATGAGTGGGCAGGAAGAGCAGCTGCCCTGGGCACTGTGAGGTGGGGCGCCATGAGGAGATTGGGGGGAGGGGATTTGTACTAGAAAGGAAAAATTTGGGGGAGGGGGATTTTTGCCAGTAGGGGTGATTGAGGAGCTGAATTTGTGCTGAGAGGAGGGGATTGAGGGGGGGGGGGATGTGTACTCAGAGGGGAAATTTGAGGGGTGGAGGATTTGTGCTAGGTGTGGTGTGTTTTTTTTTTTTGGGGGGGGGCGGGCATTTGTGCTGGGGGGATTTGGGGATAGGGGCAAATATTTTGCACTGGGAGGGGAGATTTCAGCAGGGGAGCAGATTTGTACTGGGTGGAGGGGAAATTTATACTTAGGGGTAAGCAATAAGCATGCAGATTAGTGCTAATTTTTTTGGCAGGGTGGATTTTTGCTGCCACATAATGCTCGTATATCTGGGGGAGGGGGGATTTTTGTTGACACATAATGCTCATACATCTGGGGGGGGGGGGCGCAGTTTGGCAAGTTTGCCCTGGGCTCTAAATGACCTTGTTTCGGCACTGACTGTAGGACATGTATTTCAAGAACTGCTTGAAAAATACAAGCAGGATTTTCTGAATATGCACTGTACTGTAACACAATGCACTAATGTGCAGAGCTGCAGTTTGGGGGCACAGAGAATTTTTTTTAGTGCAGTTAAGCTGGCCATAGATGCATCAAAATGTGGCTGGTTAAGCAGTTTCTTCTATGGTTGTTCCTGTTTGAGAGGAGTCAATCTAATGTTAAACCCCTCTTGAATCGGCTTACTAGAGAATTTTCATTAAATCAGCGATGCCCTCAATCGCCTGCAGCACTGATAAGTGGATTATGACACCCCATTGTCCGAATACAATATCACATGGTGGTAGCATCCCTATATCAGGGGGGCTTTCTTGCATCCATCGACATCAAGGACGCTTACCATCACATTCACATTTGCTGTGGGCGAGGAGCATTATCAATTTATGGCGTTGCCCTTTGGTCTCCCCTCCGCTCCTCGGGTTTTCACAAAAGTGTTAGCGGGGGGAACACGATACCAGGGTACCTGGATGATATGCTTTTGTGAGCAGAGTCTTCGTCTGCCCTGTTGGCCAACTTGGATTTCACTCTGCAAGTGCTGATGGAGTTCAAGTGAATTCTGAATCTTCAGAAGTCTGCTCTGGTTCTGTCCACGAGCCTAGACTATTTGGTATTGACTCTGGACTTGAGAGTGTTTCTCGCTTTGGCAATACTTTAGAACTTGCAGGGGGTGATTCGGCTTCTGCTGTCCAGCAGACGGTCATCTCTTCGGACTAGCATGCGCTGCTGGGCCCAATGGTCGCTACCTTTGAGGTGGTTCCATTTGTACAGTTCCACACGAGATCTGTGCAAAAGGAGATTCTGGTGAAGTGGAAAAGGGATCCTCAGTCTCTGGGCAATCTGATCATGTAGAGCTGAAGAACAAGGTAGTCCCTGGTTTGGCACAGCTTCAGGGAAAATCCTTTCTTCCCTTGTACTGGACGGTTGTCACCACGGATGCCAGCCTATCCGGGTGGGGAGGTGTCCCCCGGCATGGATTGTTCTTAAGGGGTCTGGACTCTGGAGGAGTCCAGGCTATCGATCAATGTGCTGGAGCTCCGAGCGATCAGGCTTTGCCTGGATCATTGGACAGTTTGTCTCCAGGGATGTCCGGTAGGGATTCAATCAGACAATGCCACGGCCGTGGCCTATGTCAATCACCAAGGGGGCATGAGAAGTGTTCAGGAAGTAGCCGAAATTCTAAGGTGGGTAGAATGGTTCGTTCCAGCCCTCTCTGCTGTACACATTCCAGGGGTAGAAAATTGGCAGGCGGATTATCTCAGTCGACAGGTGTTGGACCAGGCAGAATGGTCACTTCATCCAGAGGTGTTCAGTCAGTTGTGTCTCCAGTGGGGGACTCCCGAGGTGGACCTGTTGGCCTCTTGCCTCAACAGGAAAGTTCAAAGGTTTGTGGCATGGTCTCACTACCCTCTAGCTGACGCCACAGATGCCCTTGTGGCTCCCTGGAGTCATTATCATCTGATATATGCCTTTCCTCCTCTCAAGCTTCTGCCGTGACTCCTGTGCAGGTTTGAGGCAGAAGGGATTCCAGTCATTCTAGTGGCTCCAGACTGGCTTCGCTGGTCTTGGTACGCCGTTCTGGTACGGCTGGTCGCTGATGTTCCTCGGAAACTCCCTCTCAGGGAAGATCTGCTGTCTCAAGGAGCGATCTTCAATCCTGCTTTACAGTCACTGGCTTTGATGGCCTGGCTGTTGAAAGCCAGGTGCTGAAGGATAGAGGGTCGTCTGATTTGGCTTTTAAAAGATAGAATATCTACTTCCAGTAATATTTACCATCGTACTTGGAAGACGTACATTGCGTGGTGTGAGTCTCTTGGGGTTCACCCTTGCTCCTTTTTGGTGACACGAATCTTGGCTTTTCTCCAGCGAGGGGCCAAAACAACATTTGGCCTTGAGTACCATCAAGGGCCAGGTCTTGGCCTTGGCAAATTTCTTTCAACGTCCGTTGGCCTCATATTACTTAGTGCGTACTTTTCTCCACGGAGTGACACATTTAGCTCCCCCGGTTCGGTCTCCAGTGCCGCCGTGGGACCTCAATTTGGTGTTGCCTGTTGTTCAGAAAACTCCCTTTGAAAATATTCAGGAGATTCCTCTGCTTACGTTGTCCCAGAAAGTGGCCTTTTTGCTGGCTATTACTACTGGCGGCGCTGTCTTGCCATTCACCTTTTCTAGTTGTTCACAGGGATAAGGTGGTTCTTTGACCATGTCCATCGTTCCTTCGAAAGGTTGTCTCTGATTTTCATCTGAATGAAGACATTGTGTTGCCTTCCCTGTGTCCTAAGCCTAAACATCCTAAGGAAGTTGCTTTGCATTCCCTGGATGTGGTTTAAGCAATCAGGGTGTACCTGGCAGCTATGGAGTCCTTTAGAAGGTTAGACTCACCGTTTGTCCTTACGGATGGACCTCGCAAGGGGCTGGCTTCTGCTGTGACCATTTCCAGATGGATCAGGCATACTGTGGTTAAGGGTTATTTTATAAAGGGTCAGGTTACTTCTTTCCCTGCCAGGGAACATTCTACTCTGGCGCTTAGTGCCTCCTGGGCCTTCCGTCATCAGGCGTCAGTGGTGCAAGTTTGCAAAGCGGCTACTTGGTCGTCTGTGCACACATTTACAAAGTTTTAGAAAGTGGATGTGTTGGCATCTGCGGATGCTTCTTTTGGCCACAAAGTTTTGCAGGCTGCTGTTTAGAGGATTTGTCCTCTTTGAGGGTGTTTTTTTTTTCAAGTGAGTTCCAGTTGTTCTCAGTTGAGCTCCATATTACCTGGTTGGCTATGTTTAGCCTTTGGGAAGTTGTTTTTTTCTGCTGTTCCCACCCCTCATGTTTGACACTGCTTTTGGACGTCCCTACAGTCATGAAGATGAAGAGCTGTGTCCATCAAGCGGAAGAACTTTGCCGGGCAAAAATCATCTTTCCACTCCTCCCACTGCACAGTGATGCCGAGAGAACTGAGTAGAGCACATTGGTTGCATGCTGACCACACTGCTGAGAGGCCAGACCAGTGGGGACCAAGCCTGAGATCTGGGATTATAGACCAGCACATCCTATCACCCTCTCCTTCTCACCGAGGAAACTTTTGTGGCATTCTGTGGAGAGACTGAGGGGGGCCCCCCTTTCTACAGCAAGAGATCACAGTCACACCGCAGTGACTGGTGAGAGGGCACTGCCCATTGTTTACACTGCCAGCAGGGAGTTACTGGAGGCAGGACATTGAATATACCACACCTGTACCACACCTATACCACACCTTTACTGCATCTTTACGGGACCTTCTATGCATCTTTATCGCAACTATACTACATGCAGATTTACTAAATCTGTTGTTAAGTGCATCAACGTTTCTTAAAAGGGCCTCAACCATAGCCAGCAGAAGAACAACATAAAGGACTGCCCCTTCAGTAAAATCACCCTGCAAGTTTCCTTTGTTTTCTTTCATTTCTGCAGACATCCAGTTGATCTAGGCCTAGCATAGTCACCATTAACCACTTTCTGCCAGCCCACAGTACATTTTCTGTGGGCTGGTGGCACGGGCAGGCTGCAAAACAAGTACACGTATGCCATCCAGCCTGGGGTGCACAGCGTGTCCACCAGGCACAGCGAATTGCAGCTCCCTGTACCTGGAGATTATGTGATCGCTATGTGATGGTTCCTGGGCCAATCAAAGCACCCTGTAGTAAGACATTAGGTGTATAAAATCCCAGATCACTAGTAATCTTAGCTGGTATGACTGTAATCAATTCATGACAGTTGAAAACATTGCTGTTACAGTGATCATCATTGTAACAGAAATCAAAGTGTAAAAAATAAAAAAAAACCCTGATAACCTCTTCAGAGTAGTACAGTATTACTATGGTGACTCTGAACTACTCTGATGAAAGCATGTTAAAAAAAATAGTAAAAAAAAGGGCAAGAAAATTAAAAAAGAAAAATAAGTTTAAAAAATTGAATAAAAAATAATTTTACATTTTTTCTTTATGTAACATACTGCCACCAATCAGTAGCCTAATAATGATGACTCTGTACTACACTGGTGACAGTGTAAAAAAATAAAAGTGAAATTAAAAAAAACTGATTTTATTTAATTTTATTTCATTTTCAATTTTCATTTACAATAAAATTGTGACAAAAAAATACAACTTCAAAAAACTTGCCATGCCTCTTACTAAATACCTCTTTCTACTTTCCATACAGGGGGTATTGGCACTGTCTTGACATTTTAAAGGCCTAATGAAATTAGACAAGCCGTCAGTACATCAGAAAAAATACATTTTCAAATAAACAGTTTATATACCATAGTTTTAAGATGTTATGACTTTCACACAAACAAAGTAATATACACCTATTGCTATACATTTTATTTGCATGACAGTGCAATTGCTAGTTAAAGTAGCATAGTGAGGAATAGAAAAAAATGCCCTGGTCATGATGGGAAAAAAACAAACATTCTGGAGGTCAAGTGGTTAATGCACTTTGCCAGTATTCAGTAAATCAAGCTTTACTACTGTCCTCTGCTGTACCTTAGGTGACCTTGCTACTGTTTATGCTGATCTGGATGCCAACTTTCATCTTATGATTGTCTAGTAGTTATTACTAATCACTCTGTATGATAAATTGTGTTTTTACATTTGGTAATCCATTTTCATGCTTGCCTTATTACCAACCATATTAGGTAACAATATATTAATCTTTCCTTTACTAACTGGTTCAGTGCCTTTTTTCTACTACTGCTACGACTACTGGTTATCAGGTATTACTTTCAGTGATTTTCTGCGATTTTGACTGTTGTGTACACTCAATCTAGTGTGTCAGAGAGGCTGAAGTTCTTAACAAGGAGCTCCAGTCTGGGCAAAAGAAAAATTAAAAGTCAAATACAAATACTATACCTGCTGACTTTATTTTAAGGACACTTACCTGTCCAGGGCTCCAGCAATCTTGGCACCCCAAGCCGATTCTTCAAACGGATTCGGGTGCAGGCGCCAAGATCTTCACTAAGGTAAACTGGCAGTGAAGCCTTCAGGTTTCATAGCTGGTTTTCTACTGCGTGTGCGCTAGTCACCTTCCTCTTTCTAAATGGTCCCAGAAGGCAGCGGAGGGAAGGAGCCGGACATACTCAGAGATCGTAGCGGCAATCTTACCAGGAAGTGAGAGTGGGTACCTGTTAGGAACCTATCAGGAAGGCTCTGGCAGAGGATGAGTTAAGACTCACAGACTATTCCGGCTCCACCCCTCTAATCAAGAAAGAGCACTATTTAAGCTGGATCAGCACACAGGTTCAGTGCTGTCTTGTCTTCAACTCCTGCCGTTGTTCCTGAACCTGTGACCTGTTTGCTGCTGATTTCCTGTTGACCTTTTGGCTTGTTCCTGACTCCGCTCGTCTGCTGCCCGTCCTGACCCCGGCTTGTTTGACCATTCTCTCGAACCTCCCTTGACCGCGACCTGGTATCCACACGCAGCGAAGTCCATCCTCACCACCAGAGGCTCTGGCGAAAACCGGTGGATACTTAGACTCTGCACCTCAGGCTAGCCTGTGTCACTTACCTTGGGGGTTCCGTCCAAGCTCCGCCCTCTAGCGGACATTGGGCCTATCTCTGTCGTCAGGTTACCACCAGCACCCTAACAGTACCTGTCAAAACCAGGCCAAATGTGGCAATAAAGGGGGGACGGTTCAAACAAGCGAAGCTTCCCCTTTTGGTTGGAGCTCCACTTTAAGAAGGTAGAGGCAAAGAACAGGGAGCCCATCTTAACCAGCCACTCCTACATTATGAAAACATAATAATGTTCTCAACCTAGAGTATATCTACAGTGCATCCGGAAAGTTTTCACAGCGCTTCACTTTTTCAACATTTTGATATGTTACAGCTTTATTCCAAAATGGATTAAATTCATTATTTTCCTCAAAATTCTACAAACAGTACCCTATAATGACAACCTGACAGAAGTTTGTTTGAAATCTTTGTAAATTTTTTAAAAATAAAAAAAAATGCATGTACATAAGTATTCACAGCCCTAGCTCATTACTTTGTTGAAACACCTTTGGCACAAATTACAGCCTCAAGTCTTTTTTTTTATTTTTTATATTAACATTTTTTTCAGTTTTCTGTCAGCATATAAAAACATAGATCAAGTCATTGCACAAGCTAACAAGCTTATATAACTATTGCAAATAGACTTTCTATATTAGCAAACCCTCCCCTACCCCAACCACAAAAAAAAAAAATTAAATATCCAAATCCCCTCCTATTGCGTTCTCTGCTACCTACCTACACACTCTATCATACTCCTTCTCTCTTAAAGAGGTTGTAAACCTCAGAATTAAAAAGAAAACAAACACATGAAAGACAAACACATAATGAGCTAGTATGCATCGCAAACTAGCTCATTATGAAATACTTACCTTAGAACGAAGCCTCGCAGTGCCGACCGCTCACCTGTCTCACGGGTGAAATGTTTGGTCGCCCTTCTACTGGGTTTGCGGCATCCGGCCATCTGATTGGAGGCCATCTGATTGGCTGGAGCCGCGTTGACGTCACTCCCGCGCATGCGCGCGGGAGCCACCGGTCACGGCATGGGACTCTGAAGGAACGGCACAAGCGGCGTTCCTTCAGAGCGCATGCGCCAGTGATGTCACTGGCTGCATGCAAAGTAAATATCTCCTAAACGGTACATGTTTAGGAGATATTTACAGTACCTATAGGTAAGCCTTATCATAGGCTTACCTATAGGTACAAGTTGTAGAGGAGGGTTTACTTCCTCTTTAAGCATCATAGTTCCTGACCTTGACCCTGGTCCCTCAGGCTCCGGTGATTTTGCTTCCTAAGCTGTCTCCATTATCAACCTCAAACACCCAGCATCTTTATATAATCCTCAGTTTTTTAAACTTCAGCCAGTCTCCCTATATATCCAGATATTTTGCGCAGGAGTCCTCCGCTGTATACAAGGTTTCCTCCATGGATCCCTCCCAATCCACCCTTACAGCCCAGTCCCTTATACTTGGGACTTCTGGCGACCACCAAAATGCCAGAATCAGGATTTTAGCTGCATTCAGTAGGTGAGGCACAAGTGTATTCTTATGTGTTGTGAAACAGGAAACTCCAAGGTTCCCCCTGAATACAGTCTCTTGTAATCTGGTGAATTAACCTATTAATCCCTTCCCAAAAAATTTGAATCTTTGTGCACTCCCACCACAGATACGCAAAGGTCCCAGGAGCAACAAGTTGGGGATATCTCTGCTCCGAACCTCGGGGCCCTCTGCGGAGTGAGATACCATCTACCAAAAAGCTTGTAACACATCTCTGTTGTCCTTAAATCAACCGATGAGCAACAAACTAATTCCAACACTTTCTTCCTTTTTTCCTTGTCTTGGAGGGTTTTTTCCTTGTCTAGTTCCTGTTCCCATTTGCCTAGATAAGGTGGGTATACAGACTCTGTTTCCCCTAATAAAATCTTATATCTGTTGGATATGCTATGCTTAGTACATATGGGAGAACTTAACAGTTTCTCCATTTCTCTCATATTTTCCCTTCCCTGCAGAGGCTGCAGTAGAGAGTGCACAAAGTGCTGCAATTGTGTAAATCTCCATTTATCAAGTGACATATTCCCCCATTTTTGTGTTAGTTCAAAAAAAGTGCACAATCTATTTCCTACCATTACATCATTGAACTGTATCACCTCCTGTTTTGCCCCTCTAACAAAATATAGATAGTCCTCTTTCCCTAGGTAAAATAATTTGTGTCTAATAATGAAATCAATGGTTCGTTATATTCCCAGTGAAATAGTCTACATAAACTGACCCAATTCTTAACATGCTCCTAGTCAATATACTTGTGTTATTAACCAAGTCTCGATACCAACTTTCCCAAGTCTACCCTGCTTTGTGCACACTCAATTTCCACCCAACTCCTACCTTCTTTATTGTGTATCCAATCTGTTATTCGTGCTATATAAATTGCCTGGTAGTATTTTTTGAAATCAGACGCAGCTACCCCCCCCCCCCCCCCCCCCCCCCCCCCCGAGCCTCAAGTCTTTTTGAGTATGATGCTACAAGCTTGGCACAACTTTTCTTGGGCAGTTTCTCCCATTCTTCTTTGCAGGACTTCTGAAGCTTAATCAGGTTGGATGGGGAGTGTCGGTGCACAGCCATTTTTAGATCTCTCCAGAGATCTTCAATCGGGTTCAAGTCTGGGCTCTGGCTGGGCAACTTAAGGAATTTCACAGAGTTGTCCCGTAGCCACTCCATTCTTATCTTGGCTGTGTGCTTAGGGTTGTTGTCCTGTTGGAAGATGAACATTCGCCCTAGTCTAAGGTTCAAAGCACTCTGGAACAGGTTTTCATCAAGGATATCTCTGTACATTGCTGCATTCTTCTTTCCCTCGATCTTGACTATTTTCCCAGTTCCTGCCGCTGATCCCCCATAGCATGATGCTGCCACCACCATGATTCACTGTAGAGAAGGATTTGGCCAGGTGATGAACGGTGCCAGTTTTCCTGCAGACATGACGCTTGCTATTCAGGCCAAAGAGTTCAATCTCTGTTTCATCAGATGAGAGAATTTTGTTTCTCATGGTATGAGAGTTCTTCAGGTGCCTTTTGGCTTCCATCTGTCCACTCTACCATACAGGCCCGATTGGTAGAGTACTGCACAGATGGTTGTTCTTTTGTAAGGTTCCCCTCTCTCTACAGAGAAACCCTAAAGGTCTGTCAGAGTGACCATCGGGTTCTTGGTCACATCCCTGACTAAGGAACTTCTCCCCGGATTGCTCAGTTTGGCCGGGTGCCCCGCTCTAGGAAGAGTCCTGGTACCCAAGGCAGATCAGCCACCTCAAATATCCGCAAGGTTATCGCAGCTCTTGAATTTGCAAGATCCAATCCAGCTGCGGACACTGCCATTGTACTTTAGCCACAGAGAAAGCATTCGATAGTGTCAGTTTCTGTTTGTTATTCCTTATCAAACTGGGCTTCTCTGGCTCATTCCTACATCTTATCGAGGCTATGTACTCTGCACCCACAGCTAATGTGGTCACAGCTAGGCATATCTTGAGACCCATTCGGCTGTACAAAGAGACACGGCAGGGATGCCCGCTGTTGCCCCTCCTCTTCAACTTGGCAATAGAGCCACTCTCCAGACATCTGCTTCTCCAACCGCAGTTACAGGGGATCCGGGTGGGTAACCCAGAGTTGCGGACGGTGTTGTTTGCGGATCCGAATATATCCAGATTTTTACATCTAATCCGCAGAATGATCTATCCCACATCCAAGAGATATTTGCTCATTTCCGTAAATGTTCTGGTAAAAGAATACATTTCTCAAAAAGCAAAATCCTCCCCCTTTTTAATACCCAACCCCTGCCATGGGCTGAGGGTTTTCCCTTGCCGGTGGCCAAATCATTTATAACTTACTTGGGAGTAAAGATAGGCAAGTCCCTCTCCTCACTATACCATCAAAACTTTACTCCGGTCTTGGATAAAATGGTAGCAGAACCAGGGAATTGGCAGAAGTTATAATTGTAATTCTTTGGACAATGTCATCTCTATAAAATGGCGACTTTCCCTAGACTTCTGTACCCACTACAAACTATTCCCATACTACTGAAATATTTAGATCTACAGAAACTTACTAAAGCACTCCGCAACTATTTATGGCAGGGCCATCGTCCACGGATAGCGATACAAAAATTATATCTTCCTAAACAGGAGGGAAGAGTAGGACTCCCAAACACAAGACTGTACAATTTATCTTGTTTCTTGCGAGGAGCTATAGACTGGATTTCTCAGAATTCTAGATACACAAATTTTGAGTTAGAATCTCAAATGGCTAGTTCCCATATTCTAACATCCTTGCTGCACTGTGGAATCAGGACCTTACCTTACCACTGAAACAGAATCTTTTGATAAGGGCAGGGCCGTCTATAATATTGATTGGACCCTTGGCAAACATTTTCTTGGGACCCCAATGCAATTTCACTCTCCACCTTCTCTGAGACATACAATAAACAACAGCTAGACTCAAAATCAATTTACTTAATCAGATCAGGCAGCAATTGCGATTGGTTGCCAGAGGTTACAGTGTATCATTACTGCTCACTGACTGACTGCTAGAGGTTACAGCACACACTATGTCTCACTGTTTATTTGCTCGAGGTTACAGCACATGACTTCTGCTTGTTTATTGGTTTCTAGAGATTACTGTACAATAATACTGCTCACTGATTGGTTGCTAGAGGTTACTGAACATCCTTACCACTCACGAATTGGTAATAGAGGTTACTTCACATTATTACTGCTCACTGGTTGGTTGCTAGAGGTTACTGCACATCCTTACCAATCAATAATTGGTTGCAAGAGGTTAGTGCACATCATTACTGCCCACTGATTGGTTGCTTGCCTGCACACCATGGACTGAGGAGGTGAGGGGACCCATCAATAGATAGAAAACTCCTAGGGATACTAGGACTCCTGGGATCAGTGGCATTGCTGGGTAAGGGGGGTGATCAGTGGCAATGCTGAGGGGTAGATGGGATCAGTGGCAGTGGTGGAGGGATGGGATTAGTCAGGAGGCAGTACACTGTGGCAAATTCTGAATCATGTAGAGCAAAGCAGGAAATCTTTGGCAAGTATATAGTGGGGGATTCTACACTGACCACCAATGTGAGGGGCAATTTGCACTGACCACATTGCAACGGGTGATTTTGCGCCCCCCCCACCAATATAAAGAGGGATTTCTACACTGACACCAATGTAATAGGAGCATTTCTACCAACCACCAGTGTAAGGGGCAATATACAATGACCTCCATGTAAGGGGGAGTTTACACTGACAACCATTGTTGAGGAGATTTGTACTGACCACCAATGTAAGGTGACACTTCTACACCGACCACCAATGTTAGGGGGGATTTACACTGACCACCAATGTAAGGGCAATTCTGCACTTACCACCACTGTAAAAGGGAAATGTACACTGATCACCAATGTAATGAAGAAGTTACACTGACAACCAAAGTAAGGGGGACATTTACACTGCCCACTAGTGTGAATGAAAGGATTTTTCACCAAGCCCCAATGTAATTAGAAGATTTACACTGACCACCAATATAACACACATTTAGCCTGCATTCACATTTCTTGTGTCAGGAAAACATGCAAAATTGCTTTCCTGACACCACAGAAATGTGCTGCCCTTCACCTGGTACACAGCAGTGGCATTCATTGTTAATGACACCTTCACGCATCTGCTGAGATGTGCGTATTCACATCCTCCAAAATTCAGGGTGCTGTGCCACCATGGTATTTTGAAAAAAGGTTCCCCCTCCAGTTTGCTTACCTTTGCAGAACAGGCTGATGGTAGGCTTAATGACCTCAGTTGTAGAAAGGACTTTCAAACATGCCCCTTTACCTCCCCAGTGGGCAGCATTCCACAGAAGTGAAGGTGGATATGAACTTAGGGTGTCATGATATACATATGAATGCTGGCTCTATTTATATATCAATTCAGCTGGTCCATGGCTATTTACATATTAATGTCAGTAATTTACATATCATTGCAGGTTATTTACAGGAAAACACATGGTCTGCAGGTGGTCTGCAGTACATGGCAATAGGGCAGAGCTGGGCAGCTATGGAACTAAAACTTTAACCACTTAAGCCCCGGAAGATTTTACCCCCTTCCTGACCAGGGGGTATTTTGCGATTCGGCACTGCGTGACTTTAACGGACAATTGCGCGGTCGTGCGACACTGTATCTAAACAAATTTGGCGTCCTTTTTTTCCCACAAACAGAGCTTTCTTTTGGTGGTATTTGATCACCTGTGTGATTTTTTTGATCACCCGCTATAAACAAAAAAAGAGCGTAAATTTTGCAAAAATAGCAATATTTTTCACATTTTTTTATATGAAATTCCCCCCCAAAAAATGTAAAAATCAACATTTTTTAACATTTTCGGCCAATTTGTTTTATGCTACCTATGTTTGGTAAAAAAAATCGCAAAAAGCGTATTTTGATTGGTTTGCGCAAAAGTTATCGCGTTTACTAACAAAGGGAAAGATTTTTGTCATTTTTGTTGTTTTTTTTTTTTTTACGCGTAATGGCGGCGATCTGCGATTTTTTTGCGGTACTGCGACATTGCGGCGGACAGATCGGACCCTTGACTGACATTTTTGACACTTTTGGGGGTACCAGTGACATTACTGCAGTAATCAGTGCTATACATATGCACTGTTACTGTAAAAATACACTGGCAGTGAAGGGGTTAACTTTTTTTTGAAAGGGAGGGGCTATGTGTGTCCCTAGGGGCGTGCTTTCTACTGTGATTGGCTGTGGCTTCAGATGTATGAAGAGTGATCAATGGTTCTACATAGTAGAACCGTATGATCATCCTTCATACACAGGGGAGAATGACAGGCAGCTTGTTTACACAAGCCGCCTGACTTTCTCCCTCTCCCCCGCCGATCGCAGAGTGACCGGCGGACATCGGGTCCGCCGGTCACACGCGCAGGGGGGTCCGTGACCACGCGGGAGCGCGCCTCCGGCGGCATGCGCTTTCTCCCTAGACCCTCACAAGCTAGTGACGTAGCCCTACGTCACTTTGCCTGTGAGGGGCTGACCGCCGACGTAGATAGTCGTGCGGCGGTCGGCAAGTGGTTAAGGGAATTTAAACAGGGATAGTTGGCAAGTATGAGGCAGCTGCTTTGGGCCCCACAACAATGATGGGGCCCAGGGCAGCTGCCCACTTTGCCCTGCCTTAAAGATGGACCTGAATAAGGGGCATGTGATTGAGTGGAGGGAGGTGAAGAAGAAACTGGGAGTCCCCCACTTGTTATCGTGTCACCTGACCATTGATCATTATGCTCTGTTTCCACAGGCACAGCAACATGCGGCCTACAAATCGTGGGCCTCGCAGGGACTAACCAAATTCTTTCAACTCTTTGATATCAATACAGGTATATCCCTTAGAGCAGCCCAAATTTCTCAATCATACCAAATGCCCATTGATCATCATATTCACTTTCAGCAAGCTGTCAGTTTTGTTAGTAAATTGTGTCCGTCTAGGAAACTACATTTTAAGCACTCTATTATTGACTCTGGTGTATTTAGACAGACACAAGATCTCCCACATTTACAAACCTTTAAACTCAGAATTCACAAAATCCACTTCATCTAAGACTGCAATGGCTTGGAATACCGACTTGCAATACTCTGAAGCTCACCAAGCTATTCTGCAAGGTTATAACACTACATGCACTTTTGTGCACATTGAATTCTGGCAAGAGCAACGGTTCAAAATTCTACACCGTGCCCAAATCCCACATTTAAGATGGTCAACATCCACAGGCCATCAACTTTGCACTCCCTGTTAGGACCCCAAACCATCCTTGCTACACAATCTATGGTCATGCCCTCTTATTTCCCATTTCTGGGACTAGGTGGTGGCTCTGGTGGCCCAAAATAAAGGGTCTTGCACCACACAAAGACCTCTATTCATTGTTTTTCAGAAACTTTAACATGCATCTCTCTTCTCTACACAAAAGTGCAAAAACAAGTCCTATTGCACAACAAACCGTGGCTTGCTACATGTTACATTACAGTATATTACAGCTGGGAGAGCTATTCTCAGTCAATGGACAGCAACTTCTATCCATTTATTAAGGAAGTGAAACTAGACCTACAGTCATTAATGTGGAGAGAGAGAGGATGGATCTAGCCTTAAATTGCATACGCCAGTTTACTGCCTTTCTTCGCAAATGAGACTACTATATAGCAAAGTCTAGCTGACTTCATCGCTCACAATGGAGGAGCCTTGCCTAATACGTTCACCTTTATTCTTTTGATTTTCATTCTACTAAATAAAGTTGTGGTGTGCTTTCTCTGCACAAGTAGTTCAGTGACGGACTCTTTCGATAAGAACAGATGCCTTAATTAGCATACAAGTTGATTGGCTGACGGCTCTCCTGCGACTAGTCTTAGTGGAGAAGTTTAGTCTGTTCTTTTTCTAATTGTTATTCTGTAGTCGTACTTGCCCTTTTCTTTCTATCCTATTGCTACTCTTCCCCCCTTCCCCACCCCCCCCCCCCCTCACATAACCCCACTATTTTCTCTCCCCCCCCCCCCTTTCCCCATCTATACCATCCTTACTTCCCCTTTTTTTTTTTTTGCAGTATGCACTATCATCATTGTTACAAGTTATATTTTGATACGTATACACCATGACTCAGATCTGATTGTCAAATTGTGTTCACTGCTTTTGGAATATTGACAATAAGGATATTTTGCTACTTCCTTATTAGGCTGCTAACAATGCAAATGGTTGATATTCTAACCCCAAAAGCCCCAGTGGATCCCATTGCCCATCCAGAGGTCAATACATGATAGGGTAGTCTAACCTGTCTGTTGGACAGCCAACAGCGCATTATAAAAGTATTATCAATGTTCTGAAAAAACTTATATAATTGTTAGTGGAAAGTCACTAAGGCTAATGTGAGTTACTTCCTCCACATATAATTACATCAGCTTGCTGCATGAAACATCAGCTTGGTTGAGTGTGATCTATACCAGATGAGTAAATACTTTTCAGCCTGTGTCACAGGGCGAGTAACATTTATAGCACAGAAATTCTCTACTCTTTACTCTACTCTACTTCAGAAATGCTCTACTAAAATACATATACACCATAGCACGATATGCAAGCACATTCAAGTGATGGCATGTCATCAGGTTACATTATATTAAATGTAAAGCTTTGTTTGTTCTGTTTCAAAAGCTGCTTTATACAATTAAAAATACCTCCTGAGACTCAGTCTGTGTGAACTGTATGGCAACTTGCTGATCCGGCAGAAAACCACAGGCAGTGTCAACTCACTAAGAAGACTCAGGCTGGAGTTGAATGTAGCTTATTCTAGAATTTGCGAATTGCAGTAATTTTTGTGGTGTGTGTGTTCTGAGTAAAAGAGCATCAAGGAAAAATATGCTTCCTATCTCTGGGGGGAAGGGGAAGGTAGTTCTTTATTCTATAAGAATAGACAAAAATAAAGTAATGGAGCAAGGGGAAGCAAAGAGATGCAACTAAGGATTCTCAAGCTGGGATAGATGTTGCAGAGAGATCTCATTGACCCTGAGAGAGGCAAATGGTAAGTGAAGGAGCACACTGAGGAGCACGCCCAGTGAGGCATGGTGTGATTAGCAGGAGAGAGGGGCAGATTTACCTTGCCCAGGGGAGATTGTAGAGAGAGGACTGACAGAGTAAAAGGACTGGTGCTAGGGAGAGAGAGAGAGAGGACTGGTGCTAGGGAGAGAGAGAGAGAGAGAGAGAGAGGACTGATGCTAGATAGAGAGGGAGAGGACTGGTGCTAGGGTGAGTGTGAGTAACTTGGGGTACTGGAAGTAATTGTAAGTAACTTGGTGCATTGGGAGTAATTGTAACTGGGAGTATTGAAAGTCATTGTGAGTAATATGGTGCACTGGAGTAACTTTGAGTAACTGGGGTAACAGAGAATTTGGGAGTAACTGGGAGTATTTGGGAGTAACTGGGAGTAACTCTGGATATCTGGAGTAGCTGAGTAACTCAGGGTATTGGAAGTAACTCGGGTATTGGGAGTAACTTGAAGTAGCTGGAATACTGGGAGTAACTGTGAGTAACTGTGAGTAGCTTGGAGTACCGGGAGTAATTTAGAGTAAGTGAGGTACTGGGAAAAGTTTGGAGTGACTTGGAGTAATTTGGAATAACCTGGAGTACTTCAAAATTACTTGGCGCAGTCTGGGGTAACTTGACGTACTGGGGTAAAAAGGAGTTACTTGAAGTATCTGGGTAATTTGGAGTAACTTGGGCCTAGCGATCAGTGAGGCAGGAGAAAAAAAAAAAAGTTAATTTTATTTCCCTAGGATTATCCCCAATAGAATAGTGGGTAAGATGTCCAACAGGATTGGTGATGCCACCCAATGCACTGTCAGGGTCCGGACTGGCGGCAGATGAAGACACCAGGGGTGGATCCTCTGTGTCAGTGAAGAAATGGCGTGGACCGCACCAGGGGATCGGTTCTAAGTTGCTACTGGTTTTCACCAGAGCCCGCCGCAAGGCGGGATGGACTTGCTGCGGCGGTAGCAACCAGGTCGTGTCCTCCGGTAGCGGCTCTACCTCACTGACAGCTGAGACAGGCGTGGTACAGTAGGACAAGGCAAAGGCAAGGTCAGACGTAGCAGAAGGTCAGGGCAGGCGGCAATGGTTCGTAGTCAGGGGCAATGGCAAAGGTCAGATACACAGGCAAGGCAATACACAAAATGCTTTCTCAGGGCACTAAGGCAACAAGATCCGGCAAGGACAGGAAGGGGAAGTGGGTTTATATAAGATTTGTACTGACTGGACCAGGCACCAATTAGTGGTGCACTGGCCCTTTAAATCTTAGAGCAGAGGCGCGCGCGCGCCATAGGGGGCGGGGCCGCGCGCGCTGGGGGAGGACAGGACGGGACCCGGGGTGCGCCGGGAGGAAGAGAGGACGGGACCCGGCAGGTCAGTGCCTTGGGACGCAGGGGGACAGCGCTCATGGTCGGGGACGATGACCGGAGCGCTGCTGCCCGCAGAACGCCACGAGCGCTCCGGGGAAGCCACGGGACCCGGAGCGCTTGGCGTTACAGTACCCCCCCTTTGGTCTCCCCCTCTTTTTGGAGCCCAGGAACCTGTGGATGAGCTCCTTGTCGAGGATATTGGACTCCCATGACCTCTCTTCGGGACCACAATTCTCCCAGTCAACAAGAAATTTTTTTTTACCTCTGACGACCTTGGAGGCGAGGATCTCTTTCACCGAGAAGACGTCAGAGGACCCAGAGACAGGAGCAGGAACGGTGACCTTGGGAGAAAATCGGCTAAGAATGAGGGGTTTGAGAAGGGATACATGAAAGGAGTTATGAATACGGAGAGAGGGAGGAAGATGGAGTTTGTAAGAGACAGCGTTAATTTGGCTTTTGATTCTAAAAGGCCTGAGGTAACGCGGACCCAGCTTGTAGCTAGGGACCCGAAACCGGATGTATTTGGCAGAGAGCCACACTCTGTCACCAGGGGCAAAGACAGGAGGAGTTCTTCTTTTTTTATCTGCATGTCTCTTCATGCGAGAAGAGGCCAGGGAGAGCGACTTTTGAGTTTCTTTCCAGATGGAGGAGAAGTCCAGGGTCAACTCATCAACGGTAGGAAGTCCAGAAGAAGTGGGTGACGGCCGTACACCACAAAAAATGGAGATTTGGTGGTTAACTCAGAGTCTCTGAAGTTGTATGAGAATTCGGCCCAGGGCAACAGGTCGACCCAATCGTCCTGACGGGAGGAGACGAAGTGTCGCAGATAATCATCAAGGATCTGGTTAACCCTCTCCACTTGTCCATTGGACTGAGGGTGGTAGGCGGAAGAAAAGTTCAATTTGATCTTTAATTGGGTGCAGAGTGCTCTCCAAAATTTTGAGATGAACTGAACACCTCTATCAGAGACGATATGTGTTGGAAGACCATGGAGACGGAATATGTGCAAAAAGAATTGTTTAGCCAACTGTGGCGCAGAGGGAAGACCAGGACAAAATGTGCCATCTTGGAAAATCAGTCAACGACCACCCATATGACTGTGTTGCCATGGGATACGGGAAGGTCAGTGATGAAGTCCATCGCTATGTGGGACCAAGGCTGTTCAGGCACTGGCAGAGGGAGGAGAAGACCTGCTGGCCTCTGGCGAGGCGTTTTGTCACGTGCGCAGACAGTACAGGCCCGAACAAACTCAGTCGCATCTTCCTCAAAGGAAGGCCACCAATAGTGTCTGGCAATTAACTGAATAGTCTTTTTAATTCCAGCGTGACCCGCCAGGTGGGAGGAGTGGCCCCATTTGAGAGTCCGAAGGCGAAGACGTGGAGGAACATACGTTCTTCCTGGAGGAACTGGTACCAGTGAAGCAGGGGCAGCTGAAATCAGACACTCAGAAGGAATGATGTGTTGAGAAACGGTTTCAGCTTCGGAGGCATCAGTGGAGCGTGATAGGGCATCCGCCCTAATGTTCTTGTCAGCAGGACGAAAATGGATCTGGAAATTAAATCGGGCAAAGAACAATGACCACCTGGCCTGGCGAGGATTAAGGCGCTGGGCAGACTGAAGGTATGACAGATTTTTGTGGTCAGTGTAGATGGTGATAGGATGAAGGGATCCTTCCAGGAGATGTCTCCATTCCTCTAGTGCCAACTTAATGGCTAGTAGTTCACAGTCTCCAATAGCATAGTTCCTTTCTGGAGGAGAAAAAGTTTTAGAGAAGAAGCCGCAGGTGACGTTTTTTCCTTTAGCGGACTTTTGAAGAAGGACCGCTCCGGCTCCAACAGAGGAGGCATCTACCTCCAGAAAGAACGGTTTCAGAGGATCGGGCCTAGTCAAGACTGGAGCGGAGGCGAAGGCGGTCTTAAGGAGAGTAAAGGCTTCTTCAGCTTGGGGAGGCCAGGATCTCGGATTCGCTTCTTTCTTGGTTAGTGCCACAATAGGCGCCATGATAGTGGAGAAGTGGGGAATGAACTGGCGGTAGTAATTGGCGAATCCAAGGAAACGCTGGATAGAGCGAAGTCCCGAGGGGCGTGGCCAATCCAAGACTGCGGAGAGCTTGTCGGGGTCCATTTGAAGACCTTGTCCAGAAACTAGGTATCCCAGAAACGGAAGACAGCTACGTTCAAAGAGACACTTTTCAATTTTGGCGTAAAGATGGTTAACACGGAGACGCTGGAGCACTTGACAAACATGGAGACGGTGTTCCTCCAGAGTGGAGGAGAAGATCAGTATGTCGTCAAGATAGACCACTACGCAGGTATACAACAAGTCCCGGAAGATCTCATTGACAAAGTCTTGAAAGACTGCAGGGGCATTGCACAGACCAAAAGGCATGACAAGATATTCGAAGTGGCCATCTCTGGTATTAAAAGCGGTTTTCCACTCATCTCCTTCACGGATTCTGATGAGATTATAAGCACCCCTGAGGTCAAACTTAGTGAAGACCTTTGCTCCACGCAGACGGTCAAAGAGCTCCGAGATGAGAGGCAGAGGGTAGCGATTCTTTACCATGATTTTGTTAAGACCGCGGTAATCAATACATGGGCGTAGTGACCCATCCTTCTTGGCAACAAAGAAGAATCTTGCTCCAGCAGGAGAAGAAGACTTCCTGATGAAACCTTTCTTGAGATTCTCCTGAACGTACTCCGACATGGCCTTGGTTTCAGGAGCGGAGAGAGGGTAAATCCTGCCACGGGGTGGTGTGGTCCCGGGAAGCAAGTCAATGGGGCAGTCGTAGGGTCTATGTGGTGGTAAGACCTCCGCCTGTTTTTTGCAAAAGACGTCAGTAAAGTCTTGATAGGCCTTAGGAAGGCCGATCAGCGAAGAGGAGACGGAGACTTGTCTAGTAGGTACCGACTTGAGGCAACGAGTGTGGCAGGTAGGGCCCTATGATTTAATGTCCCCAGAGGTCCAGTCCAGGGTAGGAGAGTGGCGCTGGAGCCAGGGCAAGCCAAGGAGGACGTCAGAAGTGCAGTTAGGCAGGACAAAAAATTCAATCGTCTCTTGGTGGAGAACCCCTATGGTCATGAGCACGGGTTCTATGCGATAACGCACGTTGCAGTTCAGATTCTCTCCGTTAACTGTAGAAATAAAGAAGGGCTTGACGAGACGGATAACAGGGATGCTAAACTGGTTGATGAAGGAGGCTTTAATGAAGTTTCCTGCAGAACCAGAGTCCAAGAAGGCCTCCGCAGGGAAGGAGACTTTAGCGGCTGGGGAAATCCGTACTGGAACAATCAGGCGTGGAGAGGAAGAATTTACACCCAGTGACGCCTCTCCCACGTTCACTAGGTGCGAGCGTTTCCCTGACGCTGAGGACAAAGGGGACAGTCCTTTAAGAAGTTTTCAGAGCTCGCACAGTATAAACATAAGTTCTCGTTCCTCCGGCGAGACCTTTCTTGCTGGGTCAGGCGAGACCGATCCACTTGCATGGCCTCCTCGACGGAAGGCACAGTAACAGGTTGCAAAGGTTGCTGGAAGAGAGGAGCCAGGCGTGGGTATCGCCTGATGCGAACAAGATCTTTCTCCTGGCGGAGTTCCTGATGCCTTTCAATGTAGCGCATATCTATGCGAGTAGCCAACTGAATGAGTTCAGTCAGGGAGGCAGGTATCTCTCGTGCGGCCAGACAATCCTTGATATGGCTGGATAACCCTTTTTTAAAGGTCGCGCAGAGGGCCTCGTTGTTCCCGGTCAATTCGGAGGCCAGAGTGCGAAACTGTATAGCATATTCGCCCACTGTAAGGTCTCCTTGGACGAGGTTTAGCAAGGCCGTTTCCGCGGACGAGGCACGGGCAGGTTCCTCGAAGACACTGCGGACTTCAGAAACTAAGGACTGGACGGAGGCAGTGGCAGGATCGTTGCGGTCCCAGGCCAAGGCCTTCCCAGATAGTAAACTGACCACGAAGGCCACCTTAGACCGTTCCGTGGGAAACTGGTCGGCCAACATCTCCAGGTGCAGGGAACATTGGGACAAGAATCCCCGGCACATCTTAGAGTCCCCATCAAACTTGTCCAGGAGAGACAAGCGAACTCTAGCGGTGGCGGCGGCCACAGGCCGCGGTGGTGCAGCAGGTTCAGGCGGTGGAGGCGGCTGCTGCTGTGCTGGAAGGAGCTGCTGCAGCATGGCGGTCAACTGCGCCAGTTGTTGACCTTGCTGAGCAATCTGCTGGGACTGCTGGGCAACCACGGTAGTGAGGTCAGCGAGACTAGGCAGCGGCACATCAGCGGGATCCATGGCCGGATCTACTGTCAGGGTCCGTGCTGGCGGCAGATGAAGACACTAGGGGTGGATCCTCTGTGTCAGTAAGGGAAATGGCGTGGACCATACCAGGGGACCGGTTCTAAGTTGCTACTGGTTTTCACCAGAGCCCGCCGCAAGGCGGGATGGACTTGCTGCGGCGGTAGCAACCAGGTCGTGTCCTCCGGTAGCGGCTCAAACTCACGGACAGCTGATACAGGCGTGGTACAGTAGGACAAGGCAAAGGCAAGGTCAGACGTAGCAGGAGGTCAGGGCAGGCGGCAAAGGTTCGAAGTCAGGGGCAACGGCAGAAGGTCAGATACACAGGCAGGGAAATACACAAAACGCTTTCTCAGGGCACTAAGGCAACAAGATCCGGCAAGGACAGGAAGGGGAAGTGGGTTTTTATATGTTTTGTACTGATTGGACCAGGCACCAATTAGTGGTGCACTGGCCCTTTAAATTTTAGTGCAGCGGCGCGAATTCACTTCCACAACTGATGGTGTCAGTGGGAAGTATTGATAGTTTTAAAAAAAAAAAACTCTTGGATGGGTAACTTAGCGAAAACAGTATACAGGGATACGGGAAATTATTATGAACAACTACACCTACAACTGGATTGACCGCTGTCTTTATTCAACCAAATTCAACTTATTCAACCAAATAATAAAAACATGCTTTATATTGTATCACATGCCCATCCTTCTCCCTGGTATCAGGGTTACTATTATTCTGAACATGTGATTGCATTGCAATAACAGTAACACAGCATAAGGTCAATCCGCATTGATGATTCTTGTCCCCTGGACCTGAAAGATAAAAAAGGGGGAGAACAAAAAAAAACAAAAAGGCATTAATCATAAAATGATGAAGTCTGTGATAAATCTTCACGAATGTAGACTTGAAATAGCTGGAGCAGTTTGTAGGCAGGTGCAGTCTGCTTCCTCCACTGTAGATGGCACGCGACTGGAGCTGTACTGCAGTTGGAGAGGAAGTCAGGAAAAACCTGGTTTCTCTATGATTTCCTGGTCTCCAGAAGAAGCATTCGGGTGGGCTACGCTGCATCCAGGTGACCCCTGGTGGCCATCTTGGGTCAGCAGATTTTTTTTAGTCCATGCCACCAGGTTTTGGTGCGCATACAGTATGTAAAAAGGGTAGTGTAGGGATAGAGCACTTGTCTGTTAGGGAAAGTGAATAGTGGAAGGGAATGGTTCCTGATGAGTAGGGACAGGTTAAGGATATGCCATCCTTCTTCAGAAAGCCTTCCCTTTGTAACTGGAGCAGCCAGGGCGCATTCTGCCCTCTGATACAGACTCTGTTGGTGCATCTTCACTTGCTGCTCTCTGTATTGCATGGAACTATGAGTGATACTTGGTGTGGTGCTCTCCAACTGGGTTGTTTATAGTTAAACATTCTCCACAATACCAGTTCTTTTGAGTTTTCTGCAGCCTGACTCTGTACAGTCACTGTAGCTGCATCCCTCACACTAGCGGTCCCGAAGTCAGCAAGAGTTGGAGCCACCACAGAGGCATCAGTCATGACTGTGCACCTCTGTATCCATTCCTCGCCGCCCTCTTCTCCTGCCCTTTCTAGCAGGCGTCGAATCATACTCTTCATGTCCCCAGAGAAAAACCTCAGCCGAGAGCCCTTGTATTAAAGCCTGTATTATAGCCCAGAGCTCAGAGGCAGGAGGTCATCTGAAGACTGGTGAGAGGGAGCCATTGTGAGCTGCCTTTTATTGGGGCTCAGACCCTTTCCAGAATTTTCCAAAGGTCATGTGACATGCCCTTCTGGAAAATTCCTAACCCATCAACTGACTTATTAGAGGTTAGTTGATCCTAAGGACTTTACCTTTATACCTTATCCCTGCTTACACCTAACCCTCACCTACTTCCCTAACTGCCTAACAAGGGGGGGACAGGGAGCCTAGAAACTGCTCCGCTGTCACCATCCCATAAGTTTGGGGGCCTTTAGATAGGCACCCCTTACTATCATGACTACAACAGACCAAATATTTAATGTTATACCGTACCTCATACATTAGCCTAACCGTAGCAAATAAATCTTATAAAGGGGATTTACCTCTAAGGCCCCATTCACACCTGATTGTTTTGTAGCTTGAAGCTCGAAGCTACAAAACGCTGGAGGAATCAATGCTTCTCTATGGAGATGGTTCATATCTCTACTTCAAATTGCCTGAAGCCAAACGCCTGAAGCTCAAAAAAGTTCTGGGGCTTTTTTTTTGTAGCTCAAGATTTGGGCCTTTTGGCACATTTTTATTCCCGTAGAGGTACATTGAAACGTGCAATTTGCGTGTTTTTATGTGCTTTGGGGCGTTTTTGTCACGTGACGTGGCCCCTATTTCTGACTCAGGAAGTGGAAGAATAACATAGCAACAAATGATAAAACAGTTGATCTTTTTTCTATTGGCTAATAAAAAATGGCCAAGAGCAAAAACACCACGTAAAACAAGCATAAACGCGCATGAGAACGTGCCAAAGTCGATCATATAAACGTGCCAATGTCGATCATAAAAAACGCCCAAAAACGCTATGCTCAGGTGTGAATGCAGCCTAACACAGGAAACTGGATCTCTCAGATAATCACCTACATTGCTGGCTGCCTAAACAATCTAATTGTTTATTGTTCTGTGAATTTGTTGTGCAAATATCAAATTTTGGCAATCATGATCCCTCATGTGCCCAGAAAGGGATCACTTTTACTATTCTTTATAAAGACCACAGGTATCGGTACACGTTCATGTATAATTTGCCACATATGAGATGTGACTAGATTTCTAAAGTATAATCAAAAAATATATCAGTGTAGTGTAGCAATGTTAATAATAAACAGTCCAGAAAATCCCATAAAGATGTGATGGCATACACATCCAAATTGCAAATATATCGTCAATAAATACCAATGCGGATTAATTCCCCCTGTGGATATGTGCACAACATAAACTACTTCAAAGCACCCCGTGCCTAATCTCTTCATGCACTCTGAATATCCGTCTGTTACCAAGTGAAGGGCCTGCTCACCTCCATACAAATAAAAGAAAGCTTCTTTCTTTAAACCCGGGAAAATTCCTCCTCCTTGATAAAACATAAACTTCCGTCCTCACAGCTCTCCAAGGGTAATACGTAACAAGGCAGAAAGGACAGAAATAGCGTACTCCGTAACAACTCTTTATTTAAAACCCTGCTTAAAATTCCACTTACAAGAAGATGAATACTACATGCTTTTCCAACAATTTCGCCCGGCTCACCTCCTCTAACGGCACGACTCCGGTGTAGCGTCACGGGGTGCTTTGAAGTAGTTGACGCTGTGCACATATCCACAGGGGAATTAATCCGCTTTGTTATTTATTCACAATATTTTTCACAATTTGGATGTGTATGTCATCACATCTTTATGGGACTTTCTGGACTGTTTAGCACCCTAGGTAGGTGCTAGTGAGAAAGTATCGTTTTTGGCTCTGTCTGCCTATCAGAGGCGCAGCAGGCAAATCTATATTGCTTTCTGCCTACCAGAGAGCATGATCTGTGAGTTAGGCCAGCACAGTGTGCTCAGTATGTGATTCATTGGGTCTAGAGAGTGTTTCAAACTGGTCCAATAGGGAGGCATATTGGACAGTGGGAGGAAACCTGACCAATGGATACATAGGCTTTGATACAGTCCTGGTGATTGGTAGAGACAGGCTGTCTCGGTGCATTCTGGGGTACTGTATAAAAGCCAGGAGCACATGTGCTGCAAGGTCTTTAGCTGGTGAGCAGAGTCCCGGAGGGAGGGTGGCGGCTGCCTCCTCCTCTGTAGTGGTGGCACGTGGTCGCAGGCGGTCGGCCTGGGGACCAGAGGAACGGAACTGAACCCAGAGGTCCAGGAGAGCTGACTAAAGGGGGAGAGACACTGGAGACCCTCAAAAAACAGTATCGTGAGTACAGGGGATCGTATCTAGGGGCCTGACCTGAGGGAGGCCACCCCAGAGGACGGGTGTCAGTGTGTCAAGTGAAAGGGGATACTAGGAGAGTATCCTGAAGATAATCTAGTCCATCAAGTCATCTGGATAGAGACTTAATCCAAATTTACCTAGTGGCATGGTGAAACAGCAGCCTGGCTGCATCGTCAGAAGTCCTCCGAATTGTGAATAGTTAATTTGGAGTATCCCACTATTCCCTTCTCCCATCCCCAATTTAAATAAAACACCAAAAACAACTACATACCCCTGGACTGATCAATGACTGAGCCAAGAAGTAAAGTGTTAATACGTGAATGCTGAAATTGCTAATGGTAACCAAGGGGGACCCAAAGGTGTGGAATCCAGCAGTCCTCAAGGGGGCAGGGCTACATTAATAATATTGCTGTGCTAAACTGATATATTTTTTGACTATTCATAAGTATTGATCACTTACATAGTGTTTGGCATTTTTTTCACATTTATTATTATTTTTTCACATTTATTGTTGTTTCATTGTCATATTTGTTAGGGGGTTTATTTGCGCTGATTGTCATCACTATATTCAGATTTCAGAAGTGTCAATGGGTATTCAGAGCTTCTTTTCATAACAGAAGTCATGGACTGATATTCATTCATATGCACCCTGTGGAGAAAAACAGCTGTCCCAGAGTGAAGGTGATTGCATCTCCCTTAGTCAGAGCTTGCTTTATGAAAACACAAGAGAAAAAAGCACAGTTTCTTGGAAACTGATTGTTTCATATGTAACATGAACAAGCAATTTGCATAAACAGAATTCAAAAAAATTGCTACTGAACAACATTCGCTTTGCAAATTGGAACATGAAACATGGAGAAATTAAGTGCTTCCTTGAGTGGGGGAAAGGAAAGGGTGGCAGGTGAAAGCTTGCATGGTAAAAGTTGACCTGCAGAATTAAATTTGCACGGGCTTCTCCATTAAGCATGAGACGTTCATGAAAAGCCATGATCTTCCTGTCCAGGTAAAAAAAACTTACTGGGTTATTCCAAAAGTCAGCAGCCAGCTTGTACTCCAGTGTACAAATAAATAAACGTACATGTTCCCAGAAATGTCCATGACATGTGTGGGTGGTGCAAATTGGGAGCTTTCCTACTGAATACTCCAGTTTGTGAGCCCAATGTGTAGTTATTAAATGTACAGAGTTGCTCTGTGAAGCTCTGTGTCCCATGTCACTACACACCTTACTGTAACTGTTGGATTTAGGAGGTACACCGCTGAGCCTATGGGAACATATGAGAACACATAGCCATAGTTCTTAAGTACATAGTGATCAAGATACTGCTGGAGGAGGATGAGCCTTGTGATTTTGGCTTGGGGGTCAGCGAAGCCTTGAGGCAAAATGCTCCCACAGGGCTGTGGTCCCTGAACCTGGACTGATCGAGCGGAGGCCTTGGGATGGCTCACTCTTTGTGCTTCTCTGGAGCAGGAGTTGGTGGCATGCACAACTCCAGAGAACCTGGGAACTCTTCTTCACTGTTGCCAAAGAAACGGCCTCCACAAGGATACTGAGGCACATTTCTCCAGAGAGGTGGTATCCAACACAAAGGGTGTCTCTGTAACTTGAGCAGGGGGTCACACTAGGCAGCAGCAGGACTTGTCTAGACTGGATGTTTCTGTGCTGTCCGAGAGGTCTCTGGTGGGCAAGGCTAACACTGAAGGATTAAGCATGGTGGCAATGGTGGTCTCTGCAGTTTCCTGAGGGCAGTCAGGTGGGGGAGTCAGAGACTTCCTGTTGGGTGCCTGTCCTGGCACAGGCGTGGAGGTTGCCAGCTCAACCCAGGGTCCTGTGGGGGAGCCTGACCTGGATAGCACTTGGCTGCTGGCTGCAGATCCAATAGGTGATGGCCGTGAAGTCTGGACTCCATAACTCTCCTAATACAAGAAAGGACTTTGCTCGCTTTGGAAACTGCAGCTTGGCATTGCATACAATTATTAGGCTTATGATCTACCAAAACCCCCATATCCTTCTCCACCATTGATTCCCCCAGTTGTACTCCCCCCTTTAGTACGTATAATGCATGCATATTCTTTGCCCCCAAGTGCATAACTTTACATTTATCAACATTAAATCTCATTTTCCACATAGTTGGCCCAATGAAACAGTGCATTGAGGTTGGCTTGTAAGTCGGAGACATCCTGTAAGGACATTATTCCACTGCATAGCTTGGACATTATTCATCTGCAAACCCTGAAATGGTACTTTTAATCCTAGACCCTATTTCACCCTATTTCAACTACAAAGATATTAAAAAGTAAGGGTCCCAACACTAAACCTTGGGGTACTCCACTAATGATCCTAAACCATTCAGAGTACGAATCATTAACCACTACTGTCTGAATTCTATCTTTTTAGTTTTCTATCAATTTACAAACTGATCTTTCCAAGCCTGTAGACTTTACCTTACACATTAGCCATGTGTGGGGAACTGTTTTAAATGCTTTTGCAAAATCCAAGTATACTACATCTACTGCCAACTCTCTGTCAAAGGTTTTACTTACCAACTCGTGAAAGGAAATCAGGTTTGTTGGACAACTTCTGTCTTTTATGAATCCATGCTGTCTGTAAGGACAAAGGGTTCTAGGGCTACACTAGGCAGTGAGCAGGTTTACTTGGCCCGCACAAGGGGTACCTTTCCATGTGTGCACGCACTCACCAGCAGTGAAAGGCCATGTTCAGGTGAAATCAACCTTAAGGCGGCCCCTTAAAGATGTGCTGTTTATAGTAATGAAATGTACAGTGCTCCTCTGTAAAGCGCTGCATCCCTTGTCACTACACACCATACTGTAACTGTTGCATTTAAGAGGGACAACACTGGGGCATTGCCCTCTCCACCTGTCCGGCATGCCTTTGCAACCTCACTACCAGTGCCAAAATGGGGTCTCGCCAAGCACCTAGTGCTGATCTCATGTGTGCTCACACTTAACTGCTTGCGTTACCTCCCGTGCTGTGCAGCTAGGCTGCCGATCTTCACAACGCAAGTTTAGTTCCAGTTGCTATGGGGTACTGACCACTGGGCAGGGAGTCTGATCACTGACCCCCTCACTACTGGAGGACACCTCACCTTGCCCAGGTACCACGCTTCATGACAGGTTGCTGAAACACTTTACACCAATCCTTGGTTACCAGTGGCAACTGCTTACTTCATTCACCCCTAGTGGCTGAGTTTACCCTTTGTAACAGATCTGCTTCATTCCCTGTATGTGCTTTTTTTTTGCCATTAACCTTCATGCACCCCTTTAGAGTAAATTCAACCAGGCTCAGGAGACAGTTAACAAACATTACTGAACCCTTGTATTGCAAATACATAACGTGAACATCACAGTCCAATGTATCCATCCCTAACTCACTATGCTAATCTGTGGCTGCCCAGGAATACCTTGAAAAGGTGATAGTCCATAACATGGTACAAGTCCATAATGTGGCAGTTCTCTGTTGAGCTGGTGTCTTCAAGCGGACTGTAGCACAGTGTCACAGCATCTTCAGAAGTCAACGTGTGAGCAAGTGAGAGCCCCGGTATCCAGCCTTACCTGTTATATATTACCCTCAGGGTGGGTAGGCTGGGTCCAAAAAAGTCTGCAAACAGCACTGGAATAATTGAACCCCTTCCCCTGCCTGGGCCAGCCACCATCCAACTAAAAAATGTAGGCAACCTGCCTACACATGGTTCATACCAAAAAAAAAAGGCAGCCAGCAAGGCACAGTTAAAGAAGAAACACATTTCCAAAGACTTATACAATTATTATACCCAGAGACAGCAGCAAGTAAGGACTCAAAGTCAAATCTTGGAAAGCCTTCTTTCCAAAAATCACAGATTTGCTAATCATTGTGAGAAATCACATATAAGAGTGTTTAGTACAATCCCTATACAAGGAAGATATTATAGAAACCCATAGCCAAATTTTGAAGGAACCCATCCCCAATCCAGTGTCTCACTGCCCAAAGTAACCTCTATCCTAGGAACTAATATGTTCTATTGGTGTCAAGTATTATTTTCTAAGCTTATAAAAATGCCTCTTTTAAAATGGTTGTGGGTGGCGGCTCCTATAGCCTCTTAATGTTGGCCCCCTTAGTAATCAGTGGTATCTCATATCTTCTGATAAAAACCTCTTTAATTCACATTGGCAATTAGCAGGATAATTGCTGTGATTGGATTACTGTGCAGTTCCTTACAGGGGTGACATACAAACATCATTTTGACTTTCATATACAAATTGCAGAGAATAGCGTACTGGCTTAGATTTCAGAATTTTCAGAAAGTGATAAAGAGTGCATGAGAGGTTCTCATTCAAGATTATAATAATATGGAAGATGTAGTAGATGTATGTAGATGTAGATGATTTTATTTTCTGCTGACGAGTCTGGCTAGCTTTAGCAAAGAGTTACAGGGCATGAAGTTACTGAATTGATGAGTGATCTCTAATTGCAACCTATGGACTTTCTTTTTTTCATATACAGTACACGTTATTACCAAAAGTATTGGGACGTCTGCTATTACACACATGAACTTTAACGGCATCCCAGTCTTAGTTCGTAGGGTTCAATATTGAGTTGGCCCACCCTTTGCAGCTATACCAGCTTTAACTCTTTTGGTAAGGCTGTCCACAAGATTTAGGAGTGTGTCTATGGGAATGTTTGACCATTCTTTCAGAGGTGTGAGGTCAGGCACTGGTGTAGGACAAGAAGGCCTGGATCACAGTGCCCGCTCTAATTCATTCCAAAGGTGTTCTACCAGGTTGAGGGGCAGGCCATCCATGTCTTTATGGGCTTGCTTCCCAATACTTTTGGGTAAATTAGTGTATGTCTTATCTAGCTGTAAGGAACCTCCAGTTTGTTAATGAATGCTAGCCTACTGTATGTGGTTTTAATGAACTAAATAAAAATGTGGCTACTTATAATTATAAAGTATACAAAAAAGTTTTATGAAGCTGATAAAGGATAAGGTAGGTGGAAAATACCCTCTGTCTCTACCAACAAAGAGTGAATTTGTCTGCTACTAATGGTCCTAGACACCATTTTGGAGAGAGTATTGACTTGTTAACATGCTGCATGCCTCAGGGGGGTCAAAGTACATATTACACAGTGCCACTGGCATCAATATTTATTCCCCACAGTTAAAATCCATCGACCCTATCCCACTGCACCAACAGCTCTCAAAGGAATCTCATGTTAACATGGAAAGGACATACAAAATCAAACAGTACTTCCCTGACCCAGGTGAACTTGCGGAAATCCCAGAGACATGCGTTGTTGGGGGATGAGGTGGTATACGCCCCTAAGGAGGTCAAATTAATAATTAGACTTATGTTTGTGGCGGCCAGGATAGTGATTGCAAAGTTGTGGAAGTCGGCCACTATACCCTTCGAATTGCTAAAAGCAAAATTGTCTTGGTTAATGATTAATGAGCGCCTTTTTAGCCATACTTAATGATAAGATGTAACTTTTTGAAAAGGTCTGGAGCCCGTGGCTTAAGTATTTGGAGGGGGACCCCCGAGCTGGACAGTTATAGACGGTTGTAGACCGAGTAGATTATCCTGTAAAAGCTGTAGGAGAACTGCTGCATAGTCGGTACCAAGAGCCCGCTTTTCGCAGTCCTAAAGTACTCTTCTTTTCTCTTCTATTCTCCATCTTTGCTGCTCTTGTCTGTTTTTACTGTGTTTTCTTTCCTTTCCTTTCTTCTCTTCCTTCCCTTTAGGGTGACTATCCCAACCCGATTCTTTATGATTCCTTTGAGATTCCACATACCCGCGTGGGCCCCACGTAAGGCAGAGCCCTAAAACAAGTGAGTTGGGGTTCATAGAGGGCCCACTTCGTGATGTTCACTGACTTTATCTGTGATTGAAGCCCACTCACCCCTGTATGCCCCTTTGGTGTTACTGAAGGTAGTCAGTTTTAATTATGTTATGGTTCATATGCTTTTTTGTCTGTTTCATACTGCTCACATGTATGCTATGTTGTGAAATGAAAAACTTTAATAAAAACTTTGAAATACAAAATCAAACAGTACTTCCAGCTGCCAAGACACAATGCTGCTCATATTTTGGCTATAAATGCATTAGTCTAGGCTAGCTTTCCTCAACCTTTTTAACATGGGGGAACCCTCAAAATACCCTTTTCGATCCCAGAGAACCCCTGCTAATAGTTACTTTATCTACAGCTCGCAGTACATTATTGTGATGGTCATTGGGAAGAACTCCCATTTTACAGATAGCTGAAAAGATCATTGCTATCAGTGGTTACTTACCTGAGAAACAGAAATTGCTCCATGCTCAAGAAACCCCTAGATACCTCTTAAGGAACCCAAGGGCTCCAAATCCATGGAACTCTGGTTGACAAAGGTTGGTCCAGACAGCAAAGTCTAAAAAAGTATCAACGCACACTGAATGTGACTGCCAAGTCTTTGGGAGAGATTGAAGGTTTTGCGTGTGGAGGAGACACTGATAGCAAGGCAAAGAGTTATATTAATTCACCCCCTCTGATAGAAGATTTACTGTTAACTGCTGAAGGAATTTATAAAAAACAAGACAAAAAGCACTAAAATTTACCTTTTGGTGCGGAGTTACAGTTGCGTCATTGAGAAGGGTCTAAAGGCATTATTCAGACTTATGTGACAAGCTCTTTATCGCAATAACTGTAGTTACTGTATATTTTTGATGCATATTTGGCATGGTAATTTTTGTATCAGATGATGCTGCCATATTCTGCTTATAACCATGGCTTATAGTTATAGAATTCTAATTTTCTCTGTAATCTAAGAGGCTCAGTAATAGTCTGAAGTCACTTGGAAATTTACCAATGAGTGACAGCAAATGGATTGTGAAGTTCCTGCTCTGAAATGACCGAGACAAAAACCTCTATTCATTCTAAAGACTGAAGCTTTGGCATCTATTCATGTAGTGGAATGGAGCTTATGAATCACTGAATGCATTAGTTGGTCTTGTTTAGAGATTCACACCGAATACATCAACTGTATGTGAAATAGGCTTATGGCGGTAAGAAATGTTGTTTCCAGTAAAAGCTATTACTTTCTGATATCATGATACGTTTTGCAGCTTTTTTGTGATATACTAATTGTTATTACAGTGTGAACATGACTTTATCTTATAAAGTAACAAGTGCATTTTGGTTAAGGAAAATGCATAAAGGATTTAAGAAAATTATGGATATGAATGTAAGGCATTGTGTACTCCACACAACCCTATTGGGGATGATTAAATAATAGTAAACAGGTTTTGGCAAGAAAAGTTGCACTTTGCGAGGAAATTTGCCCCAGAGCTTAATGAA
This sequence comes from Pelophylax lessonae, assembly GCF_965119305.1. Taxonomy (NCBI): domain Eukaryota; kingdom Metazoa; phylum Chordata; class Amphibia; order Anura; family Ranidae; genus Pelophylax; species Pelophylax lessonae. Next base: position 202,093,997 of record NC_138772.1, read on the forward strand.
TGTGGTAAAGTTTCTCTTTGCAAAGAATACTCAATCACATGCAAGGGAAATTAAAAAAACACATGATTGATTGATGGAAGTCAGCAGACCTTTACCTCATTCGCTAAGATCTGGAGCAAATTCCCTTGCAAAATACAACTTCCCTTGCAAAATAAACAGCCATTTTGCCTTTAGCAAATCAATCTCACTGGATCTATTTCGCCTACCATAAACTCCCAGGGTTAGTTACACTTGTTATACTGCTTGTATTTTTTGGATATCATTACAATTAATGACCCTCTATGGCTACTAGAATGACCATGGCATGTATTAAAACCACAATATAACCACATATTTTAAAACCAGTATTGATGCTGCAACACCTTTAAGAAAATGTGCTAAATAATACATATTTTAACATTATTACTGAACTGAGAAGCATATGTACATTTTAATATGTGAAACCTATCTGTCCAGCTAGGTAGGATCTAGTGCCGACACATACTTTTCTTAATGCATTCACTAACATTTAAAAAAAAGCTTTTAAATACCCTTTTCCCATGTTTCCCTCAGTCAGATGACCACTATATTACACTAGTTTCTGCAGGGTCAGAACTGTAAGCAAACAGCGTCTCACCACTTCTGGTGACATTGCTGTAGACTACCTAATTTGCAGCATTTGCCACAGCTGCACATTGAACCGACCAACATGTTTGACAACAGGAACCTGCAGGCACGTTATATGTGTCGGCATGGCCTACTGACCTTCAACCCAAGAGCACATAAAATAATGACACTACCACGGAATTAGAATCCTATGATTAGCATGGTTTTCCTAATAGGGAACTGCATAGAGAGCAAAGAAACTGGCACCATTGCTGGCAATTATTATGCTCTTACTTCTAACAAGGTCAATTCTTAAATTAATTTAGGTGCTACAAAGAAAACTTTTTATGGAGGATTATTTTTTGGGTTTACATACATTTTAACAACTTAAATATTACAAGAGCTGCTCAGTTGTATGTGTTCTGTTGCAACCAACTTCTCCGGTGTAATCAAAAGTCATAAACTCAATGACTGGGATGTATGCCATATACTCTACCCCTATCTTTACAAGTTTGCCAAGAGGGGTTTATTTGTAAAGGGAAATGTGTAATATTTTTAGGGAAAAACTATATCAAATAATCGATGATTCTATAGACATGTGCAACTTGGGTAATATACATTTTTTCTTAAACTTCTAAAACTTTCTAAAACCTCCTAAGCTTTCCTATAGTTTTTAAGTTAGATGTAGCCTTCGTGGAGAGTCAGCCTGGATAAGGTTGGGAGAGGGTTAATGGAAGATTGCGAAAACTTCCCTTTCAGGCCTGCTTATTAGGCAGCTGGTCAGAGAGGCTGGGGGGAATGGCTGTTTTGCTATCAGTGCTGAGCTGACCTTGATGCTGGATGGAAGCCTCTTGCCTCTGACTAGAACCTGCTGGGTTACTGCTTTCTGTAAGCCTGCGATCTGTTCCACCAGTAAGCAGGTCCTCCATTGCTTTATCTGATGCTTTTCCAGCCTGTGCAGCTTTAACCCAGGACATGCACCCCTCAAACTGCCCAATGCATTCTCCACCAATTTTTAGGATCCGAGGGGTAAACAGGCAGCTGTGAGACAGTTCAGTCAACTTAAAACAGCTTTATTCAGCAAATGGAAAAATAATGACAGGCTTAGTCTTTCCAGGCATCTCAAACAACACAAGAAACTCTTCTTATCAGTACAACAACAACACGGTCTTTTCAAATAATGCTCAGCGTCCCAGCCAAAGCATGCATAACATTGCAAAGTCCAAGTTCAGGCAAGCTCACCCAGCAGGTTCAATTCAGAGGCAAGAGGCTTCCATCCAGCATCAAGGTCTCCTCAGCACTGATAGCAAAACAGCCATTCCCCCCAGCCTCTCTGACCAGCTGCCTAAAATAAGCAGGCCTGAAAGGGAAGTACTTGCCCTCTTCCATTAACCCTCTCTTAACCTAATCCAGGCTGACTCTGTACACCTTACTGACCAACAGGCCATTGGAAAGTTGGAAAAGCAGAACAAAACTGCCAATATGAAGAAAAAGTCAAGATCTGCATACAACTTTTGAAGCCAGGTACCTCCAACTTCTCAGTGATGTCACTGTGGAGAAAGCACCAAGTTATTTCCAAAGCCTACACGTGGTGCGACCTATATTAAATGTTTATTTTTACAATGAAGATATAAAGCATCAACTTAAAACAAACTTAAAATGGAAAAAAAAAAAAACACAAAATGTACTTTAAACCATTAGGGTTTCCTGTTAATGATGATTTGGTAATAATTTGCATTCTATTGATACAAAATGTAAGTGGAACTAAATACTCCTGGATGAAACAATCTGATAAGATCAAGAAGATAAATCCATCTAAGAATCTATCGAATTTCCCCAAGAAAATAAAACTTCCAATTTTTTGTTACTGTATTTAGAAATCACTAAAACCTTTAACACTGAAAAACCCCTTGTTGTAGTGTTTTAATTTCAAGCAGTCCCATTGTATGAATGCAAATAATTAGATGCTAGTATTAACATGTTGTTAATGCAATAGTAACAGCCCAGTATCAGGTGAACCGGACAAAGATAGCCATGTTTAATAATTCAGATGAAGTTTAGAACATTCATGTCAATGAGTGAGCAAGAGCAAGGGAAAATACATTTCAGACACGTTTTACTGAGAAACCCCACTGAACTACTGACACTGAACTATAGACAAATTGCAATTACCAATATTAATGCATGGGCTCGCATTTAAAAAGCGGGCCATGTTACTATTTAAGGCCCGTACACACGTGCAGATTGTCGGCCGAAAAGCTTCGGCCGACGACCGATCGGCCGATTGTATGCTTGTTAGTATGATGCTTCCGACAGCCGATAGCGCACTTTCGGCCGAACAGAATCTGTCGTGCAAGCATTAAAATTTGTGTAGGCCGACACCAGAACGGCCAATTGTTCGCCAGTCAGTACAGAATTCGGCCGACACACATCTACAAATCTCAACACGCATGATCGGAACCAAATAAGGTCCCGGAAGAATTTTCTCAAGTAAACTCAACATTTTATCCAGAAAGAACTTTCGGCTCGCGGCAGTCCAAAAAATATGTGAAATGCGGAGCACATGCTCATCTTGATAAATGTGAGAAGAAGGAAGCTGCTGCTCATAATGCAATACTTTTCAAATAAAAAGGCATGTGTTCTGTTATGATGAAGATAATGTTTGTCTATTCTATCTGTTCTATCAAATTTTAGAATTAAATAATTTTAACTCTTCACCATTATCTTTGTATTTTGACTGCAAAGATCTAACTATTGATATGACCCTTTATTCTTTTATGAATTAATGTATCAAACATATTTTGCTGGTTATGCACAATATTAAACATGTTAACAAATTAAGATACGCCATTTTTTAAGTGCAATCTTATTTATTTTTTAAAATCACAAAAATCAAACAGAAAACATTAATGCTCTCCGTATTATAAAAATAAACATAAAAAAGGTCCATTTGGACAAAATTAACTTAGAAAATCATAAACAGGGGTAAAATAAATAACAGGGTACAAAAATTATAACTGCTGATAACTGTAATCATGCTGCCATGAGGGCATGTTGGTATCATGCTGGCCATATTGCCACTGGCCATGTGGCATTTGGCGAGGTGGTGGGTGTTGTGGAGGTGGAGGTGGAGGGCACGGGTGCTCCTCGCATGCGTGGCTGTGCTCGGTAAGGAAGCCCCTTTCCGCCTTTTGCAGCACATCCAAAATAATTTTTTGGGCATAGTGCCGCTGCAGTAGCTCCACCTGCCCTAAAATTTTGCCGTCATATTCCCGAAGGACTCATGTGCCTCCGGTTTCCTACCGAGGGCTATGGTGACCTCACTAATAAATTGGTCTGTGATATCATCCACGTGCTTCCTCTTTTGCCTCTGTTTGGCAGGAGGTGGTGGAAATAATTGCGAGGGCTCCCCAGCCTCCTGGCTGCAACCTGGCTCCTCCTCAGTGACACTTCCCTGTTGATGAAATGAACAATTGATTAGAATGTTATAGTGTATATAAAAATGCATGTTTGTTATATTATTGTGAACAAATAGCAGACTTTACATACAGTGGCGTATCTAGGGTCTCCAGTGCCCTTGTTGAGGAGCTGTATTTGGCAACAAACCCCCCCCCCCCAAGATCAATGTAAAAATGTAACCCCCCCCCCAAATCTAAAAGGGCATTAAATGTTTCTCATTTGTCCCTTGTTTGCCCAGTGTAGAGCTCTCTAGTGGGCAATTATTGTCTCAGGTGTGAAAAACAAGAAAAAGAGGGGTGAGAGATAGAGAGAGGGAGAGAAAGAGGGGGTGTGAGAGAGAGAGGAGGGGGTTTGCAGAGAGAGAGGGGCCTGAACTTGCAGAGGGCTTGATGTAGGGCATTGAGGGTGAAGCGTTGCAGGGAAACAGGAATAAGGAAGCCACCTGCCTTGCTGACCCGGAGTGAGAGACCAGAGACATGGAAGCAAGGATGGATGTATCATTTGCAGGAGCTGTTAGTTTGTTAGTTTTGTTAAAAAAAGGTTGAGCCTCAGGAATGCTGAGGCTACAGCAGTGTTTGTTAGGACTGGAGGTGTGCTGGGGATGCAGCAGTGTTTGTAAGACCTGAGGTGTGCTGGGGATGCAGTGAGAGGCAGTCTCAGTCTCCTGGTCTGTTGGCTCAGCTGCTCTTAATGTTTTACACCTGCATGAAGCAGCTCTCAATGTTTTACACCTGCATGAAGCAGCTCTCAATGTTTTACACCTGCATGAATCCACCTGCAAACTGGGGGTTCTGGGGTGTGCAGGCTGAGTGGATTGTTAAAAAATCACTAAAACAATGCCAATGTTTTTGCTACCCACCCCCCCTTGGCCTGCTCCCCTGGCGGTTGCCTGTCATGCCAACCCCTTGCTATGCCCATTTACATAAAGGGTCAATTATGGTTTAGCTTATAATTTTGTTACATGATTACATTTTTAGCAGACAATATATTGTGAAATGCCATACCTGAGTCAAATTGCCCTCCAGGATATCTTCCTCCTGGCTGGGATCGACAGAGACTGAGGCCTCTGATAAACTTGAAGGCAGCGTGGAAATTGATGGCCTGGATTCCACCTTGTCTGCCAGGAAGCGCAGGTTGTCAAAGTACCACAGCCGTGGTACAGGGATATTCTCTGCAGCTGCTCCAGACTTGGTGGCATCCTCAATTTTTTTGACCTCTCGCCTGTAGGCAGTGCGAATGCTGTTAATTTTTCGTTTTATATAATCAATATTTGCCGCTGGATAGACGGGCTTGTAGAAGGCCACTAGGTGTTCATAGGCCTGTTGTTTAAGATCCTTATTTTTGTATTCGGAAGATTTTACTTGCCACAAACAGGGCAGTTGCCTGAATTCATCAATAAAGTTGATCAATAAGTCATGGCTGGTGAAACAGTCCACCATTTTGCAGGACAGTATATGCCTGCAAGACACAACACAACACAAAACATATTAAAATAGCATGTATTTTGGGACATAATAAAGATATTCCTAATAAAAGCTGTATAGGGCCCAAAACACACACTTTCTAATCAAATAGTCGTACCTTTGTTTGTGGGGAAGAGTCGTGATTCGCCGATCGATCGTGCTCCAACCAAAGATATGTCCGCTAGCGAATTGTCGGCCGAAAGATCTGGCGTCCTTTAAATACAGCGCATGCGTCAACTCCTCCTCCAGTGGCGGGCTTGTGCAGGGGTGTGTACGTGCCGAAGATCAGGCCTACATGCGACACACACACACCTGAGGCAGTGGAATAATCGTTGGCAAGAACCATGTCTCAACGATCTGAGAGCTCTACTAGTGTGGGCAGAAGTGGTTGGGCCACCAGAAAAACCAGGGCTACACCCATGACCAAGGGGGAAATGGTGGAGATGGTAGGAATCCTAGAAAAGATGGATTATGATGGCAAGTTGCATAATTACGATCGGCCCAATGCCAGGAAAGACCGCATCATGGACAAGGTGGTGGCCTGTTTAAATAAAAAATATGGTGTGGAGCGATCCAAAGATCAAATTAGGAAACGATGGTCCGACCTCAAACACCATGAGCAGGATCAGCTTGGGCAAATCCATCGTATTTTGAAAAAAAAGTACGTTTTTTTCTTTTATCATGCAATATGTTTATTTGAAATTTGGTGTATGTTGTATTAACATGTCTAGATTCTAATGTCTATATAAAAAGTACTATTACTCATTTTATTGGTCATGTCGTGATTAGATCGATCTATTGTTGATTTTTTAGTATATTACATTAAAAGACAGGAAGCCATAGTTAAAAATATATGTATTGTGTTGCAACGAACGTTCTTTGCAAACATTCCTATTAATCACAGATTATTCTTCTATTATTCAAACCTTGAAATAGGAGAAAAAAGAAAACAAAGAGCCAAACAATGGGAAAGGAGGAGGAGAGGTTTGGCAGCTCCATCTGCAGTGGAGGAAGAAGATGAGGACATGGGCCCAGATGGTGGCACAGATTCTCCAAAAGGTAATTGGTTCCTATGCACAGTCAAACATTAATGTACCATATTTTTAGTAGATAACCATGTACATGTCTTAATATTTGTTCCTAAAATAGCTATCAAGCAGGGCACCATGTCCTAACAAATGTACCTCTTGTGACTTTTATGATATGGCAACTTTTTTGTATTATGTAGATGAAGACATTATTCCAGAAATAATACTGGTGGAGCCAACAAGTGACCAGACACCAGAGCAACATGAAGGTTGGTAGGCACAGATTTTTGGGTAGTGGGATCATAGAAATATGTGTATTTGCAATGATTGTTTAACCTTATTTTCTTGTATTCCCTTACAAATTTACATTGCAGATGTTCCCTCATGCGAGGATGTGGCATCTCCATCCAGGTCAGGTGTTAACACATCAGAAACAACATCTCCTGGCAACTTGCCAAGCAGCGTGGCGGCAACATCAGAAAATGTGGAGGATCCTGGACCAAGTGTCGGAGAGCCAATTGTGTGCCCACGTAGGTTTTTTCATAATGATTTTTATCAGTGTTATTTTTAGCCTCCAATTGTCAACACCAGTTCCCTATGGGAGCCTCTTTATTTGAATGGAAGTCGCACCGTAAGTTGGATCAGGATGCTCTGACTTGAGGGGCCACTTGCGCTGTGAAGATTATTGAGGGGGAACTACACAGAAAAATTGAATAACCCGCCGTGGGTATTCCCCCAAAGTTCCCAAGCAGGCCTTTTGTGTCTGGTATTGAGTTTGAGGGTAAGCCCACAACAAAAAGACAGCGTGGGTTACCCCCAAAACCCATACCAGACCCTTATCCAAGCATGCAGCTTGACAGGCCAGGAAAGGGGACGAGCAAGCGGACCAAACCCCCCCTGGACCACAGCAGGACACATGCCCTCAACATGGGGGGGTTTTGTTGCTTTGGGCCAGGGGGGGCTCTGCACCCCACACCCAAAAGCACCTTGCTCCCATGTTGAGGAGGACAAGGGCCTCATCCCCACAACCCTGTATGGTGGTTTTGGGGGGTCATGCGGCCAGGGGGTTCCTAGGACTTTGGAAGCAACCTTTAACAAAGGGTGGCCCCCAGATCCCAGACCCCAATCCCTATGTGAATGGGTATGGGGTACATAGTACCCCTACACATTAACCACATAAATGGAAGTGTATGTGAATAACGACAGGAGACGTTTCTGAAATGTTCTTAAATATCTTCATCCGGTCTTCTCCACTCTGCTCTTTGGATCTTCTCCTCTCCACTCTTCTGCTGTCCAATCTTCTGCTCTTATGTTGTCTGCTCTTTTGCCCTAGGCTCTTCTTCTTCCTCCTGTCCTCCTCTGATGCTGTTGCCGTGCATTCTCCTGTCTCTGGTCTCTGCAGCTTAATATATATACATTACGACCATGCCCTCACAATGACGTCATCATGCGTTCACACCCCTAATGAATATATAGTAAGCTCAGGAGACCGGCAGAATCATCAGCAACAGCATCGGAGGAGGACAGGAGGAAGAAGAAGAGCCTAGGGCAAAAGAGCATAAGAACAGGGTAGTTATTAACTCGAGAGTAATTTAAGATAACCTGGACACCAAATGTTTCTCTATTATGACCTCATGTAGGTGATTCACATTGACTCAGTTGTATTTTTTTTTACAGATCATGTTTTACATAGTTGCACTTTAGTCAAATTGACCCGTGAGGCTCTACAGTGCTGCTCAGACCTAGAACAAATAAAGGAGACTGCAACGGCATTACAAAACAAAATGTGCGATTTTGTGGACATGCTTGGCAAATTTTAAACCAAAATTTTAATAAGTTTTTAATGTTTGTATTGGGATGTTCCTGATGTTACAATTTTTTTATAATCTTTTATGGCATTTTAATTACACTCAGATGTTAAGAGTGTACCCAAGTTTGGGAAAAGCACTTTACAACACCCTAACCCTAACCCTGTGAATGTTTGTTACTAAAACATTTTTACATTCAACAATGTGTGTTCAATTCTTTATTTGACTTTCGTTGGGGGGTCCAGGTCTAAAGCTGTGTAAAGAAGCAATAAATGTATGATGGCTGTCCTATTCACATATTTACATGTTAATGAAAGCATTTTGGACACTGCCATATGCGAGTTGCTGGAGGTGTCAATGAAATGTTAAAGATCCCCCCAGTTTTAACACATATCACAGTGCGATCTGACATTTCACACAGGATCGGATCACACAAGTGTGAACGACTGTGCGATCCTATCCTGATGCGGCAGAATAAAAGCATCATGTGCGACTTTTGTGCCAGTGCAGTGCAAATTGAGCCATACAAACTGTATAGCTGATTTTGGCCTGAACATCTGATCGCATGTAATAAAGGAGCAGTGCGCTACGATATTACATGCCATCAGATGTGCAGTGTGAATTGAGACATACACTTTGTATGGCTACATTCGCACTGAACACGCACACAAGTCGCACATGACCCTTTATTTCTGATGTATCTGGATTGGATCGCACAGTGCTTCACACTTGTGGAATACAATCCTGTGCAAAAAGTAAGTGGCCGGTCACCCTTATGCGATGCAGGAAGGCTGCAAAGTCGCAGACTTCCCGCATCGCATAAGTGTGACTCAACACTCAAGGTACTAGCAGTCCTAGGATTCAATATGGCATTGATATTGCCAGTAGCAATCAGTGTAGGGAGATCAGTGTAATCTATAGTGTATTGCTTGTTCGTTGCTCTAGTTCACTTTCCATTACTTATATATAACACTTTGAGATGAACAATGATCAAGTTTCACATAACACTGACATATCCTAACATTGGTGGGCAGTTAGAAGGATGTCATAAATGAACACAACATAACAGGTGTAGGTACGTTGTTAATACCCTAATGTATTATATGAAATATATAGTATGGGCACCTTCTGGACAATGACCACCAATGTAAGGTGACATTAGATGAACCTTGGGTGTGACCTAGTTCTCAATGTGAGAGGGTTTGTGGAAATTTTATGGGGTGCAGAAGGCCCTTGTATTTACACCACTGGCTAAAAAATAACACATGGCCATCATCACTTTGGATCAGCTGGTGAGAGACTACAGTAAAGAAACACAATGATGAATGTATTAACCCTTCCAAAGTCACACATATATAACACATGATTAACCCAAATAATTATGTTTGGCATATGTGCCCAAATGATTAGAATCCACAATACAGAATCATTGTAATTTTGGTTTAATGTGTTGAAAAATCTGATATCTCTGACATTTATCTTGTGTGTCAAATCTTTAACAACATTAATGTGTGTGTGACATTGATTGCTGCCAGGACACAGCTCCTCTCCCCACGAAATATTCCAGATATTCCTGGCGGATCTGACGGGCCCTCTGTGATGCCAATCCTGAGCATCCAACTTGCATTGAGGTCATGGACTCCATTTGGTCACGAGGTTGTGCCTCTCCACTTGTACCTGGCATAGCAGGGTCAGTATCCAGTTGCTGCATAACATAATTTTCTGCATTCCTGCGTAGGAAGTTGTGCAAAATGCAGCAACACAGGACCACGTTATCAACTTTGTACAGTGCCAGGTGTATGGACGTCAGGAATATCCGGTACCGGTTGGCCATTATCCCGAAGGCATTTTCCACAACTCTGCGAGCTCTGGACAACTGGTAGTTGTAGATCCTTTGGTCGGGGGTGAGGTTCCTCTGAGGGTAGGGCTTCATGAGATGCTCCCCAAGTGCAAATGCATCATCTGCGATAAAAACAAAGCTCATACCCTCAACGGTTTGCTCCCTGGATGGCAGGTTCAGAGTGCCGTTATGAAGACGACGAGCGAACTCCGTCTGCTCAATAACTCCCCCATCCGAATTGCGGCCATTTTTGCCAATATCCAAAAAATAAACTCATAGTTTGCATTAACTATGGCTAGCATGACTATACTAAAAAATCCTTTATAATTATAATAAAATGTGCCGGAATTCGGAGGGGGGACAATGCGGATGTGCTTCCCATCTATAGCACCCCCACAATTGGGAAAATTCCACTTCTCCAGAAATTGAGCAGAAATCTCCAGCCATTCCTCTGCGTTTGAAGGAAACTGTGGGGGAAAACCAAAAAAAAAACAAGATTTAGTGCTTGAGCACATCACATTATTAATTACACACACAGTTGTCTGTTAAATGCTTATGCAACTTTTTAAAAATATAAACAACAGGAAGGCAATCGTTTGGATTTGGGGATGTAACATCTACATACATTTATTTTACACCTCCTATTGTTCTTATATTGTAAAGGGCCATACACACTATAAGATTCTCTGAAGACTTTTTCCTTCAGATTTACCTTTTCTATGTAGTGCAAGGGCCTGCCAGATTGCATAGGATTTGAAAGTGTTTGTTTGACCTCATATTATCTGGTTTTTGTAAATCGTAAGGAAAAATTGTTCTGAAAATCTTATAGTGTGTATGGCCCATTATACGCACCAGCTAGAGCTGAGATTTACAAACTACGGCCCTCCAGCTGTTGCAGAACTACACATCCCATGAGGCCTTGTAATTCTCTGACATTCACAGACATGACTAGGCATGATGGAAATTGTAGTTCCTGAACAACTGGAGGGCCATAGTTTTAAGACCTCTGAGCTAGAGCTTTGGTATATGCTGACTTTTAGATTTAGCATGTGGGTGGGGGGATGGGTAAGTAAAACTGGGCATTTATACATCAATAAGGGCTTGTGGTCAGTGAAGGTTTTAACATCATTACATAAACATACACAATCATAGGTGGGAATGGATGGACTGATGTATTTAAGATAAATCATAAACTAGGTACTAAAACATTGGCCAAGGAATAATTGTTTGAGGGAAAGTAATAAAATGACACAAATTCAAAATACTGTTAACACGCAATGCGTTTAGGGACACATAGGAGAGAATGGTGGGGTGGTTAGTGGGTAATTTTACAAATGGTTAAGATAATCTACATCTTTACTACTATGTGCATGCGGACAGAGGGTAGTTACAAAATAATGGCCTGTGTCAATTGCTGTACATCCAAAAACATCATAATTCGGGTGAAACGACTAATACATGTAATGTAATATAAAAAATAAAACATACATTGATATAGTCCTTCTGCAAGACCTTGATGATAGCAGAGCAGGTCTCAGGGATGATGATACCAAGTGCTTGGGGGGAGATGCCTGTGGTGAACTTCAGATCCTGCAGGCTTCTCCCTGTTGCAAGATACCTCAAAGTCGCAATTAACCTTTGCTCAGGAGTAATTTCAACCCGCATACAAGTATCCTGCTTCAGAATATAGGGGGACACCAGGGTAAGAAGACGGTAAAAGATGGGATCCGTCATCCTCAAATAACTCCTGAAGTCATCAGGATTATTTTCCTGGAGCTCCCTCAGCAAGGACATGTGGGAAAATTGATCACGGTTAAGCAACCAATTTTTCGTCCAGGAGGTCCGGTTCTTCTTCCTCTTGCTCATACGTCGCTTCAGAGCCAAAACTCCAACGTTAAGTACAGCAATGATCGAATCCACGGGCTCCATAATAAATTCTCGAACGATGTCTCGGAAAATAGCGAAATGTCGTCAACCAAACAAATGCTACCGAAGATGCCCAGAAGGGTCACGGCCAAACACTCACTTCCTCTTTTGTAGCGGCGGACGTGCGTGGAACGTGCGTTGAAGTCCTGGGCAAGTTTTGAGCACTTTTCAACAGACAAACAACAAACACGACAGCCGTGGACATTTGACGGCCGATCGGTCGACCGACGATCGGTACGTGTGTACGAGGCATTAGTCTAAACTGTCTTAAAAATAAATAATACATTTAAAATTCTAAATAATCAATTGATTGTAAACCTTTATTTTTTAAATTAAAATAAAAAATAAGTTATACAGTATTACACAGAGCGGCACCTTACCTCTGCTCCACCTCTTTTTCCTATGCCATCATAGCAAGATGCTTGCTATGGTGGCACATGTGCGGGTGTACTCCATAGACACACACAGTGCGGACTGGCCACGTTACCCCCTCCTTTCTCACAACATTTGACTGACAGCAGCAGGAGCCAATGGTTCAGTAAAGCCAATGAATGCAGCCAGAGGGGAGACAAGAGATGCAGCTTGGCACAGTGCTGAATTGATAGGGGGATCGGGTAAGTGTTAGGGAGGGGGTGGAACAGACAGTGAAAGGTGTTTTACCTTAATGCACAGAGTGCAATAAGGTTAAAAAAAAAAAAAACCTTTAGCATTTAGAACCATCTTAAGCTCTGTTAATAAGTACATACAGTATCTGGGCCCACTGTGCAGAGCAAACAACATGATTTCAGAAAGAGCTCCAGGATATAAGTACATAGTGTATCTGTAAAGCCTGCAAGAGCAGCCAGGGGGGAGAAAATAGATGCAGCCCGGCACAGTGTTGTATTGATGGGGGGGTCAGGTAAGTGTTAGGGAGCAGTGGCGTAGCGTGGGGGGTGCAGGGGGGGCGGGCCGCACCGGGCGCAACATCTGGGGGGCGCATCCGCAGTGTCACTCTGTCTGTCTGACTATGACATACACAGTTCACACACTGTCTGTGGCTGCCTCCATCTTTAGGCTGGGAGATGTCCAGCGCGGCCGCCCTATGGCTGAAAATGGCGGGTCGGGGAGGGGCTGGACTGTGCCTCACCTGTCCATTGGTGTAGGGTGGGGTGGCATTGCAAACCAAGCCCTGCCTATGCCGCCTCTCCTCACTGCTCAGTCAGTTTAGCAGTGAGTGAGTCAGAAGCCTGGCGCTGTCACAAAGTGTTTTTTTTTTTAATCACCTGATTAGAGCCAGAGGCTCTAATAGGCTTCAAAAAAGGGTGGACCCGGGGCGCAGAGCAGTGCGCACCGAGCCCACCCATTGTGTGACAATAGCGAATGAAAATTCGCTATTGTCACATGGATCCTCCTCCTGGCCAATCAGGAAGCGGGTCCGAGACCTGTTCCTGATTGGCCGAAAGGAGGAGGCGGGAGGACTCGAGGAAACGCGGGGAACTGAGGAGAAGCCACCGCTGCAGGTAAGTCTCTTTGCATTGAAGGGGGCACGCTGGTCTGTCTGCATTGAAAGGGAGCACGCTGGTCTGTCTGCATTGAAAGGGAGCACGCTGGTCACTCTGCATTGAAAGGGGGCACGCTGGTCACTCTGCATTGAAAGGGGGCACACTGGTCACTCTGCATTGAATGGGGGCACACTGGTCACTCTGCATTGAATGGGGGCACACTGGTCATTCTGCATTGAAATGGGGGCACACTGGTCTGTCTGCATTGAAAGGGGGCACGCTGGTCATTCTGCATTGAAAGGGAGCACGCTGGTCTCTCTGCATTGAAAGGGGGCACGCTGGTCTCTCTGCATTGAAAGGGGGCACGCTGGTCATTCTGCATTGAAAAGAGACACGCTGGTCTCTCTGCATTGAAAGGGGGCATGTTGGTCTCTCTGCATTGAAAGGGGGCACGCTGGTCATTCTGCATTGAAAGGGGACACGCTGGTCATTCAAACTTGTATTTAGATGCATTTTACTTTAATTACATCAGTATTTTCATAGCAAACAATACATGTGCTTAGGGGGTAAGGGTTTCTTTAACTAATCTAGTGGAAGAGACTTGAGTGCTAAATCCTGCGGGTTAGCGGGCGCAAATTACTTGCCTTGCCCCGGGTGCTGACAACCCACGCTACGCCACTGTTAGGGAGTGAGGGAACATACAATGAAAGATTTTTTACCTTAATGCACAAAATGCAAAAAAAAAAAAAAAAAAAAAAACTTTATAGTTTAGAACCACTTTAAGCTCTGTTAATAAGTACATATATGGGCACACTGTGCAAAGCAGAGAAAACGTGAGTTCAGAAAGCGCTCCAAGATATAAAAGGTAGAATGTTCCTGGTATTGTATTAAAAACTGAGGCATTTCAACAAGAACAACATAAGTGGTCTGTAATAATGCAAATTAAAGTGATTATAAAAGCTGTAAGTTTAATAAAATAAAAAAAAATAAAAAATTTATACTTACCTTCTCTGTACAATGGTTTTGCACAGAGCAGCTCCGGAATTCTTCTTTTTGGGTCCCCCACCGGCGGTCCTGGCTCCTCTCACCTGCCGAGTGCCCCCAATAAAAGGCTTGCTTCCAAGCTGCGCTCCTGTGAATGGACTTTGTCCATTCACACACAGAGCATGGCTCAGCCCCGCCCTCCGCTGTCTCCTCATTGGCTCACTGGCTGTGATTGACTGGCTGTGATTGACAATGGCTCCTGCAGCTGTGTGAGCCAGTGAGGAGAGAGAGACCCCTGCTCTCATGCACATAACTGGATTAAGCGCAGGTAAGTATAAGGGGGGGCTGGGGGGCGGAGCTGCACCTAGAAGGTTTTTTACCTTAATGCATAGAATGCATTAGGGTAAAGAAACCTTCTGCCTTTAGAACCACTTTAAGTAATGTTTCATCAAAAAAAAAAAAAAAAAAAAGGGTAAAAGAAAAACTAAATGAAAAAAAAAGCTGAGTTATACTTACGGGTAACTCCTTTTCTAGTAGTGTTCCAGGACAGCCCATGAGACCTTAGCGCTCCTCCCCCAGGTCAGGAAACACATTCTAAAAATTTAAATAAAAAGGCGGTCCCTTGGTCCTCACCTTCAGTATTTTGTGAGAACCGTAGGACATCCTGTAAAACATATATATATATATATATATATATATATATATACACACATATCATACATTATACATAATACAAGACAAAACCGGGTGGGAATCCGGCTGTCCTGGAAGACTACTAGAAAAGGAGTTACCAGTAAGTATAACTCAGCTTTTCTCAGAATCGTTTTCCAGGACAGCCCATGAGACGATGAGCAAGAAACTTACCAGTCTAGGGAGGGACTACTGCCTGGAGCACCTTCCGACTAAATGCCTGTTCCTGAGAAGAGAAGAGGTCCAGGCGATAATGTCTAACAAAGGTCGAAAAGTTAGACCAGGTAGCTGCCTTACAGATTTGGTCTGGTGAGGCACCGGCCCTTTCGACCCAAGACGTGGACAAGGCCCTAGTAGAATGTGCATTGATGAAAGGTGGAGCCACATTTTTCACTATATAGGCTTCTGTGATAGCCTGTTTTATCCACCTAGCTAAGTTGGCTTTAGAAGCTTTTTCCCCTTTATGGGAGCCGGAAAACAGCACAAATAAGGTATCGCATTTCCTGAAGGTTTTAGTCACCTTGAGGTATCTCAGAAGGGCTCTTCTGACATCTAAAAAACTAAATTCTTTCTCTTTTTCGTTACCTGGGAATTTACAAAAGGTAGGTAGTATAATATCCTGAGTCCTATGAAAGGAAGTAGCTACCTTGGGTAAAAACCATGGATCTGTTTTTAGCACTATCCTGTCGTCAAAAATCATAAGAAAAGGTTCTCTGATCGAGAGAGCCTGTAATTCACTTATCCTTCTAGCTGAAGTTATTGCCACTAAAAATAAAGCTTTTAGGGTGAGCAATTTTACTGATAAATCCTGCAAGGTTTCAAATGGACTGGTTACCAAAACCTGAAGAACCAAGGATAGATTCCAAGCTGGACACGTTTTTATCACGGTCGGCTTTGTTCGGGCAATTGCCCTAAAAAAATTAGTTATAATTGGATTTTCCCTAAGAGGAAACTGAAGAAAAACGCTAAGGCCGGCAGCCTGCACATTCAAAGTCCCAAGGGAGATACCCTTGTCGATGCCCTCGAATTCCAAAATAGTTGGTACGTCTGGAGATTGTCTCTGATTCCCAGCCATCCAAAAGTGGAATTTCTTCCATATTTTAGAATATATTTTTCTTGTGACTGGCTTCCGACAGCTGATCAAAGTTTTGATCACTTTGTCTGAGAACCCCTGAGAGCCTAGTATCTGTTCTTCAGATACCAAGCGGTCAGGTTTAGGGATTTGACATATGGATGGGCCACCGAACCCTGTGTCAATAGGTCCTGTCTCCAGGGTAAGACTATTGGAGATTTGGAAGATAGTGCCTGAAGGCGTGCAAACCATGGCCTTTTGGGCCAGAAGGAGGCTATCAAGATCAAATTGGTGTCTTCCTGGATGAATTTCTGGAGGACCTTCGGGATTAATCTGACCGGAGGGAAGGCATAACAAAGTTTGAAAGTCCAGGGGTTTGCAAAAGCGTCGACGCCTAAGGCCTGGTCCCCTTGAGTTATGGAGAAAAACTTCTCTGTTTTCCTGTTTGTCTGGGTAGCAAATAGGTCCACTACTGGAAGACACCATGAGGTTGCGATGTTTGCAAATTCTTCTGGGTTGAGGGACCAATTGTCCTGATTCACCTGGTGGCGGCTGAGATGGTCTGCTAGACCATTCTAAATCCCCTTCAGATGGATAGCTGAGATAGATGCTAGATTCAGCTCGGCCCAGACAAAGATCTTCTGGGCTATGGACTGTAAACCCTGACTCTGTGTACCTCCCTTTTTGTTCAGGTACGCCACAGTTGCTATGTTGTCTGACCGAATCTGTAGATGACTTCCCTCTATGTCTACCTGAAAAAACTCTAAGGCCTTTTGTACCGCCATGAGTTCTTTCTGGTTCGATGAGGTTTTTATCTGTAGTGGGGACCATTTTCCCTGCGCCCACTTGTTCTGCAGATATGCCCCCCATCCGGAAGAGCTTGCATCCGTGGTTATCCTCTGTGATATTTGAATGGCCCAACCTAGCCCTTTTGATAGGCGAAGAGAAGATCTCCACCACCATAGAGTTCTTTTTATTTTGGTGGGAATCTTTACTTTTTGTTCCAAGGAACTTGGCCGTCCGTCCCAGCTCCTTAGTAAGAACTTCTGGAGGGGACGTTGCTGGAACCGTGCCCAGGGAACCGCTGGGAAACAGGAGGTCATCAAGCCTATTACCCTTGTTATGTCCCTTAAGGAGACCCATAAATTGGTCTGTAAAGAGGCTACCATCTGGTGCATCTTCCAAATCTTGAGCTGTGGGAGGAAAATCATTTGATCTCGAGAGGAAATCTCGTATCCGAGGTAAGTTACTCCCTGACAGCAATTAATGTCTAAACCACTGGCAACAAAAGTTAGTACACCTCTAAGTCAAAATGTCCAAATTGGGCCCAAAGTGTCAATATTTTGTGTGGACACCATTATTTTCCAGCACTGCCTTAACCCTTTTGGGCATGGAGTTAACCTGAGCTTCACAGATTGCCACTGGAGTCCTCTTCCACTCCTCCATTACGACATCACGGAGCTGGTGGATGTTAGAGACCTTGCGCTCCTCCACCTTCCATTTGAGGATGCCCCATGAGATGCTCAATAGGGTTTGGGTCAGGAGACATGCTTGGCCAGTCCAACCTTCTTTAGCAAGGCAGTGGTTGTCTTGGAGGTGTGCTTGGGGTCGTTACCATGTTGAAATACTGCCCTGCGACCCAGTCTCTGAAAGGAGGGAATCTTGCTCTGCTTCAGTATATCACAGTACATGTTGGCATTCATGGTTCCCTCAATGAACTGTAGCTCCCTAGTTTCGGCAGCACTCATGCAGCCCCAGACCATGGCACTCCCACCACCATGCTTGACTCTAGGCAAGACACACTTGTCTTAGTACTCCTCACCTGGTTGCTGCCACACATGCTTGACACCATCTGAACCAAATACGTTTATCTTGGTCTCATCAGACCACAGGACATGGTTCCAGTATTCCATGTCCTTAGTCTATTTGTCTTCAGCAAACTGTTTGCTGGCTTTCTTGTGCTTCTTCTTTAGAAGAGACTTTCATCTGGCACGACAGCCATGCAGACTAATTTGATGTAGTGTACGGTGTATGGTCTGAGCACTGACAGGCTGACCCCCCACCCCTTCAGCCTCTGCAGCAATGCTGGCAGCAATCATACGTCTATTTCCCAAAGACAACCTCTGGATATGACACTGAGCATGTGCACTCAACTTCTTTGGTCGACCAAAGAAGTTGAGCATGTGCACTCAACCTCTTTGGTTGACCATGGTGAAGCCAGCTCTGAGTGGAACCTGTCCTGGTAAACCGCTGTATAGTCTTGGTCACCGTGCTGCAGCTCAGTTTCAGGGTCTTGGCAATCTTCTTATAGCTTAGGTCATCTTTATGTAGAGCAACAGTTCTTTTTTTTTCAGATATCCAGAGAGTTCTTTGCTATGAGGTGCCATGTTGAACTACCAGCGACCAGTATGAGAGATTGAGAGTGATAACGCCAAATTTAACACACCTGCACCCCATTTACACCTGAGACCTTGTAACACTAATGGGTCACATGATACATGTGAGGGAAAATGGCTAATTGTGCCCAATTTAGACATTTTGACTTAGGGGTGTACTCACTTTTGTTGCCAGCGGTTTAGACATTATTGGTTGTGTGAGTTATTTTGAGGGGACAGCAAATACACACTGTTATACAAGCAGTACACTCAGTACTTTACATTGTAGCAAAGTGTAATTTCTTCTGTGTGTCACATGAAAAGATATATTAAAGTATTTACAAAAATGTGAGGGGTGTACTCACTTCTGTGAGATACTGTACATGTACTATGTGTTATTAATGAGCAATACTATTTATTCACTGTATTCTGTTACAAATCAATATGTGTATATGTATTAATAAACATGATATTATACATTGATTTTTTATCACCTTATAGCCGTGTGCTTTATTTAAAGTCCCAAATCTCCCTCCTCCTTTATCTGTACAAGGGATGGAGGCATATGACTCTACCCAGTCATTGCCTCATTTAAAGCCCCACCTATCCCCCCTTCTAAACATTTCAATAAAGTTGGTAAAAAAAAAAAAAGTGAACTGTGCGAACGATCCCACTGCACTGTGCCTCCCAATAGGTGCTGCATTAAAACGCAGTGTGAATGAACCGTTACTGTAGTGGAAATTCATATTACTTTACAGCTGTGAGTACATCCTGATGTATCACCTTTCCTATTTTTTATTTCATCAGAAAAAGGTATACAGGTGAGGTGAACAGCACTTAGATGTCTGTGCATGCAATCAGGCCCTCCCACAGGCCACATATAGAGAAATACTGTAAGTCCGGGATTGCTGCACTTGAAATTTATTGAAAAATTCAAGAAAAAATATGCACAAATATTCAAATATCAAAATGTTCCATAGCAACAGATTCCAGCTATAGTCGTTCACACTCTTCCTCGGATAGAAATATACAATCGCAAACTATTTTCATTTTTAATATACAGTATAATCATCTTATAAAAGGAACATATTGGGCAATTAAGAATTATTTATCAAAATAAAGAAACATCTGATTCTATTATACTAAGTGAGGGCTGGATGTGCTGAGTTCACACTCCACGGTCTATAAAGAGGTTGTTCTGAAATAAAACTAATACCAAAAAAATATACATTTACTTAGCAATTAAGTACATCAAAAATATAAAAAATACGAAAAATCGGACATTGTCTACCCTATAAATATTTTGGATATCTATTACCATTAAACTAATTAATCCTGAAAAGAGGGAAAAACATAAGTCAAGAGTAATTGTAGGAAAAAATCTTTATAGAACGAGATGTAAAAATCAAAGTCTGAGTTCAACCTCTTGGGCTGTATGTGTCCAGACAATGTATCCACTGGACCTCATGTCTTCCTAAATTTAATTCTCAATTATCCCCCATCTATTATGGGGAACCGCATCTATAACCATAAAGCGAAGTCGTGCCACCGTATGTTTCATTTCAACAAAATGCCTTGCTAACGGTAAATGAGTTAATTTATCAGGTATGGAATATTTGTGTCTAGCTATACGGTCCTTTACTTTCTGTGTTGTCTCTCCCACATACAAAAGGCCACATAGACATTTAATGATATAAATAAGGAATGATGATTGGCAAGTGTGGTATCCCTAAATCTCTATGTTCATAGCACGATGTGGATGATTTAAACATTTTCCTTTTATCATAGAACTGCATTGACTACAGCTGAGACAGGGATAGGATCCATTATTAGGGGGTTCTAAAAAGGTTCTAGTAATATTAGTCTTATGCTGATATTGGTCAGATTTGACCAATCTTTTATACGTAGTTCTCCCTTTTCAAAATGACTGTGTGGGGAAATTTTTAAATTTCAAATTTTGTGGATAGTTATCCCTAAGGATAGACCAATGTTTTTCAATGATATAATGTACCCTTCTAGAGTGGGGATTGTACTGTGAGACAAACTAAAGTCTCCTCTCTGTCCCTATTCTTATATGTCTATCCATAGTGTCTTTTCTTTGCATCCTAAATACCTGTCTAGGATAACCCCTTCTCACCAGTTTATCCTCCATTTCTTCTAAACGTTTCTCCTGTTCAGTTGGATCACTCACAATTCTCCTACTCGAGTTAACTGGCCTTTGGGGATTGATCTAAAAACCCCAGGGGGATGAAAGCTTTTATAGTACAATAACTGATTACGGTCTGTTGGTTTAACATAAAGATCACTACAAACAGAACCTCTTTTGATCGTTAAACAGGTGTCTAAAAATTGAATTTTCTCCTGGCTGATGTTAATGTTAAACTCCAAACCTGGTACTAAAAATTAAAATATCCATTAAATAGTAACAGGGTATCCATGTCCGTCCCCCCACACCGCAAACACATCATCTATAAAACGATACCAACACTTGCAGTTCTCCTTAAAGAGAACATTACCATAAAGAAAATATTTTTCTATCATATTCATGAATGCTTTTGCGTATGGGGGGATGACATTGGAACCCATCGCTGCTCTTCTGAGCTTTGCATAATGTGTCTCCTGTACATGTAAATTATTTCCATTTAGAAAAGTATTACAAAAGAGACAGTTCGGTTTTTTTTTTTCTCATAATTTTACTAATCGTAACTCTTCCATAGGATGATCAAAAACCAATACACACAGTAAAGGTCTGCTACATAAAAACTTTTCACCTCTATCTTATGAATGAGGTATCTATGAATGGAGGGGGCAGAGCTATCAACCAACCAATCATCCCCCATTCAGAGATCAAGGGTCATTCTTAGAGGATGTAGTGTTTCTTTTAAGAATAGCGGCTCTTCCATCTTTCTTTTAAGGATCTCATGGCTCTCCTCCTCTTCGCCCTCTTTCTTGTCTGGAGGTTTCTCAAAGGCCTTCTCTGATGGAGTCACAATAACACCATCCCAGGTTGTTAGTTCTGTTGCCAGAACACTTGCATCACCCTCCAGACCAAGGATCTTGCGGAATCCTCCATGAGACAGGATGCGGACCAATGTCTGAGCGGTGCAATATTCCATGTCCTGCTGTTCCAGGTGTTGAGTCATTACTGTGTGAATTCTGAAGTTTCCACTCTCACAAGGATTGGTGATCCCTACAGAGTCTGGGAGGAATAGGGCAGCAGCCAGGATCTAGAGGCATTGCCTGTATGCAACATTAAGAGCCAGGGGCTTCATGGAGGGGTTGTTCATGACCGGGTGGTTGAGGCTTCATGAGGGGTTGTTCATAATGAGCCAAGAGGTCCAGAATCCAGGGGGTGAGGAGTTCAAAGCCCAGGAATCATTATTGCAAATCTTTCAGCAATCAGATCAAAACCTTCACGGTGGAATGGGAGGCATTCTCTTTAAACCAGCGAGCATGTCGGACAGCAGCCAGAGCGCTCTGCAGCACCTTAATGACCAAGTGCAGCTCGGGATCCAACTTCCTCAGGTTTGGAGGGATGTTGATAATCAGGATTTTCACGGTCAAATAAAATACTTCAGAGTACTTGTAATACTTCAGGATGCCTGTGTTCTGAGGGTTTCAACTACTTTTATTCCGAGGGCTGCAACAGCTTCCAATGTGGGGAGAATATTTAGGATGACGACCAGATCTGCCACATTGTGCCCACTGGTCATTGTTCCATTCTTGTATGAGCCAACTTGTTGCACCTCTTCAATTTGCACTTCAAAGTTTCCTAGGGCCACAATCAGATTATCCAAGACATTGTTGATTTTTGTTACTAGTGAAAAGAAAGAGGCCTACTCAGCAGATGTTGTTGTGAGGTCTTAGTTTAGTTTAAATAGGGATTCACTGAATGGGGCATCATCCAGGGCGGGCTTGACGCTGGGGAACGCCATTTCACACACTTGAAAATCCAATGGAAAGTGTGGGACGAAGGGCCTGAATCCAGTGCCAGGTCCAACTCTGGATAAAAAAACATCTTCATCTTCCGCAGCCTCTTTCTCCCCTCATGTTTCCGATGGAAGTTTCTTTACACACTCCAGGACAATGAACACCCACTCAACCCTTGAGGCAGCGACACTAAATCAAGAAAAATATTGTTTTGATAATAATGTCCTGCTGACGTCTAAGCACAGTGTGAACCAGAGTAAATTTTATGTAAATCCTTTGTGGCTAGAATATAGAATTTTGAGTCAATGATTAATTAGTATTATCCATGTAACCTAATGAAGCAAAAACATAATTTGTATAATGGGGGGACTTTTTCTAGCACTTCATGTTCCAGCATTCTAAAGGATGTTTAGGGCCTCTGCCAAAGGGCTTTTGTTTGCCTGAAACAGGTTTTGCATTTCCATAAAAATCTCCGAAATTTCAAAACTTGCTTGAAGCAATAAAAATGCAGGTCAGAAAGAGGACAACTGCAGGTCAAATGCACCCTTCAATGAATTCTAAATGAGACACTTGGGGGCTGTCATTGCAATTTCTCTTCTGAAGACACTAGTTGTCTGGCAAGAACATTGACTGACTTGGTTCAATAAGCAAGCCTTTTTGAACCACGGTTCCCAGGTGCCTTCAGGTGTTTTCAGAAGGGCCTTGACAAAATGGCTAAAAATTGTCCAAAAATTGTATCTAAGCCTCACCCGCTGGCTTACATACAATTTTGGGCAATTTTTTGCCATTTTGCCAAGGAACTCCTGAAGACAACTTAAGGCACCTGTGCACACAGCAAGTTAAACATGGAGGACGTGACAAACAACATATCTACACCTGCTGCCTGCCTACAAGCTTGACCCACCTGCTGGCCTGTATGCAATTTTTGGGCAATTGCTGGCTATTTGTAGGCATTTTGCTGAGTCACCCCTGAACACATGTGAAGGCACCTCAGGATGCCTGGGCACCCTGGTTGAAATAGGCTCACCTATAATACTGTATATATCACCCATGATATCTGAATATGTACACACTTAGTACATACACACTTTCCTATAGTATATATCACCTGTCACTCAGCCTTTTTCTAACTGGGTGCCTTCAGGTGTCTGCAGGGGTGCTTTGGCAAATGCTTAAAAATGGCTCAAAAAGTTTACACAAGCCAGTGGGTGTATCTAGCCTGCCTTTTACTTACATAAACCCACAGGATTTAATTGTGCACCATTACAATCTTCCAGCTGCCAATGTCCATTACAACTAGTGATGTTGTCAGTTGATGAGGAGAACGTTGGTGACTGCACAACATCCTTGTTTGCCCCTCTCCATCAGTACCGGGGTCGCATTAGCTGAGTGAAGGCAAGAAACATTGGAATACTAGTCAGTACCAGTGTGCAAAGGTGTTGTAGCAGGTTTTTCCAGGCCTGTGGCCTGATGTGGGTCTGCCATCGGTAACGGTTACCCCTCCAGCCCTTGTGAGCTGCGGCCCTGGGTGTGAGCACTGAGACATTGACAACTCCGGCATCTTTGTTTTGTTGTTTTTTTTGTATTTAAGGGGATGGGAGAAGGGAATGAGTGGGATTCTCCTTTAGGCTCAACTAGATACAATTGTGGGACTTTTCTTGCAAAAATGCCTGTTAGAGCTGTCTTGACGCCAGCCGACGCTAGCCAACACTTCCTGACGATTGAACACTGTGTAATTACTGAAACTGTGCTGGATCCTCAATTTTAGTCCAGAAGATCCAGGACTGTAGAACTGCTTAACTTGTAAGACTGCAATAGCTCAGAGTCACTAAATGGCTCCCTCCAGCGCTGCACTGGCTGAGAAAGCTCCTTGTAAGTTCCTGTACTGCTGTAACTCTCAACTGGCACACTTCACACTGTGCACTAGCACAAGCATAAGCACTAGCACAAACCACAGGCGCCCCCTTTACACTTTAAGCTCTTCAGGGTCCACTGACTATGTACCCCCTCTGTCACTTCAGGGTCCTCAACCTAGGTACCCCCTTTCACCACTAGCTGGCACTGGATCCCAAACCTCTTCCGGAGTGGTCCCTTCTAACTTGAGGCAGACCCCAAGGGGCAATCCTCAGTACTCATGACCTGTGTAGGCTTTCCTGGGACTGGACCCCTCTGACTCTTCGCAGGTTCTTGGCACACCGGATCCCCTCAGCTTAGCTCAGCACTCTCTGGATCTTCAGGCAGTACACCGAGATCCTCCTCCTCAGACAGGAGTGGAGACAGCCGTTCTCTCCCTCCTGGGACTCTGCTCCCGCTAAAGACATTGTGTCATGTGCCACCCCTAGACTTATATCCACTCCAATAATCCTTTGCAGCATGATCTGCCTTCTGGGGTAGTTACAAGCCTGGATGTGTCCCCTGATTGGGTTTCCTCCACTGCCCTATGAGAAGCCTCTCACAGGAGTCAGTGGGGAGACTCCCCCTTCAGCAGGCACACCTGGAAACTATGACACCCTGACTAATAAATCACAGCCCTGCTGTTAGGCAGACAAGGCCCACTATAGCTTTACCTAGCACCTACCTGTAGGGTGCTACAGTGTATTTGCTTTGGAAGAATAAATCACCTTTAATAGTGGGTGTCCTACAGGTGTGGATGCTGCTTCTTTAAGAAAAAAACATATATATATATTTTTTTTTTTACATTTTAGAATGGGATGCCTCAAGGTTGTGCAGAACTGTAAAGTGAGCCACGACTAAAAAAAAGTTGTGAACACTGCAAAAAGGTTAAGGTAATACCTGATAAAGGGGCCCTGTGTGGCTTTAAAACATTGCTGTCAACAGAGATGTATAGTAACGAAGTAGAACTACTTAAGTACTGTACTTAAGTACCGAAATGCGGTATCTGTACTTTCCTAGAGTAGAATTTTTTTCTCCTACTTCTACTTTTACTTCACTACATTTTTTCGATGATTTCGATACTTCTACTCAAGTATTTTTTTTTTGTGCTGCATAGTTACTCGTTACTTTTAAAAAAATTACCACTGCCAGAACAGTAGATGGCAGGTTGCATAAAGCTCAAAAAAATGTGTATAATGTCATTTGTAAATCAGCGCATACGAAAATAAAGGCTGTGTATAATAAAAGCTGCTATACCAAATCTTTCCAATAAAAAGAAAATATGAAACAAACAAATAAATTGTGCTACAGCGCTTAAAGTGCATCAAGAAACTACTAACAAACACAACTTGGCTGTGCGAATAAAGTGCCTGTGCAATCGATATAATATCATTGTTGCCCCCAGTGCCCTGCCCACACTCCACACAGTATCAAAAATAAAGTGACATGAATGTGCTAAAGCCTAAATGCAGTGAAAATAATTATTCCCACAATGTAACAGTAAATTCAATTCATATAAAATATGACAATAAATCACAATAAAATAAGTTATGAAATAAGTTAGGTCAGGTGCGTGCAACAAGTTGAAGTGTGTAAACCTATCTATAACGAAAAGTCCATAAATGAATTCCAGTGTGCAAATCTAAAGTGTCACTTCACTTGTCAGATGCTTCCACCTCCTTCAGTGCTCGAGTGACCGACCAACACACTTAATGGTGGTGGCACTGGTGGATAGCGTCTGGGTGGCACTGTGGCACTGGCACTGACTGCACTGGTTCAAAAAGCCATATATATTTAATTATTTCAATTCTCAATCTCATAGGTCCTCTCCTCATAAGATATTAATAATTTAAGATTAGGTGATGAACTTCTTGGCGGCCCTGGCAGGATGACGGGGACACCCGCCACTTCTGGAGCCGAGCCGCTGTGATTCCCCAACATGTGACAAAGTGACAGCCAGGAGATCTACAGTAGTGGCTAGTAGTGCTCAACAATACCGCTTTTATATATAAAAATGAAATAAAATATACTGACTCACAATTTAGTAGTAGTAGTAGGTAGCGTGTAGCAGTAGGCAGCACAACTCAATTCAATCCCACAGCCTCGCTCGCGCCGCGGCCCGCGGAATCACTGTCATGATCATCAAGTTAAGACCGCACTGGAGGAGCCGTGCTGCCGTCTTCCCGCTCGAGGTCTCCGCCTCTAGACGTGTTGTGTGTCACTCAGACTCCACCCCTTAGGGCCCTTACTGAGAGGAGTTGTGACACGGGCGGCGGGACTCGGGAGCAGGACTCGGAGCATTTTCTTCGTTATCTCATCTTCTTCTCTATGAGGTGAGTGAGGTGGACCGTGGAGAGGGCCTAATCCTTGCCATGGCAAATGTGCCATTTGAGAATCAAATAATCAATATAAAATATTAATATATTATATACACACGGGTCATGGGTGGCTTTTTTGAACCAAGAAGAGTGAGACTGACGGCTATGATGATTATCCGACCATCCATGGTCCATGGACCATAAGTGTTGTGTTGTGGTGCGGCCTGTGCTTCCTGCGGCCTGCCTCTGCCTGTACGGCTGTGCCTGCACTGCAGTGGCCACTGGCAGTGGCACTTGACTTGAGTAAAGCAAATGAGCACTACTAGTGTGAAGGACAGGTGGTGGAAGCATGTTCTGACAAGTTCTTATAATGAAAATAATATAGACAGCTTTTTGAACCAGTGCAGTGCCAGTGCTACTAAGGTGAGAGGCAGAGAGAGAGGCTATCCAGTCCACCACTTTACTTGAGCAGATCACAGAAGGAAGGTGGAAGCATCTGACAGCAAGTGACAAGCACTTCTTAGATTTCACACTGGAATTCAGTTATGGACTTTTCGTTATAAAGTTTAGTTTACACACTTAAACTTGCACCTAACTTATTCACAATCACAACTTATTTTATTGTGGTATTGTCATATATATTTTATATGAATTAAATTTACATTGTGGGAATAATTTGCACTGCATTTAGCACAGACATGTCACTTTATTTTTGATACTGTGGGCGATGATTTTGAATACAAGAAGAATATATATATATATATATATATATATATATATATATATATATATATATATATATATATATAATTGCAGGCACTTTATTAGCATTTTTAGCACAGCCACTTTGTTAGTAGTTTTTGATGCATTTTTCACTTTAAGCGTTGTAGGTTTGATGAAGCTGGCCTGGCACATCATCATCAATTGCGCAAATCAAATCAAACCGCGATTAAGAAGACTGCGCATGCTGTTCTGCCTTTTGATCAGCTGAAAGATGGACGAACCAAAAACACCACCTTCCACCCCTGGCCCTTCAACTTCAAGTGATCTGCCTGGCTGTGAGAGTGAGGAAGCTCAGGAAGGAGACCACCCCTGGCTTTAAAAGGTGGATGCTTTAAAAGGGGAAGGGAGGGACATACTTTATCTGTTTTTTGTTTACAAAAAGTTACAGCCTAAGGAATTGTGATTGTCCTTTAGGTTAATCATTTGAATAAATCATTTGAAATAATAAAAAACAATATGATGTTCAAACTTTTGACTTCTTTCTTTAATAACTACATAACACAGTACTTCTACAGTAAAACCTTGGTTTGAGAGTAACTTGGTTTGAGAGCGCTTTGCAAGACAAGCTAATTTTTAAAATAAATTTTGACTTGATATACAAGTGATGTCTTGATATACAAGTAGCGTCATGTCACAACGGAGTATAAAAGAGAAGAGAGGCGCCTCTAAGTGTAGCAATATTGTTACATTTAATGAAGGTTCAATATTTAGCAGCTCACATGGTTGATGATTAAAACAGGCACATCAAAGTATGCAGGCATCCGGGGTAAAGCTGTCCACATAGACCATCCTATGCACTGCCATCTTCATCACACCCTTCCACTCTGCGCTCCACGACCAATTCAAAGTCTCGCTTTCAGATCATGATTGCAGGCTGACATCGGTGAGAGCCAGTGGTTCAGAAGATGGTCTATATGGACAGCTTTACCCCAGATGCCTGCATACTAGAGGTGTGCCTCTTTAATCATCAACCATGTGAGTTGCTAAATGTTTTACCTTCATTAAATGTCCCCATATTGCTACACTTAGAGGCGCCTCTCTTCTCTGTTATACTCTGTAGCTCCTGCTGGATTTTGCTTCTAATCCCCTTGTGGAGGCTGCCATTCCACTTGTGGATGGACATTTTATGGTTACACAACCTATCACATTGCTAGAATCTTTGTATATAGACTATAAACTGAAGGACTTATGAATAAATGGTTGTGGAACGAATCATCTGAGTTTTCATTATTTCTTATGGGAAAATTCACTTTGATATAAGAGTGCCTTGGTTTACAAGCATGTTTCCGGAACGAATTATGCTCGCAAACCAAGGTTTTACTGTACTTCTACTTTCAGTACTTGAGTAGAAATTTTTTTTCAAAACTACTGGTACTTTTTACTTTTAGTACTTAAGTAGCAAATTTTTTGAAAAAACTACTTGCAATACTTAAGTAAAAAAAATGTTGAATACTTTAGTACTTCTACTTAAGTAACTTTTTCTGCGAGCACTTCCACTTCTACTTAAGTCACTTTTTGATCGAGCACTTGTACTTTTACTCAAGTAGAAATTTTGAATACTTTATACAAGTCTGGCTGTCAAAGGTAGTTATTTTATTGTGGTAATACAATTCTATACTTTATTTGAAGATTCAGAGTGTGCAGGTGACATGTTTTTTTTTTTTCACCTAAGACCTGGAAGAAGTATGCATACCTGTAAAGTCAGCCCCTATTTTCCTATATTTTCCAGGTAATAGACCCAAAAGTACTGTAGTAAGGTGTGGGTGACAACACTGTGCTTCATTGCAGCCTCCTGGAATAGCCAGGGGCTCATAATCACATAATAATGGACTCCAGCACATGACATCAACCACGCCTCACAGGGGCATTCCAAAATGAGGTTGAGCTAAGTTTTCTTTTCCTTTTTTTACCAATAGCCTCATTAAAACAGCATTGTAAGCAATTGGACTTTGGCAGATGAGGGCTTTCAATAGAAAAAGAGCACACCTTCCATTTTCATGGTAGGTCCACTTTAAGCAGATTCACTCTTTCCCATTATCTCATTATTCTGAAGCAAATTCAATCTGAAACATGCATTGAGAAACATTGCCCACCATTCCAGATGTGAAGACAAGCTTCTTATGTCACGATTATGTCATGCATGTAATAACTTACAAATGAGGTTATGGTGAGGGAAATCATTGGAGAGGTATTTATGAAGTGTGAAATTATGTGATGTACAGTTTTATTCATGTCTTTTAAAAATTGTAATAAACTATATTTCTTTTTATTATATGTATTGTTTTCAATGACTAGTTTTGGTACTGTAAAGTCCCCTCTCCTAAATATTTAATACGTATTTTGGCTAATATTGGGATTGGGGAAAAAAACAGATGATAAACTATATTAACCACTTTACCACCGGAGGATTTTGCTGTCTTCCATCCAGGCCACTTTTTGCGATTCGGCGCTGTGCAACTTTAACTGACAATTGCGCGGTCGTGCGACGCCGTACCCAAACAAAATTTACATCCTTTTTTTCCCATAAACATAGCTTTCTTTTGGTGGTATTTGATCACCTGTGCGATTTTTACTTTTTGCGCTATAAACAAAAAAAGAGCGTTTATTTTGAAAAAATAACAATATTTTTCACATTTTTTTATATGAAATTCCCCCCCAAAAAAATGTAAAAATCAAATTTTTTTTAAATTTTTGGCCAATTTGTTTTCTGCTACATATGTTTGGTAAAAAAAAATCATGATAAGCGTATTTTGATTGGTTTGCGCAAAAGTTATTGCGTTTACTAACAAAGGGAAAGATTTTTGTCATTTTTGGTGTTTTTTTTTAACGCGTAATGGCGGCGATCTGCGATTTTTTTTGCGGGACTGCGACATTGCGGCGGACAGATCGGACCCTTGACTGACATTTTTGACACTTTTGGGGGTACCAGTGACATTACTGCAGTAATCAGTGCTATACATATGCACTGTTACTGTAAAAATTACACTGGCAGTGAAGGGGTTAATTTTATTGGAGAGGGAGGGGTTAATGTATGCCTGGTGCTTACTGACGTGTGGGGGGGGGAGGTGACTTTGTGAGACAGGGACAGATCGGATGTCCAGCTATGCTGAACACTCCGATCTGTCACTCCCTGTCACTATGGAGATCCGCCTGCTGTGTTTACACACAGCGGGCGGATCTCCAGACTCGATCCCCGACGATCGGGTAAGAGCAGCGGCGATCGCCACTGCTCCTCCCCTGGCCCGACTCCCGCTGTTAATGAAAACAGCGGGAGCGCGCCTCCGGCGGCGCGCGAGCGCCGCCTACAGGGAGAGGAGTCCAGCGACATAGGTCTACGTCGCTGGACAGGATCGTGGCAAAGTGCCGCAGTAGCCTCCATGTGAGCGGAGGTAAAGTGGTTAAGGCATTTAAGTGCAAATATTATTTTGAACAAAATATCCCACATTAACTTACTTAAAGTGTTTGTCAACCCATGAAATGTAAAATTAACAAAACATATCCTTCTCTCTATCCTCTGCTGTTTACATTAGTCACTTCTGACTTCTGAGTCTATGCAGACACCAAGCAATCCCAGAAAACAGACCCATCCCCATCTCCCAGCACACAGAAGGGGATTGACAGCCTCAGCTGTGCATGTTTCCCTATGAGACTGTGTAGGGGGGTGTGTCTATTACTTCCACTCTTGTCTCAGATTATACTCAGCTCCTTGCTCTATGCTGTGCATTGTGTCACATCAGATCTCCATCTTCTGGAGCTGAGAAAAGCTGTCTGAATTTTTTACTTTGAATGACTGTAGAGGAGAGAGTGCTGCAGATAAACAAGTACAACTTATATAGCATCCAGACTGCTAACCGGGAAATCTGTGATGGGGGGCATGTTTCCTATGGACATTGACCTATAATTCCAAGGGAAAAGTATCTTCTTTGAACACGTAAAAGACGAGATAGAGGAAATTCATGTCATCTTTACACAAGCATCCCCTCTATTGATGAACCCATCCCCAGGAAGTCACATGTATACATTTACTCTCGCTAATATAAGCTATCAAAGCAATAGGGTATCTCAGCTGAGCCCCATGCCACCTGTCTCCTGTGTCCACCCCCCAGACATATGTGACCATATTGGGTTTATGTGATATATGTGGATTATTTGTGGCTGGTCTTGAGGAAGCATGATGCGAAACGCGTTGAGCACTACGCCAGACCAACAACTCTTGTGTAAAGTTTATACAGTATGTAGAGGTTTCATATCTATGCCAAAAATCTTATTTGTAACCAATACATATCTTATGTGTGTTGTTTTTATAAGCCATTATGGTGTATATCATGTCTTTTTATATGATGTTTAATAAAGTAATTTTTAATCTATATACCGTTCCATGTGAGTTCCTTTTAAAATCCGCCACTAGCAGAACCTGGTTCCTGCAAATCTTCTATTATATAGGAGGATTTTTCTTTTTTCATCTTCGTTTAGAGGAAGTTGATCTAGAACGATCAGGAAGGGATTTTTTTCACCTGCTGGAGCTGATTGGATCATACTTTATTGTTTTTTTTTACTTTCTCTGCATCAACTGTGGGTATAGGATTGTGTACATGGAGGTTTTCTGTTTGTTTGTTTTTTGTTTTTTTTATTGGTTAGATGGACTAAATGGTCTTTACTTCAGTTGGTAGTCACTTCAGTTGGTATACAGTATGTAAGGGTTTTTCAACCACTTTATATGCTAATCATTCTTTAATGTTAGCTTAGCACGGCTACTAATACTTTTCAGCATTCCATCAAAAGTTTTTCAGTACCACTGGAATGACAAGCTAGAGTAGTGTGTGTGTTCTTAAGAAAAGTCTATGCTAGGGTCCTGGAAAGGACAGTTTACTCACAGCAGCCAAGAATTCAGGAAAGTACAATGTGGTTTTCATCTAAGCTAATAACCACTTCAGCTCCAGAAGATTTTACCGCCTTCATGACCTGATTTTTTACTATTTGGAACTGCGCTACTTTAACTGGCGATTGCAATGCTGTACCAAAACAACATTTACATAATTTTTTTTCACACAAATAAAGCTTTCTTTTGGTGGTATTTGATCATCAATGGGTTTTTAATTTTTTTGTGATATAAACTAAAAAAAGACTGAATATTTTGAAAACAAAAAAAATGTATTTTTTACATTCTGCTATAAAACATATTCAACAAACATAAGTTTTTGCCAAAATGTATTCTGCTACATGTTTTAGATACAAAAAATCTCAATAAGTGTATGATGATTGGTTTGCGTGAAAGCTATAGTGCTTACAAACTATGGTTTACTGGAACTTTTATTTATTTATTTATTTTTTATAGTACTAATGGCAGCAATCAACGACTTATAACAGGACTACAATAGTGCGGGGGGGGGGGGGGCGATCTGACACTAACTGACGCTGGGGGAACTGACTGCAACTGACATCAGCAGTGACATTAATACACATTAATACAGAGATCAGTGGTAATACTATACACTGACACTGTACTAACAACACTTGTTGGGAAGTTTTAACATCTAGGGCGATCAAAGGGTTAAATATTTGCCTTAGGGCTCTTTCACACGGGCGATCCGATCAGATCGGCCTGTCAGTTTTTTTTGGCGGATCTGATCGGATCCTCCATGCAGCTCTATGGGGCAGCGGATGTCAGCGGAGACATTTCCGCTGGCACGCGATGACATCCGTATCCGATCCTGTCCGTGAAATCCGGACGGATGGAAACCCTATTTTTCCATCCGTCCAGGGATCGGATCGGATTGGATGAGAGCGAACAGGTGGTGCGCTCTCATCCGATCCCCCATAGAGAGCAGCGGGAGCTGTGACAACTCCCTCTCCGCACTGCAGTTGCTTGCCTGCAATACATTGCGGGTAGGGGGTTGCTAAGTGGTTAAAGACCAACCACTTTTTTTTGTACAGTTATGTAAATATATATATAATATGAATCTCTAAACAAGTGAACAGGTCCCCTTTACAGGTATGCATTTTTTTTATTTCTATTAAAAGCCACCAACCATGCTTTAAACCATCTGTGGATGCTGATTAGATTTGACTCCTGGGATCGAGCCGGCACGCAGGGTTTTGTCACGAAATACGGGCAAGCTCGAACAAAGCTTGTGTCTGAAAGTGACATAACTCAATTGACTATCACTTTAGCTGGACATATACTAGTAGAATTTTGTTCAAAATTCTTAGTTTAATAATGATTGTTTGACTTTCTAATGGTTAGTACGATCAAATCAAAGTTCATTTTTGACCAGAGTGAAAAAGTTTTCTCGAAGAAAACATTTTGAACAGTGTATGTGATTTTTTTTCAGGAAAGTCCGTTCTTTCCAAAATCAAATGTTAAAATGAAATACAATCTTAACCGGTTGCCGACTGCGCACAGTATATTTACTGCGGCAGTCAGCCCCGGCCAGGCAGAGTGACGTAGGTCTACGTCGCTCGCCTGTCACTGGGATTGGAGCCAATAGCGGGCGAGCACGCGCCCGCTGAGGTGCGCGCCCGCCTCGGCTCGTTCAGGGAGGAGTGCGCGTGTGACCGGCGGACCCGATGTCCGCCGGTCACTCGCCGATCGTCGGTACAGCGGGAGAAAGGCAGAGCGGCTTATGTAAACAAGCCGCCTGTCATTCTCCCCTGTGTAAAAATGGAGATCAGACGGTTCTACTATGTAGAACCGTTGATCTTTGTTTTTACACCAATAGCCATGTCCCACTACAGTTAGAAGCACGCCCCTAGGACACACTTAACCCCTTCCCTGCCAGTGTCATTTTTGCAGTAACAGTGCATATATATAGCACTGATTACTGCAGTAATGTCACTGGTACCCCCAAAAGTGTCAAAAATGTCAGTCAAGGGTCCGATCTGTCCGCCGCAATGTCACAGTACCGCAAAAAAATCGCAGATCGCCGCCATTACTCGTTAAAAAAATAAACACCAAAAATTACAAAAATCTTTCCCTTTGTTAGTAAACGCGATAACTTTTGCACAAACCAATCAAAATACGCTTTTTGCGATTTTTTTTTTTTTTACCAAACATATGTAGCATAAAACAATTTGGCCGAAAATGTTAAAAAATTTTGATTTTTACATTTTTTTGGGGGGGAATTTCATATAAAAAAAAATGAAAAATATTGTTATTTTTGCAAAAATTACGCTCTTTTTTTGTTTATAGCACATGATCAAAAAATCGCACAGGTGATCAAATACCACCAAAAGAAAGCTCTGTTTGTGGGGAAAAAAGGACGTGAAATTCGTTTGGGTACAGCATCGCACGACCGCGCAATTGTCCGTTAAATTCACGCAGTAAAAAATCGCAAAAAAACCCCTGGTCAGGAAGGGGGTAAAATCTTCCGGGGCTTAAGTGGTTAAAAGGAGAAGTTTGTGGTTTATAAAAAAAAATAAACCGTCATACTCACCTTTATGCTGCAACATTGGTTTGATGCTGCAGCTGACCCACTTTGGCTCAAAGAGCGAGACTTGAAGGATTACATGACCACTGATCACTCAGTTTCAGGTCTTCTGGGCCCTGTGTGTTGTCTAAAGCCTGTAGGAGTGTTACCCAAGGTTAGTTTGGCACGTGGGACCTCCATATGTCTGATCCCTAAAGTTGGAAAGTGCATATTGTTTACAATAGAGTGCTATGGACCAGTACACCATTTTCTTTTAATGGATTGCAAATATCAATGAAGAGCAGAAATGTTACAGCAGGACATATGTAATTGTTGTTTCTTTTATACCTACTAGGTCATATAACAGCATTTCAAGCTCTAATCACCTGCTGCCTGCTGCTTGGTTTGGTAAAGTTTAGCCTGTATGTTCAATGCCCTGTCTGCATCAAGCTGTTTCTTTTTAAAGCTAAAGTGGCTGACTTTGATTATTACAGTCTGTATATGTTTTGTTGGATAGGACTGAGTTTCTCCTTCATATAATGAGGGAATCTGGAGGAAAATGCAGAAACATTGCTGTCATTATGTGTTTTTATGTCTATAATAATTATGAACAGCAGGGGTGTAACTACAGGGGTTGCAGGGGTTGCAATTGCAACCAGGCCCCATGCTCCAGGGGGCCTGTACGGCTCCCCTGCACACCTGGATAGGAGGGGCGATGGGGGCAGCATGTCGAGAAATCACTGTCCTTTTTCCTCCTGTAGCTGCAGGAGGAAAATGTGGGAGATTTGTTCCTCTGTATGCTGCCCTCGCCACTCCTCCCATTCAGTTCACATGTGTTTTGCTGTCACTGGGCCCCTGTGTGCTCCCCTGGTCCCCCCCCCCCACTGGGCTCCCTCCCCTCTCCTGCTGGCTGCTACAGGGGATGTGTCACAATAGAGAACCAGGAAGGGTCGGTAAATATGTAATTTACCAGCTCCTTCTTTTTCTGAATGGACAGAGTCATTGTCAGTGACATTGTCAAAAAAATTAAACAAAATGATAAAAAATAATACAATTAAAATACCAAAAAATAAAAACTACTGACACCAGTGGGTAAACTTCCAGGTTCGCAAAGGTCACACCTGCAACCGGGCCCTGGCATTCCACCACTGTTGGGAGGCCCCAAGATGGCGGGAAGGGGGCCCACTGCAGAACTTGTGAAAGAGTCCCATCGTGGGACCGTAATAAAGGGCCCCGCAACGAGAGTAAAGGGCTCCAGGATCAGTCGGAAGAACTTGAGGCTTGATGGGAAGGGCCCCGGCCAGGGGTCCAGGGGGCCCTTCATGGTTTCTTGCACCAGGGCCCTGAAGGTTCTAGTTACGCCTCTGATGAACAGGATATCAAAGGATCCAGTATCGGGAGCAGAAAAGTTTTTGGAAGCTTCTGCTTTTAGCCAGCAATTTTTTAGTGTAGCCAGGTGCTGCTGCCGGCCAGAGGAGTGGGCTGTGTGCTTTGTGCCCACTCTACTTCTCTCCCCTTCACCGCCGTTGTGCTGCTGGGAAAGCAGATTGTGCTCTTCTGGCTGACCTCCTTCTCTCTCCTGCCTCTGAACAGATGATTCTAGAGGTTGTATAAAATCCCCCACTCCTACACCCCCCCCCCCGTCCTTGCAGAGGCGGTGGAGAATCTGTGCGGCTTCATTGGTTATGTAGTTCCTGAGGTGCGTTGAGCCTTATAGGCTAATAGTCTGTGAACTACAAGACCCACAAAGCACTGCATACAGAGGAGGAGAGCATTGACCAGAAGTCTGAGCAGTGCGAGGAAGCGAGCAGTTAGTTGCATTTTTCGATCATTTGCACTGCTGTATGCACACTGCACATCCATTGTCCACGGTCCCTAGTCCATCTCAGGAGTGAGCAAGAGAGGGTGGCTACATTCCTTCATACATGGAGAATGAACAAAGCCACCCTTGTACAGGAAGTAAGATCACAGCCGTAAAAAAAAAAAAAAAAAAAAGAAATTTGAAGATTTGGATGAGGCAGAGAGCAGTAGAAGGTTTTTTTTTTTTTTTTTTTAGTTAAAGTATAACTATCGGCATAACTTTGTTTCTTTTTTTTGTTTAGGATAGGGTGGAGAGGGATTAGAACACCTTCCAGCTTTTATTGCCCTCTGTGCCCCCCCCCCCCATAATGCCCCTTTCACACGATTTGTCCAGTCGGGTCCGCCTGTCCTTCTTCAGGTGGACTCGATTAGACATTCTATTCACCTTTATGGAGTGGCAGATTTAAACAGACTTGCGTCTGTTTATACCCGCCTACCTCAAATCTGATCCACTACAAACAAACGGAAGGGGATCTGTTCCCCTTCTTCTGGGCGGATCGGATCGGTGAGCAGTCGGGTGTAATTGGACAGTGGGCTGTGTCCGTGTCCGCTCTGCATAAAATGGAGCAGACACGGACATGTCATCCATCAGATCTCCTCCTGAGCAAGCGGGAT
Source organism: Pelophylax lessonae (assembly GCF_965119305.1). Lineage (NCBI taxonomy): Eukaryota > Metazoa > Chordata > Amphibia > Anura > Ranidae > Pelophylax > Pelophylax lessonae. Next base: position 202,131,513 of record NC_138772.1, read on the forward strand.
CCACCCCGTATGAAAGGTGCCTTGGGAAGATTCACCCTCTCTATGTATCCTGTTTATTGCTATCATCGAAAGTGAAAATAAAATAAAAGTTTTGGATTGCCACCAGAACAGGAATAGAAGGGAAATCTTTCACTAGTTCTGGTAATCCTGGCAGCACCCCAGGATTTCCTGACATTGGAGGGAGTCCTCTCACTTACTGTTTTTGGCTGTGGAACAAGAAGTGAAGAGAAAAATCTGCCCAATGGAACAAAGATGGCAAAAAAAAAACTGACAGGGGATATAACCTTCCCGTCCTCTAGTCAAAATAAAAAAAAAGTTCTTACTTTAAGGTAAAAAAATCTTCTTCTTTTAGTTTTGGATATCGTGGAGAGGGATTAGAACACCTGTCAGTTATTATTGCTGTCTGTGTCCCTGTTAAATTGGTTCTAAAGGTAGAAGGTTTTTTATCTTAATGCATTCTATGCATTAAATAAAAAAACAATCTGTGTGCAGCAGCCCCCCTTGCCCCCCCTAATACTTACCTGAGCCCATCTTGATCCAACAATGTTGCACAAGAGGCCTGACTGCCCAGGACTCCCACTGCTCTTTGGCTGAGGCAGCAGTTGACACCATTGTCTCCCTCTGCTGTCAATCAAAGTCAGTGAGCCAATGAGGAAAAAGAGGGGGTGGGGTGGCCCACTGCTCCGTGTCTGAATGGACACAGAGCAGCGGCTCAGCTTGGGTGCCCCCATAGCAATATGCTTGCTGTGGGGGCACGCAAGCTGGAGGGAGGAGCCAGAAGCATCGGCGAGGGACCCAAGAAGAGGAGGATCCGGGCTGCTCTGTGCAAAACCACTTCACAGAGAAGGTAAGTATAACATGTTTGTTATTTTTAAACAAATAAAATGAGACTTTAGTATAATTTTAAGGAGATTCGCCCTCTCTATTTGTTCTGTTTACCATTATAATTGAAAATGAAAGTAAAATAAAATCCCAAATTTTGGGTTGTCCCCAGAAAAGTAATAGAAGGGGAAATCTTCCAATGGGGACACTAGTTCTAGTGACCTCCAAAGAATTCCCTTAATTTGAAGAGATTTCTCCTCACTTCCTGTTTAGCTATGGGACAGGACGTGAAGGGAAATCACTGCAATGGGACACAGATGGTGAAAAAAAAAATCTGACGGGGGTTATAACCCTTCATTCCTCTATCCAAAATGAAAAAAGGTTTTTGCCTATAGTTGTACTTTAATAATAAATACTTGAATGTATTTTTTACCATAAGGTAGGGCTTTACTTTTGCCCTAAGTGTGAGAATTACATTCATGCAACCATCTCCAGCAGATATTTAGACATTTTCAGTCATGGAATGCAGGAGAGTCCATTGCTTGGCTGAATCACAGTGTGTGTGTTATATCTTGTCGTTTTTTTTTTTGTCATGTTACATTTACAGACCAAAAGTCTTTGATTATCAAACCTTTTTCTGACAAACAGCACATCTGAAAGTGAAAAATCAGACAAAACATACATTTTGAGAAATTTAGTACCGGAATGCATGCTGTACCTTGTTTTTATATGATCCCTGGTGATTAGAACTACATAATAGAATCATTCCAGTCACGTACTCGGGCTGTGCTATTTTTTAACCCAGCTGCAGGCTGATGATTGCATATAATGTTAGCTTATTCCAGATGGCCTCAGTAGCCTTAGCCCATACTTAAGAGCAATGATTTGCAAGGCCTTACAAGGATTAATGAATGTATTGTTCCTATTGTCCTCAAAATACTTTCAACACACTGATATTTAAATATTGATTTTTTTTTCCTTTGGATTGCGGATGATTAGGAAGCACTGCTGATTTACTGTCACGCCATTTTTCGTAGTCAAAGAGTTTACAAAAAACACATAAATTGTAGCACATAATAAACATAACACATTATCTGGAATTCATAAAGACTGGCACAAGCAGATTTAAGCAAAAGTGACTGTCATGCATCCTAAAAATGGTGAAAAATGCGCCATATTCAGATTTGGCTCATGCTACACCACTTTTACAATGCACGTAAGACACTTTTGCAAAAAAAACAAACAAAAAAAAAACAGTTTTTCTCTCTGTACATGAAAAGAGAGTTGGTTTTAACTAGCTCCACTTTTACATTTGGAGAATTCAATGCGACACAATAAGTGGCACATTTTTTAACTATCTGAATTTGGTGTCGCTGTCAGAACCAAAGTGTCGCAAATCCTTCATGAATTTGATGCAATACATTAACTGAAGGGATTAACGCCAGAAAAGTGACGCAGCACTTAATTCCCCCTTTGTGTATCATACTGTCTGAGAAAATTGAGTCTTTATTACACCCTTATTTACTAAGACTAATGATCAAAGGGCTTGTTTACACTAGTGGTAGCCCTCTGAAGAGTGATCTGCGCTTGAGGCCTTTCAGAAGACATTTTACAGGCAGTGGGGAGTCATTATTACACCTTGCTGCCTGTTTTACCCATAAAAGTCCACGCCAATCCTGTGCATTGCACAGGGTGCAGGGTAGTTGTGATGTAGATAATGAAAGTAGAGACAACTTTATGTGCTAAGAATTCTGTATAAACATGTGAAAGTTACAGGATTGAATGAACACTATAAATATTAAAACATTTTTATTAGTGTGGCATTGGTGGAAGCGATGGCTTTAAAGATCATTTAGGGAGAGTTTTAAGCTTTGTTAAAGGTAAAACATTTTTTTTTAAAATAACCTGTTATATTCACCTGATCTGTGCAATGGTATTACACAGAGCAGGCCCAAACCTCCTCTTCTGGGGTCCCCTGCCAGAGCTCTTGGTTCCTCCTCTTCTGTGTCTGCTTTCCATCACAAGTTCTTCCTACGGGGGCAGTTGTGTACGCTCACTCCCAACGAGAGCTTTGCGTGTCCATAGACACACACACGTGGCTCGGCCCTACTCCTTCTGCCTCCTAACAGGATTTAATTGACAGAAGCAAGAGCCAATAGCTTGGCTTCCATGTCATTACAGGACACATAAGTGGGGTAGGGGCCAGTGGATGAAACCACAGTGTGGGTGGAGGGTGCAGGCATCTGTTGTGTCAGGAAATGCCTGAACGATTAATTTAGTCAGTCAAATCAATCCAATCACAGTGCCCCTAATAAAATAATATTTTAACTGACTTAAAAGAGAAGTATGGGATTCAGTGTTTTCCCCCATTTACACTTACCTAGGTGAATGATGCAGCAGGCTAGTCCATTTTGCTGAAATTTAATTGCAGCAACTCAAAATGGCACACAGTAGTTTGTATGGCCCCACGTGCTTCTATGCATGCCTGACAACATCAGGGCATGCTCCTAATGAGACGACAGATGATGTCCTGGGGCATTTCCTCCTAGATCTAGACCAGGGCATCACTGAGCTCCTGTACTGACTGAGCTGCAAGCTGGCAGCATCGGATGGACCAAAACATAATGTCTGAGAGGTGTTCTATTGGATTTAGCGAGTGTGGGGGTTATTTAACCACTTCCATACCGAGTCATGTAATATGACGTCGGCAAAGTGGTTGTAAGGATCCGGGCCGCCAGTGCTCGTCCCTCGGACATAGCCCATCCCTGATCAAGGTAAACAGCCAATAGAAAGTGGCTGTTTACCACGTGATCGGCTGTGTCAATCACAGCCGATCACATGAGCGGCTCCAGCACGAGCCGCTCGTTCTCTCTGCAATGCGCGCCCCCGGGGGCGCGCAGAGCAGCGATCGGCGACGAGGCTCGTCCCTCGGACAGAGTCGATCCCCGATCTAGGTAAAGAGCCAATGAAATTGGCTCTTTACCACGTGACCGGCTGTGTCCAATCACAGCCGGTCACAAATGTCAACAGAGAACACGGTAACTAGCTGTCACCGTGTTCTCCTCCTCACACACTGATCCTGTGTGAGGAGGAGATTGTGGTAACAGCTAGTTACCGATTACAGTGCACTCCAACCACACTGATTGCCCCCCCCCCCCCAATAAAGAGCACCTGTCACTAGCCCATCAAAGTACCCGAGTACCTGTCACCAGCCCATCAGGCCATCAGGTACTCAGATGACAGGTACTCGGGTACTCTGATGGGCTGGTGACAGGTATTCGGGTACTCTGATGACAGGTACTCGGGTACTCTGATGACAGGTACTCGGGTACTCTGATGACGGGTACGCAGGTACTCTGATGACGGGTACTCGGATACTCTGATGACGGGTACTCGGGTACTCTGATGACGGGTACTCGGGTACTCTGATGACAGTTACTCGGGTACTCTGATGACAGGTACTTGGGTACTTTGAGTACCTGTCAACGGAGTACCCGTCATCAGAGTACCTGAGTACCTGTCACCTACCCATCAGAGTACCCGAGTACCTTCCACCTGCTCATCAGAGTACCTAACGCCTGAAGTACCCGAGTACTTGCCGCCTGCTCATCAGTACCCATCACTACTCATCAGTACCTATCACGTATCAGTACTGATCATCAGTACCCATCAGTACAGTATCACCTATCAGTATCAGTACTACTCATCAGTACCTATCACCTGCCTGTCACCTGCCCATCAGAGTACCCGAGTACCTGTCACCTGCCTATCGGAGTACCCGAGTACCTGCCACCTGCTCATCAGTACCAGAGTACCTGTCACCTGCCCAACAAAGTACCCGAGTACCTGTCACCCTTCATACAGCCACCATGTCCAAGTCCAAAAAGGTTTATATACGTCCTCCGTTTAAACCTAAATACCGGTGTTATGGCAGCAGATAGCTGCCATAACCCTGGTATTTTTTTAAACGGTGGACGGTTGGCTTTCCGATAAGGGTGGTCCCAGCGGCGGATTCGCCGTGGGATCACCCTTCCGGGATGGCGCCCCCCCCTCCCCCTCCCGCTGCGTTCCGGTCCTTTTCTCCGCTTACCGGACGCGCCAGCAGCGGGGAAAACGATCCGGTCCCAGATCCTCACAGACAGGATGTCGAGTGAGGGCAAGCTTGCCCTCACTTGACTCTATGGTCTTGGAGGACCGGAGCTACGTAAAATGTTGTTGCCTAGCAACCGGTTTAAAGGTCCTTTTTTTTTTTTTCATTTTATATAATAATTTTTTTTTTTTTTTTCTTTTAGTGTACTTGTGAGATCTGAGGACTTTTTGACCCCAGATCTCACAAAAAAGAGGTCCTGTCATGCCTATTTCTATTATGAGGAATGTTTACATTCCTTTTAATAGAAATAAAAATGATCAATTTTTTTTTTTTTTTTAAACGGTGTAAAAATAAAAAATAATAAATAAAATAAATAGTAAAAAAAAAAAAAAATTAAAGCGCCCTGTCCCCGTGAGCTCGCGCGTAGAAGCGAACGCATACAGAAACCCCGCCCACATATGTAAACGGTGTTCAAACCACACATGTGAGGTATCGCCGCGATCGTTAGAGCAAGGGGAATAATTTGAGCACCTTCTCTGTAACTCAAAGATGGCAAAGTACCAAAGTTTGTCGCCATTCCGTGAGCGTGCGCAATTTTGAAACATGACATGTTGGGTATCTATTTACTCGGCGTAACATTATCTTTCACATTATGGAAAAAAATTGGGCTAACTTTACTGGTTTCTTATTTTTTAATTAAAAAAAGTGAATTTTTTCCAAAAAAATTGCGTTTGGAAGACCGCTGCGCAAATACGGTGTGATAAAAAATATTGCAATAATCTCCATTTTATTCTCTAGGGTCTCTGCTAAAAAAAAATATATAATGTTTGGGAGTTCTAAGCAGTTTTCTAGCAAAACAACTGATTTTAGCTTGTAAACACCAAATGTCAAAAATAGGCCTAGGCAAGTGGCTAGGATGCATGATGATGCTCCTTGGATGTTAGGCCCCTCTATATGGCTAGGCTGTGAAAAAGTCTCACACATGTGGTATTGCCATACTCAGGAGGAGTGGCAGAATGTATTTTGGGGTGTCATTTTTGCTGTGTACATGCTATGTGTTAGGAATATCCTATAAATTGACAACTTTGTGTAAAAAAAAAAAAAAAGTTTTCATTTCTTTCCCACATTTTCCAAAAACCTGTGGAAAAAAATGATATGTTCAAACGACCCATAATGCCTCATAGAATATACGTTGGAGTGTTTTCTTTCCAAAATGGGGTCATTTTGTGGACTTTTCCATTGTATTGGTGCTCTAGGGCCTTGAAAAGTGTGATAGGTAGTAAGAAAGTTTTATGTGTATTTATGCTCCTAGAACGCCTGAAGGTGCTTCTTGGACGTGGAGTCTCTTTTTGTGGCCAGGCTGTGTAAAAGTCTCACACATGTGGTATCGCCATACTCGGAAGGAGTAGCAGAATGTATTTTTGGGTGTAATTTTTGCTGTGTACATGCTATGTGTTAGAAATAGCTTATAAATTGACAACTTTTTGGGAAAAAAAAGAAAAAAAAATTTTTCTTCATTTTCCCAAGAATTTTGGGAAAAAATTACAACTTCAAAAAACCCACCATGCCTCTTAATAAATACCTTGGACTGTCTACTTTACAAAAAGGGGTCATTTGGGGGGTATTTGTACTGTCCTGACATTTCAGGGCCTCAAGAAAGGAGATAGGCAGTCAGTACATCTGGTGTGATCAATTTTCAGTAATTGGTACCATAGCTTCTAGACTCAATAACTTTCACACAGACTAAATAATATACACTAATTTGGGTTAATTTTACCAGAGACATGTAGCAGTATACATTTTGGCCCAAATGTATTAAGAAAAATTAATTTTTTGCAAAATTTTATAATTGAAACTAAAAAAAAGTGTTTTATTTTCAAAATGTTTGCTCTTTTTTTGCATATATCATGAAAAAAAAAAACCCCAGTTGTGATCAAATACCACCAAAAGAAAGCTCTATTTGTGTGAAAAAAATGATAAAAATTTTGTTTGGTTACAGTGTAGCATGACAGAGCAATTGTCATTCAAAATGTGAGAGTGCTGAAAGCTGAAAATTGGTCTGGGCAGGAAGGGTGTCTAACTGCTCTGTATGGAAGTGGTTAATGGTATCAATTCCTTCATCCTCCAGGAACTGGCTGCATACTCTCGCCACATGAGGCCGGGCATTGACATGCACCAGGAGGTACCCAGGACCCACTGCACCAGCGTAGGGTCTGACAATGGGTCCAAGGATTTTATCCTGATACCTAATGGCAGGCAGTGATCCATTGTTCAGCCTGTAGAGGTCTGTGCAACCCTCCATGGATATGCCTCCCTAGACCATCAATGACCCACCACCAAACCAGTAATGCTAAACGATGTTACAGGCAGCATAATGTTTCCCATGGCTTCTCCAGACCCTTTCACGTCTGTCACATGTGCTCAGGGTGAACCTGCTCTCATCTGTTAAAAGCACAGGGCACCAGTGGCGGACCTGCCAGATCTGGTGGTCAATGGCAAATGCCAATCAAACTCTACGGTGCCATGGCAGTGAGCACAAGGCCTACTAGAGGACGTTGGTCCCTCACAATCATCACAATAGGGACCCAAGCGTATTAAAGTTAATAGGATTGATAGTGGAAGGGCTCCAATTTAAAAGAAAAATAGGAGGGAGTGTATTTATATGCTAGTCATACTGGAATTAAGTATTAATTAATTTTTGGCAAATGATTAATTGTGCGTTTAATATTGGTGTAGGTTTATGTTAATAATTTATGTGGTCCCTTATGGGAGTTGTTCTCAACCTTTTTGAGACCAATGCCCAAATTTTTCCAAAACCAAAAATTCTTCCAAATTCTTCCAAAACTTCCATGTCCCAACCGTATAGAATAAAGTTTATATTCACACTATAATAGTATGGGAAATCAAAATTAAGTATGTATTGAAATGCTGGAAGGCTTTGGATGGGGCTGGGAGAGGTGACAAGGTTTTTGGTTAGGGGACTTTGCAGCAGACTTGGTGTCCCTGTAGGTGATAGGATCTCTGGAGGGGGCTGGGGAGCACTATGGGAGGATGGTGGAGCACTGTGGGACAATGTTGGAGGTTAAGGGCACTAAGAAGGGCTGGAGGCCCTTCAGTAGGCTAGGCTGGGGATACTGTGGGAGGCTGGGTGGCACTGTGCATGCTGAAGGATCTCAGTAGGCCTGGGGATAATAGATCTGCAGCTGGCTGGAGGCCCAGGAGAGGGGAGACTGCGGCAGTAGTTGAGAAACACGCAGGGGTCCCCAACCCCCGGGCTATGGACATGTGCCGGTCTGTGGCCTGTTGATCACCGGGCCGCACAGCAGGATATAAGTGGCCACCACGGTCTGCACACCGATATCACAAACCGCGGTCGGGCCACTCACCTCCTGCTGTGTCCTCTCCCAAGTCCTCTGCCCACCCTGCTGGCGATGTCTTTCAATCAGCAGGAGGAGCTGCAGATCAGAATGGAGAGCTCCTCTCGCCCCCTGCATTGCTAATAGATTGACATAGTTGGGTAGGTGGGGGAGCTGGGAGAGGACACACAGATTGATCATAGCCTCTGCCCTGCCAAAGGTAGGAGTTCTGTGCAGGGGAGGCAGAGATCAGAATAGGGAAGAGTGATGTTAGAGGAAAAGGGGGCAGGTTGCAGGGGCACTGTAATGGGCAGACCATAGGGGCACTGTGATGGGCAGATTGCAGGGTCACTGTGATGGGCAGATTGCAGGGTCACTGTGAAGGGCAGACTGCAGGGGCACTGTGAAGGGCAGACTGCAGGGGCACTGTGATGGGCAGACTGCAGGGGCACTGTGATGGGCAAATTGCAGGCGCTGTGATGGGAAGGCTGCAGGGGCACTGTGATGGGCAGGCTGCAGGGGCACTGTGATAGGCAAATTGCAGGGGCACTGTGATGGGAAGACTGCAGGGACACTCTGATGGGTAGACTGAAGGGGCACCATGATGGGCAGACTGTAGGGGAGGAAGCTGTGATTGCTAGGGGCACTGTAATTTAAAGGGAACTGTACTGCACTGTAAAGGGGCACTGTAATCATTACAGTGCAGTCCACTTCATATCACATTCCCCCCTTTACGGTCAGTCCCCTTTACATCACGGCCCCCTTTACATTACAGTGCCTCCCTTTACAGTGCATTAATGTAAAGTGGACTGTACTTTAAAGGGGCACTGTGATGTAAAGGCGACTGCACTGAAGGGGCACTGTGATGTAAAGGGGGTCAGTGATGTGAAGGGGCTCTGAGGACACTGATATAAAGGGGGGGGACTGTGCTGTAAAGGGGGACTGATGACAGACTCTGTGAGCCCCCCCCCCCAGCCCCCGGGAAAATTGGCTGCCGTGAAACCAGTCCCGGTGCCAAAAAGGTTGGGGACCGCCTCTATAGTACAATTAGGGTATTATGGTTTCAATAAGGTTCCCTATGGTACATGAAAGGTTAATAATGGTTTTACAATTATTAATTTTATTTATTGCTTATATTTATTATATTTTATATGTGTAGAGTAGTGTAGCGCAACCAGAAATCATCTCAGAAACATAGTTACATACATAGTTACATAGTTTGTGAGGTTGAAAAAAGACATCAGTCCATCCAGTTCAACCTATGATGTGTGTGTGTGTTTGCTGTTAACCGTACATTGTATACCCCTGTATGTTGTAGTCTTTAAGGTGCCCATCTAATAGTTTTTTGAAACTATCGATGCTCTTTGCTGATACGACTGCTTGTGGAAGCGAATTCCACATCTTTACTGCTCTGACAGTAAAGAACCCCTTACATATTCCGTATAATTTTCTTATACAAATAAATAATATACCATATACACAATTGATATAAGTGATCATAAATAGGAACAGAACAGTCTCACAATTCTTAATTAATAAAGTGAATAAAAAGAATATATACGCATACATAACCACCACCGATGTGTTTCATTTCACTGAGTGGTTTATAAATGTAAAAATTAATTATTAATTAATTAAACAATAAAAAATCATATAAAAGTTCACCAATATTGTGTATTATCCACAATGATAATAGTGCATAAAACATGCGTGCGTCAATCTAGATGCATGTGCAGAAGAACGTGCTCCACCACTGTACTCCACCACCTATTAATGCTGCCTCTTACCTCACAAAAAGGCCTACACAATGGTGAGGTCAAACATAGCCTCTGAGGCATTTCATCATGGGGGTACAATGACTTCCTCATAGGGAAAAACGTGTGTATGTGTGTGTTTGTGTGGTACTTTATACAGGTGCAGTGTGCTTTACATAAAAACATTAAAAAACAGGCCCTTAATGCTAAAAAAAAAAAAAATGGGTGGGTGGGTGGATAATAAAAACTCACTATACTGGTGGTTGCAGCTCACAAACAAACCAGGAAAGCACAACCATTGAAGTGTAGAAGTTTAATAGGAAGTAAATGGTTAATAACAAACCTCACTCTATGTAAGGAAAGGTAAGGCTTCTCATCATGCTCAGAGAAGGATCCACTGGGACCATAGCCATCGTGCTAGCTTTGCAGTGGCTCACCTCTCACCACCAGCTTTCCTGCTAAACTGCACATTCTGCCCAAAGCTTGGAGGGATGGGGGCAGTAATGGGTGGGACTGGAAAGGCCAGGAACAAGATTACTCAAACCTCTTGCTGGATTTCTAACACAGAGACCAACAATGGTTTCAGGAAGTGCCTAAGAGCTGTCAAATTTGGCTGAGCAGGCAAACCATTGTTGGTAAAGAACAGAAAACTGCTGATTGTCCAGCTCAGATTAGTCTTTCTAAGGTAGACAATCAGCAAGTCTGAATATGAATCATATCAAAATTAAGGATATTTAACATAGTAATCAAGGGCAAATTTCAATTTTGACTGGAATACCGCTTGAAGACGGAGAACTGAGCGATCAGCAGTCTTTGGTTGCTTAGTTCTCTGTCTTAGGGGTGGCGGGAGACAGATGTAGCATTGGACCGATGCTGCATCCACCTAGGTGAATATGTATGTTTATTTTTTTTACATCCCGCACTTCTCTTTAACGTTTTAATTTTGGAGTATTTTGCAGCAAAAGAAGGCTCCAATCAAGTAGACAGATTTCTTTTTTTTTTCTGCTCTTTTTTAGCATTATACTATATAAACAAACATTTCCATTCATCTGTAGGTTCTCATGAAATGCGCAGTCAAGTAATGTGAACTCAACCGTTAATCTTGGCAGACCCTGTTCATTTGGATAACCAATCTGTTTAAAACTCTCCTCTTTCACAGTCCAGAGACCACAACTGTGCTGCCAGATAGGAATAATTATCAGGTATGCTAGAAGATTCACTTCAAAGTATATTGTATATTCACTGTAGGACCATATTTCCCTAAAATTCCTTTTTTTTTTTGCCTTTTGAAATACAGAGAGCACATTCAATATTAATTCCAGCTGTTTAGAGAGGTATATGACATACTTATACATTTTCTTACTATAAGATTGTATTTAAAAATGCATCATCATCTGGCTTTGGATAACTATTGAAGGACTGTGGATGTAGTGCAGTCAGTAGTGTCTTAAATGGTGGCCCCCCAATTGGATGATTTTAGCGCTGTTGATCTCTTATCATTTGGAGATCATTGCTGTTTGGTAAGGCAACTGACACACTTGTCTGTAAGGTGGTTTGGGATTCACACACATGGACTTTCATCATTTTCAAGATTTCCCATTTGGACTTTTATATATTTCTGTATATTTACTTCTTTGTTACGTACAAGTAAATTATATGCAAAATCAAATGTATAATAATAGCCCAATCTGTGCGTCTCAGTTCGTTATATCGTACATTCAGCGGCGCTTCAGCACACACAATGTATGTGTGCAAGTATATTAGTCAGTTCCTGCAGTGCTTCAGAGCCTGCAATTGCAAACTAGTCCCAACTCCACAGGATGAGCAGTCACAGCCAGCAAAAAGATTTCTCCTCTGATGTTCAGCACCAGTGATTGTACACACAGTATCACTAATCCTTCACCACACCGACTGTGCACCCCTATGAAGTGGCCACTCACCAAATTGCCCTTGAAATATTGCCTTTATGCATAAGCTGCATGAGCCCTTGCTTCTGGTCGGTCTGTCGTCTCTTGAGCACGTCCAGATCCTATCCGTCCACCAGGGGTCACTATCAGGCTGTATATCTCCTCAGTGCAATTTGTAAGCAAACGACATGAAGCAAGAGAGTAGTGTAATACTGTTTCGACTTTATTAATTAAATAAAACTTCCCTCCCCTTCAGCGTATATGCTTACATTTCAATCACCCTTTGCACGCATATCCTCTGTTGAAGTCTACCAGACGAAACCGGTCAGGATGCACGTTCGCTGCTGCTGAGGAGACGAAGGGAGGATACCGCTGTTGTTCTGGATCTCGCCTGTTAGCCGCAGGAGCGCTGTAATCCACAGCAGGGACTAGCTCGCGGTCGGCGAGCGGCGGTACCTTTCAAAGCCTCTGTGTCTATGATATGCGTGCAAAGGGTGATTGAAATGTAAGCATATACGCTGAAGGGGAGGGAAGTTTTATTTAATTAATAAAGTCGAAACAGTATTACACTACTCTCTTGCTTCATGTCGTTTGCTTACAAATTGCACTGAGGAGATATACAGCCTGATAGTGACCCCTGGTGGACGGATAGGATCTGGACGTGCTCAAGAGACGACAGACCGACCAGAAGCAAGGGCTCATGCAGCTTATGCATAAAGGCGATATTTCAAGGGCAATTTGGTGAGTGGCCACTTCATAGGGGTGCACAGTCGGTGTGGTGAAGGATTAGTGATACTGTGTGTACAATCACTGGTGCTGAACATCAGAGGAGAAATCTTTTTGCTGGCTGTGACTACTCATCCTGTGGAGTTGGGACTAGTTTGCAATTGCAGGCTCTGAAGCACTGCAGGAACTGACTAATATACTTGCACACATACATTGTGTGTGCTGAAGCGCCGCTGAATGTATGATATAACGAACTGAGACGCACAGATTGGGCTATTATTATACATTTGATTTTGCAAGTTTTACGTTTACAGTGGCAGCTAGTGCATTAAAAGGATGCACAGAGTGACATGTTTTACATGATTTTATCTACATGATTTTATTTACTATTTATTCATGATTTGAGGAGATATATTTATTTCTTTATACCTTACACTGATTTATATATATATTTTAGCGCCAGGCGGGTGGTTGACGTTTTTTAGCATCAGTTACCTTTTACAAGTAAATTATATGTTGTGTGACTGCTCTTTCACCATTTATTTGATGCAAATTGTTCATTAAGTTTTAACCACTTCCTGCCCACGCTATAGCCGAAAGACGGCTACAGTGCAAGCATAGTTTGCAGGGGGGCATCCTCCTATGCGGCACGTGGGTGGCACGCTCTGTGAAGTCCTTGGGACTCGGCTGATCACAGATCAGGGTAAAGGGCCAATCTTAGCGATCCTTTACGGCGTAATCAGCTGTGCCCAATGATAGCTGATCACGGAAGTAAACACAAGCTGATTATCATCAATCAATATTATTTGAGGAGAGAAAAAGAGAGCCAATAACTGGCTTGTTGGTAAAGGGACATCGGCACTGATTATCAGTGTCCTGATTATCAGTGAAGTCCCAACAATACCCACTAGTGCTGCCAGAATTATTGTAAAGTCTATGGATTTACTACAAACTAGTAAAATGACTGCAGCTTGAAAAACTTTATTTGCTGCCATAGTCATTTCACTTGTTCCTTTTGTAAAAGTAAGCTATATTGTTAAGCTGGTGTATGCTACCATGTAATGCTCACCTGTAGTCGTTGCTCATAGTTGGCTCTACTTTTTATAATGGAGATGGCAATTGGAACTTAAACAACTAACCCATTGAATAATGTAGCCTCAGTCATCACAATACAACCTCTGTTCTTTCAGCAACAAGTGGCATTCCTTTAGACACAGAAAATAATTAATTTCTATTTGCATGGTGAAGCCTACTGTGAAGCTTCTGTTTGGGTTGTTCAACTACCTGCAGATGCTTTGCATGCCAGCATCTGGCAAATGCTTTAGATTCTGAGATAGGTCAGAGAATATTTTGAGAAAGAAAATTTTGTTAAGGTTACCATGTAAATGATTGAAAATGAAATTGAGAGCCATTTAAAATACATACCTTCCATCAGTTTTCAAAGTTTCATATTTCAAAATGTACAGTCAAAAATGTAGGCATCTAACATGAGATTCAAGTCATTATAATAGCACCCGTCACTGTTCCTGCAAGCCCCTGTATACATGCATCTAGATGATCATCTCAACTTACAGGATATAACGCGTTTAGTGATATAGGAAAGAAAATTCTGCCCTGCATTTCTGCAGCCTCCGTTTTGGAGTAATTCATACTAGAGGTATTTAGCTACAGTGGTAGACAAGTGTTTATTTTGTAGGGTTACTTTGCTGCTAGACTTAACTGAAAAGCAGTTTCACTGAAACATTGCATTTTTATGTGGTGTACCTTAAGTATTACTGTATTAGATAATCCTTGTAATAAGACTGCAGGATCTACCCAAGGGACATCCTAACTAAATAAATCCAGCCACTGCGCCTCAGCGATCACAAATGTAGAAGTAGGTACAATCTGAGAAATAAATAATAAGCAGCTGCTTTGAAAAAAAATGTAACTAAACCATATCTACTTCAATAGATCAAATAGTAGACAGTGGCGCAAAGTTTAACAACCCATGAAAGACGTGATTAAATGAATAAAAGTCAATAACAGAGAGTTCATATAAAACACATCCTGGGAATCACTGTCCACCACACCACGTGAGATTTTGTCACCAATCCCTATTGGTTGTTCACTCACCAAATATACATAATAAACAAGCAAAAAATTGGGGGAGCAAACCCTGAACATGTATATCTAATGCCGGTGCAGCTATGGACCAAGCAACATGTATATTAAAAAAGAATAGCGCAACCATGCAAAAGAAATGACTATTAAATATGGAGACAATCCATAAATAAAAATGGGGGTTTAGTCCCACCATATGGCCATATCGTGCTCAAGCCCACCACTGCGTCAAAGTACCCCATTATCAGTGGGTCCTACACTATCCATAGGAAAGGGGTGAATCCAGCCTCTCCAATATACATGCCAGGAAAACTTGCAAATACAGCAGAAGAACCCCTTAGGGGTTAATGGTGATCCCAATCGATAGCCGAGCGCTAATGAAGCTCTATGATGATAAAAACTGAGTAAGGGGAAAGACAAAAAATGCCCATAGCGTGATACCATAAAAGCTTTTAATAGACCAAATGACTCACATTTGATAAATGCAAAGATGGCATGTACATCATGTACATCAATCCGTAACGCTGACAGGTCCTGGCTGCAGCGAACCGAGAAAGATGAGCTCCGTGTCTCACCAGAGCTCCTCGCGATGCTCTGAAAAGTCACTTCCGGGTATGCGTAAGTAAACAAGTCAAGTTGCCGTGCAGCCACGTTCCGACGCATTTCGTCATTCCGACTTCGTCCTAGTGCTCGGCTATCGATTGGAATCACCATTAACCTTCCATTAACCTTCAAAATCTTCTTCATGCTGCCTGTAAAATACCTCAAATGAACTACAGATCAACAATAAAATACATAATCCTTTCCTGTTAGCAGCAAAAATTACTATTGCAGAGGCATGGAAGAACCTATCAGTATCCTTTAGACTATTTAAACAAAAAATGTCATGGATTATGATTCAAGAAAAGGTTGCTAGGATTATTAATGACAGATGGAATGTGTTTAAACGGACTTGGGAGCCATGGGCAATGTACATACAGTACATGTGCCTTTATCCCTGATACCAGGGATACCAGGTCCCTTATGGCTCCCAGGACTCTCCTCTCCCCCCCCTCCCCCCTTCTACAACCTAGGCTCCTTTGGACCCTCTGAATATATCTCTTCCTTTCTCTTGGTCCCTCGCTTTTTTTTCCTTTCTCTTTTCTCTCTTCTACTTTCTTCTGTAAACATCGGGGTCATGATGATTGGTTAGTCGCTCCAACCCTACCAGAGTGAATTCTGCCTATAAGTGGTTTTTTTGCATTTTTTTTAGGGGTCTTTTTGTTTTCAACTTTTTCTTTTCTTTTGCTTTTTAAAACAGCACATTGTATATGTCACACCATTGTTTAAGTTTATGTGTTTCAATATCTGATACCTGGCGTGGGTTTATCATTGCATCATTATAAATCTAATATGTAATTTATCATATACTGGTTATACGTCATTTACACCATGTTGGTTGATGCTGTAATGTCAATTTCTTATTGTTCTCTATACAAAAATAAAACATTCTTGAATGTAAAATACATAATCCTATAAAGTCTGGTTTCTGATATGACATAGTAATATGATTAAGTAATGCACTTAAAAATATGGGACGTTGAATAAAAACAGATCTTCTTTGAAGTCATCCAAAACTGTACAGTGCTGCAGAAAGAAAACAAAAAGCTGTAACTATAGCTGAAAAGGGAACAATGGAAATATAATCAGGAAGTTGGAACTAAAAGTGGACTAGCAGACTAGTAAAATATTGTCATTGTTTTATGTGTACTAAAGCATTAGTAAAACCTATAGAAGTCTAATATGGTAGTACTTTTATTCATATGCATATACAGTGCTTCCCCAGGAGTTTTTATGCCAGGTGTTTCACCAAGATATTTGTGGTGGCCTCCAGGGATGTTTCCAGGTTCTTAAAGTGTTACTAAACCCAAAACAGTAAAATCTGTCTGTAGATGCAGAATAGCATGCTTGGTTTACTCACTGTGTAACTTAAGTGATTAATCCTCTGCATTGTGGAAAAAGGCTGTGTGATCCTGTGTGCACAGATCCTCCCTCTCTTGCAAGTTCACTCTGGACAAGTCCAGATAAGCACAGTCAGTGTAGTTCAGCTGCACATGCTCAGTTTTGTCTCTATTGCTGGATAGGACACTTCCTGGTTTTAGCTGAGCTATTCAGGTCACATGGAATTAAAATCACGCATGTGGGCATGTATACAGATCCTAAATGACAGCCCAGTCCCTCCCTCCTCCTCCATGCCCAGTAACTAAAAAAGAACACAGTGGGTGGGATGTCACATCTTGATTGATGGAGGATTTTTTTTTTCTTGGGAGAGTACATGTGATCAGCTTAGGGCCAATCAGCACTGTCCAGACATGTTCAGACAGAGAATTAAGGGTCTTGAAGCCTGATAAGACAATTGTGGGAAAAATGAAAACTCGTACAAACTACCAGCGCTTACTGATACAGGACAGAAGATTACTCTAATTGCTATATACAGCTGATGAGAAAATGTATTTATCAGTGTATATTTACTAAAATAATTGCATTTCAATGTTCTGTGTACTGTAGGAGACCAGATATAGTAAATTCAGGATCTGGGTTTAGTAACACTTTAATGGAGCAAGGGGCATCCCTGGGCACACAGAGTAAAATGTTGAGCGGCTAGTAGGATACCACGATGACCTTTTTCGATCAAATCTAAGACTGGCCATACATGTTCAATTTTCTTGTACAATCTTCTGTTAGATTTACCACAAACCACATAATATGAGGTCAAAGCTAAACAACACTTTTACTTGTATCCAACTAGGCAGGACTTTGTACTACATAGTTGAAGGTATATTTCAAGAAAATTGTACAGAAAATTATATAATGTATGGCCAGCCTAAGACTTCTATAATCTTTTAACTAAACAAAAAATGAATTCAGCGTAGATTTTAAAACTGTAATGTCAAATTATGATGAATACATGAATTGAAAAGTAGTTATAAATACATATACAAGGTTCAAAAACTGTATAATTGTCAGAGTGCCAGGAAACCAGACCGCATGGAGATGCAGGTAAAATAAAGCAGTTTATTGGAGCAAACAACAATAAACGTAAGAGTGAGGAGCGATATCAGGAACAAGCAGGGATCGAGTCCAGAAGCGGGTAGTCATTCAACCTGGGGTCCAGCTAAAAAGCTGATAGTCTGCCGAAGTTGGGTCATCTGCCAATACGGGGTCGAGAGCCAAAAGAGTCGTCAGCCAAGCCTGGTCATATAAGGAACACAATGAACAGAAGACTGCTAGCAGTGATGCACCTTGGAGCACAAACGCAAGGGCAAGGACTGCAACCCATCAGGTGATGGATATAGTCAGGTGTGCAGCATCATCACTGTGTAACACCCAAGCAGCAGGCAGTTGATGATGCAATCAGAGTTTAAAAGAGGCAGCAGTCTGCGCATGTCCAAGATGGCTGTTAACAGGAGGGCAAGGTAAGACCTTGACATTAATGCATAGAATGTATAATCTGCACATTTTAAAGTAGACCTAAGGCACTCAGTAGAAGACTGGATCACAAGCCAGAGTCTAGCAACACCCCTGGTGGATGCCCAGCAATAAAGCACTACAGGGGGCATCTGTATTGACAGTCCATATTCTCTACCCTAGCATAGAAAAAACACACAACAATAAATATAACCAGTTTACACATTTACCTAAATACATTAAAAGGGAGTTAATACACTGTACATGTCAAGGTACATACATGATTATTACTGGCAATACTCTGAGGAAGAAATATAGCCCTAAAATGTACTACTGATGTGGGATATTACCTCTTACACATTGGAGAATTGATTATTCATACTGTAGACCAATGGCGTATCCCCAATACGTGGAGGGGTGGTTCTAAAATTCGAGGTGTCTCCCGGAGAGAAACTTACTGGATCTATACCTTTAAAATCCTATTTTCCATATGGTTTAAATATTGAGTGGGACATAAATGCTTTTATCAACACAGCTTGATTTGTACACTCATATATTTATTCCCCAGCTTCACTTTTTAGCGTTTTAATACCTTTCCTCCTCTGTGTTTTTAGTTATGTTTTAATCTTATGTGGTTTTAACATATCTTTTTAACTTGTTTTTTATATTGTATTTTATGCATTTTTTGCTATGTAACATTGTGTATGATTTTACATGTTATATGCCTTTAATTGGCCATTTCATGTATATATTATATATAATATTTTATATTTTTTAACTTACTATTATCGAATATTAAAATTTACTTTGATTTATTTTTGTCCCCCTGAGTCGAAAGTCACCTTAGATTCTATTAGTGGTGTACTCTTCTGGCTTTTAATGTGACAGCATATTTATATGTGATCACTCGGTCTTAGATCGTTACTTCCTGTTTATCCCGGAAGTTACCATAGAGATACACCACGAAATAGAGTCCTGAACCGCAAGCTTGCCTTCCGGTGCGTTCCAACAACGTCACTTCCGTCGAGTCCCGGGAGTGACGTCACGCTATTGGCGGGCCATCACAGCAACTCTTGGAACGCACGCCGGCGCCATTACATGCTTTCATGCGGTCCGTACAGTTGATTTTCCTCAGGTGGAGCAAATTATACATTACTCTATATATAGTGGGCATTTGAAGGCTGGCATTATCTTTTGAGAAAGGCATCTATGCTGAAACGCGTTAAGAGGACCACAGTCAGCCCTGCTATGTATACCTGACATGCATATCATTTATGGATGTTTGTAAGTGTATCGGCTTTATTTTTTAATAAATTGTACCCACCAGTATTACACTATGTCTGTCCCCCTTTTTGGTTTTATCTATAACCGTGTTGGAGTTGAGCTCTGGGGTGTCCATACTCGTTGCTGATCCATATGGAATCCATTGAGGTCGGTGAATCCAGCTGGGACATTCTACTAACATTCCAATTAGCCTGTTTGACCCTTATGTTATATGGTATCTGGGTCCCATCCATCTGGTGAGTGCAATTCACTTTATCTTCACTGGTATTGGGATTTGCTGCACATTAAGATCACAATATTCTTTGTTGGACCTATTTCATCATAATCATTCACTTGGGATTTTTTGATGGACTTTTTATGTTTGGACTCTCATGTATTATTTGCTTATACATATTCACCAATATCAGCGCTGCACATTTCTTTCCATTTGTTGTATCCCCAATATCTGCAGTTCGTGAAGTGCACACAGGCCCCGCTTGATTGGACTTCATAGTCCATGAGGGAAGGGAGAGGAGGGAGGGGAGGAATCTGCAATTGGGCAAACCCAAACTACATAAGCCAGGGCAGAGGAGAGAGAGGAGAGATAGGAGAGAGAGAACAGCGCTAGAGAACAGGAATGGACTTCCAATCTGCTACCAACTGCTGGGTTACCAAGGTTAAAGTGTCACTAATCCGTCATCATAAAAAAAAACTATCAATAAATGCTGTATTACATGCTGTTCATACTCACTCAGTCACTATAGGATTAATTTTCTGTATTCTGCAAAAAAACCTGGTTGATCCTGCTGCTCTCTATCTATCATGTCCCCAATTCAGCTAGGGATTTTGCAGATGTGGTGACAACTCTGTACATGCTCAGTTTTCAGTGAGTTTCTATGCCATCACATATAAGCAGTCCATGTGACTATAGAGTCACACACATGGGTGTATACACAGTGGTAAATGACAGTCCACTCCGTCCCTCCTTCTCCATGGTCACAAACCGGCTAAACTCAATGGAGGCAGGATATTACATATAGACTGATGGAGGCTTCACCTCACTCTTATTCTCAGGCACAGGCTGGGGGGAGGGGGGGTTAACTACAGCCTGTGACTGGCAGAAATCTGCCCACACCATGGTATTTCCACAAAATAATGAGTTTTTTCCATATATATATATATATATATATATATATATATATATTTGTATGCCAATTTAAAACAGTTTATTGATATTATTTAGTTATTTATACTCTGTATTCCAAAGGTTGTTTTTTTTTAATATGTTATCAGCAGCAGAGGACTAGAAGCTCCTCCTGTTTATGTTTCTCTGCAGACAGGCTGGAAAATATCTGGGTCATGTGATAGCTGTATATCAATTAGCAAAAAGTTACTTAGATATTTGTTTTTTATTAAAATAATTATAGTGCCATCACCCACATACAGAAATAGAAGAGATAATGTAAATTAAACATCATGTCTTTAGTTTTACTTTAACCACTTCTGGACAGGAAGGATTTTCCCCCCTAATGACCAGCGGTCGGTTCGTGGCAAACTTTGCTCGTTCGCAGCCCGTCGATTTTGCGAACATATGGCGTTGTTCGCGGTGGCCATATTCATTTACATTGGGGAGAACTTTGACCCATGACACAGCCATCAGGTGGAACGGGACAGCCAATTGAAACATTTCAGCACATGGACATACCCCCTACCTTCTAAATAGACCTGACCTGGCGGCCATTTCACATTCGGGTTAACGGCCGATGTGGACGCTCTGAGCAGTGATGAACCCCTGGATTACTGGGTGGGCAGCCTTGACCTCTGGCCAGAGCTTGCACAATTTGCAATGGAACTGTTGGCCCCCGTCCAGTGTCCTGTCCGAAAGGACGTTCAGCGCAGCAGGGGGGATCGTGACCGATAAGCGCACTCACCTAGCTCAAGACAGTGTTGACTGCCTCACATTTATAAAAATGAATGAGGCATGGATCTCTGAGGAATTCAACACATGTGACCAGTATACCATGTTTGATTACAATTCCTCATGACAGGCCACAAATATCCGCCAGTTCGCCATCCACCCACAACAATTCATGGTCCTTGTCTTCGGTAAATACAGCGGCATAAAAGGGATTTCATGTCCATTGAATGCCTATTTTTTGGGGCCTTTCATTATTTTTTCTGTCAAAGCCTAATGTACCTCCAGCCACAATACAATGTTCTTACCTGTCAGGTAAACCCATGTGGGCTAATATTTGGGGCCTATTATGGCCGACACTTACTTCTGTATCCTGTGAATGCCTAATGTACCTTCAGCCACAGAATACAACGTTCTCAGCTGTCAGGTAAACCCATGTGGGCTAATTTTTGGGGCCTTTCATGGCCGACACTTACTTATTTATCCTGTGCATGCCTAATGTACCTTCAGCCACAGAATACAACGTTCTTAGCTGTCAGGTAAACCCATGTGGGCTAATTTTTGGGGCCTTTTATGGCCGACACTTACTTCTGTATCCCGTGAATGCCTAAATGTACCTTCAGCCACAGAATACAATGTTCTTAGCTGTCAGGTAAACCCATGTGGGCTAATTTTTGGGGCCTTTTATGGCCGACACTTACTTCTGTATCCTGTGAATGCCTAATGTACCTTTAGCCACAGAATACAACGTTCTTAGCTGTCAGATAAATGCATATTGCTAATTTTTGGGGCCTGGAATGGCCGACACTTACTTCTTTATTCTGTGAATACCTAATTTTTCAGACTGGAATTGAAAATCAATGCGTCTGTAAACGTTCCGCCAAATTGTGGAATGGATGCGGACCCATTTTACAGATGTGTGAATGGACCCTATATGTATTTGACATGTATTTACCAGCTGCTGACAGTTCTGGCTGATTTAGGAAAAAAGAAAAAAATTTTTGCTGTAAAAAGAAATTGCAATACTTCTGTTATGACATTGTCCATGTGGTGGGACTATTTGTGCACAGCTAGTAAGTCTTTTGTGGCTGCAAATATGACCTAAAGGTTTTTAAAGTTTGCCTCCCATTAAAGTCAATGGGGCCCGCAGCAAACTTGCGGTTCGCAGACATTTGAGAAAATTTGCGGCTGACGTTAGCGAGCCGCCCCGGGCCGATGTTCGTCCTTCACTAATGACCAGGCCATTTTTTGCGATTCGCAACTGTGTTACTTTAACAGACAATTGCACGGTTGTGCGACGCTGTACCTAAATAAAATTGATGTCCTTTTTTTCCCACAAATGGAGCTTTGTTTTGGTGGTATTTGATCACCTGTGCAGGTTTTATTTATTGCGCTATAAACAATAAAAGTGCGACAATTCTGGAGAAAAAAACAATATTTTTCACTTTCTGCTATTTAAAATTCCCCCCCAAAAAAATCAAAAAAGCAATTTTTTTTCATCCTTTTAGGCCAATTTGTATTCTGCTACATATTTTTGGTAAAAAAAATCCCAGTAAGCGTATATTGTAGTGATCCACCAATATAGTTTTTTTTATTGCCGATACTGATATTTTGGTCATCGTATATCGGTATCGGCCGATATTTTCGTACCCCAGGAAGACGTCAGTTGTGACGAAACGCGTCGGATCACGGCGTGCTGACGTCACACACGTAACCCGGAAGGGTGGGTGGATCTAGCTGCCGGCCGGCTTATTGTTCTAAAGCGCTTTACTCAGCACCTTATGTAAGTGTTATTTTTTATCGCAATTAAATATATATATGGTTTTACACTATGGAGCTTCTATTTCCTTTATAATGATTGCGGCATCTATCTGTGGGCCATTGAGAGTGGGACAATTACTGCCTTAGTGGTTGCGGATATCCCTCCAGGCTTTGCTTTGCTAATTGGAGCCCTGCTGTCTCTGGATGACTAATCTGCCCTTGGTTGTATACACAGGCGTTCTCATACATGCTCTCTGGTAAGCAGACTTGCATGAGATGGCAGATTTGAGCACTGGGAGTGAAGGATTCACACAGCAAATAAATGCATTTTTCTACATCATCAGTTTCACTTATATCACTTTTGAGATTTTTTATCATCGCCTTTTTGTATGGACTTATTTATTTAAAATTCTTTATTTCACTGTTATTGATGCTAATTTTTGGGGGGGATTGTTACTTCATAAATTATCATTAAAGCAGCTTGTTTTTATATTATTTGCTACTTTGGTGTTATCTAAGCCCCCGTTCACACTGGGGCGACCTGTGAGGCGACCTGGTCGCCTCACAGGTCGCCGCAGGTCGCCTCCCATAGGGAAGCTGCGGACCCGTTCTGATAGGAGCGACACAAGTCGCTCCGACTCTGAAAAAGGGTCCGGAGCTTCTTTGGGGCGACCAGGAGGCGACCGCCATAGACTTCAATGTTACGAAGTCCGTGGCGGCCGCTCCGAGGTCGCGGCGCGCTGCTCGCACCGCGACCTCGGAGGTCGCAGTGCGAAGTAGCGTCGCCCCAGTGTGAATGGGGGCTCACTGGAAGCTGCTGCTTTTATTTGTTTGTTTTTTTCACTAGCGCAATTACACTGTGTGAATTTAAGATTACTGAAGTGCTTGATGGAATCCAAACAGCCACTGAGGGAGGCTCTCTTTAAAGTGGAGTTCCGGCCTCAAAAACCACTTTGGGACATCCGCTTGCTGAAAATCACCTAAAAAAGAAATGGATAGTCCCGATTTTTTTTTTCAATTACTTACCTTGTTATTGAAGAAAATATACTTACCTTTCTTCCACTTCCTCCCTCTGCGGCCGCGGCCCGCGCCATCTCTTCCTGCTTGCATTGACTCCTGGGAGCTGAACGTCATCGCTCCCAGGAATCAATGCGCCTGCCCCGGCCCCGCTTGTCACTTCCGGTGCAGGCTCGTCATTCCCTGCGAAACAGCTTCTGGGCATGCCCAGAAGCTGTGCAGGGATGACGCGCCTGTACCGTAACTAATGAGCGGGGCCGATGCAGGACATTCTGGAACAGAAGAGGACACCAAGAGGACGCCCTGGCTTCAGCTGCCCACACCTGAGATGGCAGTGCTGGACAAGAAATTTTCAAGTATTTCTTCTAAAAGGTAGTGCAACCTGGGACAGTTCAGAGGCTATCCATTCTGAAATGCACTAGCCCTGAATGTCCTGGGGGTATTTTTATCTCAAAAACGTTTCCGAGGCTGGAACTCCGCTTTAAGTTAAAACATTTTAAAGTCCAACTCCAGGATAGATTTTTTTTAAAATACATAAAAATACATTGCATGGATTGAGCAGAACTATAGACAAAATACCACGCCAAAATTAAACCAGTTATGTATATAGAAAATCCTCAATTTATAATCACTTCTTGTAATCCCCTGTACAGAGCACTGTAAAAACATGCTCTACTGCATTGCATAGTACTGTCAATATAGCACAAATTGACAGGAGAAGAATGTACAGAATGACCTTGTCACTGTGCTGCTACTCTTTTACTATCCAATCACAGGCTAGGGCAAGTCTTTGAGCATGTTGTACTGCTATTAACAATAGTGCAAAAAAAAAAAAAAATGATGCCAGACCAGAGAGTCTTATGTGGAATGGATGGGTAATGCTGGCCATACACGAATAGATTTACAAACGTGTACAAACATTCGCTGTGCATTCCATGACTTGATAAATGTCATTTAGAAGTACTTCAAATTTTCAATTTTTCTTAACATTCAATCTTGGAATTTCGAAAACCACATTCCCTGCTAGAAATTAGTTTTTTTGAGAACATTTTTCCATCCTACTCTCTTGAATGTGCAGTCAAAAAACAAACATCAGTTTGACCTCGCTAACGATTAGAAATTCGAGCAAACTTTCTGAAAACTCAGTTTTTTAACAAATCTTAAATCCTTTGAGTGGTTGAACAGAATTACAAATCTTTTGGCCGGTAAAACAATTTGCATCTACAGAATGTGTTCAGATGCCTGCCTTTAGTTCTGCTTCGAAAAGGTTACAATAAGAGAAAATGTCTGAAACAACAGCCTTTTCATGTTATTCTGGTAAATATATTTCCTCAAAAAAGAAGGAAACCTATACTATTATAAGTAACAATGCTAAACGTAGTTTTGGGCGTAGTACATTTTTCCATCTTTGCTGCATGCATACAGGACTACTATAACTTCCTGTGACCATTTTCCCTGTAATGGTATGATAAACACAGGATATCCTATTTTGTTTCCTCAACTATTACCTGATTCCAGACACATCCCTATAGCACATCTAAACTCTTAAAATGACTTAAATAACAACAAAATACGGATTGTTTTAGTCTATGTGCCTATTTTATAATTGTTCTAGTTTACTGTACATGTTGTAAAAGAAAAAGTCTATATGTTTATTCTATGTAGAAATGCAAGCAGATTTCATATTGTTACTGTTAGGCCTCATTCACACAAGTGCACAGACTTGTACAGCTGTGAAGAAAGCCTCGTTAAAGCACCCGGGGAATGATAAATAGTCTATGCAGCCGTATGCAGCCAGCCTGTAAAAATCAATAATATGCTGAGAAATGCAGTTGCCGTGCGGATCTTCCCTCACCCCCGAGTGTGCACCCATCCATGTATGGATCTAAATACTGGGATATGTGGGAAGATCTGTACAGCATTGCATATCTTAGCTTGTCATTCATTTTAAGGCTCCATTCACACCTGAGCGTATCGTATTCAGACGTTCTTTTGCGTTTTTCAGGCGTTTTTTGCAGGTGTTTGGAGGCAGGCATTGACATCTAACAAAAACGTTTGTAATCTGCCAAAAAAGAAGCTCATGTACTTTTTTGAGCTTCAGGAGTTTTGCTTCAGGAGACAAAACACTCATATGTGAACAGGAGCCATTGAAATGAATGGGAGTTTGATATGAGCCTTCAGATATGAGCGTTTTATGAGCTGAAAAATGCACAGGTGTGAACAGGGCCTTAATGGCTGGCTGCATGTGGCTCAACATCCAAAATCCCATGAATTTCATTTGTGCGTGTTGACACCTGAGCAAAAGGTCACTTAGAGATTGAAGCGTGTAGCTCGAAAAAGCACCTGAGCTCCTCTTGAGCTTGCTGTTACGGTTGCCTGCCAGCAAATTGCCTTTACAGATAAAAAGTGACAAGCTGCATATTTAATTTTTGGTGGCAGGCAACAGTGGGAAGCTTCAGCTGGTGGCAGGATAGTAACAATCCGCATTTGGGGGCAGGGGACGTGGCAAGCGACAAGCTGCATCTGGTGACAGGCAACATGGCAAGTGACAAGCTGCATCTGGTGGCAGGCGACGTGGCAAGTGTACCTGGTGGCTGGCGACGTGGCAAGTGCACCTGGTGGCAGGCGACGTAGCAAGTGACAAGCTGCATCTGGTGGCAGGCGACATGGCAATTGACAAGCAGCATCTGGTGGCAGCCGACGTGGCAAGTGACAAGCTGTGTCTGGTGGCAGGCGACATGGCAAGTGACAAGCTGCATCTGGTGGAAGGCGACGTGGCAAGTGTCCAGTTGAACTATTTCATTTAACGTTACAATTTATTAATAGAAATTATGCGCTTCAATCATCCTGACACTAATCCATCTATTAATAGTAAAAAGGTCAGGTCTAAGCATGTAGGCCCTTTACAAAACAAGCTGGAGTGGGTGACTTGGGACAAAGAGAAGGCAAATGTATTAAATGCCTTTTTCAGCTCTGTGTATACAAAGGAGCATGGGAGAGCTCATGACCATATTGAGGATGGTAGTGACACAGCCCCAAATGATCCACAATGGCTGAAAATGTATATGGTCTAGAAATATTTAGACAGAATAAAGGTTAATAAAGCACCTGGACCAGATGGGCATCCACCCACACATCCTGAAAGAATTGAGCTCTGACATTTCAAAGCCTTTGTTTCCTATTTTTAGGGACTCATTAATGACTGGAATAGTACCACTGGATTGGCGTAGGGCCAATGTGGTGCCTATATTCAAAAAGGGATCAAAGTCTTTGCCAAGTAACTATAGACCTGTTAGTTTAACTTCAATACTGGAGAGTTTAATAAAAGACCACTTCATTTTTGCTGGAAAAAAATATTTTAAGTAACAGACAGCATGAATTCTTGAAAGACAGAAGTTGTCAGACAATTTTTTTTTTATGAGGAGATAAGTAAAACCTTGGACAGAGGGGTGGCTGTGGACGTAGTATATTTAGATTTTGCCAAGGTATTTGACACAGTTGCCCACACACGGCTAATGTGTAAGGTAAAGTCTACAGGCTTGAAAGATCAGTTTGTAAATGGATAGAAAATTGGCTAAAAGACAGAATTCAGAGAGTAGTGGTTAATGATTCTTACTCTGAATGGTCTAAGGTTATCAGTGGTGTATCCCAAGGTTCAGTGTTGGGAGTTGGGACCCTTACTTTTTAATATATTTATAAATGATATAGGGGCTGGGATTAAAAGTAGCATTTCAGTCTTTGCAGATGACACCAAGCTTTGCGGTGGAATAACGTCCTTACAGAATGTCTCCAACTTACACGTCAACCTGAATGCACTGTTTCATTGGGCAACTATGTGGCAAATGAGATTTAATGTTGATAAATGCAAAATTATGCACTTGGGGCTAAAAATATGCATGCATCATACATACTAGGAGGAGAACAGCTAGGGGAGTCAATGGAGGAGAAAGATCTGGGTGTTCTGGTAGATCATAAGCTTAAAGTGGAGTTCCGTTCCCCCACCCTTATGAAATTATTAAAAGTCAGCAGCTACAAATACTGTAGATTTATGTAATTTTTTTTTTTTTTTTTTTACTAGTAGTGGGGGCGATCGGCTATTTTTAGCGGGACTGCGACATTGCGGCAGACAGATCGGACACCTAACATTTTTGACACTTTGGGGGACCAGTGACATTACTACAGCAATAAGTGCTAAAAATATGCACTGTTAATGTACTAATGACACTGGCAGGAAAGGAGTTAATACCAGGGACAATTAAAGGGTTAAATGTGTCCCTAGGGGGTAATTTCTAACTGTTGGAGATGGGCTTTCTGCATGAACACAGAGACCTGTGTTCCTAAATAAGAGGAACAAAGGATCTCTGTGTTCATACCTCACAGAACAAAGGCCTGCCGTGTCTACAACAGCAGACCGCTGCTCTCTCTACGAGGAGTGATCGTGGGTGCCCGGTGGCAGTCACGGCCGCCGAACCCACTGATCGGCTTCATCTGTGGCAAATGGGCGCATGCACCGCCAAAACGGACCCGCTCCCGCTAGTGGTCCCGCAAAGCGAGGTATAGTTACGTAGTTTCCCTGGACAGAGCCGACCTGCCTCAGTAAAACTACGGTGGGCGGTCTTTAAGTGGTTATGCTACAGTCCTGTCACTTTGCCTAGGCTGAGATCAGTCTGCTGCCACTCATCAGAAAAAAAATTTGCTCAGTCGCCTCCTTTGATGATCAGACTGCAACACTGCAACTTTGTAGAAAGTCATAAAGTGAGAATCCACATCAGGGGGCTGATCTGTCGGACATTTGTGAACACTGCCAAGAATGGCACAGGCTGTAGGAGTTACATAATTGTGTTACCCTTGAGCAGCTCAGTCAATGGAATGGGTTGCTGACCATGGATGAAGACTGAACAAAGATGGCTCTGTTTTCCTGGAAAGAAAATTAGATGAAGACATTATCTTTGGGAGTACCGTGATCTCTAAGGGAGGTACAAATACACATTTCATAGCATGCATGCACTGCAAGTACTGTATGTGTAAAGCCGAAGCTTTTTGTCATGGTTTTGATAGATTGGGGAGTGTTTAAATCCCCTCTCAGGTTATATTTCACTGCCTGTAGTCCACTGGTGGCAACTGAAAAAACTGAAAATCTCTCCAAAGTGAACAAATTCCCAGCTGGAAGAGATGTGAAATGAAATGATGTCCCCATTAGAGGATTTCCCATGCCCCCGCTGACCCAATGGCTCTAAGATGCATTCTTACATACTGTACAGTCCACGGAACAGGCTTTCTTTTTTTTAATGCATGAGTTATGAAGTTTCTTGAGAATCTTTAAATGTGTAATGCATGTGTTGCAGAGAATATTTCTATACCATCACTCACAATGTGGCCTAGCTGACAACATATATGAACCTATGAAATTACTGATCTTGCTGTTACAAGGATGGGATTCCTATTACCATTTGGAAGATTGGGTTTCTCTCTTAATCCTAAAAGTGGTTGTAAACCTCAGACATTAATTATAAACAAAGCATATCCCTCTATAGTGTGTACTTGTCTCAACCCAGAGCTCTAAGTGTCATTTCTGTCTGCTGCCTCATTCCTCTGCTATCAGCATGAATCACTTCTGACAACTTTTCCTGACACCAAGAGAAAAATGGAGACAGGGGAGGAAGCTCCAGAAGATTGACAGCCTCAGTATAAGAACCGAAAATAATCAGCGCTGCTAACTTATGTGACAATAACCCAATATGCATAAATCGATGTGTATAATTATCAATAATTCACATCAATAAAAACTGAATGTGATACAAATGTGCTTAGAATATCTTAGAATAAATAGGCCTTCAATTCAAATGTCCATGCACTGTGATACTTCAATAAAGAAATGTGTGCAAAAAGTGCAAAAAATTGTGCAAAAATATATGGTATATATAGTAATTAGTCCTTCAGTGCAAATGTTAAGGTGCTCCAATTGCTTGAAACAAGAGTGCTGGTGCTCCCTCTATGTTTCCCTACTCACCACAAGCAGATGGAAATCGGGAGTTGGACAATATAATCTCCTGGTGTGTGACCATACATCCTGGTGGAAGCAGCCTTAGGGACTCAGCTTAGGAGAGAAATCTTTATTGCCAATGGTATATAGATCCAGGGTGTCCTCATAAAAATATAAAGCCCACCATGGTGAAGTACATAAGAGTAATATTTTATTTAAATAAATAGAAACCTACTTACAAGCATAGATTAAAAATTAACAGAAAGACGGCTCGGTGGTTAGCTGCTCTCGCAGCTTGCGCTCCACCGGCCGGATATGACGTCGTCGTGATGCGGGACGCTTCAGCCAATCGCTAGACGCGTTTCGCCCTCCTTCCAGGGCGTCATCTGTAGCTGGCAGATTAGGGGTCTCTAGGTATTTTATACATGCGGGCCGCTCCTCCCCTGCATCCTCCTTCATTGTGGCACCGAATATAACTGCAGCTCTCCGCCCCCTTTTTTTTTGAACACTTAGGTTTCACTTAGATTTCAGGTTTCACTTAGGTTTTACACTTGTGCGACTTGTCCTGCAATTGGGGACTGCAAAGTCACATGACAAGTCATACTCCATGATTTCCAATGAGTACTGTTCATATCTGTACGACTTCAAGTCGCAACGACTTCAAAGTAGTCCCTGCACTACTTTGGAATGATTTTAATGTGTTTTGAGGTCCAAAGACATAGGAATTGCTTCAAGTCCAGGCAAAATTGTGTCAAAATCGCGACAACAAAATCGTGTTAAAAATCGCGCAACTTTTAGGTCGCATAAGTGTGAAAGGGGCCTTAGACAAGCTTATAAATCCAGCACGTTGAATGGATACAGAGAAGAGAAGACAGCATATAAACAGGTACAACTTATGAAGAAGGATTTGTTTCAACTCTGTGTATCAACTAAGGCTAGTCACTTCTCTTTGTATAAGTGAGAGTTTACAACCACTTTAAAGCTGAACTCTGGGCATAAAAAACTTTAACTTCAATATATTCCTCAATAGCCACAAAGGATATATATATATATATATATATATATATATATATACAGTGGGTACGGAAAGTATTCAGACCCCCTTAAATTTTTCACTCTTTGTTATATTGCAGCCATTTGCTAAAATCATTTAAGTTCATTCTTCTTCCTCATGAATGTACACATAGCACCCCATACTGACAGAAAAACACAGAATTGTTGACATTGTTGCAGATTTATTAAAAAAGAAAAACTGAAATATCACATGGTCCTAAGTATTCAGACCCTTTGCTGTGACACTCATGTATTTAACTCAGGTGCTTTCCATTTCTTCTGATCATCCTTGAGATGGTTCTACACCTTCATTTGAGTCCAGCTGTGTTTGATTATACTGATTGGACTTGATTAGGAAAGCCACACACTTGTCTATATAAGACCTTCCAGATCACAATGCATGTCAGAGCAAATGAGAATCATGAGGTCAAATGAACTGCCTGAAGAGCTCAGAGACAGAATTGTGGCAAGGCACAGATCTGGCCAAGGTTACAAAAAGATTTCTGCTGCACTTAAGGTTCCTAAGAGCACAGTGGCCTCCATAATCCTCAATTGGAAGACGTTTGGGACGACCAGAACCCTTCCTAGAGCTGGCCGTCCGGCCAAACTGAGCTATCAGGGGAGAAGAGCCTTGGTGAGAGAGGTAAAGAAGAACCCAAAGATCACTGTGGCTGAGCTCCAGAGATGCAGTCAGGAGATGGGAGAAAGTTGTAGAAAGTCAACCATCACTGCGGCCCTCCACCAGTCGGGGCTTTATGGCAGAGTGGCCCGACGGAAGCCTCTCCTCAGTGTAAGACACATGAAAGCCTGCATGGAGTTTGCTAAAAAATACCTGAAGGACTCCAAGATGGTGAGAAATAAGATTCTCTGGTCTGATGAGACCAAAATAGAAACTTTTTGGCCTTAATTCTAAGCGGTATGTGTGGAGAAAACCAGGCACTGCTCATCACCTGTCCAATACAGTCCCAACAGTGAAGCATGGTGGTGGCAGCATCATGCTGTGGGGGTGTTTTTCAGCTGCAGGGACAGGACGACTGGTTGCAATCGAGGGAAAGATGAATGCGGCAGGGATATCCTGGACAAAAACCTTCTCCAGAGTGCTCTGGACCTCAGACTGGGCCGAAGGTTTACCTTCCAACAAGACAATGACCCTAAGCAATGTAGTAAAATGGGGAATTAACCGCGCTAAAGGAATAAAACAAACAAGCAGCAACTTCAAGTGTGACCACACCCTAAAGAATATATGTAAATCAAGTTGCTCTAATGTGATCTATGGAGGTATAAAGTCCACAAAGTCCCAATATTGATGACAGATGGAAAAAATCTTGGGTAAGATCCTGAACCCGACTCCCTTAAGAGTGTACGCTTACCAGATTGAGGTAAGAATAAAGCGGATATGCTTAATCTTGTCACTTTGATAGATGATCCAGGCCCGTGTGAGCAGTGAACTCGGAGGTCATTGGATCATGTAAAAAATACAAATAAACGCAATAGCATAAAACCCAACAACTAATATAGTATCACCTTGAGTGTGACTTAAAGTGGAGATTGGGAAACGTGTAAAAAGCTGCCACCAAGATAGCAGAGTAAAAACAAAAAAAATTTAAGGGGTAAATAACCCTACCAAAACAGATGCAGGATAAGGTGCAAAAAATAATCCAGTTGGAGTTGCCTCTTACCAGACAAAATTAACTTATAAGCCCAAGTGAAAATTAAAGTGTTGAAGATATGTGTTTGGACCATCACCAGCTAGATCAGCCTCTTACCAAAAATAAGTTAAAGCAAGTGTGTAGAAATCAATCCAAGTGACACAGGATGCAATACCAGATAAGCACCAGTAGGGGTCGCCTCTTACCAGATGTTAAACTCAGTCAAGCTTGTATGGAAATCAATAGTCAGGGTCCAAACATGAATTCTGGGATAAATCCTCGCTTTCAACCATAGATTGCCCAATCAAAAAAGAAGAAAAGAGGCTCCCATAGCGTAAAACCGTACAATTTATTGGTAATAAAAAGGAGTAACACTTACAGTGTAGCACGAAAAGTCAGGCAGAAAATGTGCAGCCGCCGGCCGGACGGCTTCGCTCGCCCGCACTCTCTAGGTCGCTGTTAGATGACATCAGTACGCCGTGCCCTGACGACGTTTCGTCACAGATGACGTTTTCAAAGGTGCGGACGGCGTACTGACGCCACCTATTTATGCAGAACGATGGACCCAAAAACCGGAAGCAAGCGAGCACCGCTCCGCCATCTTAAGTGGGGGAATCCAGACCCGAGCGGTAACAAGCATGCAACCGGAGATTGGCACCCAAAAACTTGTTAAAAACCAATCTGAGAGTTGTGATACCCCACAGATGGCTAAACATATAAGATGCTTAAATCAAAAAACAACAAAATATCACGATGTGCATGACCACTTATGGGGCATCCGGTAGATCACCATGTAGTGGCCAAAAAACAATATAGCAGTGATATAAAATTTAGGATCACATCAGAACAGCGGCTTATTTAATATGCCAAATTAATGAATAACCATAACCAAATAAGTGTGAATTATAATTGTAATTAATCTTATCGAACCAGTTGAACATACTCCAATGATTACTGAACACATAAGTATCCAGTAGAGTAAATCTGAACCCATATGGTACCGATAGGGTCCTAAAGAGTACAAACCCATATAGATTGACTAGGTGCGGTTATAGCTGTTCTGTGGTGATATAAGTATGTTATAAAACAATGATCATTAAAAAAGAGAATAAAAGATAAAAATAAAACTGGGAACCCAAACAAACTGAATATATTTATGCATTGTCTATAAACGCATTTGTTTCAATATCTACATTGAGTCCAAACGGTACGTATGTTTTAACCCGATATATCCAGGTCATCTCCAGCTTTGAGATACCTCTGACCAGAGGTTCACCTCTCCAATGGGGTACAAATTTATCTATCCCAAGGAATAAAGTATTCTTGGGATTTTTGTCATGGACAAGGGCATAATGTCTGGACACTGAGTGTTTAGGGAAACCTTTAAGTATATTAGATATATGTTCATTAAGTCTCACCTGTAGTGGTCTTTTGGTTCGTCCAATATATTGAAGCCCGCATGGGCACTGGAGCAGATAGACAATACCAGTGCTCATGCAGGATATGAATGGCTTTATAGCATGTACCCTACCTGTACTTGTAGATGTAAATTCTTTTACTGTCCTGCATTTATTAGAACAAACCCGGCATCTCTTACATTTATAGAATCCTGTTAACTGGTTCAAAAAGGTGGGTTTAGGGCCAGGGGGTTCTAAAACATTAGGTGCCACTTTGTCTCTCAAAGTGGGGGCCCCTTTGAATACCACACGTGGTTTAACAGGTAGGGAACTACCCAAAACTGGGTCATTACCCAGAATGTGCCAATGACGACTTACAATATTTTTTACACTCATGTGTTGAGTTGAAAAAGGGGTAACAAAAGGTAAATTATATGAGGAGTCTTGATTAACAACTTTCGGCCTATTAGATAGTAACTGAGTTCTATCCAATCTACTAACCTCCGTAAGTGTTTCTTCAAGAAATTGCTTATTGTATCCTTTGTCGAGAAACCTCTCGGTAAGGGTACAAGCCTGAGATTGAAACTCTTGGAAGTCGCTGCAGTTACGTCTAATACGAAGGTATTGGCCTTTGGGTATAGCCCTAAGCCATGGTGCATAATGACAACTATCGACAGGAATATATGAATTCCTGTCGGTTGTCTTGAAATATGTGCAAGTGGAGAAGTGGCCATCCTTAATGCTGATAGTAAGGTCAAGAAAGTTAATAGATGACTGGCTGCACTCATAATTTAGCTGGATACCCCGATCATTAGAATTCAAAAAGTCCAAAAAAGATATAAGGTCACTGTGGTGGCCATCCCAAAGGAGGAGCACGTCATCTATATACCTAGCCCAGAGCAGTATCTGCGGCCTGCTCCCACTGGGCCATAAACAAGTTGACAACAAATGACCCTAAGCACACAGCAAAAATAACGAAGGAGTGGCTTCACAACAACTCCGTGACTGTTCTTGAATGGCCCAGCCAGAGCCCTGACTTAAATCCAATTGAGCATCTCTGGAGAGACATAAAAATGGCTGTCCACCAACGTTTACCATCCAACCTGACAGAACTGGAGAGGATCTGCAAGAAGGAATGGCAGAGGATCCCCAAATCCAGGTGTGAAAGACTTGTTGCATCTTTCCCAAAAAGACTCCTGGCTGTATTAGATCAAAAGGGGGCTTCTACTAAATACTGAGCAAAGGGTCTGAATACTTAGGACCATGTGATATTTCAGTTTTTCTTTTTTAATAAATCTGCAACAATGTCAACAATTCTGTGTTTTTCTGTCAGTATGGGGTGCTATGTGTACATTCATGAGGAAGAAGAATGAACTTAAATGATTTTAGCAAATGGCTGCAATATAACAAAGAGTGAAAATTTTAAGGGGGTCTGAATACTTTCCGTACCCACTGTATATACAGTATATATATATATATATGTGTGTGTGTGTGTGTGTGTGTGTGTGTGTGAATCCACTTTGTGAAGGTAGCACATTGTCACTGTGCTGTACATATTGTGTGCCCAGTGGTGTATTTTGGTTTTGTGCTGCCCTAGGCAAGACTAAAATTGGGCGCCCCCCCCCCTTCCCCCTCCTATGTAAATTTGCCCCACTCCATCCTTTTAAACGGCAGTAACTCCCTCCAAGATTGAAAGACTACAAGTCCCAGGATGAATACCTGAGATCTCATGAGAGGGGGGGTGAGAGGGGATGGGAGAGAAAGAGGGTGGTGGGTGAGCGAGGGAGGGAGAGAGAGAGGGGGGATGAGAGACCGAGAGAGGGGGTGGGTGAGGGAGGGAAAGAGAGAGAGAGGGAATGAGAGGGGAATGAGAGAGAGGGGGGAATGAGAGAGAGGGGGGTGAGAGAGGGAGAGGGGGTGGGAGCGAGAGGGGGATGAGAGAAAAAGGGGGGGTGAGAGAGAGGGGGGAATGAGAGAGAGGATGAGAGAGAGACAGAATGAGATAGAGGGGGGGAATGAGAGAGAGGGGGGTGAGATAGAGAGGGGGGGTGAGAGAGAGGGGGGATGGGAGAGAGATACAGAGAGGGGGTGAGAGAGAGAGAGGGGAGAGAGAGAGGGGAGGGGTGAGAGAGAGAGAAGGAGGGGGTGAGAGAGGGGTTGAGTGAGTGAGAGAAAGAGGAGGGGGTGAGAGAGAGAGGGGGTGTGTGAAAGAGAGAAAGAGAGAGGGGGTGAGTGAGGGAGAGAGGGGGGTGAGAGAGATAGGGGGTGAGTGAGAGAGAGAGAGAGAAAGGGGGGTGAGAGAAGCGGGTCTAGCAACCAGTGGCCGATAGTCTCAGGTGGAGGGGGGCATCTTTTTTGCTGCCCCCCTGCAAAGTTACGCCCTAGGCCTGGGCCTTGTCGGCCTAGGCCAAAATACAGCACTGCCTGTGCCCCATAGGCTCTGCCCACTATAGGCTGCCTGCAGAAAATTAAAAGAGGGGTGGAGACAAGACAGGTCACTAGGAACAAGGAGAGAGAGCCACAGTGACTGGTCTTTAATCCAGAAAGATCCTGCACAAAGGCAAAGATTTACACTAGATTATCATGCAGAACTGGAAGAAATATAGAAAGCACACCAAGATTCAAATTGGAATACACACTCTCTTGTAATTAGACAATATTTGCTTATCCTGGAGTTCAGCTTTATATCATCTAGTACTTTAGAATCTTGCATAACTCTGACGCTGCTGGGAATTGAGTTTCAGTTTTAGTTCAGGTGTCTCCCAGAACCCCGTTTTAGGACACTGCATGTAATTTGCACAGGAATCGCGGTTTCTCTGGAGTGCGATTTGAGCCATTGATTTGTATTTCTCACCGAACTCCTGCAGCCCCCTTTTTTTGTCCGTGCCAGAATCCGATCACATGGGTGTTCACGCCCATGCTATCCGATTCTGCAAAACGCACTGCACTTTGCAAACTGATTGCGGGGTGTCGTTAACTTAACATACACTCTGCAATAAATTTTACATGAACAGGTTGCGATTTTGCTGCGGTGTGGAATCTGCAGCGAATTTGCTGTGAATTCGCACCACATCTAGTGTGAACCGAGCATCAAAGTAAGGATAAAACCACGCTATCTTACTGGAAAAGTAAAAAAATTCATTTCTAAATATGGGGTTGACAAGTCAACCAGGTCCATTTAGTCATCTTACTTTAAAAGGATTAATTAAGATAAGCCCTTGCTGTAACCCTACAATAATCTTACAGCATAGAATGGCTGTGGCTGACCTTATTTCTGTCAAGCTCTTTGAAATAAGTAAAGAAATTTTATTAGACAGCCTTTTCTTAGCAATCAGGATAATATTGCATAAAGTAGTATAAAACCCTCAGTGTTTTTTTTTAACTTAACTTATTGAACACACTAGAATAAACATTCTCCAGAAAATTATTTCTTAAAGTTAATTCCACAACACTTGCAGTGTATAGTTTTCTATGATGCTGGTTCCTGGTCTCTCGATGCTGCTTCCCCGAGCTTCCAGGGATTGCTTTGTATCTTCTGAATAAATGCAAAGCGTTCTCTGATTAGACATAGTGGAGAGCATGACATCACCTCCCCTCCTCTCCAGCTTGTCTAACCAGAGAACACTTTGCATTGATTCAGAAAATGCAAAGCATTCTGTAAATGGCACTAATGTTGAGAGCCTGATTTCCTGTGTTTAGAATGCAGCAAGCCAGCCAATCAAAACAGGACCCAGAAGCTAGTGGAGATCACTGGAGCAGTTGCGTCTTTAGTGATCTTCAGCTTCCAGGGGGATCGGCCAGGTATAGTACAGATGCATCTCCAAAAATTAAAATATCATCAAAAAGGTAATTTATTTCAGTAATTCAATTCAGCTGTAGTCCACTCCTTGTAAATCTCCCCCAAATTCTTGAATTGCCTTTGCTTCACAATCCTCCCAAGGCTGCGGTTATCCCTGGTTCTTGTGTACCTTTTTCTACTTTTTTTCTCCTTCCACTCAACTTTCCATTAATATGCTTGGATACAGCACTCTGTTAATACAAGATATTTATCTTGTATTAACAGAGGTGTGGACTCCGGAGAGAGAGATATAATTTTGCCCCTGTACAAATCATTAGTAAGACCTCATCTGGAATTTGCAGTTCAGTTTTGGGCACCAGTTCTCAAAAAGGATATCGAAGAACTGGAGAGAGTGCAGAGAAGGGCAATCAAACTGATAAGAGGCATGGAGGAGCTCAGCTATGAGGAAAGATTAGAGCAGTGTTTTTCAACCACTAGTGTGCCGTGGGATGTTGCCTGGTGTGCCGTGGGAACAATTGAAGAATTCATAAGATTTAAAAAAAAAAATGTAAAACTTTCGCCCATTGGCGGGCGCCGGACTGTGTCCTGGGTATGGGGGGGGGGTGGGGTCAAAAACCAGCAGGGGCGCCGATTGGCGCTCTACAGGGGGACACTCCCACTTTTCTGATGTCCGGGCTGTAATTGGTCCAGACTCCAGCCTGGACCAATCACAGTAGGACATCATCTTCCGCCTTCCTTCCCGCCAGAGCACAGTGTGCGCAGCAGCGGAGAGAAGAAGATGTCGCGAGTCACCAGGAGGACCGGAGCGGAGACCAGGACTCGGGCTTGCGGGAGTCGGCACTGCAGAGAGACCGCAGCCGGATCCAGACCAGGTCGCAGGCGCAGCATGAGGAGGTCATCTGGAACCGGTCAGTCAGCAGCCCGGTAAGTGAGTCCTTCTGTCAGTCCTCCTCATGCCTATTCAACCATCTGTGCCTTGCCTATTCCACCATCTGTGCCATGCCAGTACCATCTGTGCCATGCCAGTACCATCTGTGCCATGCCTATACCATCTGTGCCATGCCTATTCCACCATCTGTGCCATGCCTATACCATCTGTGCCATGCCAGTACCATCTGTGCCATGCCTATGCCATCTGTGCCATGCCTATTCCACCATCTGTGCCATGCTTATACCATCTGTGCTATGCTAGTACCATCTGTGCCATGCCTATACCATCTGTGCCATGCCTATACCATCTGTGCCATGCCTATTCCACCATCTGTGCCATGCCTATACCATCTGTGCCATGCCTATTCCACCATCTGTGCCATGCCTATACCATCCGCGCCATGCCATTACCATCTGTGCCATGCCTATACCATCTGTGCCATGCCTATTCCACCATCTGTGCCAAGCCTATACCATC
Source organism: Pelophylax lessonae (assembly GCF_965119305.1). Taxonomy (NCBI): domain Eukaryota; kingdom Metazoa; phylum Chordata; class Amphibia; order Anura; family Ranidae; genus Pelophylax; species Pelophylax lessonae. The sequence goes on from NC_138772.1 coordinate 202,170,963, forward strand.
TGTGCCATGCCTATTCCACCATCTGTGCCATGCCTATACCATCTGTGCCATGCCAGTACCATCTGTGCCATGCCGCCATGCCTATACCATCTGTGCCATGCCTATTCCACCATCTGTGCCATGCCTATACCATCTGTGCCATGCCTATTCCACTATCTGTGCCATGCCTATACCATCTGTGCCATGCCAGTACCATCTGTGCCATGCCTATACCATCTGTGCCATGCCTATTCCACCATCTGTGCCATGCCTATACCATCTGTGCTATGCCAGTACCATCTGTGCCATGCCTATACCATATGTGCCATGCCTATTCCACCATCTGTGCCATGCCTATACCATCTGTGCCATGCCTATTCCACCATCTGTGCCATGCCTATACCATCTGTGCCATGCCAGTACCATCTGTGCCATGCCTATACCATCTGTGCCATGCCTATTCCACCATCTGTGCCATGCCTATACCATCTGTGCCATGCCTATTCCATCACTTGTGCCATGCCTATTCCATCACCTGTGCCATGCCTATTCCATCACTTGTGCCATGCCTATTCCATCACCATCATCCAAAGAGGGGGGGCTTCATTTTGAAAGGTACCCTCGCAGTGTTAAAAGGGATGTGGCCTGGGTATGATTCAGAAGGAGGGGGTATGCTGCCACCCCATGCTCTCTGCGCAGCCTCCCCCTTGGAAGGCACCTTGTCCCCACCACCACGCATTCATTCATATAATATTGTGAGACAATTTAAGATGAAAAAAAAAAAAATTCAAAATAGCAATAACACTTTACAAACCATTGTGATTTTTTCTGACTATTACTATGATTTTTATTATACAGTAGTTAGGAAAGTTTATTATTCAGTACTTATTATTCATCGAATAAAAGTAAGGGCTCGCCTCTTGCACACGGGCGTTCCGATCAGATCCGCCTGTCAGATCTGATTGGATGCCCCATTCAGCCCTATGGAGCAGCGGATGTCAGCGTCAGCGGTGACATGTCTGCTGACACCCGCTGCCATCCGCATCCGATCCTGTCCGTGAAATCCGGACGGATGGAAACCCTATTTTCAATCCGTCCTGGGTGGGGATCGGATGAGAGAGGACAGGCGGTCCACTCTCATCCGATTCCCCATAGAGAGCAGCGGGGCTCTGACATCTCCCTCTCCACACACATTTTCTAATGGTGGTGTGCCTCGGGATTTTTTTCATGAAACAAGTGTGCCTTTGCCCAAAAAAGGTTGAAAAACACTGGATTAGAGGAACTAAATTTATACTCTCTTGAGAAGAGGAGATTAAGGGGGGGTATGATCAATATGTATAAATACATAAGGGGTCCATATAGTGAACTTGGTTTTGAGTTATTCAATTTAAGGTCATCACAGAGGACATGGGGGCACTCTTTATGTCTAGAGGAAAAGAGATTTTGTCTCCAAAAACTGACAGGTTTCTTCACAGTAAAATCTGTGAAAATGTGGAGTAGACTCCCTCCAGAGGTGGTTCTGGCTAGCTCACTAGATTGCTTTAAGAAAACTTGGATTCTTTCCTAGGTGTACATAATATAACTGGGTACTAATATTTATAGCTAAAGTTGATCCAGGGAATATCTGATTTCCTCTCGGGGGATCAGGAAGGAATGTTTTCCCCTGCTGTAGCAAATTGGATCATGCTTTACTGGGGTTTTTTGCCTTCCTCTGGATCAACTGCAGGTATATGATTGTGTATATGGGTATTGTATGGTTGAGTTTTCTTTACTGTTTTTTGTTTTTTATTGTTTGAGCCAGATGGACTCGTGTCTTTTTTCAACCTGACTATGTAAATATGTGAACAGCTATCTTCTTTAGCAATGACCGTTTGTGACTTACCCTCCTTGTGGAGGGTGTCAATGACAAATGGACCAATTGTGAAGTCCGCAGTCTTCCCCATGATTGTGTAACCTACTGAACCAGACTGAGAGACCATTTAAAAGCTCAGGAAACCTTTACAGGTATTTTGAGTTAATTAGCTAATTAGAGTGTGACACCAGGAGTTCACAATATTGAACTTTTTCACAATATTCTAATTTTCTGAGATACTGAATTTTGGGTTGTCACTAGCTGTAAGCCATAATTATCAAAATTAAAAGAAAGACATGCTTGAAATATATCACTTGGTGTGTAATGAATCTATATAAAATATAGGAGTTTCACTTTTTGAATTGAATAACTGAAATAAATTAACTTTTTGATGATATTTACATTTTTTTAAATGCACCTGTACATGCATAGTTACATTGGCCCAAGCTGGAACAATGTAACTAAGTATAACATCCATACCCGGAATTCACCTTTAACATATCATCAGAATGGTACACTTACCAGATCAGTCTGACCATCTTGCGGTAAGCCAAAAATAATTTTGTGGGTCAACCACCCACAACCAACCACCATCAGCTCCACACCCCAGTTCAACCATATTATTCTCAGCCATGCTCCTCCTGGTCCTTGGTCATCCTGGTGTCTATATTACAATTCTATTCTATTTATAATGCTCTCAACCTCCTCCAAAACACTTTTTCTTTTTCTTTTTTTTGCTACTGAGATCTGACTTTCTGTTAGTGGGTGGCTATGTTCATTCTTCATGATCCTGCCAGGGGCGTAACCACAGGGGTTGCAATTGCAACCAGGCCCCATGCTCCAGGGGGCTGTGTGGCTCCCCTGTACACCTGGATAGGAGGGGGGGCGGGGGCAGCATGCAGGAGGAAAATGGAGGAGATTGGTCCCTATGTATGCTGTGTTCTGCTGTCTCTGGGCCCTTGTGTGCTCCCCTGGTCCCCCACCGCCCCCACTATGCTCCCCCCCCCCCCCCCCCCCACTGTGCTCCCTCTCTCTCCTGCTGGCTGCTGCAGAGGATGTGTCACAATAGAGAACCAGGAAGGGGTCAGTAAATATGTAAATTACCAGCTCCTTCCTTTTCTGAATGCACAGAGTCATAGTCAGTGACAATGTAAAAAAATAAAATAAAATGATAAAAAATAATACAATTAAAATACCAAAAAATAAAAACTACTGACACCAGTGGGTGATCTTCCAGGATCACAAAGGTCACACTTGCAACCGGGCCCTGGCATTTCACCACTGTGGTGGAGGTCCCAAGATAGCAGGCGGGGGGCCGCCTGCAGAACTTGTGAAAGGGTCTCGCTGCTGGACTGTAATAAAGGGCCCCCGCAATGAGAGTAAAGGGCCTCAGGATCAGTGGGAAGGGCCCCAGGCTTAAAGGGAAGGGCCCCAGCCAGGGGTCAGGGGGGCCCTTCATGGTTTCTTGCAACCAGGGCCCTGAAGGTTCTAGTTACGCCTCTGGATCCCGCTGTGTGTAGGAACATAGCCAACCTCTCTTGCTCACAGAGATGAACTAAGAACTAAAATTCTAAAAACATCTAAATTCACGTTGGTGCTGCCAGTGGTATGGAGTGGATGGTGACAACTTGTGAGCTGTAGGAGAGTGTAAGGAGGTTGATCCACAAACTGATTTTTGACGTAGCCCACAATGGTCAGACAGTTCTTGTTTATGTACCTGATGATATGTGAAGGAATCCTAATTGTTCGGGAATGTGTGTTTTAAAAAGGTTTTCACTTTATTTAAAGGGATTGCCACTGTTTTGGAAAACACAATATAAACCCACAGAAACAGAACTATAAAACTGGCTGCAGTATGGCTAAAACGTGGAATGTGTGGAATGCAATGATGTTTTTTACAAACTGTTTTCAGAAGTAGCAAAATTCCCTAGTTGTGCCTTAACTTATTCTGTTATTTTATACACCCCCTCCCCCACGCTATCATATGAATGAATTAGAAGGTTTCTAATAAAGAACACATGTATGTCACACATTCCAGCGCTTACGAATGCTTTGTGCTGCATGGGTTTCCTGAAGTACAACGTTCACTGTAGAATTTTCTCATGTAATTGCAGATCCTTTGACACGCAAAGTGATTTTTGTTTTCTTGACATGTAAAGACTTGTAAAAAACGATATTCATCCAGATATCAGTCATTAGGAGGGACATAAAAACAACATACTCTATAACTAAAAGAAGCTGAATATGAGAATGTTTTAAACTCAAATGACACTAAACTCTGGTTAAAACAAAAATCTATTCAAGTATGTGTTTTGCACCTATAGGTAAGCCTGTAATAAGGCTTACCTTTATCGTCTAAACGTGCACCGTTTAGGAGATATTTACTGTACATGCTGCCAGTTATGTCACCGAGTGACCGCTCCTTCGGAGTCCTGTGCCGTAAATGGCGGCTCCCACAGGCATGGGTGGGAGTGACATAATCACGGCTGTGGCCACTCACACAGCCAGAGTCCGCGAACCCAGGAGGAAGATAGGTGAAGATAGAAGCCATGTCAGTGGTGACAGCTCGCTGCTGGAAGGCTTCGTTCTAAGGTAAGTTTCATATAATTTGCCAGTATGAGATGCATACTAGCACATTATGGCTTTACCTTGCAGGTTCCATTATTTCTGTTTTGTTTTGTGATCTTACTTCCTGTTAGAGGGTGGCTACCATCGCTCTCTATGGTACCAATGTATGTAGGTTGGTAAGGCTCTTGCAGAAGAGGGCTTGACCCTCAAAACGTGTAAGCCTTAGGACGTTACAAGAACTTCCCACACCACAGGCTGAGTACTGTGGATCTGGAGGTGGTCTTGTCTGCATCCTTTTCATGCCTTTGCTTGTCATGCGTCTGTAAGTAGAATACTTTTTACGTTTCAAAATGAAATTGTTATGTTGGTAATTCACTAGGTCGGTGCACCCTTTCTTTTGTTGTTTTCTTCTTTAAGGATATTGATTGACAGGGGCTCGATACTGTTAAATATTCATAGATAGCACATTGCCTCATGGGACACAAACACCAAGCCTAACAGTGGTCTGACCAGAAATTCAGGGAAGCACTGCAGAGGACAGATTGATGAGAACCTTGATACTTCTAAATAAGGACTACGAGGCATGTTATATTTACTGCTCAGGAAAAATGAAGAGGTGAACTAACTCCAAATATCCTTGTTACCCCTCTGCAGCGTGCTGCACATAGCAATCCTGATGCCCTGTGTTGCTGGTGTAGCAGTCCGTGCACCGCAATAAACAGCCCCGTAGTGAGTAACCATTATAATGCTCACAATAGCAAGTTTTCGTTGTTCAGCGCTTCTTTCTGGGACAGCTTACCAGAGGAATAATCCTCAGATGTACCTCTTATTGGTCAGCATTGGTGCCTGGCTGCGCTGATCAGTTGGTATCAGTGGCTGCGCTGATCAGTGAATGATTGTCATTGACAACAATATGATGGATACTGACTCGGGGGCTGTGTATTGTTGTGTATAGTGTACCACTAGAGCGGCAGCACAGGACCTCATGTCTACTATCTGCATTAGGGTCCGGCAGGCTGGCCAGGATATTTTGAATTATTGCACATTTTAATTTTTTTGTGAAAATGTTAACTTACCCTTTAACATAAAGGGCAATGTTTGCCTGAGAGTATGATAATTTTTTTAACTACAATCAACCCCAACTGAGCATACTCATACAAGAGAAATATAAAATATTTCCAGTTATGGGGCATATGTTCTCATTCCCCCTTTCCCAAGTGATAACACTGAGTTTGATCTGTTCCAGTAGTCTCCAAACTACTGTCCACGTGTGGGTGCAGCCTTTTGCCTGCCTTTATCTGGCCCTTGGGGTATTGTTGTTTCCATTGACACGAGGCACTAATCCTCCCAATGACACCAATGATAAAGCACCTTTCTTTCCACTGATACCAACAGTGGGGCACCATTCCTCTAACTGAGATCAGCAGTGGGGTACTATTCCTTCCACTGGCACAAGGAGTGGGATACTATTCTTCCCACTAACATCAACAGCTGGGACACTATTCTTTCCACTGATACCAACAGTGGGGCACAATTCCCCCAACTGACATCAGTACTGGGGTACTATTCTTTCCACTGATACCAACAGTGGGGCACTATTCTTTCCACTGATACCAACAGTGGGGCACTATTCTATTCCACTGATACCAACAATGGAGCACTATTCCTTTCCATTGACACCAACAGTGGGGCACCATTCCCCCAACTGACATCAGTACTGGGGTACTAGTCTTTCCACTGACATCAACAGTGGGGCACTATTCTTTCCACTGATACCAACAGTGGGGCACTATTCTTTTCCACTAATACCAATAGTGGGGCACTATTCTTTCCACTGATACCAACAGTGGGGCACTATTCTTTTCCACTAATACCAATAGTGGGGCACTATTCTTTCCACTGATACCAACAGTGGGGCACTATTCTTTTGCACTAATACCAACAGTGGGGCACTAGTCTTTCCACTGATATCAACAGTAGGGCACTATTCTTTTCCACTAATACCAACAGTGGGGTACTATTCTTTCTACTGATACCAACAGAGGGGCACTATTCTTTCTACTGATACCAACAGAGGGGCACTATTCTATTCCACTGATACCAACAGCGGGGCACTATTCTTTCCACTGATACCAACAGTGGGGCACTATTCCTTTCCATTGACACCAACAGTGGGGCACTATTCTTTCCACTAATACCAACAATGGAGCACTATTCCTTTCCATTGATACCAACAGTGGGGAATTAGTCCTTCCACTGAAAACAATGATGGAGCACAATTCCTTCCACTGACACAAATAATGGGGCATATTTTCTACCAGATATAAAAGATTGGGCACCATTCCTCCCACTGACATTAACAATGGAATGATGGGGTACTATTCCTCCTCCTACTGACCACAGACGCTGTAATTTTTTTACTACCTTGAGAGTGAAAAATCTGGTGCCACTCTGCATAGAAACCAATCAGCTTCCAGGGATTATGCGGCACACGCGGGAGTGACATAATCGCAGTTTCAGCCCGCAAACCCAGAAGGAAGACCAGGGGAAGATGGAAGCTCCATCAGCGGTGACAGCGCACCGCTGGAGGGTTTCGTTTTAAGTTAAGTATTTCATAATGTGCTAGTATGCAATGCACTGGGATTAGAGTAGGGTTAAAGACGATATTATTAGCCACAGAAGGACAGGAGAGGGCTGCGTTAAAGCGGAGAATGGAAAAAGCAGCAATGGTTAATTATATGTTCAACACACCAGATTCCACTCAACACTAAATCATCATTGCTGCTTTGAAATACCTTTTATCATTGCAGTAGTAAAACTGCAAGGTCACTTACAAAGCCAATATATAGAGATTAGAGATGATGTTTTACTCTAACCCTGTGCTGTGATTGTTCTACAGAAACTGCAGTGGGACCAAAAAGGCAACAGATACTAGAGAAAACAATTAGCTGCTTGTAATGAGTGTCAAGACTTGGCATCACTACCCCTCCAGCAATCTATTTGGCTACAATTCATGCAGTATTCTCCCACTCATTCAAGCTTATAGTTGAGCATCAAGGGTCCTGCCAAGCCAACAAAGGCAGATTTATTGTAAACAAAAGATAGTAGTATTGAGGCATTTATTATGTTTTTTTTTTCTCAAAGGATAGTGGATGTTCATTTATTATTTAATGTTAACTATTTTTGATTAGTTTCAGCAAGAATCTTTTCCTCTTCAAAACACCAACAGCCCCATTTACCACTAGTCTTACAGAGAACCTGTGGGTATCTGCAATAGTTTCCACTCTTGAATTGTTTCAATTACCTCTCAGGGATTACTTGATTTTTTTTGTAATATACTTTCTCTATTTGAACAGATGAGTCAGGCTAAGTGCGAGGTTGTAAGGCAATCTTGTCTCCTGCCTAAGCTCAGTGCAGGTCTGACATTGTGCTGATATTTCTGTTCTGAAAAAGGAGAAAATAGAAGCAAATAAAAACACACCTATCCCTGAGGGACAGGTCTACAACAACTTAAAGTGGTTGTAAACCTCAGACATGAAATATGAACAAAGCATATCCCTACGTGTGTACGTGTCTCTATCCAGAGTAATTTCTATTTGCTGCCTACTTTCTCTGCTATCAGTATAAATCACTTCTGACAAGTTTTGCTGACACCAAGAGAAAAATGGTGACAGGGGAGGGAGCTTCAGCTGAATGGCAGCCTCAACTCTGTTCCAGTGTGCTGTGTGGAGGGGGGTGTTCCTTCCCTCTAATCAGCTCTCCTCACTGAGCTCTGTTGAGTATAATTTCAGCCCTCCGCCCCCCTTTTTTTTAAACTGTTTTCTGAAGAGTTGCTCACTTGGGCTGGCCGCTATTCAGAATGCTTGCATTGTTCCTAATGAATGCAAAGTGTTCTCTGATTGGACAAGGTCAAGCCAGTGACATCATTGCGCCTCCTCTTCACCCCAATCAGGCTTTAAATGGCCACCACTCTCTGTGGTTACAATGTAGAAGGGCAGCCACTCAGCACAGCACCCGGAAAACAGCTTCCTAAAAGGACAATCAAATATCATGTATGCCCTCCACCACAGTAGAACGTACTCACCTTTCCTTGGCTACCCTGTCACTCCACTTAGCCATCAGGAAATAGTAAAAAAGGACTCAGGTTGCTCTTGTTGGAGCTTACATGAAGCTAAGTGTTCTCTCCTCCTCCATGTTACAGCACTTAGGCAATGGCAAAAAAGCAGTAAAGTACAGTAACTGCATACGTTATTATGCTAAATAGATTCATAGAACCATATAACAGGGCTTAAGAGGGCCAGGAGAGTGGTAGAGAACACCAGGTGAAGTGCATGCAGCTCCTCTCAGGTTAGGTCTTGAGATCCTAGTGCACATATAAAAAAAAAAAACACAAGATTATGCCTCCATCTAGGTATAGAGATTTATTTAAAAGAATAAAGGGCAAAAAAAAGCACTCACTAATTAAAAGTGGATCAAGGCTTTGTCATAAACCCATATAGACCTCCACAGGATCACCCTGAGGCCGCAGAGCTCAGGAGGCAAGCGGCTGGCTGAAGCTGAGTTTGGCTGCTTAGCTGTTGGTATAGTTGTCAGGCTTCAGGCTGGAACATAGGTGCCTGTGGTCTCTGGGTATAGCAAGATGGCTGCGGCTCCAATCAGCACTTCTCTTGGCTGGGTAATGATGACAGTAAATGGAGGCAGAGTGGCTACATGTTATAGGACCATAGGACTACCACATTGATTTGCAGTATCCATAGGGATTAGTCAGTTATGAGCTAAGCATACTTACATTAGTCCAAACTGTAACCATGCTATAGAAATTCTACCTAAACTCCAACTTTTACAACAAATTTCTCTCCTTATCAGTAAAATGATATTTTATATACTTTTTTGTTATAACTTTTTTTTTTTTGGGATGTGTGGACAATAAATTACAAAGATAACTGCTTCTGCAAATTATGCAATATAAGGTCTGGGCAGGGCGGCACTCCATGAGACTATTCATCTGTCAGGTCCAGGTTATCTTTTGTACACTTGCTGCAATATAAATTTCTATCCGGATGAACCACTTTGGGAGGCTTTATGTTTTCCTTCCTTAATCCATATTTGAAACATTTTGATACATTAATCATATGATCCGGCCTTTTATGGGCACACCATCTAAAGATATTTTCCACCATACAGGTCCGAATTAGGAAATTACAATTTCCTGAGTATTTGACTACTATTCCCATCGGCTGCTCACAAACGACATGACTTGTTGGTCGCCTTTCGTGACGATTAATTTACCCATTAACTTCATAGGATAGTATTTTACCCTTTGGTCCTGCTATTCCCTGTGCCCGCCCCAACCTGGTCTGCTGTCCAATTTCTGAAGGAGGGTCACTTACTAAGCATATGTGTCTGTACATCTGTATGGTCTTGATGAACCTTTGAGCGAAACGCATCGACCTGGAACAGACAAATTTCTTCACTTATGTGATTCCGATATGTATTCCATTTAATGCCTTTGGATACATGAACCTTACTAAGTGTAATATCCCCCTATGTATGCTTTTTCATGGTTTAGCTGTATCTTTTAGGATCAGCTCCGTCATTTTATCTCTTGGCTTTTAATACGGCACCAATAAATTTATTATTTTAATTCTTGTGTGTATTTCCTGTCTCATGATGTGCCTTTAAAATCCATCCTTGCTACAGATGTCATTGTACATGCTATAGAAATTCTACCTAAACTCCAACTTTAACAACAAATCTCTCACCTTATCAGTAAAATGATATTTTGTATACTTTATTGTTATAGTTTTTTTTTTTTTTTTTTGGAATGTGTGGACAATAAATCTCAAAGATAACTGCTTCTGCAAATTATGCAATATAAGCTCTGATTGGAGGGACTTGGAGCTTACACAGGAATTTTCTTCACTCCTGTTGGCTGAACAGAATGATGAGGGAGGGAAGGAAAGATGAATATGTGAAACCAGGGAGGAGCGCGTTAAAGTGAGCCAGCTGAACATAAGATTAGCTTGTTTGCTGATGATGTTATGCTAATCATTACAAACCAATTCTCTTATTTAATAGAAGTAGAGAAAATTATAAATGAATTTAGCGCAGTATCATTTTATAAATTAAATATTACAAAATCACAAATTATGGGCATCAATGTTTCCACTTTGGTACAGAAACGGATAACTGCAAAATTTTCATTTACATGGTCTCCGTGTACTGTATACCATTTCTGGGGATTATTTTAACTTCATCTACTTCCCAACTTTACGATTATAATTATAGACCTTTCTTGGACAACTTGTCACTACAAATTAGAGAATTAAAAGTTCAAGATTTGACCATAGCAGGTAGAGTGGGTATGTTAAAAATGATTATACTTCCTAAACTGCTCTACCTGTTTCGTACGTTGACAATTCCCCTTCCATCCCAATATTGCATCTCTGTTCAAAAGTATTTTAGTCAATATATGGGAAGGGAAACCCCCCCCCCCCCCCCCGATGTTCATCTCTCATTATGAGGAGACATAGGAGGCACAGAGGGATGGGAGTTCCTTCGGTCTCTACATATTATAAAGCATCTGTACTGGACCAACTGAAGTATTGGTGGTCTTCTGAGCAGCATAAAAGATGGGTGGGATTAGAGATGGATGATTGTAAACAGGAGAATCTTAGGACTACAATGATAGCTGTAATGATGGGAGCTGTTGTGCCTAATACTCAATCTGTCACAGTCCAAACAGCCCTTACAACGTGGGCAGAAACCTTTTGCACGCCCTTTGAATATGGGATGACATCCGAATTTCCTACACCCCTTTCAGTTCTCCCGTGCTTTATCCCTAATGTTGATATAAGATTGTGGTTGAGAAGGGGTGTTAATAGTTTGAAAGATTTGTATAATGAAACAGGGATCTGTTCTTTTGAGTATTTTGTCCAGCAGTATAGAATACCATCATCAGCATTTTTGAGTTACTATCAAATATGTTCGTTTTTACAGAAGAATAATCTTCCCTTATATGTCAAACTACCAATTCCTATATATAAGTTGTATCAGGAACCATTGACTACTACTAATGGTATTTCAATTATTTATGATATATTGAACAAGCATAATACCTATTCTAAATCCACTACTGTCTTAAAATGGGAGAAAGCACTGGGGAAATCTTTTCCCAAAACTAGTTGGTTAAAAGCCTTTAATGTCACATATGCTTCATCAAAATGTATCAACCATTGGGAATTATATCAAAAATCTTACATTTTTGGTATTTGACTCCCATTAAATTGTCTAAATTTTATCCCTTAACGTTAGCATTATGTTGGAGAGAATGTGGTGAACAAGGGTCGTTACACCACATAATTTGGGAGTGTAAAGCGATTAGAGCATTTTGGAACAAAATATTTTCTATGGCCTCAGAAGTTGTGGAAAAAAAACATAATTCCAAGTCCTGAGATGGCGATTCTTCACTTAAATATACATGAGATTCCCCTTAACCACTTTACGACCGGCGCACGACGATCTACGTCGGCACTCAGCCCCGGCCAGGCAAACTGACGTAGGCCTACGTCAGCACAATTTGCCGGCCCTGTGCGCGCTCCCGCGCGTCCCCGCCGCCGATGATGACTCGATTGGGTTCAGAACCGATCAGTCATCAGGTCCAGGCCAATCATTTTTGGTCTGGACCTGTTGATCGGTCCTGCCCAATCAGATCATCCTCTAAGCCTGTGAAATGTAAACACAGGCTTAGAGGAGATGTGCCCTCCCCCCACAACGGTCTTTTTGGATCCAGCGTGAGAGGAGAGCACATCTTACTGTGAGTACTGCACCAAGCACACCCACACACAGTTAGATAGGCACATTTCACCCCCGATCGCCCCCCCAATTAACCCCTACAGCACCTGACACAACACACACTATATACAGCATATAGCATATACCTATATACCTGTATAAGTGTGATTTGTGAACAGGTGTAGCCCTTGCGACCCCCCCTTTTCCACTCAAATTACCCCCCACCCCCCCCTAATAAAGATTTAACCCACTGATCCCCCCTGAACCCCCCCTGATCACCGCCGTTAACCCCTACACCCTCTGTCACATCAGCACTAATACAAACGCAATATACGGTGTTATTGTATTTTTGTATTAGTGTCATTGTGATCAGAATTAGCGCAGGCGACTAAGTTTCTGTCCCAAGAAGGTTTAGGGTCCCCGCCACCCGCCCAATAAAGATTTAAGCCCCTGACCCCCCCCCTGATCACCCCTACACCCCCTGCCATAACACACACCGTATACAGTATATAGCATTTTGCTATATACCCGTATAAGTGTGATTTGTGGTCAGGTCTAGCGCTTGCGACCCCCCTTTTTCCACTTGAATTACCCGCCACCCCCCCCTAATAAAGATTTAAGCCCCTGATCCCACCTGATCCCCCCCTGATCACCGCTAGTTAACCCCTACACCCTCTGTCACATCAGCACTAATACAAACGTAATATACTGTGTTTTTGTATTTTTGTATTAGTGTCATTGTGATCAGAATTAGCGCAGGCGACTAAGTTTGTGTCCCAAGCAGGTTTAGGGTCCCCCCCACCCGCCCAATAAAGATTTAATCCCCTGATCCCCTCCTGATCACCCCTACACCCCCTGCCACAACGCACACTGTATACAGTATATAGCATTTTCTATATACCCGTATAAGTGTGACTTGTGACCAGGTTTAGCGCTTGCCACCGTTCCTTTTATCCTTAGGATACCCGCCAGTCCCTTCCAATAAAGATTTAAACCCCTGATCCCCCCCTGATCACATCCCGTTAACCCCTACACCCTCTGTCACATTAGCACTAATACACACATAATATACTGTTTTTACTGTATTTTGTATTGGTGTCATTGTGACTTGAGGTTGCGCTAGCTAGCTAGTTTCTTTCCCAAAGGAGGTTTAGGGTCCCCGCCACCCCCCCCAGATCCCCAGCGCATAGTTTAGAAGTAACCCCTTGATTGCCACACACGCACGCACGCACGCACGCACGCACCTACACTTCCATTTCTAGTATAGTGTTTGAACAGATCAATATCTGATCTGATCAGAACTATACTAGCGCCCCCATAGTTTAGGGTTCCCAAAACGCGGTGTTTGCACGATCAGTACTGATTCCGGCCAGCACCTGCGTTTAACCCTTTCACCCAGGCAAGTGTAGTAATCAATAGATTACTGTCACTTGCAAAAAAACACAAGACACAAAACCGCTGTGTTAGCAGAGTCAGGCCTGATCCCTGCTAGCATTAGCAGTTTTTTTTGTAGCGCTTGAAATAGTCTTCGACAACCAGGTGCTTTTATTACCTGTGAGTCGCATCACTGTACGAGTAAATTTAGTTGCCAAAATGACCAAACGTTCGTACAGGGATGAAGAGCTTCTCAGTTATATGCTGACCGAGTCATCTGATAGCGAAGGGGAAGCTACAATGACCGAATTAGTGTCAGTATATGAACCTGATGACGGCAGCGGCTCCCTGACAGATAGCTCCGACGACAGATGGGTCCCTGTTAGACCCAGGCGTACCCGACCCCATTCTGAAGTTGTTGTGATGCAGGAATCGCAGGGTGCTCGTATGGAGCAGAGTGTGGGTACTAGTGCCGCTCATCCTTCTGGCGACCTGGCAAGCGCCAGCGGCCTAGTACAACCTGGACCTAGTACAACCAGCACTGCAGTAAGACCTGGTGACGTGGCGAGTCCCCTAAGTGCAGTTGAAGCTGGTGCGGTGGCTAGCACAAGTAGTGGCCCGCAGCCACCGCGTATTCGAAGACAGGCCCGTAGAGCCCATAGTGCCCTCCCTGATGCGCTGGCATTTCCTAATTGGCAACCCACCGATACTACAGCGCCAGTACTTCCCCCATTCACCGCCCAACCTGGAATCCACGTGGAGACAGCTGGTTTTACGCCCCTGAACTTTTTTGAGCTGTTCTTCACGGAAGATCTTTACAGATCTATTGTGGATCAATCAAATTTGTATGCACAACAGTTCATCGCCGCCAACCCAAATTCACACCTTGCCAGACAATTCGGCTGGAAACCTATAACGGTTTCCGAATTTAAGATCTTTCTGGGCCTTTCCCTCCACATGGGCATAACTAAACAGAGTGAATTGCGGCTATATTGGTCCACTAGCCCAGTTCACCATATGCGCATGTACTCTGCCTCTATGTCCAGGACGAGATACGAGCAAATTCTGCGATTTATGCATTTCAGCGACAATGAACTCTGTCGTCCTCGGGGAGACCCTGCATACGATCGGCTCCACAAAATTCGGCCCCTCATAGACCACTTCAATCAGCGGTTTGCAGCCTTGTTTACCCCCGAACAAGTTGTCTGCGTTGACGAGTCCCTGATTAAATTTACTGGCCGCCTTGCTATGAAACAGTACCTCCCCAGCAAGCGTGCCAAGTACGGGGTCAAACTGTATAAATTGTGTGACAGGGCCACAGGCTATACAGTTAGTTTCCGGGTCTATGAGGGAAAAGATAGCTGTGTGGAGCCCCCCAACTGCCCAGACTACATAGGGAGCAGCGGTAAGATCGTTTGGGACTTGGTGTCACCCTTATCCGGAAAGGGGTACCATTTGTACGTGGACAACTTTTATACAAGCGTGCCACTATTTAGTCACCTTCTTGATTTACAAATTGGCGCATGTGGCACCGTGCGACCTAATCGCCGGGGCTTCCCCCAACGGCTTGTAGATTCCCGTCTTAGTCGGGGGGCGAGAGCCTGCTTGAAAACGGACAAATTACTTGCGGTGAAGTGGAAGGATACACGGGATGTTTATGTTCTGTCCTCCCTTCACCCAGACACGACGATCCAAATTCCTACGGCAACTGGCGTTGTGGAGAAACCCCTCTGTGTCCACGAATATAACCTTAACATGGGAGGGGTGGACCTTAACGACCAGCTTTTGGCGCCGTATTTAGTTGCCCGTAAAGCCAGACGCTGGTACAAAAAAGTGTCTGTTTACCTATACCAATTGGCTATGCTGAACGCCTTTGTCCTATACAGGGCGTCAGGACGAACTGGATCTTTCCGGGAATTCCAGGAAGAGATCATCCTTGCCTACCTGTACCCAGGAGGCATGCCTGCCCAACTTCCCCTTCCAGATGCAGTGAGCCGGCTGCATGAGAGGCATTTTTCACATGTCCTCCCGAGTACCCCTACCCAAAGATGGCCCCAAAGAAGATGTCGTGTCTGTAGCAAGCGCGGATTTAGGCGTGACACCCGTTATTATTGTCCCAAATGTCCTGACCAACCTGGTCTCTGCATCGGGGAATGTTTCGAGCGCTACCATACACTAGTGGATTATTAGCGTAGGGTACAGCACGACACAGTGTAGGGCACATAAACACAGGGTCTCGAAGGATGTTGGATGTCCATCGACATTTTGAGAGACCCAAGCTGGAAGAGAAGATCGCAGATGATCGCAGTCCCTCCCAAATCAAGAAGTAAAGGAACAGTTAGAAAGAAAAATAAAAGGATCCAAAAACTGTTGTGGTGTCAGTAATTTTATATGTCCTTCTACTCCTTCCTACTATACTTTTTTTCAATGTCCTTTGTTTGTTTTTTCATTCTTTTGTGACCTGTTTCTCTTGCAGGTCCCTCGTCGGCTACCACGCATTGATTTTATATATTCTGACACAAACAGCATTTGCGCTCAGCATATATGGATACCTTTGCTGATAGCAGCTGTGGTGATTTTCTGATTTCAGCACTGCAGTTAAAATCCTATTTTGGTATACGTGGATAGCGCCGTGTATACCCATCATTAAATTCAGTGGGTGGTTGTTTGGGCGGTTAATGATGAAAATCCAAAAACTGTTGTTGTCAGTCATTTTATATGTCCTTCTACTCCTTCCTACTATACTTTTTTTCAATGTCCTTTGTTTGTTTTTTCATTCTTTTGTGACCTGTTTCTCTTGCAGGTCCCTCGTCGGCTACCACGCATTGATTTTATATATTCTGACACAAACAGCGTTTGCGCTCAGCATATATGGATACCTTTGCTGATAGCAGCTGTGGTGATTTTCTGATTTCAGCACTGCAGTTAAAATCCTATTTTGGTATACGTGGATAGTGTCGTGTATACCCATCATTAAATTCAGTGGGTGGTTGTTTGGGCGGTTAATGATGAGTAATACTACGCATTATTCCTGTGCTGATTTCTGATAGGTTCTCTTTTTTTCCGTTCAGCCCACAGGCTGCATGAAAAAAAAAAAAACCTATATGCCAAACAAGGACCAGCAATGTACTGGTACGTTGCTGGACTTTGAGTGGTTATACCAGGATGATGCCTGCAGATTTAGGCATCATCTTGGTATCGTTTTTTACAGCCAGCGGTCGGCTTACATGTAAAAGCAATTCTAGCAGGTAATTGGCCGCTAGACTGCTTTTACATGCAGTGGGAGGGGCCTCCCCCCCCCCCACCGCCGCCTTCCGCAGCCTTCCATGGTTTTTCTCTGGCTCTCCTGTCCCACCGGTTAACCCGAGAGTGCAGCCGGTGGTTCAATTATCTAACCATAGAGCTAATTGGAGATGAGAATGGCTCCAATCATCTCTATGGCCTAAGATGCCAGAGGCTACGAGCATTTTATGACTTCTGTTTCGCCAGAAATAAACAGGGCCATTGGGAAATTGGGAAAGTATTTTATCACACCAATTTTGGTGTGGTCAGATGCGTTAAGGTCAGAGGAGAGATCTAGAGTCTAAAAGACCCCAATTTTTTTTAAAAAGAGTACCTGTCACTACAGATTGCTATCATAGGGGATATTTAAATTCACTATGATAACAATAAAAATGATTTAAAAAAAAAAAAAATTAAAGGAAAGGTGTCAAAATAACATAAAAAAGCAAAAGAAAAAAAAAAAAAAAAAAAAAAAAAATTGAGCCCCCCCCCTTACCCCCGGTGCTTGCGCGCAATGGCGCACGCAAGCGGTGGTCTAGTGTCATATGTAAACCACAATTGCAGCATGCATGTGAGGTATCGCCGCGATCGCCAGATCGAGTGCAGTAATTCTTGCAGTAGACCTCCTCTGTAAGTCTAAAGTGGTAACCTGTAGAGACTTTTAAAGGTTTTCAAAAATGTACATACGTTTTTGTCGCTGCGCAGGCATGCGCAATTTTTAAAGCATGTCATGTTAGGTGTCTATGAACTCGGCATAAGATCATCTTTTAAATTTTACCAAAAAAATTGGAATTATATAGTGTATTTGTGCAATAAATTAAAAAAAAATGTATTTTTTTCGCAAAAATTGCGTTTGGAAAATCTGTGCGCAAATACCGTGTGACAAAAAAATTTGCAACATCCACCATTTTATTCTATAGGGCCTCTGCTTTAAAAAAATATATAATGTTTGGGGGTTCAAAGTAATTTTCTAGTAAAAAAAAAATATTTTTTCATGTAAACAAAAAGGCACAGAAAAGGCTTGGTTTTCAAGTGGTTAGAAGAGTGGGTGATGTGTGGATAAGATTGAGTATAAAATGCCGGAACTGTTCAAACACCCCCCTAATGACCCCTTTTTGAAAAGTAGACACCCAAAGCTTTTTTCTGAGAGGCATGGTGAGTCCATGGAGTATTTTATATTTTGCCACAAGTTTCGGGAAAATTATTATTTTTTTTTTTTTTTGTTGTTTTTTTACAGAAAGTTGTCACTAAATGATATATTGCTCATGCATGCCATGGGAATATGTGAAATGACACCCCAAAATACATTCTTTTGCTTCTCCTGAGTACAGGGATACCACATGTGTGAGACTTTTTGGGAGCCTAGCTGTGTACGCGCCCCCGAAATCCAATCCACATCTTCAGGTTTTCTAATGGCGTAAATTGCTGATTTTACCCCTGACTACCTGTCACAGTTTCAGAGGCCCTGAAATTTCAAGATGGCACAAAACCCCCCCAAATGACCCCATTTTGCAAAGTAGACACTCCAAGCTACTGGCTGAGAAGTATGGTGAGTCCATGGAGTAGTTTATATTTTGCCACAAGTTTCGAGGAAAAAAATTTTTTTTATTTTTTTTTATTTTTTTACACAAAGTTGTCAGTAAATGATATATTGCTCACACAGGCCATGGGTATATGTGAAATGACACCCCAAAATACATTCTGCTGCTTCTCCTGAGTACAATGATACCCCATGTGTGAGACTTTTTGCCAGTCTAGCCGCGTACAGGACCCGGAAAACCAATGCGCACCTTTAGGCTTTCTAAGGGCGTAAATTGTTGATCTCACTCCTTACTACCTATCACAGTTTTGAAGTCCATAAAAAGCCAAGATTGCACAAACCCCCCCCAAATGACCCCATTTTGCAAAGTAGACACTCCAATCTATTTGCTGAGAGGCATGGTGAGTATTTTGCAGCTCTAATTTTTTTTGGAAAATGAAGAAAAAACAGGAAAATGCATTTTTTTTCCTCTTTTTTCAATTTCCAAAACTTTGTGACAAAAAGTGAGATCTGCAAAACACTCAACATGCCTCTCTGCAAATAGCTCAGGGTGTCTACTTTCCGAAAAGGGGTCATTTGGGGGGGGGGTTGTGCTGTCTTGGCATTTCATGGCCTCCAAAACTGTGATAGGTAGTCAGGAGTGAAATCAACAATTTACGCCCTTGGAAAGCCTGAAGGCGATGATTGGTTTTCGGGGTCCTGTACTCGGCTAGACTGCAAAAAAGTCTCACACATGGGGTATCCCTATACTCAGGAGAAGCAGCAGAATGTATTTTGGGGTGTCAGTTCACATATACCCATGGCATGTGTGAGCAATATATCATTTACTGACAACTTTGTGTAAAAAAAAAAAAAATATATATATATATATATATTTCCCGGAACTTGTGGCAAAATATAAAATATTCCATGGACTCACCATGCCTCTCAGCAAATAGCTTGGGGTGTCTACTTTCCAAAATGGGGTCATTTGGGGGGGTTTTGTGCTATCTTGGAATTTTAGGGCCTCCGAAACTGTGATAGGTAGTCAGGAGTGAAATCAACAATTTACGCCCTTGGAAAGCCTGAAAGTGGGGACTGGTTTTCGGGGACCTGTACTCGGCTAGACTGCAAAAAAGTCTCA
Organism: Pelophylax lessonae; assembly: GCF_965119305.1. NCBI lineage: Eukaryota > Metazoa > Chordata > Amphibia > Anura > Ranidae > Pelophylax > Pelophylax lessonae. The sequence continues at coordinate 202,190,475 of NC_138772.1, forward strand.
CACATGGGGTATCCCTGTACTCAGGAGAAGCAGCAGAATGTATTTTGGGGTGTCATTTCACATATACCCATGGCATGTGTGAGCAATATTTCATTTACTGACAACTTTGTGAAAAAAAATAAATATATATATATATATATATTTCCCGGAACTTGTGGCAAAATATAAAATATTCCATGGACTCACCATGCCTCTCAGCAAATAGCTTGGGGTGTCTACTTTCCAAAATGGGGTCATTTGGGGGGGTTTTGTGCTATCTTGGAATTTTAGGGCCTCCGAAACTGTGATAGGTAGTCAGGAGTGAGATCAACAATTTACGCCCTTGGAAAGCCTGAAAGCGGGGACTGGTTTTCGGGGACCTGTACTCGGCTAGACTGCAAAAAAGTCTCACACATGGGGTATCCCTGTACTCAGGAGAAGCAGCAGAATGTATTTTGGGGTGTCATTTCACATATACCCATGGCATGTGTGAGCAATATTTCATTTACTGACAACTTTGTGAAAAAAAAAAAAAAAAAAAATATATATATATGTATTTCCCGGAACTTGTGGCAGAATATAAAATATTCCATGGACTCACCATGCCTCTCAGCAAATAGCTTGGGGTGTCTACTTTCCAAAATGGGGTCATTTGGGGGGGGTTTGTGCTATCTTGGAATTTTAGGGCCTCCGAAACTGTGACAGGTAGTGCAGAGGTGACATGCACAATTTACGCCATTAGAAAACCTGGGAGTGTTGATTGGTTTTCGCGGTCCTGTACACAGCTAGGCTCCCAAAAAGTCTCACACATGGGGCATCCCCATACTCAGGAGAAGTGGCAGAATGTATTTTGGGGTGTAATTCCACATATACCCATGTCATGTGTGAGAATTTTATCTTTTAGTGACAACGTTGTGTAAAAAAAAAAAATAAAAAAAAAAAATAGTAATATTCCCAAAACTTGTGGTAAAATATAAAATATTCCATGGACTCACCATGCCTCTTAGCAAACGGCTTGGGGTGTCTACTTTCCAAAATGGGGTAATTTGGGGGGGTTTTGTGGTATCTTGACATTTCAGGGCCTCCTAAACCGTTAGAGGTAGTGAGAAAATGCAATGAAAAATGTACGCCCTTTGAAATTCTGATGGTGGGGATTTGTTTTTGTGGTCCCGTACACAGCTAGGCTCCCAAAAAGTCCCACATATGTGGTATCCCTGTACTCAGGAGAAGCAGCAGAATATATTTTGGGGTGTAATTACACATATACCCATGGCATGTGTGAGCAATATATCATTTCAATGACAACTTTGTGTAAAAAAAAAAAAAAAAAAATTTTTAGTCATTTTTCAAACACCTGTGACAAAAAAATGAAATATTCAATGAGCTCAACATGCCTCTCAGAACATTCCTTAGGATGTCTACTTTCCAAAAAGTGGTAGTTTGGGGGGGTTTTGTACTGCCCTGCCATTTTAGCACTTCATGAAATGAGATAGGCAGTCAAAAATTAAAGCTGCGTAAATTTCTGTATTTACACCATAGTTTGTAGACGCTATAACTTTTGCGCAAACCAATAAAAATACGCTCATTGAATTTTTTTTTGTCAAAGACATGTAGCTAAATATATTTTGGCCAAAAAAAAATACATAAATTGAGTATATTGGATATTTTTTAAAAGACAAAGTTGAAAATGTCATTTTTTTGCAAAATTTTCGCTCTTTTTTTATTAATATCGCAAAAAATAAAAAGCGCAGAGGTGATCAAATACCACCAAAAGAAAGCTCTGTTTGTGGGAAAAAAAGGACGTAAATTTCGTTTGGGTACCACATTGCATGACCGCACAATTGTCAGTTAAAGTCACGCAGTGCCGAGTCGTAAAATACCCCCTGGTCGGAATGGGGGTAAAATCTTCCGGGGCTTAAGTGGTTAAGTATCGAGTAGTGACTATACATCTTTTATTAGCAGCAAAACTATCAATTACAAGAAGATGGAATTCCCAGAAGGTACCAACTCCATCTGATGTGGTTGCATTGCTTAATCAGCAATGTGAGATGGAAAAAAGTATGGCTACTATAAGTTCGACGAAGAACATATTTGGAGTCAGATGGAATCCATGGCTAAATAATTTAAGATGTATAGTAACAATGGATTAGAGATACGCTATGTGTGTCAACATAGGAACTGTTTAGCAGTACGGAACCTTTGGCTATGTGGTAAAAGGCGAATATGCAATGGGGAAAAGGCTTAGCTCTCATTATAAAATTGACGTTGAGTGATGATAGATTCAAGATAAATGGTATTCAAAATATGGGAACCTTTTGGTTGGTGATTAAACTAGACTGGAAGGAAGGTTCTCCTTCTTTTCTTGCTTCTCCCTTCTTCTTCCCCTCTTCTTCTCTCCCTTTTCTTTTTCTTGTTTTTCTTTCTTTCATTTTTGTTTCGAAGGTATAATGTTATAATCAACCACGCCACGGACGACGTCACGTTTGACGAAACCAGTCGGGCGGTACCTGACGCTCTACTACCACGCCCCTTGAAGCCTGGCTTGTGTACTACACGCGGGACACCGCGGATTTACATGCTGTATCGATGCGATTTCTTTACTATTTGGATGTAAGTGCAACCTTTAATAAACTACACTGTTCACCTTACTGGTTTACACTATGGGTCTTCGAGTCTCTTTTCCCATACATGTGGCTTATATTTAATCGGACCGTGTTTAACCTGACCTGGGAAAGATTGATTGCCCTACCTAAGGATCATACTAAGAGGAGTGTTTCAGATATAAATCCCAGCGTATGTGGCCTGACCATTAACTTGGGGGCCGACCCTTCTGGTAAGCAGCCATCACAGCTGTTTTTGTCACGGGTGTTTTTCCAGTCATCTTTCCTCTTGGGAATTCAACATCTCCCTGTTTCATCACTTACTTTGGATCTTGCATACACGTCTTTGGACTTTTTGGACTGTTTTTCACCTTATATGCACATTGAATATTGATTATGCCTGCACTTTTTGGTCACTCTGTTGATTTGGAGCTGCAATAATTATTGGGTTATTTTTGATATTCACTATATATATGTTTATACATATGTTTCATTTTTCACGATAGCGCTGCACTATTTCTTTTCCATAAGTTTTTGATTTATATAGATCAAGTGTTTCAGCTGCTTCACTATATCATTTTTTGTCTTATACATTTTTTACTTAGCGCAGGGTCTTCTTGTTTTTCATATAATGTTATAATTGACAAGTTTATTGCAATATTGTTTGTTTATACTTTGTCTTTGTTTTTTTTTTCTTCTTGTGTATGTATATTATTTTTTTGTGGAAAAATATAATAGAAGAGATATTGAAACATAAAGTGAGCCAGTGGCTTTTGCCTTGCATGGGCAGAGACAGTCCCATAGAAGTCTGTGGTCTCAACTGCACAATTACGGACAGAAGAAAGGAAGATCATGACCACAAGATATGAAGATCATGACAGGCCATGGGATTAAAGGAAGTACACATTTATTGGCAGAGGAGGTTATTCGGGAAGAATTGCTACACCTTCTGATAAAATGCAGTTATCGTTTATATTTTCCTCATATTATTAATAATCATAGATCATACTGTATATGCTGAATACAAAATTGTACCTGCCAGAAAAAAGTGAATCATGTAATTCATGTTCAGGGTTTGTGCTTGAACCTTTCTGCAGCATTCTGACATGTACCCCCGATCAGAGCTAGAGCTCTCCAATCTGCTAATCTTTTTCTTCCTCTCACCCATCTAATAATTTAATGGTTTTGAAGCAATTTATTCCACTTGACACACCTCAAGCAAGGGCGTATACGTTTCTTTGGGCAGGTGTTATTAAGGGTGTGAACAGCAATAAATTTAAAATGAGTAAAAGGAAATTAACTACATTGTTGGGAACGGCGGGCAAATGTATTTTTAGTAAATTGAGCAACTATTGCTAACAACTTATCAGGACATCATAATGCTGTAACACTACATAATAGATCATTTACAAAGTTCAAAATTGAAACAAATGGTATAGCATGCATCATTTAGTAAAACAGGATAATAATGTATAAATACTGGTGGGCGCTGCTATGGTTGGACAATGGGGAAAAAAAAGCAAAAGGCAAGTAAATCAGATGTTAATGGTACCAACGGAATGACAGGAATTGCTGCTACCACCAATAGGCAAATACCTCAAACCTAAATGAATGAAGAAGTCGCGTGACCAGTGATGTAACTCGTAGAAGGAGGAGCCAAGTAACGTCAGCCTTGGTTGTTACATCGCAACCCGTGCTGGGCAGCTGTGGACCTGTCAGCGGCTTATGAATCACAGAATTTTGTTCATATATGCTTTTAATATCTACTGAAATGTAAGTGTTCCAAACAAGGTTTTCTCGTTCAATACTTTTATTGAGTTTTATAAAACAGCCATAAAGCAAGTTACAAAACAAAAACAGAAGTAGAAATGCTGTTATTGTTACAGAAGTATTATAAATGTTATACTATATAGTGAAGTTTGCACAAAAGGAAGGAACAAAAGAAAAAGGTAGAATTATTAATATGACATTCTGAGATATTAAGATTTTGAGAAGGTATTCAGAACATGGCTGTGGGGAAAAAAAAAAAAAAAAGGAAAAGGAAGAAGTCAGCAGGGTGTGGGTAGGGTAAAGTGGGTAAAGGAGAGGGTATCGAGAATAGAACTTGTACCACAAAAGTTAATACAAAGTAAATAAAATATAAGTCTTAACTACCAAGCATTCAGAACCTGTTCCTCAAAACCCGGTGATAGGCCATGTTTAATCCAAGGGTCCCAAATGCTTATAAAAGTACTAAATTAATCGCAATCCATGGCTTCCATTTTTGCATGTAATAATGCATTATTCATCCTATGTTTAACTTCTACAAGATTCAAAGTTGTAGTCTTCCAAGCTTTGGCTATGGTTTGTTTAGCGGCATTAAGAAGCTGAAGGAATAATTTGAATTGTTGTCGTGTCAGGCATGCAGGTTTTAAATTTAAAATGGCAATCACCGGATCTGGAGCAATATCTATTTCAAACATTTTAGATGCTAGAGAGAATATTTCTTTCCAAAAAACTGTAGCAATTGAGCAATTCCACCATATATGAACATGTGTACCCATTTCCGTACAACCTCTAAAACAAAAGGCCGGATAGTTTGGTGTCAACTTGGCGATTCTAGCTGTACCAAGTACCATCGTGAAAGAACCTTGTATGATGATTCAATTGCAATAATATTTGAAGAAGAAGATTTCGTTACAGACCAGATTTTAGACCATTCTGATTGGTTAAGTGTACGGCCAAGGTCTGTTTCCCATTTCCTGACATAGTTTGGTGTATCTACGTCTGGATTGTTAAGCAATTGAGAATATAGGCTAGAAATTAGACCTCTGGAGTGTGGGTTGTTGATACAGATACATTCAAATTGAGAGAGCTGATTCAGAATGGTACCATTTGTTATAAATGGGGTATAGAAATTTTTAATTTGGAGATATCGTAAAAGTTCTGAATGTGGTAAATTATGTGATTCACAAAGTTCAGGAAAACTTAAGATAGAAGAGCTAGAGACCAGATTAAATAGCCTTGACAGGCCTGACCTAGACCATGCCCAAAATGAATTTGGGAATTCCCAAGCCGGATAAAAGGCTGGATTTCTCAGAAAAGATTGTAGTGGATTGTGTCTAGACTGTAAATTATAATTAGTCTTTAGTCTATCCCATAAAGAGAGAGAATGCTTGGTAATTGGATTAGTAATATGTTTTCGATCTGATGGTTGTAACCATAAGAGATTGGAAATTGAGATGGGGTCACATTCGATAGATTCTATCGTAACTCATAAGGGAATTTCAGTAGTGGCATGATACTTAGTTAATTGTGCCAATTGCGCAGCTTTGTAATATGTGGCAAAATTGGGGAGACCCAGTCCACCCCTTGTTTTGGGGAGAATCAACCAAACAAGGTTTTAAACGAATTACACTATGAGATTGTTTTTGTCTGCCAATACATAACCGAGGAACAATCCCAATCTAATTGAGAGGAGGACTCCAGGGGAAATCCTAAAGACCTACATAGGTGGACTGGCTTACTATCTAGTATTATAGCTTTGGAGTTACAGCATTATCAGAAGATTGAGTGGAAGATTTTGGAGAGATTCCAGGACACCCCCCCTCCTCCCTCATGTGGACTCTATCTTGCACATTATCAATGTGCTACAGGTGAGCGCACATTGCACTCACAGGTGGATACACAGTGAAGATTTTTTCTTAGCACATTACAACATAGAAGGTTTTGATTGATTTAATAGAAGCACTACATGTCACAAGATACCCGCGGACTGTTTTTTCACTAAATGTTTTGATTCCTATGGACTATTTGTGTCACAGTTCATTTGTGGAGTGTTTGCATGTTGTTGCACTGATTATGTCACTGTTTTGACAATTCAGTCACCTTTTTGGATTCAACCACTTCTTACAAGTTTTTTGTTAACTATTTTCTCACTTTCCTTATTTATTCCTCATTTAGTACAGAATAGCGCACTGCCTTTGTCACATTATTATTTATTAGAACAGCACTTCTATTCAAGCTAGTATGGTCCTAAATAAAAATATTGGGGACTGTAAACTGTGGAGATAATATTACCTGTGGATTTAATGTAGCAAATAACTGAAAATAGTGTGCAGCTTTAAAAAAAAGTAATTGTAATGCAACTATTAATGAAATACCAAAGAAGCTATTTAACATTAAAAAAATACAAAACATATAAAGGTGAAAAAATGTCCACTTGTAATTCAAAATCAATGTGACGATCCCATTCTTCACTGAGTAATCAAATAAATCAGTGCATTCTCCACCAATGTGAAAAACCATCACCAAAAATGAATGTATGGAGGCTTACCAGAGTTCCATGGCCTCTTAAATGAATAGAAAGGTCATAATTTGCATGGATGGAAGCTCCCTGGCACACAACTTGATAGTAGATTAAATGCAAAGCCACCTAAAGATGTCAGATTGTTTTCACATAAGAGGTAGAGAGGACCCATAGGGCTGGTTAAAGCGGTTGTAAATCGCTGAACGTTTTTTTTTTTTTCTTCCCTCCAAGGTAAAGGCATAATGTGCTTGTATACATCACATACTAGCACATTATGTGAAACTTACCTGAATACGAAGCATTCTAGCGATGTGAAGTGATCACTGGAGGCCGCTTCCATCTTCACCTGTCTTGCTCCTGGGTTCGCAGACTCTGGCTCTTTGACTGTCCGGAGCCGTGATGACATTACTCGTAGGGGCCGCCATTCATGACACAGGGCTCTTAAGGGGCAGCACGGGTGGCTCACAGGTGGTACCATTAAGCCCATCTCCTTCATGACATTGTTGAAAAGGGGCGGAGCATGGGTGACCTTAAAATTATGCCCCCCCCTGAAAAAAGTTCTGCGGACGCCCATGCCCATCTCTAGAGTCTTTGCTATGATATTTAAGAAGAAAACCCTTCAAAGTACAAGCAGCTAAAGAGGTCAGGGATGGCTTCTTTTAAAGCCCAGCCATCATTTGCCTATAGGCCGGGCAGGAAGCAGTTAAAGAAGAAGTGTGGGATTGGAAAAGGAATAAACATACATACTCACCTAGATGGCTGCAGCCATTGATTGATGCAATGCTGCAGCTGTCCCCCACCAGCTCTAACACCAAGAATTTAGCTATCACCACTGATTACTCAGTTCTCAATCATCTCTGAGCACAGAGCTATGAGACTGGGTTCACACTTATACAAATTGGATGCGGGTTTCCCCGCATCTAATTCCCATGATAGGAAAGTGTGACCAACTCTTAATGGAGCCGGTTCACACACCTCCTGGGGGGACACGGTGCACATTTGAAAAGGGTCCTGTGCGTCTTTTGTTCAGATTCAGGTGCGAATTCAGACAAAAATTTAGACCTGATTCGTACCTGAATCGATGAACAGGGATGCACCAGACCCCCTGCTTTGAGCCATGGCCGCAGCATGTGTGAACCCAGCCTGACTGTCAACAGTGAGTATACATGTTCGCCAGCCGACCATGGATCTTAAATAGCAGTCCAAACCTTTTTTTTTTTTTAATTGAATTTTATTTGGTCAAAGGAAAAAGCAGAAGTTACAAAGTACAATATCATATCATGTGTAAGGGAGGAATATCCTCCCACTTATGAGATTGCAAACAGCTAACAATGTGTTAACATCTTGGTAGTTTCAAACAATGAGAATACACAAATTAGGCCTTTTAGACAATAAGATAGTTTTAGGGTCTCTACGAGGGGAGAGCCATCGAGACCAGAACTGAAAGAGTGGGGGTAGGGGGTCAAAGGCATGTGAGAGCATAGTAGTGAGTGTAGAAAGCGCCAAAGAACTGGTGCGATACATTTAGTACATATTGAGTAAAACAAAATTATGACTGCATAGGTGCGAAAGAGGAAGGGAAGACGGGTATTCACAAAACTTTTTATTGCAAAAGGATCACATCATAACAAGGTAAGTGCAATGTTTCAGAGCCACGCAGGACCCCTTCATCAAGCATGTGTGGCACTTACCTTGTTATGATGTGATCCTTTGGCAATAAAATGTTTTGGACTGCTATGCAAGATCCATGGTGTGCTGGCGAAAATGTAAACTTACCAGTGATTTATCCAGTGTCCAGCTGGTGATCGCTGCAGCACCCACTATAGACACGCCTGTATCTAGGAATGTGTGTCATAGGAATATGAACTTGAATATCAGCACGCGTCTTCACAGGTCGCCCCCGAAGTCGTGCCGCGGTAGTGTGAACCGGCACTAAAGGGCTTGTTTACATTTGCAGCAGCCCTTGCTACTTCCACCACAGATCGCTTTTCAGAGAGGGGCTGGCAACTAGCTGGGAAGCTATATGCTGCCTCCTTAGGGCCCGTTGTAACCCTTAAAAGCCAACACCACTGTGCTGCAATTGCGTGAATTGCACCAATATTGCTTGCTGTAGGAGCCAGGGGGTATAATTTAGCCACCACGTATACAACTTACTGTCTGGCTGCCTTTGCAAATTAAGGGGGGGGGGGAGTTGGGGAAGCAGTAAAACCATGGCCTATTTTTACTGGTCCCCCCCAACCAAAAGTGTAAATGAACCCTTACTGTTTGCTATGAATATGTCAATAGTTTAACGTTCATAGTCTGGGCATGGGTGCACTTTAACCACTTGCCGACTGCCCACAGTAATATTACTGGGGCAGTGTGGCTCCCCTGGGTCCAGTCACGTAGTACTACATGACTGGAGGGGAAGGGGGTTTGGCGGCGCTCGCGCGCCACTGGAGGCGCGCTCCCACTGTGTTTAAATACAGCGGGAGCCGGGACTGCAGGAGGAGAGGCGGCGATTGCCGCCTCCTCCCCCAATCATCTGGTAAACAGAGAGAAGACCCGCCTGCTTATGTAAACAAAGCAGGCGGATCTTCTGTGAGACAGTCAGGGACAGATCTGAAGTTTCAGCTAAGCTGAAACTGCGATCTGTCTGTGTCTGTCACAGAACCCCCCCCCCCCCCCACACAATTAGTAAGCATACAGGCATACATTAACCACTTAAGCCCCGGAGGATTTTGCTGCTAAACGACCAGGGGGTATTTTGCGATTCGGCACTGCGTGAGTTTAACGGACAATTGCGCGGTCGTGTGACGCTGTACCTAAACGAATTTGACGTCCTTTTTTTCCCACAAACAGAGCTTTCTTTTGGTGGTATTTGATCACCTGTGCGCTTTTTACTTTTTGCGTTATAAACAAAAAAGAGCGTACATTTTGCAAAAATTACAATATTTTTCACATTTTTTTATATGAAATTCCCCAAAAAAAAATTTAAAAATCAATATTTTTTAACATTTTCGGCCAATTTGTTTTATGCTACCTATGTTTGGTAAAAAAAATCGCAAAAAGCGTATTTTTATTGGTTTGCGCAAAAGTTATCGCGTTTACGAACAAAGGGAAAGATTTTTGTCATTTTTGTTGTTTTTTTTTTAACGCGTAATGGCGGCGATCTGCGACATTGGGGCAGACAGATCGGACCCTTGACTGACATTTTTGACACTTTTGGGGTTACCAGTGACATTTCTACAGTAATCAGTGCTATACATATGCACTGTTACTGTAAAAATACACTGGTAGTGAAGGGGTTAACTTTATTTGGGAGGGAGGGGCTGTGTGTGTCCCTAGGGGCGTGCTTTCTACTGTGATTGGCTGTGGTTTGAGCTGTAAGGACACTGATCAACGGATCTACATAGTAGATCCGTGTGATCAGTGTCTTTACACCGAGGAGAATGACAGACAGCTTGTTTACACAAGCCGCCTGACTTTCTCCCTCTCCCCCGACGATCGCCGAGTGACCGGCGGACATCGGGTCCGTGACCACGCGGGAGCGGGAGCGCGCCTCCGCGGGCGCGCGCTCGCTCCCCAGAGCCTCACAGGCTAGCGACGTAGACCTACGTCACTCTGCCTGTGAGGGGCTGACTGCCGCAGTAAATATACTGTGAGCAGTCGGCAAGCGGTTAACCCCTTTGATAACTCCCAGGGTTAACCCCTTCACTGCCAATGGCATTATTACAGTAACAGTGCATATTTTTAGCACTGATTACTGTAGTAATGTCACTGGTCCCCCCAAAAGTCTCAAAAATGTCAGTTAGGGGTAAGATCTGTCCGCCGCAATGTCACAGTCCCTGTAAAAATCGCAGATCACTGCCATTACTAGTAAAAAAAAAAAAAAAAAAACAATAAAAATGACATAAATCTTTCCCGTAGTTGGTAGACGCGATAACTTTTGCGCAAACCAATCAAAATACGCTTAATGCAATTTTTTTACCAAAAATATGTAGCAGTAAAAACAAGTTGGCCTAAAATGTTAAAAACTTTCGTTTTTTAAATTTTTTTTGGGAATGTCCTAGAACAGAATGTGAAAAATATATATTTTTTTCACAATTGTGGCTATTTTTTTGTTGATAGCGCAAAAAATAAAAATCGCACAAGTGATCAAATACCTCAAAAGAAAGTTCTATTTGTGGGAAAAAAAGGACATCAATATTGTTTGGGTACAGCGTCGCACGACTGCGCAATTGTCCGCTAAAGTAACCCAGTGCCGAACTGCAAAATAGGGTCATTAACCACTTTAGCTCCGGAAGATTTTGTTGCTCAATGACCAGGCCACTTTTTTCAACTTGGCACTGCGCGACTTTAACTGACAATTGCGCGGTCATGCAATGCTGTACCCAAACTAAATTTACGTCCTTTTTTTTCCACAAACAGAGCTTTCTTTTGGTGATATTTGATCACCTCTGCGCTTTTTATTTTTTATTTTTGCAATATTAATAAAAAAAGAGCGAAAATTTTGCGAAAAATTTATATTTTCTACTTTGACTGTTACTTTGACTATTAAAACATATCCAATATATTCAATTTTTGTCATATATTTAGGCCAAAATGTATTTAGTTACATGTCTTTGACATATAGCAGCACAGTGAGTGGCCGGTAAGTGGTTTTTAAGGGGGCAAATCCTTCCGGGGCTGAAGTGATTAAAGTAAAAGTCTAGGCTAAACTGTTGTAAAAAATTGTATAAATCTCAACTCCTCCTCATTTTTTTTTTAACATAATGGGGAAGGCATTAGAACCCCTGTACAGTTTTTATGTATGGTCCGTTTCCCCATTAGGAAGATTTCCTCATCTCCTGTTGGAATTGGAAACCATGGGAAACCTTTCCAGCAGGCACACGAACTGCAACAATAATTATTTACTAAAATAGGAGAGTTATAGAGCCTCTGTTAGGTTTTTATTACTATCTGTTCCGCCTGTTATTGTTGCAGTATGCTCCCCTCTTCTTGTTCATTTTTGGCCACCCTAACACAGGCTACACATATTGCAGTTTTCATGTAGTTTCCATTACTGATTGCAATAACGATTAACTGGATGAACCTAGCACCAACAGTTTCATCTGTTGCACAGGAGGGGTTATGTATCCCCTGAGATTAGATTTATGTACTTTCAACAGGTTTTTTTTAAAATGTATTTTACACAAGCAAAACCATTTATCATTCTATCCTGTATCTGAAAAGCAAACATTGGAGACTTTTGTTCTTGTATAGTTTGTTCTACTAGTCACAAAGTGACATTTATGATAGTTTAGATAATGATTTAACTGTCACTCTAGAATTCTTGCGAAAAAGTTCATACTTGTAAACAACAGGTGCATCCTGTCTACCTAGAGAAATGTATTGTACTTATATTGTAACTGGCAATGCCTGTGCTTGTAAAAGGGTTTGAATAGAGTACACTAAATACTTTTTACATGTTTCTTTATTTCACCAAGATGAACTGCATACAATGTTTAATTTTGGCAAAAAGAATAGTGAAGATTTAGTGTCGGTTCACAATGATCCGACTCTAAGTCCCCCTGACTTAGGGTCGACTAATGAAGTCGCCCGTGCACCGCGACTTTGGTGCGGCTTGCAACGACTTCCCATAATGGAAGTCAATGCAAGTCGCTCCGACTTTGCAAAAAAATAGTGCAGGAACCTTTTTCTAAGTCAGAGCGACTTGAGTCGCTCTGATTAGAACGGTTCCATTGCACAGCATTGGAAGCTACTTGTCAGGCGACCAAGTCGCCTGACAAGTCCGATCAGTGTGAACCGGCACTGAAGGACACTGCGGTGACTTAAAGTGATATTATTTCCAAAGGAAAAAAAATGTTATACACTAAGCAGTATCTTGATATGCCACACCTGTGAGGTGGATGGATTATCTCGGCAAAGGAGAAGTGCTCACTAACACTAATAGGCCTTTTGTGTACATAGAAAAAGTCTTAGATCTTTGAGTTCAGCTCATAAAAAATGGGGGCAAAAACAAAAGTGTTGCATTTATAATTTTGTTCAGTGTATATTGCAGTATACAAATCCATAAATCCGGCAGTTCATTTTCTTTTCTTTTTTTTTTTTAGGTTTTTTTTGTTCTTTATTTTCACCTGGCAGTAACGCTCTCTCTTTCTTAGGGTGTCACCATTCTGGATGGAAAAGCAACAGAGACACCTTTGGAGAGACATATTGTTACTCTGGGGGAGGGTAGTATTAGATACACTAGCAGATTTAGATGGACTAGACCAATCGTCTTCAAACTGCGGCACGGAGGCCTGATGTGGCTCTTTGTTTCTTTTTTTCCAGCCCTTGGGGCATTATTCCCCCTACTATAAACAGCAGTGGGGCATAGTTCCTGCCACTGACACCAACAATCGGGCAATATTCCTCCCACTGACACTAATTATGGGGCACAATTTCTCCTACTGATACCAATGATAGGGGACAATTCCTCCCACTGATACCATTAATGGGGCACAATTTCTCCCACTGATACCAATGATGGGGCATAATTCCTCCCACTGATACCAATGATAGGGGACAATTCCTCCCACTGATACTAATGATGGGGCACAGTTCCTTCCACTAACACCAATGATGGAACACAATTCCTCCCACTGACACCAATGAAGGGGGCATTATTCCTCCCACCGATACCAATGATAGGGGACAATTCCTCCCACTAATACCAATGATGGGGCATAATTCCCCCCACTGATACCATTAATGGGGCACAATTCTCCTGACTGATACCAATAGGGGACAATTCCTACCACTGATACCAATGATGGGGCATAATTCCTCCCACTGATACCAATGATGGGGCACTCTTCCTCCCACTAATACCAATGATGGGGCATAATACCTCCCGCTGATACCAATGATGGGGCACTATTCCTCTCACTGGAGTGGGGCATTGTTTACTCCCATTGACACAAGGACATTTATTTCTCCTGCTGGACACAGTCTACCCCCTTCCCCCCTAAAATTTGAAGGACAGTAAATTGGCCCTTAGTTTAGAAAGTTTAGTTTTGTTTTCTTTTGGGGTAAATGTTTTACATAAATTAATAAAAGCTGATCATTGTGAACACTGCTGTCAGTGGTTTGCCACAACATACTGACTGCTACTTTTGCTGGACAGCTTGATCTGTTGAAGGAAGTTAAAAAAACAGACTTACTGGTTGGATCACAAAATGAAAATACAGGGAAAAAGGGCTAAAAAAAAAAAAAAAAGGAATGCAGCTACCACATACTGTATAAGAACTGGTAAGCTGCGAACTATATATAATTTTTCCTTTTAAGTTTAATTCTACTTTAAATTGGAACTATGCCCACCTCTACTCCACTGCTGTGTTGTCCTGGAGCTCCCTCAATGGCTGCTGACATCTTTGGCCGGTTTTCTTCTGGTTTCTGATCTTCGGCCATTACTTGAATAGACTTTTTCAGTTACTAAAGGCCCACTCTAAGGATGTTTTGTTAAATACAGTGCAACATTACCCTTATAGATGACTGCCGAAGTCCATTATTTCTCTTGCTCACTCTGCGAGATAGTATGTCAGAAAGCTTTCCCATTCAGTTGAATAAATAAAAGTCACTGCCTTTCAGTTGTACCTCAAAACAATAGCAAATAATGAAATGAAATATTTCATAATTTATTGCATGCATTGCCAGGCATGTTCCTATAAACAAAACAGAAAAAAAAAAACTCAACAAAGAGAGTTTTGTCCCTTAACAATATCCATTGTAAATTCCTGATTGATAAATAAAAGCACCATTCATAAAATGTAGTGCTCAGTAAAATATGTGTCATTTCTCATTCATAGTATCTACTGAAATCGTTTAGAGTTTATAAAGAGAGGATTGTGATCAGCCGATAAGGTACCCAAAGCCCTGGATATATAAATGATTTGTTACAGAAGATTCAGAATAAGATTTAGTCAACTGAAGAACCCAGTTCTGATGAGAATGTCAGGACTGCGAAAGAATAAAATAGAGAAGTGGCCCCATGGGATTGTCACCCTGTAATGTTCTGGTACCTTTGGGTACCCTAATTACTCTTTCATAAGTGTATGCGCCCCACCATTCTCTTTTGGTAAGGTGCGCATACACCTTTAAGACTGATGCTGTCATCACTGAGCGCCGGACTGGATGGCTATTTAGATCGCCAGCTCTCACTCACATGTGTTCATTCAAACTGCTTTGTGCCTTGATGCTAACCTGTCTTGAAGCTCTCATGCTTGCAAGCATACCTCGCTGTCGGAACCACGCTGCGCTGATCCCTGTATCCCGCTACCGGATCATCCGCTCTTGCCGAACCTCTCCTCTGCTACATTGCTATTAGTGATAAGTACCCCACAGGGGAAACCTCTATAACCTTTATACTAAAGCTTACACTATCTAGCTCTGCATACTAAGGACTATTACTACATCTGCATTATCTAAGATTGCTAGCTCTTGAGCCTACTACCACCTGTTCTTGCACTGGGTTGATCTCTCTTGTATGTCCACCTGCTACTCTGTCATCTACTACCATACATGATTGCTAAACCTATCTGCATCCCATCTGCTACTATCTTACTTTCAAGAACATTTCTGTCATCTACCATCTCTACCCAACCTGTCTCTTCAGCCTATCATCACTGTGTTACTATATACATAAGTCACTCTAGGAAACATCTTATTGAGTGTGTGTATTTACTTGCTGAATTGAGATCATCCACACATGATGAGTCATTGAGAGTTGGGAATGGTGTCTCAGCGTTTCTCTACATGACTACTGAAGTGGAATATTTCTGCAGCTGAAAATCCACATCATACGTAAAACGCAGGAGCGTTACAGATTGAACGAACCTCAAATGGATTCAGCAGAAATAACCACTCAGATGACACAATTAAAACAGCAAGTAACTGCGTTAATACACGCACTTGCTGAATTAAAAATAGACAATCAGGCTCTGTCGCATCAGGTAATTAGACTGACACAACTTACCACTGCTCAGTCCCCTGAACCCAAAATAAATCCTCCTTTGGTATTTACAGGCGATCGCAAAAAATTTTGCGAATTTAAAAACGCATGTGAGTTACTTTTCTTGCTAAAACCCCGTACCTACCTTACTGATCACATTAAGGTTTGTACTATTATTTCTTACCTAACAGGCGATCCTCGGGCCTGGGCAGACTCTCTTTTTGAGAAAAACGACCAGCTTCTCAACTCCTATGCCTTGTTCCTAGCAGAACTCACTAGCCTATATGATGATCCCAATAGACAGAGTACTGCCGATCTTCAATTAAGATCCTTGAAACAAGGTAGGAGACCTGTAGAAGACTTTGTCGCAGAATTCAAGAGATGGACCCTTGATTCAGAATGGAATGATGCATCTCTGAAAACCCAATTTAGGCTTGGCCTATCAGAGGCCGTTAAAGACGAGCTCGCCCGAGCGGATCTGCCAAAAACCCTGGATGCATTGATACAACTCAGTATCACCATAGATAGAAGACTACGAGAAAGAAAGGCTGAGAAAATGGGAATGCCATTATCCAGTTCTTCTCGGATTTCGGCCGTTGACCCTGTTCCTATGGAGATAGGAACCATACGCCCACCTCTATCAACTATGGAAAGAGCCAAAAGACGATCTGGTAATCTCTGCTTGTACTGTGCATCCCCAGATCACAAGATAAACGTCTGTCCCCTAGTCTACAAAAAGAAGGGTGAGTGTTCACATGTCCTCCTAGGGGGATTGACAACTTCAATCACTAACCCTTACCTTTCTGTTTGCTTAACATTACAGTGGGACCAGAACAGGATTACTACTAAGGCCATGATTGACACAGGATCTTGTGGAAATTATATTGACATACGTTTTGCTGCTTTAAATAAAGTTCCTATTATTTCTAAACTTAAACCTGTCTCAGTAAATCTTATTAACGGTGTTCCTTTATCCTCTGGTCCGATCACTGATCAGACACAGGCACTCCTAGTCACTACTAACGGGTCTCATATGGAGACCACTACCTTCGATCTAATACCTTCACCCCACTTTCCCATTGTGTTGGGACTTCCCTGGTTGCACACACATCAACCAACCATAGATTGGAAGGAACGGACCCTGGCCTTCCTCTCTTGCTATTGCGAGGGTACGTGTAACCTCCCGTCTTTCGGGAAGATCCTGTCTGTGGTGACAGATGAGATTGCACCACTATGTTATCAGGATCTCTCTGAGGTTTTTCTTGAGAAAAATGCTCAAGCACTACCTCCCCATCGAGACTATGATTGTAGCATTGATCTACTCCCAAATAGCAAATTGCCGTTCGGTCATGTTTATCCTCTTTCACAGGATGAACTTTCCCATCTCAAAGACTATTTGGATGAGAATTTGAAGAAAGGTTTTATTAGACCTTCCACTTCTTCCACAGCAGCAGGACTCTTTTTTGTCCGCAATAAGGACTCAAGTCTCAGGCCTATCATCGACTATAGGCAATTGAATGCTATTACAATAAAAGATCGCTATCCTCTACCGCTTATCCCTGAGCTCATTGAGCAGGTGCGTGGAGCTACCTATTTTTCAAAATTGGATCTGAAGGGAGCATACAATCTCATTCGAATCCGTGATGGACACGAGTGGAAGACTGCATTCAGAACCAGATACGGATTGTTCGAATATCTTGTAATGCCATTCGGGCTATGCAACGCCCCTGCAGTTTTTCAACGATTTATAAACGATATTTTCAGAGACTTACTAGATGTCTGTGTTGTGGTATATCTGGACGATATACTTATATATTCACGATCCCTGTCTGAACACATAAGACATGTAAGACTAGTATTATCGAGATTGCTTGCACACAACCTTTATGTGAAACTGAAAAAATGCTTGTTTCATAAAGAAGAGGTACTGTTTCTAGGCTACATCATATCCAAAACAGGAATCGAGATGGACATGAGTAATATATCCTGCATTCAGGATTGGCCTACACCAACCACACGCAAGGCGCTACAGCGATTCCTTGGATTTTCGAATTTCTACAGGAAGTTCATCAGAAACTTCTCTGCCATTGTGAGACCCCTCACACAGCTCACTAGCATTAAAAAACCATTCAAATGGTCAGATGAAGCAAATAAAGCTTTTCACCTGTTAAAGACAAGGTTTACTTCTGCTCCCATATTACGTCATCCAGACCCATCCCTCCAATACATTCTGGAAGTAGATGCGTCAAACATGGCAGTAGGAGCAATACTCTCCCATTGACCAACTCACACTTCACCACTTCATCCAGTCGCCTTTTTTTCTAAATCCCTAAGCAGTCCAGAGATAAATTACCCCGTGGGTGAAAAGGAACTGCTTGCTATAAAATTGGCTCTGGAGAATTGGCTACATCTACTCGAAGGCACCCAATTACCAATACTTATATACACGGACCATAAAAATCTCCAATATCTTCAGACTAACAAAACTCTCTCTCACCGACAGGTACGATGGTCACTATTCTTTCTAAGGTTTAACTTCCTAGTGACCTACACACCTGCAGATAAGAACAAAAAGGCAGATGCACTATCACGACTAACTGAAGAAAACTACTTTGAAATCCCTTCCGTTCCTATAATACCTCACAAACGCATTATTGGAGTTGTCCGTTCCTTGAAGGAAGAGGTTTTGCATGGTATAAGTTTGGATTCACCCCCACCACAACTAAATACTGATGCAGAAGGCTTCCTCTACTACAACGACAAACTTTACATACCACCTACCATACGCACCAAGATCTTGGAATTATCGCATGATGTGCCTATGGCAGGACATATGGGTATGACAAAGACTCTTAATCTGATTATCAGACAATTCTGGTGGCCTGACATGAAAACATCTATACAAAAATTCGTCTCTTCATGCAATGTCTGTGCCAGGTCCAAAATTGACACTACGAGACCATCCGGTCTACTATGCAGTCTACCAATACCCCAAACTCCATGGGAAGTTGTGTCCTTGGACTTTATAGTGGAATTGCCTCCTTCCAAAGGATTTAATACCATCTTAGTGTCAGTGGACCATCTGACAAAAATGGCACATTTCATTGCTATTCGCAGACTACCTTCGTCCAAACAAACGGCAGAACTCCTGATGAAACATGTCTTTTAGTTACATGGTATCCCAAAAACTCTTCTGTCTGACCGTGGATCACAATTTATTTCCAAGTTCTGGCAAGAACTATGTCACATACTACGGATCGAGCGGAAGCTCACTTCTCCTTACCATCCGCAGACCAACGGACAGACTGAAAGAGTCAACCAATGCATCGAGCAATATTTACGTTGTTACACTTCTTACCAACAGGATGATTGGGTGGATCTTCTCCCTCTGGCAGAATTTGCCTACAACAACGCAACCCACAGTACGACCAAGCAGAGTCCGTTCTACTTGAACTATGGGTTTCATCCCTCTATTCTTCCACCACGCATCCTTCCTTCAAATAACCCAGTAGCCTCAGACTATCTTACCCAAATAAAGGACTCTCTGGGTTTGCTTAACCACTTTACCACCGGAGGATTTTGCTGTCTTCCGTCCAGGCCACTTTTTGCGATTCGGCGCTGTGCGACTTCAACTGACAATTGCGCGGTCGTGCGACGCCGTACCCAAACGAAATTTACGTCCTTTTTTTCCCACAAACAGAGATTTCTTTTGGTGGTATTTGATCACCTGTGCGATTTTTACTTTTTGCGCTATAAACAAAAAAAGAGCATTTATTTTGAAAAAATAACAATATTTTTAACATTTTTTATATGAAATTCCCCCCAAAAAAGATGTAAAAACCAATTTTTTAAAAAATTTTTGGCCAATTTGTTTTCTGCTACCTATGTTTGGTAAAAAAAAATCGCAATAAGCGTATTTTGATTGGTTTGCGCAAAAGTTATTGCGTTTACTAACAAAGGGAAAGATTTCTGTCATTTTTGGTGTTTTTTTTTTTAACGAGTAATGGCGGCGATCTGCGATTTTTTTTGCGGGACTGCGACATTGCGGCGGACAGATCGGACCCTTGACTGACATTTTTGACACTTTTGGGGGTACCAGTGACATTACTGCAGTAATCAGTGCTATATATATGCACTGTTACTGTAAAAATGACACTGGCAGGGAAGGGGTTAATTTTATTGGAGAGGGAGGGGTTAATGTATGCCTGGTGCTTACTGACGTGTAGGGGGGGAGGTGACTTTGTGAGTCATGGACAGATCGGATGTCCAGCTATGCTGAACAGTCCGATCTGTCACTCCCTGTCACTATGGAGATCCGCCCGCTGTGTTTACACACAGCGGGCGGATCTCCAGACTCGATCCCCGATGATCGGGTAAGAGCAGCGGCGATCGCCGCTGCTCCTCCCCTGGCCCGACTCCCGCTGTGGATGAAAACAGCGGGAGCGAGCCTCCGGCGGCGCGCAAGCGCCGCCCAGAAGGGGGAGTGTCTGACGACGTTAATACTACGTCGTCAGACGATAACGAACCACTCTGCCGCAGTAGTATTACTGTGAGCAGACGTAAAGTGGTTAATACTACCATTGCACACGCTCATAGTCAACAAAAGAAGTACTATGATCTTCGCAGAAGACCTTCTCCTCAGTACGCTATCGGGGACCTCGTTTGGCTCTCAACAAAAAATTTAAGACTGAAAATCCCTAGCAAAAAGCTTGGACCTCTGTTCTTGGGACCTTTCCCAATCAAGAAACTTATTGGAAAAGCTGCAGTACAGCTTACATTGCCAATAGACCTCAAAATACATCCCATTTTCCATGTGTCGCTACTGAAGCCCCATGTTCCTGACCAAGGAATAAGACCTACTATCCCACCTCCTCCTCCTGTACAAGTTGAAGGTGGAGAAGAATATGAGATAAAAGAGATTCTGGATTCTCGTATCCACAGAGGAAGACTTCAGTACTTGGTTCGATGGAAGAACTATGGGCCCCAAGACGACACCTGGCTAAACACCTCTGACATACATGCCTCTAGATTAATCCGCAATTTTCATGCGAAGTACCCAGACAAACCAGCTCCAGAGGCCTTCAGGAGCCGGCCTTAAGGGGGGGGGGGTACTGTAATGTTCTGGTACCTTTGGGTACCCTAATTACTCTTTCATAATTGTATGCGCCCCACCATTCTCTTTTGGTAAGGTGCGCATACACCTTTAAGACTGATGCTGTCATCACTGAGCGCAGGACTGGATGGCTATTTAGATCGCCGGCTCTCACTCACATGTGTTTGTTCAAACTGCTTTGTGCCTTGATGCTAACCTGTCTTGAAGCTCTCATGCTTGCAAGCATACCTCGCTGTCGGAACCACGCTGCGCTGATCCCTGTATCCCGCTACCGGATCATCCGCTCTTGCCGAACCTCTCCTCTGCTACATTGCAATTAGTGATAAGTACCTCTATAACCTTTATACTAAAGCTTACACTATCTAGCTCTGCATACTAAGGACTATTACTACATCTGCATTATCTAAGATTGCTAGCTCTTGAGCCTACTACCACCTGTTCTTGCACTGGGTTGATCTCTCTTGTATGTCCACCTGCTACTCTGTCATCTACTACCATACATGATTGCTAAACCTATCTGCATCCCATCTGCTACTATCTTACTTTCAAGAACATTTCCTTTCAAGTGTCTGTCATCTACCATCTCTACCCAACCTGTCTCTTCAGCCTATCATCACTGTGTTACTATATACATAAGTCACTCTAGGAAACATCTTATTGAGTGTGTGTATTTACTTGCTGAATTGAGATCATCCACACATGATGAGTCATTGAGAGTTGGGAATGGTGTCTCAGCGTTTCTCTACATGACTACTGAAGTGGAATATTTCTGCAGCTGAAAATCCACATCATACGTAAAACGCAGGAGCGTTACACACCCCTAACACCCATGGGATTGTACACCCCATTAACACCCATCATACCATAAGAACATACCTAAAACATAAAATAAACACACAACAAGGATTGTGGAAAAGTTTAGGCTGTGGCCCCTTTATTGGGTTTAAAACTATTTTAATTATGAAATTAACTTTATCTTTTAATACCAAACAGACCAACATGCTTAGTCACTACCGACTCAAACAGCAATATCTTATACCAACCAAATAACAGTTTACCAACCCCTGACCACCCACAAAGTGGGCGACATTACCCAAAAAGATGGACCTTCAATATCAAACAGAACTGTTAACCAATAACAGACCAACATGCTTAATCACTAAGACCCAAGCAGCAATATCTTATACCAATAACAGCGTACCAACCACTGTCCACCCACAAGGTGGGTGATGTTACCCACATAAAGTTGGACCGCAACGAGGGGAAATATCAAAGGGTGAGGGAGGGTGGGGGGAGCAGGTCAAAAGATCCAGTAGGAAGGCTGAGGAGAATCCCAGCGGTGAGTCCAGCTGACAGACCTTAGGTAAATGCTGACTCCGCCCAGTGACAGGTGAAGATATAAGTAAAAGGTTACATTCCTTAGCTAGATGTTTCCCTCCAAAAGATTTGTCACCAATCCAGTGCTCAGCAGCTGAGGTAAATCTTCCTTGTAACAGCAGGCAGCTTGTTACCAGAAACACAAAGGCGTGACAATCCCTCTGGGCCACTTCTCTAATTTATTCCTTTCTTAGCCCTGACATTTGTTTTATAAATAAGACTAAGGCCTTTTTAAGGGATACCAAACACATTATTCAAATTTTGGAGGGCCTCACATGTCAACCTGGTTGTATATTGGTGACTGCAGTGGAGTGGGCCCTGGGTAGGTCTAGTTTTTCCAATAAACATAGGAGATACCTACTTCAATGTTTAGATTTCTGTCTTAACAGAAATTATTTTTGGTATGATTGTCAATTTTACCTCCAGGTCAAAGGAGTTGTAATGGGCGCTTGGTTCACCCCCAGTGTGGCCAATCTTCTTATGGCACATTGGGAGGAAGAGACAGTTTTCCAACACCGTCCAGAGCAGCTCATTTGTTACCAGAGGTACGTTGATGATCTGTTTATGATTTTGGGGGGGGGGGGGGACTTAACTAGCCGTCAATCCTTTATGGATAAACTACATCTTAATAAAAAAAAATATAGTTCTTACATGGAACACAGAAACGGATAGGATGGTATTCCTAGATCTGCAGATATTTAAAGAGGGAGATTGTTTTAGGACCCGAAATTATTTTAAGCCAACAGACAGGAATGGTTATATCCCCTTGGACAACTGCCATCATAAATCATGGCTATGCAACATCCCCAGGGGACAATTTGTCAGTTTGAGAAGGAATTGCTCCTCGGAAGCAGATTTTATTTTACAGTCCCATATCCTTACTGATAGATTTCTACAGAAGGGATATCCGAAAGAAATTTTGCAGAAAGAGGTAGAGAAAGTAAAAAATTTGGATAGGAATGTTTTGATTTCAGGTCCCAAAAAAGAAAGGGAGAGCAGGCATGAATTTAAAAATGGTTTGGGTTACAATATTCAGTTTAAGAAGGTTGAGAGGATCATTTGTAAACACTGGGGCATTTTACTAAGGTATATAGTTTTGGGTTCCATATTGCCAGCCCGCCCTATTTATATAAAGACGGACCCCCACCTTGAGGGATAAGATCACCCCAGGGGTTGTAGATCCCCTTATTCAGAAGGAAAATACGTTATTTTCCTTTTTATTGGGATTGTATGCCTGTGGGCGGTGTTCTGCTTGCAGACATTCTAAATGTAATATTGAAAAAGGAAAATTATTTTCTGCTTCTGTTACAAGTAAAAATGATAAAACTAAGGACCTTCAGATACCTGAAGTATGCAGGGAGTGGTCTATATGTTGGAGTGCAAGTGTGGCCTCAACTTTGTGGGTAGGACCTTCAGGGCACTGCATATACGTATAGGGGAACATGTAAACAATATTAAAAAAGGTCTTAAAACCCATAATGTTTCCAAACATTTTAGGTACCATCTAAACAGGGACCCCAGAGGATTGAGGTTCTGGGGAATAGAGAGAGTAAATAGACACTGGCGAGGGGGTAACTTTTTAGGCAACTCAGTCAAAGGGAGTCATTTTGAATCTATGAGACATGGGTGCTCGTACCCTCAGGAATAAATGTAGAGTTCTATTTTTATATCTAATAGATGATCTGGTTTGTAGTTTTCAGCAGTTGTATTTGTATTCTTATCAATTAATTTTTATTATGTGTTTCGGATTCTTGATTTTATTATTGTTTTGTGGGGGGTATTATTTGGAACCATGTGAAGGATAGCCAAGGGTGCATTTATACTTGTTTAGATGTTATATTATTAAAGGGATATACATAGACATCTTTTTCCCATGTGGGCTGGTTTCCCAGGGGTCCGTTAAGCTAGTTCCATAGCAAGGATGTATTGGCTTTTACCATCAGAGGGCATTGTGGCTATAGAAGTCATTTCCTATACCCAATTGCCAACACTAGAGGTTGCATTGGTCGTAACGAGGTCCGTGGTTACCATGGATGCCAGCTCTGTATTTGAGGGAGAAGGTCACTATGTGGCTCCACTCCACTGACAAAGTTCCGTAGGTCGTAAGTAACGTGTACGGGAGAAGCCACAACGTATGACGTCACCCGCTGCTATCCTGCTCGGCCGCCATGAGACCGGTGGTTTGTTATATTGATGCTGCTTATCAAGAGAATGTGATTGTGAGTGTTCTAGTTTATTAAAATGTGCATATTTAAACAAGTAGAGAGCACTTAGATTTTTTATTATTTTACATGTACTCAAATACGAGTGGAAGTCCAGGAGTTTCTGTTATCTGTTGTAAAACTCCCTTGACCAGACAGGAGCTGGTATTCATTTGGCTATATAAGGAGTTGGTATGAGAAAGACTTGGAATGAGATGAGACCACCACTGCTACATATACCTCGATTCCTTGTATGGGATTAGTGCTTATGAACTGCTGGTAACACAGAAGTCATTGGATTGAGGTGGGCGCGGTGTGTGTCTGGGTGTGAAGGGATACATCACCTGAAGTATCGTGTTTCCATTTTCCTTCACTGATATTGTGGAACTTGGTGTCTTAATAAGGGACTTTTGGGCTCTACTATGGACTTCTAATTACATATATTTATATCCTATTTCAGATAAATTTGTAACAAGCATATTGCACCGCACTGTCTTTCTTTTGTCTATACTGTATGCAGGCTTGTAACCATTTCAGTAAGTCTTTTCCAAGTAGATTACATGGTACAGTGTCAAAAAAAAGCAGCTTATGAAACATATTTTGGTTTCCAATCCCTATTTGTATGGGGGGCGTTTTCTTGAGAGGGGTGGACTTTCCTCCCACTCCAATTGCTAGTGGCCCAGATGTAAGGGGGATGTCCTTTGGTAGGCAGGACTTTTTAATTATAGTCCGGGTAGAGCCAGAATCAACTAAGCATTTCGTCCTGTACGCATGATGTGAAATTTAACACCGCCTACAATCCTGCAGATGAAACACATGGGTGAACACAGGTTCTTTGGTTATTTAAATGTTTAGTGTATCGTGGCGGACATAGTCTTCAGACTGCTTTATGTTACTACTTACTGCCCTCCTGCCTTGCACCCCTGCGTGGGTCGATATCTGAGACTAAGGTCTGCTGTTGTGTTCTTTGTATTTGTGTGAAAAATGAATAAAAAGATAAAAAAAAATAAAAATAAAAAATAAAAAACTTTCTCAGTCTTTTCTAGTCTCACATCTAGCAAGCCTGAAATGGGAAGTTTCCCCTGCCTGTAGGGCATATTGTGACATTAGCATTGTCATCTGCACTTTTCTGTGCGACCTTGTTTAGATCAGCGGAACCAAGGACTATTCTCAGCAATTGAGCCATGTCCACCTAACATAGATCCTGAGTTTCTTTTAATTTGTTCATTTCCTGCGTAAAGACAGTAAGTGCATACTATTGGTTGCCCATCATCTAGTCCTTGTCTTGTATTGGTAATTATGCAAACAGGATATGTATAATATCTTAAAGCCAAGTATAGCTTGATTTTCTTCCTGGGCAGCTATACTCTCAAAGTCTCATATAACTTGGTTCTTGGTGTGCCTGATAACTTGGAGAAGGAGGAGGATGTGGACCTGGGTAAAAGGGTGCTTTAGGATACATAGGTACTGAGGGGCAGACTCGAGATTACTTTTTGGATGAAAGAGGGGTCTTTTTAAGGGTTGACCGAACCCTGACTGTTCGGGATCGTATCGGACTTTTGGGTATTCGGTACCCGGACACAGACCCGAACATTTCACTGTATGTTCGGGTACTGTCCATTGTTCAGTAATGTTATTTGATGTTTTGGCGCTGTTTTAATGGCGCGGTTTCAACAGGTGCAAGGCAGCCAATCAGCAAGCGTTTAACTAGTGTGCCCTTAGAAGCCATCAGAGCCATGTCTAGTAATGGCATGGCTGTGATTGGCCAGTGCAGCATGTGACCCAGAGTCTATATAAGCTGGAGTCACATAGCGCCACGCGTCACTTTGCTCAAACTATACTAGGGAGAGGTTCCTGATGCTGTTGAGGGAGAGATAGGGAGGTTATTGTTGGGTCAGGCTGGAGATTGCTTTGAGGGAAAGCATAGGAAGAATCTTCTTTAATCAGACAGCGATCTACATTGATTTAATTGTGTGGGGGTGCACTGTACAATCTTTTTGCCCGGAGGGATAGATAGGAGATTATTGTAGGGGCAGGCTGAAGATTGCTTTGAGGGAAAGAATAGGAATAATCTTCTTTAATCAGACAGCGATCTACATTGATTGTATTGTGTGGGGGTGCAGTGCACGATCTTTATGCCCTGACCTGAGCCCAGTAAGGAGGAGAAAGGAGAAAAAAAAACTTTTAGCGACGTGCGGTGCTGCACATTTAATGCAAGCTCAGTGCATATGTGTCTGCTTAATCTGCATTTAAAAAAGAAAAAAACTTTTTTCCTTCATATTTTACTTTGACATACATTGTTTAGACAGACACTGCTTTTCTAACCTGCTCTTCAAAAAGCACCAATGTAAGGGGAAAATAATTATTTTTCAGTGTTAAGGGAAAAAAAAATATTTTTCAGTTTTTCATTCAAATGGGGTTTTTTTTTTTTATTCAATAGCGGAATAGAACAACAACAGTATCCAACCTTACATAGTTACATAGTTAGTGAGGCTGAAAAAAGACACAAGTCCATCCAGTTCAACCTATGATGTGTGTGTGTGTTTGCTTTTAACCGTACATTGTATACCCCTGTATGTTGTGGTCTTTAAGGTGTCCATCCAATAGTTTTTTGAAACTATCAATGCTCCCCGCTGATACGACTGCTTGTGGAAGAGAATTCCACATCCTTACCGCTCTTACAGTGAAGAACCCCTTACGCACTTTAAGGTTAAACCGCCTTTCCTCAAGTTTTAGTGAGTGGCCACGTGTCTTATTGTATCTCCTTTCTCTGAATAGTTTGTTCCTTATGCTAGGGTCGCCAGTACAGTATTTGTACATTGATATCATATCCCCCCTCAATCGTCTCTTCTCCAGAGAGAATAGGTTCAGTGCTTGTAGTCTTTCCTCATAGCTGATGTCCTCCATTCCCCTAATTATTTTTGTTGCCCTTCTCTGGACTTTCTCCAGTTCCAGCACATCCTTCCTGAGGACCGGTGCCCAGAACTGGACAGCATACTCCAGATGTGGCCGGACCAGAGTCTTGTAGAGTGGAAGAATAATCTCTTTATTTCTGGAGTGAATCCCCTTTTTTATACAACCCAGTATTCTGTTGGCTTTGCTTGCGGCGGCTTGGCATTGCATGCCACTGCCAAGCCTGTTGTCTACCAGTACCCCCAGGTCCCTTTCCATCCTAGACTCACCCAGAGGTTCCCCCCCTAGTGAGTAGCTTGCTTTCTGGTTTCTGGCCCCCAAGTGCATTACTTTACATTTTTCTACATTAAATCTCATCTGTCATGTAGTTGCCCACCCCGTTATTTTGTTCAGGTCTGCTTGCAAAATTTCCACATCCTGCATAGA
Source organism: Pelophylax lessonae (assembly GCF_965119305.1). NCBI lineage: Eukaryota > Metazoa > Chordata > Amphibia > Anura > Ranidae > Pelophylax > Pelophylax lessonae. Next base: position 202,218,346 of record NC_138772.1, read on the forward strand.
AGATATTGGCATGCCTAATTTAATATCATCTGCAAATACTGAGATTGTACTAGATATCCCCTCCTCTAGATCATTTATGAATAAATTAAACAGGATTGGTCCCAGGACAGAACCCTGGGGGACCCCACTTTCCACACCCACCCAATCCGAGTACTCCCCATTTATCACCACCCTCTGTACTCTCCCCTGGAGCCAGTTCTCTATCCAGGTACTCACCTTATGGTCCATACCTACCTCCCTTAGTTTGTACAGTAAGCGTTTGTGGGGAACGGTGTCAAAGGCCTTTGCAAAGTCCAGATACACCACATCCACAGGCTTACCTTTATCTAAGTGGCAGCTCACTTCATCGTAGAAGGTTAATAGATTGGTTTGGCATGAACGATTTTTCATGAATCCATGCTGATTACTACTTATAATACCGTTTTCATTACTAAAGTCTTGTATGTGGTCCCTTATCATCCCCTCCAAAATTTTGCAGACTACTGATGTTAGGCTGACCGGCCTATAGTTACCCGGGATATATCTCGGCCCCTTTTTAAATATTGGTACCACGTTGGCTTTTTTCCAATCAGCTGGCACCATACCCGTCTGTAAACTATCCATAAAGATCAAGAATAATGGTCTGGCAATCACCTGGCTGAGCTCATTAAGAACCCTTGGGTGCAAGCCATCCGGTCCAGGGGATTTATTTATGTTAAGTTTCTCTAGTTTAGCTCTAAGTCTATCCTCTGTTAGCCATGGCGGCACTTCCTGAGGTGTATTATTTAGTTCGGCCTTACAAGCGGGGTTCGTGTAGCCCCCCGATTCCTTTGTGAAGACTGAAGAGAAGAAATTATTTAACACTTCGGCCTTTTCTCTGTCCTCTGTGGCCATTTTTCCTTTATCATCTTTTATGGGGCCAATGTGCTCTGGCCTCGCTTTCCTACTGTTTATATACTTAAAGAACTTCTTGGGGTTCTTTTTACTCTCCTCCGCTATATGTCTCTCGTGTTCTATTTTAGCCGCCCTGATTTCGTCTTTACATTTCTTATTACACTCTTTGTAGTGCTTAAATGCTGCCAATGACCCCTCAGTCTTGTATTTTTTGAAGGCCTTTTCTTTAGCTCTAATATACATTTTTATGTTGGAGTTTAGCCACCCAGGGTTTAGTTTTGCTCTTTTAAATTTATTTCCCTGTGGAATGCACTGGCCCACCCCCTTGTTAAGTATGCTCTTGAAGCACTCCCATTTTTCCTCCGTGTTCTTTGTTCCCAGGGTTCTATCCCATTTGATATTTTCTAGCAGCGAGCGCAGTTTAGGGAAATTGGCTCTTTTGAAATTCAGTGTCCTTATATTACCCTTGTGTTTCCTATTACTGTAATTAATACTGAAACCAATTGACCTATGGTCACTGTTCCCTAAGTTGTCCTGTATTTCTATATCCGTGAGCAGGTCTGTATTGTTGGTAATCAGTAGGTCAAGTACTGCATTGTTTCTTGTCGGTGCATTCACCATCTGACCCATGAAATTGTCCTGCAAAACATTTAGGAACTGCCGAGCCTTGGCTGAATGCGCGGTTCCTTCTGCCCAGTCTATATCAGGATAATTAAAGTCCCCCATTATAATGACATTTCCCATCCTTGCTGCCAATCCTATCTGTAACATGAGGTCCGCCTCACCCTCCTCCCTCTGGTTGGGGGGCCTATAGCATACGCCCAATATTACCTTCCCCACCGTGCCTTTCCTTTGAAGCTCTACCCATAGGGATTCTGCCTCGTCCATAGCTCCATTATTAATATCATCCCTCATATTTACCTGTATACTGTTCTTAATATACAAACATACCCCTCCCCCTTTTTTACCCTCTCTATCTCTGCGATAAAGGGAATACCCCTGAATGGTCGCCATCCAGTCATGAGAGCTGTCAAACCAAGTCTCAGTTATCCCCACAAAATCTAAGTCCTCCTCAAACATCAGCAGCTCCAGCTCTCCCATCTTGTTGGCCAGGCTTCTGGCATTGGTATACAAGCCTCGTAATTTTGATGTTTTTAGGCTGCTCTCTTGATTTTTCCCCGTACCCACCCTGGGTATAGGAGCTCCGAACACCCTACCGCTAATGCCCCCATTTCTGCCCTCTGAAACTTGCTTTCCACTGGCTAATTCTACATCTGTACCCTCCCCCCCATTCCCTAGTTTAAAAGCCCCTCTAACTTTTTGGCCATCCTCGCAGCCAGTACGGCTGCACCCACCCCATTTAGGTGCAATCCGTCCCTACCAAAGAGCCTGTTAGGCGTGCGGTGTGTAGCGGCCATTTCATGCAAGCTGAGTGCATATGTGTCTGCTTAATCTGCATTTAAAAAAGAAAAAACTTTTTTCCTTCATATTTTACTGTGACTTACAGCGTTTAGACACTGTATTTCAAATCTGCTATTCAACAAGCACCAATTAAGTGGACAATTATTTTTCAGATTTTCATTTATACGTTACAGTGCGATACACCCATTGCATACTGTTGTTGTATTCCGCTTTGAAATAAAATCCCATTTAGGGGAAAATAAATAAATTGCAGCCTAGTCTGCATATGGTACAGTGAAATACACCCATCGCATTCTGTTGTATTCCGCTTTGCAATAAAAACCTATTTAGGGGATAAAAAGTTAATTTGCAGCCTAGTCTGCATACGTTACAGTGATATACACCCATTGCATACTGTTCACTTCTGCTTTGCAATAAAAAAACATTTAGGGGAAAAAAAGGTTAATTGCAGCCTAGTCTGGATATGGTACAGTGAGATACACCCATTGCATACTGTTGTATTCCACTTTGCAATAAAAACCCATTTAGGGGATAAAAAGTTCATTGCGGCCTAGTCTGCATATGTTACTGTGACATATACCGTTGGATACTGTTGCTCTATTCCGCTATTCAATAAACACCAATTTAGGGAAAAAATATTACCGTATTTATCGGCGTATAACATGCACTTTTTCCTCCTAAAAATGGAGGGCAAAACACCCGTGCGTGTTATACGCTGATCTAGTAAAATAAAAACAGTCCGGGCAGTGCTGAGAGGCAGAGGAGGGGGGCGGGCCGAGCCGAGTATAAGGAAGGACGAGCGGTGTCTGTCATAGGAAGTCTCGCCTCCTATGATAGACAGCACAGTGGTCCAATGCAGGGACGCGGGACGTGTGACGTCTATCATAGGTATACACTGGGACTTCTGATGACAGCCTCGTCCTCGCTTCCCCTCGGTCTGGCCCACCCCCCTCCTCTGCTTCTCAGCGCTGCCTGGACCGTTTTTAAAATACCGGTATATCGCTGCAAGTACGGTACATGGCTAAATTCTTAATAGCTTTTATTTTATGGACCTCTTCCATGAGTTCTTGTTCCAATAATTGCACACAAGTGTATTGATTTTTAGATATTGGTTATACTATTGTCCTAGCAGTCATTTATTAATTGTCATCGGCACATCTAGCACAGTGTGCCTGGTTAAATATTAATGAATGAAGAGTATTTGAGGTTTCCTGTATATGCTTTATATCTGTATTGTATATCATCTTACTTCAGCTTGTTCCTTTACAGTGATTGTAAAGTCATTTATATATACCATATAAAACACTGTGCTGATGAGGCTGCATTCAGGGGCACTGGTAAGTCTGCATTTGACTAAAAAAAAAAAGTTCTGAGTTCAATGCTGTTTATTTCAAATGTAAGCTTTTTTCCTCAAACTTCCCTCCTAAATTTGAAGTGCGTGTTATACGCCGGTGCGTGTTATACGCCGATAAATACGGTAAATTGCGGCCTAGTCTGTATCTGCGTGTGAGATACACCCGTTGTATACTGTTGTTCTATTCCACTATTCAATAAACACCCATTTTGGGAAAAAATATTAAATTGCGGCCTAGTCTGTATCTGTACGTGTGAAATACACCCGTTGTATACTGTTGTTCTATTCCGCTATTCAATAAACACCCATTTAGGGAAAAAATATAAAATTGTGGCCTAGTCTGTATCTGTACGTGTGACATACACCCGTTGTATACTGTTGTTCTATTCTGCTATTCAATAAACACCCATTTAGGGAAAAAATATTAAATTGCGGCCTAGTCTGTATCTGTATGTGTGAGATACACCCGTTGTATACTGGTGTTCTATTCCACTATTCAATAAACACCCATATAGGGAAAAAATATTAAATTGCAGCCTAGTCTGCATATGTTACTGTGAGATACACCCTTTGGATACTGTTGTTATATTCTGCTATTCAATAAACACCCATTTAGGGGACAGAAAGATATTAAATTGAGGCTTAGTCTGTATCTGTACGTGTGAAATACACCCTTTGGATACTGTTGTTCTATTCTGCTATTCAATAAACACCCATTTAGGGGACAGAAAGATATTAAATTGCGGCTTAGTCTGTATCTGTACATGTGAGATACACCCTTTGAATACTGTTGTTCTATTCTGCTATTCAATAAACACCCATTTAGGGGAAAATTAATAATTTTGCAGCGTTTGCTGATTATGTTACTGTGAGATACACCCTTTAAATTAGTTGGCGCATCTCCTTCCACCACCGAGGATTGCAGGGCACTTCAGTTTGCCTCCAGTTGCTAACTCCTCCTACTCCGCTTCCTCATCCTCATCGTCTACCGCCTCCGCATCCGGAGCAGTGATAATTTCCAAGGCTTTCAGGGCAGTCATTCACAAGTGGCTCCGAGGGTGGGTTCCTGCACCCACAAACGCCAGGTACACAATTGTCCAGCAAGGGCACAGTTCTGGAGAATGACGAGATGGAGGATGAGGAGGAGGAGGAGATGGAGGAGGAGGAACCATGTTCACAGCAGGGTGGCACCCAGATAACTGATAACAACAGATACTACACTTGATCTTAGCCAAAAAGTCGAGAAGCAATGCTGGTGGCAGTCCCACCTGACAGCGGGGGCACAGTGGAAGCACAAGGCGAAGGCAGAGGTCCCCAATGCAGCCAGGGCACCACCAGCACCTCATAAGGCAGGGTTAGCATGTATGAAATGTGGAAAAGCTTTGTCGCCACGCCACAACAACCAGGACCACCAGCTTTTTTTTTTTTTTTTTGTTTTTTTTTTTTAAGCCGTGGTGTGTATACACACTCAGACTATCACTTAGTGGGTGTATAAAAAAGTGCACACCAAAAAAGTGAAACACAAAAAGTGCACAGGGTGTACACATGGTCCTTGACCCTGATCCCTCGGGGCCAGAAGGCCATATCCACCCCCTCCCAAGACTTTCAGGGAGACCTACACCCTACTAATCACGCTGTGCAAAATAAAGTGTACCGCCACATCAAAAAACACAAAACGTGAGACACACAACACATAGAAGTGGGGAAAGGGATAGTGGAGAAGTACAAGGTTAGTGCCACATTGCAATACTATGGCAGGCCCTTTGGCCAGGAATAAGAAATGCCTCTGGTCCTGACTCCTGACCAAAAGGCCCGGCCCTAGAGCCAGGTGTGAAAAATGTGTGTAGGAAGTGCAGTGTCCTTGGTGCCATACTCATAGTGTTGCCATCCACTGTGAATTATGGCACCCCTGGACTGCCACTCCAGGGGCACATACACCACAGGCTTTTCTGAATCCCGGTCCCTGGCAAGACCAGTGCAGCCCCGTCCCTACCAGAAGGCCTCAGAATTTAGACAGCTTTGGGAGAGCCCGGCCCACAACCAGGGACACATACCTTTTCCAAGGCCAGACTCAACCCAGAAGGGGAAAAAAAGCCCCGTTCCTTACCATATACCATATACAGTTCCTTACTGTTCCTTACGTACTATACACGTACTGAATGATGGGTCTGCCCCCTTCAACTTCTGGGTCTTCAAATTGGGCACATGGCCTGAGCTTGCCCTTTACGCCTTGGAGGTTCTGGCGTGTCCTGCAGCCAGTGTATTACCTGAACGTGTATTTAGCACAGCTGGGGGCGTTATTACAGACATTTATTTTATTTATTATTTTAAGTTATTTCCCTATCCACATTTGTTTGCAGAGCACTTGCCATGCTCTTAAGATGATTTTGCTGCCATTTGCAGCCCTCTAGCCCTTTCCATGTTTGTTTTAGAGCCATTTTAGTGCTCAAAAGTTCGGGTCTTCATTGACTTCAATGGGGTTCGGGATCGGGGTAAAGTTCGGGTTAAGTCCGGGTCACGAACCCAAACTTTTTTTTCAAGTTCGGCCGGACCCGCCGAACCCGGACATCAAAGTTTTCGCTCAACTCTAGTCTTTATCTCATTTTGACTATCATCACTGTCCTCATCCTCGCTAGCCCCATTCTCTGAATTAACTGTCTCATCCTCTTAGTTTTTCTTTTTCTTTTTGCTCCTTTTACTCTGCCTATAACTTACATTGTCCCAGGATAATTGTAACTTATCAACCATCTCTGACAGGTTTTGTTCACATATCTTTCCATTTCTGAAACATTTAGATAGCACTTGCATTGCCTTGTCTAAATCTTTGTTACTTGGATCATCAGTAATATGTGTTAGAAAACTCTTAACAGGTTCATAAATAGTCCATTACGTTGCATACTTTCAAAAATCCAAAATTGTACACATTTATTTCCCTTATCCAACTCTGTCAGTCTGCCATGATAATTCACATACACGGAGATCCAAGTTGCTAAACTCCTTCTTTTGGGATTGGATCTGGTCTGTTTTTAGTCCAACCGATGGTCTTGGTGTCATTCCATAACCACTGTCCGTATCTATCTGTCATTTCTGCCAAAGGACTCAATTTACTTGTGCCATTTATACCTCTCTCTGCATTGAGAGGCCCATGGGTTTGCAGCTGTCCCATTTCTAGAGTCCTCCTTGAGTCTCTACTACAGTTTGGGTCATCACCTAAATTGTTTCTCCAGGCCACACACAGTAGCCTTCAAATGGCACTTTATCACACTTGCCACACAGGCTTTATACCACTACAGTCCTCTGGTCAAATCTTTCTCACAAATCTATTGATACCCCAAGCATAAAAAAGAACATTAACAATCCATGGAAAATAATAATAATAGGTTCTATTAATTCTGCAACAAGTGAAGTAGAGGAGTTATTTTGGATACCAGGCATAAGGAATTGGACACTAATTCACTACATCACTTTGCATGATTTATATGTGTTTGAATATTCATTGTATGGTTATATTGCATATAGAGAATTATTGATTGTGTTTAAATTGGATTTAATCAGTGCACAACTGTTGATATATACACACATATATATATATTTTCTACACAGAGTGATACAAATTTTTCACTACAAATTCATTATTTGTTTAAATTAATTTATTATTAATATAAGCTACACAAGTTTGCGCAGCACATATTTATATTATTTCATTCACAACACACTCACAACAAGGGAGTGATCAGTGCTAGCGGCATCCTAAAATTTACACCACCATAGATTGCTTGCAGTCCCATTTAAATTTATTTGAACCCTGTGGATTGTTTGAAAGCCTATGTAGTGCTACTCCCATAGGAGCCACAGGAATTACTCATCCAGGACTTCCCAACTTCTGTTCCACAGCCAGGCACACAGCAGGCTCATTCACTCTTTCTCTAAAGACCAGTCTAGAGAATGCGCTTTTTGTTGTTTTTATATTTGGAGAACTTAGATAGGGATGAGGGAAGTGGTGGTATACTCCAAGAATAAGAACTATGTACAACTGAGGACTTTCCTTACTAAACAAGCTTTAGTAGTAGAGTAGATCCCTTTAACAAGGAAAGTGTCTGGAAAGAGATCTTCAGGACACCAGAGGCTAGTGTCCTCTTCAGTAGTACCCACAGGTACTTAACATCTTTCAGTGTCTGTACTCACAAGGCCCAAGGACTGATGGATGCCTCCTTCCAATCTTCCAAGTGATGACCTCCACTGATACCAGACAGATCTGTGGCAGACAGCTCCCCTCAGTCAGCTTCTTTTAAGCACCCGGATCTCCGCATTCCTCCCTCAGGTCGCCCATCTGAGGCCTCCACATGGCAGCCCATCCTGAGAAGGCAGAGTGCCCTCTCAGGCTGGACTCCTCTACTCTAGGACAAGCGCCAGAGCTCTGTGTGTTCTAAGAATAACTACAGTCTCCCAGCATGCCTTGAGAGCCTGCCTCTCTGGCTGTATCAATATTCATGCTGTCATCTGCATAGCCCCACACCTATCATCCAGAAACTTCTCAAGTTGCCTGGATATAGAGGGAGCTATTCAGCAGACTGGCAGCAGAATAACACACAGTGAGCCAACCTATGCTTTTACCTCAACCAAAATCACAGCCACACTGACTACAGTGTGGCAAATTCTTTACCTTTTAAAAAATAAACACTAACGCTTATCTAACTATCCTAGCACCTACCTAGGAGAGTGCTACACTTGTATTTCTGGATACCCTATACATATGAGAATCAAGATTGGAAGGTCACCTGATGTGAGTGTGCATATGTTCCTCTCCAGCCCTCTTGTTTGGACGATAAATGAGGACTCATGCACATGACTGTCATACAATGTTTAGAGCCAGTGTAAACACTTTCCCGGGTCCTGCGGCTTCTGTGTACAGATAGACATTAATTTGAAGATGTGGCTGTGTGTGGTTATGCGGTGGGGTTGTGTAAAGTACCTGCACGCATGAATCTTCCAAAAGCACATATCGTACAGTCATATCCTCTTAACTCATGTGTAGCACACCCCACATAGGAGCTGCAGATAGAAAGGATCCCCCACTCCTGCACAGCCAGGAACACAGAATCTTCATCAACACCTCAGAGACTGAGAACAGTCCATTAGGGAGTTTCAACTTGGATAGGGATGGGAGGTTAAAGGATGGGAGGTCACTGAGCCCAGCACTACTTCTTCGGGCAACACCAACCCACCTGGCTGAATCTGCCCCTTTACACCAGCCTACTCGCCTGACTCTCAGGAGATCTCTAGGGAAAGGCTGAAGACCTAAAGTGATAATAAAGCCTAATTTTTTTTCTTTAAAAACACCAAACATGTCATACTTACCTGCTCTGTGCCATGGTTTTGCACAGAGCAGCCCCGATCCTCCTCTTCTCGGGTTCCTTGCCAGCTCTTTTGGCCCCTCCCTCCTGTTGAGTGTCCTCCACAGCAAGTAACTTGCTATTGGGGAACCCGAGCCGAGCCGCAGCTCTGTGTGTCCATTCAGACATGGAGCCATGGTTCGGCCCACCCCCAATTTCCCCTGATTGGCTAACTGACTTTGATTGACAGCAGCAAGCACCAATGACGCTGCTGCTGTGTCTCAGCCAATCAGGAGGGAGAGTCCTGGATGGCGGGGGCACTCGTGCAACATCGTATTAGGGGAGCTGCTGCACACTAAAGGTTTTTATATTAATGCATAGTGTACATTAAGATAAAAAACCTTCCCTCTTTAGAATCACTTCAAGCACACCGCTGTCTTCACGGGAGACTGACTACATGTGGCATTCTCCCCCCCCTTTGTAGTCCCTACAGTGCTACTCACTCTGTCCTCCCTTGCTCCCGTGCCTCCAGGAAGACTTCCTCCTCTGTGTTTTACCAGGAATCCCCCAGCACCTGAACCCTGTCCCAAGGTCAGCCCCCCCCCCAGACTATTGTCATGGTCTTACCTCCTTGCTGTTCTCCTTCGTTTGACATGTGCTGGCGGCCATCTTGGTTTCTGGGTTTCTTGTAGCCTCCCACCCTGCGGCTCCTCCTTCCCACTGGGAGGAGCTGGATGCCTAGCTCATATATATAGGAGGTCTGTGGCTCAGTTCCCTGCTTGGTCCTCCTGTGTTCACATGCTACTAAGACTGCTGCTACTTCTGGTTCCTGTTCCTGGCTTCGTCTGACTACCCTGTTGGTTCCTGATCCTGGCTTCGTCTGACTACCCTGTTGGTTCCTGATCCTGGCTTCGTCTGACTACCCTGTTGGTTCCTGATCCTGGCTTCGTCTGACTACCCTGCTGGTTCCAGACCCCTGGCTTCGCAAAGACTCTGCATCGGTTTCGCCATCCGTTTGGACTTTTGCTTTATAGCTTGTTTTTCAATAAAGCTGTCTTATTTTCACTTATCTGTTGTTGTACGTCTGGTTCATGGTTCCGTGACATTAGGACCAAGCTGGTTGCCAGACTTGATCAGCAGGATCACCTGTTGGGTCGGGTCGCCGTGGCGTTGCAAACCCTGCTTGAACGCACGGTACCACAGGCCATGAATTCTGACGGTACAGGGCCATCCTCACTACCCACGTTGGTTGCCAGACTTGATCAGCAGGATCACCTGTTGGGTCAGTTCGCGGTGGCGTTGCAATCCCTGCTTGAACGCACGGCTCATTTCGCTCCCGTTGCCGATGGGTCGGTTGTCGCTCCTGGGTCCGCTCCGGTTGTTGCGCCAGAGTCTACCCCGACACCTGTTGTTGCGCCTGCGGTGTTTCGGGGTATGTCCGGTTCTGCCCCCCTTCCACAGCGCTTTGGGGGAGAGCCAACTCAGTGCCGAGGTTTCCTTAACCAGGTGGGCATTTATTTCGAGTTGCTGCCACATGCCTTTCCTACTGAGAGATCAAAGGTGGGCTTCCTGATCTCGCTGCTCTCGGACAAGGCCTTGGCCTGGGCCAGCCCTTTATGGGAGAACAACAATCCGGTGGTTGCCGAGTTTTCCGGTTTTGTTGCTTCTCTTCGGAAGGTATTCTATGTGCCGGCTCGTGCTGCCTCTGCTGCGAAGCTCCTTATGTCCATCAGACAGGGTTCACGATCCGTAGCTGAATACGCCATTGAGTTTCGTACCCTGGCAGCAGAGGTGGGCTGGAATAATGAGGCTCTGGTCGCTGCTTTCTCTCATGGTCTCTCGGATGCCTTGAAGGATGAGGTTGCAGCTAAGGACCTACCAGTGGAGCTCGAGTCCCTTATTTCTTTCCTGATTTTGATTGACACCAGACTCAGGGAGAGACCTTCCTTTAAGGAGAGTTTGCGGAGGCCTCCTAACAGATTGGCGCCTACGTTTGCTGTCCCACCCGTGCCTCCCTCTCCTCCCACGCCTCCTGGGGATGACTTGTCTGGGGGTGAACCCATGCAGCTGGGGTTTGCTCGCCTGTCCGAGGGGGAGAGGGTACTCCGGAGACGCGAGGGCCGATGCATGTACTGTGGTCTCGGTGGGCATTTTCGGTTGGCATGTCCGAACCGTCCGGGAAAACGCTCGCACCTGAGATCCTGTCAGGGGCAGATCTTGGGTGGAGTCTCCTCGTCCCCGGTTTCCTGTGTTGACAAACCACTGATCACTGTTGTCCTCTCCTGGGTCGGGGGCTCGGTGACGACCCAGGCGTTGGTGGACTCTGGTGCTGGTGGTTTGTTCATTGATAGTGTGTTCGCTGCCACCAATTCCATTCCTCTGCAGGCTCGGGGTTCACCTCTGGCTCTTGAGGCGATAGACGGCAGACCCCTTCTGCCGCCACACGTGACTCATGAGACCCTTCCAGTGGGGTTAGCCATTGGTGCCGTTCACAGAGAGTCGGTCTGCTTCCAGGTTATTTCGTCTCCACACTACTCGGTGGTCTTGGGGTACCCCTGGCTCCAGAAGCATAATCCGATTTTCGATTGGAGATCGGCCGAGATCCTCTCGTGGTCACCGCAGTGTGGGGCTAGTTGCATCCATGGGCCTGTCAAGTTGCTGTGTACTTCCTCGGACTCTCTGTTGCCCCCTGAATACGAGGAGTACCGGGATGTATTCGATAAGGTGCGCGCGGTTGCCCTACCTCCGCACCGCCCATACGATTGTGCCATCGAGTTACAATCTGGTGCCGTTCCTCCTCGTGGCAAAGTCTATCCACTGTCGGTAGCAGAGAATGAGGCCATGGAGGAGTACGTGAGGGAGGCGCTTTCACGCGGTCACATTCGCAAATCCTCGTCCCCGGCAGGGGCTGGATTTTTCTTTGTGAAAAAGAAGGGCGGTGAGTTGAGGCCTTGCATCGATTACAGGGGTCTCAATCGCATCACGATCAAGAACGCTTACCCGATACCCTTGATTTCCGAGCTGTTCGACCGTCTTAAAGGGGCTACGGTCTTTACCAAACTCAACCTGAGGGCGGCATATAACCTCGTAAGGATCAAGGCGGGCGATGAGTGGAAGACCGCGTTTAACACCAGGACCGGTCATTATGAATCCTTGGTTATGCCCTTTGGGCTGTGCAATGCGCCCGCAGTCTTTCAGGAATTCATCAACGATGTTTTCCGTGACCTGTTGCAGCAGTGTGTGGTGGTCTATTTGGATGACATCCTGGTATATTCTGAGTCCATGGAGACCCACATTCTGGATGTCAGACGAGTGTTGCAACGGTTACGAGAGAACAAGCTGTTCGGTAAGCTTGAGAAATGCGAATTTCACCGATCCCAGGTAACCTTCTTAGGTTACATCATTTCCGCTGAAGGGTTCTCCATGGATCCTGAGAAGGTTTCGGCTGTCTTACAGTGGCCCCAGCCCAGTGGTCTTCGTTCCCTGCAGCGCTTTTTGGGCTTCGCTAATTATCGGAAGTTCATCAGGGACTTTTCCATGCTAGCCAAACCTCTCACGGATCTGACCAGGAAGGGCAGTAATTCCCAGGTCTGGCCGCCCGAGGCCATCCGAGCTTTTGAGGCTCTAAAGTCCGCCTTTGTGTCGGCTCCGATTCTGTCGCATCCCAACCCTGGGTTGCCCTTTGTCCTCGAGGTGGACGCGTCCGAGACGGGAGTAGGCGCCCTTCTGTCTCAGCGTAGAACACCAGAGGGTCCTCTGCTTCCTTGTGGGTTTTACTCCCGGAAACTGTCTTCTGCTGAGTGCAACTACCAGATTGGTGACAGGGAGTTATTGGCCATCGTGCAGGCTCTTAAAGAATGGAGGCACTTGCTCGAGGGTTCGGTGGTTCCGGTCCTCATCCTGACGGACCACAAGAATCTGACCTACCTTTCTGAGGCCAAGAGATTGACACCACGTCAGGCCAGATGGGCTCTGTTCTTGTCACGTTTTAATTACGTGGTCTCCTACCTACCCGGTTCCAAGAACATCAGGGCGGATGCCTTATCACGGCAGTACTCCGACCTGTCCAGGGAGGAGTCGATTCCGACTTCGGTCATACCTCCGAATCAGATCCTGGCCGCCATTCGCACCAGCCTGACCTCTCCCCTGGGTGAGCAGATTTTGGCGGCTCAAGCCGGTGCTCCCTCTGGGAGACCCAACGGCAGATGTTTTGTGCCTGAAGAGTTGCGCACTCGGTTGTTGCGAACCTACCATAACTCCAAGACCGCGGGGCATCCTGGAAAGAATCAGCTGTCCTGGGCTGTTTCACGTCTGTTCTGGTGGCCTTCCCTACGTTCCGACATCGCCGCATATGTAGCGGCATGCTCCGTTTGTGCCCAGAGCAAGTCCCCTCGGCACCTTCCGGTGGGTCTTCTGCAACCCTTAGCCACCGGGGAGCGCCCATGGTCACACCTGGGGATGGATTTCATTGTGGACCTCCCTGCATCCCGAGGCCATACGGTCATTCTCATGATTGTGGATCGGTTTTCCAAAATGTGCCACTGTGTTCCTCTCAAGAAGTTACCCTCTGCACAGGAGTTGGCCACGATTTTTGCCAGGGAGGTCTTCCGGTTGCACGGTTTGCCCAAGGAGATTGTGTCGGATCGGGGGAGTCAGTTTGTGTCCAGGTTCTGGCGCGCCTTTTGCTCCCAGTTGGGGATTCATCTCTCCTTCTCCTCGGCCTACCACCCTCAGTCCAATGGGGCCGCAGAACGATCCAATCAGGCCTTGGAGCAATTCCTTCATTGCTATGTCTCCGATCACCAAGACAATTGGGTTGACCTCCTGCCTTGGGCTGAGTTTGCCAGGAACACGGCGGTGAACTCTTCCTCTGGGACGTCTCCCTTCTTGGCCAACTATGGGTTCCAACCTGCCGTGTTACCGGAGGTATTCTCTCCCCAGGATATTCCGGCTGTGGAGGATCACCTTTCCGTTCTACGTGCTTCTTGGGTACAGATCCAGAAGTCCCTTGAGGTCTCTGCGCAGCGCCAGAGACTCCAGGCTGATCGCAGACGAGCGCCTGCTCCTTCCTACCAGGCCGGAGACCGTGTATGGTTGTCCACCCGCAACCTCAACCTTCGAGTGCCCACTCCCAAGCTGGCGCCTCGCTTTGTTGGTCCCTTCCGAGTGCTTCGCAGGGTAAATCCGGTAGCCTATGCCCTTGCGCTTCCTCCTGGCATGCGGATCTCCAACGTGTTTCATGTCTCCCTGTTGAAGCCACTGGTGTGTAATCGTTTCACTTCCTCGGTTCCTCGGCCTCGTCCGGTCCAAGTGGGCAATCGTGAGGAGTATGAGGTGAGCAATATCCTGGACTCTCGCCTGGTCCGCGGTCGGGTGCAGTTTTTGGTTCATTGGCGTGGTTATGGTCCTGAGGAGCGTTCCTGGGTTCCCTCCGCAGATGTCCATGCTCCTGCCTTGCTCCGAGCCTTCCATGCACGCTTCCCTCAAAAACCGTTCTTTACTCCGCGGAGGAGGGGCCCTTGAGGGGGAGGTACTGTCATGGTCTTACCTCCTTGCTGTTCTCCTTCGTTTGACATGTGCTGGCGGCCATCTTGGTTTCTGGGTTTCTTGTAGCCTCCCACCCTGTGGCTCCTCCTTCCCACTGGGAGGAGCTGGATGCCTAGCTCATATATATAGGAGGTCTGTGGCTCAGTTCCCTGCTTGGTCCTCCTGTGTTCACATGCTACTAAGACTGCTGCTACTTCTGGTTCCTGTTCCTGGCTTCGTCTGACTACCCTGTTGGTTCCTGATCCTGGCTTCGTCTGACTACCCTGTTGGTTCCTGATCCTGGCTTCGTCTGACTACCCTGTTGGTTCCTGATCCTGGCTTCGTCTGACTACCCTGCTGGTTCCAGACCCCTGGCTTCGCAAAGACTCTGCATCGGTTTCGCCATCCATTTGGACTTTTGCTTTATAGCTTGTTTTTCAATAAAGCTGTCTTATTTTCACTTATCTGTTGTTGTACGTCTGGTTCATGGTTCCGTGACAACTATGGGGTACCCCTGGGGCACCCGACAGCCTCTTCAGCACTGCATCTCCATCTTCCCTCTGACTGCCCCTGCTGGCATGGCCCATGTCTATTTATGAGATAAACTCTGTCAGCCCTCTACTGGGGATTGGCCTGAGGCCTCATAAATGTTCATGGAAGCTCCTCCTAACCTCCTGCCCACTAGCTCTAGAACATTCTCCAATGTTCCAGAAACCGGGGGAGGCACCAGGGGAGCTGTCAGGATGAGTCATCCAGCCCTGACTCACTGAACCAGATTCATAGCTCAGGTTTAGCCCTGAGCTAACTAAATTTACCTACACTAAGAAAATAAACACTAACAAACCTACACTCATTTTAGCACACACTAGAGGGTGCTACAGATGTATATGTAGAAGTTGTGGAAGAAGGAGCAGAAGGAGGTAAGGTAAAAATAAGTCAGGGTCAGGAGGAGTGGTGGATGTGTAGGAGGGAGAAGGAGTGTGAAAAGAGTCCAAGAGAGGTGGGGTGGGTAGGTAGAGGGTAGATAAAGGGATAATGGGAGGGACGAGAAAGGGAGAAGAGTTTGGCCCCTGCTCAACCTCACCACCACTCTTGAAAGGTTTTCCTTGATTAAAAGGCGAGTATCTGCTGATATTCTTGTGCGAAAGTGAACCACATTCAGACATACCGTGTGGAACCGAATTTATGAAATTGGTCCAAATTTGGTTTTCCATTAGCATGGTTTTATTAATCTTGCAAAACCACAAATCTATGGTGGGGGTTAATTTTGTTTTCCACGTTGCTGGTATACATGCTCCAGTGATTTATTTAGAGGATGTATTACCAGGAATTCATTTAGCTCTTTTATGAATGGTTGTTGAGATGTAAAACATATGTAGATGGTTGGAGGTCTAAATCAGGGGTCTTCAAACTTTCTAAACAAGGGGCCAGTGTACTGTCCTTAAGACTTTGTAGGGGCTGGACTGTGGCCATTGGGAGTAGAAAAGTTCCTGATGTCAGTGGAAAAAAAAGTCCAATCTTTGGTGTCATTGGGAGGGATTGTACCCCATCATTGGTGTCATTAGGAGGAATAGTACCCCATTGTTGGTGCCATTGGAAGGAATTGTGCCTCTTCATTGGGGTGGGGGGGATTGTGTCCTATTGTTGGTTTCAATGGATTAAATATTAGCAGGCAAAGGGCACATCTGGCCCTCAGTCCGCCGTGTGGAGACCACTGATCTAGATAAACATCTAGAATTTAGTTTTTTTACTTTTATCCAGTATGGATTCCCTACAATGCTCTCCCCAGTCAAGCTGTCTTTTTAGATACTGTGCAGCTGTGCTACAAAGCCCAGCTTCAGGCAAAACTTTTTTTTTTTCCACAGTGGCTTGGAAATGTAAGGACTTTATTTAGACAAACAATTTAACACATAACAGAGGATCACGTACACTTTGTAATTCTTTAATTAAAATGTGAGCTCCAGAAATCCCTCTGCTAAAGTTTCCTGAACCTCCAGACACCAGCTGCAACACTGATTGCCATTGTAGAATTTGGCTGGGTCTTCTGTTTGCTCAGATCATACAGTCAACCCTTGTGTCACCAGCAGGCCTCCAGGATTAGAGCGGCCAGATTGTGACGTGGATCGTTAACTTTTCTGCCTAACAATGCATCCAAACACAAAATACAGACACAGTTATACAGGTGTTTATATGGCCTATTGATTGCTTTTCTTCATGTTTGTGTGTAGATCCCTTTTAAGGAAAACTGATATTAAATAAAACAGCTGTATGATTAAGCTCTGATGGAAGTAGCCACTCTATGGCTAGTTCTTGGGCAATAACCATAAACCTAACCTTTAAGTGCCGATTCACATATATGCAATGCAGGAACCCTGCAAATCCACTGCAGGTTCCCGCATCGCATTCAACTTGCAGGCAGTTCACACTGCCATATGCGAGTTGTTGGGGGTGTCAATACAAAGTTAATGACACCCCCAGATCAGTTTGCATATTGCAGTGCGAATTGCCAGTTTGGACATAAATCGGATCGCATGGGTGTAAACACCCATGCGATCTGATTCTGGTTTGGACCCAAAAAAGGATCCTTTGCGAGTTATGTCCGAATGCAATGCAAATTCAGCCATACAATCTGTATGGCTGAATTCGCATTGCACAGACGTCGCATGTGATTTGCAGAGCAGTGCGCTACGAATCACATGCAATGTCTGTCATCGCTCATATGTGAACCGGGACTGAGTCACCATCCTGGAACTAGTATCTTAGTACTGTAGTCAGTAAATGCGTCCATCCAATATCACTGACGCTGGAACTTTGTTTCAGGACACAGACCCTTGAGGGTCTATTCACACCAGTGTATTTTATGGGTGCTACAGTGCAGGATCACAGTGTGCTGAAAGCATATGAAAACAAGTTCCTATTCTATTCTATGAAGCTGTTTACTCAAGTGCGTTGTGTTAGAGAACAGTGCGTTGCATTTTTTTTTTTAATAAAAATTTGCTTTCTGCATACTTTGTGTATTGTGTGTTTTGTTAAAACCAGCAGGTACATTTCAAGGAAAAATGGAAATGGATTGCAATATTTTAATTAGTGTGGTTCTCTATACTATAAATAACCAATTAAGCTTCCTAGTTAGTGGTGCTGACGCCACCTCTTTTCACAAGGTGTGTCTTACTACAACTTTTTATGCGTGGCTTTTCTCATTAAAAGTACAGTGCCTCCAGTGGAAAGGGGCCAAGTCGATACCTCTTTACCCCCTAAGTAGTGGTAATCAGCAAGCTTGTTCTTGCAGCACAGAGCACTCCGGCTTATGGGGGTCATAGACAGCAAAACCAAGGCTGTCCACAGACATAAAGGTGCCTAAAGCCCCGTACACACGTACCGATTGTCGGCCGTAAATATTCGGCCGACGACCGATCCGCCGATTGTAGGCTTGTTAGTATGATGCTTCCGACAGCCGACAGCGCACTTTCGGCCGAACAGAATCTGTCGTGCAGGCATTAAAATTTTTGTTGGCCAACACCAGAACGGCCGATTGTTCGCCAGTCAGTACAGAATTCGGCCGACAATCAGCAGATTTTCAAGACTGGGCATGCTCAGAAAAGAAAAAACACACGGAAAGTTAACCATCACATGACATCATTTCTGCAGTCGGCTGTTGGCCGACAAAATTCGTGTGCAGTCTTTTGCAGTTTTCAACAGACACGACAGCCCTGGACAAAAGACGGCGATCGTTCGGCCGACGATCGGTACACGTGTACGGGGCTGTGGGGATTTGCTCTGGTGGGTAGGATTTGCGGGTGCAGTATAGAGGCAAAACAGATGGTTCTTCAAAGTAAATCAGGAGTGTTTTATTTACACTTCAGGAACACAAAAGTAACAGTCTTTCTTGGTGTTGACTCACACCCAACAAAAAGGAAAACTGACAGTCTTAAAGGCAGGTTTAAGCACAGCAACAAGTCCATTCACCTGTGTCTCTTTGGTGCTGTTCACACACAGCAATGGGTCAGTTCATCTGCTTGTAAGCTTTCCAGCCTCAACACTCACTTCCACAGCCTTCTGGTGCCTGGAGACAAAAATCTCAAACACCTGTTAGGCTGTCTGCCTTATAAACCCCAGGCAAGACCTGGCCTGGAGCGTGGGGAGCAGCCACCCACCCATACCTTAACTGCTCCCAATAAGAGCCGGCCCGGATTCGGCTTTGCAGCCACACTAAAATAGAAAAATGTCAAACAGCACTAGCTGCTGCTGACACAGAATTACCGGCTCTTATCTCACCGAGGCCAGGAACCACGGTGACACGTATCTTCCGTCGACCACGGATCCATGTGCCCTGCCACATACCTCCCCCCTTTGTTCAACCCTCAGGGGGTGAACACATGTCATACAGTGTGCGCGAGACAGGGCATCCGCATTTCCCTGTAGGCGGCCTGCCCTGTGTTCCACTGAGAATTTGAAGTTCTGAAGGGACAGGAACCATCTGGTGACCCGAGCATTTCTCTCCTTGGCCTGGCTCATCCATTGGAGAGGGGAATGGTCGGTCACCAGACGAAATTTCCTCCCCAACAGATAATAGCGAAGAGACTCGAGTGCCCATTTGATAGCCAGGCACTCTCTCTCCACTATACTGTATCGGGTCTCTGCTGGGGTGAGCTTCCGGCTGAGGTACACGACAGGATGCTCCTCCCCATTGACCCCCTGTGATAGTACAACCCCTAGACCTACTTCCGAGGCATTGGTCTGTACTATAAATCCCTTCTTGAAGTCTGGGGTGACCAAGACTGGGGACCCACATAGTGCCGACTTCAAAGCGGAAAAGGCCTCTTCCGCCTTATCATTCCAGTGAACCATGACGGACTTTCGTCCTTTTAGTAGCCCTGTCAGTGGAGCAGCTAAGGTGGCAAAATGGGGAATGAACCTCATATAATATCCCAGCATTCCCAGGAATGATCTGACCTGCTTAGTGGTGACTGGTCGGGGCCAACTACGTATGGCTTCTATTTTGTTTATTTGGGGTTTGATGACTCCTCGCCCAACCACATACCCCAGGTATTTAGTCTCTTCTAATCCTATTGAACACTTTTTTGGATTAGCGGTCAGCCCGGCCTTCCTAAGGGCATCCACTACCGCCTGCACTTTGGGCAGATGACTTTCCCAATCCCGGCTGTGGATGACGACATCGTCCAGGTAAGCCGAGGCGTACTGACCATGAGGTCGCAACACTATGTCCATTAGTCTTTGGAAGGTGGCAGGGGCGCCATGCAGGCCAAAGGGTAACACCTTATAATGATATAGGCCCTGAGGAGTAACAAAAGCCGTTTTTTCCTTGGCAGACTCCGCCAAGGGTACTTGCCAGTACCCTTTGGTGAGGTCCAGCACTGAAAAATATCGGGCTTGGCCTAATTTCTCAATCAGCTCGTCTACTCGGGGCATAGGGTACGCGTCAAACTTGGAGACCTCGTTTAGCTTACGAAAATCGTTGCAGAACCGCAACGTCCCGTCTGGTTTGGGTACTAAGACTATAGGACTGGCCCATTCACTTTTAGACTCTTCAATAACATCGAGTTTTAACATGAGTTGTACTTCTTCCTCAATAGCATGTCGCCGAGCCTCGGGTACCCGATATGGCTTTACCCGGACCTTGACCCGGGGCTCAGTGACGATATCATGTAGGATTAGAGACGTACGTCCAGGGAGGTCAGAGAACACATCTGTGTTCCGACTAATGAACTCCCTGACTTCCTGGACCTGTTTGGAGGACAGGCTATCTGCAGCTTTTACCGAGGTTACTGCTTCACAGGCTTCAAGAGGAGGGGCTGGACCCTTTTCACCTAGAAACCCTGGCTGGGGGCTGTCGTTCTCGGACAAGTCCCTATCTTTCCACGGCTTTAGTAAATTTACGTGGTACACCTGCTCCGGCTTCCGCCGCCCTGGCTGGTGTACTTTGTAATTTACTTCTCCTATCTTTTCGAGCACCTCATAGGGACCTTGCCACCTAGCTAGGAACTTGCTATCTACTGTTGGTACTAGTACCACTACCCGATCACCCGGGTTAAAGTTCCGGACCCTAGCCTGTCGATTGTAGATCCTACTCTGGGCTCGTTGGGCTGCCTCCATGTGTTCCCGGACCAAGGGCATCACCTTTTCCATCCGTTCCTGCATCTGGGTGACATAGTCAACAACACTTTTGTAGGGGGTGGGTTGTTGTTCCCAGGCCTCTTTGGCTATATCCAACAACCCGCGAGGATGCCTACCATATAACAGTTCGAAGGGCGAGAACCCCATGGAAGCCTGAGGTACTTCTCGCACTGCAAACATCAGATAGGGTAGAAGCAGGTCCCAGTCCTTACCATCCCTGGAAACTACTCTTTTTAACATGTTTTTTAATGTTTGGTTAAACCTCTCGACCAGGCCATCCGTCTGGGGATGGTAGACGGATGTACGTAATTGTTTTATGTGTAGCAGCTTACAGAGTTCTCTCATAACCTTGGACATAAACGGTGTCCCTTGGTCAGTCAGGAGCTCTTTAGGCAGTCCCACCCGGGAAAACATTTCCATTAACTCCTTAGCTATAAGTTTGGCGGATGTATGTCGCAGGGGTATCACCTCCGGGTAGCGAGTGGCGTAGTCAAGGATGACTAGAATATGTTGGTGACCCCTGGCAGATTTTGGAACAGGGCCGATTAGATCCATAGCGATTAGTTCAAATGGGACCTCAATTATCGGGAGAGGTATCAGGGGACTACGAAAATGGGGCTGGGGGCTAGTTATCTGACAGACCGGACATGACTTACAATACTCTTCCACTTCTCTGAATACACCGGGCCAATAAAACCTCTGTAGTATGCGGTCCTGTGTTTTCTGCCACCCCAAGTGTCCCCCAAGAACATGTTGGTGGGCAAGCTCCATAACAAGCTTGCGGTACGCTGTGGGCACCACCAACTGTTCAACCAGTTCACCCCGGATTTGATTCACTCGATATAACATTTCCTGTTGAACAATAAAACGTGGAAACATCAATTCAGCCCCAGGGTTTTTTGGTTTACCATTAATGATTACAACATTTTCCCAGGCCCTGCTTAGGGACGTATCCCGGTGTTGTGCGGTCCCAAAATTTTCCCCGGAGACATTGAGGTCTGCCAACTCAGGGCCGGATGGCAAGTCCTCCACGTCTCCCACCATTACATTTAGTGGGGTGGTGTCCCCCTCTATCACAGAAGCTGTGGTCACCCCTACCGAGGGCCCTTCGGACTCAGGCTCCCAGGGCTCTGGCCTCACACTGGAACCAGGCCATTCTGCTAGGGTTGTCCCTGTCTCAGGCTTGTCAGACCCTTTAACCGTAGGCCACAGTGCCAGAAAACCTGGAAAGTCCCTTCCGATTATTAGTTCATGTGGTAACTTGGTAGCGACAGCCACCTCATGGGTCCATTTGCCGGCCGCTGTAGACAAAGTTACCAGCGCTGTGGGATAGTCCTTTAAGTCTCCATGAATACATACGACCCCGACTCTGCGGCCGGTATATTCAGCAGGCCGTATTAACGCCGTTCTCACCAGGGATACCAGACTTCCTGAGTCCAGCAGAGCCACCGCAAAAGTGTCTCCCACTTCCACCTGACACAGATGGTTACTGTCTATCACCTCACCAGTGCCTGTGGCGCATAGCTTTCGTGCATACAACGAGTGGCGGTGTCCATAGTTAGTCTCCATAGGCTCGTCCTGTTGGGGACACTCAGCCCTCACGTGACCTGGCTCCTGACACCGCCAGCAGACTATTGGGGCCGGGCGTACAGGGAGTACGTCTTGAGTGTGTCTCATTGCCACCAAGCGTTGGGTCTGTGGCGGAGATTTCCGGGGTTTGACTGGCCCCCTCCCCCCTGTACATCCCTGCAAGTTCTTGGTGGCCTCATAGCGCTCCACCAGGTCAACCATATCCAGAGCATTGTCAGGAGAAGCCTGGCCGATCCAGTGCTGGAGGGGATAAGGCAAGGCCCTCCAAAACATGTCAGCCAATAAGCGGTCCAGCATATCAGTGGGCTTTAACAGATCAGGCTGCAGCCATTTTTGCAGTCTGTGCAGTAAATCGTAATATTGTGGCCTGGCCGGTTCGGCCGCTTTGTAGCCCCACTGATGCACTCGCTGAGCGCGGACTAAGACATTTACGCCCAGTCTCGCCAGGATCTCACCTTTTACGGTCGGGTAGTCGGCAGCTTGGTCATCTGTCAAATCGAAAAACACCTGCTGGGGTCCGGATGCCAGGAACGGAGCGACCACCTCAGCCCACTGGTCACGGGGTAGCTTCTCCCGGACCGCCACTTTTTCAAATATGGCGAGGTACGTCTCAACGTCATCCGTGGGAGCCATCTTGGGTATCGCTGCACGGACCGCTTTCCGGGCATCATGCACTCCCCGAGACACCCCAGACTTTTCCAATGCCAACACATGTTGCAGCAGCCGTTGATTAGTCTCCTGCTGTGCACGCATAGCCTCCTCATGTCTTTTCTGCTGTTGCAGGTTAGTCTCCCGCTGTAGCTCTATGGTCTGCTGTTGTCCTTAACTGGCCTGGGTAAGCTGCCTTATCAATTCCTCCATCTTTTCCTGTGGCTGCAGCTTAGCAGGCTTAATATACGACATGTACAGTCACATTCAGCAGAACAAAAATATTTTGGCGTTTTACGCCAGCCTCACTGCGCATGCCCGCATCCGAGCACCAAATGTGGGGATTTGCTCTGGTGGGTAGGATTTGCGGGTGCAGTATAGAGGCAAAACAGATGGTTCTTCAAAGTAAATCAGGAGTGTTTTATTTACACTTCAGGAACACAAAAGTAACAGTCTTTCTTGGTGTTAACTCACACCCAACAAAAAGGAAAACTGACAGTCTTAAAGGCAGGTTTAAGCACAGCAACAAGTCCATTCACCTGTGTCTCTTTGGTGCTGTTCACACACAGCAATGGGTCAGTTCATCTGCTTGTAAGCTTTCCAGCCTCAACACTCACTTCCACAGCCTTCTGGTGCCTGGAGACAAAAATCTCAAACACCTGTTAGGCTGTCTGCCTTATAAACCCCAGGCAAGACCTGGCCTGGAGCGTGGGGAGCAGCCACCCACCCATACCTTAACTGCTCCCAATAAGAGCCGGCCCGGATTCGGCTTTGCAGCCATACTAAAATAGAAAAATGTCAAACAGCACTAGCTGCTGCTGACACAGAATTACCGGCTCTTATCTCACCGAGGCCAGGAACCACGGTGACACGTATCTTCCGTCGACCAAGGATCCATGTGCCCTGCCACAGGCTTTACAGGTAAACGGCACTTCTCTTTTGTTTTCCTCTAAGGGTTCACTTTAAAGAAGATATATCACTAGAAGAAAAAAAAAAAAAGCTTGTTAGAGCCCTCAGGGTCCCTGTCTACATGGCACTTGTCCCTATTAAAATTAGAGCATTGGATGTTAAAAAGGAAAACTTTTCTGTCATTGCTGGGTGTAGCTCAACCTCTCCTGGAGCCTAAAAATATGAACGATTTAATTGGGGGAGGGGAATTACAGCCAGCACTGAGCCCCACCCCCTCTCAACTCCAGAGCTGCTTTCTCCTTATTTCTTCTCTTTAGTTTATGCAGTGCTGTAGCCTGTTATTCAGCTTGTATTTTAAATGACTGCAACTTGAGAGCAGTCTGAGCCAGCCTTATGTAGTACATGGCTTGTGCTATTGTCAGCTTGTTCTTTTTTGAATAAAAGCCCTTTTCTGCAATTTACAACACAAGCTGACAGTTTTCACTCTCTCCATTCCCCTTAATAGCAGGCTGCAGCTCTGGACACTGTGCAAACCGCACAAAAGGGATTAGAAGGCAGAACAGCAATGTTCTGTGTCAGCTTACTTGGAGGGGAAGTGGGGGCTCGTTGTTCACTGTCTGTTATGCCCCCTCTCTTCTTGAGCTGTCACTCAGAGTCTCAATTCCTTAGTGTTGTCGGATAGCTAGGCAGTTGGGGAGAGCTATCCGACAACACAGTTCAGCAAACCCTTCACAGATTTAATGGGGAAAAGTGCTATGGGCACAGGATCCCCTAAGGGTTTACAAAGATAGCTTTTCTTCTTGTCATAGATCTTCATCTTTAAAGAGTGAAGCATACACATACAGAATTTCAGGTCGAAACTGGTAGTTTTCGTAAAGATCATTCAACATTCGTGCTGTTATTGAACTCAATTCAACTGTCGATTTCGACAGCAGGCCTGGCTAATGTTGATGGATCCGAAGCGAAAATATTTACTGTTTCAACCAAAGTCTTTATTTGCATATTATATTTGAAACAAAAAAATCTTCCGTCTTCTATTGCTCATGTCCTTGGAATATAGGTGAACTGGAATTCTGTATATGTTGTTATTGACTGATCTCTTTCGATCGTGGAAATTATTTTATTCTATCAATTAGTGGGCTCGTCGTTCGCACTGCAAACGGCCAAAATTCTATACGTGTATTGCCAGCTTAGCTTGACTCCACTTCTCCACTCCCCTCTGGGTAATCAATGGACATCGCAAGGATTTTAACAAACTTTGTTGCAGAATCCTACCGGTGTCTGCTGGTGCATTTTCATGCCTCTGATATGAAAAGTTGCAGTGTCTGCATCCCTTTAGAAGTAATTAACCCTAAGGCTCGGTTCACACTACGCCGCTCCGACTTAGGGGGCGACCTGTGAAGTCGCGTGCACTGCGACTTCGGCACGGCTTGCACGGACTTCATAAAATCCAGGTCGCCCCAAAGTAGTACAGGACCCTTTTTCTAAGTCGGAGCGACTTGTGTCGCTCCTATTAGAACCGGTCCTGTACTACTCAATGGACCGTGACGGTGCGCGACTTGCCAGGCTGACCAAGTCGCCTGACAAGTCGTAATAGTGTGAAACGGCACTTAGGGAGCACCTCACCAAAAATTTAATTTTTGTTGAAGAGGATGCCTAAAATCTGACTTGTATCTTAGTGCAGAGTTCCTCGCCCAAGCAGGAAATTACATTTCTGGGGGTATTCTGTACACAGCCCTCAGGGTAGCATATAACATATAACTTTATAACTGCGAAGGTCAAGTAATCATTTAAAGCCAATGGTTCCAAAAGGTTTTGAGGTTTTGAATGACACAAATTATAATTTTCATAAAGTCTGATGCCACAGTTTTTACCATGGCAATTTGCATATACTCCAGAATATTATGAAGAGTGATCAGGAGAATTGCAATTAATTGCAAAGTCCCTCTTTGCCATGGAAATGAACTTAATCCCCCCCCCCCCCACCAAAAAAAAAAAAAATTTCCACTGCATTTCAGCCCTGCCACAAAAGGACCAGTTGACATCATGTCAGTGATTCCCTCCTTAACACAGGTGTCAGTGTTGACAAGGACAAGGCTGGAAATCACTCTGTAATGCTGACTGAGTTAGAATAACAGACTGGAAACTTTAAAAGGAGGGTGGTGCTTGAAATCATTGTTCTTCCTCTGTTAGCCATGGTTACCTGCAAGGAAACACGTGCAGCCATCATTGCTTTCAACAAAAAGGGATTCACAGGCAAGGATATTGCTGCTACTAAGATTGCACCTAAATCAACCATTTATTGGATCATCAGGAACTTCAAGGAGAGAGGTTCAATTGCTGTGAAGAAGGGCACCCAAGAAAGTCCAGGAAGCACCAAGACTGTCTCTTACAGTCAGGGTCGCTGTTAGAAATCGTGGGGCCCCTTCTTCGCCCCCACCCTCGATCCCACCCCTGGCTCCACCTGTAAACAAAATGTATTGCCCGGCCAGCAATACATATGTGCTGCATGTGGGTGTTAAAGCCCAGATTTTTGCCACCACACATATGGGTTTCTTGGGCATAAAGGGGGTTAAAGGGGAGTGGTTGGGGGGGTATTTGTAAAGAGATATTTGTGTCACTCACAGTGCAGCCCTGCCGCCACCAGGATTAGAATTGCTGCTCCCTGTCAGCCGTTACACATCAGTCTTGGAACCTGGCTGAGGGAGCAGGGCAGAGCATGTGGGCATCCTACAATTTAGCAGAGTGAGTTATGGTGCTGAATTGTGTACCTCTGCCCCGAGAAAGAAGAAAAAGTCCCTCCTCTGCCCTCACCTCCTGGGCCCCTCTGTCGACCTGATCGGGCCCAGGAAAATGTAATTATACACCCCCTAAACAAATAAGGGGTAGCAAGTTCTGACAAACTCCAATTAATTATGCAAGAATGAGCTGCCATCAGTCAGGATGTGACCCAGAAATTGATTGACAGCAAGTCAGGGAAAATTGGATAAGGGTCAACACTGCAAATATTGACTCTTTACATAAACCTAATGTAATTATCAATAAAAGCTTTTGACACTTATGAAATGCTTGTAATTACAGTGCCTTGCGAAAGTATTCGGCCCCCTTGAAATTTGCGAACTTTTGCCACATTTCAGGCTTCAAACATAAAGATATAAAACTGTAATTTTTTGTGAAGAATCAACAAGTGGGACACAATCATGAAGTGGAATGAAATTTATTGGATATTTCAAACTTTTTAACAAACAAAAAACTGAAAAATTGGGCATGCAAAATTATTCAGTCCCCTTAAGTTAATACTTTGTAGCGCCACCTTTTGCTGCTATTACAGCTGTAAGTCGCTTGGGGTATGTCTCTATCAGTTTTGCACATCGAGAGACTGAAATTTTTGCCCATTCCTCCTTGCAAAACAGCTCGAGCTCAGTGAGGTTGGATGGAGAGCGTTTGTGAACAGCAGTTTGCAGTTCTTTCCACAGATTCTCGATTGAATTCAGGTCTGGACTTTGACTTGGCCATTCTAACACCTGGATATGTTTATTTGTGAACCATTCCATTGTAGATTTTGCTTTATGTTTTGGATCATTGTCTTGTTGGAAGACAAATCTCCGTCCCAGTCTCAGACACCACTTGGGTCATACACTTGTTGATATTCCATACTTGCTGGCTATTTTATAACATGTGCACTATTGTCTTTGACAGGCTTATATATTTATTTACTCCTGATGAGTGGGCCAACAGACCCACGAAACGTGTTGAGTTTTTTACAAGATATTCTGTTGAGTTTTAATCCAAAACATTCTACTCATGTATTACTGCTACATATGCCTTGCACTGATGCTCATTGGCCTGTGCATTAACCCTTATACTTTTATTGTATGTTTTTACTCAATTTAAGCTATATACTAAGTTTATTGCTTCATATGTATGTTGCTCTGTAATCCTGTCATGTTGATCATGTTTTCTATTAACATTTGACATCTGTTACTTGTCGGTACTTGTTCATATTCAGTTATGTTTTTATAATAAACAAATACATTCATTATTCCATAGTAGTGACTATTGCGTGCACCTCATTCAAAGTCCCATCTGGGCACTCCATTTTTTTGCAATTGAATTAGGGATGGAGGTGCACACAATTGCTAGTGTCAGACCATTACCCCTTTCTACTCCTTTCACTTGCAGCATCCTATGGCATCACCCTTGTATGCAGAGACTAGAGCTGTGTCTTCCTACATTGTGTGAATCAATAGGAACACACAGCCCAGTAGCCTAGGGTGACAAGGCATTGCCCTGCTCCTTCTTCCACCCCTCTTTCTCCAGTCCAACAGACTTGCTGGGTAAAGCCTAAGTTTAATCGAAAAGTTTAAAAAAAAAAATCAACATAAGGAACATTACATTTTGATAAATGAAGAGTGTCTAGTGTGAAAGGTGGGGTTAAAACAAGCCAAGGGATCTGCCATATGCATTCCACAGGAGTGCCAACAATGCCCAACCTTTCCGTCCACCAACTCCATTCTTGAAAGCTGTGCTATAGCTTCTATGAATAGAGGAGGTGGATCTTCCATTCAAAGATCTTGTTTTATTTATGGAAGCTACAGTACAGCTTATATGAATGGAGGTGGTGGGCGGAAACGTCAGGCATGGCCATCAGTCTTGAGGTGTGCATATGAGAGGCCCCTCAACTCATTCACAAACGCAATTGTTTATTGGGCCCATAATGTTACATAAAGTCGAGGTGCCAATGTTGCGGATCCTAGCAGGGTTAACCTCCTCAGGGTGACTTGTTGATTCAGTTGGCCTAAAGAAGGAAACCCTATGAGGTCCTGAATCATTGGCATTATGTGTTTGCAATTAATTTTTGAAAGGCCCTTTGGAGTACTGGCGACTTTCTTCTCTATGGACCAGGGGACTCCAGACTACAGTTCCCCATGCCATCTCCCACCTACTATATAATTACATGTGGCCCACTACTAATGTCAGGTTCTATATCCCTCCTGCTGTGCTGTCTTTCTCCAAGTCAGTTGATTGCTAGGCCTGTCTGCACTCTAGCAGCTGATGACATGCTTCCCCAGTATGAAGTTGGAGTATCCTACATTCATACCTGCTCAGTCTCCTGGCTCCCACTCTGCTGCTACATGGACTACAGCCACACTGTAATCAAGGTAGGGGCAGACTACTGATAGGGAATCTGAAATAAAGGAGAAGTATAGCCAAAGCTAATTTGGCTATACTTCTCCTGGTGATCACAAGAGTGTAGTTTGTTCTGCAATCCTGTAATCTGTTTTCTGCAGACACCGGGCTGACATCACTCAGCAGGTCCAGGCTCTGGATCAATCCCAACCTTAGTCAGGATCCACCAAGATGCCTGGATCGACAGCAAGCAGAGCAGAGCAGAGAAGAGCAGAGAGTCGGTGACTGTCAGTGAAGGCTGAGAACTGAGAAATCAGCGATATTTGATCATTTAGTTCTTAGTCTTAGAAGCAGCAGGGGACAGATGCAGCATCCGATCGATGCTGCCTCTACCTAGGTCAGTATAAAAGTTTGTTTTAAAAAACCATATTTCCCTTTTAAGGGGCTCAAATGAGCAGCTTGATGTAAGGGGGACTCTGATGAATACTCTGAATGGGGGGGGGGCTCTAATGGGGACTCTCAAGTAAGATGGGGCCCTTCTGATGTAAGGGTGCTCCGATGGGAGCCCTGAAAAAGGGATGTCTAAGGTGGTCTATGATGTAAAGGGGACCCCTAACGCAAAATCTGATGTAAGGGGGTTCTAGTGGAAACCTTGATATAAGGGCGACATCTAAGGTGGTCGCTGATGTAAGGGGGGGGGGGTATCTGATGTGGACCCTGATACAAGGGGGGTGTTTAAGGTTGTCTCTGATGTAAGGGGGCTCTGATGAGGATACTCATGTACACAGGACTCCTAAGGTAGACTTTGATGTAAGGATGGCAGACTTCTAAAGCAGACTTAAATGTAGGGGGGGACAAATAAAGCAGACTTTGATGTAAGGGGGAACTCCTGAGGCATATTTGATGTAAGAGGAACTTTGATGTAAGGGGGGCTTTAAGGTAGACTCTGATGTAAGGGGGCTCTGATGGGAACCCTGATATAAGGGGGACATCTAAGATGGTCATTGATGTAAGGGGAGGGGGCTCTGATGTAGACCCTGACAATAAGGGGGATGTTTAAGGTGGTCTTTGATGTAAGGGGGGCTCTGATGAGGACACTGATGTACTGAGGACTTCTAAAGCAGACTTTGATGTAATGGGGGACTCCTAAGGCAGACTTTGATGGGGGGGGGGGCTCCTAAGGCATATTTGATGTAAGGGGGGACTCCTAAAGCTTCTATGGCATATTTAATGTAAGAGTAACTCTTTTGTAGGGGGGACTTATAGGGCAGACTTTAAAGTAAGTGGAACTCTGATGTAATGGGGACGCCTAAGGCAGACTTTGATGTAAGGTCTGTGTGGGGGCGGGGGGGCTACTATGGCATATTTAATGTAAGGGAGGGCTCCTAAAGCAGACATTGAAGTAAGGGGGACTCCTAAAGCAGACTTTGATGTAAGTAGGGGACTCTTAAGGCATATTTGATGTGAGATGGGACTCCTAAAGTAGACTTTGAATTAGGGGAGGACTCCTAAAGCAGACTTTGACATAAGGGAGGACTCCTAAAGCAGACTTTGATGTAAGTAGGGGACTCTTAAGCAGTGGTGTATTTTGGTTTTGTGCTGCCCTAGGCCTGACTAAACTTGGGCACCCCCTAATTTAAATACGACCCACCCCTTCCTGTCTGTGGTCTGTCAGAATGTCCTCACTGGTGGATATTATCACAGCGCAGGTAGCAGTGTGACCGCTTTATGGGGGTGCCAGACTGATTTGCCTCCTGGACCCTGCCCTCTGGCCCAATTTGCCCCATAAGACTGGCACTATACTCAAAGTGTAGCGCAAGCCAGCGGGTATCCTTTTCGTGCGGGAGCCGGGAGTAGGCTGTTTATTTTTCATGCTGGGTGCAGCTTTTTTGCTGCCCCCCTTCAAAGTGCCGCCCTAGGCCTGGGCCTTGTTGGCCTAGGCCAAGATACAGCACTGCTCTTAAGGCATATTTGATGTGAGATGGGACTCCTAAAGCAGACTTTGAATTAGGGGAGGACTCCTAAAACAGGATTTGATGTAAGTGGAGGGGGGGTTAAGTCATGTTTGATGCAGGAGGAACTCTGATGTAATGGGGGACTCCTAAGGCAGACTTTGATGGGGGGGGGGGGGCTCCTAAGGCATATTTGATGTAAGGGGGGACTCCTAAAGCTTCTATGGCATATTTAATGTAAGAGTAACTCTGGTGTAGAGGGGACTCCAGATATAAGGGGGTCCGGTGGGAATCCTCATGTCAGTGGAGGACTGTGTTTTACTGAAGTTTTTTCTCCCTTGATCTGAATCCTATGGTGCAGAAAAGATCCAAGTAAAGTGTATTTAGGATTTATAGATGTATAGAACTGTTTTTTTGTCCCATTAATAAAATGTAGGATGTTGTCCTGGTAGTGAAATGTTTGGAGCTCCTTGTTGCAGACATAGGCCAGTCCTTTGGACCAGTCCCTCCTGCAGGAATGATCAGACTCTATGGCTCTGGCAGGACTAGCAGTAAAGTTGCACAGATAAAGCCTTGTTGATCGGTGACATAACCTGTCCGCCCATTCCTCCCCAGCATCCATATACACCGTGCAGCCAGCAGGCGGGTCACTGCTCTGAGCTCACTGCAAATAGCAACATCATCATCATCATCATCATCATTAGTAACCGCAACCCCCTCCCCCTCCTCCTCCAGGTCTCCCATACAGACACACAGCTGCCGGGGCTGATCTGGGCCCCCACAGGACAACATCTACAGCCCGCGTCCTTGGCCCCAACATCGGATCCATCCCCTCCATAGAGAATCGTACAGGCCAGCCAGAGGAGGAAGAGGAAATAGGAAGAAGGGAGGGGAGAGAGGAGGCAGGATCGGTGGGGGGAGAGCAGGGCCCCGATCGGGGTGTGGAGACAGGGAAGGAGGAAGGATCGTGTGTGGGGACACCGCATAGACTGGACCAGGAGCACAGAGGTGAGTGCTGCACGACTGTCTGTGTGTGTGCCACTGCCATCCCTGAGAACAATGCCCGCTTCCTGTCTGCTATATATAGGACTGATCGGGACTGGGGAGACATTGCAGGGATAGGCTGGAGCCTCCATACATCATACACAGCCTGATACTCATCTCTATAATACTGCTATGGGATCTGTACCGATCTGTATGCTAAGAAATCAACACTACAAGGCAGAGATCTCTGTGTGTATGTGTGTGTGATCTCTGTGTATGTAAGCTCTCTATGCATGTGTGATCTCTATGTATGTATATGTGTGTGATCTCTAGGTAGGTATGTATGTGTGTGATCTTTAGGTATGTATGATCTCTATGTGTGTGATCTCTGTGTATGTATATGCACATGTGATCTCTATGTATGTATATATGTATGTGTGATCTTTGTGTATGTATGATTGTATGTATGTGTGATCTCTATGTATGTATGTGTATATATATATATATATATATATATATATATATATATATATATATATATGTGATCTCTGTGTGAGCTCTCTATGCATGTGTGATCTCTATGTATGTATGTAGATGTGTGTGTGATCTCTATGTATATATGTGTGATCTCTAGGTATGTATGTATGTATGTATGTGTGATCTCTATGTATGTATGTATGTATGTATATGTGTGTGATCTCTATGTATATATGTATGTATGTATGTATGTATGTATGTGTGATCTCTAGGTATGTATGTATGTATGTATGTGTGATCTCTATGTATGTATGTATATGTGTGTGATCTCTATGTATATATGTATGTATGTATGTGTGATCTCTAGGTATGTATGTGTGATCTCTATGTATGTATGTATATGTGTGTGATCTCTATGTATATATGTATGTATGTATGTGTGATCTCTAGGTATGTATGTGTGATCTCTATATGTGTGTGATCTCTGTGTATGTATATGTACGTGTGATCTCTATGTATGTAATCTCTATGTATGATCTCTATGTATGTATGTGTGATCACTGTGTATGTATGATTGTATGTATGTGTGTGTGATCTCTATGTATGTGTGTGTGATCTCTATGTATGTATATGTGTGATCTCTATGTATGTATATGTGTGTGTGTGATCTCTATGTATGTATATGTGTGTGTGTGTGATCTCTATGTATGTATATGTGTGTGTGTGATCTCTATGTGTGTGTGTGTGATCTCTATGTGTGTGTGTGTGATCTCTATGTGTGTGTGTGATCTCTATGTGTGTGTATATGTGTGTGTGATCTCTATGTATGTATATGTGTGTGTGTGATCTCTATGTGTATGTATATGTGTGATCTCTATGTGTGTGTGTGATCTCTATGTATGTATGATCTCTATCTATGTATGTGTGATGTGACAGCTCTGACTTCAACACACACACACGTATAATAAGTCTGGAGTGGAGAAGATGGGTGCATGGGACCATAGCCCAACCTCTATTTGGTTGATATGGACAACTGATCACCTGTTGTCTCTAGTTTTCTAAGGTTCACTACTATACACTTTGCGATCTGACCATACAATCAACTATAAATTTAGAAAATCTATGTAAAGATCCACTTAAAAGCTAATAATGGCCAATTATCCATCTCAACCAATCAGTTCGTATCCAGTCAGGCAGGTCATTGCACTACATACTTGCTGGTAGATCTAAAAGAGATTGCACAATCAGATTGTAATGTGTGTTGTGAGCTTAAGCACACCAGCCTACACAGTTTATATAGGAGAATTGCTTTTGAAGTGTAGACTGAGTGTCTATGTCAGCCATTCTAATTTGGGGTTCCATGGAAGGTTAGGGTTCCAGCCATGGTTGCTAGGGGTTCCTTGAGCTGTGGCTATTTAACTTCCCAGTTGATGGTACTTGTATAGTTTTTGGGTCATTTCTGTTTAGCATTACAAGAGTGGCGTGACACCAATCATCTTTTTAGCTGTCTGTAAGGGTGATATTTTTCCTGCTGACCACTTGTGTAAGGGGCATTTTTCTCACGGATACCAATAAAAAGGATGGAATTTCGCCCGCTGCCTATCGGGATGATATTCTTCCCACTGACCACCATTAGTAAGGGTGAAATTTTTCCCACTCACCACCAATGTAAGCATAACATTCTGCAACAGTGTAGGAAGGGGTCTTCCCACAGACCACCAATGTAAGGTGCCATTTTTCCCACTGACCATCAATGTAAGCATAAGATTCTTCCCACTGCCCACCAATGTAAGGGTGTCATTCCTCTCACTGCCCACCAATGTAAGGGTGTCATTCCTCTCACTGCCCACCAATGTAAGGGTGTCATTCCTCTCACTGCCCACCAATGTAAGGGTGTCATTCCTCTCACTGCCCACCAATGTAAGGGTGTCATTCATCTCACTGCCCACCAATGTAAGGGTGACATTCTTCCAACTGACCAGCAATACAAGGGGGCATTTTCTCGCTGACCACCAATGTAAGGGTGACGTTCTTCCTAGTGATTACCAATGTAACGGTGATATTCTTCCCACTGCCCACCAAAGTAAGGGGTAATTTTCCCACTGCCCACCAATGTAAGGGTGACGTTCTTCTCACTGCCCACCAATGTAAGGGTGTCATTCATCTCACTGCCCACCAATGTAAGGGTGTCATTCCTCTCACTGCCCACCAATGTAAGGGTGTCATTCCTCTCACTGCCCACCAATGTAAGGGTGTCATTCCTCTCACTGCCCACCAATGTAAGGGTGTCATTCATCCCACTGCCAACTAATGTAAGGGTGTCATTCTTCTCACTGCCCACTAATGTAAGGGTGTCATTCTTCTCACTGCCCACTAATGTAAGGGTGTCATTCTTCTCACTGCCCACCAATGTAAGGGTGTCATTCTTCTCACTGCCCACCAATGTAAGGGTGACATTCTTCCAACTGACTAACAATGTAAGGGGGCATTTTCCTACTATCCACCAATGTAAGGGTGGCATTCATCCCACTGACCAGCAATATAAGGGGGCATTTTTTTCTCGCTGACCACCAATGTAAGGGTGACGTTCTTCCTAGTGACTACCAATGTAACGGTGATATTCTTCCCACTGCCCACCAATGTAAGGGGTCATTTTCCCAATGCCCACCAATGTAAGGGTGACGTTCTTACCACTGACCACCAATGTAAGGGGTCATTTTCCCGCTGACCTCCAATAAATTGTTTTTAGCAGAGGTTCCCCTACACCTGAAAGTTATTTCAAGGGTTACACTGGGGTCAAATAGTTGAGATTGGCTGCTCTATGCCTAAAGTACATACAATTAAAAAGTAACTGTGCATCCAATTAATATTGCTTATACTTTCTGTTGAGTCTAAAGTCCTTTACATACCAAGTGACAATGTGACATGCTTTTATATGTGTCGAATATGGAAACACACACGGCATATATAAGGAGCATCTTTTTTTTTTTTTAATGATGCCATATAGTACTGCATTGCATCTGTGTGTTGTCATTGGTGTGAAATATTAAACAGTGGATTTTCTGGGTTCGTATCTTGCATTTGAAATCTTGCAGGCCTTCTGTTAGGGTGTGGTGCAGCTTGATGTTTAGGGCTTTTCCTTCAAGTCATTATCTCCGTTGCGCTTCTTTTTCCTCTGTGAATTCTATGATATTAAGTTTCGGTTACCACCCAAGGCATTTTGGGACAGTTGGAGAGCTTTTGACGAGATATGCGCACAATCGGAAAGTTTGAGTGGGTGTCCTGTTGCTATAGATCAGCTCCCTGGCCATATTGTTTTTTGCCTCTAATGATTCCTTTTACTGGAGGAATTCTGTTAGATGTTCTATTTATGTGTAAGCTTGGAGGAGTAAATAGAAATTTTCCCAATGATGCAGAGCCAGGGTGGAAATCAGTGGGAGTCGTGCTTCATTTGTTATCTGGAATATGTGACCTTCATATGTTATGATCAGGCTTCTATAATATTAGTAGATGTCATTGCGGAGCAGCACAATAATACTGTCTGCGTTTTTATGCCTCAAAGGGATTTTAAATTAATTGCTCTGAATTTTCAAGCCATGAAATAATGTACTGTATGTCTGGGGAGTTTCTGTTTTTTTGTGCCCCCATTTAGCTTCAGTATCGGGCTTGTCCTGTAAGGCATGACAAAAAGCATCTATAATATACAAAGTCATTTAAAGTAAACCCCGAGGGCCAATTTACACTGGTCTGTCTTGGTGCGTTGCATTCATGCATACACGGTAAATTTTATCACTTAAAAGCTGAACGGAGAAAAGAAAAAAAAATTCCCTTGCATTGGGGCTACTCTTGCAACTACAAGGGTTAAATGCCAACTCATGCCTATGGTTTCCGTAACAAAGAAAATTGTGATGCCCCCCCCCCCCCCCCCCAATTTCATTCACTTGTGGGGGGCGGTATCTGGGAGCCCCCTTTTTGGTAAAGGGGGCTTCTAGATTCTGATAAGCCCCCCAACCATTGGCCCAGGGTTGTGGGAGAAGAGACCCTTGTCCTCTTCAACATTGGGAAAGGTACTTTGCCAGGGGAGTTCATCCTGTGGCAAGGTAACCCCCATGTTGCCTGGTATGGGTCAGGAATGGGGGCCGCACACTCATCCCTCCCCTTTCCTGGTCAGCCAGGCTGCATGCTCGAATAAGGGTCTGGTATAGGGATGCACTGATCTGACTTTTTTGGACCCGATACCGATATCTGGTGTTGTGAAATTGCCGATACCGGAACAGATCCGGAGCTACACACAAAGCAAGCGGCTGCAGTACAGGGCAAAGCCGCTGCTTCATGTGTACGGCTCCTCCATTCACAGGTGGAGTGCATCTGATATCACTCCGCCTGTGAGCCGGACCTATACAGGAAGTAGCGGTTCCCATACTATTACTGCACCAAGTAAGGGATGGCTGAGCCGTTACTCAGCAAAAACCGGATTGGCCAGTGGATCGGTCAATGTTACCGATCCCCCGATCCATCTAAAATGGCCATATCGGCGTGGATATCCGATCCGAATATCGGATCGGTGCATCCCTAGTCTGGTACAGATATTTAGGGGAGGGCCTCCAGGCCTTTTTTTTGGGCAGTGGGTCCCCCTTAAAATTCACACCAGACCAGAAGGGCCTGGTATGGATTTTGAGGAACCCCAGCACCATTTTGTATTGTGTTCTGGCTCTTTTTTTTACAATCCCCTGTCAGCTGGGAATCCCTGGCTGACATCTGAATGAGCAGGGCATGAAGAAGTCACTGGTTGTTAGGAAGCTGGTGGGTCCCGACTCCCTGACAACCAGCATCTCTGAGCTGAAACTGTCACCTTTTGCAGTTTTGGGAATATCACATCTAAATGTTTAACTTCCCCCTGCAGCTGGAGGTCCAGTCTGTGGTAAAATAAGGGGTAAAAAATGCATTAAATATCACAAAAAAAAAAAAAAAAACATATGCAGTTTTTTTTTTTTCTTTTTTGCCTGCTCCTGAGGTAATAAATACGGTTGTTATAATTCAAAAATTCATGCAGTGTTATTCGCTTAGTTTTTTGAGCCTTGGTTGGCAATTTGAGACAGTATTGTCAACCCATAACAGGAAGTGCTGAACCTTTCAAGGCAGTATTCTTGGGTATTATTTGAATTCTAGCAGCTGATTTATAAAGATTGAAAACAACTTTTTAAAATGTACATTAACATGTTGGGAAAGCCATTCTCAACTAGGGTTCCCTTCCGGGGTATCTAGGGGTTCCTTGAGCTGGGGCTGATTGACCTCCCAACTGATAGTGCCTGCCCAGATCCAACGTCACTTGACAGAGCTAGCAGAATGACACCAGTGATCTTTTTAGCTGTCTGTAAGGGTGGCACTCTTCCCAATGACCACCAATGCAAGGGGCATTCTTCCCACTCGGCCCTGATTAATTAATTTATGCAGGGGTTCCCTAAGACCACAGGTTTAATTCAAGGGTTCTTTTGGGGTAATAAGGTTGAGAAAGGCTGTGTTAGGACATAGACGTAACAAAATGAAAATGCAGGATCAGGGCATTTTAGCTGTCCGTATGCAGTACACATGTACTGTTTGTGTACATGCAGCCAGCAGTACAGCAAATGTGGCCATGTCTCTTGCCATGGCCTGACAATATAAAAAATGTGTAGTCAGTGGCGTGAGCTCAATAATAGACCCCTGCAACCTTGCATCCTTGATTGCTAGGATTCAGGCTGCCCCTACACCCTAGCGTGCATGGTTGCTAGGATCCAGGCGGCCCCTACCCCCTAGCATGCATGGTTGCTATGATGCAGGAGGCCCCTATACTGTAGCGTACATGGCTGCTAGGATGCAGGCA
This sequence comes from Pelophylax lessonae, assembly GCF_965119305.1. Lineage (NCBI taxonomy): Eukaryota > Metazoa > Chordata > Amphibia > Anura > Ranidae > Pelophylax > Pelophylax lessonae. Next base: position 202,256,542 of record NC_138772.1, read on the forward strand.
GCTCCTGCCCCCTAGCATCCTTGGTTGCCAGGACAAAGACGGCTTCTGACACCTATCATCCTAGATATCTAGGATGCAGACAGCCAATGCACCCTAGCGTATTTTGTTGCCAGGACACAAGTGACCCCTGTTGCCTAGCATCCTAGGTTGCTAGGATACAGCTGGCTGGCAGTGGAAAATAGATGTGCAAATGGGCCCACCCACTTCCATATGGCTGCATATGAATGCTGTGTACAAGACTGTAGCTACATGTGTAACACCGGTGTGAATGAGCCCTATGATTATGAGATTTTTGTGATTGGGTTACACCTACTTTAATCCATGGAAGCCTATCTGAAACCCTCTCTTACATGATCTGACTATGTGTCAAGGTCTTACCTTGTCCACCTGTTGGCAGCCATCTTGGACATGTGCAGACTTTTGCCTCTTATAAACTCTGATTGCATCATCACTTGCCTGCTGCCTGGGCGTCACACAGTGATGATATTCTGACTATATCTATCACCTGATGGGTTGCAGTCCTTGGCCTTGCGTTGTGCTCCAAGGTGCATCCCTGCTAGTCTTCTGCTCTCTGTGTTCCTCCATGCATGACCTGGCTTGGCTGACGACTCTCCTTGCTCTCGACCCCACATCGGCAGATGACCCGCTTCTGGACTCAACCCTGGCTTGGATGACTACCTGCTTCTGGACTTGACCCCGGCTTGTTCCTGCTCTCACTTCCTCACTCTTGCTGTGTGTTTATTGTTGTTTGCTCCAATAAACTGCTTTATTTTACCTGCATCCCCGTGTGGGCTGGTTTCCTGGTACCATGACACTATGGTAAACTGAGATAATTGGTTGCTTGGGGATACTGCCCTATTGAATAAGATCATGTTTCATTTTATAATAGCCCCAGAATAAAGGTAGTTTTGTTCATGTAATCCTAATCACCTACATTAGGTCACCATTGTTAATTAGGTGATTCCTCTTGTTCCTCATGCACCTTTCTACCTAAAGTGGACCTATCATTAAAGCTAAAATGTGTATGAATCAACAGAGCCTGTGCCAGTACTGCCAAATCATTGTTGTTTGTAATTGAACAAGTATCTGTTTCTTGTCATAAAAAGAAAAACTCCCGAATTTCTCATTTGACCTACAGCTTGTACGTGATCACAGTGGGGATCGAAAGTGTGGGGACCCCAGGCAAAAATTTGTATTAATGTGCATAAAGAAGCCAAGGAAAGATGGAAAATTCTCCAAAAGGCATCAAATTACAGATAAGACATTCTTATAATATGTCAACAAAAGTTAGATTTTATTTCCATCATTGACACTTTCAAAATTACAGAAAACAAAAAAATGGTGCCTGCAAAAGTTTGGGCACCCTGCAGAATTTATAGCATGCACTGCCCCCTTTGCAAGGCTGAGACCTGCCAGTGTCATGGATTGTTCTCAGTCATCGTCTGGGAAGACCAGGTGATGTCAATCTCAAAGGTTTTAATTGCCCAGACTCATCTGACCTTGCCCCAACAATCAGCACCATGGGATCTTCTAAGCAGTTGTCTAGAAAACTGAAACTGAAAATAGTTGACGCTCACAAAGCTGGAGAAGAAGAAGATAGCAAAGCGTTTTCAGATGTCAATATCCTCTGTTTGGAATGTAATTAAGAAATGGCAGTCAACAGTGGAAGTTAAAGCAAGATCTGGAAGACCAAGAAAAATATCAGACAGAACCGCTCGCAGGATTGTGAGAAAAACAATTCAAAACCCACATTTGACTGCACAATCCCTCCAGAAAGATCTGGCAGACACTGGAGTTGTGGTACACTATTCCACTATAGAGATACTTGTACAAATATGGTCTTCATGGAAGAGTCATCAGAAAAAAACCTCTTCTACGTCCTCACCACAAAAATCAGCGTTTGAACTTTGCAAATGAACATATAGACAAGTCTGATGCATTTTGGAAACAAGTTCTGTGGACTGATGAGGTTAAAATTGAACTTTTTGGCCGGAATGAGCAAAGGTACGTTTGGAGAAGGGGCACAGAATTTAATGAAAAGAACCTCTGTCCAACTGTTAAGCATGGGGGTGGATCAATCATGCTTTGGGGTTGTATTGCAGCCAGTGGCACAGGGAACATCGCACGAGTAGAAGGAAAAAATGGATTCAATAAAATTTCAGCAAATTTTGGATGGTAACTTGATGCCTTCTGTGAAAAAGCTAAAGTTAAAGAGAGGATGGCTTCTACAAATGGATAATGATCCTAAACACACCTCGAAATCCACAGGGGATTACATCAAGAGGCGTAAACTGAAGGTTTTGCCATGGCCTTCACAATCTCCTGACCTCAACATAATTGAAAATCTATGGATAGACCTTAAAAGAGCAGTGCGTGACAGACAGCCCAGAAATCTCAAAGAACTGGAAGACTTTTGTAAGGAAGAATGGGCAAAGATACCTCAAACAAGAATTGAAAGACTCTTGGCTGGCTACAAAAAGCGTTTACAAGCTGTGATACTTGCCAAAGGGGGCAGTACAAGATATTAACTCTGCAGGGTGCCCAAACTTTTGCAGACGCCATTGTTTTCTGTTATAGTGTAAATGATGGAAATAAAATCTAACTTTTGTTGACATATTATAAGAATGTCTAATCTGTAATTTGATTCCTTTTGGAGATATTTCCATTTCTCTTCTTTATGCACATTAATACAAATTTTTACCTGGGGTGCCCGAACTTTAGATCCTCATTGTAGATGATGGAAGTCAGCAGAGCTTCATCTTATTCGATAAACTAAGAGAAAATTCCCTTGCAAAGTGAATAGCCATTTGCCTTTAGTAGATCAGCCCCATTGTCTCTGTGAAACAAAAGAATAGTGGGTGTTTTAATGTAATTAGATACTGCAGAGCGTTTTCCATTTAGACCCTGTCAGGTATATTTGCAGGTAAAAGGGAACAAGCAAGGCACATGCGTAATGGGTGCCCGTGGTACATGTATAACTATTTTGGATAGATACGAGCTTTCTAAGGCCTCATTCACTCATCTGAAATGGCCAGTCAGTGGATTACTATAGCTGGAATCACAGGGATGTGCGAACAGCCGCGGCGCTCAGCAGGTATGAAGCACTAACAGGCAAACCGAAGGCACGGCTAACAGTTATCTGTCATTGCGGACAGATGATCGACCCTGAATGTTTGGATACATGCAAACACGAATTCAGATATGTGAATATTCTGACTCATGATGAAGGAATCGGCTGCCTGGTTGTACTTGGACATGTAAATGAGGGTTAAAGCTTATCACACATGTTACAATCTGTACGATATTCTTTAGATCTATCATCAAGTATGTACTGCAAGGGTCTGCCTAGAGCCAGCCATAGACAGTTTGAATCTTGGCCGCTTCAGCAGATACCGGCCGAGTTTCAAACCATGTATGGGCAGGCTGAATGTACCAAAGTTGATTGATCAACTTGGGAACAACCAGCCTGCCAGGTTTTTACATTTGATTATCGTTAGCGGCTGGTATAGCTGCTAGCACTAATCACTGTCTTCTCTCAGTGAGGATGGTTTCCCCTGCCCTTCCACTAGATTAGGGGTGTCAAACTCCACTTCCATCAGCATTATGGTTTCCCTCAAAGGCCGGTTATATCTGTAAGATTAGATGTCCAGAGCACCCCACCCCTCCCTTACACCCTTACATCACAATGCACCCCCTTACCGGAGGGTGGATCTGGGAAGAAGTGCAGGGGCTGGAGGAGAACCAGAGAAGGGCTGGAGTCAGCTTCCAGAGTCTGCTGAATGCTGAGACCAGGGGAGGCAGCAGAGACAAGGTGGTGTTGCGGCTTCACAGAGAGGTGCAGGATCTGTAGGAGGAGTTCTGCCCTCCTCTCTGATGCGGACTGCTGAGGAGGAGGGGGGGGGCAAAGATGAGCATTCCTGCAGCTGCACAGAGTACTGTAGGATCTGGCAAAGGAGTTCTGTCCTCTCTGCTGCCAACTACAGAGAAAAGATGGGGGCAGAGACAAGGGGGCTGCCACAGCTGCATGAGAGGTGCGAGGGCCACATGAAATGGCCTGGGGGGCCGCATTCGGCCCGCGGGCCTTGTGTTTGACACCTGTGCACTAGAAGAATACAATGGCTTGGCGGGATTCCCCTTTCGACACTGTCTGTGTTGTTGGGGGAATCAAGCAAATTTTGCAGGAAAGTAACTTGATTTGTGTAAAACCTGCACAATAGATAGAAATTATTTGATAATTTAGGTGGGTCCTCAGCATTGCACATTTTTGTAGATCTAAAGCTGATTACTGTATACAGATATAATATAATATAGTCAGATTGTAATGTTTATGGTGAGCCTAGAAGATTAAACTTTTTTTTTTTTTTTTTTTTAAAAGCGGTCTGTATCTCTGTTAGGGAGATTCGCTCTCTCCTATTGTCCTGTTTACTGTTAGCACCAAGAGTGAAAGTAAAAGAAAATCCCAAATTTAGAATAGGATTTGAGGGGAAATCTTCCAATGGGCACAATAGTTTTGATGACTACCATGGATTCCCTTACTTTAGAGCAGGCTCTTCAAACTATGGCCCTCCAGTTGTTCAGGGACTGCAATTCCCATCATGCCTAGTCATGTCTGTGAATGTCAGAGTTTTACAATGCCTCATGGGACATGTAGTTCCTGCAACAGCTGGAGGGCCGTAGTTTGAAGATCCCTGCTTTAGAGGGATTTTCTCTCACTTCCTGTTTTGGATATGGAACAGGATGCTAAGGGATATCTTCCCCAATGGAACACAAAAAAACCTGACAGGAGTAATAACCCTTACTTACTCTATCCAAAAAGGAAAAAGTGGTGTGGTACATACCAGTACATTAGGACTTAAACCAGGGCTCCACAAATCCCAGGTGCCAGGATACCGTGGCAACTAGAAATTGCATCCTGGCGCCTGGGGTTTTGTTAGCCCCTTTCCAGGCGAGCAGTTCCTGCATGCAGTTCAGGGGGCCTGGTAGCTGATTGGAGTGTTCTGGTGGGGGGCCGTCCCCCTGTTGGAACACAATAGCTTAGTGGGGGGAGATCGCTGTATGTACTTTGCATAGCGACTACAGCAGCTCCGACCGGAGCTGAGGTTTTTTTTTTTTTAACCCGCTGGGTTGAACGGAAAAAAACAAATAGTGTGTACCAGGCTTGATTGTCCTCATTAACCCCTTCAGGCCGACCGAAGGCAAACATGCGGCCTCAGCTTCAGGGGGTTGTACCGGGATGATCGGTGCAGCTAGAGGCATCACCCCAGTACTGTGTTTAGGGCTGATGCTTGGCTTTCTTGGCTGACCCTCCCACTGCTTTCCGTGGCTCTTCCAGGTCTCCCGTCCCACCGGGAGACTTGATTGACCAGCCGGCACGTCCGCCGTCTGGCCAAAGACCCAAACAAAGCCAGATTCAGCTGTGATCGGGTCTCCGATGTAGAAACCCGGAAGCGATATCATGACATCACTTCCGAGCACTGGAGCCCTAAAGGTGCCAGATTGAAAAAAAAAATAAAAAAAGTGACAGCATTTGAAACACCCAAACTTGGCGTTTTGAAAGCTTTTAAGTGCAGAAGAGGGATTTGGGGCCTGCCTGTCACTGCCTATTACTGTCACAAGGGATGTTTACATTCCTTGTGACAGCAATAAAAGTGATCACATTTTTTTTTTAAAGAAACGGTGTAAAAATTAAAAAATAAAATAAGAAATAAAAAAAATGAAAACGCCTCGTCCCTCCGTGCTCACGAGCAAAAGCGAACGCATACGTAAGTTGGGCCCGCATATGTATACGGTGTTCAAACCACACATGAGGTATCGACACAGTCGTTAGAGCGAGCGCAATAATTCTAGCACAAGGCCTCCTCTGTAACTGTAAACAGGTAACTGGAAAAAAATTTAAAGTGTCGCCTATGAAGATTTTTAAGTACCGTAGTTTTTCGCCATTCCACGAGTGTGCCCTGTTTGAAGCATGACATGTTCGTTAACATTCTACAAAAAATTGGGCTAACTTTACTGTTTTTTTTTTAAATTCATGAAAGTGTATTTCTTCCAAAAAAATTGTGTTTGAAAGATCGCTGCACAAAAAGCGTGTGACATCAAAAATTGCAACGATCGCCATTTTATTCTCTAGGGTCTACGCTAAAAATATAATTTATATATATATATCCCCAGCAATTTGCATATGGCAGTGTAAACTGCCTGCGAGTTGAATGGGATGCGGGAACCCGCAGTGGATTTGCAGGGTTTCCGCATCGCATATGTGTGAACCAGGACTAAAGATACATTTTTTTTTTGTAGCCTATTTCAACAGTTGGACTGAAATGACCTGGCAGTTAACTGTATACTCACTAGATTGTTGCCATTTTATTTTTATTACAATTATCTGTTTTTACTTTTCAAGTGCTGCTGCAGGTTTATTCTGGTCGCAGTCACATAGCCATTGCATAGACATGCGCATTTATTTTAAAACACTGTGACCCCGGGCTCCATAAATAACATGGTTGTAAATTGGCCTTCTGAAAAAACGTATTTAGATGTATAAGTCAAATTTAATTTACCCCCTTATCATTTAATTGTATCCTGGACGTGTCAGAAGTGCACGGATTTAAGCCTACTCACAACGGCTCTTACAAATAAAGAAATTCTACCAATGCTGAAAATGAAGACCATTCAATTTCATAGGCGTGGCACTGTTATATTGTGCTGCTGCATGGTGACTGTATCCCTGGCTGAATTCATTTTGGGATCTTTATTCCATGGAAATTTGTGATCTTTCCCAAGAGTGTACATCTAATTTTTGCAGTGACGTTTCTCAATTCTAATCATTTTGGTGCTGTGTGATTTTTATTTCCCTGTACAGTTCTTTTCACATGGAGATAAGGCAATCTCCAGAGCTGGCAGAAATGTATTATTTAGTGTCTGCATGAAATTGATCAAATTGTTTAAAATGGACTACTGATATAATGCTGCAATTTGTTGGTATCTAACAGGCTATGTATTTTATTTTTTTTAACTATATTTTTTACTGTGAGGTTAAAATAGAAGTAAAGGTAATTTTAATTTTAAAGAGTATGGGAGGGTTATAATTAGGGATAGACCGATTATCGGCAAGGCCGATATATCGGGAGCCGATATGCACTTTCCCCGATATATATCGGCCTCGGAACTGGCCGATATTGCCGATATTTTTGTGACGTCATTCTGCCTTCTTAGGCCGCCTCCTTCACCTTGGACAGCCTCATCTGGAGTCGGGACTAGTCTCGCGGGAGTGTATCACAGCCATACACCCACACACAGCAGCCCGGTGCCTGCCAGCCACCCACATCCACAGGCCCTGTACCAGCCAGTCAGCCACAGGCACTGTACCAGCGAGCCAGCCAGCCAGCCACAGGCACTGTACCAGCCAGCCACAGGCACTGTACCAGCCAGCCACCCACAGCCCCTGTGCCAGTCAGCCACCCACCACAGGGTGCCAGACAGCCAGCCATCCACAGACAGGGTACCAGCCAGCCAGCCATCCACAGACAGGCTACCAGACAGCCAGCCACAGGCTTTGTACCAGCCAGCCACAGGCCCTGTACCAGCTAGCCACCCACCACAGGGTGCCAGCCAGCCATCCACCACAGGGAGCCAGCGAGCCAGCCACCCACCTCAGGGAACCAGCCAGCCACCCACCACAGGGAGCCAGCCACCCACCACAGGGTGCCTGCCAGCCACCCACCACAGGGTGCCAGCAAGCCAACCACCCACCACAGGGTGCCAGCAAGCCAGCCACCCACCACAGGGAGCCAGCCAGCCACCCACCACAGGGAGGGAGCCAGCCAGCCACCCACCACAGGGAGCCAGCCACCCACCACAGGGTGCCTGCCAGCCAGCCACACACCACAGGGTGCCAGCAAGCCAGCCATTAAGCATTAAACAAAAATTAACATGTTCAGTACCAGATTTGTGTCAAAAATTGTCTATTTTTCAAAACTTTAAATGTGCAAAATATCGGCCAATACTGATATGTTGTGACCAAAATATCGGTATCGGCCCTGAGAAAACCATATCGGTCTATCCCTAATTATAATCCCTGTTACCTTTTGGCCATCCGTGTCCCTCTAGGGAGATTTCCCTTCAGTTCCTGTCCCATAGCCAAAACAGGAAATGAGTGGAACAAGAAGACACCAGACAATCTCGGGAGATTGCCTTGCCCAGAAAACAGGTGGTGATTGACTTCCCAGCTTTGCACGTTTCCCTATGAGACTGTGTAGAAAGGAATGTATTCATTCCTATCACTCAGGTCTCAGAATAAATGTAGCTCTATGCTGGGCAGTGTGTGACATAAGATCTCCACCCTCTGCCTGCTGGAACTGAAAAATGCTGTATAAATTCTGTGCTTTGAATGACTGTAGAGAAGAGATGGCTGCAGATAAACAGCTACAACTTATGTAGGGGGATATGTTTCAACTGATTAGTGTACAAAACTGACTGAACGCCAAGTGTGGTACGATACCTAGGACCAGATTAAAGAATTTACTGTTTGTAACTACTACTGTTCTGTCTGGACAATAGGTTCACTTTAATGCTGACCCTGTAGTAGTTTGTAATAATCTCTTTTCCTTCACATGGTATCGGGAGCATGTGACCCAATCTCCAACTTTCAATTTAAGAGAAGAGAAGCATGGCTTTTAAAAAAATAAAATAAACCGTCATACTCCCCTAGATGGCTGCAGCACCGATCCAAGCTGCAGCTGTCCCCCACTGCCTCTTAAGAACAAAAACTGAGCAATCTGCTGATCGCTCAGTTCTCTGCCTTCAGTGAGCAGAGAGCTGGTGACTGTCAGTCACCGGCTCTCTGCTCTGCTCCACTACTCCAGCGCTCACTGGAGCGCTGTGCTGTGGAGATGTGGGAGCGGATGCCTCAGTCTTCCAGCTGCTTGCTAAAAGGCCGAGCCAGCTGATACTCTAGGTATCTGGGTAGATCCCGACTGTAAAGTTGGAATATTTCCCATACTGGGCCAGCTGAGTGACGTCAGCTGACAGCGTGCTTTATCCCACTGTTGGCTGAACACGGGTCACAAGTGTGCAGAACGAACTGCACTCCTGTGATCCATCGGAGAAGCATAACCAAAATGGCGTTCCTCATGGGTAGTTTGGGATAATGTCCACAGCTTGGTGTGAGATCTGACCAGGATCAACTTTGAGATTACGCAGGCATATGTAAGGAAGATATGTCTAAATTCTATACTGTAGGTCACAGACTGTCTGTGTCTAGGCCACTCATCTGTCCCTGTACCCTTGTAAGTGTTCAGATATGCGGTTACGTCTCTACAGCTGTAATGTCTTTCAGCCTGTCATTGAATTTTACAGGCTGCTGGCCACTGCTATATGCAAATTCCCTGTGACTAGCAGAAATATGCTACTTCTTGGGGTGTAAGCCTCCCTGTGCCTGTGTGCATGACTTCCAAAGGTTAAAGTAGAACTTTAAAGGCAAAACTTTTTTGTTTTTCATTTTGGATAGTGTAAGGAAGAGTTTTGTTTTTTGCCATCTGTGTCCCTTTTGAGATTTCTCTTTGCCTTCCTGTCCCATAGCCAAAAGAGGAAGTGAGAGGAAATCCCTACAAAATCATGGATCCCATGGTGGTCACCATGTCTGTCCTGTCCTAATGACAACTCAAATGTGAGATTTTCTTTCATTTCACTCACAGTGATAATGGTATACAGGAAAAATTGAGAGGATGACTCTCTATTCGGGACCAGAGTTGTATAAGGTACTCAAAACCCATACTTGAGTAAAAGTACAAGTGCTCGATCAAAAAGTGACTTGAGTAGAAGTGGAAGTGCTCTATCAAAAAGTGACTTGAGTAGAAGTACTAAAGTATTCAACATTTTTTGTACTTAAGTATTGCAAGTAGTTTTTTTTTTAAATTTTGCTACTCAAGTACTGAAAGTAAAAGTACAAGTACTGTGTTATGTAGTTATCAAAGAAGTCAAAAGTTTGAACATCATATTGTTTTTTTTATTATTTCAAATGATGAACCTAAGCCCCCATTCACACTGGGGCGACGCTACTTCGCACCGCGACCTCCGAGGTCGCGGTGCGAGCAGCGCGCCGCTACCTCGGAGCGGCCGCCACGGACTTCGTAACATTGAAGTCTATGGCGGTCGCCTCCTGGTCGCCCCAAAGAAGCTCCGGACCCTTTTTCTGAGTCGGAGCGACTTGTGTCGCTCCTATCAGAACAGGTCCGCAGCTTCCCTATGGGAGGCGACCTGCGGCGACCTGTGAGGCGACCAGGTCGCCTCACAGGTCGCCCCAGTGTGAACTGGGGCTAAAGGACAATCACAATTTGTTTGTTTCATATTTTCTTTTTAGTGGAAAGATTTGGTATAGCAGCTTTTATTTATACATAGAGTAGCATTTATTTTCGTATGCGCTCATTTACACATGACATTATACACATTTGTTTGAGCTTCATGAAACCTGCCATCTACTGTTCTGGCAGTGGTAATTTTTATAATTGTAACGAGTAACTATGCAGTACAAAAAAAAAATATTGGAGTAGAAGTATTGAAATCATCGAAAAAATGTAGTGAAGTAAAAGTGGAAGTAGGAGAAAAAAATTCTACTCTAGGAAAGTACAGATACCGCCTTTCGGTACTTAAGTACAGTAGTGAAGTAGTTCTACTTAGTTACTATACATCTCTGACCGGGACACAGACAGCAATAAAAACTCAACAAGGGTTCTAATCCCTTTTCCAACACTAAAAAACCTTTAATTATGCTTTAAACTCTACTAGCAGGTCTGGTGTGTAGTAAGGCCCCTTTCACACGGCGGACCAATCGGACCATTCATTGCCCTCTATGGAGCAGTGGATGTAAACAGTGATGTAAAAACAAGTGGCCACTGCCCCCACCTTTAACTGGTCTTTGCAGCAAGGAGCACTGGAAGGGCGACCAAGTAAGCAAAACCAAATACATTTTCAAGCTCAACTTACCGACCAGCTTGCGACCAACTAAATTGACCTGTCTAACAATATACATTAAAAACAGGGGTTTAGTTTGCACACATTTGCAGAAACATGCGTAAGCTACAGGCCCTGTCAAGGCACCCTTTTTTCTGTAGACCTAACTCTTAACTTCTGAGAGTCTCCACAATAAAAGCACATGGGCAGAGGGCAGGTAAGCCTGGAAGGAGCCCACCCCTCCTTAAAGCGGTAGTATCCCGCTTTTTGACACTTTTACCTACAGGTAAGCCTATAATAAGGCTTACCTGTAGGTACAAATAATGCCGTGCCGGTTTAGGAGATATTTACAGTGCATGCAGCCGCTCGTGCGAGCGGCGCATGCGCTCTGAAGGTCCGGGGGACCTTCAATTAAGTTGCCGGGAGCTTGCCGGAAAAATCACTCCCGCGCGCATGCGCGGGAGTGACGTCATCGCGGCTCCGGCCAATCATCGCGCCGGAGCCGTCTCTTCCGGCCAATCAGCGTGCCGGAGCCGCCGAACCCGGAAGAGACGGCGAGGGACCATGGCAGCGCCCGCAGCGATGTCCGGGGGTCCGTGTCGGGGCTTCGTTTTCAGGTAAGTTACACATAACGGGCTAGTATGCGTTGCATACTAGCTCATTATGCCTTTGTCTTGCAGGTTTTTTTTTTTTTATTTTTTTTTTTTATTGAGTTTACAACCGCTTTAAGGGTACAGGGGCACACTGAACACCCAACACATAGCAGCACTATGGTAGCAAAGGTGTCAGTGCGTTGCCTGGCCAATATACTAACAGTACAAACTAGTGGTCACTGCCTCCACCTATAAACTGGTCTTTGCATCAAGGAGCACTGGAAGGGCGATGTATGTCAAACAAAACCAAGGAAATTTCCAAGCTCAACTTACCGACTAGCCTGTGACCTACCGAATCGACCTTTCTAACAATATGCGTCTATTTACACCGACGTCTGATCCGATCCTATCGGCTAAAAAGTGACAGATGGGGGAATCCGTTCCCTATCCATCTGGTGGCTTGGATCAGATGTAAACGTACAGGAGGTTTACATCCAACTGACCATAGAGGAAAGCGGACTGTGTCTGTGTCTGCTCTGCATAAGCGAAACAGAGATGGACATGTCATCCCCCTGCTGAGCGGGGATCTGTGGACAGATCCCCCCACTGAGCAGGCGGATCTCTGCTGGTGGAGTCCTCCTGTGTGAAAGAGCCCTTACACGGATAATGGAATATTATTCACAGATAGTGGTATTCATGTGATCGTTATACTTTTTGTTTTGTTTTTACTATCCCTGTTCCATCGGGGAAGATTTCCCTTCACTTCCTGCCCTATAGCCACAACAGGAAGTGAAAGGAAATGTTAATGTCCTCATTGAAGATTTCTCCAGTGTATTCCTGCTCTGGTGACCACTCAAAATTTAGGATTTTTTTTTTCACTTTTTTTTGTGATAACAGACTGAAGAACAAACAGAGTGGGTGAATTTGCCAAACAGGGGCCCAGACAGCAATAAACACCAACAAGTATTCTAACCCCTCTCCACTCTATCCAAAACTAAAAATAAAAGTTTTCCCTTAGTCCGACTTTAACCACTTACCAACCAGCTGCTGTCAAAATACGGCGGCAGGTCAGCAGGTTCCCGCGAATCACTGTACCTGTACGGCGGATCACGGGAGCGCTCCTGGGGGGCCGCCGGGCACCCGCGATCGCTCCCTGTTAAGAGAGAACACAGCAGACCGTTGTTCTCTCAGGAGTCATCACAGGGCTCCTGTGTTTCTCCTATTTAGAAACACAGGTTCCTGTGTTTATTCTACAAGCCCATCTCCCTCACAGCTAGAAATCACCCCCTAGGCTCATGTTTAACCCTTTGATCGCCCCTGTTGTTTACCCCTTCCCTGCCAGTGTCATTACTACAGTAACTTCATATTTTTTGCACTGATTACTGTAGTAATGTCACTGGTCCTCCCCAAAAGTGTCAAAAATGTCAGTTAGGTCAGTGGTCCTCAACTCCGGGTCCTCAGGGCCCACTAACAGGCCAGATTTTAAGTATTACCTTGAGGAGATGCAGACTAGAGCACTGCAATCACTGAGCAGCAAATGATATCACCTGGGATGTATTTCAGTTATCTTGCAAATCTGGCCTTTTAGTGGGCCCTGTAGGCCAGGGTTGAGAACCACTGAGTTAGAAGTCCGATCTGTCTGCCGCAATGTCGCAGTCCGGCTAAAAATCACTGATCGCTGCCATAACTAATAAAAATAAATAAAAATGACATAAATCTTTCCCCTGGTTTGAAGACGCAATAACTTTTGCACAAACCAATCAATGTATGATTATTGGGATTTTTTTTTACCAAAAATATGTAGCAGAATACAAATTGGCCTAAAATTATGAAAAGATTTTTTTTTTTTTTTTTTTTTTATTGGAAATGTTATATAGCAGAAAGTAAAAAAAATATTGTTTTTTATTTTTTAAATTGTTGCTCTTTTTTTGTTTATAGCGCAAAAAATAAAAATCACACAGGTGATCAAATACCACCAAAAGAAAAAAAGACATCCATTTTATTAGGGTATAGCAGGGGTATTGAATTAAAATTTACGAAGGTCCAGTCAGTAAAATATTCTTCCAGCAGAGGTCCGAATTGCATGTTTGTGCAATGACCGCCCTGTATCCTCGCAACCAATCACCTGCTTGTTAACTTGGATAGCCCTTGCCCTCTGTCTATAGCTGTCCTGCCTCCAGCTGTTGGCTCTGTGAGACTGGCAGTGGTGATGGCTGTGGGCAGAACGACTCTAAAGGGTGGGCCTGCAGGGGTCCGGATGAGACATTAACTGGGTCCGGATCCGGACCGCGGTCCGCCATTTAGTGATGCCTGGGGTATAGCATCGTACGATCACGCAATTGCCTGTTATAGTAACGCAGTGCCGAATTGCAAAAAATGACCTGGTCATTAAGGGGTAAAATCTTTTCCGGTCCAGAAGTGGTTAAGCAACTCACTTGTCAGGCATCAAAAAATATAATCACTCCACCAAAATTATTTTAAAATGATAAAAATATAATAGCCCTGTTCATTTTGCTGAGAGCTAGAATGCTGCATATTTTTGGGAAATGGATTTTCATGTCTCAGTTGCTGAGCTGAATGCATTGGTATGGATTTCACTATGAACCATAATGCTCTGCATGTCTTGAATCCATATTTCCTTTACCAATAAAAAATGGAATATGCCCAGCAACAAAATAATGCTATAGAACCGTTTTATTGTTTAAATTGAATTTACGGGAATCTGTCCCAAACCTCAACACCTCTGGGAGCAAGTAGGCTCTGATGGATGCTGCTGTTCCGTGACTCATTTTGCAATTTGCATGTGTTTCTCAGAAGTGCAGGGATAGCCCTGAACTACAGCTACATAAACAGTAATCTGTCAGGACAGAAATATGGAAGCTGACATTTGTCACAGCCTCCAGACCTGTCATCATCCTTGCTTCACCCATTGGTGGCTTAAATCAAGCAGGTGTAGAGACATCTGATATGGATGTGCACATGATTGTTCCAGTCTGGTGATTTTGGCAGAACTCCAGCCAAAAAATTACAAAGGTTGAAATAAACATCCAAATAAAAGATAAAATAAAATCACTTTTGCTGCAATATTCACCTTCAATGCAGAGATTTCCCCCAAAGTGCTTTTTTACCACTAGATGTCCTCCATCTTGATCTTTCAGGCCACTTCTTCTGAGCCCGTGTCCTCCCCAGCCTGTGACAGGACAGTGAAAGGAGAAGCAGCAGAGTGATGAGCTCATCCCTCTGTCAATCTGCTTTTTCTTGCAATCAGCATGCTTCTTGTCAGCACGTGAACTTATTAGCTCCTTGTGCTTCTTCTGCCTCTCACGTTTAAGCTCTGCTGTACTGGGACTACAAGAGGTCTGATGGCAGGTCAGATTTAAATACTTACACTGATTAAATCAAAAAATAAAATTCATGATGTTTTAGGCTCCATGTACACGGGACGTTGATAAAAGTCCCTTTGAATGCTGGAATTTTTAGGACGTTTGAAACGTCCGTTCGGTCGCGTTTGTACCCGCGTTTAGCGGGCGTTTAGCAGCGTTTGCGTTTAGAAGCGTTCCTAGAGGTCAAAAAAATGATTCCCCTGTAAAATGGAAAAACGCAAACGCTAAACGCGGGTCATTGCGTTCGGACGCGTTTGTGCGTTTGAAACGCCGGGAAACACACGTTCGAACGCAAATAATTGCGTTCTAAAAACAGTCCCTGAACGCAACTGCCTGCAAATGACTGTAAACGACCTGGTGTACATGGACAGATAAGATAAAATGTAGATGGGTTCAGGGGCTTCTGAAAAAAACGCCCAACTGCTCCAAAACGGCCATTTCCAGCGTCCCGTGTACATGGAGCCTTAATGGGATACAGATCTACATTTATGTGTGTCCTAAAATACTACAGCCCTGGAAGATTTCATCCCCTTCCTGACCAATCCATTTTTTGTGATACGGAACTGCGTTGCTTTAACTGGCAATTGCTCAGTCTTGCGATGCTGTATCCAAATATGTCCTTTTTTTCTCACAAATAGAGCGTATTTGATCACATCTGCGATTTTTTTTTTTTTTTTTTTTTGGGCTATAAACAAAAAAAACCTGACAATTTTGATGAAAAAAAAACCAATATTTTTTTACTTTCTGTTATAAAACACAACCACTAAAAAAATCTAATTTCTTCATCCGTGTAGGCCAATTTGTATTCTGTTACATATTTTTGGTAAAAAAAAATAAATCCTAAAAAGCGTATATTGATTGGTTTGCGTAAAAGGTATAGTGTCTACAAACTATGGGATAGATTAATGGACTTTTATTTTTTTTGTTTTTATTAGTAATGGCAGCAATCAGCGATTTTTGGCAGGACTGCAACAAATCTGAAACGCGGTGACACTTTTTGAGGACCAGTGACATTAACACAGTGATCAGTGCTAAAAAAAATGCACTGTCACTGTATAAATGACACTGGCAGGGAATGGGTTAACATGAGGGGCGATCAAAGGGTTAGTGTGTTCCTAGAGAGTGTTTTCTAACTGTGTGGGGGATGGACTGACTGCAGGAAGAGATGGGTTAACGTCAGGGGCGATCAAAGGGTTAAGTGTGCTCCTAGAGTGTGCTTTGTAACTGTGGGGGGGGGGTGGACTGATCTGGGGGGGGGGGGTGGACTGATCTGTGTCCCTGATTAGAAGGAACACAAGATCTCTCTTCCTGTCTGACAGAACGACGGTCTGCCTTGTGTACATAGGCAGACCACCGTTCTGTCATTCCTCTAAATGATCATGGCCGCCGGACCCACTGGTTGGCTCCCGCTGTGTTCAATCACAGTGGAAGTGCGGCTTTGGCGGCGCACGCCCCCTAGAGTTGATGAACATAATCACGTACAGGTACGTGATTTTGCGGTTAAGGGCGGCCCAGCCACAGTAAATGTATGTGGGGCAGTCCTTAAGTGGTTAAAGTAGAACTTTTGGCAAAACTTTAGTTTTCATTTTGGATAGAGCAAAAGAGGCCCTGTTCTAATAGGAGCGACAAGACAAAAGTCGCTCCAACTTAGAAAAAGGGTCCTGTACTACTTTGGGGCGACCTGGAGGCGACTTGCATTGACTTCAATTATATGAAGTCCGTGCAAGTCACGCCGAAGTCGCGGTGCACGTTGTGCACCGTGTCTTCACAGGTCGCCCCACAAAGTCGTGTCGCGCCAGTCTGAATGGGCTGTAAAAATAATCAGTGTTGACTGAGGAATGAAGTTCTGCTTTAGCTTAGGTTCGCACTGATGCGGTGCGGGACAACGCATTTAATTTGCACAGGAATTACAGCACATTCCTTGTGCGAATTACATTCGGTGTCTCTGGGGTGCGATTTGAGCCATGGATTTGTATTGATCAATTTTAACCAAACTCGTGCTTTTTTTTTTGTGTGCGCACCAGAATCGCACTCTTTCTCAAACCAGTTTCGGGGTGTCCTTAACTGAGCATAAACTCCGCAGTCGATTTACATGAACGGGCCGCCATTTTAAAGCATCGTGAATTCACACCACATCTAGTGTGAACCGAGGCAAAATGTCAGATTAAAGCGGTTGTATACTGCCTGAAAAAAAAAAAAAAACCTTGCAAGACAAAGGCATAATGAGCTAGCATGCATTGCATACTAGCTTATTATCAAATACTTACCTTAAAACGAAGCCCCGACACGGACCGCCGGACACCGGTGTGGGAGCTGTCCTGCTCCCTCAGCGTCTCTTCCGGGTTCGGTGGCTCCGGTGCTGTGAGTGGCCGGAGCCGCAATGACGTCACTCCTGTGCATGCGTGTGGGAGTCACTTTCCGGCAAGTAGCCGTCAAGGAACTTTGAAAGTCCGCCGGACCTTCAGAGCGCATGCGCCGCTAGCGTTAGTGACTGCATGCAGGGCAAATATCTCCTAAACCGTGCAGGTTTAGGAGATATTAATTGTACCTACAGGTAAGCCTTATTATAGGCTTACCTGTAGGTAAAAGTAAAAAAAATGAGTATACCACCGCTTTAATTTGTATCTTTTGTGTCAGTTTTTAGGCCTTGTTTACATGCGCTGTAGAGTTTATCGCTCCTCTTTCAAGGGGCAGTTGATGGGCAGCTCTAAAATCATTATGTTGCCTCCTGCCCGGCCTATTTTAACTTAAAAGCCCACCACACTGCGCTATAACCATGTTCATTACTTGAGATTGCAGTGCAGCCTGTTTTACTTGAATAGGACATGTGAACGAGACCAAAGCAAATAGAAATTGCACCTTGAGAGTTGTCTCCATGACAGGGGTAGCCACTGGTGTTTGGTGACAACTGTCAATGGTGGGATTTTTCCCAACTTTCTGTCAGAGTGACCGCTGCCACTGAAGAAAGGAAATTAGATATCTCCCCAGTAGGGACATGGGCAGCACAAAATCAGGAAACTAAAGGTGTGTATATATATATATATATATATATGTATATATATATACACACCCGGCCAGAGCTTCTCTGTCCCATAACTATGGTGACCCCCCATGTGCTGCGGTGGAATACAGCAATATCACCGTAGTCTAGAAGGAACTCGCAGCTCAAAGTTTTTATTCCCAAGGTCACTTTGGAAATTCCTAAATGCCTTGACAAAGCAAGTTGATCAGCGTGAAATGCTGAAATCTGAGATTCTTTTTAACCTTGATTTTTTTTTTTTTTTTTATATATCTGCAGATAAAGTCCCATGAACTGCAAGTGCCCTCAACTGCTTATATGAATTATGTTTATTTCAGCTAATATGAAAATTAACTATTCTCTTAAAGCAGAAATAATGGTTGCCTGTGTCCTGTTTTCTAGATCACTGGAAATTAGTGGAAGGGTTGCTTCGTATGGCAATAAGCCAAAGAATAGTTACTTTTGCCTAATCTTGCTAAATCCATTGAACTGTAAAGGGAAACAATGAAATAAAGATTTAGGATCAATTTTATAATTATTTGTTTTTAAGCATATGCATTTTTAATCAGATCCTTAAATTTTTGCTATTTTTATATAATCCTTAAACACTGAATACAGGGTACATCTGTCACACTGGCGGCACTATTGTGGATCATCCAAGGGCCCATTCACACCACAGTGTCCTGGTGATTAGTGGAAACACATTTTTTTTCAGGCATTAATCTGCTTTGTGTTATGGCTGCTTATTCAAATGAATAGGGTGGTGTAACAGAACCACCGACCCACACTGTACTTGTGGTCTTCCGTCAGTATACGGCTTTCTTGAAGTCTTGAACCTATATCCCAGATTTTCCCAGCCACCCTCATACAAAGCTAGCCAACAACTTAGCTTGTACAAGTTTTGCAACCTTCTCCTTTATTGAACAGTTTCACACTCAATTTATACACACATGAGCAAATCCCCCTCCTGATCAAATTACTACACACAGGTCAGGGGTTGCCTGATTACATTATCCTATGCAGATGAAATTGTATACAGAAACCGAATTAACCTGAACTAATTATCTGGCCATCTGGACAGAACAATGTGAGATCATTAACATTTAACAATGGGACAGGCAGACTTAACACAATACACATTATCTCAATACCCAAACAATAGGGAAAGCCTGTCTCTAACATTGAAGGACATGGAACAGAAGCCAATGTGAATAGCTCTTTCACATGTTCAGAATCAATCAGGAACAGTCCTCACATATCTCTTGAGATACATGGCTGACAAACATCACTGTCCCACTTAAAGCAACCCAAATCATCAAGTTTCTGTCCTTCACTCCCAGTGACGGTGAGCACCGTCACAGGTGGCAACACCAAAACATAAAAAACATGGCCATGCAGCATTTTTTGCCAACTCAGCAAATCACAGTGCTGTAGGGCAGATGTCTTAAACTGGTGGCCTTCCAGCTGTTGCAGAACTACAATTTTCCATGAGGCATTGCCATGCTGACAATTACAAGCATGACTCCCATAGGCAGAGGCATAATGGGACTTGTAGTTCTGCAACAGCTGGAGGGCCGCCCATTTGAGACCCTTCCTCTAGGGCAGTGGTGGCGAACTTTGGCACCCCAAATGTTTTGGCACTACATTTCCCATGATGCTCAACTACACTGCAGAGCGCATGAGCATCATGGGAAATGTAGTTCCAAAACATCTGGGGTGCCAAGGTTTGCCATCACTACTCTAGGGTATTGTAAATACCTTAAGGGCCTGCATTACATGCATGTGTTTTGAATGCAGGCAACTGCATTGCCTCAGTGCATTGGGTGGCAATCAAAACTAATGGCGTTAGTTTTGAATAAAGTCAAGAGGGATTAGAACACAAGTCAGGTTTTCACTGCTGCCTGTACCTCCGTTATAGAGATTCATCCACACTTTTTGTCCTGTTTTATCGCAATTTCCAAGAGTGAAAGTGGAAGAAAATCCCAAATTTTGGGTTACCACTAAAAAAGGATTATGAAAAATCCTCCAATGGGGACATTAGTTCTAGTAACAACCAGGGTTTTCCTTAAAATATGAGGGATTTCCTGTTGTGGCTAGGGACAGGACGTGAAGGGACACAGAAGGCAAAAACAAAAAATGATAGGTGTTATAATTTTACTTTATCAAAATTAATAAAAAAGAAAGATTTTGCCCTTAGTTCTACTTTGAACTGTATGAACCCCTAGAACAGGGGTGGGGAACCTTTTTTCTGCCAAGGGCCATTTTGATATTTATAACATCATTTGGGGGCCGTACAAAATTATCATCCTAAAAATAAGCCTGTTATATTTGGTCAAACATTTAATTAACTCACCCCTAATGTGATGGCTGGAACTGCGTCTTCTTTGGTGAGATGTGTGATGTTAGCTGGTATTGATGAGGTTACTACTCTCAACTTGTTTTCCAGGTTTGCGTCGAGCAGTCTGGAGCGCAGTCGACTCTTTGCAGTAGTAAGTTTTGATAAGAACTGCTGGTGGGTACAGCTGGTGGGTACTGCTGGCTGGTACTGCTTGTGGGAAATGTTGGCTGGTACTGCTGTGGGTACTGCTGTGGAAACTGCTGGCTAAGGCTGGTACTGTGCTGTGGGTACTGCTGGCTGGTGCTGCTGTGGGTACTGCTGGCTGGTACCGCTGGCTCAGGCTGGTACTGCTGGCTGGTACTGTGCTGTGGGTACTGCTGGCTGGTACTGCTGTGGGTACTGCTGGCTAAGACTGGTACTGCTGGCTGGTACAGCTGTGGATACTGCTGGCTCAGGCTGGTACTGCTGGATGGTACTGCTATGGGTACTGCTGGCTCAGGTTGGTACTGCTGGATGGCACTGCTGTGGGTAGTGCTGGCTCAGGCTGGTACTGCTGTGGGTACTGCTATGGGAACTGCTGGCTGAGGCTGGCACTGCTGTGGGTACTGCTATGGGAACTGCTGGCACAGGCTGGTACTGCTAGGTGGTAATGCTGTGGGTACTGCTGGCTCAGGATGGTACTGCTGGGTGGTAATGCTCTGGGTACTGCTGGGTGGCAATGCTCTGGGTACTGCTGGCTCAGGATGGTACTGCTGGGTGGTAATGCTCTGGATACCTCTTGGGTGGTAATGCTCTGGGTACTGCTGGCTCAGGCTGGTACTGCTGGGTGGTAATGCTCTGGGTACTGCTGGCTAAGGCTGGTACTGCTGGGTGGTAATGCTCTGGGTACTGCTGGCTAAGGCTGGTACTGCTGGGTGGTAATGCTCTGGGTACTGCTTTGGGTATTGCTTTGGCTACTGCTGTGTGTACTTCTGGCGGGAAATGCTTACCAGAGAAGAGCGGCGCCACGCTGGATGAAGCTGATGCTTCCTGTCTTCCTGTCTCAGTCAGTCTCCTCACAAGCAGGCGGAGTGCATTCGATATCACTCCGCCTGTGACTCACACTGTCAGGACAGAGCCGAAACTATAAAGGAAACACCGGCTTCGTTCTGCTGGCATACGGCTTAGCGGCACGGGGGGGGGGGCGGATGCAATGATTTTTTGGGCCGCATGTGGCCCGCGGGCCTCAGCTTCCTCACCCCTGCCCTAGAACAATGGTCTCCGAACTTTTCAGTAGAATGGCCACATTTTATTTTTCTAAATATTTGCAGGCCGAAAACAACTTGAAATCAATTAATAGAAATTTAAATTAATTTTTACTTGAAGCTTTTTTGTGATCGGCATGGTGTGATTTAGAACAACGGAGAAATAGAGTAGAACTATAGGCAAAACTTATTTATTTTTTTTTCATTTTGGATACAGTAAGGGAGGGTCAAAACCTGTGTCTATTTTTTTTCCATCTCCACCTCCAAACAATGTTTTTGTAACCTAGGGCCAAATGGGCTTTGTACCACTCTCCTGGCAGACCATCTGGCCCTGGGGATTTATGATTGGGGAAGGATTGGATCGCAGCCTCAATCTCCAAGAGTGATAGGGGTTTGTCAAGTACCTCCCTATCCTCGGCATACAAAAGCCACAATTGTACGTATACCAGAAAGTCCAGCAGGGACCTATTCGGGTCCAGGGGGGAATCCTGATACAGCATATTGTAGAATTGATGGAATTCCCCTAGGATGCGCTCTTGGTCCATAAAATAGTCCCCTGCGGGAGACTGTATCCAGGTATCACAGTTTGACAGGAAGGTTCTGCTACTAAATTGGCTAGCATTTTTATCACCTAATTTAAACACTTTGGCAGCCAGGTGTTGTGCATCTGACTGGACCAATGAGGTGCAATGGAGCCTGAGCTCCCCCCTAATCTGCGACAGTTCCGAGAATGAGACAGGCCCGGGAATGATTCAGGCGTCGGATCCTCTGCAAAAGCTACTGAGGCCTCCGATTAACGCTTTTCCAGTTGAGTGGTCTGCGAGGCAAAATCGGAGCGCAGGGCCTTAATAGAGGAAATGTATTCACCTCTAGCATGAGCATGTTTGGTATTTTTAAATAAAAAAACAAGACTTTAGTATCACTTTAATTGTAATATCTATATGTGTTTTGGCATATCTTAATTTTAGTTAAGAAAAGTAAGCCTATTCTGAAGTTTAACATGCTACTTGTTTTCTTGATGTCTTTTTTGCATGGCTTACCAAATGATATTTAAAGTGTGCATATGTAGTTTTATGTTTCCTTACCTAAGGGTCTGTTTTTAAATCTGACAAGGACAAATTTACATCCCAGTGAAAGTTTCAGTAATGTGTGATATTTATTCTTTGTGACTCCTGCTGTTGTATAATGCTCACATCAAGGCTACAGGGAACACTGCAACCGGAGAGTGATCTGCTCAAGCACAAAGCTGATTGTTGAAAGAATAGAGCTGACCTGGTTTTTGTATTGCTACGAGTTCTTTAATGATGGTGACTTTCTCTGTGACAACAGTCCTATACCTTTCTGGAAAAGAACAAAAATAAAGGGGGGCTTCAGATGGTTTACATTGCAGAAACCATCTGAACAACGGCAGAGACCAGGGGTATAGTCTGAATAAAACTTCAAAACAAATGAGATATATACTGTATATATTCACTATCATAACTATCCACTTTCATAACCTAGTACAGTGAGCTGACATCATTTTAGCAGATTGGGAAGGGAGGAATGATGTCATTGTATCCCTACCCAACTGGACGTAAGTTGATTTTTACAGTTTTTCACAGCTGCTACTTATAGCTAGATAGTGGGTATGAGCTCAGGTGTGTTTGGCCCCAAGTTTGAACCCTTCTGATTAATCCTGCCAAGGAGCTGACACTGTCCTTGGCCAATCGTAAGCGGTTGAAGCATTCTCCACCCCGCAGCCACTCATAAACGTCCCCTGAATATACTCGGCTGCGGGGTATTGAATGCCTCTGACAATTATTATTGATAAAAGACAGTGACAGCTTCCTGGTGGAGGATTGCTCAGGTGGGTTTGAACTAGGATTCAAATACACCTGAGCCTATCTGTACTAGAGAGTTTTGTGTCTGGGGAGATGAACAGTAAATCGCTTGGGTAGGAAGGGTTATTTTAACTCAACTTCAGTCCAAGCCTTAAAGCAGTAATTAATCCCTGACCAAAAATGTATTGTATTGCAATTTAAAAATCCTTAAAGTGGATGTAAACCAATTGTAGGCTTGTACCTACAGGTAAGCCTATAATAAGGCTTTCCTGTAGGTACTATGAATATCTCCTAAACCTTTACGGAACATGCATGTTGACTTGATAAAGCGCATAGCACGAAACATGTAGTCATGGCAACCATATAGCTTATGGTCCACCCTGGTTCCTGGTATTTCTCCGCAAGTGGCGCCTGTCCGGCTGATGTCACCGCTACGGAACTACAGCGGAGTCCTTTCATCCTCACGCCGGCTGGTTTCCGGCTTTGTGCACACACTGCTCAGCAGTCCTGGGAGACCGACCTCCTCGCACTCGTGTTGCTTGCTGCCAGGTGCCCTTGTCCACTCCAGCCCAGGGGGATGTAAGCATTTTATGTACTTTGTTTTTCGGTTATCAATACCAATAAACTGTTAACCCTTCCTATACTTGATGTTCACCTGACTTCCTTATCCATTGCATTCCGGTGTGGGTCATGCGCTGCCTTCCTCATGTACTTTTATTATCAGGGGTTCCCTGAGACAGGATAGTTATTTTAAGGGGTTCTTCCATGTTGAAAAGGTTGAGAAAGCCTGCTATGGAGCGTGCACATCGACAAATGTAACCATCGCTTAGATCAGTGTTTCTCAACTCCGGTCCTCGGGCACACTAACAGACCAGATTTTAAATATTACCTTGGGGTGATGCAGAATAGAATACTGCAATCACTAAGCAGCAAATGATTTCACCTGGGATGTATTTCAGTTTTCATGCAAACCTGGCCTGTTAGCGCCGGTTCACACTACTGCGGGTGCGCTGATCGCATGTAATATCGGAGCGCAGTGTTCCTTCATTACATGCGATCTCCTGTGCGGATGCGAATTCAGCCATACACTTTGTATGGCTGAAATTCGCACTGCACCCGCACAAAAGACGCACAGGACCCTTTTTTTCAGCCGCATCAGGATCAGATCGCACAGTGGTTCACACTTGTGCGATCCGATCCTGTGCGAACTGTCAGATCGCACTGCGATATGCGATCAAACTGGGGGTGTCGTTAACATTTAATTGACACCCCCTGCGTATCGCATATGGCAGTGTGAACTGCCTCTTGTGCGGATGCGATGCGGGAACAGGCTGCGAATTCGCAGCCTTCCCGCATCGCACAAGTCTGAACCGGGCCTTTGTGTGCCCTGAGGACCGGAGTTGAGAAACATTGGCTTAGATAATCCCAACAATCTTTGAGAAAATCACAGTTTTATTTTAGGCACACCACGTAAATAAAAATAATGAATTCCATGAACTTAGATTATTATTTTTTTTCACCCCTGCGGTAGTGATGTTCAGTTGTTGGTAAATCAGGCTCATTGTGTTTAGTATATATGCTTTATGTCAGCTGAGCAGCAGATTGTGGTGTTGCAACCATCGGAATGTAATAGTTTTGTTTGCTATATGAACCGACAAGTCATATGTGGGGTTAGTCATCTCTGCATACTGTGTTGCTCCTAGTTTCACGTAAACATCATTTTACACTCTCTAGGGATGGAGAATATTCTTTACACTTTGTAGTAACTTAGATCATGCTCTTCATCTTGTATGGTTTGTTGGAGCTGTTTTTTATTCTTTTAATGAGAACTTATCTTTCAACACTAAAAAAAAAAAAAATCGCCAAAATCATTGTTTTTTTTTTTTTTTCCTTTTTAGAAAAACTTGCATAAAGGAAAAAAAGATCAGGTTACTGGCTAAGTTCGCTTTTGAATAAAACTGACTGCAGTCAAGGGGCCATAGGGGTAGGAGGGTAAAAGCGCTTTGCAGCCAAAACACTTTTTGCTTAGTTTAAAAGGAGTTCTATGGTCACAGCATATACTTTCATTTTATCAGCACTGTAATAACAATATCATCAACAGTTATTTTTTTAAATTCTTTGCTCAATATGTAATCCATAACATATAATTCCACTCGCAGGCAGGGCAGACCAGAGTTATAAAGCACATGGAAATATCATAGGCAGAGGTAAAGGTGTCAAATTGCAAAAACAAGATGTGGAATGTATATTATCTCCATAACATGGAGTGTTAACGGGTAGTAAGGGATGCTGCGATAGCTAGAATTGCAGAATTTAAAGTGGTTGTAAAGGCTGATGGTTTTTTACATTTATGCATTCTATGCATGATGGGTAAAAACCTTCGGCATGCAGCTCCCACTAATACTTGGGCCCCTTTCACAAGGGCGGACCGATCGGGTCAGCCTGTCAGTTTTTAGGCGGACCTGATCGGACCATCCATTGCCCTTTATGAAGGGGCAGATGTTGATACTCACCCACGACATCCAATCTGATCCTATCCGCCAAAAACTGATCGATATGGGATCTGTTCCCCATCCATCTGGCGGATTGGATCGGATAACAGTTAGCTGTAAACAGACAGGCAGTCCGTTTACATCTGACCACCCATAGAGGAAAGCAGGCTGTGTCCGTGTCCGCTCTGCATCAGCGGAGCAGACACAGACCTGTCATCCATCTGCTCGGTGGGGATCAGTGCGAGATCCCCCGCTGAGCAGGCAGATCTGCTGGCAGAGTCCATCAGTGTGAAAGAGCTCTTATCTGAGCCGATCTCAATCCAGCAATGTGTATGAGAGCAGCTGTCCCTTGGTTTCTGCCTCCTGATTGGCTGAGAGACAGCAGCGGGAGTCATTGGCTTTTGCTGCTGTCAATGACAGCTCACAACCAGTGCGAAGAGGGCGGGGTGGGGCCGAACCCCCTTCTGTGTGTCTAATGGACACACAGAGCGGGGCTCGGGAGCAAGCACACATGAAGGCAAGCAGCTGGCTAAGGGGGCACTGGGAGAAGAGGATGGGCCAGGAGTGTTGGCAGGGGACTTGAGAAGAGGAGGATTGGAGCTGCTCATTGCAAATAAATAAATGAATACCTTTTTATTATCACTTTAAGTTTTTCGTATTTTGTAAAATATTGGAAATAAAATAAAACCAGGGCAATTTAAAAAAAAAAAAAAAAAAGCGTTTTGGGGGCAAAGGGAAAAGAGGGGAAAAAAATGTTTCAAGGGAAACCCTCAGGGTAGAAGGTGGGAGAGGGGGTAAGAGATCACGCCAGGGTTTGGTCGCTCAAGCAGTCATGTGGAACACTTTTTTGGAATGGATATAAAGTTGCATAATATGAAGGGATCTGAATGGTCCCCCCCATGCATCTCTATGGGGCATCGGATGTCAGTGGAGACATGTCCGCTGACATCCGATCCGTCAAATCTGGACGGATGGAAACCCTATTTTCCATCGGCGGATCGATCCCCCGCTGAGAAAAACGGAGTCCGTCCAACGGACAGTGTGTGTGAAAGAGCCCTAAAGCTGGCAAAATTATTCATGTGGAAAGAAAAAGAGAGATAAGTCACGAAAGAGAATTCAGCTGTGCAGATGTAAAATTGGGAAAAAAAAATGTATAACATTTTAAATGACCATCATAAAGTCTTTCAAGTCACCAGGACTATATCAATGTCTTGACAGCTGCTTGGATGAATGAACAAATAGAAATTTTATTGTCTGAAATTAAAGTTTTACTGGTCTAGGTCAATTTTATATGTTAAAACTAGCCTTATACAACTGAACCCCTATAATAGCATGAATGGTGGAATTTTACACTGCTGGCTATTGTATTTAGCAGCCATGACACCCACAGCTGTCTGAATACAGTGGCACCACTGAACAAGGACTACATCTGATAGGATGCAGTCACTGTTTGGCTCAGTTGATTTTTAAATCTACCATTGTCGAGTCTGGCGGTACTTGCAGGGCCACCTATGGCTCGCCCAATTCAGCAGTAATCAATCTGAAAGGAAAAAAAAACTAGAGGCTTTGGGTGGACATTAACTGATATATCTGTTAGCCATATTGTATGGGTTGGAGCACATTGCATGCTATTATTGCTCTTTGCATTGTCAAGCATTTGAAAGATCTTTCGTAATAAATGCTCTATTTTGTTCTTTAAATAGTGGTAAAGGCCTTTAATATGAACCTGTCCCCATCTAAGGTACATCAAAATACTGCAACTTCTCATTAGCAGATGTGGGGTGTTTGCACATTCCACATTTCCTATGAAAGTCCCTCCCCTGCGTACACAAACTTTGTGTGCTCAACTTGAAAGTAATAGGCCTGGAGAGCTTTTGAATGGCAATTCTGTAAAATACACAAGCCTTTCTATAAGTCAGTAAGATGCATGCACAGTGGGATGGAGGGAGTGGGACATGTCTGAGCTGCAGCTTGTGGTAATTTGTTGCAATGGTGACAGGTTCACTTTACATTTTCAGTTTATTTTACAGTGTGTACCATTGTTAGTGGTAGATATATGTGTGTGTGTGTGTGTGTGTGTGTGTGTGTGTGTGTATGTGTATATATATATATATATATATATATATATATATATATAGTCGGTTCCATAAATATTGGGACACAATTCTAATCTTTTTAGCTTTATACACCACCACAATGGATTTGAAATGAAACAAACAAGATGTGCTTTAACTGCAGACTTTCAGCTTTAATTTGAGGGTATTTACATCCAAATCAGGTGAAAGGTGTAGGAATTACAACAGTTTTTGTATATTTGCCTCCCACTTTTTAAGGGACCAAAAGTAACGGGACAATTGGCTGCTCAGCTGTTCCATGGCCAGGTGTGTGTTATTCCCTCATTATCCCATTTACAAGGAGCAGATAAAAGGTCCAGAGTTAATTTCAAGTGTGCTATTTGCATTTGGAATCTGTTGCTGTCAGCTCTCAATATGAGATCCCAAGAGCTGTCAAAGAGCTGTCACTATCAGTGAAGCAAGCCATCATTAGGCTGAAAAAACAAAACCAACCCATCAGAGAGATGGCAAAAACATTAGGTGTGGCCAAATCAACTTTTTGGAACATCCTTAAAAAGAAAGAACGCACCGATGAGCTCAGCAACACTAAAAGACCCAGAAGACCACAGAAAACAACTGGGGTGGATGACCAAAAGTATTCTTTCCCTGGTGAAGAAAACACTCTTCACAACAGTTGGCCAGATCAAGAACACTCTCCAGGAGGTAGGTGTATGTGTGTCAAAGTCAACAATCAAGAGAAGATTTCACCAGAGTGAATACAGAGGGTTCACCACAAGACGTAAACCATTGGTGAGCCTCAAAAACAGGAAGGCCAGATTAGAGTTTGCCAAACAACATCTAAAAAAGCCTTCAGTTCTGGAACAACATCCTATGGACAGATGAGACCAAGATCAACTTGTACCAGAGTGATGGGAAGAGAAGAGTATGGAGAAGGAAAGGAACTGCTCATGATCCAAAGCATACCACCTCATCAGTGAAGCATGGTGGTGGTAGTGTCATGGCGTGGGCATGTATGGCTGCCAATGGAAATGGTTCTCTTGTATTTATTGATGATGTGACTGCTGACAAAAGCAGCAGGATGAATTCTAAAGTGTTTCGGGCAATATTATCTGCTCCTATTCAGCCAAATGCTTCTGAAGTCATTGGACGACACTTCACAGTGCAGATGGACAATGACCCGAAGCATACTGCGAAAGCAACCAAAGAGTTTTTTAAGGGAAAGAAGTGAAATGTTATGCAATTGCCAAGTCAATCACCTGACCTGAATCCGATTGAGCATGCATTTCACTTGCTGAAGACAAAACTGAAGGGGAAATGCCCCAAGAACAAGCAGAAACTGAAGACAGTTGCAGTAGAGGCCTGGCAGAGCATCACCAGGGATGAAACCCAGCGTCTGGCGATGTGTATGCTTTCCAGACTTCAGGCTGTAATTGACTGCAAAGGATTCGCAACCAAGTATTAAAAAGTGAAAGTTTGATTTATGATTGTTAATCTGTCCCATTACTTTTGGTCCCTTAAAAAGTGGGAGGCACATACACAAACTGTTGTAATTCCTACACCGTTCACCTGATTTGGATGTAAATACCCTCAAATTAAAGCTGAAAGTCTGCAGTTAAAGCACATCTGTTTCATTTCAAATCCATTGGGGTGGTGTATAGAGCCAAAAATATTAGAATTGTGTCGATGTCCCAATATTTATGGACCTGACTGTATATGTGCGTATGTATATAATATAATGTGTGTGTATGTATGTATATATATATATGTGTGTGTGTGTAATATCCAATGGTCGCCACTGCACACATATCAGAGACCATAAATGGGCCCAGGTGCGCAGCAAAGACTGTGGAACGTATAATCCAATTCCCCATCCTTAAGAATGTGCTTCGTTAAAACGTCGAAATAAAACCTTCATTGTGAGTTTTACCTTTCATGGCCCTTGAGTGCCGCTCTCTCTTTTGGATTATATATATACATATATATATATATATATATATATATATATAATCTTAAAATGACAGTCTTAAAATACGATTAGCTTAAAAGTTCTGTGTTAAAAAAAAAAAAGAGAAACCAAGCCCACGAGCATACACTCCTGCCCATTGCAGGAGCACATTCTGTCAGGAGCCCATGCCTCCCGTGATCATCAGAAGCTTGGGATGATGTAAGTATTTACTTCAGTAAAGCAGATTTTCTTGTTTTCATGGTAGGTCCACTTAAGGGTGGAAAACAATTGAATCGTACAGACACACTTAACAGTTGATCAAAAATAATAATTTATTGATTATTTCTTTACTATTTAAATAAAATATTTTGTTCTACAAGCACAGTACTACCTGCTTGCTTTTGACTTACTTTGATTGAAACGTACAGTCTGAGTTGCCCTATAAAGGAAAGGGCACTGCTGATAAAGCGTTTATTTGTATTGTAAATTTCAGCTTGGGCTATTGAGTTTTGTAAACAGTAAACTTGGGGCCTGGAAATAGTTCAGCAAAGGAGCCAAAAGCTCCACCTGGTGGCTCAAAAAGAGAGCACTACATTTTGGTATCTAATATTCCATATTTTCCGTCACAAATTGATTTTATTTTTTTTGGTACCCTAATTAAAAAGAAATTAACATTAAACCACATCTACTACACTCATTCTTTAAACATAATAATTTTGGAGGTTTATTATATAACAAATCCTATCCAAAGTGCTGTGTGAGTTATTATGGATCTAATAAAAGCACTTGTGTGTTTTAGATTGGTGAATATTTGTTGTAACAAAGAGACATAATAGGCCTGAGGAACACCTGGCCTCTATGGTTTCTGTGGTAAATAATACAACAGGGTCAACTCTCAAAAAGCTTTACACCGTGTGTTATGTGCTTTGCTGTGTAATGTTCATCATTGGTGGAGAAATATCACTATAATTAATTTATAGGCTGGATCACCCCGTGCAGTATTTTACCAACTGTTTACCTAAAAATGTATGCAATTCACAAAGATCATCCCTAGAGCAATGTTTTCATTTTTGCACCCGATAAATATGAATTTTTGCTATAAAATGACTTAAAACTCCCAGAACATTCTATGTTTGCTGAAAGCAGAGCTTTACAATAAAGATAGAAGGTGCATTTTTTTTTATACTGTACAATATTTTCCCAACTGTTTATCAAATATTTATTTTTAGGAAAAAATACACTAAAATCATTTTTATTGCACACAAGCACAATTTATTCCCCATTTTTTGTACATAATTAATGATGAGATAGCGCAGAGGATATAGATACAAAATGTGTCTGACCTCAAAACTGCATGTGCCTAGTATATTGTGAAAAATGATGGTAGCCAGAATTATTAATAGGCGATGCTTTAAATGTTTTACAGCTAGCATTTTTTCTCTAACTCTGGCGATCACGAGGATATATAACGTGTGACACAATCGCGGTTTACGTACACGTGCACGTATTCTGCGCATTTGCGAGTGTGAGCAGGGTGACGGTGTTGCTTTCATTTTTTTTTTTTTTAATTAATTTTGACTATACAACTCCAGTTGCTAATAAGTTAGGACGCTGTGTCAAATCGACATAAAAACAGAATACAATACAATTTGCAAATCTCATGAACCCATATTTTATTCACAATAGAAAATATATAAAATGTTTAAACTGAGAAAATATACCATTTGGAGAAAAAAATAAGCTGGTAAAGTAAGTGGCACTAACATGGAAGAGCTGGAAGAACATTTTGCAACTAAAGCCCCGTACACACGTAGCGATTGTCGGCCGTAAATATTCGTCTGACGAACAATCGGCCGATTGTCGGCTTGTTAGTATGATGCTTCCGACAGCGACTTTTCGGCCGAACAGAATCTGTTGTGCAGGCATTAAAATTTTTGTTGGCCTACACCAGAACGGCCGATTGTTCGCCAGTCAGTACAGAATTCGGCCGACAAACAGCCGATTAGCAAGACTGGGCATGCTCAGAAAAGAAAAAACACACGGAAAGTTAACCATCACATGACATCACTTCTGCAGTCGGCTGTTGTTGGCCGACAAAATTCATGTGCAGTCTTTTGCAGTTTTCAGCCGACAGGACAGCCCTGGACAAACGACGGCCGATCGTTCGGCCGACATTCGGGACTTGTGTACGGGGCTTAAATAAGTATTTGGCAACAGGTCAGTAGCATGTATTAAGAATAGCCTTGCAATGAAGGACATCCACACAGCTATATCTCCATCAATTTAATCAACAAAAAGAGGTGCTATGTGTACAACAAACTAAATCAACACCTATGACCTGCAAATTATATTAAGCAAAAAAACTTAATACATGTATTAAAAATCAGTAACCGTGCATATGTGCATAAACAGTGTCCATAAAAGTCCATTTCAAAAGTCCAGTGATTAAATGTCTTTTTACATTTGGCGTGCTCTTCCAATCCACCACTATGCTAGCACAATGATATTATCCTGTGAGCCACAGATAAATAATGCCCTCACCAGACCAATATGACTGCTATACTTAAAGGTCAAATGGTGCTCCAATCGTTTAGTGCTTATTATAGTTCTCAATCCACCAACAGCCTAGGCTCCAAAGGGTAAGCTCCAATGCCTCCCAGAATGATCTCCTTATATGTGCCACTCATATCGCAATAGACCAAAGAGAAGGTGCGTATAGTGCAGTAGATTTTATTAAAACATCAAACATATAATGAAAACAGCAGGATGTATACTTTCCAGCTGCCTATATCTATCACTGAGAAGGCCGCTTGTATGTGCTATGAATATTACCGCCCCTCAGCACACTCCTGGAGATGGCTTGTGCGCCAAACACTGAATATGCAAAGCCAGAAGTGAAATACCGAAACGAGTTTAAGATCGGAGGACCCACCCCTACGAGTTTTGTCCCAATTGCATCATCAGGACGCCCAAATGGTCGCCATTTTGGGATCACAAAGCATCAAAAACAGAGTGACCTAGTACGAGAATAAACACAGTTTTTATTTTTTATTATGTCTTCTAGGGCTGCTGAATATAATCGCCGAATCGATGCATCGCGATGCGACCCTTCGCGATTCTGCATCGATTCGGGGTGGTTGAATAATCGATTATTCTAATGACGTCACTTCCTGGGGCGGGGTATACATGAAGAAGCGCTGCGTCGCATCATGAACCGCTGCACTGCACATGAAGTTCCGGCAGGGCGCCGGTCGGACCGCCCACTGCCTGCCTAGCCTATGCTCTGCGGCTCTAACCTCCTCGTCAGCGGAGTGATTCTGCGGAGGACTCACAGAAGGCGGGAGGACCGAGGAGAGCGGGGGATCATGTGTGGCCGAGGACTCGAAGGAGCGGGAGGACCGAGGAGAGCGGGGGATCGTGTGTGGCCGAGGACTCGAAGGAGCGGGAGGACCGAGGAGAGCGGGGGATCGTGTGTGGCCGAGGACTCGAAGGAGCGGGAGGACCGAGGAGAGCGGGGGATCGTGTGTGGCCGAGGATTTGAAGGAGGCGGGAGGACCGAGGAGAGCGGGGGCTGCGAAGGACTCGGAGGAGGCGGGAGGACCGAGGAGAAGACTCCTGCCACTGCAGGTAAGTGTACTGGTCAATCTGGCATTGAAAGGGTGCACACTGTGGTCAATCTGGGGCACACTGTGGTCACTCTGGGGGCACACTGGTCACTCTGGCATTGAAAGGGTGCACACTGTGGTCACTCTGGGGGCACACTGGTCAATCTGGGGGCATGCTGTGATCAATCTGGGGGCACACTGGTGACTCTGGCATTGAAAGGGTGCACACTGTGGTCAATCTGGGGGCACACTGTGGTCAATCTGGGGGCACGCTGTGATCAATCTGGGGGCACACTGGTCACTGTGGCATTGAAAGGGTGCACACTGTGGTCAATCTGGGGGCATGCTGTGGTCAGACTCTGTAGTCCCCCTAGTTGTTGTATAACAGGCCCTGGTAAGGAGGAATTCTGGGCTCTGTAGTGCCCCTAGTTGTAGTACAGTAGGCCCTGGTAAGGAGGAATGCTGTGCTCTGTAGTCCCCCTAGTTGTAGTATAACAGGCCCTGGTAAGGAGGAATGTTGGGCTCTGTAGCTCTGTACAGAGCCCAGCATTCCTCCTTACCAGAGCCTGTTCTACTACAACTAGGGGGACTACAGAGCCCAGCATTCCTCCTTACCAGAGCCTGTTATACTACAACTAGGGGGACTACAGAGCCCAGCATCCCTCCTTACCAGAGCCTGCTATACTACAACTAGGGGGACAACAGAGCCCAGCATTTCTCCTTACCAGGGCCTACGGTACTACAACTAGCATCAGGTAACTCTTCAAACCTGATGTGGCCTGCTCTAAAGGGGGATCTATGAGGGGACCTGCTCTACTAAAGGGGGATCTATGGGGGAACCTGCTCTACTAAAGGGGGATCTCTGGGGATGCTGGCCTGCTCTAAAGGGGGATCTATGGGGACCCTGCACTAAAGGGGATCTATTTCATAGATCCCCCTTTAGAGCAGGGTCCCCATAGACTCCCCTTTAGAGCTCAGTTCCCCTGGATCCCCTTTAGGACAGGCCCAGGCTCCCCATAGATCTCCTTTAGAGAAGGGTCCCCATAGATCCCCCTTTAGAGAAGAGTCCCCATAGATCCGCCTTTAGAGCAGGGTCACCATAGATCCCCCTTTAGAAAAGGGTCCCCATAGTAATCGTGATGCATCGCGGAATCGAATCGTATTGAATCACGACCCTAATAATCGTAATCGCATCGAATCGCGAGATAAGTGAAGATGCGCAGCCCTAATGTCTTCTACACTATTCTACGTCTTGGACACTTATCTAGTGGGAAAGGGGGAAATTCTGATTATCTGAGATAATATTGTAAATGTCACATAAATGATAATTTGCAAATTAATTGATTATCATATATCAGCCAAATAGCTTATTAAAAATAACATGAAAGAAAACCCATAATATAAAAGAAAGTACCATAGCCAAAGATACAAGGCCGCGCGTCCTTTCCTATCCACCTGCTTCTTGTCCCCATCCCACACATCCTACACAGCTAGAACAATGGTTATCATCATGAACCTAAATTTACTGACATCCTTTCATTTCTACATTGTCTAGGCAGAGCTAAAATAAGAAGAAAGAACTCAGAACACAACAGAACACAGTTCTCTTATAGTTCATTTTTAAGTCATGCCAAGATGGCTTCCTTGTGACTTCATCTTGGTATGTCTAATCTTTTTTATTAGGTATTTGCAAACAATACAAGTTTTTAATACAAATACAGATCATAACTGAACAAATGTATCTGGATTCGTACATCCACCTTATGATGAACATCATACAATGTAGAACAGATGTAAAATATATATATCATTTTAAACAGTGGTCACAACAAACCAATAGTGTCCAGCCCTACAGGTTATCAGAAGCCACTGGACTACATTGAGAAAACAGTAGAAAAAAAGGATATGCACCAAGAGTGATACCAAACAGTAATATCCGGTTCAGCTGACTCCAACTTGTTATGTTAATAACTCAACTCTCTTTTGCATCTCATCTTAACACATGATTGGGTCTAAAATGAGCATCTTAGAGAGTCAGAGTATCTCAGAAGTAAAGATAAGCAGAGGTTCATCAATCTGTGAAAAGCTGAGTCCAAAAAAAAGAATGTCAAACATCAGAATATTGTTCCTCAACATAAAATTGCAAAGATTTTAAGTATATCATCATCTACAGTACATATTATCAGCAAAAGATTCAGAGAATTTAGAGCAAGGGATGAGGCTAAAACGCAAAATTGTATGTCCATGATCTTCGGGCCCTCAGATGACACTGCATTTAAAACCGGCACTATTATACTGATCAAAATTATAAACGCAACACTTGTTTTTGCCCCCATTTTTTATGAGCTGAACTCAAAGATCTAAGAAAACTGGGATTCATCCATGAAGAGAACACCTCTCCAAAGTGCCAGACCCAATCAAATGTGAGCATTTGCCCACTCACGTACGCAACTGCAATCGTGTCAAGACCCCGATGAGGAAGACGAGCATGCAGATGAGCTTCCCTGAGACGGTTTCTGACAGTTTGTTCAGAAATTCTTTGGTTATGCAAGCCGATTGTTGCAGCAGCTGTCCAGGTGGCTGGTCTCAGACAATCTTGGAGGTGAAGATGTTGTATGTGGAGGTCCTGGGCTGTGTGGTTACACGTGGTCTGCGTTTGTGAGGCCGGTTGGATGTACTGCCAAATTCTCTGAAAAGCCTTTGGAGATGGCTAAAGGCCCGTACACACGTGCAGATTGTCGGCCGACGACCGATCTTGGGCTTGTTAGTATGATGCTTCCGACAGCCGACAGCGCACTTTCGGCTGAACAGAATCTGTCGTGCAAGCATTAAAATTTTTGTATCCCGACACCAGAACGGCCAATTGTTCGCCAGTCAGTACAGAATTCGGCCGACAGACAGCAGATTTGCAAGACTGGGCATGCTCAGAAAAGAAAAAACACAGGGAAAGTTAACCATCACATGACATCACTTCTGCAGTCGGCAGACAAAATTCGTGTGCAGTCTTTTGCACTTTTCAGCTGACACAACAGCCCGGGGACAAAAGACGGCCGATCGGTCGGCCGACGATCGGTACGTGTGTATGGGGCTTTATGGTAGAGAAATGAACATTCAACTCACGGGCAGCAGCCTAATGGCGCTTTTCCACTGCATAGAACCGTACCGGCTCGGCGCGCTTTTGTGCTTTTCCACTGCGGTACCGCATGGTATAGGGTCGGAACGGTTCGGTACGGTACGGTATAGGTTTGCTTTTCCACTGCATGAAACTGAACGGTACGGCCCTGAAAAACAGTACCTACTCGATTGTGGTTCCAACAGGTACCAAACTGGTACCATATCCCACAATCCTTTGCATGCAGTCACTACTAGCCACTGATTGGTCAGAGAATCACACCCACCCCGTTGTTATCCCACCCACTTAACTTTAGTACTACTTTAGTGGAAAAGCAAACCTATACCGTACCGTACCGAACCGTTCCGACACTATACCATGCGGTACCGCAGTGGAAAAGCAAACCGGGCCAAGCAGGGCCGAGTAGAGCCGAGCCGTACTAGCCGGGTACTTGCAGTGGAAAAGTGCCATAAGGCACACCTGTGCAATAATCATGCTGTCTAATCAGCATCTCGATATGCCACACCTGTGAGGTGGATGGATTATCTTGCCAAAGGAGAAGTGCTCTCTAAGGGCTCTTTCACACGGGCGTTCTGTTTTTTATGCCCGATCAGTTCCTTTTTTTTTTTTTTGAAACGGACACGGGTGACACTTGTGTCATCCGGTCCGTATGTCCGTTTTTCATCCCATCTGTTTGCGGATGAAAAACGGACATAATGTATCTCTATGTAAATACGGATGTCAACGGATGACACCACTGACATCCGTTTTTGCATTTGTTCCGTTTTTTGAACTGAAGAAAAAATAGGGTTCTCTTCCGTTCAAAAAAACTGAACTGAACTGATCATCCGCTGACATCCGTATTTACATAGAGATACATTATGTCCGTTTTTCATCCGCAAACGGATGGGATGAAAAACGGACGTACGGAACGCCCGTGTAAAAGAGCCCTAACACAGATTTGGACAGATTTGTGAATATTTGAGAGAAATAGGCCTTTTGTGCACATAGAAAAAGTCTAAGAGCCGGTTCACACTACCACGACCAGAAAGTCGTCCTATGAAGGAGCGACTTTTTAGCGTGACTTTGAAGAGACTTGTGCACTACTTTGAAGAGACTTAAATGATAGGCGACTTTGTCTGTGGGGAATGCCTGGCTAATCTTTTTTTTCTTCCTGGAAAGTCTGATAACAAGTCGCTTGAAAATGGATAAGGATCCGACTAATGCCCCGTACACGCGCATCGATTATTGGCCGGGAATTTCGGCCAATGTCCGATCAGCTGTTTTTCGGCTTGTTAGTATGATGCGTC
The DNA here is from genome assembly GCF_965119305.1 of Pelophylax lessonae. Classification (NCBI taxonomy): domain Eukaryota; kingdom Metazoa; phylum Chordata; class Amphibia; order Anura; family Ranidae; genus Pelophylax; species Pelophylax lessonae. The sequence goes on from NC_138772.1 coordinate 202,294,425, forward strand.
CAACAACCGACTCCGACTTTTCGGCCGAAAAAAATCTGGTGTGCATGCTATAAAATTTTTGTTGGCCAACAACACAACGGCCGATTTTCCGTCAGTCAGTACAGATTTCTGCAGACAAAAATCTGATGAGCAAGACTGGGCATGCTCAGAGAAGAAAAAACACACGGAAAGTAAACCAGCACATGACATCACTTCTGAAGTAGATTTTTGTTGGCCGAGAAAATTCGTGTGCAGTCTAGGCACATTCCAACCAACAAAACACCACTCTGGACAAAAGTCGGACGATCGGTCGGCCGATAATCGTTGCGTGTGTACGAGGCATTAGAGGTGACTCCCATTGAAGTCTATGTGCACAAGTCGGATACAGGTCGCCTTGAAGTAGTACAGGAACCTTTTCTGAAGTCAGAGCGACTTCAGTGGCCCAAGTCGGAGTAGTGTGAACCGGCTTTTAGAACTTTGAGTTCAGCTCATGAAAAATAGAGGCAAAAACAAAAGTGTTGCATTTTCTTATAGTTTTGTTCAGTATATATAGTAGACACCATTGCATGGGCTCAGGAATACTTCTAAAAATTATTGTGTGAACACAATTCGCCATGCCATTCACAAATGCAAGTTAACCACTTTACCACTAGAGGATTTTGCTGTCATACGTCTGGGCCACTTTTTGCGATTCGGCGCTGTGCGACTTTCACGGACAATTGCGCGGTCGTGGGACGCTGTACCCTAACAAAATTTACGTCCTTTTTTTTCTTGGTGGTATTTGATCACCTGTGCGATTTTTACTTTTCGCGCTATAAACAAAAAAAGAGTGTTTATTTTGAAAAAATAACAATATTTTAACATTTTTTTTATATGAAATTCCCCCCAAAAAAATGTAAAAATCAAAATTTTTTTAACATTTTTGGCCAATTTGTTTTCTGCTACATATGTGTGGTAAAAAAAAAATCACAATAAGTGTATTTTGATTGGTTTGCGCAAAAGTTATTGCTTTTACTAACTAAGGGAAAGATTTTTGTCATTTTTGGTATTTTTTTTTTTAACGAGTAATGGCGGCGATCTGCAATTTTTTTTTTTTTTGCGGGACTGCGACATTGCGGCGGACAGATCGGACCCTTGACTGACATTTTTGACACTTTTGGGGGTACCAGTGACATTACTGCAGTAATCAGTGTTATATATTTGCACTGTTACTGTAAAAATGACACTGGCAGGGAAGGGGTTAATTTTATTGGAGAGGGAGGGGTTAATGTATGCCTGGAGCTATGCTGAACACTGCGATCTGTCACTCCCTGTCACTTAGGAGATCCGCCCGCTCTGTTTACACAGGCGGGCGGATCTCCAAACTAGATTCCTCGACGATCGGGGAAGAGCAGCGGCGATCGCCGCCGCTCCTCCCCTGGCCCGACTCCCGCTGTGACTGAAAACAGCGGGAGCGCGCCTCCGGCGGCGCGTGAGCGCCGCCTATAGGGGGAGGAGTCTAGCGACGTAGTACTACGTCGCTAGACGATAACGAGCCACGTTGCTGCAGTAGCAGCAAAGTGAGCAGACGGAAAGTGGTTAAAGCTATCACTTAAAAAAATAAATCATATCTGAACATGATCCAGAAACACCGCCGTCTTCTTTGAGTCAAAGCTCATTTAAAATTGTCTGTTGCAAAGTGGAAAACTGTTCTGTGGTCAAACAAATCTACATTTGACATTCTTTTTGGCAACCATGGGCGCTGCATTCTCTGGACTAAAGAGGAGAGGGACCTTCCAAGGTGTTATCAGCACTCTGTTCAAAAGCCTGCATCTCTGATGGTATGGTGGTGCATTAGTGTGTATGGAATGGGTAGCTTGTACATTTGGAAAAGCACCATGAATGTTATAACATATATCCAGGTGTTAGTGCAGCATATATGCTCAGGCAAGGAAAAGACGACGTTCCTCTCCCTAGACACCAGAAACTGGTTTACTTTACAGAGTCTTGTTAAAAGAAATGTGATGCTACATCGTAGTAAACATGGCCCTGCCCAACTTTTTGGGAATTGGGGTTGTACTTTGCCAGCTTTTTGTTGACCTTTTTTAAGACGTGTCGCCTCCATCAATTTCAAATGACCTTTATTTTTTTCTTAAAATGGCAGTTTTCTCAGTTTAACATTTGATATGTTTTCTATTTTCTATTGTGAATAAAATATCGGTTTGTAAATTGCATTCTTTTTTTCTGTATATTTTACACAGCGTCCCAACTTTTTTTGGAATTGGGGTTGAAATTTTTTTAAATGTGTCATATATATATATATATATATATATATATATATATATATATATATAATATTTTTTTTTTAAATGTAACTGTCCCTAATGTGATAGCATTAGACACCCCTAATGTCTCTTCTGCCCTCTTCTCCAGCTGACCGAGTATGGGATTGTGCTAGATCAGCTGTTCACCCGGCTTTCTAGCTAGTGTTTTGACAGCTCTGAGCCAGAGGTGCTCAGCGCTTCAGGTTCACAGTACTGAAGCAGAGATCATGGAATGGATTTTCCTGATTCTCTCCTACTCGCCATACTAATGGTAGTTTTGGTCCTAGGCTCCAGGGAGGAGCAGGGTGGGGTAGGGGGCAGCTTTCGCCGGACATGTAAAAGTGATCAGACAGCTCCACAGCTGCCCAGATCACATAAAAGCCCAGAGCCTGCAGATGAAAAAAGGAAAACGGGCTAAATTACAAAGGTGCTCACAGGTGCTGCCGCAGACTGGAAATATTAAATATGCAATATTCATATGCAGTTTTTTTTGTTTTTTTTTACCTGAACAACCGCGTTAAAAAATGTTTTCTAAGGGCTCATTCACACTAGTGGTCGGGAATTACCCGAAATTTTAGCCCCATCACTTTGGCTGGTATAGCGCCCACAGAATGCAACCCATTCAAGTGAATGGGGTTGCTCTGCAAGCAACCAGTTGCGATGCCCTAGTATGAGATTCAAGGGGTTAAAGTAGGCAGTGAGGAAGCGATACAATGACACCTCATCGCCTGTGAAGTGCTCTCTGAAGAGTGATCCAAACGCACATGGCTTTCCTTCATAGATCCAACTGGAAAAAGCGGTCTTTCTTCAACACGTGTACACCCGAACTGGAAGATGACTGCAAAACCGCTGGCATAGGCCATGTTGAAGGAAGTTGGTTCGTAGTAAGTAGATAAAGTATAATAAGCAATAGTTTTGTTGTATTTGGGAACATTAAAATATTGCTCATAATAGAACACAGCCTGCGCCAACCATAGCACTAATGTATGAGGCCATCATCTGTTTTTTCAGATTTCCATTGGATATGAAACGCTTAGTTATTTCCCCTATTTTCGTTTATTGCAGTTCCCATTACAACGCAACAGCATCTAAATGAATTTCATTCAGGATGTCAGCAAGATTCTAACGTATATTAATATTACATCGATAAAAGGCATTTTTAGTCAAGCGTTTAACAGTGAGAAGCTCAGGGAACAAATGTCCTGCTATGTAAGAAGGATGTAGTTATTAAAAATTAGATTAGCAGAGTTACTCTGAGAGGGACGAGGAAATTGTACTTAGCAGGTGATTTTCTTTGAAGATGCAATGTGGTGATATGGTCAGATTTGAAAAGATATGCTTTACCTAAAAAAAAAAAACCTGCGTCCATGTTAAGATGTAATTGGTGACAAAAAAAATTATATACTGCACTTTTCCCTAGATAGATAAACTACTGTATGAAAAAAAATATATATTAGCATAAATAAATGACTACAGCACTAATCTGAACACTAAAGAGTATTATAGCGAACCTATAACCATGGCCATATCTGAAAATGTCACCACCAGGAAGCCCACAGGTGGTGTGTACAGTTGCCTACGGAAGTCAAGGACTGTACACGTCTTTACATGTGTGTACGCAAGCAGTTGTCTAAACATATGTATGCGTACTGACATACAGCTCTGGATGCAGATTCCTGATTTTTACTGGGACTGCGACAAATCTGACACGAAGTGACACTTTTTGGGGACCAGTGACACCAATACAGTGATCAGTGCTAAATAAAAATGCACCGTCACTGTATCAATGACACTGGCAGGGAAAGGGTTAACATCAGGGGCAATCAAAGGGTTAACTGTGTTCCCCAGGTGTGCTTTCTTACTGTGTGGGATAGACTGACTGGAGGAAGAGAGAGATCGGTGTTCCTGATTAGCAGGAACACAAGATGTCTCTCTCCCTCTGTGACAGAACGGCGGTCTGCCTTGTTTACATAGGCAGACCGCCATTATGTCTCTCCTAACGATCAGCGGGTCCTGGCGGCCATCGCTGCCACCAGACCTGCTGATTGGCTCCCGCTGTGTCCAATCACACATAGAGCGAACAACAGCTATGATGTACAGGTACGTGATTTTGCACTTAAGGGCCACCCTGCCACAGTAAATGTATGTGGGGCTATGTTTAAGTGGTTGCGTAACCCTGCCATTTTTTACAATAAAAATAAATTGCGGTCAGCCTCCTCCAAGTACTTTTTCTTTTGTTTTGTTTTTCTAGTGCATCGACTCAACAACCTATGGTCCTACTTGAAGCTGCATGATTAATCATTAAAAAATCGCAAACTCAATTCAACCCCCCTCACGATCTAAATCCGGCATTTCCACAATTTATGTAACCATGCAGAGCCTTTCTCTGCTCAGAGCTGTCAAAGAAAAAAAAAACAGCTGGCAAAGTTTATCACAACATTGCTGATGAACTTCCGACTGTAAAGACTAAGCCTTTTTCTGACACTTGTTGCTTACAAGTTAACAAGGTAAAATCAGTATTTTTTGCTAGAAAATTACTTAGAACCCCCAAACATTATATATATTTTTTATATATAGACCCTAGAGAATAAAATGGCGGTAGTTGCAATATTTTATGACACTGTATTTGTGCAGCGGTCTTTCAAATACAATTTTTTTGAAAAAAAGTACACTTCAATTAACCAGTTGCCGACCGCCCCGCGCAGATTTACTGCGGCAGGGCGGCCTGGCAGCACCTACGTGATTATGTGCACCGCGCTCTTGGTGTGATTAGACGCAGTGGGAAGAGCGGCGGCGATCGCCGCCGGCCTCTCGCGACTGTCAGAGAAACTGACAGAAGACCCATCTGCTTATGTAAACAAAGCAGCCAAGTCTTCTGTCACACAGGCAGAGAGAGATCAGGAGTTTCGGCTAAGCTGAAACGCCAATCTCTCTGTGCCGGTCACAGAGCCCCCCCCCCCCCCCCAGTCAGTAAGCATTGTTAGGCATACATTAACCCCTTTGATCGCTCCCAGTATTAACCCCTTCCCTGCCTCATTTATATAGTAACCGTGCATAATATTTAGCACTGATTACTGTATTAATGTCACTGGTCCCCAAAAAATGTCAGAAATGTCAGTTAGTTTGTCCGCTGCAATGTCGCAGTCCCGCTAACACTGGCAGATCGCCGCCATTACTAATCAAAACAAAAAAATAAAGTCCAAAAATGTATCCCATAGTTTGTAAACGCTATAACTTTTGCACAAACCAATTAAAATACACCGTTTGGGATTTTTTTTACCAAAGAAATGTAACAGAATAAGAAATTGGCCTAAACTGATAAAAAAAAATTGATTTTTTAAAAAAAAAAATTTTTATTGCGAATGTTTTATAGCAAAATGTAACAAATAATGTGTTTTTTATTTTCAAAATTGTTGCTTTTTCTGTTTATATCGCAAAAACTAAAAACCGCAGAGGTGATCAAATACCACCAAAAGAAAGCTCTATTTGGGGGGAAGAAAGGACATCAATTGTATTGTGTTACAGCGTCGCACGATCGTGCAGATTTTTAGTTAAAGTAACGCAGTGCCGAATCGCAAAAAATGGCCTGGTCATTAAGGGGGTAAAACCTTCCCGGAGCTGAAGTGGTAAATAAAAAAAATAAATAAATAGTAAAGTTAGCCCAATTTTTTGTATAATCTGAAAGATGTTACACCGAGAAGCATGAGAGAATCATGATCTTTATTTTAAACAAAAAGAATTGTGATTCTCATTTTATCCAGAATCGTGCACTTCTAGTCCTACTGTAGGCAGGAATGTAGTCACTCTCTCTTGCTTGCTCCCAAAATGGACTATGGGATTTGTAGCATGTATAGAGCAGTGTACATGACTGCAACTAACGTGCACCGCTCATTCCATATAAACAGGAGAGGAGAGGGGTTCAAGAGCTCATGGAGGATTTTTCTCTTGTTTTCTGCCTCCTTGTAAGAAACCATTTCATAAAAAACAAATTACAGGGCCATTAAGTACAGGGTATGTATGGATTACTGTATTTTTGGAGAATGCATGGCCCGCTGTCTTCAGTTCTTAGAACAAGATGCAGATGCAGATCTTAAAAATCAGGAATCTTTATCGGCATGCTTGTTCTGTGTTAGTGGTGGAAAATATTGAAGTGAGAAGTTAGTAATACAAGCCAAGCAACGGACATTTGTAGAATGAGAAGTTGGCAGTTGCAGCCTTTGTGTTTTTCTCAGGAAAGATTCCATTACTGTAATTGATCACAGAGACCAAGTTTCCCCACACATCTCTTTTTCCATCTTGGATATAAAATCCCAACAGCCCCACAATAAATATCACAATAGCTTTTGGCTTGTTCTGGCTTAGAACATCAGCTCGTGTTTGGAATTTGTTGTGATCTATTGCTAATGCAATATACAATGTTGTTGAGTAATAAAGGGAACCAGTTATGTCAACTGGAACGTATGGAACCCTGTTCTGCAGATGCTGTTTTTGGAATAGAATAGCTGGCCTTACTAACTAGTATTTGACTTTGTGTGAATATAAGAGGGTGCGCTGATAAATGTGAAGCTGCTACCAAAGATCCAAATACCTGATATGGAATTAAATATTGAAAACGTGATAGTCTGGTGCGCTAAACAAATGATATTGTGTATTCCCAAATTATTCCATGTGACACTATTATCCAAATATAAAAAATTATATAAACTGTGTGAGTATACAGATCCACAATGAAGGATATTCCAATGTGAGGTACCCCTATATGGGGTGTGAATACAATAAAGCAAAGTCCACAGATATTACATTTTCCAGATATGAAAGGTTTTTTCCCATGTAAAAACTGCAAAATCTGCAGAGAGGCCAAAACTGTTAGAACAAATAAATTTAGTTCTACAGTTACAAACAAGGAATATAAGATCAATAATTTCATCTCCTGTCACACTAAGGGGGTAGTGTATCTCTTTAGGTGTGACTGCAGTCAACAATATGTTGGGAGGACCATCAGGACTGCTAGTATAAGAATAGAAGAACATTTAACCAACATTCGGAAAGGCTTCACGTGACATAGTGTCTCGCAACATTTTGCGAGATGCCACCATAAAGATCCTACCAATCTAGAAATTACGGTTATTGAAAAATATGTCCCTGGCGAGAGAGTAACCTAAAAAGATCCATATCTCGACGCGAGACGTTTTGGATCTATGAGCTTAAGTGTTTTAAACCATTAGGACACAACATCGAATGGGACATTAATGCCCACATTACCAATTGTTAATAATCAATTAAATCTATAACCTTCCTTTTGAAATCTTTTTTACATTTTAAACATTAGGCATATTTTAAATGGTTTATTTAATTTATATGTATGTTTATCTATATGTTAATTAGTAATATGTTGCCCCCACCTACATGCAGTAATTGTATTGTTAAGGTAGTGTGGAATAGAAGGAAAGTACTTCCGGTGTCAACCTACTGTCAACACTATGTGTTCTATTGTTTCAATACATACAGGGATGGAGACCCGATGGCAAGAGTCTCATCTAAAGTCCCACTTTTCCCCATCCCCATTTTTTCCCTCCCTTCCCCTTCCTTTTTTAAGATAACATCACTGAAGTTGTCACATAATAATTGATTTTGAGGACGGACTTTACACTGTGGACTTTGCTTTATTGTATTCACACCCCATATAGGGGTACCTCACATTGGAATATCCTCTGTTGTGGATCCGTATACTCACACAGTTTATATAATTTTTTATATTTGGATAATCGTGTCCCATGGAATAAAAAGAAAAGGGGACGAATGGCCTCTTTTATTTATGGGGAAGTGGCAGGTGAGGATAGCTTAGAGTAAGGAATAGGCTGAGTTAGTTGTTAGGCAGTTTAGAGCCTGTCAGATGTAAGGAAAGCTGATTGGCTATGGGGTGATAGTTAGTTTACCCAGTATCCAGGAAGAATAAGCCCCTTACCAGTTTGAGCCGGTTTTTCCCGCCTGAAAGAGTTGAAGTTGATTGGCCAAAGAGTTCAAGAGGTCCTATTTAAGGGCCCCCTCATAGATGAATCGTCACGTCGCCGGTCAAGAGGAGAAGAAAGAAGTCAGCCCAGCGGTTCCCCCCCCCCCCACCCCCCCCTTTTTTGTTTGTCGCGGTCAGTTTGTTATTTTAGGGTCACCTTCGGTCACAGCGAAGGGGGACGTTCTTGTTTTATTTGAGTTGGATGTTTCGATATATTTATTTGTTAATGGCAACCTGGGTCGTTGGGACCGGGTTGTTTTCTATACTGCTGTTTTATTCAAGTTTAAAAAGATTTATCGATCTTTAATGTGTGAAATAATAAACGGCCGCGGCCTCTTTCATTCCAAAATTAAGTCTGAAGGTGTCTTATTTAATATTTTAAGATAAGGTTAAGGAAATCCTGCCTACTGCCCCATAATTTGTGAATACACAATATCATTAGTATTTGTCTTTGGCCAACCTACTTCTGCCCCCACAACCCTTGTCTGTCCATAGCTGTAATGGATGGCCTTTCTGGCCATTACTGGAATATATGAGCTAGGAGAGCTTGAGGCTCAATTTTGTAAGTTAAAGTTCTTATTTGCATAATGGAATGCTTAGGACTCCTGTGACATTCAAGGCCATATCTATAGAAACACACATCAGAATGGTCTACTTAAATTCTGCTGACTGTTGCAGATTTCTGTTGGATATGTCTGCGTTTTAAATGATTATGATTTCATATAGCAGAAATAAAACCTAAAATTAACTTTAGTTTTCCCGCAATTTCATTTGACAGTCATAGTATCTTTAACTGTTATGTCATAAAAGTTATTCTATGATAGTAATAGAGCCAGGTAAAGCAAACCTTGCCCGTTTGTGTATATGTGTGTTATGTGCATTTTCCAGATATGTAGGGCCCCGGACACAGCTGTGGCCAACTTTTTTTGAATGCCACCAGATGTGGCACACATTTTTATTTGCAGATGCAGCTGTGGGCATGGCCCTATTGATTCCTATAGCTCTGCATGTAGATGCATACAAAACTGTACATACTGGAAATGCTGCATTTTGGACACCCATGTGCATGAGCCCTGACGCAGAAGAGACACAGGAGTTGATTTAGGCTCCATTCACACCTGAGCGAATAGTTTTCAGAAGTTTTTCATGCGTTTATTGCAGGTGTTTGGGGGCAGGTATTGACCTCTGACCAAAAATGCTTGTAATCTGTCAAAAAAGAAGCTGATGTACTTTTTTGAGCTTCAGGCGACACAACGCTCAGATGTTAACAGAGGCCATTGAAATGGGATTTTGCTTGTTGGGCGTTTTTGGATCTTCAGATAAGAGCATTTACGAGCTGAAAAACGCTCAGGTGGGAACAGGGCCTTATGCCTTGTACACACGCAACCATTATCGGCCGACCGATCGTCCGACTTTTATCCAGAGTGGTGTTTTGTTGGTTGGAATGTGCCTAGACTGCACACGAATTTTCTCGGCCAACAAAAATCTACTTCTGAAGTGATGTCATGTTCTGGTTTACTTTCCGTGTGTTTTTTCTTCTCTGAGCATGCCCAGTCTTGCTCATCAGATTTTTGTCTGCCGAAATCTGTACTGACTGACGGAAAATCGGCCGTTGTGTTGACGGCCAACAAAAATTTTATAGCCTGCACACCAGATTTTTTTCGGCCGAAAAGTCGAAGTCAGTTGTCGGAAGCATCATACTAACAAGCCAAAAATCGGCCGATCGGACGTTGGCCGAAAATTCACGGCCAATAATCGTTTTGTGTGTACGAGGCATTACTAAAATTATAGAGTGCAAAATCTGGTGCAGCTGTGCATAGAAACCAACCAGCTTTCAGTTTTTTTTGTCAAAGCTTGATTGAGCTGGCTGAAGTTATAAACTGATTGACACACAGGCCGGTTTCTCTGTGTAGTGTGAATGAGGGCCCTAAGGCTCTGTTTCAAATGATGTTCAGGAAAATAGTATTGAGTTAAACAGCACCAAACCAGTAAGGGATTAACATTTCACCTTTTATACAATATGTATTATGTAAATGTTTAGCACAATGATCTGTGAACATGTGGGTAGCACAAAAAAAAAAAAAAAGTCCCACAGGGCATAAAATGTGGGCTTACGTTTTATCTTTATGGTCTTTCAGTCATTGTCAAGTGTTTTTCCTTGGTCAAAGGGTCTCGAAACATTTCAACTTTGTGTAGGTCAGTCCAACCTTTTGACCTTCCTGGGCCACATTGGAAGAAGAGGAATTGTCGTAGACCACACATGAAATACACTAGCTGCTGAACAGAAAAAAAATTAATAATAACTTAATTTTTTTGGAATATTTTTTTTATAAAAGTAAAAGCGCAACATAAACTAGTGTGACATTTGACACTTTTTGACATCAATATCTGGTTCAATGGATGTAGTAGCTATTCTCAATTAATTCTCAAGGTCCACATCAGATATTTTGGTTGAAATTTTGCCCTTCATGTGCTTTATCCTTGAAAACTGATGGCATGAATAAGGCGCGATTGTGAAGAGTGGGAGATTTTTCTTTGGGAAAATAAAACCTATAAAAGTTCAGTAAAGAGACGCTGTCACATTTTTCTTTGGCCGCATGTGTTCACTAAGTGTAAACACATTTTTACAAAAAATTCCAAAAAATCAACATTTTTAAATAAGTTAACAATTTTGTGTTGGGCCACAATTATATTTGTCTTGGGCTGCATGCGGCCCGTGGACTGAGGTTGGACTCCCCTGGTGTAGATACTATTTTTATAAATCTCACCATCCAGAACAAAGTATGTAGATATTTTACAAAGCTAGTGCCAATTCCAATTAACCATGAGATTAAAATCTTGTTTTCTTTTGTCTTCCAGATTGATTTTTCTTACCATTAGGAACTGAAAACAAGTCCAAAGATGGCAGTCAATAAGCCTAAGGGGCAGAATTCCTTGGCATTACATAAAGTCATCATGGTGGGAAGTGGTGGTGTAGGAAAATCTGCGTTAACTCTTCAGTTTATGTATGATGAGGTAAGTTCAAAAGAGACGGCTTTGCACTTTTGTTTACACCTGGAAGCAAGTTTTGTCCATTTGGTTGTTGCTTAGTTCAACGAATTTAATTTAAATGGTATTTTTTTCCTAACATTAGGATCGGGCTAGCAACCTTCTCAAGTTTTAAAGTTGTATGTGCCCTTGCAGGGGAGATTCTCCCTCATTTGTCAATTTTCACTGGAACTAAGATTTAGGGAAATCCAACAATTTGAACCATCACTGAAAAAGGAGGTCTTCCAAAGGGAACATTTGTTCCAGTGTCAACTATCTAAGAGAGGATTTCCTAAAGATGGCCATGCACTAGTAGATTTTCAAATGAATGTTTGTATGAACATTCATACCAATGTTCATATGAATTTCGTTCAAATATAATTAAAAATTTCATTTTTAATTTAACATTTGATTTTATAACAAATGGGACTTTTCTGAATGAAAACCATATTTACTGTTAGAAAAGTTCTATCTGTAGAGCTCTGGCGTCTGTCACCCTGAATGCCCTGAAATCTGGTGGTGTACAGCCCTCTTCGTCTGTGTAAATGGGCCTTTTATACCTGCTCTCAACTAGATGATCATCTGTGGAATAGGGCACTCTGCAATTATGAGTATTACTATAAATCTAGGCGACATTTGTTTTACTTTTAGCTTATTAGACTTGCATATGTTTTTCAGTTTGTAGAAGACTACGAACCAACGAAAGCAGACAGTTACCGCAAGAAAGTTGTGCTGGATGGAGTTGAGGTCCAGATTGACATCTTGGACACTGCTGGTCAGGAGGATTATGCCGCTATTAGAGACAATTACTTCCGCAGTGGGGAGGGCTTCCTCTGTGTCTTCTCCATCACAGAACAGGAATCTTTTGCTGCTACTGCAGACTTCAGGTGGGTTTTTATGTGTTTTGTCCAGAAAAGTAATACCATAAAAAGATTTAATAAAGATTTAATCTATCTTGTCCGTAGCATAAGGAATAGTGCCCACTCATTGGTATTAGTGTGAGGAATAGTGACCCTTTGTTGATCTTAATGGAGTGCCCCATCGTTGGTGTCATTGGAAAGAATGGTGCCCATCATTGGTATCAGTGAGAGTAATAGTGCCCTGTCATCAGTACTAGTGGGAGGAATAAGGATGCTTTGTTGGTATCAGTGGGGTGCACAATTGTTGGTATCAGTGGTAGGAGAGTAGTGCTCTATTGTTGGTGTCAGTGAGAGGAATGGTGCCCCAAGGGCTAGATAAAGGCAAGCAAGTGGCAGCATCTGGCCCACAGGCCAAAGTTTGGAGACCAGTGACTTACCTCTTCCCAACCGTGCTATAGCCAAATGACAGCTACAGCTATGTCTTCCAGTTCTGGGAAGGCGTCCTTCAGACACAGCTAATCACAGATCATAGTAAAGGGACAATCACAGCAGCCCTTCACTATGTGATCACTTGCAAACTTGCTGATTTTTGGCATTCCTTTCCTCACGCGTTGTTACAGCTTGAGGAGAGAAGAGTCGGTAACTGGCAATTCTGACATGTTAAATTTACACTGATCATCAGCGCAGCCCTATCAGTGCCCAACAGTGCTGCCTATCAGTACCACCTATCAATGCCCATCAGTGCGCCCCCAAAAGTGCACATCCATGAAGGAGAATAATTCGTTATTTACAGAATTTTTTAAAAGAAACTAAGAAAAACTTTTTTGTTGTTCAAATTTGTCAGTCTTTTTAAATTTGTTTAGCAAAAAATAAAAAACCCAGTGGTGATTAATTACCACCAAAAGAAAGCTCTGTCTGAAAAAAATTATAAAAATGTCATATGTGTACAGTGTTGCATGGCTGTGCAATTGTCATACAAAGTGCGACAGCGATGAAAGCTGAAGCTTGGCCTGGGCAGGAAGGGGGTAAAAGTGTCCAGTATTGAAGTGGTTAAGCAACCTACTTCATACAGACAACTGGTTCACAAGTGTGAAGTTCTCGTGTTCATGTCTAGAAAGTGACAAGATGCACAAAGCCCATTGTATTAGATTTACATTATTCTAATGATAAAGTATATTAGCACAATTTTTCTATCTCCAAGTGATGTATTTGCAGGGTAGTTAACAAACTGCGTGTTAAAGCAAATGGATAATAAAAAAATTACCCAGCATTTAAAGGTCCATTTTAATACATACGGTTTTTTAAAGTGTTTTTCACAGCCTGTTTTTTTTTTTTTTTTTTTTTTTTCATGTTTCATTGGGGATGATTTTATTTACTTTCTGTTCCAGAGACACTACAGAAAGTGAAATGAAATCTTTCCACTGTGAGAGGAAATCTGTTAAACTGTCTATACTTTACAATCTATTCTATTTTCAATCACCCAAATCTATATATCCAGTCATCTTCTGTACAGTCAGATAGGCCTTTGTTCTACATAGTTGGTTAGGTTGTTGGTTACTGTAATGAAGTTTGTACAATCAGAGTCCAATATATGCGGCCAGCTTTTCACAATTTAAGTTGGATCAGGTTTCCCCATCCGAAGGTTTTCCATCACTTCCTGTTCAGGGACAACTGTAAAATTTTGGGTTTCCTATTATTTTGTGCCCTAATGGGACACACTGAGCATTATTTATTTTACTTTACTCCTAAGCCTTTTCAACTTTTTATTTACTCCTCTGTTAACCCCTTGATGGCGGATCCCGCCTGCCCTTCAAGGGGTTTGGCATTCCAGGAGACCGGACAGGGCTTGTGACCAATCACGGCGGTCACATGATCGGAAAGCTCCCGATTGTAAGAAGCGATCGGGAGCTTTTCATGAACCGCCAGTCACTGTGCTGTGAGCGCGCAGGGAGTGCGCTCTCGGCACACCTCTGTTGGTGCTAATGCACGCAAATATGCTGGCTGTCTGCACCAAGGCTGGGCTGCTGAGGGCCCACATATTTGCGGTCACATGATCGGAAAACTCACAATTGTAAGAAGCGATCAGGAGCTTTTCATGAGCCGCAAGTCACTGTGCCGTGAGCGCGCAGGGCGTGCGCTCTCAGCACAGCTCTGTTGGTGTCAATGCATGCAAATATGCGCCAAGGCCCGGCTGCAGAGAGACCGCATATTTGCATGCAGTCATCACCTAGGGCAGGGGTGTCAAACTCAATTTCATCGCGGGCCTCATCAGCATTATGGTTGCCCTCAAAGGGACGGTTATATCTGTAGGATTAGATGTCCAGAGCACCCCACGCCCCCTTACACCCTTACATGAGATGTCAAGAGCCCCCCCACCATCAGAAGTCAAGAGTCACCCACCCTTCCTTACATCAGAATGCAGCCCCTTACCTGGTGCTACTGCCAGGGAGAAGATGCGGTTGGATCTGGAAAGAAGTGCAAGGTCTGGAGGAGGACCAGAATGCTGGGACCAGGGGAGGCAGAGACGAGGTGGTTTTGTGGCTGCACAGAGAGGTACAGGATCTGTAGGAGGAGTTCTGCCTTCCTCTCTGCTGTAGACTGCTGAGAAGGAAGTTTTGCAAAGACGAGCCTTTCTGCAGCAGCACAGAGAAGCACAGAATCTGGCATAGGAGTTCTGTCGACTACTGAGACAAGGTGGGGGCAGAGACAAGGGGGGTGCTGCAGCTGCAGGAGAGGTGCGAGGGCCACATGAAATGGCCTGGGGGGCCGCATTTGGCCCGCGGACCTTGTGTTTTAAACCTGTGACCTACGAGTTATTGATGCAGCAGTAATGATTTTGGTGGTATAGCCACTTTAAAACAGCTTGCGCCTAATTCAGGTAAACCTTGCAACAGTTTTTCTAAGCTTTCCAACTGTTGCACCAGATCCAAGTTGTCCTCCTTACCGCTACTTTTAGAATCTGTCACTTTGGCTGCAACTGATTCTAAGAATTCTTGCCAGTTCACAAAAAAGCAAACTGGCGTTAATTTAGACAAACTCTGAGTTGATATACAGAGGGATGCCAATGCTCAGAGTGGGGCATTTTGTGCTGGAAAGCTGTCATGAATATACAGGAATATGGGAATTTGTAGACTAAAAAACATACAGCGAGAAAAAGACTTACAGTGAAGATCCTGAGCGAGCTCCTTGCTTTTACCCATCATGAGATGTTTCTTGTGTGACACCTTGGTAATGAGACACCTTTTTATAGGCCATCAGTTGAGACTGAACCAGCTGATATTAATTTGTACGGACAAGGAGCAGGATTGATGGTGTCTTGGCTTTCATGTCTTTTTGCACCTCCCTTTCTTCATGTGTTCAATACTTTTTCCCTGTGTCAATCCATGTTATTAGACGTAACTTAATTTCTGAACTTCTTTGTTTTGGTTTCTTTGTGTGTATAAATTGCATGTTTTGTTACCGACGTGGTAAAAATTTTCATGTCAATAGCGCCTTACAAATATATTTACCTAGAAAAATAGTGAAATGTTCAATACTTATTTTACCTGCTGTAAATACACATACACCCACACAGGTTGAACTGGATGGACTTATGTCTTTATTTAACCTTACCAATGATGAAACCTTAACCCCTTAGTGACTGGGAATAAAACAAATGTTAATGCCTGAACATAATTCTGCAACTTAGACATGTTCATAAAACCGTGCATATCGTGCAACTACTTTGTGCATCCAGGTAGATTATACCTTGTTTTTTTAGGACAATTTGAACTTTCCAAATGTTAATGCATGTTCCAGAAAAACTGGCCCAAAATAGTAAAAAAAAAAAAATTATTTATATATAATTTTTTTTTTAAATTTAGCTGTATATTTCTTGCTACTACCATAACCTACCACCAAAGAAAAACCCACAATAAATTCTCCTGCTCCTGAGGATTGCAGCAATACTACATATGTGAATGTTAGTTGTATGTAACCGTAGTACAGCCTAGAAACAATGGTGCACATTTTACTTTTTTTTTTATCCTACCTACCTATACAGGTGCATCTCGTAAAATTTGAATATCATCAAAAAGTTAAAATTTCTTTCAGTAATTCAAAAAAAGTGAAACTAAAATACTTAATAAAGATGCATTACACACAGAGTGATATATTTCAAGCATTTCTTTTGTTTTCATTTTGATTATGGCTTACAGCTAATGAAAACCCAAAATTTGGTATCTCGAAAAACTACAATATTACATAAGACCAATAAAAAAGGATTTTTAATACAGAAATGTTGGCTTAATGAAAAGTATGTCCATGTACAGTATAGTATGCACTCAATACTTGGTCGGAGCTCTTTTTGCATGAATTACTGCATCAATGCAGGGTGGCATGGAGGCGATCAGCCTGTGGCACTGCTGAGATGTTATGGAAGCCTAGGTTGCTTTGATAGCAGCCTTCAGCTCATCTGCATTGTTAGGTCTGGTGTGTCTCATCTTTTTCTTGACAATACCCCACAGATTCTCTATGGGGTTTAGGCCAGGCGAGTTTGCTGGCCAATCAAGTACAGTGATACCATGATCATTGAACCAGGTATTGGTACTTTTGGCAGTATGGGCAGGTGCCAAGTCCTGCTGGAAAAATGAAAACAGTATTTCCATAAAGCTGGTCAGCAGAGGGAAGCATGAAGTACTCTAGAGCTTCCTGGTAGAGGATTGCACTGACTTTGGACTTGATAAAACACAGTGGACCAACACCAGCAGATGACATGGCTCCCCAAATTATCAGGAACAGTGGAAAATTTTGCATTTTATTTGGAAATCAAGGTCCCAGAATCTGGAGGAAGAGTGGAGAGATGCACAGAATCCAAGCTGCATGAGGTCCAGTGTGATGTTTCCACAGTGAGTGATGGTTTGGGGAGCCATGTCTTCTGCTGGTGTTGGTCCACTGTGTTTTATCAACTCCAAAGCCAGCGTATCCCTCTACCAGGAAATTCTAGAGCACTTCATGCTTCCCTCTGCGGACCAGCTTTATGGAAATGCTGATTTCATTTCTCTACCGTTCATCGACAGACGCAGCTCCTTATCTTCATGACTCATAGTTATTTATGCTCCACCTCCTAGGAGTAGGCACTAGGCAGGAAAAAAACTTAAACCATGCCTATAAGGGCTGTCCCTGCTGGCATAACCCCTCAGACTCTGCTATCATCAAACAGTTTTGTTCTGCCTAGTGTTAGGAATAGGACCTAGCTCCCTGCTGCGACTTCAGGTCTTAGCTTTAACAGGGCCTCTTGGGCTTTTCGACATCTGGCGTCGGTGCTACAAGTTTGCAAGGTGGCAACTTGGTCGTGTCTGCATACGTTCACAAAGTCCTACAAGGTAGATGTGTTGGCATCCACGGATGCTTCTTTTGGCATCCGCGGATGCCAACACATGCTTCTTTTGCAGACTGCAGTTTAAAAGAGAAATCTGTTTCGTTTCTCTTTGAGGGTTACATTTTTTCTGGGTGAGCTCCAGTTGTTCCTTGTTGAGCTCCATGTTGCCTGGTTGGCTAAGTTTGTAACGCATCTATATCAAATAAATAAGTTTCACTTTTTGAATTTAATTACTGAATTAAATTAACTTTTTGATGATATTCTAATTTTATGATGTGTGTGTGTGTGTGTGTGTGTATATAGATATACTTTTACTTCCTTTTTCTTTCACATAAAACAGAGGTTTTGTTGCCTGTGACTAAACATGCTTTTCAGTTTAAATTTCATATGTTGTTGTAGAACGCCCTCTAGTGGTACAATCATAGTAAACACACACACACTTAAAGTGTACCTAAAGGCAAAACTTTTTTTCCCTTTAGTTTAGAATAGCTGACACCTGTCAGCTCTTGTTGCTGTCTGTGTCCTAATTACGGAGATTTACCCTCCCCTAAATAACCTATTTGTCCTTTTTAATGTTATCATTGAACGTTAAAGTAGAAGAAAATCCCAAACTTGAAACAGAAAAGCTGGGCATACATGGATTGAAATCTGGCTAGTTCAGCAGGAACCAGGCTAAATTTGATCCATGTACCGGCAGGCTGGTTGTGCAGAAGTCAATCTACTGATCTACTTCTGTACAACCAGATTATTGCGTTTGTTGCCAGTGGCACTGATTTATGTATTCTGACAGCAGGAAAGCCTCCCCGTTGTCAGAATACATTGACACAACAGGAGAATTCCTCGATCCACATTGAATGTGTGGATGGGGGAATTGGATCATTCTTTTTTTTTTTTTCGTTCAATCCGCTGGTTGAATTAAAAAGAAAGATTAATGATGTATGGGCTACCTAATAGAGGAGAAAATCTTCCAATGGGAAGGAATAGTAGGTGTGGTGACACCCAAACTTTGGAAGGATTTCCTCTCACTTCCGGTTTTGCCTATGGGACAGGAAGTGAAGGGAAATCTCCTTTAATGAGCAACAGATGGAAAAAAAAATGGAGGGTACTTTTACTTTTTTTTTTTTTTTTTTTTTTTTTTTTTTAGAATGATAAAAAATGTTTTGCCTTTAGTTGCACTTTAAGATTGCGGTACAGCAGTATGAGCCAGTATAAAGGGTTTAAGCCCTTTGCACTTTTATCCATACTAGACAATTATGGGCCTGCAGTGAGAGACACGAGATATTACAGAAAGTATAATATTTATGTTAGGCTGTCATCTGTATCCTTGCCTCACTACCTATTAACTCATTGACCAAAACAATTAAACAAAATGGTAGTTCAGACGTTAGTGGCTGTATATTTGAACCTTTTTGCATCCAAACTTATTTTCCACATGTTCCTGTGGGGGTCCTTCCCTTATCCCTCAAAAAATATACTGCTAGAATAATGGACTTCTCACTAAACTGGCCCATAGGTTGGGTGTGTAGAAATGTTGTATAAACCACATTTGTAAACTTTTAGCTAGGTGAGTACTGTTGTGAGATTTCCTGCATTTCACACATTTCTTTTTTTAATGTACAGGGAACAGATACTGCGAGTAAAAGAAGATGAGAATGTCCCGTTTCTTCTGGTCGGTAACAAATCAGATCTGGAGGATAAAAGACAGGTCTCTGTGGAAGAAGCAAAGAGCAGAGCTGATCAGTGGAATGTTAACTACGTAGAAACTTCAGCAAAGACACGAGCCAATGTTGATAAGGTAAATAATCATATATATATATATATATATATATATATATATATATATATATATATATATATGCACATGGGTATTTTCTGTACCAGACATCAGTATAATGAACTTGTTGTGACTCCAGAATGTGCTGATCAGAAGTCCTGACATCACATTTCTGCATATTTTCCATTTTTTGGGTTTCCTTTCCCTTATTTAGAACATATCTCAAAAATATAATCAAGGAGTTGCAACCAACAACAGTTGATGGGTATCCCTCATTAGCAGAACTAAAAGCTGAACTCCAGGTTTACAGTCCCTTTAACTAGTTTGTTTGGGCCAAGCTGGCCCAAATAAACGATTTTTCCACACTAACAGGTGCACTGTCAACGCTGTCAGCATGCAGGAGGTTCATTGTAACCGTTTTTGCTGAGGTTAATAAACTTTTTTTCCTCTATCGTTCATTGACGGACGCAGTTCCTGATGCATATCAGTAGGTTTATACTGCCCCCTACAGGAGTAGGACACTAGGCAGAAAAAAGTTCTGACTACACCTATGGGCAGTCCCAGTGGTTACACCCTCTCTCTTCCTGCATAGGATGTCAATTTTAATCTAGTCAGGAGTAAGGACCTAGTTCCTTGCTGGGATCTCTGGTCCTGACAAAGTTTTTTTCTAGTTAATTTTTTTTTAGTTAGCTGTTCTCCAGATTTTTTCCTGTGAGATCTACAAGTAATTATGCCGGATCTGGGCGACTGGCTGGATGTATAGATCCAGTGGTCACCCCAGCCGGCCAACGAGCGTGTGCAGACCTTAGCTCTGCGCTGGGTCGGCCACGACATAGTCCCACTGGATGGGGACTGGCCCCGCGAGTTAAACGTCTCGCCAGGTTGCACACGACCAGGTCTAGGCTCGAGTCGCAGCATTCCTATTTGGCCGACAACCCCCCCACTACGGCGGAGAGGGGTTCTGTCAGGAGAAACCCGCACAAGATAAGGCACCAGTGGACGCACATTTTGCACTCACAAGCCATCCAGAGCGTAAAAGGTTTCTCTCTTTCCTGCGTATTTTGTCAACATGCTCAAAAAAGAATGGGACCATTCAAAGCTTTCCCCTGGGGTACCTCAGCAGATGCTAGATGCTACCCTTTTGTGGAGTCCCTGATGAAGAAGTGGACTGTGCCACCTACGGTGCACCCTTCGGTCTCAAGACTGATTAAGGCTACCGTTATCCCAGTGGAGGATTCCCCGTCCTTTAAGGATCTGGAGGATAGGAAGGCGGAGGCCCGCAATATGTACTCACTGGCGGGGTCTGCACCGAGACTGGTGTTTACGGTTGCCCTTATCACGCAAACGTTGACTGAATGGACTAAGTTACTACACCGTGACCTGGAGGGGAAACTGGTTCCCTCTGCCTTTGAGGAGCTGTTGGACCAGCTGGTGCAGGGGCTGCAATTTGTTTGCGATGCCACGCTGGACACTGCTCCCATATTGGGCCGACTGTCGGTTTTGGCAGTGGTCTTCCAGCGTATACTTTGGCTGAAGTGCTGGTCTGCAGATCAGACTTCAAAGAAGGCCTTGACTGATCTGCCTTTTCAAGGAGATCGCCTGTTTGGAGCTACCCTGGATGATATCATTAAGGGTCTCACAGGGGGGTAGAATACCTTTCTTCCACAGGCTAATAAGAGAAAGGACCCTTGTCGCAGCCGGGGTCCCTCCTTTTCAGCACACACAAAGTTTTTTCGTCCCTCAGGGTCAGTCACTAAGGCAAAGCCTCAAACGGTCAAGAGGGAAAAGAACCGCTCAAGTGAGGGGATAGTTCCAAACACATCCAACCCAGGTGCAGGCACGGATCCGCAGTCCTGATAGCAGCAAATGGAAGAGCACAAAAAGCCGCACAACTGGTTGAAGATGCAAAAAGTTAAAATCCAAATTTATTTTGCAGGCAAAAAGATAAAATCATCCAAGATGAAACCAAAACAGTCGGAGACATGGGGGGGAAAAGGGGAGCGTTCCACGGAGTCTTCCGCTTAGTCGTAACCGACTAAGCGGAAGACTCCGTGGAACGCGTCAACCGCCGTGCTCCCCTTTTCCCCCCCATGTCTCCGACTGTTTTGGTTTCATCTTGGATGATTTTATCTTTTTGCCTGCAAAATAAATTTGGATTTTAACTTTTTGCATCTTCAACCAGTTGTGCGGCTTTTTGTGCTCTTCCATTTACTAAGGCAAAGCCTCTCATGACTCCCTCGGGCAATTCCAAGTGATCCTGGTCTGGCAAACGAAAATCTGTTTTCTCCAGACCTGCGGACAAGACCTCCTCAGCCTGAAGGTGCGCCCTCACCCGTATCTGGGGTGGGGGGGATGTCTTTGCCGATTCCCGGACCTGTGGCTATCCAGAATACCAGACAAATGGGTTCAAGAGGTCATACGGTCCGGTTACAAGATCGGGTTTTGATCCGTCCCGCTGGTAAGGTTTTTCCCTTCCAATGTGCAACTGTCCCCGGATCGCTTGCTAGCGCTTTCTGGGGCAGTTCAGGACCTGGTTCAACAGGGGGTAATAGTTCTGGTTCCATGTGCGGAACGTTTTCAGGGCTTTTATTCAAACCTGTTTACGGTTCGTCAGGAAGGAAGGCAAGATGCATCCAATCCTGGACCTGAAAGCACTAACTTGCTTCTTACAAGTTCAAAAATTCAAGATGGAATCAGTTCAAAAATTCAAGATGGAATCAGATCGCACGGTGGTGGCCTCCCTACATCAGAGGGATTTCCTGGCCTCCATACACATCAAAGATGCCTACCTTCACATCCCAATCTGTACAGGACACCAACGGTTTCTCAGTTTTGCTGTGGGAGAAGATCACCATCAGTTTGTGGCGTTGCCCTTTGGTCTCGTCTCTGCTCCTCGGGTCTTCAAAAAGGTGTTGGCTCCGATCCTGGCGCTGTTGTGGCAGCGGGAGATATCGGTCCTGGGTTACCTGGATGAACTGCTTCTCCGTGCAGAGTCTCCTACGGTGCTGGAAACAAATTTGGAAATCCCCATGAGAACTCTGGAGGAATTCGGGTGGATTCTGAACCTTCAGAAGTCGTCCTTGGTCCCTTCCATGAGACTGGACTACCTGGGCCTGACTTTGGAAAGAAAACTCCAGACTGTGGTTCAGCTGTTGCTGTCCAGCAAATGGTCGTCCCTTCGGACCTGTATGAGAGCTTTGGGACTGATGGTGTCATCTTTCCAGGCGGTCCCCTTCGTTCACGAGGATCCTGCAGATGGAAATCCTTCTCAAATGGCACAAATTCCCTGGACATTCAGATCCAGCTGAGCCGGGTGACCAGGGAGTCCCGATGCTCAAGCAAGGAAAATCCTTCCTCCCTATATATATTGGACAACTGTTACCACGGATGCAAGTCTGTCCGGGTGGGGGGGGGGGGGGGGAGTTCTCGGCAGGTTATCTGCTCAGTGAGTCTGGTCCCTGGAGGAGTGCAGCTTACCGATCAATGTTCTGGGGCTGAGAGCGATCCGGTTTTGCCTAGTCCACTGGACTGGGTGCCTGCAGGGTTGCCTAGTGCGCATTCAATCAGACAATGCCACGACCGTGGCTTATGTCATTCACCAAGGGGCGCCAAAAGTGTCCTTGCGGCCTTGGAAGTGGCAGGCATCCTTTGTTGGGCAGAATGCTTTTGTTCCACCTCTCTCCGCTGTTCACATTCTAGGAGTTGAAAATTGGCAGGCGGATTACCTCAGTCGACAGGTCTTGGATGCGGGGGAATGGTCCCTCCATCCATAGGTGTTCCAGCAGTTGTGCCTTCATTGGGGCACTCCAGATGTAGATTTGTCGGGTCAACAGAAAAGTACAGAGGTTTGTGGCCCACTCCCCGAATCCTCTGGCAGACGTGCTGGTGGCCCCTCAAGTTTCTGTTGAGTTTGAGTTTGAGTTTCTCTCAAGTTTCTGACAAGACTTCTTTTCAGGATCGAGGCGAAAGGTATTTCAGTCATTCTTGTGGTTCCGGACTGGCCTCGCCGAGCTTGGTACGCCGACCTGGTCAAGCTAGTCGCAGACGCTCCTTGGAGACTTCCTCTCAGGAAGGATTACTGTCTCAAGGGCCAATCTTCCATCCTGCTTTACGGTCGCTGGCTTTGATGGCTTGGCTGTTGAAAGCCAGGTGCTGAAGGACAGGGCATTGTCTGCTTCAGTGATTCTCACTCTGCCTAAATAAAGTGAGGAAAGTGACTTCTAGGAAGATTTATCATCGTACGTGGAAGTCGTCTATTGCGTGGTGTGAGTCTCTGGGGATCCCCCTCGCTCTTTACTCGGTGGCTCGGATCTTGGCTTTCCTTCAACGGGAAGTTGATGAAAAGTTGGCCTTGAGTACTATCAAGGGTCAAGTTTCGGCCTTGGCAATTTTTTTCCAAAGGCTGTTGGCCACCTATTCCCTGGTGCGTATCTTCACCCAGGGGGTGCGACACTTGGTACCTCTGGTGCGACCTCCATTGCCACCTTGGGACCTTTTAATTTGGTGCTGTTGGTTCTTCAGAAACCTCCTTTTGAAAGTATCGGGAGATTCCTCTGCTCACCTTATCCCCGAAGGTGGCCTTCTTGGTGGCTATTACTTCTGCGCGCAGGGTGTCGGAACTGGTGGCGTTGTCCTGTCGTTCTCCCTATCTGGTGGTTCACAGGGATAAAGTGGTACTTCGTCCGGATCCGTCCTTCCTTCCGAAGGTGGTTTCCAGTTTTCACTTAAATGAGGACATCGTGTTACCTTCTTTGTATCCTAAGCCAAAACATCTTAAGGAATTCGCACTGCTTACTTTGGATGTGGTTTGGGCAGTCAGGGTGTATTTGGCGACTACTGAGTCTTTTCAAAAGTCAAATTCGCTCTCTGCACTCACGGATGGTCCAAAGGAAGGGCTGCCTGCGTCTGCTGCGACTATTTCCAGATGGATCAGACAGACAGTTGTGCAGGCTTATTCAGTTAAGGGTCAGGTTCCACCTTTCCCTGTTAAGGCGCATTCTACTCGGGCGCTTAGTGCTTTCTGGGCTTTTCACCATCAGCCATTTGTGGTTCAGGTTTGCAAGGCGGCTACCTGGTCGTCTGGTCACACCTTTACCAAATTTTATAAGGTGGATGTGCTGGCATCTGCTAATGTTTCTTTTGGCTGCAAAGTTTTGCAGGCTGCTGTTTAGGGGGCTTTTTGGCCTTCCTTGAGGGTGTTTTCTGTTTTTCAGGTGGGCCTCATCTTGCTGTTTTGATGCGTCCTATGTTGCCTGGTTGGCTGTTGGCTAGGTTTAGCCTTGGGGACTTGTTTTTTCTGCTGTTCCCATCCCTCATTTTATGGCACTGCTTTGAGACATCCCTACTGATATGCATCAGTAACTGCGTCCATCAATGAACGATAGAGAAAACTGGATTTTTTACTTACCGTAAAATCCTTTTCTCTTAGGGTCATCGACGGACGCAGTACCCGCCCCTCTAATTTTGAGTTGAGTTGGTATTACTTCTCTGACACTGCTTTGATACAAAACGGACAACAGAGAGAGGGTGTACCCTCTGGGACTGCCCATAGGCTTAGCCAGAACTTTTTTTTTCTAGTGTTCTTCTCCTGTAGGGTGCAGTATAACCCTACTGATATGCATCAGGAACTGCGTCCATCAATGAACCTAAGACAAAAGGATTTTACGGTAAGTCGAAAATCCAGTTTTTTCATGGTTTTAGGTCTGATACTAGCTCAGTAATGCTCCATGGTAAGGCCATATGCACACGGTTTTAAAAGCTTTTGACTTTTTTTTTTTTTATTTCACTTGTGCATTCAAGAAAAGAGCACAGACACCAAAATGCACCTAGCGCTTAATTTCAATGGCCAGGATAAACTATTATTCTGGCTAATAAAATTAGTGTACACTCAATCGATTAAGGCGCCTAAATGCACCTAAACATGTTTGCAAAAACATGGCTTAGACATGTTTCTATATTTTTGAGGCTGCTTTTCTCCTACCAGTGTGCATGAGGTCTATTTAGAGAACCAAGATATGGGTTTTGGATGGATGGTTTTGAATGGACACAAAGTTTAAAGGAGAAGTATAACCAAGGCTTTTTTGGCCCTAATTTTCCAATGGATCACAGGAGTGCAATTTGTTCTGCACAGCCTGTGACCTGTTTGCAGCCGTCAGCTGCCTAAAGTCGGCTGATGTCGTTCAGTTGGTCCATGCGCTGGATCGTTCCTGACTTTACAGTTGCGATCCACCCGTAAGCCTGGCCTGGCAGCTGGCTCATCCTGTCAGCAAGGGGCAGAGCATAGAGCAGGTAACGAACAGTCACCGCTCTCTGTTCAGAGCGTAGGCGAGAACGATCAGTTTGTTTGATTTTTTTCCAGTGCAGAGGCAGGGAGGAACAAATGCAGCATTGGATCAATGCTACATCCACCTAGGTGAGTTTGTATGTTTGGTTTTTTTTTTTAAACCCGAACTTCTCTTTTACCCAGTTCGGCTTTGGATCAAAGTTTTTATTTTTTGCATACATGTAAAAATCTGCATTTTATAACTACGGGGGGGGGGGGGGGGGAGGGGGGAATGTAAAGTGTTATTTTCACTGTAAAATAAATATGCTTTTTATTTTTTAAAAAGGTATTCTTTGATTTGATGCGAGAAATCCGTGCCCGAAAGATGGAGGACAGCAAAGAAAAGAATGGAAAGAAGAAGAGAAAAAGCTTAGCCAAGAGGATAAGAGAGAGATGCTGCATTTTATAATGAAAACCTAACATCCTCACCCCCCTTTTTTTGCTCTTTTTTTTTTTTTTTTATTAAGAACCATTACTCATTAGCATGCCCTCAGACGACTGTGGCGTCCAGCCGTCATTTTCATTTTGGAGACATTACATTACACTAAAAAGCATGATTGGGGCACTGCTCTGGACAGACCACTACAAAAGGAAAATCACTAATTACGTCACCTGGAAACCAAACCCATCTGGAAGACGTGCTTTGATTTACCTGTATAATGTTCCTGAATGTATATGTTTTGAGAGCGGATGCGGTAGTCTGTGAATACTTAATTTCTGGGGGCGGTTATGCCTCTCCATCTTTCTATTCCTACTTTTAAATAGAGCAACACTGATTGACATTAAAGCTGAACTCTGGGCAAATAGAAAAACACAATATATATTGCAAGGGTGTCCATAAAAAAGTTTCTTCTAGGTTAGTATCAGTTTAATTTGGTATCATTATCCTGCACAGCAGTACACAGACTTGGAAAAAGACGCTCCGTGCGCAAACGCAATAGGGTTATGCTGAAAAGTGACATGCTGGACAGAAGGACAGAGCGGAGTGATTACCTTATCAGTTTGTTGCTTCTCTTATGCTGTCTAATTAAAGGCTGGGCACAAAGGTGACCAAGCTCTATTGCTTAACCATAGTAGGAAAGAGTCAGGTCACAGTCTGGCTGTGCTATCTGGCGCTTCAGTGTAAATCTTAAGACTGGCTGGACAAAATCATAAAACCTTAGGGAGCTGAAACCACTACCAGATATGTATTTCAACTGCATACCTTGCTGTCTATCTGTAGTCTAGCTTTATTGTAGGTTCAGTGTGAATTTGGTGGCTAAAACAAAGTAAACAACTTATATATTTTGCGTGCTTATTTTTATTTTTTTTTTTACACAGAGCTTTAATCATACAAAGGTGTCTCGAAATATCTGCCTAAATAACATCCAGTTGTAGGTTCATAGGGATTGGATTGGATAGCCACCTCTAGCCCCCATGTACTAATAGAGGGAAGCTCCACGCTACAGTCCCTGTAAACTACAGTAACAGTCTATTCCCTAAAATATAAAGTTGATGATAGAATTAAATTATTTATTGCCACTTAATGTTTGGCTTACAGGGCAGATTTCATCTGCAAGTAATCTCTGAACCTGTAATTCCCTAATCGCAGAATAGAGAAGGAAGGACCTTTTCATTTCATGTTGCTGGTTAGGGTTCAGAAGTTGTTTTAGGCTTCTTTCACACGGTCTGCCTCCGTATGCGGACTCCGTGCTGCTCAGCAGGGGATCGATACACTGATCCCCGCTGAACAGGCAGGTGACAGCTCCCTCTATGCTCTGTGTGCAGAGAGGGAGGTGTCAGAGCCCCATGCATCTCTATGGGGGAATCGGATGAGAGCGGACTGCTTGTCCGCTCTCAACCGATCCAATCCCCTGAACGGATGGAAAATAGGGTTTCCATCCGTCTGGATTTCACGGACAGGATCGGATGCGGGTGTCAGCGGACATGTCTCCGCTGACATCCGCTGCCCCATAGGGATCCGGTCAGATCCGCCTAAAAAACTGACAGGCGGATCTGATCGGATTGCTCGTGTGAAAGGACCCTTAATCTATTCATTTATAATTGGGAGGGAACACTTTAAAAGTACACCTGTCATCGTAGAAGAATGGGGCTGATACTGCTGACTTTATGAAAATGATAGTTGTCAGTTTAATATGAGCCATTGCTTTCAGTACTGAGTTGCTGCTCCAGTAAAAGTATGCAGATCATATAAAATGTTATCTGCATGCTTGTTTTTACATCAGGGGCTTGAAGTATTGAAGCAAGAGGGCCACCTGTGACAACCAGGGAACTAGCATTTTCAAAAAGGAAAGTTGGCTTCAACTGCGATATTTCTGTCATGACAGTTTTTTTTTTAAGGCTTCTTTCACACTTGTGGGACTTGACCTGTGACTTGGGACTGCAAAGTCGCATTGCAAGTCGTACCCCATGATTTCCAATGAGTACCATTCATATCTGCGCGACTTCAAGTTGCAGTGACTTCTAAGTAGTCCGACTTTGATACAACTTGAGGTCCATAGACCTCAAGATTACACAGGCATTGTTTCAAGTCGTGCGACTTTCAGGTCGTACAAGTGTGAAAGGGGCCTTAGAGTCCAATTGAACTTTGAGTTTGAAGCCAAACTCCAGGTTTACTTTCCTTTTTAAATAGTTTGTTTGGGCCAAGCTGCCACAAACAAACTAATTCCTTTGTGAATTGCAGCCAATGATAGCTGTATACACTGTATGTAGCATCAGCTACATATAGTATACAGCACTGTGTCCTTGCAGCGGTACAGGGACCTCCCATCGGCTGCCAGAACAACATTGTGATGTCATCTGCCTGCCTTGCCACTTCAGCCAATCAGAGGAGGCCTTTTATTTATTGACAAAATACGGGGCTTCTTGTGAATGGCTGAGCGGGGCTCAGACTGACTCGATTTTGTTCTGGCTGGAAGTCCCCGCACCACTGGTGAAACGGTGCTGTATACTGTATGTGTAATGTATACAGTGCTGATAGTGGGCACATTTATTAGTAAAGGAAATCATATGTTTTGGTCTAGCCTGGTCCAAATGAACTATTTAAAGTGAAAATAAACATGAAGTTAGGCTCTAAATCCTCCAAATGCTTTCCAGGTGCATCAGAACAAAAGGTGTTCAAAGGCTTACAGTTGATTTTTTTTCACAAAGCAGCCACAGTAGAAAAGTCTATATCCTGCAGAGAGGCAGGGAGCTCACTCTGCAGAGGTCTGACATGCCGCTGAGTGTGACCTTTAGGCCCCTTTCACACGGGCGATCCGATCCACTGGTCAGTTTTTCAGGCGGACCTGATCAGATGCTCCAGGCATCCCTATGAGGCAGCGGGTGTCAGCGGAGATGTCTCCGCTGACACCCGCTGCTATCCGTTCCGATCCTGGTCGTGAAATTCGGACGGATGGAAACCCTATTTTCCATCCGTCTGGAGTATCGGATGAGAATGGACAGGCGGTCCATTCTCATCTGACCCCCCCACGGAGGACAGCGGGGATCTGACCGCTCCGTCTCTGCACACAGAGCGGAGACGGAGCTGTCATCCGCCTGCTCAGCGGGGATCGATCCGCCGAGCAGAACGGACTCCATCGGGCGGTGCGCCCGTGTGAAAGGAGCCTTAGCCTTGCAATCAGCAAAGATCATGCTCCCTGCTAAGTAACAAGTATTAGTTCTGACCCAGCAGGGGGGTGTAAGACCTATGTAGAGGAATACTGTTTCCACACATAGAGCAAAGGTCTGATTCTGCAGCATTGCTGGCAGGGGACAGACTTTTCTACTTGAGCTGCATCAGCTTCCTAAAGACACTCCACTGTAAGACTTTGCACATCATTTGTATTGAGGCACTTGGAATGTATTTAGCTGAAACTGAAAACTCCTTGTCATTTGTGCTCAGACCAGTAATTCTACTCTTTGGTCATGCCTGAAGCTGTAAAATGAAAGTATGTCAGTTCAGCCCACAAAACTTTAACCACTATAGTGAATGCAGGTGTCTGCGATTGTGGAAGACAAGTATTCTCTTTCTTGAGTTTATCTTGTGTGTGTTGCTACATGACCCAAATGTCATAAGATGATGTGCCATTATATAGGTCTTGAGTACATTTTCTAGAACATATTTTTGTAGTTTGGTAAACATTTCACTAGTTTTCATCTATAAATGTGATTCAGATGAATGGAAAATTGGAATTGCGTCCGTTTTATATTCTGAAATGATAGAAGGACCTTTGTGTATTTATGCTTGTTTACCCGACACGTAAAATACCCTTTGTAAAATTTGAAAGCATATACATGAAATAGCACTTAGAATACAAGTCAAAATTGGGTGAGTGAGCCATTGATACAACGTAATATAGGCCTGTTCACAAGAATCATGTGACTTGCAAAGTAGTTATGTATCCCAGAAACATATGAAGGATGCATGAAATGTGTGTTTGAAAGGTTGTAAAAGCAAATAAAGTTTTTGCTGTCATCATTGCAAAAAAGCAGGCAACTCTTCAGGACACTTTTTTATTGGGGAACAAAAGTTCATGTTTTTGAGAATAATACATGAACCTGCTTTGATAAACCAAGGGCCAATGTTCAGTGACTTAGTAACCAATCACTTTTTTTTAATTTGTCTGACTATTTTAAAAGTGTAAGCTCCGCTTTTCACAAAAAAATAAAAGGATAAACACCTTATGCTCTCTTAACCTCTTCTCCCTCCACGCTGTACTTACCTCTGTGGGTAATTAGCTAGCACTGCTCATGCACCTGGTGCAGTGGTCTGGGGACTTGGAAGCCCCCTTCTTATTTCCTGTCTTTCCTTAGGCCTTCTGGGACAGATCAGACCAATTCTAAATGGTCAGAAGCCCCCTTCTTATTCCCCGTCTTTCCTTAGGCCTTCTTAGACAGATCAGGCCAATTCTGATTGGTCAAGTGCTGGCACGTGAGCAGATTAACAAATCACATACTCTTTAATCAGTCCGGAAAGTCCTATAGAAAGACAGGGAAGAAGAGTGGGGCTTTCAAATCTCTGGACTGGCTGCGTAGGCAATGACAGCTAATCACCCACGGAGGTAAGTGCTGGGCAGACCGGGGTGGGGGGGGGGGCGGTTGATCTACCCTTTCATTCTCTTTTAAAAGGTGAACTTGCACTTTAAAGTAATGGAAACATGTTGACATGTTGAGTTTCTGCACACAATTACACTGTTAAGCCTCGTACACACGCACCGATTGCTGGCCGACCGATCGGCCGTCTTTTGTCCAGTGTTGTTGTGTTGGTTGAAATGTGCTCTAGACTGCACATGAATTTTGTCGGCCAACAACAACCAACTGCAGAAGTGATGTCATATTCTGGTCTACTTTTCGTGTGTTTTTTCTTCTCTGAGCATGCCCAGTCTTGCTCATCTGACTTTTGTCGGCCGAAATTTGTACTGACTGACGAACAATCGGCCGTTCTGGTGACGGCCAACAAAAATTTTATAGCATGCACACCAGATTTTGTTCGGCCGAAAAGTCGCAGTCGGTTGTCGAAAGCATCATACTAACAAGCCGACAATCGGCCGATCGGACGTTGGCCGAAAATTTACGGCCAACAATCGGTGCATGTGTACGGGGCTTTAGGAACTTCTTGCCTAATAGATGGTTCGCGCAACATGGCACATAATGCATGTGCGATATGAACGTGTGCTGCAATGCTTTGCTATATTGCATTACAGTGCCCTCTTTTTTTTTAACTTCTATATCGATTCTATATGCTGCAGCTCCCTGTGATGCATTACAGGATGTCCATATGCGTTGCACAGCGCAAAAAACTTCTAGGCTGATTCTATGTGCTGCAGTGCACTACGCCATGTCGAAATATGCTACGCAAATATAGAACATCTTGTTTTTTTTTTTTATGTGCCCACCAATACAGTGTGGGCATCAAACCTCTGTAGAGAGACCACTGCTTCCACACAGAAAGCCTTGCAGACAGAGGACTCCTCCACTGCAGCATGCTGCAGTTGCTGTGAACTAAACGCACAGGACATTAGGCAAATTGCAGTGTTTCTGCATAGGTCAGTGCAACCCAACGGGTGAACAAGACCTAACTGCTGAGAGGTTTTTTCATGTGTTCCTCTGGTGATCAGTATAATTCTTGCCTGTTCTCCCGAAATACACACTCCAAGCTAGCAGAATAGATGTCTTATCAAGTTTCTATCTAGCAATTTGGTAGTGGAATTCCATTGGGTGGGAGTGCTGATTAACTGCCGATTAGCAGATGTTTTTCGGGCATGCCCCATCGACAGAAGCCGAACATGCTGCCTATACACACTGGCCAAATGCCAGCTGGTTTCTATTGAACCTGGCGATATTCGGCCCGTGTATGAAGGGCTTTAGTTGTTACTGGTCTTGAGAATTGCGATTAGACAAAACGTTCCTGAAAGGCTCAGTGCTATATAAATGCTGACTTTTTCTTGATGTTCTCTTAGCTGCTGCTTCTACTGAGGGAAATAACAAAGTAGAACTTTTTCTTGATTTACCTTACCAAAGCACTTTCCTAACATAGATTGTGCTGGTCCTGAAGGGCTGATAGCTACACCTTTGGGCATAAAGAGGTTGACTAAAGCCCATAACGGTGATTAAACTCTCTATTGGTCTAACAAATTAGGTTCTGTCTGTCTGCTTGTACTTTTTTTTATCTGGCTTCACTGTTTACAAGTTATTTTTATTTAACTAATTAGAAGTAGTCTTAAGCTGGCCATACCCTCTTCGAGGGAATGAAAAAATATCGAACAGATTTCTCCATCTGCGTTATACAGCATGGATGCGATGGACAAAGCTGCTGCGTCTATTGTATTCGGACAGACGCCGGCTGTTAGAATATCTGAACAGTGGCTGAGTGTGATTTGAATGCAGTGGCTGTTTGTCCAAAACTTTTCTCTCTAGCTCCTTCAGTTTTTCGATTGAAGGATGTTGGGCAGGAGGGTGGTATCGGGGCCACCCATGGAGTGTATTATTGAGGTTCATTAGGAACCGGCTAAAGTTTGCATAGTGGTATGGCCAGCTTTTCACCCCTTTCTTATCTTACATTGTTTTACATGGAGCTTGCCTCAACAGGGCTAGACCATTTGTGTGTCTTTTTCACAAGATCTTGTCATCTGCAAATACAAAAATTAATTTACTTGTAGTACCAACAACCTTATTTTTGAATCATTTTTGGTATCCTTGTCGATGATAACATAGTACCTAATTGCTGTATAAGAGTAGCTTAGTCAGCAAGCCAATTATTAGTAAACCGTGTGCTAATAGAGCAAGATATTTATGGTCTTGACTCAATAGAACTCTGCCTTTGGCAACCTGTAGGTCTTTGGCTGTTATTTGACAGAAAAGACTGTTAGCTGCTCTTAGAGGTTTCCAGAAGACGTACAAGGTTAGACGTACAAGGTTAAAACTAAATTATTAGTAAACCGTGTGCTAATAGAGCAAGATATTTATGGTCTTGGCTCAATAGAACTCTGCCTTTGGCAACCTGTAGGTCTTCGGCGGTTATTTTACAGAAAAGACTGTTAGCTGCTCTTAGAGGTTTCCAGAAGACGTACAAGGTTAAACTTTGGCTTAAAAGCTGCAGGTCTCCTACTGTGATTGTAATATATTTTATTACTTTTTTTTATTGGATTTATTACATATTTAATACCAGTAAGAAACTTTTACCAAATCCAACGTGGATACAGCTAAGTAGAAAACCTCACTCTTAATACTAAAACACTACTTTCCAGTCTGCACGTTCAGCACTTATATGCATCCAGTATATGTCAAAGGTCTGGATCCTTTCCGCTATTGAACCCTATTAAAAGATATTCTAATAATAAGTAACTATCAGAAGGTAAATAGCAACAAAACGTAATTTAGATACTGCTCATATCAGGGTTGCACAAAGTATTGTAGAACTTAGATGTCAGGAGGACAGGAGCTTATGCTGTGACCAGCAGACAACGCTAAAAAGAAAATCGTCAAAAATCTGTATTTTTTTTTTTTTTAAAGTATACTGGCTATATGGCTCCTAGGATTTGTCCAACTCTGTTTTTTTGTCTGTTTCTCGGCACTGGTCTGGTCAAAATATTGTTTGTGACCTCCGATTTAACCTTTATTTTCTGACGGTCTGGTCAGATTTGGTTTTAGTCTTAGTGATTTGCCTGTCAATCATCTTTTGATGACGTTTCCTTTCCACAATTTTTGATGATGCTACTGATTTTGCAGCTGGCAACTAGCAAAAAAATGTTGAAGATATACCTTTTCCAAGAGATGGAAATTTGCTGTGAATTTGTCGTGTGATCATAAGCCAAGAAACACTGAACCTTATGATTGTCAACTGTATATAAATGTCAATTTCTCTAACCATATATCATTCAGATACCATGTCCAGACTACATAACATTAAATTTGGAGGTCATTGTGGGCCTCAACTTATTTACTGTGATTGTTCCTATGTTAACTAAAGTTTCTGACCACTAATGCTTTGAAGTGCACATGGTACCTGGGCACAGTGGAGCCAACCATTTTGTAAAATGTTCCAACGCTGATAAGAATGCAGCTTATAAGAGGGTGTCCCAAATATACTGCCCATAATGTTCCTAATGGTAAGCTGTATTGTCATCGGTTTTGGTTCAGTCCACAAAATGCCCTCCTCCCAATTGTGTGTAGAGAAAATGTGTATTTTAAATTGCTTTGCAGCTGTTGTGCTGGGTTCTGTGGTATTATGAAGCTACTAGTTTCAGTTAACAATGTACAGGCTGATTCCACTACCCAGTTTTATATTTTGCCATTTGCTCCATTTCAAGATAAATAAAGTTCTGTTTTGTAATTTTGGATTAGCAGTATTCATTTATTTTTCCTCAAAATAGTCTTCCAAAACCTAAAACATTACACAAACCGATCCAACGCTAAGTGCTTCTAAGGTACGTCCAATGTTATGTAGGCACTAAAATTATACTAAAAGAATATATATAAATATTAACAGCGCTTGCTCAAACTTCAAAGTACATAAATAGTTTAAACAATTGAATGCATGAGGCTAAACGTGCTATAAGAATGCTATAAAGTGCTAAATTCAGTAATTGCTTGGATAAATGTATAAATATAAGTGCCAAAAATAATTTAAATAAATTCATACAATGATAGACAGTACTACAAATTCATAATACAAAACAAAGTGCTTGAAGTGCTGTGAATAAAGTGCTAGATGCAATATTACTAATACGAATATATATATAAATATATAAAGTGCCAAAAAAAACTCAATTGAATTTATATAATGGACAGTCCATATAAACGTCCAGAAAAATGTGCCAGTCTGCTCGAAAACTGTGCTCATTTCCTTAGTGATTAAAATGTCCAGAGAAATGTGCCAGTCTGCTCAAAAACTGTGCTGATTTCCTTAGTGATGTAAAGTGCTCATCGGTGAGAAAGGTGCCACACACTCCCCTCCTGCACCCCTACTCATCAGAAATGACCCTCTCTGGGTCAGATGTGGCCTTAAAGGGCAGTAAGGAGTCTTAAATATGAAATCTAGGTAACCTCCAGAAATTACGACTCACTTCTATTGGGAATAGTTGTTCCTTAATTGGCTCAGCCCAAATAAATGAAAAGATCTATAGTGAAGTACTGCTAAAATATAGTTTAATGTCACAGGAATACTTACAAAACAAAGATTAAAAGATTGCAGTAAGGTGAATACAACAAACTTCCTGGAATGCAGTCTCTCATGCATTCCACGGAGAGACAGGAAGTGACGTAGGTGGTTTAACATGGAAGTTAAGTCAAGGCGTTCCGCCCGCCTTCCCGAGCGTCATCATATGGACACTAAAATTATAGTCTTCAATGAGATGTATTCTCTAGCTGCTATTTATGGACCCTCCTTGAGTGGTGGAGTATGACACCATGAGGCTAAGTTCACACCTATGCAGGTTGTGGTTGATGCGTATTTCTGGTGCGTTTTGCATTTTTTTTTCACATTCGCTTTGCCTTTTTTGTTTTTGGGATGTGCCTGTTGTAACAGAACAAACCAGCAAAAACTCATCAAATCGCATAAAAAATGCAAGCACTGTGTTTTTGATGCCTTTCTGCTGCATTTCCATTGAAGTCTATAAAATCAAAAATGCAACCTGCTGTAGGCAAACTATTCTCTGACCCTTTTCAGCAAAATCCCTGTTTAAAAACGCACCGATGTGAACGTTAGCCATAGATAAATATGTTAAAAGAACTGTAGTGCATTTCTGCAAAACTGAAAATGCACTGCAAATCACATAGATGTGAACCTAGCCTACCACAGAACACCAAAAGAGCACTCGGAGATCACCTTGAGACTCATTAGAAAAAAATATTTAAACTATAAAAATGTCTTGCATTAATACAGCAAAAAACTGCCAATGCTGTCAGAGTCTTAAAACTTCAAAATGTCCATGTATTGAGAAGACAAGATAAAAAAAACTAGCAGATTGTGAAATTTGAGAAATAATGTCAGCAACAATGGGTAGCATAAAATGGTAATCCAAGCTTACATAGCCCCAGGGTCCAGTATGTATACTGGTGAAAGTGATGTTAAATAAGGCAGCTTAGCAGGGACACTGATTTAACAAAATGGACCCATCGGAGAACTCCGCAAGATATCATCCACTGATCTCCGGATCCCAAGCTACAGAGGCACGCCACTGGAAGTAATGGTCTTGTCAGTAACAATGCTCACTTACTGTACTGTATCTATTCAGGAGCAGCATTGCCACCCTAGCACAGTAAGTATGCTGGAACTACAGAACACCTCTCCTATTTACATGAATGTTTTCTGTAGTTCACAGAGTAGCCTAACCTAAGCAGGGCTTATAATACTGCAGAGTACACAGGGTACATGACTGGATTTCTGAGAGAACGAGGTATTCTTTTGAATTAATTTAACAGAAATAAAGGCTTTAAGTAGTATATTTAACAGAACAAAATGGAGAAAAGAGTCCATTGTAAGCATTTACTTACACTTTACTAGACATGAAATGAACGTTAGCTGCTTTTTACCACTTACAAAGAAATGAAGGATCTATAATTTCTCTTTCATTCATTGACAAACACAGCTCCTGACTTTCATAACCATTGGGTTATACTGCCCCCTACAGGAGTAGGACACTAGGCAGAAAAAGAATCTGGATATGCCTATGTCCCAGGGGGTATACTCCCTCTCTCTGCTATAGGTACTCAGTTTTTTCTGCCTAGTCAAGGGTAAGGACCTAGTTCCTTGCTGGGATCTCTGGTCCTTGCAAATTTTTTGCTTTATAGATAACATTTTTTTTTCTCCTGATGTTTTCCTGTGAGATCTACAATCAACTGCCGGAATGGGCGACGGGCTGGTTAATCTAGATCCAGTGGTCACCCCAGTCTGGCCAGCGAGCGCGCGCAGACCTCAGCTCTGTGTTAGGTGTGCCGCGACATAGCCCCATTAAACGGGGGCTGGCCTGCGAGTTAAACGCCTCCCGAGTCGCATATGACCGGGTCTCGGCCTGAGTTGCAGTGTTCCTCCTGACCGACAGCCCCCCATTTTGATGGCTAGGGGTTCTGTCTGGAGCGGTGCCCATATGATCACTGGTATGGTGAGTAGCTGTCTCCCCTCATTCCCTGGAGGGTTTTGAGGTGGACATGGTCACCTCTTTGGTACAGTCGGACCCCTGGGTTCCCCTCAGGCACCCCACTTTCGTCTGTCCCCCATCCTAACCCCACATATACTGGGACTGTGTGGGTGATTTCGGCGGTGGGAGCCCCTCCTCATGCCCTGGTGCTGACTGCTTTTCACTTCCTGATCGCCGCACTTGGAGTGCAGATTATCCTAGTGGCTGCAGGTGCCTGTTTCTGCTGGGTTGTGAGTCTGGTAGGGTTCTCTTGTGCCTGGCGACCGAGTGGTTCTGCCAGCGAGGTGGGGGTTTTCCCTTTGCAGTGTTTTACACTTTTTGTGGGGTCCTCCTGGTGATTCATGGAGTCTTTAGAGCACATCTCCTCACCTGATCCCCCCCTCTCTGAGGCTGTGGGGCCCCAACCATCCATCCATACACTGATGGCAATCCTGGAGTCCTTGCTGTCCCGGGTGGAGGTGGCTTTTGGGCGACGGGCTGGCAAAAAGTGCCCCCCGCCTTCCCCTGCCTCATCTGTCTCATCAGATCCTAAATCTAATTTGGCCGCCGTGGACGTGGGATACCCTGCTAGGTCTGCGACCACGCGCCCTGAATCCTCAGATAGTGAGGAGGATTCCTCCACTTCTGCAACCATGTATGAAAAGGCGCTGGTGGATACCCTGATTGTGGCTGTGCGTGAGACCTTAAAGATGGAGGATGCAGCTGATACTGCTGTGGAGGCGCAGATTAACTTTGGCATTCACAAGCCATCCAGAGCGCCAAAGGTGTTCCCTTTCCCCTCCTATTTTTACAGAACTGTCACTAAATAGTGGGGATGACCAAAGCGTCCCCTTGGGGTCCCTAAGCAATTTTGCTAGATGATACCCCTATGAGGGGTCCCTTCTTAAGAAGTGGACTGTTCCACCGGTGGTGGACCCTCCAGTTTCCAGATTAAACAAGGCAACCATGAAGGTGCGCCCTTACGCCGTATCTGGGGTGGGGGGACATCTTCGCTTGCTCCCGGACCCGTGGACTCCCCTGGTACAAGTCAGGTGGGTTCACTAGGTCATTCGGTCCAGCTACAAGATTGAGTTTCGTTTTTACCCTCCGGTAAGGTTCTTCCTTCAAACGTGCGACTGTCCCCGATCCGCTTATAGGCTCTTTTTAGGGCGTTGCAAGACCTTTTACTTTAAAGAGTGATGGTCCCGGTTCTGACTTCGGAACGTTTTCAGAGGTTTTACTCAAACCTGTTTACAGTCCCCAGGAAGGAAGGCAAGGTGCGTCCAATTCTGGACCTCAAGCCACTGAACTGCTTTGTGGGGGTACAGAAGTTCAGAGTCCATTCGCATGGTGGTGGCTTCCCTGCATCAGGGGGGTTTTTCTTGTCTCCACCGACATCAAGGACACTTACCTTCACATTCCAGTATGTGTCCGTCTCCAGCGCTTTCTCCGCTTTGCCGCGAGAGAGGAGAATTAGCAGTTACCCTTTGGTCTCGCTTCTGCTCCTCGGGTCTTCACGAAAGTGTTCGCCCCAGTACTAGAATTGTTATGCCAATGGCCACCTGGTCGTCAGTGCACACTTTTACAAAGTTCTATAAAGTGGATGTGTTGGCATCTGCAGATGCTTCCTTTGGCCGCAAGGTTTTGCCGGCTGCTGTTTAGAGGACCTGGTTCTCTTTGAGGGTGTATTATTTTTTTCAGGTGAGCTCCAGTTGTTTTGGTTGAACTCCTGTTTACCTGGTTGACTATAGTTAGCCTTGGGAATTTATTTTTCGCTGTTCCCACCCCTCATGTTTAACACTGCTTTGGGACATCCCAATGGTTAAGAAGATCAGGAGCTGTGTCCGTCAATGAACGAAAGAGAAAATGGGATTGTTGACTTACCATAAAATCCATTTCTCTGATGTTCATAGACGGACACAGCACCCACCCCTCTGTGGAGTTGTAATTCTTCTGACACTGTTTGTAACAAAACTGAATACCTATAGCAGAGAAAGGAAATAATATCCCCGGGACTGGCCATAGGCGTAGCCAGATTTTTTTCTGCCGAGTGTCCTACTCCAGTAGGGGGCAGTATAACCCAATGGTTTAAAAGATCAGGAGCTGTGTCCGTCAATGAACATCAGAGAAATGGATTTTACGGTAAGTGAAAAATCCCGTTTTTACTCACTGAACTGCAACTTAATTTATAGCATTTGTTTTGTTTTCTGGATTTGTGGTTGATATTCTGTCTCTATCATTTACATTACACCCATGATAAAAATTATAGACCCTTAATTTCTTTGTAAGTGGGCAAACTTACAAAACATGCAGGGGATCAAATAATTATTTTCCCTACTGTACCTCTGGCCAGTCTTCCACAAAACAACAAACTATTTGGCGATTTTGGATATTTTAGGACCAAATGCAATCACAACTGAATGGTTCAAGATTTTTTGCTTGTTTATGGAATTGTTTATCAGAGGTAGGGAATTTTAGAGATGGGATCATTCCAAATGTAATTTTACATTTAAATGACCTTGGCCAAGTTAGGAAAACTTACAGTGACCTGCTTTTGATAAATGCTCATGCTGAAAAATTAACCACTTTACCACCGGAGGATTTTCCTGCTTTACGTCCAGGCCACTTTTTGCAACTTGGCACTGTGCGACTTTAACTGACAATTGCGCGGTCATGCAAAGCCATACCCAAACAAAATTTACGTCCCTTTTTCCCCACAAACAGAGCTTTATTTTGGTGGTATTTGATCACCTCTGCGCTTTTCATTTTTTCCGATATTAATAAAAAAAGAGTGACAATTTTGAAAAAATAACAATATTTTTCTACTTTGACAGTTAAAAAATATCCAATATATTAAATTTTTTTCATATATTTAGACCAAAATGTATTTAGCAACATGTCTTTGACAAAAAAATTCTCAATGAGCATATTTTTAACTGCTTTAAGACTGGAAGATTTTACCCCATTCCTGACCAGGCTATACTTTGCAATTCGGCACTGCGTTACTTTAACGGACAATTGCGCGGTCATGCGCTTTACCCAAATTAAATTTATGTCCTTTTTTTCCCCACAAATGGAGCTTTCTTTTGGTGGTACTATAAACAAAAAAAGAGCAAGAATTTTGAAAAAATAACAATATTTTTCACATTTTTTTTTGTATGAAATTCCCCAAAAAAATGTAAAAATCTAAATTTTTTAACATTTTAGGCCAATTTGTTTTCTGCTACATATGTTTGGTAAAAAAAAATTGCAAAAAGCGTATTTTGATTGGTTTGCGCAAAGGTTATCACGGCTACTAACTACGGGAAAGATTTCTGTAATTTATATTGTTTTTTTTTAAACGCATAATGGCGGCGATCTGCGATTTTTTTTTGCGGGTCTGCGACATTGCGGCGGACAGATCGGACCCTTGACTGACATTTTTGACACTTTTGGGGGGACCAAGGACATTACTACAGTAATCAGTGCTATAAATATGTACTGTTACTGTAATAATGACACTGGCAGGGAAGGGGTTAACTTTATTGGTGATCAAGGGGTTAAATGTATGCCTGGTGCTTACTGACGTGTGTGGGGGGAGGGGATTGTGTGACACAGGCACAGATCACAGGTTCAGCTATGCTGAATCCTGTAATCTGTCCCTGCCTGTCGCATAGGAGATCTGCCGTTTTGTTTACACAAGCGGGCGGATTTCCTCACTCGATCCCCGGCGATCGGTGAAGAGCGGCTGTGATCACCGCCTCTCCTCCCCTGGCCCGACTCCCGCTGTGTCTGAATACAGCGGGAGTGAGCCTCCGGCGGCGCGCTCGCTCCGCCCACAAGGGGAGGAGTCCAGCTACGTAGGTCTAGGTCGCTGGACAGAATCAAGCCACTTTGCCGCAGTACGCTCAATGTGAGCGGTCGGCAAGTGGTTAAAAGACCAATAAAGGCAACCAAATGTAGTATACAGGGATGCAGGCTGGATGTTGAGGCTGGGTTCACACTAATGCGAATTGGATGCGGGTTTCTACGGGGCAGCCACGGAGTGCATTGCACAAGAGTCCTGTGTGGCTATGGCTTCGTTTCAGGCTTGAATTCAGGCAAAAAATTGGGGCCTGATTCGTCCCTGAAATGGAGAACAGGGATGCACTGGACCCCTGCTGTGAGCCGCGTCTGCACACAGTGTGAACCCAGCCTAAAGGTAATTTTCTTTTTTTTTATATATATAAAACTTTTATTCAGGAATTTTCATAAAAAATACATACATTTGCATTTCAAGTGAAATTTTACACCATTTTCGTACTTAATTTAATCATCCTTTTCCACTTTTTGCCTCTTATATTCCTTCTTTCCCCCCCCCCATTCTCTTTTTTTCCCCCCCTTCCCTTCCCTCCCTCCTCCCCCAAAAAAAAAAAAAAAACCCCTCCCATCCTCCCTCCTCCCTTAATTTACTCCTTTATCCACGGCGAATGACCAAAACATTCAATAAGCTCTTCTCAGTTGTTTTTATCCTATTATAAGTTGCTTCCCTTCTTCTGAAACTATAAATTGGTCCCATATGTCCCATACTTTCTTATATTTTCCCTGTCTATTCTGAGAAATTGCAATCAATTCTTCCATTCTCCTTGTTTCCTCTACTCTGTTTACCCATTCCTTTATCGAGGGGGGTTGTACTTTTTTCCAATTACTCGGTATACATTCCTTAGCTGCATTTACCAGAT
Organism: Pelophylax lessonae; assembly: GCF_965119305.1. NCBI lineage: Eukaryota > Metazoa > Chordata > Amphibia > Anura > Ranidae > Pelophylax > Pelophylax lessonae. The sequence continues at coordinate 202,336,356 of NC_138772.1, forward strand.
ATGGGACAATCGAGTTTTCATATCTCTTTGCCGGGATATCTGACAAATGCAGCAAAAAAAAAGGCTGCTTTTTTCTCTATTCTACTTTCCATAAATTTCTGAATTATATCTTTTACTCTTCTCCAAAAGGGTTTTACCTCTGTACAGGTCCAGAGAATATGAATCAGCGTACCTACTTCTTTATTACACCTCCAACATTCACTAGATTCTCTTGGATACCAATTATGTAACTTCTCAGGTGTGATGTACCATCTCATCATAAAATTATAGTTCATCTCTTGAGTCTTGGTACCTCTAGCTGGTTTGAACGCTAATCTTACTATTCTCTGTATCTGCTCCTCTGTTAATTCACACTCCAAATCACTTTCCCATTTTCCTACCCACGGGGGTTTGAGTTGCTCCTCTGGGTCTATCAGTAGATCATAGGAGATTGACAACGTATGTGATAAATGTCCTGGTTCTATGCAGTACTTTTCAAACTTTGTTAATTCTCTACTATACCCCTCTGAGTTCTGCATTGAATCCAGGAAATGATGTAGTTGCACTGCTTGCCAAAAAGTCAAGCCGTATGCTCCATCTCTCTCCGATAGTTCACTAATCGAAACCCAGTTATTTTGTATAAGGAATGCTGAAGCTTGTTCCTGTTTCTTTTCCCTCAGTAGCCTAAGGTTTCTAGGATCTAACCCCGGGGTGAACTGTGGATTCCCTAATATTGGGTATAAGGGAGATTCCTTCTTTGTTAATTTACTATATATGTTTGGGTGCGAGCATATCCGTAGTGTGTTTCCTATTATTGGATGGTGCTTCAGTTCCTTGGGTAAGCACTGGTAAACCCATATCGCTCTCTTTAGGTCTATCTCTGTTTGAGTCTGTTCAATCTGTATCCATAATTTATTTTCCGAATGACGCCACCAGTCCAGTATCCTACTCAAATGTGCCACATGATAATAAGTTAGAATATCAGGCAAAGCTAAACCCCCATTTTTCTTCGGTAGAGTTAAAGTTCTACGTGCTATACGGGGTCTTTTATGACCCCATATATATTTCACAAAAAGAGAATGCATTATCTTAAAAAAAACACTCGGTATCTTGACCGGTAATGCCCGCACCAGGTACAAAAATTTTGGTAACACTATCATTTTTAATAAATTACATTTACCGAACCAGGAGTGTAACCCGCCATGCCATTGTTTAAGTAGTTTCCTGGTCGTTGCCAAAAGGGGTAGGAAATTAAGATCATACACCTGTTTTAATTTCGCTGGTATATGAGTCCCCAGGTATCTCACTGCATCATCCCTCCATCTAAACCCAAAACTGGTTTTTAATAAGTTAATTTGAGCCACAGGTAGTCCCACGCCCATTGCCTCTGATTTACTATAATTAATTTTTAGGTAGGACATGACATTAAATTTTTTAAATTCCTGTAGTAGGTTTGGCAGTGAAATACCTGGTTTAGTCAAGGAGAATAACAAATCATCTGCATAAGCAGCAACTTTGTACTGCTTCTTCTTTACCTCTATCCCTTCAATATCCTGGTTCAATCTAATTCTGCACAAGAAAGGTTCCACCGTCAGGGCAAACAGTAAGGGTGACAGGGGACATCCCTGTCTGGTACCATTTCTTATTGGGAATGCTTCTGATAATAATCCGTTAGCCTTCACCCTAGCTATCGGCTCTGTATATACCCTGGTAATCTTCTCTAGCATATTTTTATCTAATCCAATGTGTCTGAGTACGGAAAACAGAAAGGACCATCCCACCCTATCAAATGCCTTCTCTGCATCCGTACTCAGCACTACATAGGGGATCTTTTTTTCTTTTGCTATTTGCATCAGGTTAAGAATTCTTGTGGTATTGTCTTTTGCCTCTCTAGATGACATAAAGCCCACTTGATCTAAATGTATCAATTTTGGAAGAAATTCTGCTAATCTACTGGCTAAAATTTTAGTCAATACTTTTAAGTCCACATTTAATAGGGATATTGGCCTATAGCTGCCACACGCAGCTGGGTCTTTACCCTCTTTTAGTATCAATGATATATGGGCTGTGAGTGTATCCCTCGTCAGTTTAACTTCCAACCCCGATGCATTATATAATTTTACCATATACGGTCCTAAGATATGGAACAGTACCTGGTAATATTGTACCGTTAATCTGTCTGGACCGGGTGCTTTCCCAGGGTTCAATGCTTTAACTGCTTGTTTTATTTCTTTTAATGTAATCTCAGCTTCCAGGCTTTCTCGATCTTCCTCTGAAAGCCTAGGTAGCTGCGACTGTTCTAGATACTGATCCATATCTTTTTGTTGAGGGGGCGTCTCCTGCAAATCATACAACGAGGTATAGTATTTCTGAAATTCCTTTAATATTTGCGTGGGTAAAGCTTTTTTAATTCCCTCTCTCGAGGTAATATATGGTATATAAGATCTCGTCCTCTGCTCACGAACAGATCTAGCCAAAACTTTCCCACATTTATTACCTTCCTCATAATTTAACTTGCGGCACCTTTGTAAGGCAGCTTTTGCTCTGTACTGTAACAAATCCGTTATCTGTTTCCTGACTAGTTTTAGCTCAATCAATATTGCATCAATCGGTCTTTGTTTATGTTCTGTCTCAAGTTCCTTGAGTTTTCCTAAGAGTTGTGATAGTTGCTCATTTCTTTCTCTTTTGATACGTGCTCCATGTTTTATGAGTAGCCCTCTCACCACTACCTTATGAGCCTCCCAGAGTATTCCCACCTTACAATCTGGTTGCTCATTTATTTCAAAAAAGCTTTTCATTTCTTTCTCGACTTCCCTTAGTATCTCGTCTCTTTGTAATAAACTTTCATTTAGCCTCCAGAAGCTCCTCCCCTGTGCAGAATTCACTGTTAGATTATATAACAAGGATATTGGTGCATGGTCTGACCATGTGATGCTGCCTATACTTGTCTTTTGGACTGATTGCAATTGGGCATGTGGAATAAGAAAAAAATTGATTCTAGAATAAGTGTTATGCGGTGTAGAAAAAAAAGTGTACTCTTTTTCAGAGGGATGTTGTAACCGCCATGCATCTATAAGTTGAGCATTATATAATGTCTTTAAGATCTTTTTATTCCTTCCTACTGAGGAAGTCGATGTCCCTGTTGATGTATCCAATACTGGTGTCAATGGGCAATTAAAATCTCCCCCCATGATTAACTGTCCCTCTGAAAACCTCATAAGTTTCTCTACTACCTTAAATATAAATCTATCTTGTCTATTATTGGGAGCATATATTGTTGCTATTGTTATTTGTATTTTCCCCTTAATAAACAAAAATCTTCCTTCCGGATCTTGCATTTTGTCCTGAAAGATCCATGGGACAGAGTTTGCAATAAGTATGGAGACCCCCCTTGCTTTCGCTTGTGTATAGGTGGAATGGTATACATATGGGAAGTTTCTATTTTTGAGGAAAGGTAGTTTATCTGTCCTGAAGTGCGTTTCTTGTATTAACGCTATACTAGTGTGTAGTTTCTTCAGGTCAGACAATAAAATATGCCTTTTTTCTGGGACATTAAGTCCCTTAACATTATATGAGATCACCTTTAAATCTTTCATCATTCGTTCGTGGACAAGGAGCAAAAAAAAAAAAAAAAAACCCCCTAACCCCCCCCTCTCTACCCCCTTCCTGCGGGTACGAGAAGGTCGGTCTCTACAGGAGAACGGCCTTTTCTACCGCAGTTTCAGATAATAGAAAGTTTATCCTTTTTTCACACGGTCACTTTCGTGCCACTTGTGTGACTTTATTAATAGGGTCGTGCCCCGAAGTGATCCCCTGTGGACTCTCCCCCACCTCTTCCCACCGTTTCTTTTTTCCTTTTTTTTCCCCTAGACATCTTTAACCATGTCTTATTCTGAGGTCTACCGGCATTTCTCTCTTTCCCTTCACCGATTTCAGCTTCCCTTAACGGATAGTAGCTTTCCCTTCTCACAAAATTACCAAGATGAGAAAAAAAAAAAAAAAGCAAAAAGATACATCAGGATACCTAAGCAATAACCCCTGAGACCGGTGAGGGGGGTGTATGGTCAAGGGAAGCCCCTCTTTCCCCTAGCCTCCCCATCCATCCCTCCCCTCTCCACACCAACACCCTTCAACATAATATGAGTAACTCAACATTTTCATTTTCTATAGTTCAATCTTCCCCTTCTCATCTTCCTTCCTCTCCCCATTAGCGGGGAGGGGGGTAGTTGGTCAATAAATCCATCAAATTTATTTAATTTATAAGTTAGCCTTTGTTCTCAAAAAAAAAAAAAAAAAAAACCCCCCAAAATCCCGTACCACCTATAATTAGTGACAAGAGGAATGGTTTCCATCCTAAATTCAAGATTGTGTCAAAAAAAAAAAAAAAAAAAGAACCCCCCCCCCCCAAATCCCCTCCCACCCTATACCACCTGTAGTTAGTGACAAGAGGAATAATTTCCATTCTAAATTCGAAATTGTGTCAAAAAAAAAAAAGGGGGGAACCCCCCAGAACCCCCCCCCCCATACCACCCATAATTAGTGACAAGAGGAATGGCTTCCATCCTAAATTCAAATTGTGTCCTAATGGCTTCCATCCTAAATTCAAATTGTGTCCTAAAAAAAAAAAAAAAAAACCCAAAATCCCTCCCTCCCTCCCTCCCCCCCTCCCTCCCTCCCTCCCTCCCTCCCTCCCCATACCACCTGTAATTAGTGACAAGAGGAATAGCTTCCATTCTAATTTCAAAGTTGTGTCAAAAAAAAAAAAAAGGGGGGGCACCTTATATAAATATCAGACTAAGTCAGTATGATAATATATAAAACATAGTTCCCCTAAGAGGAACTCACATCCGTCTCTTAGTGATTAGATCTCTTTATCTTCTCTCCTCTCCTGGTAATGTCTCTACTCTTTTCTCACGTTGTTGATAATATGCCGACGGGGTTTCATTAGGCAAACGGCTCAACCAATTTACTACTTGAATAGCTTCCGTCTCTATAAACGAGAAGAAGGCTATTCCATCTTGGTATGTCTTCAGACTAAAAAATTGTCCATTGCTACGAAATGTTACAGAGAACGGGTACCCCCATCTGTATGTACACCCTGCTTTTCTTGCCAGGTCTAATAATGGTTTCAGGAGGGCCCTTCTCCTCAATGTCCCTCTGGCAATATCTGCGTATATCTTGTCCCAGGACTTCCACCTTTATGTCCTGGGTTTCCCATGCCAACCTTAGAATAAGAAGAAAGTCTCTTTATGCACATAATGAAATAGTCTACAGATCACATCTCTTGGTCTTCTCTCATCCTTACTCCTAGTGCCCAAGGTCCTATGTATCCTTTCTATCTCCAATTGTTCTGGATATTTCTCCTTCATTATCCGCTTGAAGATCTCCTCTGCTACTTCTGTCAGCTTTTCCTTCCCTACCGTTTCGGGAATACCACGTATTCGCAGATTATTACGTCTATTCCTGTTTTCTATTTCCTCCAACTGTAATTGTGTCTTCTCATCTATTTCTCTCTGTATGTCTCTTGTTGTCTCCAGTGATGTTATCCTTTTTTCTATATTTTTTCTGGCTGTTGACTCTTCCACCAAGCATGTTGTAATATTTTGTATGTCTTTCCTTATTTCCTGTATTTCTCTCTGATGTGCTTCTGCTATTTTGCTAATCATCTGTTCAATATCCAATTTAGTTGGAAGAGCCTGAAGCATAGCTTTAAGTTCAGCATTATGGGATGGGCTCTGTGTATGTGTACAAGGTAGATCCTTCTCTTTTTGTCTTAATTCTGGACTTTCAGGGAGACTTTCTGATGTCAGGGAGGTAGTCAAGGGGCTAGGAGCATCTCCTGACTCTGGACTTGTTAATGCACTACATCCTGCCATTTTGGTCTCTCTTGATGTTTTATAACTATCAGAGAAATATCTATCTATCTCTCCCTCTGTTCCACCTGTCTTGGATTTTGTCACCTTCTTCTTTCCTTTATGTTTTTTAGATAACGTCATCTTCCTCTATCTCAGATCCCTCAAGAAAAATTTTTTTAAATCACCGCTCCAGGAAGTTTCTTTCAAAAAAAAAAAGGAGGGAGTAGAATACAATCCTCTCTTCTCCTATTTTTCTAAATACTACTTCCTTCACAGTCTGCTTAGTGGTATTTAATATAACAGTTAGCGGCCCCAAGGCATACAATGAAGGTAGACATCACATAGAGAGGAAAATGTGTTATCTCACCCACGTTCGTGTCCATCTCCTTCCGTCAGATTACTGTGCTCTTTACCTCAAGACTGTAGTTAAAAAAAGGGGGTCTGGGTGAATAATCTCATAGGGTCTCTCCAACCAATTCCCTTCTGCTTTTCTCATCCACCGCCGTTGTTATCAATGACCCACTACCTCCAGGTGCCTTGCTCCACTGAATATACAGGATATAGAGGACACCTGGTCCAGTAATGCCTTGGTTTCCAGCTCTGCTGCTCGGCTTCTGCCTCCTCCGTCTTTCCTCTCCGCTTCCTGTAGTCGGTAATCCGGTCTATCTGTTCCTATCGTCTGCTGCCCCTTAAGGCCTCCATTGCTTCAGGGACGCCAAGCAGGCTGCGCTCTCCTCCGGGAGCCCCGCTCCTTCTCTGTATCCCGGTCGCCTCCCCTCCCTCGCCTATAACACAGGCTCTCAGGAGTTTGGCGGCCGAGTCCCAGCTTGGCGATTCCGCCGTCCCGCAGCGTCCCTCGATACCTCTGCAGCCTCCGGCGGAGCGGGCACTTCAGCGTGGAGGTTAAAGCCGGCGGCCACTGCCACCTCGCGACCGCCAGGCGAAGCAGGCCAGCCGTCAGCTCTCCTCTCCCAGCCTCTTCCCCTCCACTCCTTCTCTCACTCAGAGCGTGGGTTCCCAATAGGTCGGTGAGTGGATCCCGGTTTGCAAGCTCAGTTTTCACCCTCCCAGTATCTCTCAGCGTTTTCACGCTCCAGGGGGAGAGGTGTTCAGCGGGGAGTCTCACAGCCCTCACTCACATGGTCACTTCCGGGCACGTCCCCAGGTAATTTTCACAATACCTATATGTAACTAAGATAGTTTAATATGCAATCTGACAATAAAATTCTTAAAAACTTTGAGAGAGTTTCGAAAATCCGGTGAAAAGCGTGACACAAAAAGGCATCCAGGTGACAGATGTGTTAAAACTTACCATCGCTGAGCAAAGTTGTCCTCTCACCTCAATGATGTGACCCCTAAGCTAACAGGATGGTCAGAACAGGCATTCCCGCATAGGGATATATCCATAGGCTAAGGTGACTCTGTTCACTGTGTGAGGCGCCATCAGATAAACTTGTCAAATGTGTAAAAAGAAGCAACAAAATAGTGTTCTCTGTTTCGTAGGATCTAATGATTAAAAACATCAATGAATACACCCACATTTAGGGACACTGTCCTCAGTAGAGTGGAAGAGAGTAGTCTGAGTTCCCAGCACAGCTAGAGCACTGACCATGCTGTGCTCTCATGCGTAGTGTGGTCAGTTTTTAATGGGAAACAGAGGGACTAGCAGGAACACCAGGGACTTCACACAAAGGAAGCAATACAAAGAGAACAGGATACATTTTCATACTAGTGCATGGTGCAGCAAGGCACATACCAGGAAAAATGTAATGTTGGGTTTAAACATTCTTTAAAAATTAGGCATATCTGATTTTTAGGTGCGTTCATATGCATTTTCTGGCTCATTGAAGTCAATGGAAGCACGTGAAAATGCACATATTGTGCAATTTTCATACTTTTTTCATGCAGTTACAATTGTTGTGAGTGAGCACGATAGATGGATGACAGCCTGTCACCCCATGATTACAAGCACCTCCTCTAGATACCTACCATGTGCTTAACAACTATTTACTTGCAAAGATACCTGCCACGTACTTAGCCCCAATGAACAATGTGAAAGTTTATGCAGCAGCTGCAAACAACAATGCAAAATCAGCCATGCTTCCTCAACTCCAGACACAGAAAACCAGGAAGCACTTTCCCCAATGATGTTACTGCAGGGAAATGATCCTCTGGTTAAAACCAAAAATGTACAATGCATGAAAATGTATGTAAAATGTGAAAATACGAACATTAAAAAATGCAAGGAAAAATGCATTACACTTGTAGCCAAGCTGGGACTACTGTGTATATACATATGGTATGAGTGTGTATATATATATATATATATATACTGTATATATGTATCCGAGTTGCTGTTCTGGCATTATCAGAGTGCCCCTTTAGGAATTCACAAGAAGGATCGGCTTCCCTCTGGAAATGGACGAATTGGATTTTAGGGGATATAGTCTGGAGAAGAGTGCGAATTTTGACATGCATAGCGGGCGGAACTATACTCCCAGGGAGTGTTGGGGCCCATGGAGGATCATGGGGGAGAGCATATACTTCGGGACGGGGCCAAGTGGGTGCTCTCTTGCATCTGGGACTCGTGTTGGAGAGATCGAAGAGGGAGAGCTGCTGCTGGAAGATAGTCAATGACGGAGGCCTGGGAGTGCGGCCTAGAGCGAGTGGAGCCCGTCCTCAGCGAAGTGGATGTCGGTGGTCACAGGGAAGTGACGGATCCAGAGAGCTGAGAGGAGAGCAGGTGGCGCTAGACTGACTGTCTGGAACAGTGAGAGCTGAGTATACCCTTGTGACGCAGCATCGGAAGGAGAGGTTCAGTCTGTGGATGAGACAGTCACATGTGGACACTGCCGTTACACAAGAGTGCCTGGTGACACCCACAACGGCAAGTATAACTCTGCATCCAGAATACACTGACAGCAGTTAACATTGCATAAACACTTCTATACCTGGATTACAAATATCACATAGAAGAGTGATAAAGAGCTCCAACTGCGGGTGAAGAATTGCAAGGCCTTGCTAGAGTAGAAACTGCGCTTTTCATAATTCTTAAAGGAGGCTCCCTGATATAGGATACAACTTTATTAGTCAGATCTAGAATAACTCTTGGCCTGAGTTTAGAGAGACAGAGCCCATTTTGTGGTTATTACACTTGTGTCTTAATTATAACAGTTATAGCTGATGATCATCTTAGTCACTTTCATTTGCTTCATGTACTACTTGTGAATCAAGCATTTACTTTCTGGTTGTCAGCCTTCCCAGCTCCTTCCCTATTATTGGGGTTTGGAGGAGTGACACCACATTAACAGTTATTTAAACATTTTGTCAGTTCTTATGCAATTGTTTGCTTTACCTTTCTTATTCCAGTAAACAGTTAAACTGGTATTTCCTGTGTCAAGTGTATTCTTAAAGAATCCTACAGAAAATGACTGAACCTATGGTGCCTAGCGGGTTGGACGTTTCTCAGGGTCAAGGGAGTGCATAGGATATTCCACTAACCAGCAGCCCCCAAGGGGGTCATGCTACATTTGGGGGCTCGTCCGGGATCCTCTTTGCCACTCCAGCCCTGAGTACACCCCTTTACGAGCCAGTTCCAAGGAGGGCTATAAATCTGACCCTTGCCAGAGCCTGGGGACGGTCCCAAGGGGCCCAATTGGAGCGGAGCATTGTTCTGGAGGTTGCTGGAAATGAATGCACTGAAACGGAAATTCTAAGGTGGGTGAAGGCTTTAGCCCCAGATCAAAGGGCTTATCTGTTGGATGCCCAAGCAGATGATGAGCTGGATGTCATTCAAGCACTATTAGAATGGCGAGAAGAAATACCTGAATGCTTCCAGCCAGAAGAGATAACACTGAACGGAGGAATTCGGGCCCGAGTGTTTTTCCAGTTGGAAAAGAAGGAGATGATGGAAGGGGGATCACCACCCTCACCAGTCAGCCCCAGCCCTGTAAGAGGAGATACCAATGGACCAGGAGCTCCGCTTGCTTTTTCTTATGCAGATATGAGTCGTCTAGTTGACAGTCTGGTCATGAATGGGTCAAATGGTGCTGGACAGAGTTACAGGCGGCTGCGGTTTTTCTCTGGCCAGTTGCCCACCTCCACAGGGGAAGAGGACTTCCAGAGTTGGATGAGCCAGGCCACCCAGGCTGTGGAAGAATGGAGTGTGCCCGAAGCGGTAAAGAGGCAGAGGCTCAGTGAAAGTTTGAGGGGCCCAGCTGCTGAAGTGATCAGGAACCTGCTAATGGGCAACAAAAACTGTACAAAGAAATAAAACAATATTCAGCGCTGAACTCCACACTAGAACATACACAGATCAGCAGCTGAACACTCAAGGGCAATCATATAAAACCTCCATAGAACATAAAATAAGAAAGTGCAGCGCAATCATATTAGTGCACGTCACAACAATGATTGTACAATAATAGTAATGAATCCAAGTCTACTTACAAGGAGACAAAGACTCCAATAAATCACATAGCAAAGTCTCCAGACTGTAGAGTACAGGTGCAAAGACTCCAGACTGTAGAGTGCAAGATAGTGAGAACAGTCCTTTTGTAAGTAATAGGAAGCAGAGACCAGGGTGCTGATGACAAAATCATGCAATGATTTTAAGTGCTCTAGCCGTCCAACCACCACGGCATTCTCTGCCTCTCACCTTCGTAAAAAAAGACCCCACAGGGCCAATCAGCATTGAACTAGATGTTTTGATATTGGATCTCTTCCTCCAGTAGGGATGTCTATCCCGGGCTTCCTCCACAGTATAAATATGCAGGGGGAAAGAAAAGATCTAATGCTTTCTTTATATTGAAGGCTTTTTATTATAGTAGAATACTGCACTTACATCCAAAAGTTGAGTAAAAGCATTAAATGAGCGGACAAGGATGTGCATCAGTTTGTCTCTGTCATCCCTTCTGGTATACCAAGATGGCTGCGGGTCACCAGAAGGGATGACAGAGACACACTGATGCACATCCTTGTCCGCTCATTTAATGCTTTTACTCAACTTTTGGATGTAAGTGCAGTATTCTACTATAATAAAAAGCCTTCAATATAAAGAAAGCATTAGATCTTTTCTTTACCCCTGCATATTTATACTGCGGAGGAACCCCGGGATAGACATCCCTATTGGAGGAAGAGATCTCATATCAGAACACCTGGTTCAATGCTGATTGGCCCTGTGGGATCTTTTTATGAAGGTGAGAGGCAGAGAAATCCGTAGTGGTGGGACGACTAGAGCACTTAAAATCATTGCATGATTTTGTCATCAGCACCCTGGTCTCTGCTTCCTATTACTTACAGAAGGACTGTTCTCACTATCTTGCACTCTACAGTCTGGAGTCTTTGCACTTATTTGCTATGTGACTCATTGGAGTCTTTGTCTCCTTATAAGTGGACTTGGATTCATTACTATTATTGTACTATCATTGTTGTGACATGTACTAATATGATTGCGCTACACTTTCTTATTTTATAAACAAAAACTGTACAGCTAGAGATTACATAGATGCCTTGTTTGCTGTCTTTGGACGAGTGGTGAAGACTACAGATCTGTTGTACAAGTTTAATCATACCCACCATCTAAGAGGAGAGAGACTATCTGATTATGTTTCCCGGGTGGACAAGATGCTGCACCAGATCCTGTTGAAAAAGGGCATAGACCCCAAAGATGTCGACCGGGTGCGGTTGGACAGGGTGCTGCAAGGGGCTCGGCCTAATCATCCTATTGTCCTAAAACTGTTAATGAAGGGAGTCCGGAACACCCCCACCTATCCTGAACTGATGAGAGAGGTAAGGGAAGAAGAAGCCTTACTGGAAGAAAAGAGTCAATGTGTTAGAGAGCTGTTGAGCAGTGAAGGGCGGAAAGAGAGGGCCTCCGCCCATTTAGCTCGAGTGGAGAACAGTCTTTCGGATGAAAAGAGTGAAGTGGATGTTGATTTAGGTCATCGTGAAGACCTTGGAGAGAAAAAAAGTCTGAGGAGAATTCAAGCTCCACAGAGTTAATTTGTATGGGTGTGATTCTTGCGCTGTCTTGGGGGATTCTTGTGTAATTCTACCCTTGATGCTGCTTGTACTATTACTGGTGACCACACAGTTAAATTAATCAGTTTATTTTAGATACAGTGATTGAAGATATTGCACCTTTTTGATATTTATTTATATATTTACACGATTAGACACTTTATTGCAACAATCACCCCTGAAGCCCGGTACTCCCCCCCAAGAATTTCCACAGAGTTAATGATCCAGGTGGCACAGGCCCAAACACAGATGTGCCAGACCCTGATGCAAGTCATGGAGGCACAGGGGAGGATCCAAGAGCCGAAGAAGAGCCTTAAGGGGCTGAATCTCACCTTTTCGAGACGGAGGGTGTTTTGAATGCGGTGGAAGTTGGACATTTCCAGGCCAAATGTCCCAAGCGGGGGCTGAGTCCTGAAGTGCTGGAGGAACTATTGAAAGCTCTACAGAAATTCTTCTTTGCCAAGAAGGCAGAAAACTTCAGAGGACCTCAGTGAAGGAGCCAATTGAGTGTCCCGAGACCAAACAGAGCTCCAGCACTAGTATAATTGGTAAAAAACAGCACAGGGTGGGGTTCTCTGCCCTGTCCTCCCCCTCCACATTTATTTCCCCAAGGGGGCCGCCTGGGTTGGGGGAAGAGACACAGGGAGTCAGTGCATCCTCTCCACCAAGGAAGAAGAAGAGAATCGCGTCCCCGTCATGAAATCAGTGGAAATACAGACTGCTGAGTCCCCTGTAAGTGACATTCCCAGAAGGCCGGAGAGGACAGTGCCGATTGCACGGTGAAGGTTATTTACTCCTACATCGGGAAGGATGCCTAAGAAGTTAGTGGAGCCCTCTCCGGTAGTATCACTACAAATGGAAGGGATCTACACTAAGGCTTTGTTAGATACCGGAGCTCAAGTGACGCTATTATATAGGGACTTCTATGACAAGTACCTGAAACATATTCCACTGTGCAAGCTGGAAGAGCTAGAAATTTGGAGCCTTGGACCCCAAAAATATCCCTATGATGAGTATATACAGGTAAAGATTGCTTTCAACCCATCAGCAGATGAGGAAACGGAAGTCTTTGATACCCTAGCAGTGGTGTATCCTCGACCCCCTGGAGCAAAGCAGAATTCATTGATCATTGGGACGAATACTGACTTGGTGAGGAGAACGCTTACCCCCTTAGCCTTAAGGGGTTCACCAGTCGAAGAAGTGCATCCCCAACTAAGGAGGGCTTTTCAGTGGGTGATAAAGGAACAGAAGGCCCCGGCCGAAGGAGTGGGGAAGTTATGGCGGCTGGACACTCGGGAGCAGGTGTTGCAGCCAGGTGAAAGAAAGTGCATGAAAGCCACCGTCAAATTGTCCTGGGATCAGCCGGGTCCCTTTGTAATGCTGGAAGGCAACCCCCTAGGAAAAGACACTGGGCTGGAACAGGTCCCAGAAATAGTTCTCACCACGGCCTTGTGGCAAACTGGAGGGAAGGTCCCTGTCAGCATCAGGAACAGCCAGTCAGTCTGAAATCTCGGATGGTGTTGGGGCGAGTGAGTGTTGCCACCCCAGTGACTTTAAGGGATCTGGTCGAAAAGGAAGAGGGGAGTGAGCAGACAGAAGACCCTCAGAGTCGACGCCCTGCTGTCCCATTCAAGTGGGGGGAGCGGGTGAAGACCCAGTTGTCTAGGTGGAGAAAATGATTCTCAAAAAAGGATTACTATGTAGGGTGTGCCGAGAGCGCTCAGCACCGAATCCGGCTGAGTGAGGATAAACCCTTTTGTGAAAGAGCCCGACGAATCCCATTGAGTGATATGGAAGACCTCCGAGAACAGCTGGCTGAACTAAAGAAGTCTGGTGTTATCCGAGAGTCCCGTAGTCCTTATGCTTCTCCTATCGTAGTGGTCCAAAACAAAAATGGGACTATTAGGATGTGCATTGACTATCGAACTTTGAATCGTCGGACCATTCCTGATCAGTACACAACCCCTAGAATAAAAGATGCCTTTCAATGCTTGTCAGGAGCTAAGTGGTTCAGTGTGCTGGACCTAAAGAGGGGCTACTATAAAATACCCATGAAACCCGAAGATAGGGAGAAGACTGCTTTCATTAGTCCACTGGGTTTCTTCGAGTTTGCCTGCATGCCCCAAGGCTTGGCAGGAGCCCCAGCCACTTTCCACTGTAGGTGACATGAATTTAGTTGAAGTCCTTGTATACTTAGATGACATCATTGTGTTCAGAAGAACGTTGGAAGAACATGAAGCTCGTCTGGAGAAGGTTTTTCAGAGACTTTATGAGGAAGGGCTGAAGTTGTCTCTGGAAAAATGTAAATTCTATCAGATGTGGAGAGGATCCTCCCTGCAAGGGGCGTGACTGTGGAAATGGCGCCGTGAGACAGCGTGCAGCGAGGCTTCCGGAACGCCGGTGATTGACCGCTTTGAACCAGTTGGTGTCCCCTACTAGACGCCGCGGAGACTGACCGAGAGATCGGACACAAGCACGACCATCACAGACAGCACGGCGGGAACGGAGAGGTGAACTCTGTGGTAATTCCGTATGCCCCTGATACATCTGGGGGTAACCCTGCCGTAATTCGGAGGCAAAAGCGGATGAAGTGCTGGCCAGGCTCGTGAGCAGTGGAGGAGAGCGCTGATGGCCAGGGTGTTTAGACTGGTGGAGCATTGAGGAGCTATACTACCTGACCGAACACCGGGAGTGTGCAGGCGGACCCTGAGGTAATATCGTTTTATCTTGATGTGTATGGGAGTATGGTGTGCTGCCCCAGGAGACAATAAAAGGAAATAACAGCTTGGCTGAAATAGGAGAGAAGCCTTAACCTGGTCTATGAGTGGTGGAGGGGAACGTTCGGCTGTTACAACGCTGGTAAGACATTCAGATATATCAGAATATTTCATTTGAAGCCTCCCCACACAGGAAAAAAGTGTCTTACATCCCAAAATGGCTCAGACACGCTCAGGGTCGGCCAGCGCAAACACCTCCAAAAAAACTGGTAGTAATCAGCGAGATTCTACAGAAGCCCTATCAGTAAGCCAGCATCAGCAAGGAGTGGATAGAAGTGTAATTGCCCCTGGAATAGACTCCCTAACTCCCCAGGGACCCCGAATTCAGGACTGGCAAGAATTAATGGCAATAATCCCCACAAAACAAGATATGTCAGAAATGGCGTCTTCAATTGTAAGCGCACTGACACAAGAGATAAATTCCCTTAAAGGCCAAATGGACGTAATGTCTAAAAAAATAGAATCAGTGGAGCTGGGATCAAATGCTTTGAATGCCAGAGTTGATGACATAGAAGAAACCCATAAAGTATTTACCAGGCAATTGGTGATATTAAAACTCCAACAAGATGACGGGGAGAATCGGAGTAGAAGGAACAATATACGTTTGAGGGGGCTTTCGGATAAAGTTCAAGGTGGTGATCTAAAAGCCAAAGTGATATCCATATTAAACACACTCATGGAATCTCCCCAATCTGAAGCCATAGAAATAGACCGGGTGCATCGGGTACGGGTACTAGGAGCATGGGGTCAGATTTTCCTCAAGACGTCCTGATAAGGATTCATTTCTATGCAATTAAGGAGAAAATAATGAAAAACGCATGGGACAAGGGTCCATTTGACTTTGAGGGTTCAACCATACGGCTATTGCCAGATCTTTCAAGACAGACACTCAGGATGAGAGCTACATTAAAGCCGTTACTGGAAGTTATTCAGAACTCGGGGGCAAAATATCACTGGGGTCACCCTTTCCAATTAATTGTCATTAAAAAAGATGGTGTATACACTTTAAGGTGGCCTGATCAGCTGCCAGGTCTTTTTGAATTCCTGGAGGCCCCTCCGGTGGTAGTCCCAGACTGGCTCAGACTACAGGGATATAAAAACTCCCTGGGGTCCCCGGCGGTCGGGAGATAATTATTGAAGGTTGGTCCTCGGGTTTGGGGGGCTCCCCTCGGGGGTGGAAGAGGAGTACACTCCCCGGGGGTATAGTCCCCTAGACGCGGTGGAGGCTTGAGTAAAAATAAGGGATTCAAAATAATTCCCTTAACTAAAAGTGGCCCAACGCGCAGCCCCGCCCCTCAAGGTTAGATGTCAGAGCGGTCTCACCGGGTTCATTGGAGCCGCGCTCGCAGATTAAGTGAGGAAATTTTTTTTTGTATTGGGAATTTTTCTCTTTGTTTTTTTTTTTTTTTTTTGTTCTCTTTTTCCTCCTTTTTGCTGGATATAACAGAAGTCTCATGGAGCGACCCTCCCACACGCCCCTAGAATAGATAAGCGCTTAGTTGTGCTTTAGGTCAAGGATTGACAAATAGGGAAGTAAGGGGAAGCAGGTAGAGAGGATCGGCGTTTTTGATATATCCTCCCCAAGGGCGAGACATTGAGTGGGGAAGTATACCCCCCTCAAAAAGGGGGGAAAAGGAAAAAAAAAAGGGAATTTTTTTTTTCTCCTTCTCTCTCCCCCTCCACCCCCCCCCCCCTCCCCTGTTGGTTAAGGGGACTGTCCCTGTGGCAATATGAGTAGAGGAGGAGTAGGAGGGATGATCAGGGCTGTTAGAACGGGTCTGAAAATTTCCTCTCTGAACGCAAGGGGGCTGTCCACCCCAGAAAAACGTATGCAGGTACTCAGCGACATGAGAAGAGGACATACTCAGGTGGCCTTTTTTCAAGAAACATATTTTAAATCTGAGGGTGTACCCAAATTTTGTAACAGAAATTTTCCATGGGTGTATCATGCCCCCTCCCCAATCCTGAAGTCAAAAGGGGTTAGTGTTGTGATAGCAAAGGAAGTAGACTGGACATATCAGGAATCAAGGGTAGACCCACAAGGTAGATATCTAATGATAAAAGGAACAGTAGCTCAAAGAGTAGTGACATTGGTCAACGTTTATTTTCCAAATGTTAACCATTTAACATTTTTACAGCAATTAATACCCTTGAGGTCATTTAATAATGGGCGGAGACTGGAACTATGTGGCAGAACCCCTGCTGGACACTTCACGGGGCTCTTCCCATTTATCATATGCAAAACTCAATGGGCTTAGGAGGGAACTCGCCCTCCTCGACCTAGTTGATCCGTGGAGGATTATGCATGCAGGGGAGAAAGACTATTCATACTTCTCCGCATCTCATAACACATATTCAAGGCTGGATAGATTTCTGATCCCTCAGGGGGACCTGGGCAGGGTCAAGGCTACCGCTATTGGGATGCCCATCATATCAGATCATGCGCCTGTACATATGGTGATTGACTTGGACTCTGTACCACCGAAACCTCCTACTTGGAGATTAAACGAATCCCTATTGCAATCTCCGGAGTTGAGATTAGAAGTAGAAGTAGCTTTGGCAAACTATTTTAAGGAAAATACAGACCTGCTAATATCCCCGTCTATAGTATGGGAAGCACATAAATGCGTGATTAGGGGGATATTAATGCAGCTGGGTTCTCGCCGTAAAAGGGAATATGAAAAAAGTGTAACGGAACTGACGATGCGTATGGGAGAGTTGAGCGCAGCACATAAAAAATCATTGGCGCAGGAACACCTGCAACCTCTTATTAGGACAAGGGAGGAGTTAAATAATCTTCTATTCCAAACAACAGTAAAAAGCTTGTCTCTGATGAGGAGACAATTATATGAATTCTCTAATAAACCGGGAGCCATGTTGGCTAGGGCACTTAGGGGACCCCAAAAAAAGACAGCGATTGTACAGATACAATCAAAACAGCATGGAAAAATTACTGAGACAGGGAAAATTGTAGAGGAATTTGGGAGATTCTATCAATCCCTTTATAATATAGATACAGGGGGAGATAAGGACGAAAGGGCCAGATGCTTGCTTCCAAAAGTACGGGAGTATATCGAAACATCCGGGATGCCCTCGTTAAAAAAAGAGCAGGCGGAGGCAATGGAAGGAAACATCTCAGAGGAGGAATTAGATTATGCCCTAAGTCAAAATAAACCACATAAGGCTCCGGGCCCCGATGGTTTAACTTTACCGTACTACAAACAGTTTTGGGCACAGCTAAAAGTCCCCTTATTAGCCCATCTTAACAGCATCGGGAAGGGGGGTTCACTGCCCTCAGATAGTTTGCAGGCATATATCTCACTGATACACAAAGAAGGTAAAGACCCGGCATTATGTGGTAATTACCGTCCTATAGCGTTATTGAATTTAGACTTGAAACTATTCTCTAAGGTTATTGCAAATAGAATTATAACATTAATACCTCAACTGATCCACTTTGACCAGGTGGGCTTTGTCCCCTCAAGAGAGGCAAGGGACAATACGACTAGAGTAATAGACCTCATATTGCATGCCCAGAGTATACAAAAGCCATTGATGCTTCTATCTGTTGATGCAGAGAAGGCATTTGACAGGGTGGCCTGGGACTTTATCCGGGCCATCCTGTCACATGTTGGGTTAGGGGAGTGGATGAGAACTTGCATCATGGCTCTATATTCAGGACCTACAGCAGCGGTAAAAGTTAACGGCTGGAGGTCTAATTTTTTTTAAATTAAAAATGGTACACGCCAAGGATGCCCGCTATCTCCATTAATTTTCATACTGACATTAGAACCATTATTATGTAAAATTCGGAATGATTTGGAGATTAAGGGCCTTCAGGTGAAAGGGACGCACCATAAATTAGCAGCTTATGCAGATGATTTAATTTTCTTTATAACCAATCCGGAGCAAATGTTACCATTAATTCTAGGGACAATCAAGGAATATGGGAATCTTTCCTATTTTAGAGTAAATTTAACAAAATCAGTGGCATTAAACATCTCAATCCCCAATGATAGATGGAGGGAATTACAACCACTTTATACTCTTAAGTGGGCAAAAGACTCACTAGTATATCTTGGGGTGCATATTACATCTAAAATAGAAAATATGTTTGAGGCTAATTTCCTCCCTTTGATGAAAACTCTGAAAAGAGACACTCTGAAATGGCAGTCTCTAGCCTTAACGTGGTTTGGAAGAAGTAGTGCGTGGAAGATGAATGTACTCCCACGAATGTTGTATCTTTTACAGGCGTTACCAATAGAAATACCAGAATATTTTTTCAAGCAAATGAGAACTCTATTGAGAACATTTATATGGGCCAACAAATCCCCGAGGATAGGTATAAATACTCTCTCTAAGCCCAAGTGTGAAGGGGGGATAGGGTTGCCGGAATTAAAGCGTTACCATAGGGCGGTACACCTTACGCAGGTGCTTGATTGGCATAGTAATTCGTTAACCAAACAATGGGTGAACCTGGAAAATGAGATGACAGATCGACCAGTCCCCCTGGCCCCGTGGGTTCCAGTGTCAAAGGATGATCCTATACTTTCCCATCCGTTGATAGGAACCACAATCAAGGTATGTCGGCATATACAAAGAAACGCAGGGATTGCACCCACAATCTCTCCAATGCTCCCGTTAGTGGGAAACGCGGACTTCCCACCAGGGTACTCAAAGGGGAAGATTGGGAATCTTGCCCGGAGGGATAAAATTCGTTTGGTAGACATATGGAGTCGGGAGAATCCTCCCACTTTGAGGGAGATTGTGTCCTGGTCGGAAGAGACCTTGGATGTGTTCTCTGCGTTTCAAATTAGACATTATCTCAGTAAATTACAAAAACAGGGATATTCTCCTAGATCTCTGACTCCATTTGAATCCTTATGCAGAGGAGGTAGCCCAATCCCACATGCCTTATCTTTTTTCTATTCCCTTTTATCTAAAGGACAGGATGAACAAACACTGACCTTTTTTGGTAAATGGGAACGAGAGTTGGGGATTCATTTAGATTCCCAACAAAAAAAAAAAATACTCGTACTCACACATAAGGCCTCTATAGCTAACAAATACCAGGAGATTAGTTATAAAATATTGACAAGGTGGTACAGAGTCCCAGCAATCTTGCATAAAATGGATGGGAAAAACCCAGACAATTGTTGGAGATGCGGAGAAGGAGGTGGATCAATGCTCCACATCTTCTGGTCATGTCCTCGGATTAAGGGTTACTGGTCAGAGGTAGCGAAAGTGATAAAAAATCTCACTGCAGTCGAGATGGGAGGGGATCCGGCCTTATGTCTTTTACATGCGACAAAGCTATCAATTAGGAAATATAGAAACTCTCTCCTGAGTCACTTACTTAATGCAGCAAAAGCAGGTATTCCGGGGGTATGGAGACAAACCAACCCGCCTGCCTTACATACCTGGTTTTCGAAGGTGAATGAGATACACCGAATGGAAACGCTGATAGCGGTACGCAATGGGAGGGAGGAGAAATTGCGTAAGTGTTGGCAGCCATGGAATACCTATACTTCTTCGGAAGACTATCTGAGGGTTCGGGGAGATGGGGAGGAAGAGGGACGAGATATATAGAGAGCCTGATGGCTGGGTGTTAGATACATACTGTGTACAGAATAGGGATTGTTTCGATGGGGGGGAGAGGAGATAACCCTCTTTTTTTTTTTTTTTCGTATGCCATGGTCTCGCTGTGGGATGGAGGGGATATATCAACGCTTGGCAGTAGATAGGGAGGTATATGGAGCTCAGGGGGACACAAATCCCATATTTTTTTTTTTTTCTCCCCTCCTTGTCTCTTGTACTTTTCCTCCCGTCTCGGGAGGGGAGGGGGAAGGGAAGGGAAGGAAGAGTAGCACAAAGGAGTTTGGTTGGCGGAGATGGTTTGGTGTTGGGTATACCTCGGTATGCCCTACATTTTACTTATATACTCTACAAGATGGTAGTCTTTTTCAATAATATGTTTATATGAGTGGGGGATGTTTTTTTTTTGCCCCTCCCTTCTCTCTTGCATTTCCCCCTGCTGGGAATAGAGGGAAGGATGGGCAACACACATGAGTTGGGTTGTTGGAGATGGTTTTTGAGTGTGGTATATTTTAGTAAATCCTATGCTTACATAATCTACAAGTTTTGTAGCCCTTTTTTAATAAATATGTGTATATGAATTGCGGGTGGAGGGGTTTTTTTTTTTTTTTCTTTCCTCTTCCTCCCTTCTCTCTTGCATTTCCCCCTGCTGGGGATAGAGGGAAGGGAAGGACGGGCAGCACACATGAGTTGGATTGTTGGAGATGGTTTTTGAGTTTGGTACACTCTAGTAAGTCTTATGCTTATGCTTACATAATCTACAAGTTATGTAGTCCTTTTCAATAAATAGGTGTATATGAATTGCGGGTGGAGGGGGGGTGTTTTTTTTTTCCTTCTTCTTTTTTCGGGATTTGTGGAAGTCGGGGTGAATTTACTGAAGGGAATCCTTCTTTCTTAATAGATATACAGGCAAACAAGTACTGTCAATTTGTTTTAGGATTGTATGATATGTTAAATATTTTGTATTTCTGTTGAAAAATAATAAAATTAGAATTTTTTTTTTTTTTTTTTTAAATTCCATCAGATGTCTGTCACCTATTTATGGCATGTGATTTCTGCTATAGGGGTAGCTACTGATCCCAAGAAGTTAGAGGCTGTCACTACTTGGCCTCAACCAAGGACAGTAACCGAGCTGCGGTCTTTCTTGGGGTTCTGTTCCTACTATCGAAGATTTGTCAAGAATTTCGCTCAGATAGCAAAACCTTTGATGAGCTGTTGCGAAAAGAAACTGATGAAGAAGGGTTGCAGCTGAGTGGCAAAGAACCTCTTTGAAAGGGACCCAGAGGATCCAAAGAGTCTATTCAAGCCCAATGGAACACAAGATGTGAACAAGCCTTCTGGAACCTGAAGGAGAGCCTTACCAGAGCTCCTGTGCTGGCTTGTGCTGACCCCGCAAAACCGCTGATGCCAGTCGGGATGGGCTGGGCGGAGTGCTGTATCAGGAGAGTGAAGGAAAACTACATCCTGTAGCATATGTAAGCTGCAGTTTGACCCCTTCAGAGAAGAATTATCCCATACACAAGCTGGAGTTCCTGGCCCTCAAGTGGGCAGTGGTGGATAAGCTGCGATATTACCTTTATGGAGCCTTCTTTGTGGTGAAGACAGATAATAACCTGTTGACTTATTTGCTAACTACAGATAAACTAGACGCCACTGGACATCGGTTGTTGGCTGCTCTATCAGAATTTCAGTTCAGCTTAAAGCATCGACCAGGGAAAGGAAATCTGGATGCAGATGCCTTATCCAAACGACCACATTCTTCAAATAGAGAAGAACGTAATTGGGTGCATCTGACCTCAGAATGAGTTCAAGCTGCACGTCAATGAGTGGAGCACCGACTCAAAGGAGCTATTGGAGCTGAAACAGTGGGGGTCTCCCCGACTGGGGTGCCCTGGTGTTATTGTGATTTGACTCAAGTGTGGAGTCTGGAGCTCCCCCAATTAATGAAGGAAGATATGAGGAGGGATCAGAAAGAGGACCCCCTAGTTGCAGTGGTGAAGAAGACGGCCCTAACCTTGGGAGATCTCAAAGCCTTACTGGATAGCTCAATTGGAGGAGCCAAAGCAATCTACAAGGATTGGGACAAGATGAAGTTAAAAGATGGGATTGTCTATCCTGTGAATGCTACAGAAGAGTCGGATGGGGAGCAACAGTTGTTTTTGCCAGAGAAGCATCGGTTGACTGTACTCTCAGCCCTTCATGATGCTCATGGGCATCTGGGACCAGACCGGATGTTTAAACTGGTCAGAGACCAGTTCTGTTGGCCTTTCATGAGGAAAGAAATAGAGAGTTATTGCCATTCTTGCATTCGGTGCATTCAGAGGAAGACTTTACCACACAGAGCTGCTGCAATGGGCCATCTGCAAAGTCAAGGACCCATGGAGTTGGTGTGTATTGACTTCCTGTGTCTCGAACCTGATTTGGGTGGTCGTAGTAATGTTTTAGTTGTGACAGACCACTTTACTAGGTATGCTCAGGCTTTTCCAACACGAGACCAGAAGGCTAGCACAGTTGCCAAGACACTTGTGGAAAAGTTATTCGTCCATTATGGCCTGCCACAACGTATACATAGTGACCAAGGCCGAGATTTTGAGAGCAAGTTGATCCGAAGACTATGTGACTTGCTGAATATACAAAAATCTAGAACAACTCCGTACCATCCACAGGGAGACCTTCAGCCTGAGAGCTTTAATTGTTGGGAACTCTGCCGATGGAAAAGAAACAACATTGGAGTGAACACATTGCCACAGCAGTGCATGCTTATAATAGCACTGTGAATGACTCTACTGGATATTCCCCCTACAGATTGATGTTTGGGAGAGAGGCTCGATTGCCAGTGGATCTGGCCTTTGGAACATCATCTGACCATACTTCGCAGAGTTCTTATAAAGGCTATGTAGATCGACGCCGGAGGAATTATAAAGTAGCTTATGAAAAAGCCCTTGATGCATCTCCCTTAAGAGAGCAACAAAATAAGAAAAATTTGATTTAAAAGGGAGGATAGAAGATATACAGCCTGGGGATCGAGTCTTGCTAAGGAATCTGGAAGTGCCGGGAAGCACACATTGGCTGACCGGTGGCGTTCTTAATCTGCAAGAAACTGTCTGGCCTGCCTGTGTACCAGATCCATCCAGAGGGGAAGATTGGTCCCGTAAGAGTATGGCATAGGAATCACTTGTTGCCTATTTCCGATGCCATTAGAGTGCCAGCTGTCTCTGATGTTGATGTTCCTAGAACCCCCACTTTACAATCTGGGACACAGCGGGCGCCTAAGTTATCAAGTCAGCAAGAAAAGGAGGAAGAAGTGATATTCGACTGGTGGTAGCCTTCTTCAGTGGAGGAGTTGTCTGGAAGTAGCAGGTCCACTATGGGAGATTGGCCAATGCTGCTTTTTCCTGAGAGAGAGAGACCTTGACTCAAGAACTCACAACAATCTAAGGATTCAGAGAGTCCTGTTTTGACAGTGAACAAGGAAGTTCAACTAATTGAGACAGAGTTGGTTGAACAGTTTGATGCGTCAGGTCCTGAAGAAGTTCCAGTCATCTCTCCACCATTTAATCCTGAACTATTCAACGTAGAGGACCCCGGTCCTCCATCTGAAGAAGATGTAGAGACTCCTATTGTGGATGAAGATTTGATGTCACTCCAAGTGAGAGGTTTGGGAGATACTTCTAATGAGTCAAAGGAGCCGCAACCAGGGTGTAGTTCATGGGGACTGGAGCCTGAACCTGAGTTGAGTGAAAATATGATACTGGTGTTAAAAATATTGAATAAGATGTTCGGAAGACAAAACATAAATAAATGTTGAATATTAAATAATGAAAAGTGTCCAAAAAATATTGATGTTAGTCCATTAATTCATCCACGGATGGAAAATGCAGGTAAAGTTGAAATATCCACACTAAATGGCCAATATGTAATCTGCTTACCAGAAACCAGTAAGGAATATGCCTATAAACTGGTCAAATCAGCCCAAAGGTTTAAGGTGTCTTCATGAACGAGGACCACTCCGACATAGGACCACTCTATTGCTTGCAGTAATATCTCCTGAGCAGTTCATTTGAGTGCACAGTCACAACGCATTACCAATAACATGAAATGAGAGATGTGGATGCCATAGCATACTGTAAAACCAACTAACAAATTAATAGAAGAGAGTGGAAAAGAGATACACTCACAGATAATGCAGAGTGTAACACCTTAACCCATAAAGATATGAAAATCACCGCTGTGCTTGTGACACACCCGTGCAGATACTCCTTACCAGAGGTCAGTATAGTATAAGCTGTAAGTCACCATCAGGATTGAAGGGTGATGTATATAACGCTGGCGATCGGCAAGTGGTTAATAAAGAAAGCCATATGACTGACAGCTTCCCAAGTTTTTCTTTATAGGTGCACTTTCTGTGGATACACAGGATCCTGCAGACTCTTTTTGCAGCCGCTGGTCCATACGGAGGTTAATAAAGGCTGTGTGTGGAGACCAGTGCTCAGGCAAGACTCCTAGTCATATAAAGTACAGCTTTGTATCCCTGTGGAAGCAAGGATACAGATGGAGCCCCAATCTAGCCCCTGTAGGAGGCACAGCTCCACCAATGACGCTGATTAGCACACACAAGTCTAACATACATCCACCATGCAACTGCAAACAGCAATTTTGAGAGGAGAGCGGGTGGCGCTAGGCTGACTGTCCGGAACAGTGAGAGCTGAGCAACCCCTTGTGAAGCAGCATCGGAAGGAGAGGTTCCGTCTGTGGATGAGACAGTCACATGTGGACACTGCCATTACACAAGAGTGCCTGGTGACACTAACAACCGCATGTATAACTCTGCATCCAGAATACACTGACAGCGGTTAACATTGCATAAACACTTCTATACCTAGATTACAAATATCACATAGAAAAGTGATAAAGAGCTCCAACTGCCGGCGAAGAATTGCAAGGCCTTGCTAGAGTAGAAACTGCACTTTTCATATTTCTTAAAGCGGGCTCCCTTGCTAGAGCTCCCTTGCTAGAGTAGAAACTGCACTTTTCATATTTCTTAAAGCGGGCTCCCTGATATAGGATACAACTTTATCAGTCAGATCAAGTATAACTCTCAACCTGAGTTTAGAGGGACAGAGCACATTTTGGGGTTATTACATTTGTGTCTTAATTATAACAGTTATAGCTGATGATCATCTTAGTCACTTTCATTTGCTTCATGTACTACTTGTGAACCAAGCATTTACTTTCAGGGTGTCAGCCTTCCAAGCTCCATCCCTATTATTGGGGTTTGGAGGAGTCACACCACATTTACAGTTATTTAAACATTTTGTCAGTTCTTATGCAATTGTTTGCTTTACCTTTCTCATTCCAGTAAGCAGTTAAACTGATATTTGCTGTGTCAAGTGTATTCTTAAAGAATCCTACAGAAAATGACTGAACCTATGGTGCCTAGCGGGTTGGATGTTTCTCAGGGTCAAGGGAGTGCAGAGGATATTCCACTAACCAGCAGCCCCCAAGGGGGTCGTGCTACACACTGGAAATAGATAGATGTAAAAGGGCCACGGATATTCAAGAAGAACTCCAGGCAAAGTGCACACAAGACACTCTGCCTAAAGTACCTTACTTTGGCACTTCATACTAGATTATCACCGACAAGGGAGGAAAAGCAACATACCACCTCCCTCTCCCAGCAATTCAAAAAGAGATATTCCTAAGAGTATGCAGAATACTCCAAGAATCTGTTTGGAAAGGCAGTGACCCCAATGTCAATACTGTATATTGTATATATTCACAAGTAACTGTTAATAGAGGGGTATAAGGTGACTGTATGCCATGCAACA
Organism: Pelophylax lessonae; assembly: GCF_965119305.1. Classification (NCBI taxonomy): domain Eukaryota; kingdom Metazoa; phylum Chordata; class Amphibia; order Anura; family Ranidae; genus Pelophylax; species Pelophylax lessonae. Next base: position 202,362,411 of record NC_138772.1, read on the forward strand.
AATGGATTCTAAACACTGTTCAGAAAGTGTATTCCCTACATCATGAGCTCATAAAATCTATAAAAGAATTGGCATCAGATGTTCTCTGTAAGAGAGGGTCAATGAGTTGGAACAAAAATAGCCTCTGATGATAAGACTCATGGCTCTGGAGGACAGACAAGCAATAATGGTAGATCATCAAGAGTAATTTGATATTAAGATTATTCTTGGTGTCCATTACTGACCTGGATAAATATCTTTATCTCTTTATGGAGTTTTCTCCTAGCTATCTGACTCCAGCCAAACTTCTACTCAATGGAATATTCCGGACGTTTTTTCTTTTTAATCACCCCAGGATTATCACCACTCGTTCTTCCACAAATGGCAATTGTTAACAGTGCCCCGTTTCACTTGTTGTGCAGCAATGATTACCTCCTTGGTTCTCCTTCTGCATAGTGCGGCCATCCTAACTATGTGCATGTGAAGCCTGCTGGGTCTCTCTTCCGGGATTAGGTGCAAGCTATCTACCTAGCATGCACCTCCCAATCTCGCGCATGAGCAGTGTGAAGCAAGCGCGCCCACTGCATTGGCCCGGTTTCCATAGCGATAACTCTATAACTCCTGTTTTGCTTTCCTCTGTGCCTCATCAGTTCCAGGTCTGACAAAAGTGGCGACGTACCACTATCCCTCCTTATGGTATTCAATCCAACAATCCTATTCCACATGCCGGATTCCATGTTCTTTGCCACTTCTACGATCGATCCAAGGTAACAAAAGCTTTTTTACCCCTCCTCATTAATGGTGCTTAAAGTGACATCTTTAAATGTGCACGGTCTCAACCACCCCACGAAAAGAACATCTATGTGGAAAGAAACTCTCACATTGGGCTACAAACTAATCTGTGTTCATGAAACGCATCTTTTAGCATCAACCACATCCGTCTTATCTCACAAAGACTTTCCGTACATTTTTCTGGCATCTGCTCAACACAAACAAAAAGGGGTCCTTATTTCAATCAAAAAGTCTGTGGCTTTCTCATTGCATGAAGCCATCTGCAACCCTGTGGGCAGGTATCTCATTCTCCTGTGCGAACTGAACAACAGACCCTTTACCATCATAAATGCATACACTCCCAACTCGCACCAAGCTCTTTCGAAAAATATCTGCACCCAGAAGGGGCTCCCTCATAGTATGCAGGGATTTTAATCTCACCGTCAATCCACAACAGGACATATCCTCTAAGCCTAAGCGACCACCTCCTGCACTTTAACCTCCATTTCACACTGAGAATGTTTTTGACATTTGGAGGTTTCAGCACGCCAAAGAACGAGATTACACTTTTCATTCTCTGTGTCATAATTCTTACTCAAGAATTGATATGATTCTAGTTGATAAGATTTTGCTCCAGACTATATCTTCTTCCACCATTCACAATATATCGTGGTCCGACCACGCTCCGATCTCTATATCATTTGTGGAAGAACATACACCCAGTCCCTCCTGCATATGGAGAGTTAACTCCCAAGTGTTCAATATACCCCAACATGTATCCGATATAGATAAACATCTTCAAGAATTCTTTTTTTTTTAAATCAGAAACCAAGTTTATTGAAGAAAACAAGAAATTACAGATTGCATACAGTTCACATCATTCCCAAATACAGGCACATCCATATAACTGAAACAACAACAATAACAAAATATATCCCCCCCCCCCGCTAGGAACTTCTCCCAGCAGAGAGGTAAAAGGTATATCACGGTCATCCAGTTCAAAGCCCCCTCCCCCAAACTCCAAAAATCCACATTCACTGCAGCAGTCGGTCCAAGACCAAATCCTTAGGAGCCAGGCCAGGAACTGCCAGCCACCCCCCCCCCCCATATCTTATCATATCTATGCAGGACTCCTCTGTGTTGGTAGATCAAGCGTTCACATCTCAAAGTATTACCCATTGCCTGTACCCACATCTCCAACGAAGGCGGAGATGGGGCAATCTAGTGCTGTAGAATAACCTTCCGGACCTGAAATAGGGACCTGGTAACTGCCCATCTAATATTAACATCTTGGGTGAAGTCCTCCACCACACCGAGAAGGCAGGGCTTTGGGTCCATCGGCACTGAAAGGGGATAGGCAGCAACAATGGTCCGAACCACCGCCGTCCAATACCTGTGGAGCTTAGGGCATCGCCATAGTAGATGAATGAGGTCACCATTGTCCCTGTGGCAACGAGTACACAGCGGGTCCGCTCGCAGACCCAACCTGTGCAAACGTGTCTGCGTGCGATGCACCCAGAGAATTATGTACAGTTATGAAAGTCTTTGCGTCACATTCAACGAGCAGTGTCGCACCGACTCCAATGCCTCCCCCCACTGGTCATCAGTAAGGTCGCCCACGTCAGCCTCCCACTGTACCCTAGCCGGACTAGGAAACCGTTCCAGGCATAATGGAAGCCCAGCTGATAGTATTACAGCAAAGGCTTCCAGTATGTCCACTCACCAGTACACATTAACAACAAAGAAAATGGCCACTGCCCCCACCTATAACTGGCCTTCAAGGCAAAGAACACATGGAAGGGCTCCACACATGAAACAAACAAAGGTAAAATACTATCAGCTGGGCTTCCATTATGCCCCCAATTACCTTTCAGAGGAGGGATGGGCCACCTCCAGGCTCACCTGCCCCCTATCTATCCATTCGCTTGCATGTGCTTCCACTGTGAAGGCTCTTATAAATTCATTAGAGTAGGACTGCAGGTAATACAGGGAGCCGTGGAGTGGCCCTGCAGCTTTCACATGCGTTTGCAAATGTGTGCTAACTAAACCCCTGTTTTGACGCAAACTGTTAGACAGGTTAATTTGGTTGGTAAGCAAACTGGCTGGCAGATTGAACTGGGAATTTTACCTTTGTTTGTTTCATGTGTGGAGCCCTTACATGTGTTCTTTGCCTTGAAGGCCAGTTATAGGTGGGGGCAGTGGCCATTTTCTTTGTTGTTAATGTGTACTGGTGAGTGGACATACTGGAAGCCTTTGCTGTAATACTATCATCTGGGCTTCCATTATGCCCCCAATTACCTTTCAGAGGAGGGATGGGCCACCTCCAGGCTCACCTGCCCCCTATCTATCCATTTGCTTGCATGTGCTTCCACTGTGAAGGCTCTTATAAATTCATTAGAGTAGGACTGCAGGTAATACAGGGAGCCGCGGAGTGGCCCTGCAGCTTTCACATGCGTTTGCAAATGAGTGCTAACTAAACCCCTGTTTTGACGCAAACTGTTAGACAGGTTAATTTGGTTGGTAAGCAAACTGGCTGGCAGATTGAACTGGGAATTTTACCTTTGTTTGTTTCATGTGTGGAGCCCTTCCATGTGTTCTTTGCCTTGAAGGCCAGTTATAGGTGGGGGCAGTGGCCATTTTCTTTGTTGTTAATGTGTACTGGTGAGTGGACATACTGGAAGCCTTTGCTGTAATACTATCAGCTGGGCTTCCATTATGCCCCCAATTACCTTTCAGAGGAGGGATGGGCCACCTCCAGGCTCACCTGCCCCCTATCTATCCATTCGCTTGCATGTGCTTCCACTGTGAAGGCTCTTATAAATTCATTAGAGTAGGACTGCAGGTAATACAGGGAGCCGTGGAGTGACCCTGCAGCTTTCACATGCGTTTGCAAATGTGTGCTAACTAAACCCCTGTTTTGACGCAAACTGTTAGACAGGTTCATTTGGTTGGTAAGCAAACTGGCTGGCAGATTGAACTGGGAATTTTACCTTTGTTTGTTTAATAACTCAATAACATAGTATAACACTCAGAAATAGATCCTTTGGTAGAATCAAAATGTCTCATTATATAAATTACCGGTGTCGGGGACAGGTCCGGAGACTGCAGAGAAGGCTGGGCTCCAATGGCATGCTGTAGCTGGAGGTAGAAGAACTGCATACTCCGGGGTATATCAAATCTGGCCTGCAGCTGCGCAAAGGTCAGCAACCTGCCATGATAAAACACCTGGCGAAGGTGGGTAAACACCCCCCCCCCCCCACGCCATAGAGCTTCACAGGGCAAATCTGCCAGTTCTGGATTTGTCAGATTACGCCATATCAGGCTGAACTCTGTGAAGCCAGTAACCCGCTGAAGTTGCTTCGCCTTAGCTCACACCTTATGCATCAATCTATACGTGGGGAAAAGCTTGTTCGATTTTGCCATTAACTGCGATTCCAGGGCCCCTGGAAGGTCATCAGCACCCACCGCCTGTAATATTACCACGAGCGTGGAGTCCCTCTTCCCCCCACCCCTGACACCAAGGGCTCCCAGCATGTGTTGCAACTGTGCTGCCAGGTAGTAAATCCAGGGGTTAGGGAATGCTAGCCCCCCATGATCTTTAGGGCGTTGTAATTGTTCCAGTTTAATCCTAGCTGTACCCGTCTTCCATAGCAGAGAGCGGAAGAGGGAGTTGACCAGCCTGAAAATCTTAAGAGGGATATCCACCGGGGTGTTATGAAGCAAATATAAGAGTTGGGGCATAAGAATCATTTTTACCAGGTTGGCCCTCCCCGCTACCGAGAGTCAAAGTTTGGACCATATTTCTATCTTATCTCTAAACCTCGTTAGGAGTGGGAAAATATTCAATCTACAGTATGCTGCGATATCCGCTGAAATAACAATGCCCAAATATTTGAACTGTTCCACCACCGGGACGGGGCAAAAGGTGGCCAATTGGGGGTCAAGTCCCTGGTCCAATGGCAACAGGGCCAATTTAGACCAATTAATGGTGAGGCCAGAGAACTCACCGAACGCTGCAATAATGTGCATCACCATCTGCAGGGACGGGCCAGTGTCGCCCAACAGCAGCATCATATCGTCAGCATAAAGCAATATCTTCTCATGTATAGTCCCATAGCGGAAGCCCACCACAGAATCATCGGCTCTAATGCGGACTGCCAGGGGCTCTATGGCCAGAGTGAACAGCAAGGGGGACAAGGGGCACCCCTGTCTGGTCCCTCTCCCTAGGTGAAACGGTAAGGACCGCTGACCTCCCTCCCTGATGACTGCCCGCGGGGCCCGATAGAGGAATCACACCCATGCAGTGAACGTGGGACCAAAACCAAACTTCTCCAGAACTGCCCATAAATACTCCCATTCCACGCTGTCAAAGGCTTTGTTAGCATCAAGAGATAGGAACAGAGATAGGAAGAGAGATGAACCCTGCCTGGTCACCGTGCACTATAGTGGCAACCACCTTGTTCAGGCGTTGGGCAAGAACTTTAGCCAAGATCTTGACGTCAGACTGCAATAGGGAAATCGGTCTATATTAATTAGGATCCATAGGGGGTTTATCAGGTTTCAAGAGCAGGATGACACTGGCTCCCGACATGGAAGGTGGCAACCCCCCACACCGGAGAGCCTCATTTAAGACCCTTAGCAGCCTAGGCATGAGAGCCTCAGAGTAGGTCTGGAAGACCTCCATAGGAAGGCTGTCATCGCCAGGTGCCTTAAAGGTAGGGAAAGAGCTGGCCGCCTTCTGAAGCTCCTCCACCGTAATGGGAGCATCCAATTTCAGTCTATGCGTAGCAGATAAAGTGGGGAGGTCAATCTCCTTTCAATAATTCTTTACATTGAACTCTCACTCAGTAGCTAAGCCCTTCATTGTATGGTGTGTCCACAAGGATTTTATAAGAGGCATTTTATTCCAATTGGGCTCACGCCTTAAGAGGCAGAGGACGCTGCGCCTTGACCAATTACTGAAGGAGATTCACGCTGTGGAGTTTATAAATAAAATTAAATCCTAACTATTCATACTCACAAACCCTCTCTAAATTATACTCCCATCTCCACCTCCTATTAATAGAGCAATACGACAAACATTTCAAAGCTCTTAAATTGTCACAATACTCATCCGGTAATAAAGCAGGGAAATTTTTAGCAAATTGCCTTAAGGCTAAGAAAACCCAAACTAAAATCACCTGTCTAATAGATACTCACTCAAAGCAGAAAATTGTAAATCCAGAAGAAATAACAGAGTCTTTTGCTTCGTACTATAACTCTCTAAATAACCTCAATGCTGATTCTCACACTCCCCAACCTCTTGACAATCACATTTACCTACCCTCACGAGTGCCCAATTGCAATAGTTAAATGCACCTATCACCTCTCAGGAGATTACTAAAGCAATCTGATCCCTTCCGAGTGGGAAATCTCTGGGACCTGATGGCTTATCAAACGCCTATTACAGGCAATTTTTTTCTACCCTTAGCCCCATTCTTTCTTTGGTGTTTGCAGCCACAGTGCCCTCTCCTCATTTCCTCCTGAGATGCTCAGAGCCCATATAGTAAAGATACCTAAGCCTGGTAAAGAACCTACCTCCCCAGCTAACTTTAGGCCAATCTCATTGCTAAACACTGATGTCAAGCTGTATGCAAAAATATTGGTGCGCAGATTGACTCCTATTCTTCCGGTTTTGATCAAACCAGACCAGTGGGCTTTATATCTGGACACCAAGCTTCAGATGCCACAAGAAGAGTCATTGATGTAGTAGCATCTTCGAAAACATCCTGGGGTCAGTCAGGTGCCTTCTCTGCTTTTATCCCCGGATGCGGAGAAGGCATTCCAACTCATCCACTGGCAATATATGCGGTAAACGCTACTTAAATTTGGCTTCATGGGACCCATATTTTCAGCTATACTGGCGTTATACTCTTCGCCTTCTGCAAGGGTGTATACCTCCAACATTCTTTCCCAACTATTCCCAACCTCCATTGGCACCCGCCAGGGAAGTCCGTTATCTCCATCTATTTTCAACCTTCTCATAGAACCCCTGGCAGAGGCCATCAGATTGTCCCCAAACATCCCAGGCTTTCAGATTAAACATACCACTCATACCATAAATTTATTCTCAGATGATATCATAATTTTCCTGACCAACCCAGAACCATCCCTTGCTGCTACCCATTCAATTCTCACAGAGTTTGTTTCTAGATTTAGGCATTAATCCCCCTCTTAGGAGCAAACTTAAACCTCCTATCCATACACCTGGAGTACTGATTGTATTCCCTACCTAGGTATTAAACTAGTAGCTAATGTAACAAAGTTAGCAGATGCCAACTAAGTGCCTCTCATTTCCAAACTAAACAAAGAAGATCAACGCATTTCCAAATTTGGACTATCATTGTTGGGCCGCCTCGCTTATTTCAAAATGTTACTGCTTCCCCAGATACTATATATTTTTAGAACTCTACCAATTCCAATAAAACGGGGACACCTGATGGCCCTAAACACTTTACTTAAACACTTCATTTGGAAATTCACAAGACCCAGGTGCAAACATACACAACTTGTAAAACACAGAAATGCAGAAGGCATGGGCACAATCGACCTCCAAGATTACTTTTTGGCGACACATCTAACTCAACTTAAACATTGGATCTCTCCTTCTTGCGGAATCCCATGGAGAGATATACAATCAACCTTCAACCCTACCAGCTCCCCTTGTAACTCCCTACCGATTGACACATGGTACCCTTACCCTTTAACCGCTTGCCGACCGCCGCAAGTACATATACTGCGGCGGTCAGCCTCGTGCAGGCAAAGTGACGTATGGGTACGTCACTTGCCTGCGAGCCAATAGGGGGCGAGCGCGCGCCGCCTGAGGCAGGCGCGCTACTGCCCCCGCTCGTTCACGGACACCCCCGCGCGTGTGCCCGGCAGACCCGATGTCCGCCAGTCACTCGCAATCGTCCGTTACAGAGGGAGAAAGGCAGGCAGCTAATGTAAACAAAGCCGCCTGTCATTCTCCCCTGTGTAAGAACAGAGATCATACGGTCCTGCTATGCAGGATCGTATATCTCTGTTGTTACACAACATGCCACATCCCTTCACAGTTAGAAGCAAGCCCCTAGGGACACACTTAACCCCTCCTTCTCCAATAAAGTTAACCCCTTCCCTGCCAGTGTCATTTTTACAGTAACAGTGCATATGTATAGCACTGATTACTGTAGTAATGTCACTGGTACCCCCAAAAATGTCAGTCAAGGGTCCGATCTGTCCGCCGCAATGTCGCAGTCCCGCAAAAAAAATTGCAGATCGCCGCCATTACTCGTTAAAAAAAAACAACAAAAATGACAAAAATCTTTCCCTTTGTTAGTAAACGCAATAACTTTTGCGCAAACCAACCAAAATACGCTTATTGCGATTTTTTTACCAGACATATGTAGCAGAAAACAAATTGGCCAAAAAAGTTAAAAAATTTTGATTTTTACATTTTTTTGGGGGGAATTTCATATAAAAAAATGTGAAAAATATTGTCGCTCTTTTTTTTTTATAGCGCATGATCAAAAAATCGCACAGGTGATCAAATACCACCAAAAGAAAGCTCTGTTTGTGGGAAAAAAGGACGTCAAATTCGTTTAGGTACAGCGTTGCACGACCGCGCAATTGTCCGTTAAAGTCACGCAGTGCCGAATCGCAAAAAAGGGCCTGGTCAGGAAGGGGGTAAAATCTTCCGGGGCTTAAGTGGTTAAAAAATCTTCCTGTTACAATTCAGGTCTCACTGATGGCACGGAGAGCATTTCATGCTTCAATTACATCATCATCTCCACACAAAACCCTTCTCCCCCCATTCCACCTACTGCCATATAATCTATTATCCCCAATGTATCCTTCAAACAGTGGTCAGATAAAGGGGTTATTTCCTTTACTAACCTACTTTCTCAACAATCTCCTAAACCTTTCTCCCAATTCCAACAGGAGTTCCAAATTCCCTCCACTGACCATTATTTATATCTCCAACTCTCCCATTTCCCAAAATCATTAACCTCCCCTGAAATATACAGTATGTTCCTACAAAAGGTTAGCAATTTCTTCAGAACATATCACCTACCACTAAAGGCATCTCACTCTACAATCTCTTCCAAAACAAACTCTCCTTCCACAAATCCACTCCGTATCTGAAATGGGAAGTGAATTTAACAGAGACTTTCACTCCCAAACAGTGGCAGCTTGCCTTTAGAGCCATCTTCCAGTCTTCCAGATGTGTAAATCATTGGAAGTTATCACAAAAGATTGCTCTTAGGTGGTATCTTACCCCCTATAGAATATTTTAATTCCTTCCGTCCCAATCTCCCTTACGCTGGGGAGGCTGCTGTTCGGTAGGCCAACCTATGCATATTTTTTGGTCCTGCAAGAATCTAACAAGCTTCTGGAACAAGATATTTACTACAACCTCAGACATTTCTGGGATCCTTACTGTGCCCTTTCCAGCATTGGCGATCCTAAATATAGGCATAGATCGATTCCCACCTGAATGCCAAACAATTGTTACCCATCTGCAGGGGCGGACTGACCATACGGGCATTTAGGGCATTTAGGGCCCTAAACAGTAGGGGGCCCCATGACGCTCGCCATCTTACTATATTCAGGGAAGCTGTCAGCATGGTAGTGAAGCTGAGTATAACACGGATGGACTATTTGGTGTGAGCTGGAGCAGGCACGGGGCAGAGGAACACACAGCAGCTCTGTGCTCCGAGGTTGTGTTACACTTTGAGCAATGGGAGAGTAAGAACAGCATCTGATGTGGGAGTGCAGAGACAGTATTTCAGATTTGATGGACCAGCAAGCTGGAAGTAGAATTGAAAGTTGGTAAAGCTCTCTGCTCTCTGTATGACAGCTCTGACTTGCTGACATCCGTGGAAGAGCCCTGAGTGTTAACCATTGCTTATCTGCTGCAAGGAAATGCTACACTGCTGCTATCCTCTGTTCTTGCATTAAAGCATATGTAAAGTGAGATTGCCTCTGCTCACTGATTTTCTTATACTGAGCATAAAAAGCTGACTTGCTATATGCTTGCTGACAGAGGCGTAACTAGAACTTTCAGGGCCCCAGTGCAAGAACCCATGGGGTCCCCCTGACCCCCAGCCTGGGCCCATCCCACTGATTCCTGAGGCCATTTGCTCCTATTTCAGGTTTCTTTATTACAATCCAACAGCAGGACCTTTTCACATGTTCTGTAGCGGATCTCCTTCCTGCTGTTTTGGTCCTCCCCACGGTAGCAAAACACCAGAGCCTGGTCGCATATGCGACCTTTGCAACCCTGGTAGTGTCAGTCAGTAGGGCAATGGATCGTGTCAGTAAGGCCGTGGACAGTGTCAGTAGGTCAGAGGATGTGTCAGTAGGGCAGAGGATGGTGTCAGTAGAACAGATGACAGTCAGTAGAGCAGAGGATGGTGTCAGTAGAGCAGACGACAGAGTCAGTAGAGCAGTGGATGGTATCAGTAGAACAGATGACAGTCAGTAGAGCAGAGGATGGTGTCAGTAGAGCAGAGGATGGTGTCAGTAGAGCAGACGACAGAGTCAGTAGAGCAGTGGATGGTATCAGTAGAGCAGTGGATAGTGTCAGTAGAGCAGTGGATAGTGTCAGCAGAGCAGTGGATGGTGTCAGTAGAGCAGTGGTTGGTGTTAGTAGGGCAGTGGAAGGTGTTAGTAGGGCGGTAGACGGTGTCAGTAGGGCAGTGGAAGGTGTCAGTAGGGCAGTGGATGGAGTCAGTAGAGCAGTGGAGGGTGTTAGTAGAGCAGTGGACGGTGTCAGTAGGGCAGTGGACGGTGTCAGTAGGGCAGTTGACGGTGTCAGTAGGGCAGTGGAAGGTGCCAGTAGGGCAGTGGATGGGGTCAGTAGTTTTTATTTTTGTTAATTTTTTTACCAATTTATTTTATTATTTTGTTTTACAATTTTATTTTTTTTTATTACTTTATACAACTTTTTTTAGGATCCCAGTTGGTAGGCTTTGGTGATATACCAGGGTTCTAAACAGACCTCTAATCTTTCACCTTGGAGAGAAAGAAAGAAAGAAAGAAAGAAAGAAAGAAAGAAAGAAAGAAAGAAAGAAAGAAAGAAAGAAAGAAAGAAAGAAAGAAAGAAAGAAAGAAAGAAAGAAAGAAAGAAAGAAAGAAAGAAAGAAAGAAAGAAAGAAAGAAAGAAAGAAAGAAAGAAAGAAAGAAAGAAAGAAAGAAAGATTGAGGACACAGTCAGGGCTGGTGCAAGAATTCTTGACACCCTAGGCGAAACCACATTTTGCCGCCCCCCCATTGGCTCTGCCCCTAACTCCACCCATGTATACAGTGGCAGGGGTGAAGTTTTTTTGTGGCGCTTCTCTACCTATTTCTTCAGCCGTGGTCCCCAGGCCTCCACCTGCTCTTCTGGGCCCAGACTGAAGACAAATAATGGCAACACCGGCTCGCTTCCTCACGCCAGCTGTGGTCTGCAGGTATACAGACAAGCTAGGGAGGTATACGGACAGGCTAGGGAAGTATACGGACAGGCTAGGGTAGTATACAGACAGGCTAGGGTAGTATACAGACAGGCTAGGGTAGTATACGGACAGGCTAGGGTGGTATACAGACAGGCTAGGGTGGTAAGCGGACAGGCTGGGGAGGTATACGGACAGGCTGGGGTGGTATGCGGACAGGCTGGGGTGGTATACGGACAGGCTGGGGATGTATACGGACAGGCTGGGGTGGTATACGGACAGGCTGGGGATGTATATGGACAGGCTGGGGTGGTATGCGGACAGGCTGGGGTGGTATGCGGATAGGCTAGGGATGTATACGGACAGGCTGGGGTGGTATGCGGACAGGCTAGGGTGGTATGCGTACAGGCTGGGGTGGTATACGGACAGGCTGGGGTGGTATGCGAACCAGCTGGGGTGGTATACGGACAAGCTGGGGTGGTATACGGACAGGCTGGGGTGGTATGCGGACAGGCTGGGGTGGTATGCAGACAGGCTGGGGTGGTATGCGGACAGGCTGGGGTGGTATGTGGACAGGCTGGGGTGATATGCGGACATGCTGGGGTGGTATACGGACAGGCTGGGGTGGTATATGGACAGGCTGGGGATGTATAAAGACAGGCTGGGGATGTATACGGACAGGCTGGGGTGGTATACGGACAGGATGGGGTGGTATGCGGACAGGAGGGGGATGTATACGGACAGGCTGGGGTGGTATACGGACAGGCTGGGGATGTATACGGACAGGCTGGGGATGTATACGGACAGGCTGGGGTGGTATGTGGACAGGCTGGGGATGTTTACGGGCAGGCTGGGGTGGTATACGGACAGGCTGGGGATGTATACAGACTGGCTGGGGATGTATACGGACAGGCTGGGGTGGTATGCGGACAGGCTGGGGTGGTATGCCGTCTGGCTGGGGTGGTATACGGACAGGCTGGGGATGTACACAGACAGGCTGGGGATGTACACAGACAGGCTGGGGTGGTATGCGGATAGGCTGGGGATGTATACGGAAAGGCTGGGGATGTATACGGAAAGGCTGGGGATGTATACGGACAGGCTGGGGTGGTATACGGACAGGCTGGGGTGGTATGCGAACAAGCTGGGGTGGTATACGGACAAGCTGGGGTGGTATACGGACAGGCTGGGGTGGTATGCGGACAAGCTGGGGTGGTATGCGGACAGGCTGGGGTGGTATACGGACAGGCTGGGGATGTATATGGACAGGCTGGGGATGTATACGGACAGGCTGGGGTGGTATGTTGACAGGCTGGGGATGTTTACGGGCAGGTTGGGGTGGTATACGGACAGGCTGGGGATGTATACAGACTGGCTGGGGATGTATACGGACAGGCTGGGGTGGTATGCGGACAGGCTGGGGTGGTATGCGGACAGGCTGGGGTGGTATGCCGTCTGGCTGGGGTGGTATACGGACAGGCTTGGGATGTACACAGACAGGCTGGGGATGTATACGGACAGCAGGGGTGGTATGCGGATAGGCTGGGGATGTATACGGAAAGGCTGGGGATGTATACGGACAGGCTGGGGATGTATACGGACAGGCTGGGGATGTTTACAGACTGGCTGGGGATGTATGTGGACAGGCTGGGGTGGTATACAGAAAAGCTGGGGTAGTATACGGACAGGCTGGGGTAGTATACGAACAGGCTGGGGATGTATACGGATAGGCTGGGGATGTATACGGACAGGCTGGGGATGTGTATGGAAGGCTTCCCCTATGTTGTTCCATAATCAGAGTATATTCCTGTGTTCAGGGGATTTCTATGGTATTCTACATATAATAATAAACACACACACAGTTCCATGTTGGACTGTCACAACAAACAGGTGACTGCTTCTGCCAATCAGGTCTCCTCTGCCCTATGACCCCCACTACAGAGCCCAGGAGGTACTTCTCCCTTCTGCCCCTCATCACCTCCCCTCCAGGCTAATCTCCCAAGACAGGTCCCACTCACGTTCCATGAAGGAGGCTGCATCCCGGCCGCTTCCTTACTCTGTTCGGAGCTGACAGCACACAAGGTAGCAGCAGCCTGGAACTCGGATCACCTCTGCCAGCTCTCCACCCCATCACGTGCACAGCCCCGCCCCAACTGGTGAGCCACACCACCAACCTCCGCCTCTAATACCTAGCAACACACAGCTCTGGCAGCTTTTTAAAGAGACGGCAGTGGGGCCGGGAGACTGGAGTGTCACATGAAAGAGCACTGACAGCACGCGCCCAGCAGTCCTTCTGCCCGGTGGGGGGGGGGGGGGGGTAGCGCGGGGACGAAGCCCCTGACTGATGTGCGCTCTAGGCCGGCACCTACCTATAAGAAATGATAACACAAATGTGTTGTTCTCCTCTAGAGGGGGGGATTTGCCTATAGGTAGCGCCGGCCCTGGACTCAGCCCTCCTTACAGTTTAGCTGCTGCTAGACGGTGACACACTGCTTTTCTTTTTTTTTTTGCTTTTCTTATATTGCTGCTTTAAAGGATTTGTGAAAAGTGCAATATGTAGGTGGGGCTTTGTGTGGGTGTGGCTTGAGTGTGGATGGGGACACAGGGGGCCCCATGATCTCCTATTGCCCGGGGGCCCCATGAGTTGTCAGTCCGCCCCTGCCCATCTGCTGTTAGCAGCCAAATCGCTTATAACCAGAAGATGGAAAACAAACCTATCACCCAATGCGTCAGACGTGTTAGATATAATAAACATAATTACTTATATGAAAGCTGGCCTGCATATAAACACGGAGGCAAACAACTATTTGACCACCTGGAGCCTATGGAATCTATGGATTAAGAACCACTGAACGTATTTTAATATGCTAATGTACATGTCACTCTTTCTAAATACTAATCTCAATGTCTCAATTCTTTATACAATTCCTGATATAACAGGTTAGATCAGACCATGTCCTTTTACTGTATTCCCTGTTAATTTTTACATTTTGTTTTACTTTGCTCATTATATTTCGAAGATGCAATTTGTTTTTGACTTGATACTACTGTTACAATAACCCCCCCCCCCCCCCTTAGGGGCTTGTTCCTTTTTTTGCTTAACTTGTTGTATTTCTACAATACCCTTGTAGCACCCTTCTAGGTAGGTGCTAGGAAAAAGCATATGGGTGGCCCTGTCTGCATATCAGGAGGGCCTAATTAATATGCTAGGCTGTCATGTGTTTCCCAGGGTGTCTGTTGGGTCTGGGCAGCCTCCCCACTATGTCCAATGAGGGCTCTCATTGGACAGTGGAGGAAACCTAGCCAATAGTACACCAGGGCTTGTATCCATCTCAGAGGGCAGAATCTGCCACAAAGCATCCTGGGAGAGGATATAAGTCTGAGGGGAGCACATGACGCAGTGTCTTTAGGGGGAAGCAGAGTCCCAGGAGGAGGGTGACGGCTGTCTCTTCTCCTGTCAGCGTAAGTGAGAGTGTCCTGGGCGGTCAACCTAAAGGACAAAGGTTGAGCTGGGCTGCAGAGAGGGATCCAGAGTGCTGTGGACCGAGTGGAGCTGCTGGGCAGAAGTTTTGAGGAAAACAGTATCGTGAGTACTTGGGACTGCCTAGGGGTCTGTCTAGGAGAGGGGACCACTCCAAAAGGTCAAGGGGATCCAGGAGCCAGCTAACCTGAGGAGAAGGATTAGAAAAAGGAGGTGCCAGTGTGAAGCCCTGAAGAAAATAGAGAGAAAGGGGGTGCCAGTGTGGGCCCTGAAGTGTTTAGCAGCGCAGCAGTACAAGTAGCTACCTCAGCAAGGAGTGCTTAGGGAGCAAACGGTAGGACTTCTTTAAGAGAGAAAGCAGTCCAAAATCAGTATGGAGTTAACAGGCAGCAAGCCAGCGTTAACCAGCGTTAACCGGCATCTAGTCAGTGTCAAGTCAGTGTCAAGAAGCGTTTCCAGTTGTCCCTAGAAAGTTGTGCATAGAGGCAATAGGAAAACCCTCCCCCGATTATCTCAGATGCAGAGATGGATGCAGCGAAAGGTGGCAATGGAGTACGGATACGATTATCCATATGCTCCCAGGGAGGTCATGATACTTATTGAAGAGAAAAGGGACTTTTGGTGTGACTAAGCCATATGGGACTTTCTTTTTGTCCCCAAGCCTTTTCGAGATTCACCCAGGACTGACCTCAAGGAGAAATTCGATGCAATAAAAACACAGTGGCTGTATGGACGATCCATCTACATTGACAGGGTGGAAGTTCGCCATCCAGACGGATCGGGTCAGGCTTGGTCCATCCGAGTGCGAGACAGCCAGGGTTCCCTTGTTAGGGTCCCCCACCCAGAATACTATAGCTGATTGGATTCCTTCAGTTGCAAGACTGTGCATTTAAAGCTAACTTGCCATCACAAAGAAAAAAAAAATAATGCTGAATTTTACAGTTACTGTTTCTGTTAAAGTTGCTACTTTATTCTACAGACCCCCTTGGGCCATCGGGCCAGGGTCCTAATGAGGAATTCTAACTTTGCAATATCCCTTGGGCCAACGGGCCAGGATCTTTGGATTACAATTGTTGCTTAGAAAAGAACTGAATTAAAACTGGTGACTGTCGCAGTGATGGGCAGTGCATCCAGGAAGCTTGGTGGGGGGTGTTCTGAAAGACACCTTAGATTTCCCTGACTCAGCAGGACTGCAGGCCACTCAGGCTCCAGTGGTTTGCCCTGTTTCCAAGGAGGAGAAGTGTCTTGAGTGGCAGCAGGAAAATGCTGTATTTATCTTCTTCAAGGACTCTGCATAGGTAATCAGTGGTAGGGAACAGATTCCCCCAGTAGGAAGGGGAGGATTGGATCCGGCATGTCAAGCACTAAATAGCAGAGGAGTCAGGGAATGGAGTGAGAAGGTCGCACCTGCGGGGAGGGTCTTTTCACTCAGCAATTCAGATAGCTAGTTCTGTAATGGATGTGTATGCATTGTGACTAACCTTTTATTTCTCTACAGGTGGGTTCACAGTAGAGACAGATAGTCAGGAAATGTATGTTTGCCTAAAATCTACACCAAGCAGATTTGTTTGGTGGGGGGGTGTATCCTTTCATGCACCCAAAATGATTTGTATATTTGTACTGCATAAAGATGTCTATATATTTTTTTTTCACGTAAATTATTTGTACATTTGTTTCTTCCCTTTTTTCCCCTTTCCAAGTTTGTGGTATACTCCAGATTTTTTTTGGCAATTTTCATAGGAGGCAGCTGCCTCAGAGCCAATGGGGACATGGCTCATTTTTGGTGGGGGTGGATGTAGCACCCTCCTAGGTAGGTGCTAGGAAGAAGCATATGGGTGGCCCTGTCTGCATATCAGGAGGGCCTGATTAATTTGTTAGGCTGTCATGTGTTTCCCAGGGTGTCTGTTGGGTCTGGGGAGTCTCCCCACTATGTCCAATGAGGGCTCTCATTGGACAGTGGAGGAAACCTAGCCAATAGTACACCAGGGCTTGTATCCATCTCAGAGGGCAGAATCTGCCACAAAGCATCCTGGGAGAGGATATAAGTCTGAGGGGAGCACATGACGCAGTGTCTTTAGCGAGAAGAGTCCCAGGAGGAGGGTGATGGCTGTCTCTCCTCCTGTCAGCGCAAGTGAGAGTGTCCTGGGCAGTCGGCCTAGAGGACAAAGGTTGGGCCGGGCTGCAGAGAAGGATCCAGAATGCTGTGGACCGAGTGGAGCTGCTGGGCAGAGGTTTCGAGGAAAATAGTATCGTGAGTATTTGGTACTGCCCAGGGATCTGCCTAGGAGAGGGGACCACTTCAGAAGGTCTAGGGGATCCAGGAGCCAGCTAACCTGAGGAGAAGGATTAGAGAAAGGGGGTGCCAGTGCAAAGCCCTGAAGATAATAGAGAGAAAGGGGGTGTCGGTGTGGGCCCTGAAGTGTTTAGCAGCGCAGCAGCAGTACAGGTAGCTACCTCAGCAAGGAGTGCTTTGGGAGCTAATGGAAGGACTTCTTTAAGAGAGAAAGCAGTCCAAAATCAGTATGGAGTTAACAGGCAGCAAGCCAGCATTGACCGGCATCTAGTCAGCGTCAAGTCAGCATCAAGAAGCGTTTCCAGTTGTCCCTAGAAAGTTGTGCATAGTTGAGCCAGAGGAGTATCCCACTCATTCCCTTCTCCCATCCAAGTTCTCAAATAAACAAAAAAAACCAAAGATACTGGACTAATCATTGTCTCAGCACTCACACTTAAAGGGAGCATGCACAAGGGTACTTTTGTTGCACCCGGTGGCCCAGGGGGACCCATATCCAGCACAACTGCTGGGAATCCTGCTACACCCTTATGAACAATAAAAAAATAATACCAGGTTTAACTTTTGCTTGAAACTCCACCCTAAAGCTTACTATCATTGACTACAAAATGTACCAATGTTTCAAATAGAATTTTAGTTATGTCAAAAAGTTATCCTTTATCAATGATGAAACTGGTGAGTACTCGCGCCTAAGGTGCAATAGTGTATCCGGGAAGCAGCAAGTAGTCAAGTGCACTATATATATAGTGATCTATGCATGTGAAATAAGAAAAAAATACTGCGCTACCCTTGTGCAATATATGAAACAATATTCTGATGTGCGATGATTTGTGACATATATCAAATGCTAGAAACCATATTCAATATACAAAATGCAAAAGGTGCACGTGCAAACGTGTATACATGCGACAATATATATTGCTATATATCGTATATATAAATGAATAAATAATAATAAATATAATTATAATGGGTGACTGTCCATAAATTAATGAAGAAAAGGTGCAAAAGTGCTGAATAAAGTCTCTTCAGTGAGGTATACAATGGTTGATAAACTTCAGTGACCCTCCGTTCCACCGCTCTGTGCCCCAAGGTAAGGTAGCTCACTTACCAGAAGTTGTGGATTCTTATGGCGTACGCCAAAAAGAATCTATATGCGCTTGTTTGTGTTGTTCCTCTTTGCAACTGGACGAACTCCGTGAAGTGCTGGTATGCTGGTATGCTCAGAATAGAAGAAAAGAGAGGCTCCTCATAGTGTAAAAGGTAACGACCTTTATTTGTGCAATTCACACGAACACAATAAAACCGCAATCTTCATATAAAAGCATCCATTAAAAGTCCATAAAATCACTGCAGCATTAAAACTTCCATCACTCCAAACTACAAATACGTGGGTGTCACAGCAGAGATAAAACAGTGTGTAAACCAAAAAGGTAAAAGTGTTCCACCGCTATTGAGCTCCTGTGTAGCCTCGCGGCTCGTGTAACAGGACGCTGGTGCTCACCGCTAGCTGCTCCGTACCCGGAAGCGGGGCCTTGGATACAAAATGCAAAAGGTGCAAAAGGTGCACGTGCAAACGTGTATACATGCGACAATATATATTGCTATATATCGTATATATAAATGAATAAATAATAATAAATATAATTATAATGGGTGACTGTCCATAAATTAATGAAGAAAAGGTGCAAAAGTGCTGAATAAAGTCTCTTCAGTGAGGTATACAATGGGTGATAAACTTCAGTGACCCTCCGTTCCACCGCTCTGTGCCCCAAGGTAAGGTAGCTCACTTACCAGAAGTTGTGGATTCTTATGGCGTACGCCAAAAAGAATCTATATGCGCTTGTTTGTGTTGTTCCTCTTTGCAACTGGACGAACTCCGTGAAGTGCTGGTATGCTGGTATGCTCAGAATAGAAGAAAAGAGAGGCTCCTCATAGTGTAAAAGGTAACGACCTTTATTTGTGCAATTCACACGAACACAATAAAACCGCAATCTTCATATAAAAGCATCCATTAAAAGTCCATAAAATCACTGCAGCATTAAAACTTCCATCACTCCAAACTACAAATACGTGGGTGTCACAGCAGAGATAAAACAGTGTGTAAACCAAAAAGGTAAAAGTGTTCCACCGCTATTGAGCTCCTGTGTAGCCTCGCGGCTCGTGTAACAGGACGCTGGTGCTCACCGCTAGCTGCTCCGTACCTGTAAGCGGGGCCTTGGTGTGCGTTCCAGCTGTTTACTCAAAGCGAGGCAACGTGCGTACCAACTTGACGCGTTTCGTCAGAGATGTGACGTCTTCGGAAGTGGTACGTACGTTGCGTGTCAGCTTGGTTATATGCAGAAGGATTAATCGGGACCCGCCTTTCATCCCGCCCTTGTAACCAACTTAATTCATACGGACCGGAAGCAATTCGTTGAGTCGGCGATCTGATCTTTTTATGATAAATGCATAACATACCAAGTCCTGAATATCACTATTTCAGTTCAATAGGTCTCCTTGATGGAGTCAAATGGAATTTATGGCATATAAATATGTACTGTCCCCTGTGGGTATAAATAAATGGTTCCGGGGTGATACAAATTGCATCTATATAATTACAAAAGGTGTTTAATTTGTTATATTATTATAAAGGCCATCCATTATATACTAATTAAATACAGATCAGATGTGAAACCAAATGAGTTGATTCCGTTAACACATATTTCATAAATTTTTTAACATCACACCCTAAATGTTATATGGGCTTTAGCTGGCCCTACTCTTAATAGATACTGATAATGTGTGGATGGTTGACCCTTATGTCCTGGTTCCCACATCTGACTAAACCCGTAGCCACCTCATTAGTATGTGATTATATATATATTGATAGACATTAAATATATGTTGATTACACTATTGTAGGATATATAACTTAATTGTTAAAGGTAATAGTGAAGGAGTGTCTATCACCTACTTGCCCTATCCATGATTAAAAATTAGAAATGAAACAATGTCAAGGTCTTTGTTCATTCCGTCAGGTTGTAATGTACCTAATTCGCATATCCAAAATGTCTCATTTTTTGATATGGCTATTTTCATGTCTCCCCCTCTCCAGTGGGGGTCTACTATGTCTATGCCACAAAAACGGAGTAGGGTGGGGTCCCTATTATGGTGAGTCCTAAAGTGCATGGAAAGAGTATGTTTCTTAAAGCCCTTTCTAATGTTATTAAGGTGTTCCCCTATTCTTATACTCAGTTTTCTTGTAGTGCGGCCCACATACTGTAGGCCGCATGGACAAGTTGCTAGATACGTTATGTGGGTGCTGGAGCATGTAATCAGTTTTTTGATCTGATATTCCTTGGACGTGGTGTGGGATATGAAAGAAGTTTGTTTTCTAGTTTTTGTTTTAACTGTATTACATGCTTTACATTTTTTACAGGCGTAGAAACCCTTAAAGTCCAGAAAGGATGACATCATCCTCTTCGGGGGATCAGGGATATTGTGAGCTAATCTATCTCTCAAGTTGGGTACTCTACGGTATATGAAGAGTGGCTTGGGAGGTAGAATGGTTTTGAGGGCCCCATCCCTCATAAGCATGTGCCAATGTTGTTTAATCACTTTCTCAAATTGTCTATGGTTTCTGTGGTATTGTGTGATAAAGGCTAAATTAAAGTGGCTGGTGCTCTGGTCTTTATTCTTATTTTTGTCCTCCAGTAAGGTTTTTCTATCCACAGTTTTGATGTGATCTCGTAATGTGACTAACTTTTGTGTATCATATCCCTTATCTGTGAATCTGTCTATCAAAGTGTTAGTTTGCTCATCATAGTCTCTATCATCCTTACAATTTCTCCTCATTCTTAACATTTGTTCTTAACATTTGTAGGCCGGGTAGGATTGAGCTAGAGGTTGTAGGTAGAAATCTAAGTACTCACCTATTCTAGAAAAAATGGAATTAATTCCACTAATAATAGGTCTGCCCGGTGGGGCTGTGGTACTTTTATGCACTTTCGGGACTTGGTATATAATGGGGAGTCTGGGGTGATCTGGAATGAGGTATCTGTATTCTTTTTTGTTTAATATACCTCTTTTATGTGCCTTTTTCAATAACAATTTAACTTTGCTTCTATACTTATTTGTAGGGTTATTCTTTAATTTCTCATAAGTAGATATGTCCTGCACCAGTCTGTTTAATTCCTGCTTATACATTTCTTTACTTAGTATAACTATCCCCCATCCCTTGTCCGCAGGGCGGATGACTATGTTTTTCCTTTTTTTCTATTAGTTTGATGCCTTCCCATATATCTTTCTTTTGTCTTCCTTTGTTTGTGGTCACGTCCTTTAAATCTTGGGCTACCATATTTTTGAATGTATCCGTATAGTGATTATTTAGGGGTTTAGGGTTAAAGGTCGATTTATTTTTAAAATTACTATGTTTAAAATCATTAGAGGTGGCTGACGTTAGGTTTTTATCTAAAATTGCATCATTTTCTTTTTGGTGGTAGTGTTTTTTTATATTTATTTTTCTTATAAACTTTTGCAATTCTATAAAAGTTTGGAATTCATTAAATTTGTTGTCTGGGGCGAACTTAAGTCCTTGGTCCAGGACTATAAGTTCTTCCTCTGTAAAGGTTTCACTGGTCAGGTTATAAATCCCCTGGCCTAGTGATCTCTTTTTCTTTTTGAGGCGGTCCCCTCTACACCCTCTCCTTCTCTGTCCCCCCTTCCCTTCCATATTCTGGTTGTGGGGGTGGTGGAGGTGGTGGTGGGTGCTGGTAGGGGTATGGTTGGTACCAGGGTTTCCCCCTTCCCCCCTTCCCCTTCCACGGTTGTAAGGGTTCCATCCTCTGTTCCCCTGTAATATTGTGGGGGGTCCTGGTAGGTTGCCATATCCCCTGTGTTGAAAATCCCGTGGGTAGGATTGATTGGGGTAATTAGGTTGGTGGTGGTTCCCCTGTCCATTATCCCTATACTGAGAGCTATTGTAATAGGTGGTAGGTGGGTGTTTGAGTGTTCCTGCCGGGTGGGGACCTCCAGGTGTGTTGTTTTTCTTCTGAATACCTGGCTGTGTAGGCCTCAGCGGGGTATTAATTATTCCTTCGTGTTGGTCCTGCTGTTCTCTAGCTGGGGATGAATCCCTGGAGGTAACCTCTGGTGCCTCCTGTAATTCCTGCCACTTGTAAACCAATTTGTTTTCATAGTCCTTAATATCTCTTTGGTATTTTTTTCCCTTTTTGTTTTGTGTGTCCCTGTCCAGTTTGTCTAAAAATCCTTTAAGGTGTTTGTATCTCTCTTTGTATTCCATGGATTGCGCATAAGGTTCTAGTTTACTTTTTATGGTTTTTATTTTTTCTTTAATGCCTCCTAATTTTTTCTTTCGTCTGGTTACTATTAGTTCTAGAAGTTTGGTCTCGCTATCTTTAAAGAAGTTATACCATTCTTCTTCTAATTTTTTATCCTCTATACCATCGTTAGGGGCTAAATCCCACCTCAGTCTCCTGGGTGTGATATATTCCTTGATATACTTTTCTAAGGTGGTGATGTCCCACCAAGTGCGGATCTGTTTGTCCATATTGTTTTTCAATACTTTGAACAATTGTTCCAAGTTAGGTGTTTTGGTTTCTGTATGTCCTCCTGAAAATAGTAAGTCTACATCTATCTTTTTATTGTCAGCGTATTCGAATATATCATATAAATCCATGGCTGCGTGTAACAAATATCCACCGAAGTGGGCTATATGGCAATGATGAAACTGGTGAGTACTCGTGCCTAAGGTGCAATAGTGTATCCGGGAAGCAGCAAGTAGTCAAGTGCACTATATACAGTATATAGTGATCTATGCATGTGAAATAAGAAAAAAATACTGCGCTACCCTTGTGCAATATATGAAACAATATTCTGATGTGCGATGATTTGTGACATATATCAAATATGAATCCATAAGAATCCACAACTTCTGGTAAGTCAGCTACCTTACCTTGGGGCACAGAGCGGTGGAACGGAGGGTCACTGAAGTTTATCACCCATTGTATACCTCACTGAAGAGACTTTATTCAGCACTTTTGCACCTTTTCTTCATTAATTTATGGACAGTCACCCATTATAATTATATTTATTATTATTTATTCATTTATATATACGATATATAGCAATATACATTGTCGCATGTATACACGTTTGCATGTGCACCTTTTGCATTTTGTATATTGAATATGGTTTCTAGCATTTGATATATGTCACAAATCATCGCACATCAGAATATTGTTTCATATATTGCACAAGGGTAGCGCAGTATTTTTTTCTTATTTCACATCCTTTATTAATATTTAGGTATTATTTAGTTATTAAGTTTAAGGCCTCATTCACACTGCATTTTGCAAACTGTTATTTTATAGGCATTTAGTGTTTTTTCCTAAAGCCCCTGAACGCCCCCCTATATTACCCTATGTGTCCATGTATACACAGGTTTTTAGAGGCAGAAATCTGAATGCACCAAAACCGCGTTCAGAGGAGAAACTCTTGGGCATAAGAAAACATAAAACGCAGCTGTACAAATACACCGCCAAGTTTGAGACCAGTCTCATTCTAGATATGTGGACCACATAGCTAAAATGTATCTGGGACGAAATTGGACAGAGCCTGACTGAGGATTGGGATGGTCTTAAAGTGTTACTAAACCCACATCAGTAAAATCTGTCTGTATATGCAGTAAAGAATGCTTGTTATACTCACTATAGAACCTAAGGGGTAATCCTCCGCATGGTGTAATAAGGCTGTTTGAGTCTGTCCCTCTGATCATCTGCTGATAGCACAGAGCCCTAGGAGGCACTCTGCACATGTTCAGTTAGCTGTGTATTGCTAGAAAGTTTTTATTTTTTTTTATTTGGGAGGGTGCGTGTGATCAGCACAGGGCCAATCAGCACTGTCCAGGCAGAGGTCATGCAGCCTCATAGGACAGCCAAAGCAGAATGAAAGCTCCTCCTACAAGATTTAATCAGACACTTATAGAAGTCACAAGACTGCTATATACTGCTGATGAGAAAGGGTATTTAGGAGTTTATGTTTGCTAAAACAACTGCATTTCCTTGTTCTTTGTACTGTGGGAAACCAAATATAGTGAATGCAGGGTCCTGGGTTTAGTAACACTTTAAGAGCAGGCAGAAGAAGGATCTACGTAAGCGCATTTGTCGGCATGATTCTATGTTTATGTAAATTTTTTATAGTATGAATGCTTATGTACTCTTTTTTGTGTTTTTTTTTTCTGTTGACATCTTCCAGAATCAGCGGAAGTCCCTGCGTGACGGCATTCGTAGAGATTTAAATAAAGAAATGGAAGCACAGTGGGGTGGAGCCCCAAGCATACAAAGGCAACACCCTATGGCTGCGGAGCTTAGTTTCCTGAGGGAATGTTTTTTTGGTTTTTTTTACATTTTAATTCTTTGATTACCTTTTGATAAGAACAATTTATTTTTTTTCAAGAAATGTTTTTAATTTTACATTTTTGTTAAAAACCAATTAAAAAAACATTTACACTTTTTTTAAATTTTTTCTTTTTATCTATTTTTTGTAAATGTTTTTTTTTTTTCTTTTTATTTGTAATGTAATTTACTCTTTTTAGTACAACATCCAACTTGCCAGTACATCAGCCAAAGGCAGAGGAGAAAAATATGGAAGAGGAGGCTAGTGCCTTAAACCCAGCCACAACCACAACCACACCAATGTGGTTCATTGATGTACCGTAATAGCATCTATATTAATACACCAATGTGAATGATATTACACCGATGAACCACATATGTTGTACCATTGTTATTGTATATGAAAGTCACAGAGCCTGATCATGGGTTTGAATTTATCACTACTATCTATGATCATAGGATTGCACTTACACGTTGTGTTTTGGACTTTATTATTATTTTTTTCACATACTGTTAGGTTTTGAAAATTGTTTAATCTTTTTATTAAGTGTAAAGCACTGTGCCCCTTTGTTCTATCGGGGGCTTTATGATATTCAACATCTTTCAGAGGTTGTGGATGTGCTCATTGTTAGCATGAGCAAGGAAGGCATTACCACACAAGCAGAGGAGAGAATAATTGAGCTACTTAGGGCTATCAGGCAAGAGAGAAAATGATGTTTTCCTCGACCTGAATAATCCCTAAGTGACATTCTGCTGTAGCTTATATATGCTTCTTGGGGAGCTTGATGTGGGTCGGGAGAAGCAAAGCATAGAAAACATATATGCCTTTGTGCTGGCCTTCGGGGCAGCACAAGGGAGTGGTCTGCCACCACTACTGTATCCAGTTTCTCCTGTTGGAAACTGTGACAGACCCAACCAGGACAGGGGCTTTTGGAGGAGACTGCAGGGTAGCTTCTTGTCTACAGACTTTGGGCCCTGGCTTTTGAGGGGGCTCTATTCTTTGGGAGGTGTGTACCTAGGGAATATTTTGGGTGGTTTTTCTTCAGATTCGGGTTCATGTCTCCTCGAAAACATACAGACTCTGGGAACCTAGGACCTGGATACAGATTTGGGGCTTCTGTGCCCAAACCAGCATTACATGCTTCAACACCCCCTAGACCCAGAGCATCTAAGCAAAAGATTATAATCAGCTTCAAATAACCTGATGCTAGTGTCTCCTGCTGTTATGTGTAATCTGTTATTGAGATGTCTTTCTCTCATTTTATTATTCTCCATTGTGCCTCCTAGGAGGGAATCCCCATTGAATCACCTATTGTTTTTTCTATCTGCTAGTATTGTGTCCACTTCACCTCGTTACCAAACTATTGTTGGATGTTTATGTGTTTATGGTAGCTGTTCATTAGATGTACTGATGATATTACTGTTTAAAAGAGAAGTATGGGATTGTTTTTTCTTCCAGAATCATACTTACCTAGGTGGATGCAGCATCGGACAGATGCTGCATTGGTCCCCTGCCAGCTCTAAGATTGAGAACTGAGCGATCACACATCACCAGCACTCAGTTCTCAAAACTCCCTGAGCAGAGAGATGGTGACTGTCAGTCACTGCCTCTCTGTTCTGCCCCCTGGCACTCACTGAAGTCTATCGCTGTGAGCAGATCCCGACCATATGGTCGCAATCTTTCCTGAGCCTGGACCGGCTCTGTGACAAGCTTTGGCTGTACTTCTCCTTTGCTATGTTTAAGATAATGTGATCAAGCCAATCTGATTTTGTATGGTATATACTCCGTGTGAGTTTACAGTAAAGTCAGTTCCAGTTTGTACCTAAGCTAGTGTCATCTAGTTCTTTGGTGCAATATTCAGCTATATTACCTAGTTCCTGGTTCCAGAGTGGAGGAAGCTGTATCTTGACGTGGGTGCCAGGCGTCCGTCACAGAAGCTTTCTAGGCACTGCTCCTCCTAGTCCACACATGCACTAGTCTGCATCAGGCACTGCTCCTCCCTGTCCCTCCTTCCACCAACTTGCACCTCCTCCACGCCTGACCTCACCTTTATACCATCCCTATCCCACCATGGATCCCTCCCAATCCACATCTTCCTACCTTACTTACCACCAACTTTAATTTTATTTGTTATTTTTTTATGAAACCTTATTTTTTGTAAAAGGGTTTTTTTTTTTACTTGTTGGTTATTTGTTATGGCCTTTTCTTGTGGCCACAGTTTATATAAATGCATTTTTAAATTAAAAAAATCTTTTGCATTTTTTTTAAATTGAATAAAAGAAAAGGTTTTCAAAGGCATAGTGTTGTTGTCGATTTTTTTTAAGTTGCACATTACATCACACATGTTAATGTGTGGGGGGGTAATGTGTCCATTCTTTAATGGGGAATGGCTGCTTTACCTCACACAGATGGAAAACCACATCACACATTTTCATGCGTGTGGAGTATTGTGGATGCTTTACCTCACACAGCTGAAAAAGACACAACCTTGCTGTGAGAGACGAAAACCACAAAAAAGATAATTTAAATAACTTTATTCAAAAGGAAAAAAAATATTTATAGAAACACCCAGACCTTCAAGAACATTCAAATGTAACCAGTATCAGGAGAAATCCAACTAGACATATTAGCCTTACCAGGTCACATGACCATCTGGGGAAACTAAAAAATTAACAAGCTGATTTCTAATATTCATAACACTGACGTGGAGCGCAAGTCCATGAACTGAATATTTTGTGTAGGGGTTGGGGGGTGCAGGTTCAGTTGAGACTCTCTCCTTGTCCATTAGAATGTTATGTAGCATGCAGCAGGCCAGCACTACTTTTATAGCATTTTCCACATCCACTTGAATAGCAGAGAGGAGTACAGGCCACTATAGGTCCACATTAGGTTTTCTGCAAGCTCAAAAGCTTTGTTGGCTAGTGGAAGACTAGGCTCCATTGTGCAACAAAAGAGGCCTCCTTGTGGTTATTCTAAAATGTCCTTCATATAGCCGAATTCCAAACAGAATACTCTCAGAAGATTCTTGCATCCCCCGACTCCCTTAGGCTTCCCGTCTACATATAAAAAATAGCAATTGAAATAAAAAAGTGGAAAAAATATTAAAAAATAATTACAAAATTGAAATACTGCAACATTCAGAAAATTTATGAAAAAAAATTGTAAAAAATATTTTTTTTTTAAATGGACTCCTAGTCCAAACCCAGTTCTCACTTTTATCAAAGGGCTTGGGCCACAAAATCCACCAAGTCTTAGAACAAGCCTTCTTCACAATGAGGGGGCACCCCCATTTGTAAGAGCCAGCCAGATAAGTCATTGCTTACCTTCAACATAGGATGTCCTGGATTTCAAGAATGCCTGCTTACATATTTCCAGTATCCCACTTCATCAACACTACCTGCATTTTGCTCTGAATATGCACATTTATCAGTTTGTTGCCTTTCCCTTTAGCCTGTCCACGTTAGTTTGGATCATCACCAAGGTGCTCACCCCAGTCCCAGCTCTGATTCATCCTTAGGGAATCCACATAGTGGGCTATCTGGAAGCTCTCCTTTTAAAAGATCAGTCAGCCCATGTTCTGTCAGTAGATGTTCAGTGGACTGCAGAGATTTTAATGGATCATCCATCTTCAGGATTCATCACTGGATCCAAATTATCGCTTGGAGTATCTAGACATTCCTGTCTCTGCTCACATGTTCGGACTCCTTAATCCATAAGCTCCCCTCATTCATACCACACATGGACCTTTTGCCATCCATATACAACAACCTGGACAGTGTTGTTGCAAGGTTCAGGGGCCCTTGGGCTTTTGCAGTGGATGCTCTGGTGACTCAGTTGGATTAATTCAGCCTAAACTACACCTTTCCCCTCCAAAGCTTTACTCTCTCGCTTCAGATGATCAAGGATCAAGATAGAGGGTGTCCCAGGAGGACATGGTACTCGGACATACTCTCACTCTGAGCAGACTTTCCATTGGTCCTTCCGGATGGTCTAGATCTTCTGTCCCAAGGGCCTGTAAAGTATTCCGCTTTAACAGCCTGGCTGTTGAAGCCCAGGTCCCAAGGGGCAGGGGCCTATTTGACTCATCTAACTATGCTTCTGAAAACTAGTCTACCATCACCTTTAAACTCTTATCCAATCTCACTCACAAGATGGCCTTCCACATTGCTATCAGATCTGGGTCTCTGAAATAATTACATTATCCTATAAAGAACCTTTCCTAGTGTTATAGGATTAAAGCCTAGTACACAAGGGCCAAATGTCAGACGGCATCAGCGGGTTCAATAGAGATTGGCCGGCATTTGGCCCGTCTGTACTGCACCCGGTCTGACAGAAGCCGACCAAACAGGTCTGCTGATCAGCTCCCAATCAGTGCTCTCAGTGTGTTCTGGCGGGGGGGGGGGGGGGGGGTGCCCACTGCCCACCGCCAACCGCCAACCTGTCAAAATGCAATGGAACAGCAGGGGAGATCACTGTACTAACACTGCATAGTTAGTACAGCGGCTCCGACCTGAGCTGTCAGTTTTTTTCACTCAGCCTGTTAGGTTGAGCGAAGAAAAATAAAAAATAGTGGTGTGTACGAGGCTTTAGGTTGTCCTGAGGCCTAAGGCTGCCTTTCCCCCCAAGGTGGTTTCCTACTCCACCTTAATCAGAACTTTATTATTCTCTCTTTACGTCCTGCTCCAAAACATGGTAACCTGGTTCCCATACAGGGCTTCCTGCCTCTCACTCCACAACTGCAAGGTGGATTAGACATGTTATCATTCAAGCCTATAGTTTGAAGAATAGTATTCCCCCCTTCCCAATTAAGGCTCCATCTGTGAGTCCTTCATTGCAGACATCCCAAATCTCTCCGTGCTGTGCAATCTCCCGGCTGCCGCGACAGACTTAGGATGTCTGCAGTCAGTGACAGAGCCGCTGCTTCTTGTATAGTTCTGGCTCTGTCACAGGCAGGGTAATATGAAATGCACTCCGTCTGTGACAGCAGCCATACAGGAAGCAGCTACTCTGCTCTCTACTGCAGCTGCTGCTTCCTCCAGCAGTACCCGCATGACAAGAATTACCTGCCAGCATAACCCACCAGCATTACCCGCCAACAGTAACCACCAGCAGTAACCACCAGCATTACCCACCAGCATTACCAGCCAGCAGTAACCGCCAGAAGTACCCGCCAGCAGTACCCACCAGCAGTAACGGCCAGCATTACCCACCAGCATTACCTGCCAGCAGTAATCGCCAGCAGTAATCGCCATTATTACTCACCAGCAGTAACCGCCAGCAGTACCCGGCAGCACTACCTGCCAGCAGTAACCGCCAGCATTACGCACCAGCAGTACCCACCAGCAGTAACCGCCAGCATTACCCACCAGCAGTAACCGCCAGCAGTACCCGCCAGCAGTAACCGCACCCGCAGTAACCGCTAGCAGTCTGCAAAATAAGTAGAAAAGGTATGTGCATTAGCTTGTGTAAATTGTTGCAATATGTTTTTTAATAACTAGTTGTGTTTTGTCATAATATGTCATGTCCTTGTTCATACATGTATGAATAAGGACATAACATTTTCTGGCTGCCTAAGTCATATGTGCTAGGGGTGCAACTAGCCCCCAGCACATAACTGTAAATATCCCAGCACGTGCAGTTTTTCTGACTCCTACCACCAAGACCACTTCAAATCACTGAAGTGGTCATGGTGGTTAGAGAGTTCCTTTAATATCTTTTAGAAGAAGTAAACCTCTGTATACTGATTCCATTTCATTTTATCCTCCTCTAGTTGTGTTAAATTAGTGCGGGGAGTGGGGATGGGGGGGGGGGGGGGTAATGCGGCGCAGAGTGCCACCTCCCTGAAATGAGTTTTTGCAGGTTGGGATGCCTGTCATTGGCTTTTCAGCACCAGACATTTGTTTCTCGGATTTGCAAAAAGCATGTAAGCATGTAAAAGCTTTAGACACTGCATAACTCCTGTTACATCCATGTAACACTACAACACTGCAGAAATGTTGTACATATGTACAGAACACTCCCCAAAATGCAACTTTCTGCGCATGTGAATTTTTTTCAGCAGATTTTCTGTTAATAACAGTAAAGGGAGCAGAAAACAGCTGGCAGCAAATGCCCATGAGAGACTGTCTCAATAAAGTATTTAGAGATGGAGGATCTGTCAGGATTGTTTTAGGAGATTCTCTACCTCTACAGATCAGCTTATTGATTGTCAAAATGGAAAACTCAAAAAAAAACAAAAAAACTCCTCTGTCCAATCTATAGATTAAGTGACTCTTAGGCCTGGTTCACACCTATGCAAGTTTCAGCTGACAAACATCCCAACCTGCAAAAACTTATTTCAGGGAGGTGGCAAACTCATTTCAGGGAGGTGGCACTCCAAGCCCCCCCCCCTCCCCCCACCAATTTAACACAACTAGAGGATGATCAAATGACATGGAATCAGTATGCAGAGGTTTACTTCCTCTGAGAGATAATAAAGGAACACTCTAACCACCATGACCACTTCAGTGATTTGAAGTGGTAGGAGTCAGAAACACTGCACATGCTGGGATACTTACAATTATGTGCTGGGGACTAGTTGCACCCCTAGCACATGTGACGTAGGCAGCCAGAAAATGTCATGTCCTTGTTCATACATGTATGAACAAGGACATGACATTTTATTATGACAGAACACAACTAGTTATTAAAAAATATTGCAACACTTTACTCACACTAATGCACATACCTTTTCTACTTCTACAGGTACAACTAGTGGGTACTGCTGGTGGGTACTGCTGGCTGGTACTGCTGGTGGGTACTGCTGGCTGGTACTGCTGGTGGGTACTGCATGTGGTTAATGCTGGCTGGTACTGCTGGTGGGTACTGCTGGCTGGTACTGCTGGTTGGTACTGCTGGTGGGTATAGCTGGCTGGTTCTGCTGGTGGGTAATGCTAGCTGGTACTGTTGGTGGGTATAGCTGGCTGGTACTGCTGGTGTGAACTGCTGGCTGGCACTGTTGGTGGGTACTGCTGGCTGGTACTGTTGGCGGGTACTGTTGGTGGGTACTGCTGGCTGGTATGCTGGTGGGTACTGCTGGCTGGTACAGCTGGCTGGTACTGTTGGCAAGTACTGCTGGTTGGTACTGCTAGTGGGTACTACTGGCTGGTACTGTTGGTGGGTACTGCTGGCTGGTATTGCTGGTGGGTAAAGCTGGCTGGTACTGCTGGTGGGTACTGATGGCTAGTACGGTTGGTGGGTACAGCTGGTGGGTACTGTTGGTTAGGACTGCTGGCTGGTACTGCTGGCTGGTACTGCT
Organism: Pelophylax lessonae; assembly: GCF_965119305.1. Taxonomy (NCBI): domain Eukaryota; kingdom Metazoa; phylum Chordata; class Amphibia; order Anura; family Ranidae; genus Pelophylax; species Pelophylax lessonae. Next base: position 202,394,081 of record NC_138772.1, read on the forward strand.
GGCGGGAAATGCTGGCTCCTCTGAGACACATCAACGCCGTAGTGTGACAGAAGTGGTGCTGGAGGAAGCAAGCAGAGCCGATGCTTCCTGTATCTCTCCTCTCACAGGCGGAGTGCATTTAATATCACTCCGCCTGTGACACAACAGAGGCGGAACTATACAGGAAGCATCAGCTCCATTCTTCACACAGACTGATGCTCGGGGATATGCTGACAGGCACAGCTGACAGCCGGGATATCACAGGGCACTTGTGGGTGTCAGGGAGCCGCAGCCCAAATGCAGGAGACTACCGCACCTCGCGGGTGACTTGGGATGTCTAAGTTGATGCATATTCCAGGTGCATTTTGCGTTTTTAAATACATATTTTTTTGCTCCATTAAAGTCTATGGAACCAAAAACACAACCTACTGGTCCCTGGCCCTTTCCATAAAATGTTAATGTGAACCCGTAGGAAACCATTTTAAATGGACGGTAATGTGTTTCTGAATAAACTTAAAATGCACTAAAAAATGCATAGGTGTGAACCAGGCCTCAGAGTAGTTTACTTAACCATAATTAACACACAACATGACCCAGTCTGAACCAGTCTTCTCAAGCAATTTGTTCTTGCTAGGACCAGTGGCGTAGCGTGGGTTGTCAGCGCCCGGGGCAAGGTAAGTAATTTGCGCCCCCTACACAAAGACCACTACACTGACACCTACACTGACCTAGCTGACCACTACACAGACCTACCTTATACCTACACTGACCCCCCTTACACTGACAACTTCACTGACACCTACACTGACCCCCCATACACTGACCTAGCTGACCACTACAGAGACCTACCTTATACCTACACTGACACACCCCATACACGGACACCTACACTGACACCCCTTACACTACCAACTTCACGGACACGTACATTGACCCCCCTACACTGACCCCACACACTGACACCACACACTTACCCCTCTACACTGACCCCACACACTGACACCACACACTGACTCCCCTACACTGACCCCTACCCATACACTGACACCTACGCTGACCCCTACACTGACCCCCCCCCATACACTGACACCCCCTACACTGACCCCCACACTGACCCCCCATACACTGACACCCCCTACACTGACCCCCCATACACTGACTCCTACACTGACAACTTCACTGACACCTACACTGACTCCCCCATACACTGACCCCCACACTGACCCCCCATACACTGACACCTCCTACACTGACCCCCCATACACTGACACCTACACTGACCCCCCATACACTGACCCCCACACTGACACCTACACTGACCCCCCATACACTGACTCCTACACTGACCCCCCATACACTGACACCTACACTGACCTAGCTGACCTCTACAGAGACCTACCTTATACCTACACTGACCCCCCTTACACTAACAACTTCACTGACACCTACATTGACCCCCCTACAATGACCCCATACACTGACCCCCCTACACTGACCCCCCCCTACACTGACACCACACACTGACTCCCCTACACTGAGACCTACACTGACCCCCACCCATACACTGACACCTAAACTGACCCCCCCATACACTGACACCTACACTGACCCCCCATACACTGACACCCCCTACACTGACCCCCACCCATACACTGACACCTACACTGACCCCACACACTGACCCCCCCTACACTGACACCTACACTTACCCCACACACTGACACCTACACTGACCCCCCATACACTGACACCTACACTGACCCCCCCCCCATACACTGACACCTCCTACACTGACACCTACACTGACCCCCCCCATACACTGACCCCGCATACACTGACACCTACACTGACCCCCCCCCCCCCGATACACTGACCCCCCATACACTGACACCTACACTGACCCCCCCCATACACTGACCCCCCATACACTGACACCTACACTGACCCCCCCATACACTGACCCCCCATACACTGACACCTACACTGACCCCCCCATACATTGACCCCCCCTACACTGACACCTACAATGACAACCCCCTACACTGACCTATCCCCCTCCCATGTCCACTTCCCTGGGCTCCCGGAGCAGCACATCACTCACCTCTTTCTGTGTCCAGACACTGGGGACTTGAGGAGGCGATCTGGAGGGGAGGACAGACACAGCGTGCCAGCGTGGAGGCAGCCAGTGTGGACAGACAGGAGAGGCTCCAAAAGCGGTGCTGCCATCTTCACCTACGACCAGCCCCGCCCCCTGGCCGCACGTGACACCTTCAGTGTCCACCGCTCGTCCTGCACAAAGAGACAGAGCCAAATGCAGGAAACAGCGGGCGGGCCGCCGGACGGGGCATTGTCACAATAAAGAGAAGGGGGACACTATTATCCCGCAGATGGCGGGCGTAAGATGCGCCCCCCTAAATGTTGCGCCCGGTGCCAGTGGCCCCCTCTGCACCCCCCACGCTACGCCACTGCCTAGGACAAACATCAGGGATCAGGAATCAGGGAACCACAAGATCAGGAAGATTAGCAGCAAATAAAATTCAGCCAGCATCATTGTTTGACGTAGGTGCTATTGAAATTTTAATCTGAGCTATGTTAAAAGCCCTAGCAATGGATAAAAAGCCCCTAGCTGTGTCAGGGATAGACAGGCACCTCTTTTCTTTTACCGTAACTTTCTTCAGTCCAAAAGGGCAGAGAAGGTGATTAAGGACAAAACGTTTCAGCCAGTACAGAAATACTGCTTCAAAAAGAAAATAAGACCCGGTAAACACTGCAAGATTTTTTTTGTTCAACCCAGCGGGTTAATCGAAAAAGAAAAAAAAAAAAAAAAAAAACGGACAGATCGCCGTATCAACACAAATGATGTTGGTGTGGAGGTCTCCCAAGCTGTGCTATTGCTATTGTATTCTGATAGGAAGCCACCCCGCAACCCCCCCCCCCCCCCCCGGCAGAATACACTGATCAGTGATTAAAGCCATTGGCCGATTTTCAGACTACTGTATATACACTGACCAAAAGTAGGTCGGTTCCTGCTGAAGTGGCTTCTACCCAGCTTTAGGTTAGCTATAGATGCCTCCTTTTTTTTTCAATTAGCCATAGAGCTGATCAAAAAAAATGAACAGATTCCCCCATCCACACATTCAAGGGGGATGGAGGAGTCCTCTCCAGTGTGTCATTGTATTCTGACAGCAGAACTCCGCTGTCAGAATACACTAATCATCAGCTGTAGTCAGCTGATCAAGAAAAGTTGTCAAACTGTCCTGTTCAATAGCAGTTGATCATTGGATTAACTACTGTTGAGTGGGAACAGCCATAGATTGAACACAATTGTCCGTTCCCTGAAGAACCAGCTGACTTTCGATCCATCCATTGGCAGCTAAAGCTTTTTGTATCTGATTGATGATGCACTAGTCAAAAATATTTACTAAAGGTCTATACAGCCATTACCAGAGCAGTTACTAAGGCTATCTATAGGTTGTCTATCTGTGCTCCAGGCAAGACCAGAATGATAAATTGTGTCTCTCTAGGCCAGCCATCCTCAACCAGGGCAATGTGGAACCTTAGGGTTCCTCTGGAGATTGCTAGGGGTTTCTTGAGCTGTGGCTGATTGACTTCCTATCTGATGGTGCTTTGCATAGTTCCAAGGCCAACACCACTTGGCAGAGTCAGCGGTGCATTTTTCCTACTAACCCCTGATTAATTGATATTAGTGAGGATTCCCTGAGGCCTGAAAATCATTTCAAGGATTTCTCTGGGACACCTGAACTCAATATTTTGGAGGCTTGTCCATATACTTTTGCCATATAGTAGGTGTGATGGTCATGTGTAAATATAATATATACATGCACCTCTAGTTGACTGGTTTAGGTTGTTTGAACAGAATGCAGGGTCTGGAAGAGTTCTTGGTGAAACATTACCACTTATTTAGGGGTTTTCACCAAAACACGTACTGTATCAGTAAATACCCTTTTGAGCATCAGAGACAGTTTTTTTTATAAAGTATAAAAGGAACTCCTCCAGCAAAACACATATAGTATAAGAGCATTGCTTCAACTGCAAGGTTGGACAACCAATCTGCAAAAGGTGCAGTGGCAGCCTGCTTAAAAGTTTCCAATTTCCACCTTCATCCTTCTATTACAAGATAAACAGAGGGAGACTAGGTAGATGGCATTCTAAAACAACCCTAGGTGTTTATAGCCAGTTGTTATCAGGTGCTTATTCACAGCATCTGCGGTAGGGCTGGGCGATATGGCTGAAAACTGTATCACGATATCAGTGTTTCATATCGGTCGATATCGATAATTATTGATATTTTTTATTACCCATTTAAAATAAGGACTCTAGAGTGAGAATGCAGGGCGGCGGGCATGGTACAGGAGAATGCAGGGTGACTGGCATGGTGCAGGAGAATGCAGGGTACTGGCATGATGCAGGAGAATGCAGGGTACTGGCATGGTGCAGGAGAATGCAGGGCACTGGCATGGTGCAGGAGAATGCAGGGCACTGGCATGGTGCAGGAGAATGCAGGGTACTGGCATGGTGCAGGAGAATGCAGGGTACTGGCATGGTGCAGGAGAATGCAGGGTACTGGCATGGTGCAGGAGAATGCAGGGTACTGGCATGGTGCAGGAGAATGCAGGGCACTGGCATGGTGCAGGAGAATGCAGGGCACTGGCATGCTGCAGGAGAATGCAGGGTACTGGCATGCTGCAGGAGAATGCAGGGTACTGGCATGGTGCAGGAGAATGCAGGGCACTGGCATGGTGCAGGAGAATGCAGGATACTGGCATGGTGCAGGAGAATGCAGGGTACTGGCATGGTGCAGGAGAATGCAGGGTACTGGCATGGTACAGGAGAATGCAGGGTACTGGCATGGTACAGGAGAATGCAGGGTACTGGCATGGTACAAGAGGATCCGGGGTTGTGGGCATACTACAGGAGATGCAGTGCTGTGGGCATGGTACAGGTAGACCATGCCCGCAGCACTGCATCCCTTGTAGTGTGCCCGCAGCCCTGCATAATGGCAGGTAGTGAAGCTGTTTCACTTACCTGTTCCAGAGGCGCCTTCATTTTAAAAATGGCGCCGCCCGGCGCCGCCACGTCATTGCGCACGCGCCACCACCGCTCGTGTAATTTCGGCTATTCCCGGCCTCTCCCGAGCGGCGGCGGCGCGTGCGCGGTGACATGTATGCGACGGGCGGCGCCATTTTTAAAGCTTAAACCTGTCGGAGCGGACTTTTCGTTTTATCGTTCAAAGTCTTTTATTGCTATCGAAAATGTCACTATCGCGATACATATCGGTATCGTTTTATCGCCCAGCCCTAATCTGCGGTAGTTTGTCCATGTCAGATGCTATGTCAGGTTTTCCACCTAAATCAAGCTTTTTTCCAGGACTCAGATCAATAGATTGTGTCAGATTAGAGAATTTAGTTAAAAAAAATTATGACAAATGCCCTTCCATTGAAGATAGGCATTTATCAAGGACTATGACTTTCTTGGATACAAGTCAGGTCTTCCAACATTAGAGCCTTGATCACAGTCAATCATGCATTGTTGTATTGAAGTTGCAATGCTGGGGTGAAACTACTTTACATTTCTTTAGGGGTGATTGTAACCTTAATGGTCTTGTTCCTATTTGTAATTTCTGTCCTGCTACATTGGTAACTCATCATTCATTTTGAAATGTTTGAACAATTTTGATGTGAACAGAAGTTAAGAAATATCTTCTGCAACAAAGTTTGGTAAAAACCATTGAAGTGTATATAGTTAATCTACTACTTTATTTTTTAACAAAACTAAATTTTCCAGGCAGTTCAGCTATATTGTCTGCTACCTGCTTCAATTATTCATTACCATTACATATTTGGTTTTTGCTATAAAATGGTACACATCATTGTATATTCTGCTATATTATTATCGTACCTATAGGCTTTTGTAGTGCAGCTTTGAGCTTTTGATCACTCCTACAATTATAGTGCTCCATTCACACAGTGGTATGTTTCCCTTAAAAAAAAGCGATAAAATACCGCTCAGCATTTTTCAAAAAGTTTGTTGGCATTTACAAAAAACTGTACTAAAATACCACATGAGTTATTTTATGAAGTCTTGCGGTATTTTAGTAGTGAAAACATGCAGTAATTTAATGCCTGGCACTAGCCGGCATACTTATTTACATAATAATCGGGCGGACGGCTGCATCCTTAGCAACCAAAAATGTCCCCAGTGTAGATATGTCAACCACGATGCCCCCTGCCACCGCCGACCTGAAAAACGAATGGAAAAAAAAAAGGTCCGCTCGCACCAAAGGCTTTCGCCATCTGCCAGCTCATCCGTCTAACAGTTCTTAAATAACTAAGGGGCGGAGTCACCCGGTGACTCTGATGACTGAATTGTTTTTTTAAGGACAGCGGCAGCCGTTTGCTCCTTAACAATCAGTACACATTCCACAAATACCGCATGCCTGGACAACTACTTCATTTTCGCCATGCATTTAATTATCTATTTCCTTCTGTGAATAGATATTAATGCCTTTTCATGTGGTATTTACCGAGCGTTTTCAGCATTTCTCCGTAAATACTGCAAAATGGTCTATTGAATTGACAATTTCAGGATTGCATGTGATATTTATGCAAAATGTTTCCTGAACCTTAATATCTCATGCGAGTTCATTCTGTGAATGGAGCCCACAGTCAGTTATTCAGAATGTCCACCAAAGAGACAAATAGATCTCTCAGGTGGATGTAGGATTTAATGCCAATATTTGTCTATGGTTAAATCCACCGCAGTTGCTGTTCAGGCTGCCCTGTGTGCTGATAGCAAATGCCTAGTCAGGCAAAGCATAGTCAGGATAGAAGTCGTGGTCATACATGGAGAGGCACGCAAGACAGGGCTGAAGCATGGTCAGGATCACCAGCCAAGGTCAGACATGGGAATCAGGTGGAGCAGGCAGAAGAGTGGTCAGGTAACAGGCCAGTGTCACACACGGTAAGACAGGAGAGTAGTTATGGCAGAGTCATACATGGTAAGGCGGGAGAAGTAGAGTCCTTTAGAGCAAGCCGGAGTCAAAACCAGGAGTCAAGCAGCAGGAAAGTCCTGAGACAAGTCTGGTCGGTAACAGGAAGTCCAAGGAATACATGCGTGCATTTCTGTGAAAACAAGCATGGCCAGGTCTTTTCTTCAGCACATGCACTTTTTTGCTCTGCTCTTTTTCTCAGCAAATGCTAACTATTGTTCTGAATAGATCCCTGGCAATACCACTGGTGTAGTGCTCTTTCTCTTCTTAACCCCTTAGATTTCACCTGCATTACAGGCTTCTGCATATATGAGAGCTGCCTTACATGGGTTGCTGCACTATATTTAGTTTATACCTCACTGTGCACTGTGAGATCGAACGAAACTTCCAAGTCCATCACCTCCAGATATAGTATTATATTGCATGTGAGTGTTGCATTTGTTTTCTTCTTACAGGCTTTTTACATTTCTTTCGAATAACATGCTTCCTGTTCCTTTGTGGCTACAGCTACACTCATTTCTCCACTGTATTATTGGAAGGAACCATGGTTTTCACATGAGCTGGACTTCAACCATGTTTGCTTTTACTGATTTCTATTACCTGATGGATGGATTGATTGGGACTATTACTTTACACAAGAAAGATAAAGATGTTTGTCCTAGTTCTGTTCCCGCTACACGTTTTCCCTTTGTTTAGCTCAACATGCAGCTCCTATTCTGCAATAAGCCAGACTGGGTGTCATTTTGAAGCTTTATTAACAAAACAGGGTCGGGTGAAACTATTGAGAAAAAACAAATACAGATACATATAATCAGTATACGTAATGTACAGAAATACAATGAATAAGCTAGGTTGTAGATGGCAATAAGTAATTTTCACCAGCGATGCTGCGTTTAGGGAATGCAAGCGGATGCAAGTTTTAGTCCAACATGTGCTCTGATAGCTGATTCCTTCTTTCAGTCTCCAAAACAGAGTTTGAGTTCCCAAGATGCACCTGTTTCTTTTCCTTAGACTGAAGAATGATGGGAAAGGTAAACAGTTTCTAGTTTCTGCAAAAACAGTAAATTTACCAATAGCTCCATCTTGTGGTCAAATCTGATATTGCAGGCAAAACAACTTAATACTATCTTGCTGGCAGCAGAACAGTTCTTATTTTTTAACTCAGCGACAAGGATTTTGCATTTCTGGCAAGATCAACAGCTTTTTTCTCTACCTGCTGAAATGCTCTTAGTCTTAGAAAGAAAATGAATGAAGTCACCACATCTAGGGACTGGTAATCTGCAATACAATAGATCACATTTTTGTTTTTGATATGCTTTACCATATAGTGATGAATTCAAGGGATTTTACATGTGCCTGGAGTTCTTATATACAGTAAATTGTCATTGGGATGTGGGAATTTGTAATGCAAGAAAATAAAATGGTTTTGATCAGTAGTACAGATTCTCTTTGATGATTCAGAATCAAACATACATTTGAAAAGGAAAAAGAAATGAATTTAACTAAGCTTTTAAACCATGCCATTTTGTATTACATAATATACAATACTATATATAACACATAATATGGATTATATTATGAACAGTAAATATGCAATTTTCTTTTGACAGCTTGCAATTGTTCTTCTTTGGCTCGTTGAAGTGTCTCACATTTAAACTGATCATTTGGTTTATCCTTACATAATTTAAAGTGTAAGTTAACATTTCATATTTCTGATGTGTCTGTGTTATCAAGTAACTTGTATTAAAAAGTGTCCTGTTCTCTTGGCATCGCTTCTTTTGTGTGAATAACCTGGTGATCCCGCCATTCCCCCTCCTTTCCTACGGCATATTGACCATGCCAGGGCAAGTAAGCACAACCATCCCAGCATGGTTAGTTTGCTTCTTTGCAGCCTCCTATGGAGCACAGACTGCCTTTACTCGAGTGGTCAACCTTCTAATGACGTGCTCAAAGCATCACGACAGCTATTCACGGGGACGATTAGTGTACTGCCCCCTTGCCAAATAATTTATCAATAATTGATTATCTCTTCTAATATCAAGGTCCAGAGGCAACTGGTAGGGGCACCCCTTTCTCCTATTCTTTTTACCTCGCACTGGATCCTCTTCTTCGCCTGCTAGAATCCCAACACACATTTAAGGGCATAATTAAAGGCCACAAAACCATTAAATTACCATTTTTGCAGATGACTTTCTTCTATATATTTCCCACCCAGAATCTTCCCTGTCTAAAATGCTGTTCCTTTTAAAAATCCTTTAGTTCAATCTCAGGCTACTCCATTAATTTCTACAAATTAAAATCATCCTTGGAACAATCATTATCCCACATTTGGTGTAAGGAACAAATTTCATACATTGCAGTATACCTAAACCACCCCATATCTTATACAAGGTTAACATTCCTCCTTTGCTGTGCTCTATAAAAGTGTTTCTCGCTGCTTGGAAGCACTTTAACATTCCTTACATGGGCAGAATAACTTGGTTAAATTGGTATCCTTTCCTATGCTTTTTTTTTTTTTTTTTCTTTCGTAATTTTTTATTTAGTAAAAGGTCACATAACATGGTAGACTTTCCTATGCTTGTTTTTGTAATTCTTTATTTAGTAAAAGGTCACATAACATGGTAGACTTTCCTATGCTTTTTTACACCATTTAAGTTCTTCTCTTACGCCTTAAATACGCTGATCCCAAGCGTGTCTATAAAATGTTTTGGGGCCGCAGGACAGCAACCATAGGCCTACGCATCAGCAACAACCCTCCAGAAACGGGGGCCTCAATTTTCCTAACCTAAAAACGTATACCCTGGCATCTGTAAGGAACTGGATTTATGGCACCTAGTTGTGTACTGATACAGAACTTGATCAAAACAAAAACACAATACAAAAAATGGTCACTTCCCCCACCTATAACTGGTCTTAACAGCAAGTAGCACTGGAAGGGCAAACGCATGACAAAAAAGCCGAGGAGTTTCCAGTCACAACTTACTAAACCAGCCAGCGACCCGGTTGGTAAGTTGTGACTAGAAACTCCTTGGCTTTTTTTAACTTGATCAAAACACGGCCCCTTGAAAAAACTTGCTATATGTTCTTCACATACATAAAGAACACCTACCTGTCGAGGTGTCTTCGAACCCTCTCCTATACTCCACATGCTTAGTGTGGCATAAAATACACACGCACTGCATGCTAAATTGCCCCACATCTCTTTTATACCTTATGGAACAATGCAGACCTTCAGGAGGTCTCCAGTCATCCCATCTTTAAACAGTTGCATTATGGAAGCCTTTGCTACATTTACATTTTTAATAGATGTTGATAACAAGCATCTAGTTTCTTCTAGTGTAGTGCTAGAGAAATGTCCATACTTATCCAACAATCTGTTACTTCTTCTAAAAATCCTACATTACATTAATCATCAAAAAATTCTCTGAGAGAGACTGGAAGAATTAATAAGATATGCTTTTAGGATATCCTAACCCAAGTAAAAAAAGCAGTGTCCACTCTATATAATTTTTTTGGCCATTTTCTGGACTACACCGCCACAACGACTAGTCCTAATAAATGGGATTCCCCACATCTTTCTACTGACACTCTTAAGTGTCCAGTGGCGTCGGGAGGGGGGTCAGTAGAAAGACACTCTTAAGTTCACTAAGTTACCAAAAAAGAATTACTAAAAAAAAAGCATAGGAAAGGATACCATTTTAACCAAGTTATTCTGCCCATGTAAGGAATGTTAAAGTGCTTCCAAGCAGCGAGAAACACTTTTATAGAGCTCAGCAAAGGAGGAATGTTAACCTTGTATAAGATATGGGGTGGTTTAGGTATACTGCAAGGTATGAAATGTGTTCCTTACACCAAATGAGGGATAAGAGTTGTTCCACTCGTCAGAGATGTATAGTAACTAAGTAGAACTACTTCCCTACTGTACTTAAGTACCGAAAGGCGGTATCTGTAGTTTCCCGGAGTAGAATTTTTTTCTCCTACTTCCACTTTTACTTCACTACATTTTTTCGATGATTTCAATACTTCTACTCCGATATTTTTTTTTTGTGCTGCATAGTTACTCGTTACAATTATAAAAATTACCACTGCCAGAACAGTAGATGGCAGGTTTCATGAAGCTCAAAACATGTGTATTATCAGCGCATATGAAAATAAAAGCTACTGTATGTATAAATAAAAGCTGCATTTGAAATAATAAAAAACAATATGATGTTCAAACTTTTGACTTCTTTCTTTAATAACTACATAACACAGTACTTGTACTTTTACTTTCAGTACTTGAGTAGCATTTTTTTTTCAAAACTACTGGTACTTTTACTTTCAGTATGTAGCAAAATTTAAAAAAAAACTACTTGCAATACTTAAGTACAAAAAATGTTGAATACTTTAGTACTTCTACTCAAGTCACTTTTTGATTGAGCACTTCCACTTCTACTCTACTTGTACTTTTACTCAAGTATGGGTTTCGAGTACTTTATACAACTCTGCCACTCGTGGACATCACTGGACAAAGAGGGACCTCAGGTAAGTACTAGGGGGGCTGCTGCACACAGAAGGCTAAACCTTCTCCCTTTACAACTCCTTTAAATATATATAATAGTATTCTATTCAACTGTGTATTCTTAACTAAAAAAGCACATTCTAATGCTCTCAGTCTTCTCCAAAATCCCTTTTTTTTTTTTTTTTGCTGCTTTAGAGGGTGCCTACATTTGTTTTCCATGCTCCCACCAGTAAGAGGGTAGCCAACCTCTCTTTCTCACTCCTGAGATGAGCTAAGGACTATGGAATTTGTAGTGTGCATACAGCACTGAACATGACAACAACTAATGTGCATTGCTTGTTACAAATAAATGTATGTGAGGGGGGAAATTAGAGTTTGGGAAGCTCATGGAGTACATTACAAGAAAGCAGAAAAACACAGCAAGAAACAATTTAATGAAAAATAGATTACAGGGCCATTTAAGACTAAATAAACCCCACATTTTATAATCCTGATATGTGCCTGCTGTACCATGTACTTGTATGAGAAAGTATCCTGTTCTCTTTGTATTGCCTCCTTTGTGTGAAATACCCGGTGTTCCTGCCAGATCCTCTGCTTTGCTATTAAAGTGGTAGTAAACTCCGCATGTTTGATTTTTACCTACAGGTAAGCTCATAATTTAGAAGATATTCCAGACCAACAGCTGGTGACGTCACCAGCGCATTCGCTCTGAAGGTACAGCATAACCATGCCGTTTCTTCAGAGCTGTGTGCCATGGCCAAGACTCCCGCGTGTATGCGGGGGAGTGACGTCTTTGCAGTTTGGCCATTCAATGGGCTGCAGCCCGCGAACCGGGAAGGAAGACCGGATGAAGATGGAAGCCTCTGCAGCAGTGACAGTGCGCTGTTAGAGGGCTTAGTTTCAAGGTAAATCTTTCATAATGTGCTAGTATGCAATGCAAACTAACACATTGTGATATTGCCTTGCAAGAGGAAACTTTTTTTTTATTTCTATTTTACAAAATGTACTACCTCTTTAAAATTGACCTCACCAAGCAGGAGAACACATGGTCAGTTCTCTAAATATGCTTGGAACTCGGTGTGCTCTCCTTCAATGATCAGACTTGTCCTAATGGCTAGTATCTGGAGGCATCACTGTGTGCTTATACTCCTCATGTGGAATGGCTTAATTGCATTCACACACTACCTGGCTACTATGGACAAGGTGTTGGCTTCCCTCCAGCGTAACTGGAAATGAGTGAGTAGTGGTGCACAGTATTGTTGCAAGTGCACACCCAGGGTGTGAATTACCTGAAGATTTTGGTGTCTCATGGACTCCGCTTAGGATCATTCACATTTTTGGTCCTGCACTCCTCATTTATTACAGTCTGTGTATGCAATTGTCCTTGAATGATTGATCCTGTAACGACCAGCAAGTCGGTAAGCCTTGGACACTTTTGTATCATCTGATCACTTCAGACAGAGGAGGAGGGTTCACCTTATATCAGGTAGTGTGGGGAACTCTGATCATAGCACGGCCGGGTACTACTATGGCAGACAGACTCCGTCAAAACTTACCATCCTTTATGAACCTTTGATGGACGGTCTTGGTCGAGCCACATATCTGGAGTATATAATTTGGGGTGCTTGTCCTTTGAAGACTATACACGCAATCATCCTAGAACAGGCCCGGATTGGCTAATCGGGAGCACCGAGAGAATTCCAAGTGGGCTAGTTAGTTTTTTTGGCCGCGAGGGCCGTTGTCATGGCACTGGGTTGAAATATGGATGCTGTCACTAGGCTGCCTGCACTCACAGCCAGTGGCGTAGCGTGGGGGGTGCTGGGGGGGCCAGCCGCACCGGGCACAAAATCTGGGGGGGCGCATCCTGCGGCCGCGCCAGTGTCACTGTCACTTAAGCTTTAGTACAAGTCTTAAAAAAATATAATGTCCTCGGCTGGCCAAACGTGCTCCTGTGGTGCCTTAGGTTTAGAAATGGCACCGCCCGGCGCCCACATGTCACCGCGCTTGCGCCTCCGCTGCTTGGGAAAGGCCGTACGCATTCAGCTATTTCCGGGAATAGCCGAACTTATACAAGCTTTCCCGAGTGGAGGCTGGGCATGCGCAGTGACTTGTTGGCGCCAGGCGGCGCCATTTTTAAATCTGAGGCGCCTCAGGAACAGGTGAGACTCCTACACAGTAGGACAGAGGATGATGTCAGTAGAGCAGTTTAGGTGTCAGTGTAGGGGGGTCAGTGTAGGTGCCAGTGCCCAGTAGAGGTTTTAATTACATTATTTTAATATAGTCAGTCGTGAACTAAAGTGGGCCAGTCTAAGGCATGAAACTCCAGGGTTGAAAATAAGTCCCACTCCGGCCCTGTCCTAGACTGTCAGCCGGGCTAAGCTGTATAATATGTTACGGTGCCGCTTCAGAATAATATCACACTAGGTCCTTCATTTCATGATTACCTGGCACTTTTTGTAATCTTTTGGACATATTGCTCCCCATTCAGGGGTGTAGAGAGCCTTGATTGCAGTGCAACCGCATCCATTTCTTTGGGACATACCGCTGGGGTTTATCCCATGAGGATCACATACAGTATATATTGCCACTCAGAACTGTTAGTGTATGAGACTATGTGTATGAGTGTGTAGAGTGTATGTTAAAGCTATTCTAACAATACTAAGACAGATTATCTTTACTTTAGAAGCTATTCACATTCTATGATATATTTGGATTGTTTGACTGCTAATACCTATGTATGATTCATTATACTGCTTTCACTGCACATTGCCTACCCCCTTGGTTTAGGGTTAGCTGTGTGTTTTAATAGCTTGAGAATCTTATTCATTCATTTCCTGGGATTTTTTCCCGAGTGCCCTGGGATATATTTAGTTCTTCCAGAACAGTGGCAGAGCTAGACTTTTAAAACAGGGGTGGCAAAGGGGTGGCTAGGTATTATTTTGGGGGGTCAATATACAAAGTGTAATTTAGTGTCAGATTCGTCCACCGCAATGTCACAGTCCCTCTAATAATCGATGATCGCTGCCATTACTAGTAAAGACAGGATACAGGTGGTGGTGATCAGAGGATACAGACAGGATACAGGTGGTGATCAGAGGATACAGACAGGATACAGGTTTGCCCCCAATGATTATTGCAGAGTGCCACAGCAATGCCCCCAATGATTATTGCAGAGTGCCACAGCCTTGCCCCCAATGATTATTGCAGAGTGCCACAGCAATGCCCCCAATGATTATTGCAGAGTGCCACAGCAATGCCCCCAATGATTATTGCAGAGTGCCACAGCAATGCCCCCAATGATTATTGCAGAGTGCCACAGTCTTGCCCCCAATGATTATTGCAGAGTGCCACAGCCTTGCCCCCAATGATTATTGCAGAGTGCCACAGCCTTGCCCCCAATGATTATTGCAGAGTGCCACAGCCTTGCCCCCAATGATTATTGCAGAGTGCCACAGCCTTGCCCCCAATGATTATTGCAGAGTGCCACAGCAATGCCCCCAATGATTATTGCAGAGTGCCACAGCCTTGCCCCCAATGATTATTGCAGAGTGCCACAGCAATGCCCCCAATGATTATTGCAGAGTGCCACAGCCTTGCCCCCAATGATTATTGCAGAATGCCACAGCAATGCCCCCAATGATTGTTGCTGAGTGCCACAGTAATGCCCCCAATTATTATTGCAGAGTGCCACAGCCTTGTCCCCAATGATTATTGCAGAGTGAGACAGCCTTGCCCCCAATGATTATTGCAGAGTGCCACAGTAATGCCCCCAATGATTATTGCAGAGTGCCACAGTAATGCCCCCAATTATTATTGCAGAGTGCCACTGCCTTGCCCCCAATGATTATTGCAGAGTGCCACAGCCTTGCCCCCAATGATTATTGCAGAGTGCCACAGCCACAGCATTTGCCCGCAATCATTGCAGAGTGCCAGCGTCCGTCCCCCCCCCGTGAGACCGGCTTACTTACCTCACGGACGGACGGTCATCACAGCAGCTTCTCATCGGTCCGCGGCTCTTTGCATCTTCTCAGTCCTCCCGCCGGCGCCTCCTCGACCAATGGCACGGCGTTTGCCATTCGGCCAATCAGGAAGCGAGAGGACCCGCTCCCTGATTGGCCGGAGGAAGATCCATGTGACAATAGCGAATTTTCATTCGCTATTGTCACAGAATGGGCGGGCTCGGCCTCGGGACGCACTGCTCTGCTGCTCCCTGACCCTGGCCACCAGCTTAGAGGGATCAGCAGAACACCACTGCCTGTGATTCCTCCGCTGCCAGCCATGCACCTGTCCAGGATCGGGGTGGCAACAGGGGTGGCAGGGACTTTTTCTGGGGTGTCAATTGCCACCCCAGCTAACCCTCTGGCTCCGCCACTGTTCCAGAACGGTCTCCACTATAGTGGTGTGTACACACAGCGGTACTGCATTAGCCTACCACACGGGCCATGGAGGTTTAGATTTGGTCCTTTCATGCTCATTTTGTCGGTCCATGTGTGGAGGCTTATCCGATATCGTTATTCAGCCCTTTATTCTAGTCTGGGAGTCCTTCCTGCGTAATAGGCGTTCATTTGTCTGCCGGTTCCTGGATGTGTTCAGTCATAGACTTAGCACTGTGAGTCTCCGCTATGATCAGTATTCATTGATACAGTGTAACTGGTGATTACTTCATTTCTCCATAGTGTTTAAACTTTCCAGAATGCTTTGAGATCTATTGATTTCCTTGCAGTGTGTTTCAACCAGTGGTGGCTAGTGATTTGCATACACACCGGTATCGCATTGGCTTACCACACGGGCCCTGCGGCTTTTCGTGCTACTTCTGAGGGTTAACATTGAAGTTCATGGCCCCTAAGTTGCATGAAAGTTGAACCAAAGTAGTACATGAACTACTTTGAAGTTGCTGCAACTTTAAGTCACACATATATGAATGGTTATCATTGAAAAACATGGGGAATGACTTGTCATGCAACTTTGGTGTACAGTTAACAGCTCTCATTAAAAATCAATTTGAGAAACATTGTGAGATTTGGATGCCCCCTTAATGAGTAGGCCTCAAAAGCTGGGAAGTATGTCATCGTTGGAGGGAAGAGCTGGACCCTCCCTGCCCTTCCCTGCTCCCAGTTCGTCCCTTTCTTTCCCCTACATTCCTTCTTCTACACCCCCCATCCCCCTGTTCCCTAAATCACACTGCAATAGTGGCAAAACACACCACACGTGTCATTCATGACAACTAAACATGGGGCATTTTTGCCGCGATTGTCGTGTGATAAATTGCATGGCAAACCGCATCACATGAAGCTTGTTGCCAAGCATAGGTGTGCGCAGCCTATTGCATTAGGGTGTGCACCCCAAAGTTTAAATACACATGCATGTGTTTGCCTACATGTATATGGCCCCAGTACATTACTCTCCCTGCTGGCAAAGTGAAATAGAAGTGTGTGGCACTTCTCTTATGGCAGAGCAGGTCAGAGGGAGATCTTTCCCATCTCCTCACTGGCAAACAGAGCGATAATGCTAATGTGCCCTAGGTGATTAGGGTGTGCCCAGGCACACCCGTCTCACCCTGTGCGCACGCCTATGTTGCCAAGTATGAAGCAGGAGCTTCTTTTGGGCAAACAAGCTTTGTGTGATGCGGTTTGCCACTATTGCAGTGCCATTTGAAGTCACGAGCAGAATCCCATCAATTCTGCCAGAGATCATGAAACATGGGGCCTCAAGGGGGTGGATTTATTAAAGGCAAATAGACTGTGCACTTTGCAAGTGCAGTTGTGCTCATTTTCCCCAGAGCTTAGTAAATACAGTAAGGGCCAGTTCACACCATAGAAACGCAGTCCAGATGCGTTCCAGATGCTTTTCTACATGCGCGTTTTTGATGCGTTCCAGTGCGTATTTGGTGCATTTTTTGATGCAGTCCAGTGCATTTTCCCTACTTTTTTCTTAACCTTAAACACTTCCATACCACAGTACATCATATGATATCCTAGGCTTTGAGTGGGGATATCTGATTGATAGCTGCAGGCATCATTCAGATATAATTTTTTTCAGCCAGCGATTCCCTGCACAGTAAGAACAATCATGGCGGCCCTCCGGTGCTTCTATCAACTCGCCCGTGTGATCGTTGAGCCAGGGAAGGAATCTGGCGGCGGAAGTTCACTATAGAGAAAACCAAGGACCAGATGGTCCCCGGCAGTCTCTTTGACTCTCGTTATGATGTCACGACCGGCCTGGCAGTTGTAAATACTGCTGTGGTTTCGGCTGGAAAGTCAAGATCGTTTTTTTTTTATCTCAGGCTTTTCAGCCTGGAGGAGAGATGTGGGGTCTTATTGACCCCAGATCTCTCCATAAAGTAGATCTGTCATACCCTATTCCTATTACAAAGGATGTTTGAAATCCTTGTAATAAAAAAAAAAGGGATCAAAAAAAAAATTTAAAGGGAAAGTGTAAAAATAAAAGTAACAATTAAAAAAAAAAGTGCCCCTGTCCCCGCGTGCTCGCACGCAGAAGCAAACGCATAAGTACTTCGCTCCCACATATGTAAACGGCGTTCAATCCACACATGTGAGGTATTGCCACGAACGTTACAGTGAGAGCAATAATTCGGATCCAATAGCTCCTCTGTAACTTCAAACAGGAAACCTGTAACAATTTTTAAAATGTTTGCATTTGGAGATTTTTAAGTACCAAAGTTTGTCGCCATTCCACGAGTGTGGGCAATTTTAAAGTGTGACATGTTAGGTATCTATTTACTCAGTCTAACATCATCTTTCACATTATACAAACAAATTGAGCTAACTTTACTGTTTTTTTTTGTTTAATTCATGAAACTGTTTTTTTTTTCCAAAAAAAGTGTTTCAAAAATTGCTGCGCAAATACAGTGTGACATAAAAAGTTTCAAATGACTACCATTTTATTCCTTAGGGCAGGGGTGTCAAACTCCAATTTTATTGTGGGCCGCATCATCATTATGATTGCCCTCAAAAGGGCCAGTTGTATCTCTAATACTAGATGTCCAGAGCATCCCCTATACTTACATAAGACGTCAAGAGCCTCTCCACCATCAGAAGTTGAGTCCCCCACCCTTCCTTACATCACAGTGTACCCCCCTTACCTTGTGCTGCTGTAAGAATAAAGCTGGAGGCATTGCTGGAAAGCAGAAAGTACAGGAGGACCAGAGGAGGACTGGAGCTCTCCTGCAGCTACAGGAGAGGTGTGAGGGCCACAAAAAATGTCCGGGAGGGCCAGATTCGGCCTTGTGTTTGACACCTGTGCCTTAGGGTCTTTGCTAAAAAAAACATACAGTGGGTACGGAAAGTATTCAGACCCCCTTAAATTTTTCACTCTGTTATATTGCAGCCATTTGCTAAAATCATTTAAGTTCATTCTTCTTCCTCATAAATGTACACATAGTACCCCATACTGACAGAAAAACACAGAATTGTTGACATTGTTGCAGATTTATTAAAAAAGAAAAACTGAAATATCACATGGTCCTAAGTATTCAGACCCTTTGCTGTGACACTCATATATTTAACTCAGGTGCTTTCCATTTCTTCTGATCATCCTTGAGATGGTTCTACACCTTCATTTGAGTCCAGCTGTGTTTGATTATACTGATTGGACTTGATTAGGAAAGCCACACACCTGTCTATATAAGACCTTCCAGATCACAATGCATGTCAGAGCAAATGAGAATACTGAGGTCAAAGGAACTGCCTGAAGAGCTCAGAGACAGAATTGTGGCAAGGCACAGATCTGGCCAAGGTTACAAAAAGATTTCTGCTGCACTTAAGGTTCCTAAAAGCACAGTGGCCTCCGTAATCCTCAAATGGAAGACGTTTGGGACGACCAGAACCCTTCCTAGAGCTGGCCGTCCGGCCAAACTGAGCTTTCGGGGGAGAAGAGCCTTGGTGAGAGAGGTAAAGAAGAACCCAAAGATCACTGTGGCTGATCTCCAGAGATGCAGTCAGGAGATGGGAGAAAGTTGTAAAAGTCAACCATCACTGCCGCCCTCCACCAGTCGGGGCTTTATGGCAGAGTGGCCCGACGGAAGCCTCTCCTCAGTGTAAGACACATGAAAGCCCGCATGGAGTTTGCTAAAAAACACCTGAAGGACTCCAAGATGGTGAGAAATAAGATTCTCTGGTCTGATGAGACCAAAATAGAACTTTTTGGCCTTAATTCTAAGCGGTATGTGTGGAGAAAACCAGGCACTGCTCATCACCTGTCCAATACAGTCCCAACAGTGAAGCATGGTGGTGGCAGCATCATGCTGTGGGGGTGTTTTTCAGCTGCAGGGACAGGACGACTGGTTGCAATCGAGGGAAAGATGAATGCGGCCAAGTACAGGGATATCCTGGACAAAAACCTTCTCCAGAGTGCTCTGGACCTCAGACTGGGCCGAAGGTTTACCTTCCAACAAGACAATGACCCTAAGCACACAGCTAAAATAATGAAGGAGTGGCTTCACAACAACTCCGTGACTGTTCTTGAATGGCCCAGCCAGAGCCCTGACTTAAACCCAATTGAGCATCTCTGGAGGGACCTAAAAATGGCTGTCCACCAACGTTTACCATACAACCTGACAGAACTGGAGAGGATCTGCAAGGAGGAATGGCAGAGGATCCCCAAATCCAGGTGTGAAAGACTTGTTGCATCTTTCCCAAAAAGACTCCTGGCTGTATTAGATCAAAAGGGGGCTTCTACTAAATACTGAGCAAAGGGTCTGAATACTTAGGACCATGTGATATTTCAGTTTTTCTTTTTTTAATAAATCTGCAACAATGTCAACAATTCTTTGTTTTTCTGTCAGTATGGGGTGCTATGTGTACATTCATGAGGAAGAAGAATGAACTTAAATGATTTTAGCAAATGGCTGCAATATAACAAAGAGTGAAAAATGTAAGGGGGTCTGAATACTTTCTGTACCCACTGTATATAATGTTTGGGGGTTCTGAGTAATTTTCTAGCAAAAAAATTATGATTTTTACATTTAGGAGCAGACTGCCAGAATTGGCCCGGTATGGAAGTGGTTTCAGGACACGTGTGCACCAGTGTGTTTTTGGTGCGTTTTTGATGCGTTTTACCACGTTCCAGTACAGTCCAGTGCAGAAAAAAATGCAGCGTGTTCTACTTTTTTTCTGGAACTGAAACGCACTGGAACTGACCACACTGGTGTGAACTATGCCATTGAAAACCATATAACGTACTATTCATGCGTTTTTGATGCAGAAGAAAATGCACTGGACTGCATGTGGTGTGAACTGGTCCTAAACCTCTGCTGATTTCCATCATTCAATCAAATGCAGTTTTTATTTTCTTTGCACCTCATTGGGTAATCTTTACAAAGTGAAGCTTCACCATAAATATTGGGACATTGACACAATTCTAATCTTTTTGGCTCTATACACCACCACAATGGATTTGAAATGAAACAAACAAGATGTGCTTTAACTGCAGACTTTCCACTTTAATTTGAGGGTATTTACATCCAAATCAGGTGATTGGTGTAGGAATTACAACAGTTTGTATATGTGCCTCCCACTTTTTAAGGGACCAAAAGTAATGGGACAATTGGCTGCTCAGCTGTTCCATGGCCAGGTGTGTGTTATTCCCTCATTATCCCATTTACAAGGAGCAGATAAAAGGTCCAGCGTTCATTTCAAGTGTGCTATTTGCATTTGGAACCTGTTGCTGTCAGCTCTCAATATGAGATCCAAAGAGCTGTCACTATCAGTGAAGCAAGCCATCATTAGTCTGAAAAAACAAAACAAACCAATCAGAGAGATAGCAAAAACTTTAGGTGTGGCCAAATCAACTGTTTGGAACATCCTTAAAAAGAGAGAACGCACCGGTGAGCTCAGCAACACTAAAAGACCCGGAAGACCACGGAAAACAACTGTGGTGGATGACCGAAGAATTCTTTCCCTGGTGAAGAAAACACCCTTCACAACAGTTGGCCAGATCAAGAACACTCTCCAGGAGGTAGGTGTGTGTGTGTCAAAGTCAACAATCAAGAGAAGACTTCACCAGAGTGAATACAGAGGGTTCACCACAAGATGTAAACCATTGGTGAGCCTCAAAAACAGGAAGGTCAGATTAGAGTTTGCCAAACAACATCTAAAAAAGCCTTTACAGTTCTGGAACAATATCCTATGGACAGAGGAGACCAAGATCAACTTGTACCGGAGTGATGGGAAGAGAAGAGCATGGAGAAGGAAAGGAACTGCTCATGATCCAAAGCATACCACCTCATCAGTGAAGCATGGTGGTGGTAGTGTCATGGCTTGGGCATGTATGGCTGGCAATGGAACTGGTTCTCTTGTATTTATTGATGATGTGACTGCTGACAAAAGCAGCAGGATGAATTCTGAAGTGTTTTGGGCAATATTATCTGCTCATATTCAGCCAAATGCTTCAGAATTCATTGGACGGCGCTTAACAGTGGAGATGGACAATGACCAGAAGCATACTGCGAAAGCAACCAATGAGTTTTTTAAGGGAAAGGAGTGGAAAGTTATGCAATGGCCAAGTCAATCACCTGACCTGAATCCGATTGAGCATGTATTTCACTTGCTGAAGACAAAACTGAAGGGAAAATGCCCCAAGAAAAAGCAGGAACTGAAGACAGTTGCAGTAGAGGCCTGGCAGAGCATCACCAGGGATGAAACCCAGCGTCTGGTGATGTCTATGCTTTCCAGACTTCAGGCTGTAATTGACTGCAAAGGATTTGCAACCAAGTATTAAAAAGTTAAAGTTTGATTTATGATTGTTAATCTGTCCCATTACTTTTGGTCCCTTAAAAAGTTGGAGGCACATATACAAACTGTTGTAATTCCTACACCGTTCACCTGATTTGGGTGTAAATACCCTCAAATTAAAGCTGAAAGTCTGCAGTTAAAGCACATCTTGATTGTTTCATTTCAAATCCATTGTGGTGGTGTATAGAGCCAAAAAGAATGGAATTGTGTTGATGTCCCAATATTTCTGGACCTGACTGTATATTTACTAAGGAAAATGAGTGCAACTACACTTGCAAAGTAAACAGTCTATTTGCCTTCAGAACTACTTCACACTGGTGCCATCAATTTCTGATTTTACTTAAGTCACAGAGAATCGCATGACAAGGGAAATCATGTTGTGTTCAGTAGCGCCCATTCACATCAATGCAACTCTGTGCATGGGGCAATTATGGAAAAGGTTCCTGTGCTAATTTGGTGCGATTTAGCTCCATAGAATATGCTAACCACATCCAAAGTCGCATTGAAAATGACATTGCAGTAGCCTAATATGCATGGACAATTTTGGACACTTTATTATTTATTTTGTATGAATTGATAGACATTAATTTCTGTAAAAAAAATGATTGATATTTATTTACTTTTTAAGAATTTGTGGAGTTTTTTTATTTATTTATGTGACCCATTATTTTTACTAGATAGCATACTTAATATGCATGAATTTATTTTTGCGCTTGTTGTTTGTAATAAGGCATTAGGTATTATTGATTATTTTCAGCATGGTTGCACCTATTTATTCACTGTTTTACACACCTGGGAGGTTATGTGGGACTGCAGCTTGGTGATTATTGTGCAGACCATCTTGATTTTGTTTTTTTAAGTCTTCGTTCCTACTAAGCCCTCCTGCTCTATAGCTCTCATGCTTGCCTCCAGGACTTTTCCAGAGCCTCTGCCATCCTATGGAACTCCCTACCCCAATCTGTCACACTATCTCCTACTCTGTCTTACTTTAGCTGATCCCTGAAAACCCTTCTCTTCAGAGAAGCCTATTCTGTCCCCACCTAACAACTGTATTTCCACTATTTCCATCAGCTCATCCCCCACAGACATAACCTTTTGTATCACTTGACCCTCCTATTTAGATTGTAAGCTCTAACGAGCAGGGCCCTCTGATTCCTCCTGTATTAAATTGTATTGTAGTTGTACTGCCTGCCCTCACGTTGTAAAACGCTGGGCAATCTGTTGGCTCTATATAAATCCTGTATAATAATAATAATATTAATAATAATATTAATAATAATAAGCAAATCCACTCCAAGGATTCTCTCACTCTGGAGGGATTTTCTCTCACTTCTAGTGGTGCACCGAAATGAAAATTCTGGACCGAAACTGAAAATTCTGGATGCACTTAGCAACAAACCAAAATGGACAGTTTTAAAAATAAATATTTTATATATAATTGTATTACATTCTGCTTTTTAATTAATATAATGAATTTTAAATTAACATGAATTCATTTTCGGCCATTATCAACACCTTTTTTTCTATCAGCAAAACACAGATAACCCTATTTTTGGCCAAAAATTTTCACCGGCCAATATTCGCACTTTTTTTTCTATCAGCAAGACGCCGATAACTTTATATTTGGCTGACAATTTTCAGCAGTCAATATCAGCACCTTTTTTCCCCCATCAGTAAAACACTGATAACCCTTTATTTAGTGGCCAATATCAGCACCTTTTTTTTCTATCGGCAAACCGCCAATAGCCCTATTTTTAGATGATCATTTTCAGCAGCCAATATCGGCACTTTTTTCTATTGGCAAAATGTTGATAATTTTCAGAGGCCGATACTGTATATTGGTGAATCCCTACTCACTTACTGCTTTGGCTACAGGACGGGAAGCAAAGGGAAATCTCCTCAGTGGGAGACCTATGGGAAAAAAATAACCTTTCCTATGAAAAATAATAAAAATAAAGTGTTGCCTTTAGTTCAGGGGTCCTCAAACGTTCTAATCAAAGGGCCAGTTTAATGTTTTTCAGACTTTAGGGGGGCCAGACTAGGGTCAGTGGGAGCAGAAAATGTCCTGGCGTCCAGTGGGACTAAACAATGCTCTATCTTTGGTGTCAGTGGGAGGACTAGTGCTCTTTCCCTGGTGTCAGTAGAATGAATAGTGCACCATTGTTGGTGTCAGCTGAAGGAATAGTCCCCCATCCTTGGTGTCAACTGAAGAAATTCTGCCCCATTGTTGGTGTCAGTGGGAGAAATTCTGCCCCATGGTTGGTAACAAGGGGAGGATATGTGCCCTTTTGTTGGTGTCAGTGGGAGGATTGGTGCCCCATTTTTGGTGTCAGTGAGAAAAGTAGTGCCCCATTGTTGGTATCAATGGAAGGAATTCTGCCCTATCGTTGGTGTCAATGGAAGGAATTGTGCCCATTCGTTGGTGTCAGTGGCAGCAGTGCCAATTGTTAGTGTCAGTAGGAGGAATTGTGGCCCATTGTTGGTATCAATGAAAGGAATTATGCCCTATCGTTGGTGTCAATAGAAGGAGTTGTGCCCATTCGTTGGTGTCAGTGGGAGCAGTGCCAATTGTTAGTGTCAGTAGGAGGAATTGTGGCCCATTGTTGGTATCAATGAAAGGAATTATGCCCCATTGTTGGTGTCAATAGAAGGAATTGTGCCCTATTGTTAGTGTCAGTGGGAAGAATAGTGGCCCATTGTTGGTATCAATGAAAGCAAATATGCCCCATTGTCTGTGTCAATGGAAGAAATTGTGCCCTTTCATTTGTGTCAGTGGGAGTAGTGCCCAATTGTTGGTGTTAGTGGGAGGAGTAGTGGCCCATTGATGGTATCAATAAAAGGAATTATTCCCCAACTTCGTAGACAAAAGAAGGAATTGTGCCCTTTCGTTGGTGTCAGTGGGAGGAGTAGTGCCCAAATGTTGGTGTCAGTGGGAGGAGTAGTAGCCAATTGTTGGTATCGATAAAAGGAATTATGCCCAGTGTCAATGATAATGGAAGTAATTGTGCCCTTTCGTTGGTGTTAGTGGGAAGAGTAGTGCCCAATTGTTGGTGTTAGTGGGAGGAGTAGTAGCCAATTGTTGGTATCGATAAAAGGAATTATGCCCAGTGTCAATGATAATGGAAGTAATTGTGCCCTTTCGTTGGTGTTAGTGGGAAGAGTAGTGCCCAATTGTTGGTGTTAGTGGGAGGAGTAGTAGCCAATTGTTGGTATCGATAAAAGGAATTATGCCCAGTGTCAATGATAATGGAAGTAATTGTGCCCTTTCGTTGGTGTTAGTGGGAAGAGTAGTGCCCAATTGTTGGTGTTAGTGGGAGGAGTAGTGGCCCATTGTTGGTATCAATAAAAGGAATTATGACCCAGCGTCGGTGACAATGGAAGGAATTATGCCCCACCGTCGGTGACAATGGAAGGAATTGTGCCCTTTCCTTGGTGTCAGTGGGAGGAGTAGTGCCCAATTGTTGATGTCAGTGTAAGGAGTAGTGGACCATTGTTGGTAACAATAAAAGGAATTATGCCCCATCGTCGGTGACAATGGAAGGAATTGTGCCCTTTCTTTGGTGTCAGTGGGAGAAATAGTGCCCAATTGTTGGTGTCCGTAGGAGGAGTAGCGGCCCGTTGTTGGTATCAATGAAAAGAATTATGCCCCATCACCAGTGACAGTGGAAGGAAATGTGCCCCACAGTTGGTGTCGGTGGGAGAAATAATGCCCCATTGTTGGTGTCAGTGGATAGAATAGTACCCCAAGGGCCAGATAAAAGAAAGCAAGGAACCGCAGCGGGGTGGGGTACACAATATTAGAAAATCATTAACGCAATTTTTCCGATTCTCCTCAATGTTTCACAGCAAGTCGGAACCAAGGAAGAAAAAAATGTACGAAAATTCTTCGTACGACAAAGGCTTTTTGTTGTTATTTATTGTTTCTGATCATCTTTTATTACTTTTTTTTTTCTTGTACGAAAATGGTACGCATTAAATAAAAATAGTTAATTATGTTCCAATACGAGAAAACTTTTTCAGCTTGTTCCTTCAGAAAGTTTGGTTGGGAAGGTCGTAATCGGCTTTGGAAAGTTATTTACAAACGATCTGAAAATCGTATGTTGGCTCCTCGGATGCAAGGGTTCGTATAGTATGTACGAGCCTTTAGAAATAGAGGGCTGTCTCCGAAATTGGAAGGGGTGAGGTAAACAGAAAGTTCTGTCAAAGTGAATGAAAGTGAAAGCAGACATATATAATAGAGGAGGGGGGGTGGAGATGTGTGAGCCCCCACCTTGCAGTGGCCCCTCTCTGTCCTGTGTATGAGGTGACACCTCAGTAGCCCTGTCCTGCCATGCCAGTGACTTTCCTCCAGTGAGCGGCTCTCCCCTCCCTGCCATGTGCCGGAGTGGGAGGTGTGTGTGCAGATGATGGAGCCGGCTGGACTTCCTTGTTTAGCTTTGCCCAGTAGCAGGCCTGGTTCCTCACCATGAAGACTGTGGGCCCGGCCCGGCTGACATAGGAAGCGGTGGTGGTGTGTGTAAAGCGGGGTGCATACAGTGTTGGGATCTGCTGACTGACTGAGGGACCATGGGCTGAGTGCGGAGCGGACACGAGTGAGTCCCGGATGAAGAAGTTTCAGTCATGGCTGTGCTGAGCTCTGTCAGTGCGGATCGTTCTTAAGCATTGTGTACGGACATGAGCGGGCTCGGTGTGGAGTGAGGGGAGCCGTACAGCCGCAGAGAAGTGATTGGTCACTGTGAGGGGACTCCGGGGGACAAAGGCTCGGCATGTTCTCTCCTCTTTGCCCCCCTATACCCGGGGGCTCTTCTCTCAGCCAGCCCCCCGCCCCAGCCTTGTCCACCTCGTCTTCAGCCGCCTCCTCCGTGTCCGGACACCGTCACAGGCCCCGGGAGTCCTCCGGGAAGCGGAGGAAAGAGCGGCACGGGAAAAGGAGACGGAGGCCCGAAGAGGCCAACATGGGCCTGATGGAGGAGGGAGAAGTGCCAGCTGTCCCTCGGGGAGCCCGGCACCATAGAGACAGAAAGAAAAGGCAGAGGGAACGCAGGAACCTCCTCAGGAAGGTCGGCACTCTGCACAGCGCCCCGGTGGAATACGACGACGTCAGCTCGCTTTCCGAAGTCGAACAAGGCCAGGAGGCTTCCTTCACCCCGGCGCTAGGCCTCATCCCATCCCCGGCCTCCGATAGGTGCCCCTCGCCGCCTATGCTGCACCAAGCGCCGCTGCCGCTTCTACGCCAGGCCGGGGAGTCGGACAGGAGCGGCCGGAGGAAGAGGCGAAGGCAGGAGTCGGCTCAAAGGAACGATGGCCGGGGAGGGCGGACCGAGGACAGGAGAAATAGGCAGACCACGGGGAACCTGTTGCTCCCTGCCGAGTCTCTGCAGCACGCTCAGCCCTGGAGGCCTCAGGAGGAGTCCGCCAAGAGGACAGAAGTCAGGGCCGCGGCCTCACACAGGCCGAAGAGAGAGGAGGCCGCCGCCGCGGCCTCGTACAGTAAACAGACGCCTAAGGCCTACAGAGGGGACCGGAGCTCGTCCAGGGCCTCGCCCCAGGGGAACCATCGCAAGAAATCGGCCAGCCCGGCCCGATCACCCAGTCCTGGCTACAGCGGACATCGGCTAGGCCGCCGATCTCCCAACTATGAGAGGACGGACACTTCTCCGGGCCGCCGGAGATCTCGGAGCCCTTACAGCCCGGTCACTAGGTGAGCCCCGCTCCCTCCATTATTACAGGCCATGGCAGGTACTGGGGTCTGTCACGTTTGTCATGCTGTCACCTGCCCAGCTAGTAGCGCTGTCACTTGCTGGGAGTTTACACCAGGATCGGTGATACGTTGTATGTTAGGGCTCATTCACACAATGACATGGTGATTTCTTCTTATGCTCTATGTATTCAGTTCTCTAATAAGAAGTTGGGCATTTTTGCACAGTACAGGTCATTTGGATGCATGTTAAGCAAGCCATAGATTTGATTTTGTTTCCTTCCACTATGGGTTGAAGGAAAGAAAATAGCTAGATTCCCCCATCAACACAAACAGACTCCGTTCACACTGGTGCAACTTTGATCCGACTTTACACTCTCTGAATCAAAGTTGCATCAAAGGTCACATCAAAACAGTACAGGCAGCTTTTGAAAGTCACACCAATTTGAACAGATGCCATTGAAAGGAATGGGCTGTGACTTGTCATGTGACTTTGATGGCGTATGATAAGTCACACAAGTGTAAAGGGAGCCCCGTACACACGTAGCGATTGTCGGCCGTAAATATTTGGCCGCCGAACGATCGGTCTATTGTCGGCTTGTTAGTATGATGCTTCCGACAACCGACTCCGAGTTTTCAGCCGAACAGAATCGGGTGTGCAGGCATTAAAATTTTTGTTGGCCAACAAAGAACGGCCGATTGTTCGCCAGTCAGTACAGAATTCGGCCGACAAACAGCAGATTTGCAAGACTGGGCATGCTCAGAAAAGAAAAAAGACAGGGAAAGTTAACCATCACATGACATCACTTCTGCAGTCGGCTGTTGTTGGCCGACAAAATTCGTGTGCAGTCTTTAGCAGTTTTCAACAGACACGACAGCCCTGGACAAAAGACGGCCGATCAGTACGTGTGTATGGGGCTTAAGTCTTAATGGGGTTATCCCCCCCCCCCCCCCTGCAGCACTATTATGTCCTGCCGAAGGGGAGCCTTCCCAGCCGGCAGAACAAAATGAGAACTTAAGCCTCGTACACATGCAACGATTATCAGCCGACCGATCGGCCGTCTTTTGTCCAGAGCGGTGTTTTGTTGGTTGGAATGTGCCTAGACTGCACACAAATTTTCTCGGCCAACAAAAATCTACTTCAGAAGTGATGTCATGTGTTGGTTTACTTTCAGTGTGTTTTTTCTTCTCTGAGCATGCCCAGTCTTGCTCATCAGATTTTTGTCTGCCGAAATCTGTACTGACTGACGGAAATCAGCCGTTGTGTTGACGGCCAACAAAAATTTTATAGCATGCACACCAGATTTTTTTTCGACTGAAAAGTCGGAGTCGGTTGTCGGTAGCATCATACTAACAAGCCGAAAATTGGCAGATCGGACGTTGGCCGAAAATTCCGGCCAATAATCAATGCGTGTGTACGGGGCTTTAGTCTTAATGGGGTTATCCCCCCCCCCCCCCCCCCCCCGCAGCACTATTGTGTCCTGCCGAAGGGGAGCCTTCCCAGCCGGCAGAACAAAATGACAACTTGAAGTAGCTATAGCCACCAGCATCGTTCACATGTTAAAAAATCTAACAGGCTGGTTGTACTGAAGTCAATCGATGGGACAGACTTGGGTACAACCAGTCTGCCCAAAGATGGATCAAATCCCAGCCGGTTTCTGCTGAACCATCCAAGATTCGATCCATCTATAGCTGGATACACACTATCCAACTTTTGTGATTAGATTTCCTTCAGATTTACCTTTTCTATGTAGTGCAAGGGCCTGCCAGATTGCATACAAATTGAAAGTGTTTAGGTTTGACCTCAGATTATATGGTTTTGGTAAGTCCGAAGGAAAAAGTCTTCAGAAAATCTTATAGTGTGTATGGCCCATATGGCCGACTTTAGGGCTGATCCACACCAGCTGACGATCTTAGCGCATCACACTGTTCACTTTCTTTTTTTTAAACAGACTTTATTGAAATCTCACACAGACGTTTCATAAAGTTCAGTTGGCCGCCGCACAGTGCAAGGTGCTGGATTGCTTCGTGCTCTGCACGTTACCCCAATGCAGTGATGTAAACTGGGCATACATTTTGTCTTGTCATGCGATGGGACTGCGCTGAAGTAGCCACGCAATGCAGTCCCATCGCATTTGGTTTGAATATACCCTAATATACCACAATGCACTGTGGCACATAATGGCATATCGCTGTTAAAAAAAAAACAAAAAAACTTCAAAACCTTATCTTGCTGGTGTGAATATGCCCTCATTTCAAATGTTATTCTTAAAGGATAAATACATTTTAACACATTTGAGCTCCTCCTGGCCATCCTTTAAAGCCTAAGGCCTGTTTCACATGGGTTTTTGCTTGTAAAACAGACATTTGCAGAGCTTTCAGTTAGCTTTGTTGAAACTTTTAAAGTACCATTTAGCTCCAGTTTGTAAATGTTGAATGCAGATCCTAATGGGAGCGTTGATTGCTGCTTTAGGCAAGCTGCTAGCAGGCTTCAGCACTTCTTGAAGCTTGTTGAAAGCCTGCTGGCAGCTTGCCTAAAGTGTGAATGGCAATCAACACTCCTATTAGGATCTGTTGAACATTTAAAAACTGGAGCTGAATGGTAATTTGCTGTTTACGATGCTCTTATACAAGCTGAACTAACTCCAGCTTTGCTATCCTTTTAAATAGTTCATTTGGGCTAAGCTTGTCCAGTTGAACTATAAACTTTACTAATTGCTGCGGCTGCTGTCAGCGCTGTTTAAACTATATGCAGTGCCGTATTCCAGTAGCAATGGGGACTTGCCACCTTCTGTTGGAACAAAAGTGAGTTGGGTTGAGCCCTGCTCAGACATTCTCAGAAGCTTTGTATTTTATCCATAATTACAATGCTTTCTCTGAAGGGCTGAGGTGGACAGATGAAATCACGATCTCTACCTCAGCCAATCAGAGGAAGCCTTGTATTCATCACTTAAAGCGGAGTTCCAGCATTTTCTGTGTTTATTAAAAGTCAGCAGCTACAAAAAGTGTAGCTGCTGACTTTTTTAATAAACACACACTCCCCTCTCCCACGGTCCAGCGATGCGGCCGCCCGAAGCCTCGATCCTCTCCTTCTGGTCTCGGCGGCGCCGGCATCACTGGTGTGGGCACCCAGCTGTGACAGCTTACGGCTTCACAGCCGGGTACACACTGCGCATGCGCGAGTTGCGCTGCACGTCTTGATTGGCTGGCAATCTTCTGGGACCTCTGACATGTCCCAGAAGATTGCAGGGAGAGAGGAGAACTTCCGCTCAGGGCGCCGTGGCAATCCGAGCGGAAGTGGGAGCGGGTACCTGTCAAAACTAGGTAACCGCCCCCCCCCCCCCCCCCCAAAAAAAATGACATACCAAATGTGGCATGTCAGGGGGTTAGGACCACCTAAAGCGGAAGTTCCACTTTTGGGTGCAACTCCGCTTTAAATACAAGGCTACCTGTGAATGATAAAGCAGCACCCAGCTCAGTTTTGTTCTAATATTGAGAAGCCTCCATACCACTTCTGGAACACTGCACTGCAAACTGTATGTAGCTAATGCTCCATACAATTTAATAGTGCTGATAGGAGCCACAGCATTTATTTAAAGTCATAAAGCTGGAGTTGTGCTTTAAGTGGATTATTTTGCCAGGAGGTGGAACAGAGTTGTTGATCACATAATCACTGGGATTGGCGATCACATGATCGGAAGCCTGTCTTTGACAACTCTGTCACTGTGCGGCAGAGAAACCTCATTCCTCAGGGATGCATGTGTGGGCGTTAAAGCCCCCCTCCAGCTGCCACATATATGTATTTCATAGGCAGCAAGAGGTTAAGAAGGAACTTCACTCCCATTGCTTTTTTTTCCCCCTTTCCTTGTCTGCTGGTTGGTATGAAATCTTTACTCATACACCCAGGGAATCCAGCATTGTCTGGTATAATCCTCTGTCACACGCTGGGTCCTGCACTGTCTTTTTTTCCTCATGTAATTGGGGTGGACTGGCAGCTGTCTCTTTCTGGAACTTGTAGCCCCCTAATGACATGGTGCGCATGCATGTGCAGTGTGGTGGAGATTGCCCCAAAGTTCCCTGGGATACGTGACATGGTATATTACGAGGCAGCTGGCTAATGTCATTCCCACCTAGGTGAGAAAGCGGGAAGTGCAGGATTAGGTCTTGTAAAGAAAAATTATTTCAAAATAATAAAAAAAAGTCCAGCTGTGTAACAGGAAGGGAAAGGGGGAATTGATTTACAGTTGTTGAAGAGGGTGATGGTTTGCTTTAAAACAAGGTTCACTAAGCCTTGTTGTCCCTTTGTCCTGACCTAACCGACCCTAACCTCCCCTCTTCACAAATGTATATTTCTCGAGATCCAAAGGTTGCAGCCTCCTATGATTGTTTACATCCGATGCCGCAAGTCCTTGCGGTGCCTGTGCAGTACAGCCTCACGAAATTCAATGGGGCTCTTTCATTCGCCTCCACCTTCAGGAGACAACGGTAAACAACCCCCATAGAGGTTTGTGGGAACAGTGAGGACTTGTGATGCTCAATGTAAACACCCTGCAGGTTGCATCCAAAGGATCTCAGTACATCTGTGAGGGCTAAGGTGGGACTGGTTAGGTTGGGGCATGAAGGGTAAGGGCATTCGTTTTAATGGGCACATATCCTTTAAACTTCAGATAGAGTAAGGAATGGCTAGAAACCTCATGAGGCTCTCATTTTCTATTGCGTAAACACAATAGGAAGTGAAAGGAAATCTGCAAAATTGGGGTAAACCTCTACTTGTTCCCATTGGAAGACTCCTTTCACCTTCTATTCTGTGACAAGTTTTACATTTTGTATTTCCCATTTCTATCTGTACTGAAGACTGTTCACAAGGTCAGATAGAAAGGTGATACTCCCCAGCTGGGACACAGACAGCAATAATAACCTAGCAGCTCTGGGTTTCTAACCTTTTGCTACTCTATCCAAAATGCAAACCTAATTTTTGGCTAATGCATGCACTTTAAAGGGATTGTAAAGGCAGAAGATTTTTATTTTAATGCATTCTATGCAGTAAGATAAAAAGTCATTCTGTGTACAGCAGCCCCCCCCCCTTAATACTTACCTGAGCCCATCACTATCCAGCGATGTTGCAGGAGTGTCTCAGCTGCCCAGGACTCCCCTCCTCATTGGCTGAGACAGCAGTACATCATGATTGGCTTCTGCTACTGTCATTCAAAGTCAGTCAGGAAAGAGCGGGGCCGGGTTGTGGCTCTGTGTCTGAATGGACCGTGACTCGGCTTGGGGTCCCCCGCAGCAAGCTGCTTGCTGTGGGGGCACTCAACAGGAGGGAGGGGCCAGGCGCACAGAAGAGGGGCCAGGGGCACAGAGAGGGACCCCAGAAGAGGAGGATTTGGGCCACTCTGCAAAACTAACTGCACAGAGGAGGTAAGTATAACATTTAGTAATAAAAAAACTTCACAATGCCTTTAATGTCATTTTATTATCTAATAGCTCTTGATGACATCATGTTTGTTCAACTGTCACCTGATTTGCAGTAGTGATGTCATGTTTTGTAAATTAACCCCATTTCTAACAGCAGATATTGCTGTCCAAATTGTCTGAATAAAATTCAGTGAATAAATGCAGCTTTATTTGAAGCAGGCTTCATGCAAGAATAAACATTTTCACCATTCCAACCCTCCCTAATCTGAAAAGGCCAACTTTTTTTTTTTTTTTTTTCCTGGGTTTAGCCATTTTTTTCTTATTCTCATGGTGGATTTGCGCCTGTCCTCCATTTTTGGCTAGGCGAGAATGACATTAACCTTGCCCTGCAGCCTCCTGGAATATCTATGTCGCATATTCCAGGAGTCATCGTCTGAGGCACCACAAAGCACTGTAAGAGGGACCTTGTGGCACGTCTTGGGGGGGGAAGGCTACAAGCACCCAGAAGGAACAGCTGGCTCCCAGTGAAATGAGAAAGGAAGATGACGCCGCAGGACCTGGTGTGCAGCAATGGAGCTTTAATCGGAACAAACCTGGATTCGCTGGGTGTGTGTGTTTATGGGGGAGAATCCAGCAAAAAAGGTAAGTGGGGACTGAAAAATGCACAGTGCATCATAGGATCTGTTACTGGAGGAGATGATGGTTACATGACTTTGATAGGCAAGGTACCCGGGCTCTCCTAACTTTTTTTTTTTTTCAAAATCCTCGTGTATTGTTCCCTGCTGGTTTCAGGTTACTGCCAAGCGCATTGTAATCCATAACTTGACGACATTTAGCTCTGTGCATAAAAACTTGGCATTTTTTTTATAAAATACTGTTTTCAGCATTGCCACTTAGTTTATACTGCAGCGTTGCTTGTATTTTCCAGCAAGTGTAACATGGTGACAGATTAGCACAAGTGGCAGACAGTTTTTACTTGATAACAGAAAATGCCTTAACCAGGTTTTTAATAGCAAGATCAAAAGATATGAATTATAAATGGCACGTCAGCAATATTTGCTTGCCACTTTCTTGCACATCATGTTTTCAAGTTTCATTTAAACAACGGTTGTTGGTACTAATGTCGATGGCATTGGTTAGACGCTTCTGAGATGATTAGGAATTCACTGGCAGGTGCATTTAACGTAGTTCAGGTGGGTTTTGCATTCCTACAGACTTGGGTGGGAAAATAAAACCCCTTTTTAAGCAAGCAAAAGCTGTGGATACAAGATGGTAAAGTCTAATTAAACCTTGCTATACTTTACATCCAAATAACCTGCCATCTTAGCCTCGGTTCGATTTGCAACTGCCATGGTGCTTTGCATGTGATCCGTTATGAATTTAGCCATTTCATGGCTCGACCGTTCCATTGAGAGCACTGTTAACTGTGACAGTTATCATTCATAACGTGCTTTGAATGAATTGTTTTGTGAAACCGTTAAATTGATGGGTTTAGTTCAGCTTTCATTTGTCTCCCCTTAACCATCACTCTCCAGGACTGTTTGTTTGATGGTGAGAAAAAAAAATCCTGGTAC
Source organism: Pelophylax lessonae (assembly GCF_965119305.1). Classification (NCBI taxonomy): domain Eukaryota; kingdom Metazoa; phylum Chordata; class Amphibia; order Anura; family Ranidae; genus Pelophylax; species Pelophylax lessonae. Next base: position 202,429,008 of record NC_138772.1, read on the forward strand.
TGAGACTTTGATTCAGCAGAATGGTGTTCCTGTTATGATGGGTCATTGGAAGCCCCTTAAGGCACATAATTGTGAAGTTTCCTAGTGCAAATACAACCATTGCTCCCTCCATACATCTGTCAATAATAGGTTTAAAGGGTAAGTTCACCACAGAAAATTTGTAAGGTGAACTTACATTGTACCCCCTTCCTCACCCCCCCCCCCCCCCCTGCTCCCCCAAGCCCTGCTGACCTGAAGTTTGTGATCACCCGCTCTGAGACATCGGATCGCTGCTTTACCAGCCCGGGGATTTGAAATCCCGCAGCTTAATTTCCTAAACGTACCTCTCTGCGTGTACGGATAGGAGGCATTCTAATTGGTTTGCGCCGTCACATGGATGGCGATGACAAATCTGCCTAGCCCATCCTGTCAGCGCTGGAGAAGAGGAGAGAGAGCCACTGGGATTTAAAATCTCCAGGCCTGTAAATCAGTGACCCGATGTCTTACAGCAGGTGATCGCAGGACTCCAGGTCAGCTGGACCAAGGGGGATGTGGAAGGGGTCCAGTGTAAGTTCATCTTACAGATTTTCTGTCAAGGTGAACTTACACTTTAAGTATTTGCCAGATGTTTATTTTAACTTTCTTTGCAAGGTTAAGGCATCATGCACACTGGGTTTTTAAAAAAACGCCAGTAGCACTAGCTGTAGAATGCTGTGTTAAATAGATGAGTTTTGCAGAGTTTTTGCATAGTGTTTTGCTGGGTTTGAGTTTTTTTTAGCAAAACTATATTCCCATAAATTCTTGAGCCTCAAAAACGCTCAAAACGCCGGATAGTCGCGTTTTTCAGAGTTGGAGCGTTTTTACAGCTGAAAAACTCCTCTTCAATCGCAGTGGTTCTGAGGTGCTTGGATGTCCTCCGGTGCTTCTCCTGGCTCACCCGTGTGATCAGGGGAGCCGGAGAATGAAACCGCTGGTGCTGGCAGTTTACAATAGAGCCGACCCCGGCCATCTCTATGACCTTTGGAAGCCAAAAGCGACGTCATGACATCACTTCTGGTGCCTGCAGATGTAAACACTGACGTTTTTTTTTATTTTTTTTATATTTATTTATTTTTTATCAAGCTTTCTAGCATAGAGGTGAAATCTGGGGACATATAGACCCCAGATCTCTCTGTAAAGAGGACCTGTCATGCCCAATTCCTATTACATGGAATGTTTACATTCCTTTTAATAGGAATGAAATTGATGAAAAAAAATCAAAGAAAAAGTGTAAAAATTAAACTAAACAAAAAAATAATAATTTTAAAGCACCTCCGTCCCCTCGTGCTTGTACGCAGAAGCGAATGCGTACATTGGTCGTGCCCGCATATGTAAACCGGTATTGCCGCGAGTGTTAGAGCGAGAGCAATAATTCTAGTGCAAGACCTCCTCTGTAGCTCAAAACTGGTACCCTGTAAAATATTTTAAAGCTTTGCCTATGGAGATTTTAAAGTATCAAAGTTTGGCGCCATTCCACGAGTGTGCGCAATTTTAAATTGTGACATGTTTGATATCTTATATAAACTTATAACTTATATAAACTTGGCATAACATCATCTTTCACGTTGTACAAAAAACAATTGGGTTAACTTTTTAGTGTTTATTTTTAATTTTTAATTTTTTTTTTGTCTGAAAAATTCCTGCGCAAATACTGTGTTGCATAAAAAAATTGCAATGACTGCCATTTTATTCTGTAGGGTCTCTGCTAAAACAATGTATAATGTTTGGGGGTTCTGAGTAATATTCTAGCAACAAAATGATGATTTTTACATGTAGGAAAAGAATGCCAGAATTGGCCAGTTAAGGAAGTGGTTAAAAGTGTATCTAAAGGCAAAACTTTTTTTTTTTTTTAAGTTTTGGATCGAGTACAGAGGGATTAGAATACCATTCATGTTTCTTTTTTATTGCTGTCTGTGTCCCTGTTAGGGAAAATCACCCTCTCTGTTTGTCAAATTTACCATTATCACTGAAAGTGAAAGAAATTCCCACATTTTGGGTTGTCCCCAGAACGGTAATGGAGGGGATATCTTCCAATAGGGACGCGGTGACCCAGATGATAACCATGGATACCCTTACTTTGGAGGGATTTCCTCTCACTTTCTGCTTTGGTTATGGGACAGGAGGGAAAGCGAAATATCCCCAGTGGGACACGATGACAAAAACTAGCATAGGCTGCAACCATTCCGTACTCCATCCAAAATGAATAAAAAAGAAATAGCACTTAGTTTTGTTTATATTGCAAATCTAGTGAAAACAAAGTTAGTATATCACTGTAATCTCAATGTTTGGGTAATTCAGTGGGTCTCCTAAGACGATCTGCTGTGGACAGCTTTTGAAAAAGTATGGTTGTGCTGGGGATAATGCTGGTGTAACATATTGGCCATTGTGACAGACAGACAAGTATGTCTTCATGGTACTGTTGCTCACGTGAGCACGGAAAAATGTTAAACTGGGGGTTTAAAGTGTGTGGGGTTCCTGATTTGTCTGCTTCCCATTGCTGTGGTACTTAACCACTTAAGCCCCGGAGGATTTGGCTGCTAAACGACCAGGGGGTATTTTGCGATTCGGCACTGCGTGACTTTAACGGACAATTGCGCGGTCGTGCGACGCTGTACCTAAACGAATTTGGCGTCCTTTTTTTCCCACAAACAGAGCTTTCTTTTGGCGGTATTTGATCACCTGTGCGATTTTTTGATCACGCGCTATAAACAAAAAAAGAGCGTAAATTTTGCAAAAATAGCAATATTTTTCCCTTTTTTTTATATGAAATTCCCCCCCAAAAAAAAATGTAAAAATCAAAATTTTTTAAAATTTTCGGCCAATTTGTTTTATGCTACCTATGTTTGGTAAAAAAAATCACAAAAAGCGTATTTTGATTGGTTTGCGCAAAAGTTATCGCGTTTACTAACTAAGGGAAAGATTTTTGTCATTTTTGTTGTTTTTTTTTTTAACGCGTAATGGCGGCGATCTGCGATTTTTTTTTTTTTTTTTTTGCGGTACTGCGACATTGCGGCGGACAGATCGGACCCTTGACTGACATTTTTGATACTTTTGGGGTTACCAGTGACATTTCTACAATAATCAGTGCTATATATATGCACTGTTACTGTAAAAATACACTGGTAGTGAAGGGGTTAACTTTATTTGAGAGGGAGGGGCTGTGTGTGTCCCTAGGGGCGTGATTCTAACTGTGATTGGCTGTGGCTTCAGCTGTATGCAGAGTGATCAACTGATCTACATAGTAGATCCATATGATCAGCTCTCATACAGCGAGGAGAATGACAGGCAGCTTGTTTACACAAGCTGCCTGACTTTCTCCCTCTCCCCCGCCGATCGCAGAGTGGCCGGCGGACATCGGGTCCGCCGGTCACACGCGCGGGGGGGTCCGTGACCACGCGGGAGCGCGCCTCCGGCGGCGCGCGCTCGCTCCCTAGACCCTCACAAGCTAGTGACGTAGACCTACGTCACTTTGCCTGTGAGGGGCTGACCGCCGCCGTAGATAGTCGTGCGGCGGTCGGCAAGTGGTTAAATAATCTTTTTTTTTTTTTTTGTATATTCGTGTTTTATTCATTTTTCAGTAAGCATATAAAAATTAAATTGTTACAAATTGTTTAAGTCAGAACAGGAACATTTTATTTATCTCCAGCCAAAATAATAATTTTTAAGTTTTTGGATAGCATAGGGAAGGGATAACACTCCTGTACCATTTTGTTTTCCTGTCTGTACTCCTGTTCAGAAGATTTCACCTCACTTTCTGTCCCTATGACGACTGCATTTTGAAAATTGTGGGTTGTTGTGGCAACAAGGATAAGTGATAAAGCTTCAGTTGAGACACCTTTTTTCCTTGAGAACTTTTGCAGGAGTCAGTTTCTCTTTCGAAGGCTAGATTTCTCCTCACTCCCTGTTGTCTCTCTCCGTTTGTAAGTAGGAGTCCTTTGTAAGTCGGATGTTTGTAATCCGGGGACAGCGTGTACTGAGGAATAACAAGTATAATCTCGTAGTTTTGGGTGTCTGACCCTTCAAGCTTCAACCAGCTGACATTCCCCCAGTAAACTTCTAATTTCATTCTGCCATTGTAGTGGGAGACAAAAAAGCCCCCTTGATGAATCCACATGTGGGTCCAACCCCATGTTTAAGTCTCCCACAACTATAAATCTCTATTCTTTACATATCATCAACCTTTTCAAAACTTTTCTCAGAATCCTATTCGGCTCTCTGTTGGGGGAATAAATGTTTGCAAAAAAACATTCCATATCAAATAGTTTTGCCTTAATAAACAGAAATCTCCCCTCAGGATCTGCCAGCTGCTCCTTTAGCGTGAATATGGTGATTCTATCGAATCCAGTCGCCCCTCCTCGTGAGTGACTCAAAACCGAGTCACCATAAAACCACATAGGAAAAAGGCGGGATGACAGTTAAATTTTTGAGGCATATGTAATATGTGTTTCTTGTAAGCAGGCCACTCCTGCCCCATAATGATGCAGTTCTTCAGTTACCTTATGCCTTTTACTAGGTGTATTCAAGCCCCTAGCATTATATGATACTAGATTAACCAAAGCCATGGGCAGCCACATAAGCAACTAACACATGCTTTTCCAGAGAGGTCCTGTATGGAGCGGATGAGAGAGAAAGGAAGAAAGAGAAACAGAATTCTTCCCCCCCCCCCCCCCCAAATACCCTTCCCAAGAGGTTATCCCCTCGAAGGGCTGGACAAATGTCCAGATCTTATTCCTTGTATGGACCTGGTGACACACAGCCATGTGCCACCTACCGTCCATACCTTCCCAGGGGGCAACCACTTCGGCGCTCTGACCCAACCCTACCCGCTGGAGCAACAAGCCCTCCATTCCCCCCCCCCCCACACCACCCCAAGAGGAAGAAATGGATGGGAGAAGAGATGAGGGGGAAGGGAGGGAGGACAAGAGAGAACCTCATGTCCCCCCCCCCCCCATATTACTACTCTCCCCTTCACTCCACTTGAGACCACCACTCCTCCCTCGACATCATTGGCATGTCTGGGATATCCTCCCAACCCGGCAGGGCCGGGAGTGGTAGATTCAGTTTGTTGCAAAATTCTTCCAGTGCCTCTGGGAATCTCAAAACCGCTGTGTGGTTGGTCATCTTTTTTCAATTTGAGGCAGGCCGAAATCCCCACTGATAGGTGATATTAGAAGCCCGCAAGCAGATCTATCAGCGGTTTAACAAGTCTTTTTCTGGCCAGAGTCTCGGTCGACAGATTGGCGTTCAGCTGTAGATTCCCTCCTTCAAGAGTAATCCCAGAAGAATTCCAGGCATTTTCCATAACTTCTGTCTTTTCTTCTACATAGTGAAACCTCGCAATCGCATCTCTTGGGGCGCCCCCACCCTAGCTTCGGTATCCACCCACCTTGTGCACTCTGTAAATTTTTAAGGTCTCTGGGGGGCTTCTTTCCCAGCATAGGGTTAAAGAGACTCCGCACTACTGTTATCAGGTCTTCCCCCCCCCCCCCTTGTTTCTCTGGTAAGCCCTAATTCGCACATTTTACCTTTGACTTCTATTCTCCTGGTCTTCTAATTTGTATAGTAGGGAACGATTAGCTCTCTGAAGTAGCTTCATCTGTTTGCTCAGATCATCCAGTAATCTGTCATGTACTTTTATTCCCCCCTCCACACTGCCAAGTACCTGACCAATATCTGTCTGGACTCCTGCTACATCTGATTTCAAGGATGTTTCCACTAGGGATTGACCGATTATCGGCAAAGCCAATATATCAGGGGCCGATATGCACTTTCCCTGATATATCAGAATCGGCCCCTGAGGTTACCGATATTGCTGATATTTCGGAAAAGTGCTTGTCCCGGAGTGATGCCTGCAGCTAGAGGCATCACCCCGGTACCGGCGTCCATAGCCGACGGTCGGCTGTCTTGTAATGACAACCGATGCGGCTGAGAAACAGCTCTGCTGTCATTACATGGAGCGGGAGGGGACGTTCCCCCTCCCGCCACCTTCTGTGGCTCGCCTGCGTCTCCCGTCCCACCGGGAGACCCAGGCAACCAGCCTGCACGGCTGCTGAAGGTCCGATCAAAGCCGCATTCGGCTCTGATCGGTTCTCCATGTAAAAACCCGAAAGTGATGTCATGACATCACTTCCGGCTACTCTGTGCCAGATTTAAAAAAATGACAGCATTCAAAACAGCCAAAATTTTTGAATGCTTCTAAGTGCAGAGGAGGTGTTTGGAGTCTTGTATACCCCCAGATCCCTCCAAAACAGTACCTGTCAAGTGCTTATAATAAAAAAATGTACGAAAATATCAGCCGATACCGATATTCAGTGGCCAAAATATCGGTATCGGCAATGAAAAACCAATATCGGTCGATCACTAGTTTCCACTTTAACCAGTAGTCCTGCTAATGCTTCCTTAGAAAGAGGTAGGCTTGCTTGGGAATCCTCCAGGCCGCCATCTCCTTCTACTAAGACTGAACTCTCCCTTTTAGGGCCTCCACTATGCATCTTAGGTTTCCCTTGAGGGGCCCCTCCACTACTTCTTGGTCTAGTTGCCCCTAGGCTACTGATCCTCCCTGCTGAAAGCTCTTCCGTTATAGGTCTTGGCTTTCCTGTTCCAATCTGCCCTGGGGCCTCTTGTCTAGGGCTATCAAGCCCCTCTTCCACCATACTGGTCTCTGCTGACATATAGCGCTGGATGCCTCCTTGGCTAGAGGCGGGTTGGACTACTTTGCTGGCTTTTGATTTGCCTTTTATCCTTGGTCTCAGATGGTATCGACTGTAAAATGAAGAGGGGGGAACACAAAAAAAAAGGATGCCTAGGCAGCAAAAAAAATATTTACCACCAGAAAAAAGTGGTAAAGTGGGGATAATGGACAGTCAAATATCCAAGACAAATATAGCACAACCTGCAGAGGAGCTTTCCGCTAAGCAAATAGGGGAAACAGAGTATAAAGCAGCAGGGGGTCCTCTGCTAATTGGTATAATTGTAGGAGGACATCTCTCTCAGGAACAGTCCTTTTCCCTCAGCTGGTTAAGGGGTCTTCGCCCTGGCACCCCCCCCCCCCTCAAAAAGTTTTCTCATATAGCTTTGCACATATCCCCCTAAAAGCAGGCTAACCACTCCCAATGCTGCATTATAAGGCAATTAGGTCTCCACTTAATCCATATCTTCCAGCAGTGGGGGAGGGGGGGGGGGGAGTCCGGTAACCCATGAGTCAGTGAGGGAGTCAGGCAGGCCAGGTCCCTTCAACAACAACAGCAGTGGCAGAGAAGGACCATAGGCTCGGGATTAATCAACGATCCCGTTGCTGTCTCACTCCGGTGTGGACAGCGAAGTGCATTGGGCGGCGGGGTTTAGGAAGCAGCTCGCTTACTCCGTGGCAGGCGAGAGCATTATTAACGCCAGAGCTCCTCCCCCTATTGGTCCGAACTTAAAGCGGAGTTCCACCTTCTTTTGTGTTTATTAATAGTCAGCAGCTACAAAAAGTGTAGCTGCTGACTTTTAATAAACACACACTCACCTGTCCCACGATCCAGCGATGTGGCTGGGGGGAGTCTCGTCTCTCTCCGTCTTCTCCCTGTGGTTCCGGCATCTCTAGTGTGGGCACCCGGCTGTGACAGCTTGCGGCTTCACAGCAGGGTGCGCAGTGTGCTTGCGTGAGTTGTGCGGCGCGTCCTAAAAGGACGGGCAATCTTCTGGGACCTGTGAGGTGTCCCAGAAGATTGGAGGGACTAAGGGGGAGAGGAAAACTTCTGCCCGAGCCGCCTAGACGGCCCGAGCAGAAGTGGGAGCGGGTACCTGTCAAAACTAGGTACCTGCTTCCCCCCAAAAAAAGACATGCCAAATGTGATAAAAGGAAGAAAGTAAATCCGCGGATAAAAATGGAGTGCTGGCTGCTGCCCACCTCCTCAAAGGTAGTATAAGAAAATGGTGAGGTAGATGGTGCTGCCAATAATTAATATAAGTGTATATTCCTAGTCATATGAGGAGCAAAGAGATAAGTGCAAGAAGTGCTGAATAGATGTCAATAAAGATTTAAATAATTAACATATAACCAAGATGCATATGACCATGAGATGCAGAATGGTAGAAGAAAATAAATATAAGTCAGATGGCAAGTTAAAAGGCAGATATGTAAACTGATGACAGTTAATAAATTCTTAAAATTCAAATCACACAATTCTAAATAAAATAAATATGATCATAAAGGTGCAGAAATTGATAAGGTGCAGCAATATATATAGTGCAAAAGTGAAAATCGGATGAATATTGGCAAAGAAATACCGATAGCAAAATATACTAAAAAGTGTGGCCCCGGCCATCTGGTCCTCTTTCTTCTCTATGGTGTTACTTCTGCCCCGGCAGATTCCTTCTCCGGCTCGCCGATTGCACGGGCGAGCCGGTAGAAGCACCAGAGTGTGGCTGGGGGGGGGGGGGGTGGGAACGTCCCGTCCCCCCCCTCCTGTAAGAACGATCAAGCAGCCGAACAGCCACTATGATTGTTCATACTGTGCAGGGAATCGCTTCCTAAAAAAAATATCTGAATGAAGACTCAAAAGCCCCAGGGGGACAATAAAAGATTTGCATTTAAAATAGGATGCATAGTACATGTACATTGAAATTCAGTTCTATGCAATAATCCCATGATATGGCCATACTCGTTTTTGCTTGCAGCAGTTTATAGTGCATTCTGATTGGTTGCTAACACAGTTGCCGTTTTGCACTTGTAACCATAACCAAAACTAAAATGAATCAAATGATTGTCAAGCTAAGAAAAAACCTCCTTACCTGTCCTGAATTGTTAGCAAATATGTGTAATTTGTGTTACCAGAGTAACAAACTTGACTTGAAATGATTTGTGGGTTGTCGTCAAGAAAGTTTTAGTTCAGGGTTAATTTTACGAATCCGGTAGTAAAGTGAAGAAACATCATACCACAAACAAAACCTTAATGGTCAAATTTTAATAGACTAAATTTTATTTGTTTGCTAAATTTACTGCTCTTTGCACATAGACTTACCTGGCTGTCATGCTGGTCCAATAACTTTGAGTCACTGATCTGGAATAAGTATGCATAGTGGGAGTTCTGACACTTTTCCAATTGTGCCTGCTGCTTATTTGTTTCTAAGTACGGTAAATACAAAAAACACAATGTGCATTGGACTTAGCCTGCTCCAATTATATTACAATATTTTACAATACTTTTAATTTATAGGGGAGCATATTCATAGCCTACAATTATAAAACACAAAATATGTGGATTTTTTTTTTTTTAATAGTATAATACAAGCCAGGTATCATAAACAGTGTATTAAAGTGGAGTTCCGGCCTCAAAAACAACTTCCCATCATCAGCTTGCTTTAATGTACCTGAAAAATAATTGGATAATTTACATTTTTATTTTTGATTTACTTACCTTGTTTTTAAAGAAAATATACTTACCTTCCTTCCTCTTCCTCCCTCTGTGGCTGCGCCCACGCCGTCTCTTCCCGCTTGCATTGACTCCTGGGAGCCGAGCGTCATTGCTTCCAGGAGTCAATGCGCCTGCACCGACCCTGCTCGTCACTTCCAGTGCAGGCGCGTCATTCCCTGCTAAATAGCTTCTGGGCATGCCCAGAAGCTGTGCAGGGATAACGCGTCTGCACCTGAAGTGACGAGCTGGGCATTCTGGGACTCTGATGTCACCGAAGGGGACGCTCCGGCTTCAGCTGCCCATACTTGATGGCAGTGCTGGACAAGACATTTTTAAGGTAAGTATTTCTTCTAAAAGGTAAGTGGGGGGTATTTTTATCTAAAAAAATGTTTTTCAGGGTTGAACTCCACTTTAAGTAAGCCCTAAATCTAAATTTCTGTAGGTGTGGCAGCTTTTTTTTTTAATTTTTAGTGAATCTGTTGGAAGGTTTCTTACCTAGAGATTCTGCCATTATCAGCATTTCTGTTGCCTGTTGACAACAACTGCCTCACAATGGCAGCAGTAAATATGCAGATCAACCACAGTGGCTAAGTGGTTAGCACCTTTGCCTAGCAGCACTGGGTTCATTGATTCAAATCTCAACCACGGCGCTACCTACCTGGAGTTTGCATGTTCTCCCGGTGCCTACATGGGTTTCCTCCAACACTCCAAAGACATGCTGTTAGGTTAATTGGCTCCTGTCTAAATTGGCTTTAGAGAGTGTGTGTGTGTGTGTGTGTATGGCCATGAGTTGGGGAGCTTTGATTGTAAGCTCCTTGTGGGCAGGGGCTGATGTGAATGTACAACATATATGTGTAAAGCTCTGCGTAATTTGACGGCGCTATATAAGTAACTGAAATAAATAAAATAAATCAACCGCCTGCTTTTACCTGCTGGTAGCAAGATCCTGTGCAAAAATTATGCGTGGAACATTTGAGCAATGTTTCCAAGCATAAAGGGTAAATGGCCTCCAATTGGCTGCCACTGATATTCAACTAGTTGCAGAAATGCAGACAAAGGATGCCAATCCATTTACTGACTTAGAACGCCTCCTCGCCCTCCTGAAAAGCTCTTCAGAGGGTGAATCTAGTGTAAAGGAACCCGCATGGTTCAAGGACAGTAAGTTTGGTATAGAAGATATTAACACTGTGGCCTTTCAATTAAGGAACAAAATAAACAGCTGTGGCATCTAAGTATAGTTTCTGTGGCTTGTAGATTTAAAGGTGTTGTTTAACCACAGTGTTTTAAGCCATGCATGTATTTTAGACAACACCACATGTCGCTTCTTTTTGCTTTGCAAGGGGAATTAAACTTTAAGAAAAAAAAAACACATTTATCACATTAGCAACTTTATTTACTATTTAATATTTTTTTTTTTTTTTTTACAGTAGGAGGTCTGCAAGGTCAAGGAGCAGAAGTCCTTATAAATCTCGACGCTCTCGTTCACGAAGTAGACATAGGGTGTCAAGATCGAGAAGCAGACAGTCTAGCATCTCCCCAAGCACCTTGACGCTGAAGAGCAGCCTAGCTGCAGAGATGAACAAAAACAAGAAAGCTAGGGAAGCGGAGGCTGCTAGAGCTCTAGCAAAAGCTTCCAGCACCTCCACTCCTACTAAAGGACAGTCTGAGGCTGCCAGCAACTCCCAACAAGCAAATCATGCCAAGGAGCAAAAGAAAACAAAAGTGGACAATGCCCCTAGCCCTCCTGGCAAAAGTGACAAACCTAAGGTGAAAACCGTGACTCAGGCACTAACTGTGGATAATAGTGTACAAGCTGAGAAATCAGCCAAGTCAAGTGGAAAGGTGAATAAGATGGACACTGTGAAAGAGGAACCATCTATTCCGAAAGAGAAAAGCAAAGCACATAAAAGTGTATCAACTGTCTCTGAGAAGACTAAAATTTCAGTAATGTCGCCAACAGCACCTTTATCTCTACCTCTTCCGATCGCCCTCTCTAGCGATGCAAATAGGTAAGCAATGAATATCACCTTTTTCTAATACATTTCATTTTTTGTCTTATTTATGTACTTGTTTCTTCTTGATTCAATACTGACGTGTAGTTTGAGGACCCAGTAAAGGATTGTACCTTATTAGCATTTTTTTTCCTTCCTCAAAAGGGGACAAATTTAAAGTGGTCCTAAAGTCAAAACATTTTTTACCTTAATGCACTTAACACTTACCTGGCTCCTCTCATCAATCCAGCGCTGTCCCAGCTGCAGCACCGTTCCTGCAATTTTTTGTCTCCCAGGAGACAGAAGCAGCAGCAGAGGCGATAGGCTCCTGCTGCTGTCAGTCAAACTTCTGTGAGGAGGGAGCAAGGGGGTGGCTTACCAGTGCTATGTGTGTCTATGGATTCATACAGACTGGGTCGGGAGTGTGCCCAAACGAGTACTCCCTTAGCATATAGTTTGCTGAGGGCACACCGAGAGGAAGAATGAGTGGGGAGCAGCAGTGTCTTTTATTTAAAAAAAAAAAAAAACGTATCCTTTAGTATCACTTTATCAGATTAGACCATTGAGGCCTTTACTAATTGGAACATCCAGAAACACATTTTTTATTTAGGATAGAGTAGAAAAGAGCTTGATCCTTCTGTCTGTCTTCCTGGTATGGCACTGATTCTTACTGCTTTCAGTGTATCTTTTAAGATTATTTTTTCCTCACTTCTCCCAGTGATAAGTCTTTTCCCAACTTTGAAAAAAAAATGGTGGTAATTGTAATTTTAAAAGATTTATATAGCATAAATGTTTTTCGCAGTGCTTTACAATATACGGTGTGTTCATAAAGTATTCAGACCTTTTACTTTTTTTCAAATTTGTTATGTTAAAGCCAGATACTATAGTTGTCTAAATTAATTTTTTTTTCACTACACTTGGTACCCCATAATGACAAAGTGAAAACAGAATTTTAGAAATGTTTGTGAATTTATTAAAAAGAAAAAACTGAGATATGACATGTACTGAAGTATTCCAACCCATTACTTAGTTCTTTGTTGAAGCACCTTTGGCAGCCTTTACAGCCCTAGAGTCTTTTTGGGTATCGCACAACAAACTCTGCACCCAACGATTGGGAGATTGTCTGCCATTCATCTATGCAAATCCTCACAAGCTCAGTCAGGTTGGATGAGGATTGTCAGTGAACAGCTGACAGATCTCACTTCAGATCTCTCCAGAGATGTTCAATCGGGTTCAAGTTAGGGCTCTGGCTGGGCCACTCTAGGACATTAAAGCGGTTGTATCCTCAAAAACAAACCTTGCAGGACAAAGGCATAATGAGCTAGTATGCATTGCATACAAGCTCATTATAAAATACTTACCTTAGAACGAAGCCCTGACACGGTCGCCCGGGCACTGCTGCGTCACTCCTGCACATGTGCGCGTGAGTTCATTTTCAGGCAAGGAGCTCTGATGTCATCGGCTGCATGCAGGGCGAATATCTCCTAAACCATGCAGGTTTAGGAGATATTAATTTTACCTACAGGTAAGCCTTATTATAGGCTTACCTGTAGGTAAACGTTAAAAAGAGGAGTATACTACCACTTTAATAGTGTTGTCCCTAGGCCACTTCTGTGGTGTTGGATTGTTGTCATGTTGGAAGGTGAACCTTTGGCCCAGTCTGAGGTTATGAGTGCTGTGGAACAGGTTTTCCTTGAGGATATCTCTGTACTTTGCTCCATTCAGCTTTCCCTCAACCCTGACAGGTCTCCTAGTCCCTGCTGCTGAAAAACAGCTCTACAACATGATGGTGACTGGTTTCCTTCAGACATCACGTTTAGAATTGAGGCCTAACCGTTCAATCTTGGTTTCATTAGACCAGAGAATCTTCCTCAGTCTTGAGAGTCTTTCATGTGCTTTTTTGCAAACTCCATGCTGGCTTTCATGTGTTTTTGCACCTACCTGCTTCCGTCTAGCCACTCTGCCATAAAGCACAGATCAGTGGAGGGCTGCAGTGATGGTGGTCCTGGAACTTTGTCCCATCTCCACACAGGATCTCTGGATCTCAGGATATAAATCCTGTATAATAAAAATAAGGTTCTTTTTTCACCTCTTACTAAAGCTGGATACACACTATCCAACTTTTGTGGTTAGATTTCCTTCAGATTTACCTTTTCTATGTAGTGCAAGGGCCTGCCAGATTGCATACAGATTGAAAGTGTTTAGGTTTGACCTCATATTATATGGTTTTGGTAAGTCTAAAGGAAAAAGTCTTCAGAAAATCTTAGTGTGTATGGCCCATAAGACCTTTGTCCCTCAATTTCTCAGTTTGACCGGGCGACCAGTTGGTTGTGGCCTGGTTGTACCAAACTTTTTTTCCATTTGAGAATTATGGAGGCCACTGTGCTTTTGGGAATCTTGAGTGCTGCAGACATTTTTTTTTTTTTGTAGCCTTCCTCAGATCTGTGCCCTGCAATAATCTTTGTCTCTGGGCTCTGCAGGCAATATATAATATACAATATGTATTGCCAGCTATGAGGCCTTTTATAGAGTGGTGTGTGCCTTTCCAAAGCATGTCCAAACAATTAAATTTACCACAGGTGGACTCCAATGAAGATGTAGAAATATAAATAGAAATATCTCAGCAATGGGAGGCACCTGAAATTTGAAGCGTTGAAAACGGTCTGAATACTAATGCCAATGCGATATTTCAGTTTTTCTATTTTCATACATTTGCAAATATTTAGAAAATTCTGCTTTCACTTTGTCATTATGAAAGTACTTATGGTTTGTTTTTATACCTGCCTGAACTTCTTTTTTTAAAAAAAAACTTAACTCCAGGCAGGTATAAAAACAAAATGAATGAGTTTTCTATTTTTTTATTTAACCACTTCCCGCGAACCTGTACATGGGCTCGGAGAAGTGGTTGTACTAGGAGGATGCTCAGGAGCCGCTCGGCCTTTATCCCAGCGAGCGGGAGGGGATGTCCCTCCCCCTTTGATCGGGTTTCAGATGTAGTAACCCGGAAGTGGTGCATGACGCCACTTCCGTTTTACTCGGCGGCTAACGGCGCTGAATTTAAAAAACTATCCGTATTCAAAAATTTCGATTTTGGTATTTTGAATACTTTGAAGTGCAGTGGAGGGGTCTGGGGTCTTTTAGATCCCCGATCCCTCCATAAAGAGTACCTGTCACTGCCTATTACTGTCACAAATGGAGGTTTACATTCCTTGTAACAGCACTGAAAGTGATCATATTTTTTTTTTAAAACCGTGATAAAAACAAAAATGTAATAAAATAAATGGGGAAAAAAAAAAATTTTTAAAGTGCCCCCGTCGCCGTGAGCTCGCGCACGAAAGAAAACCCATACGTAAGTCGTGCCCGCATATTAAAACGGTATTTAAACCACACATGTGAGGGATGGCCAGAGCAATGATTCTAAAAAAAGACCTCCTCTGTAACTCTAAACTGGTAACTGTTACAAATTTTTAAGCGTCGCCTATGGAGATTTTTAAGTACCGTAGTTTGTCGCCATTTCACGAGTGTGCGCAACTTCAAACCGTACAACAAGTTGGGTATCTATTTACTCAGCATAACATCTTTCACAATATTCAAAAAAAATGGACTAACTTTACTGTTTAGTTTTTTAAATGCAGTGAAATATATTTTTTAATATTTTTTTTTTTTTAATAAATCTGCAACAATGTCAACAATTCTGTGTTTTTCTGTCAGTATGGGGTGCTATGTGTACATTCATGAGGAAGAAGAATGAACTTAAATGATTTTAGCAAATGGCTGCAATATAACAAAGAGTGAAAAATTTAAGGGGGTCTGAATACTTTCCGTACCCACTGTATATATGTGTGTGTGTGTGTGTGTGTATATGTATGTATATATATATATGTTTGGGGGTTCTAAGTAATTTTCTAGCAAAAAATACTTATTTTAACTTGTCAGAAATAGGCTTGGGCCTTAGGTGGTAGACAAATATGTATACAGCGCTATATAAAATCAAATAAAGTGACAATGTGCATAATGCAAATCAATGACTCTCCTTTAAGTGCAATATATAATGTCCATAAAGTGCATTCAAAGTAAAGTGCATAAAAGTCCAATAAGACATAAATATAACCGTGGATTAAAATTCAATCAAGGTGCTTGATAGATGTTTCCATATATAAAGTGCAAGTGACACCACCACCGTTTAGCCACAAGATGGCCTCTCGCCTCACTGAAGCATAAAACCAACAATGAATCCTCAGTAAGACCAGCGTAAGGGATGCCACTTCCTGGATCGATCTCTCACCATCCCATGGATATAATATGTGAATAAAGATAATGAAGCATCTAAGTGTACACTGCTATTATCCTTTAATTCAGTCACATTCAAGATGGAATTACACTCGCATGTATCGGCACAATGGGCTTGTGCGGACCGTACACGCCAAACAGTAGCTGTCGGGAGCCGTACTGGTGGGTCGCCGCTCGTCCGTCCTAGTCTCCGCCCCCTTGGGCCTTAGGTGGTTAAGGACATAATTTATTTTTAAATAAAATCAATAATTTGCCTTTCAGTCTCTTGCCATTTTCTGAAAAGTAGCTCAGCATTAGAAGCTGAACTGCTGCAGTGATGATAGGAGAAACAGGGAGCAGAGATATTTGATATATAGAGATAGAGCAGGGAGCAGAGATATAGCAGCTTCATCATTGTGCTGCTACTTCATTGTTTAAAGTGATACTAAAGTTTTTTGTTTATTTTTTGCTTAAAATATAAAAAAAACATGTTATACTTACCTGTTTTGTGCAGTGGTTTTGCACAGAAAAGCCCAGACCCTCCTCTTCTCGGGTCCCTCTTCGGGGCTCCTGGCCCCTCCCTCCTGATTGGTGCCCCCACAGCAAGCAGCTTGCTATAAGGGCATCTGAGCCAAGCCTCTGCTCCGTGTGTCTATTCAGACATGGAGCTGCGGCCTTGCCCCCTCTCTGTCCTTATAGCTCACTGAGTTTCATAGCAGCGGGAGGCAATGGCTCTGTGTCAGCCAATGAGGAGAGTCCCGGGCAGCCGAGTCTCTCCTGCCACATCGCTGCATAGAGATGGGCTTAGTTAAGTTTTGGGGGGGCGCTGCTGCACACAGAAGGTTTTTTTGTCCTATTGCATAGAATGCATAAAAAACCTTTCTGCCTTTGCAATCATTTTAAGCAGCTGAAAGAATACTTTCAGCTGTAGCAAGTTTTTCAGCTTCTGCACCTACAGCAGACATTGGCAAATCTGTCACTAAGACATCCTTCCGGTTACCTTTATTCACATTTGTTGTAATGCTTTCCAGAATTTTGTTCTTTTATTAGTAGAATTTTTGAACTATGTATTTTGTTCTAAAACTCTGCATCATACATGAAGAACAATATGGTGTAAAACTACACACATCCCTGCTAGCCCGCCAACCCGGCCCATCTTTTTGTGATACACAAGGTTCAATTCACTAAGCTGTAGTGGTCATTACTTACTCTATAGATCATTGTCCTCAGCATTCAAAGCTGAAAACAAGGTTTATGGCAAAAAACACTTACTTCACAGTTTAGCGCACCTGCATCATTTTAGAAATGGCAGACAGCACTGGAAGTGCAAGTGCAGTGCGATTTCCAGTGCACGTGACCTTAGGCTTATTGGCACCCGCACACATCTCCTGCGGGGAGGTGCGGTCCCGCAGTGGCAAACGCCTACACAGATGTGTACCTAGAATAAAGAGACTCCAGCACAGAGAACCCCCTAAAGATGCATAACTTGGTGAAAGATCTCTAGTACCTTGGGATTTGTGTTTTTCACTTAATTTCCTGAAATCTAGTGGTCTTTATTCTGCAATGTGTCATGATGTGACAAAGGAGAGTCAGTTGACATCACTCAAGCACTGTTGTTCTTAAGTTAATATTTGAAACCAAAGATCTCCCCACCCATAAAAAGTGACTAATTTAAAAAAAAAAAAAAAAAAAAAAAAGAGTTGTATATCAGCATAAGGCAATCCCTATGATGTGGAGAAAAAACATGGGCTGGTTGATCTTAGGTCAGTAACAGTATCTCACAAAAGTGAGTACAACTCCCCACATTTTTGTATATATTTTAATTATATCTTTTCATGTGATAACACTGAAGAAATGACACTTTGCTACAATGTAAAGTAGTGAGTGTAAAGCTTGTATAACAGTGTAAATTTGCTGTCCCCTCAAAATAACTCAACACACAGCCATTAATGTCTAAACCTCTGGCAACAAAAGCGAGTACACCCCGAAGTAAAATTTTTAAAATTGGGCCCAAAGTACCAATGTTTTGTTTGGCCACTATTATTTTCCAGAACTGCCTTAACCCTCTTGGGCATGGAGTTCACCAGAGCTTCACAGGTTGCCACTGGAGTTCTCTTCCACTCCTCCATGACGACATCACGGTGCTGGTGGATGTTAGAGACCTTGCACTCCTCCACCTCCATTTGAGGATGCCCCACAGATGTTTAATAGGGTTTAGGTCTGGACACCTGCTTGGCAAGTCCATCACCTTAGGCAACGTGGGGGGTTCTTTACTGTTAGGGCTACAAGATTGTGGAATTCTCTACCACAAGAGGTGGTTTCTGCGGGTAGTATGGTGGCTTTCAAAAGACTCTTAGACATACATCTCAAGGATCAGAACATTCAGGGGTATGTGAGATGATTACAGCCACACACACCTACACAGGTTGAACTGGATGGACTATTGTCTTTATTCAACTTCACCTACTATGTAACTATGTAACCTTTACCCTCAGCTTCTTTAGCAAGGCAGCGGTCGTCTTGGAGGTGTGTTTGGGGTCGTTATCATGTTGGAGTACTGCTCTGCGGCCCAGTCTCCAAAGGGAGGTGATCATGCTCTGCTTCAGTATGGCACAGTACATGTTGGCATTCATGGTTCCCCCAGTGAACTGTAGCTCCCCAGCGCCGGCAGCACTCATGCAGCCCCAGACTATGACACTCCCAGCACCATGCTTGACTGTAGGCAAGACACACTTGTACTCCTCCCACCTGGTTGCCGCCACATGCTTGACACCATCTGAACCAAATATGTTTACCTTGGTCTCATTAGGCCACAGGACATGGTTCCAGTAATCCATGCCTTTCGTCTGCTTGTCTTCAGCAAACTGTTTGCGGGTTTTCTTGTGCATCATTGTAGGAAAAACTCAGATCCGGTGATTTTGGAAAACAAGAGGAATTCGTTTATTTACATGCGCATGGAGATATATACAGAGTTCAGTCAGCAGCCTGTCTCGTGCATCAAAATCTACCAAGACAATGGAACATGAACTTTTTATAGTAATGAATATGTATGAAGCATAGGTGTGTTCTGGGCTGGTCCGAGGTGTAATAGTATAATTCATCCAATCAATGTCCACTTCTTCCTCTGTTAAATTAAGAGTTAATGGCTCATATGTGGGGCTGTTTGCAATCTCACTGGTAAGAACCGGTTTGGTCATTGCCCGCTGTAGTCTCCATATGGAAGTCTTGTCCTGTTATCTCTCAAGGTCTTCTCTCTGCGAAGTAAGAAAGTGAACTTCCCTCCCCTTCATACAGGCAAAGCAAGGAATGTGTGCCTCAAAACAAGCTAATCATAAAGCATCACTCTAACTGTAATTTACATAAAGTATAACTTCTATCTACATTTATAGGTTCATATATACATTACTTCAGCTACATTTATGAAAGATTCCTGACTCAGCCAATTCTTCCAACATCTATCTTTAGAAGAGGCTTCCTTCTGGGACAACAGCCATACAGACCAATTTGATGCAGTGTGTGGCGTATGGTTCTAGCACTGACAGGCTGACTCCCCCTCTTCAACCTCTGCAGTAATGCTGGCAGCACTCATACTTCTATTTCCCGAAGACAACCACTTATTTGGTCGACCATAGCGAGGCCTGCTCTGAGTGGAACCTGTCCTGTTAAACTGCTGTATGGTCTTGGCCACTGTGCTGCAGCTCAGTTTCAGGGTCTTGGCAATCTTTTTATAGCCTAGGCCTTCTTCATGTAGAGCAACAATTTTTTTTTTTTCAGATCCTCAGAGAGTTCTTTGCCATAAGGTGCCATGTTGAACTTCCAGTGACCAGCATGAGAGAGTGAGAGCGATTAACTCCAAATTTATCACACCTGCTCCCCATTCACACCTAAGACCTTGTAACACTAACGGGTCACATGACACCGCAGGGAAAATGGCTAATTGGGCCCAATTTGGACATTATGACTTGGGGATGTACTCACCTTTGTTGCCAGCGGTTTAGACATTAATGGCTGTGTTGAGTTATTTTGAGGGGACAGCAAATTTACACTGTTATACAAGCTGTACACTCACTACTTTACATTGTAGCAAAGTGTAATTTCTTCAGTGTTGTCACATGAAAAGATATAATAAAATATTTACAAAAATGTGAGGGGTGTACTAACTTTTGTGAGATACTGTATGTGGAGTTGTGGTACAGTAAAATGATTCTACTTCAACTGGGGTTAACTTTCTACTTCTTTTACTGCAGAATATGCAGGGAAGTATCTTGTTTTCCTGTTTTGTTGCCTGCCTGCATTGTCGCAACACTAAGCCCAGGAACCTTTAAGTGGACATAAACCCTCCTATCGTTTGCTGTCATCTTGGCCTCTGTTTAATTTTTAACTGCCATGGTGCGGAACATGTGATCAGTTATGGCACTAGCCATTGGATGGTTTGACAGTTTGGTTGATAGCACAAGCAAATGTGACAGTTAGCAATCCTGACATGCCCGGAATGTAACGGTTTTCTGAAACTGTTAAATCAGTGGGTTTACTTTTGCTTTAAGGTTTGGTCAAGTAACAGTAGAAGTAAACCTGTGGTATGGAAACCAACTAACATAACATGAAGCGCCTGGTACAAAGCCTAAACATTCTGTAAATAAACCAGTACTTTTCTTTGCATACCTCCAGCATGCTATCTCAACTTTGAGCTGAGAATGAAAGTGATTCTAAAGTCTCGTTTTTTTTTTGTTAAAAATAACAAACATGTTGTTATATACTTACCTGCTTTGTGCAGTGGATTTGCACAGAGCAGCCCAGATCCTCCTCTTCTCCGGTTCCTTTTCAGTGCTCCTGGCCCCTCCCTCCTGTTGATTGCCCCCACCTCCCTGAGTCCATTAATTCATGGAGTGCTTCGGTCCTGCCCCCTTTTGTCTCCTCATTGGCTCCCTGACCAATGGCGTGGCGCTGCTGTCTCCGCCAATGAAGAGGAGAGTCCTAGACAGTTGAGTCTCTTATGCAACATCTCTGGATCTAGATAGACCTCAGGTAAAGTATTAGGAGGGCTGAGAGGGGCTGCTGCACACAGAGGGTTTTTTATCTTAATGCATAGAATGCATTATGATAAAAAAACGTTCTGCCTTTACAACCACTTTAGGGTTACTTTGACTCTGGTAGAAAATAAAGGCTATTAATATTTAAAAACCTTTTAACATCTCTTTTAAATTACACCCAGCATTACTCTCACTATATAGCAACAGAAAGGCCTTGTTCACATCCTGTTCGGTGACCTCCATTGATCTGCACAGGTCGACGCAGGATCACTGAATGGACACATTTACAGAAAACAATTGTTTTCAATGTGCCTTGTTCACATTAATGAGTTGAGTTGGGTTGCTGTGTGAATGTGCAGACGTGCTACTTTTTTTATTTTTTTGCATTGCACCTCAACTCCTGTCAGCACATTCCACTAAACATCCCATCCATAGAGATGAAAAAATTTAATTTTTTGTGACGTTTCATAAAAAAAATAGAAAAAGGGTAAACCGTGTAATTTGTTGCAACAATGCAAGGCACTGCCTCTTAGTGCTGCTACAAAACAGGCACCTGACGACATGCTAAAATGGCCCACTTTAACAAATGGGCTGGTGTGAATGAGTCCTAAAAAGTGGATTAAAGCTGGGTTCATATAGGCAATTAGCACAGGCTGTGTGAACTGTGGATTCCTGCAGGTAGAATACAGGTTTATGAAAAATTTTGCAGCTACCCAGCCCATACAAAGCAATAACGGGCTGGCAGCAACTGCAGGTATACGTGACGGTACTTCCAGTGATTGATTACCTATGCTGCAAACTGGAACAGGTAGCTATAGCCATCATGAGGCTGTCATTGCTTTGTATAGCTGAGCATCCGCAGCTCTTCACACACACCAGTCATTTCAGCCCTAGGAATTGGCAGATTCTTGCCACTAATATTCACCATGTGTGTGGTGATCACCCATGTGAGCGCTTCTGTAGGTTTGAATTGTAGATACAAAATCTTTGAGTCAGATTACAGGGAAATGCAGGTCATGTGTTTTAGATGTAGGTCCAGGTACAGACGTAGACCCACGCAAGTCTATATTCTTTTGCTGATATAAACAAACGTGCAATATATTTCTGTATTGTGAATAATATTTGTCTTTGATCCAGTTTCCGAGGCTGTATCCCTGGAAAATCGGTCAAGAAGGAAATGGAGCGAAAACTTCGGCACTTGTTGTCTGATTTGCCCCTCCCACCCGTCTATTCTGGAAGTGGGGACACATCATGTAGTCCAGAGGGGAAGAAATCTGCATTAAAGAACAAACGAAGACCTAAGTATGACTTTACTTTAAAAGCAGTCATTTATATGTTTGTTTATAATCACTAAAATACTTTTTTTTTTTTTTTTTTTTAAACTGTCTGTAAGTGCCGGGTCACACTTGTGCGATGCGGGAAGGCTGCGAATTCGCAGCCTGTTCCCGCATCGCAAACGCACATCTGGCAGTTCACACTGCCATATGCGATACGCTGGAGGTGTCAATGAAATGTTAACGACACCCCCAGTTTGATCGCGTATTGCAGTGCGATCTGACAGTTCGCACAGGATCGGATCGCACAAGTGTGAACCACTGTGCGATCCGATCCTGATACGCTGAAAAAATGCCTCATGTGCGGGTGCAGTGCGAATTTAGCCATACAAAGTGTATGGCTGAATTCGCACCGCACAGCCGATCACATGTAATGAAGGAGCAGTGCGCTCCGATATTACATGCAATCGCCGCACGTGTGGAAGTGTGAACCGGCACTAAAAAACACATTTTTTGAGGATGTTAAACTCCAAAAACAAACTTTTCTTCTTGATCTATTACAACCTTAAAAGTTTTGGTATATTTTTTTCGATAAGTGCAAATATATCCCCGTTGATCCTGCCATAAATCAAATGCTTTACTGTGCACTCTAGAAGGGTAACGTGAACAATGGTATCAGGAAATGTGGTAGAAATTGCAGCTCATCTCCATAACAAAGGGGAAGTGGGGGGGAGATACAGCACAGTGAGTTTGTGCTTTCACCCTAGGATAGAATGTGTTACTGGCAGGATCACCAGCTAAGAATAGAGTGAAGAAAAAGATAGAAAAAAAAAAAAGGTAAGGCAAACACATAAAAAAACTGTTAAGCTGTGAGATATTATATTTTTGTTTTTGGGTTTAGATGCACTTTATTTAAAACTGGGTGTAGATGTCTCCATGATTACTACGTGCCTCTTGTATGTATGTATGTATGTATAGCCGCACTTATTTGTAATGTGTACCCCTTTTTTATATGTGTGATTTTTAACTTGTGTATATTTGCCACTATCCTCTGAATTTGTATTTGTGTTTTAAAGGTAATTATTTTTATGTAATTATAAGTTTGCTTTTTTTTTTTTTTTTTACACCTAACATTTGGCTGTGTAAGTTCTTGGCTTAGAGCCAGTTCACACTGAGGAGATCCGACTTCGAGGGGCGACCTGTGAAGTCGCGGTGCACATCGTGCACCGCTACTTCGGCGCAACTTGCAGGGACTTCACATAATGGAAGTCTATGCAAGTCGCTCCCAGGTCGCCCCAAAGTAGTACAGGACCCTTTTTCTAAGTCGGAGCGACTTGTGTCGCTCCTATTAGAACGGGTCCTGTACTACTCAATGGCGAGCGACCCACCGCGGCTTGTCAGGCTGACAAGTCGCCTGACAAGTCGCGTTAATCTGAATGGGGTCTTAATGTACTTAATCTCCTATGTTTTATGTGTATACATGGGGCACGTTATTTTACTTAATACTGCTTTTATGTTCTGCAAAATAGTTGCTCCTTACTGGTGATATCTTAAGCCCCCGTTCACACTGGTGCGCTAATTTAGCATGATTCAAAGCCGTACATTAGTGCGATTTCCACTATCAATGTCATTGCGGCTTGAGACCAAATGAAATTGGTAAAAAATAGTGCAGGATCCTTTTTCATAATCGCTTCGACATAAACGGTTCCATTGCTGACAATGGGGTGCGAGTTGTCATGCTATTTGAAACTCTTAAATCGCATTACAAGTCGCAGCGGTTTGAACGGGGGCTTAACCACTTAAGGACCGGAAGGTTTTACCCCCTTAATGATCAGGCCATTTTTTGCGATATGGCACTGCGTTATTTTAACTGACAATTTCACGGCCTTGTGACATTGTACCCAAATAAAATTGATGTCCTTTTTTTTCCTCTATCGCTCATTGACGGACGCAGTCTCTGATCCATATCAGTAGGGTTATGCTGCCCTCTACAGGAGTAGGACACTAGACTGCGCCTGTCAATGAACTTAAGAAAAAAGGATTTTACCGTAAGTCAAAAATCCAGTTTTTACACTTTTACACGAAATGACGTACATGTACTTTGTTTCACGTAACCAAGTCGACCTGCCGCAGTATAACTATGGCAGCTGGTCCCCAAGTGGTTAATATAAGTTTGCAGCAGGTCAGGTTCAGATGTTTGAAATCAGAGCACACTGTATGTGGCTGGGATATTCTCTTACCAGTTAATGCATAGACTAAATGATTGCAGTCAACCAGAGATATCCATTGGTGGAAAAATTTACTAATGTCTGTATGTAAAGCCTGGTTTACACCAATGCGTTTTTTTTTTTTCAGTTTTGCAGAAACGCAGTACAGTCCATTTACTATGGTTTCCTATGGTTTACCGTCACATCTCTGCGTTTTGCCACCAGTGCAGATCCTTTTTTTGTTGGAAAGGGTCAGGGACTTTTTTCCTGCAGCAGGTTGCGTTTTTGGTTCTATAGACTTTAATTGAAACGCAGTGGAAATGCATCACAAAACCAGAGCTTGCATTTGTGATGCATTTCTGCTTTGTTTTTGCTAGCTTCTGCAAGACAACAGACACCTCTCCAAAACACATCAAGAATGTACTGAAAACAGACCAAAAACATGTGAAAAAACATCCTGGGAAAATGCATCAACCACAACCTGCATAGGTGTGAGCCAGGCCTAATACAATAATGGAAGCATGATATGCAAGTGGTTGTAAAAAATAACTTTGTGGTTACTATGAGCAGCAGATAATTTGAAGCAGCTTTGAATAATAACCATCCCGCTTCTTACTTCCGCTCGTTTTGGTTATGCTGTGAAAATGAAAGCTAGAAACTGATTGGTTGCCATGCACATCTGCTCCAGTCTTAGTAAAGCCCCCTCAGTGTACAATATTTTATATAGATTTCCTTTATTATGGTCAGACTTAAAAACGAAGATGCATTTTTCATCTTTAGTCAGTTTAATATCATATTGCAAATTTTATATTTCTATTTCCAGGTGGCTCTTTATGCACACATTCTTTATACCAGACTAAAGCTGGGCCATACAGTATATAAAATTATTATTCAATATCCTTTAACTTTACCTGAACTATGAAGTGCAAAGGCCTGCCTGATTGCATACAAATTGAAAGTGTTTAGGTTTGACCTCATATTATATGGTTTTGGTAAATCTAAAGGAACATTGTACAATGTACGGCCAGCCTTAACGTTAAAATCATGCCTGGAACCCTTATCCTCCTCTAGCTAATGGCTGCAACAATAAACCTAATCTAAATGACCCAAATCTGTGGGCCCGTGGTTTTCTCTCTTGATTGCAGTGTCCTCCTTCTCTACATCATTTTACTGTCACTCCCCGCTGTCAGACTACAAAACTCTGCAGGAGGTCATTTTTTTTTTCTTTTAATCATGTATGGTCTGGTTCATGCTGAAAATTGTACATTGTGCTCTCCCTATCCTTTCCTGGCCTGTATCCCTGATCCTTTGTAATGTAATGATAAAACGTTACATAACGAAAGCATAAAAACTAGATTTTATTTAAATAACTAAAAGATTTTACCATCAGTTTAGAAATGTAGAGTTTAAAAAATAAACCTGAACTAATTTTCCTCCTTGTTCATTTGTTTGTATTCACCTTAGCTTATCTTTTTGGTTGCTTGGAATCAGGATCTTGTAATTGTTTTAATAAGATGATGTTAAACCTGTATATTAGAGAGAGATGGGTACTTGCTACTAAAAATTCACTTTCTTGTTTTAAATATGGAGTTTTGTAGATTGGCCTCTAGAAGTAGCTTTATATTTTACTTCTGTCTTTTACTATTGAGATAAGCTATCTTCCACATAGGAAGTGCATTGTTTTTACCTTTACTTTGTTGCACTGCAAAACAAAAACCAGAGCTTTTGTCTGTAATCCGCAAATATGCAAAAAATGGGGTTCCCCTTGGAGCGGGACTTTAAAGGCAATCACCCATCAAACAAGTAAATTCAAAATATAGAAATTTAATGAAAAACAGTCATGACAAAAATAACAAGAAATACTTGGTGTAAATTATAGTTAAAAGCAAAAACAATTGCAAATGATATACATGTAGCTATAAAGTTACATCATTTGAAGGAGCGAAAGGGGGGTACAGAGGACCCATACAATGACTTGACGCGTTCTGGGCATAGCCTTTCTCAAAGGTCAGTAGGATTTCATTTCTGAGTATAAATAGGAAAGATCCGGAAGACAAAAAAAAAAAAAATATATATATATACACAGTGGGTACGGAAAGTATTCAGACCCCCTTAAATTTTTCACTCTTTGTTATATTGCAGCCATTTGCTAAAATCATTTAAGTTCATTCTTCTTCCTCATGAATGTACACCTAGCACCCCATACTGACAGAAAAACACAGAATTGTTGACATTGTTGCAGATTTATTAAAAAAGAAAAACTGAAATATCACATGGTCCTAAGTATTCAGACCCTTTGCTCAGTATTTAGTAGAAGCCCCCTTTTGATCTAATACAGCCAGGAGTCTTTTTGGGAAAGATGCAACAAGTCTTTCACACCTGGATTTGGGGATCCTCTGCCATTCCTCCTTGCAGATCCTCTCCAGTTCTGTCAGGTTGGATGGTAAACGTTGGTGGACAGCCATTTTTAGGTCTCTCCAGAGATGCTCAATTGGGTTTAAGTCAGGGCTCTGGCTGGGCCATTCAAGAACAGTCACGGAGTTGTTGTGAAGCCACTCCTTCGTTATTTTAGCTGTGTGCTTAGGGTCATTGTCTTGTTGGAAGGTAAACCTTCAGCCCAGTCTGAGGTCCAGAGCACTCTGGATAAGGTTTTTGTCCAGGATATCCCTGTACTTGGCCGCATTCATCTTTCCCTTGATTGCAACCAGTCGTCCTGTCCCTGCAGCTGAAAAACACCCCCACAGCATGATGCTGCCACCACCATGCTTCACTGTTGGGACTGTATTGGACAGGTGATGAGCAGTGCCTGGTTTTCTCCACACATACCGCTTAGAATTAAGGCCAAAAAGTTCTATTTTGGTCTCATCAGACCAGAGAATCTTATTTCTCACCATCTTGGAGTCCTTCAGGTGTTTTTTAGCAAACTCCATGCGGGCTTTCATGTGTCTTACACTGAGGAGAGGCTTCCGTCGGGCCACTCTGCCATAAAGCCCGACTGGTGGAGGGCTGCAGTGATGGTTGACTTTCTACAACTTTCTCCCATCTCCTGACTGCATCTCTGGAGCTCAGCCACAGTGATCTTTGGGTTCTTCTTTACCTCTCTCACCAAGGCTCTTCTCCCCCGATAGCTCAGTTTGGCCGGACGGCCAGCTCTAGGAAGGGTTCTGGTCGTCCCAAACGTCTTCCATTTGAGGATTATGGAGGCCACTGTGCTCTTAGGAACCTTAAGTGCAGCAGAAATCTTTTTGTAACCTTGGCCAGATCTGTGCCTTGCCACAATTCTGTCTCTGAGCTCTTCAGGCAGTTCCTTTGACCTCATGATTCTCATTTGCTCTGACATGCATTGTGATCTGGAAGGTCTTATATAGACAGGTGTGTGGCTTTCCTAATCAAGTCCAATCAGTATAATCAAACACAGCTGGACTCAAATGAAGGTGTAGAACCATCTCAAGGATGATCAGAAGAAATGGAAAGCACCTGAGTTAAATATATGAGTGTCACAGCAAAGGGTCTGAATACTTAGGACCATGTGATATTTCAGTTTTTTTCTTTTTTAATAAATCTGCAACAATGTCAACAATTCTGTGTTTTTCTGTCAGTATGGGGTGCTATGTGTACATTCATGAGGAAGAAGAATGAACTTAAATGATTTTAGCAAATGACTGCAATATAACAAAGAGTGAAAAATTTAAGGGGGTCTGAATACTTTCCGTACCCACTGTGATATATATATATATATATATATATATATATATATATATATATATATACACATACATACATACATACATACATACATACATACATACATACATATACACACACACACGTCATCACAGTGCATTAATATACATGGCATCTGCTGTATGCAAATCAGACCAATAAGTGTCATTGGTCTGATTTGCATACAGCAGATGCCATGTATATTAATGTACTGTGATGACTTGTGTGTGTATATATGTATATGTATATATATATATATACGTGTGTGTGTGTGTGTGTGTGTGTGTGTGTGTGTATATACACATATTATTATTTTTTTTTTTTGCCTTACGGATATTTTTCCTATTTATACTCAGAAATTAACTCCTACTGACCTTTGAGAAAGGCTATGCCCGAAACGCGTCAGATCATTGTATGGGTCCTCTGTACCCCCCTTTCGCTCCTTCAAGTGATGTAACTTTATAGCCACATTTATATCATTTGCAATTGTTTTTGCTTTTAACTATAATTTACACCAAGTATTTCTTGTTGTTTTTGTCATGATTGTTTTTCAATAAATTTCTATATTTTGAATTTACCTGTTTGATGGGTGATTGCCTTTTAAAGTCCCGCTCCTAGGGGAACCCCATTTTTTTGCATATTATTAGGGATGTTGGCAACACCCATGTAGACACCAATATCCGAACAAACAATTCTTAATCCGCAAATATGGCTGCCCTGTGTAAATCACAAACTACCCATGGAAGCATATTTTTAAAAGCATTAGGACTGGGTTTACATTATTGCGATGGTAGACATTGCGTGTGTTTTGCACCACACTGCTGTGCAAATCACATGCGATGTCTGTGCAATGCAAATTCAGCCATACAGATTGTATGGCTGAGTTTGCATCGCATTCGCACCAAAATTGTGCAGGACCCTTTTTTTGGTCCGCACTGGAACTGAATCACATTGGTGTTCACACCCATGCGATCCGATTTCTGCACCATTTGGCAGTTCACATTGCAATCTGCAAACTGATCTGGGGGTGTCATCAACTTGGTATTGACACCCACAGCAGTTTGCATAGGGCAGTGTGAACTGCCTGCGAGAGACATGCAATGTGGGAACCCGCACTGGAACCACGCCGGTTCCTGCATCGCAATAGCGTGAATCCATCTTAAAAAATAGGAATAAGCTTTCCATCAAACTGATTTTCTTAACATGTACATTTAAAAATACATTGAAAAGTATTTGTTCCTTTTAACCACTTCAATACCGGCACTTTACCTCCTTCCTACCAAGGCCAGCTTTCAGCTTGCAGTGCTATTGCACTTTGAATGACAATTGCAGGGTCATGCAACACTGTAACCAAACTACATTATTTGTGTTTATTTTTTTCACACAGAGCTTTCTTTTGGTGGTATTTAATCACCTCTGGGGTTTTTATTCTTTTGCTAAATGAAAAAAAAACACTGAACATTTTGAAATAAAAAAGGACCTCTTTTTGTTTTTAAAATTTGGCAAAAAAAATCTTTCTTCATAAATTAAAACCAAAATTCTGCTACATTTCTTTGGTGAAAATAACCCAAAACAGTTTATAATATTTAGTCTGTAAGAAAAGTTATACAGTCCACAAACTATGGTATATATCTGAAAAATGATCAATCCTGATGAACGGATGGCCTTTCTCATTGAGGTCCAAAATGTCAGAACAGTATAAATAACCCCCAAATTACCCCTCTTTGTAATGTAGACAGTCCAAGGTATTTAGTAAGAGGCATGGCAAGTTTTTTTAAATTTAAAAAAATCATATTGTCACCAGTGCAGTACAGTGCCAACGTGTAACTGGTGTAGCAATGATCAGGAACACTGATTGGTGACCGTCCGAAAAAAAAAAAAAATTAATAATTTTCTATTTTCTTTACTTTTTTTTTCACACGTTTTGACCAGAGTAATATAATGTTACTATTAACATTGTACTATGGGGAAGTAATTAGTATTTTTTTTATTTAGCTTGAGATATATATATATATGTGTGTGTATGTGTATATATATGTGTATGTGTATATATATGTATGTGTGTATATATATATATATATATGTGTGTATATATATATATATATATATGTGTGTGTATATATATATATATATATATATATATATATATATATATATATATATATTATGTGTATATATATGTGTATGTGTGTGTATATATATATGTATGTATGTGTGTGTATATATATATATATATATATATATATATATATATATATATATATATATATATATATATACACATATGTGTGTGTGTTACATAGTTACATAGTTAGTGAGGTTGAAAAAAGACACCAGTCCATCCAGTTCAACCGATGTGTGTATGTATGTATGTGTATGTGTGTGTGTGTATATATATATATATATATATATATATATATATATATATATATATATATATATATATATATATATATATATATATATAGTTTTTCAAATACCAATGAATTTCATTGCTAAATGCAAGCATTTTACTGAATGAAATCAATTAAATCAGTTTGTTATTTTTGTGATTAGCTGTAATTTGCCGCAGCTAATCACATGGTACAGATGGGCCGTGATTGGTCACAGTAATCACATGGTACAGACTGGGCCAATCACAGCTAGCAACACAATAATATACAATGGATGGCTTGAAAGGAAGCCATCCATTGTTTAACAGGTCACATGACAACTGTAATCGGTTACAGCGGTTACATGGTACCAGCAGCAAACTGGTACAGTGAAAAGTCATTGGCTGCGTTCAGTGGACGCAACCAGTGACAGATCGCGCTGCTGTGCGTCCTGTTCCGGGAGGAAGTCATATGACGTCCACCCAGATCGAGAGGTCGACCCCAGCGTTATCCATCCAAAGGAGTCCTCTTCATTCCTGCAGTATTAAAAGGTTTTTAAGGCTAAATTCACCTTCTCCACCATGTTACATGTTAGGCCAGCCATAGATGGAAAGAAAAGCGCTTTAGTCAAACATAGGCAGTGTTGATAGGGGGATTACCTCCGGCGGGAGCCATTGTGTTCTCCCTGTGGGGACGGCTTCCCTAGCCTGGAGAACACAGTGATTATTGCTAGCAGCTATAACAGCCGCTAGCAATAATCACAGGTAAAATCCGACAGGCTGATTGTACCCAGGTTGACCAATTGATCAACTTGGGTGCATTCAGCCTGCCCATGCCCATACATGGTTTGAATCACAGCCGATCCCTGCAGCACCAAACGAAATTGGAACAGTCTGTGGCCGGCTTTACACCTGTATTTAGGATTTACCATGTAATATGACGTAAATGCCCCCAACTGCCCCTCACACATGACAGTGTGCAGGGTTTCTTCTCCCCCGCAGTTGCTGTCACTTTGAAATTTTTATGGCTGTGCTCAAAGTGAGGCTTTTAGAAGTAACTGCCATGCACAAAATATGTAAAATGCATGTATAAACTTTTATGTAAAGATTTTTGTTGAAATATATGGTTTGTACGGTCTTATTAATGTAAATAGCAACTTGCTTTCTGTTCATAATTAAAGGATCTGCGGGCCACGCTGTGGTGAAATACATGAGAAAGACATCGACTGGGGAAAGCGATGTGTAGACAAGTTTGACATCATTGGAATAATTGGAGAAGGCACATATGGACAAGTGTACAAAGCCAGAGATAAAGACACTGGTATGACTGCCTACTGTTCTATATCTGCTGTACTTTGGACTATTCCTGAGACTTGTGTATATTAAAATAATCATTTTAAATGATTTGCAAACAACATAATTGAAGTGCGGGATGGATTTGATCTAGCATTAGCACGATATTCTTTTGTACACGTTGTAGCTGGTAGGCAAGCAATATAACGTGGGTATAGATTTTAGCAGAGGTTCATTTTTTTTAAAAAAATGTGTACCTTTTTCAGTTGCCATGATAGTGACGATATTTAAAAACTAAAAAAACTCCCATAACTTTTAGGCCAAAATACTAATATACATGTAACGTTTTTATCCCTCACACTGCTAAGCCCATTTTCTGGTTTGTTTTTTTTACCTCAGGTGGCCAGAACATTTTTGCAATTTTTTAGTTTTTTGTTATAATACACTTACAGCTTTCAGAGTGTGTAAAAGACCCCCCAGCCCCAAACCATATCTTTTCTGAAAGCACATGGCCAATAGAATAATTTGTTTGTGCTGCTGATTCTATAGGGCCCATGGATAGTTGCTCAAATATTTTTCATAAAAATACACCTAAATTGAGCATACAAAGCAAACCCAACATAAATTACAGACTTCTTACCAAATCTCAACAATAAAACTTAAAGGGTAACGCCACTTTTCTGGGGGGAAAAAAGGCAAATAAAAAAAAAATAATAATTTATTGTAATTGAATGTTATTAAAAATTACCTTTCCTTTTCAATCTTCAGCCGCCGTAATTTTTTGAAAATTCAATGCAATATGGCTACCTGGAGGTGTTCTGTACACAGAATGTATATAGAACACACCCTAGAAACATAATTTCCTGCTGTGTGATTGGCTTACCAGTTTTCCCAGAAGTCTGCACTAAGATACAAGTCAGATTTTTGGCATCCCCTGCGGTAAAAATGTCATTTTTGGTCAGGTACTTCTAATAGGAACACATCTAAAGTGATGCAGGCCTAGCAGCTTTCCTCAGTGCGCTGCAACCGCCACAGCTGATTGATAGTTATGAAACCACTCCCATTAGGCTCACTCAGTACGGAGGCACAAAGGAATAAACAATGATTTCTTCAGAATAACGAATAAACAATGATTTCTTCAGAATAACAAAAGGTAGGAATCTGCAACAAAGGTTGTTATAATCCTTATAATGTACATAGATCACCCAGAGGGGAATGTTTTTTTTTTTTTTTTCTCAGCAAAAGTGGAGTTACGCTTTAAAGCAGGATGGCATTATTAAATTTATAAATCTTAAGGTCAATATAAAGGCAAGTTTTTTTTTTTTTTTTTCCTAAAATAAAAAAGATGTTTTAATTACCTGGTAGTGCACAGAGCAGCCCCTTACCTCCTCTTCTAGAAATTCCCCCCTTGCAAGACGGCTGCTGTGGGGGCACTCGTACAGGCACATTCTCGAGCCAGGATGTGTGCGTCAATAGACACACACAGCCATGCTTAGCCTTGCCCCCTGCTCCCTCCTCACAGAACTTTGACAGCAGCAGAAGTCAATGGCTCCGGCTGCTGCTTCTGTGTCCTGTGAGACCAGGAGGAGGGGGTGAGCACTGCTACAGACAGGAATCGGGTAAGTGTGTGTGGGGGGGGGGGGGGCTACAGTTACTAGGACATTTTTTACCTTAATGCAAAGAATGCATTATGGTAAAAAAAAGTCTAGATATAAGCACGTTATATTTTTTGCCTTTTTCTGAAACTGTGAAAATTAAATGATGCAAAACTGTAAATAAGCAACAGCAAAAATCTGGAATGCATTATAGTAATATTCAAACCGCAGTGCTGTTGCATTGTGATAAAATGTCAGATTTTGACCTTCATGTCAGTGGCAGCGAAAGTGTTAAGGCAGACCTAGACTCGGACAACCTTTATTCTTCAAACGACTTGAGACTTGTGAGACTGTGAGTTGTGAATGAAATAACACTTGCAGAAGACATTGTGCAGCTGCCGTTTTCCTTAGGCTTACATTTTCATCTGTTTCTATCACTAAGCAGCTTTTCCTGCTGCCAGACCTAGGTACCATGATGACACCGAGAGCGTAATCCACTAATTAGAAGTAGGAGTGGGTGAGAGATACTGTGATGATGTCAGAGTCATGATAGGCATTTGTGGTGGTAGAAGAAAAAGCTCTGCTGCATCTAATGGTCAATTTTTTGCTTTGTCAGATTAAATGATTATGAATACACCCTCTTAGCCAGCTCTAGATGTTTAAGTGCACTTAAACTAAAAAAGCAAAGGTTTGATCTGTAATATGGAAGTTTTAGAAATGTTAAGTGTCTAAGCAGTAACGTGAAAAAATCTACCTTTTTAGTCTGTATGATCCATTGAAAATATCAGTGCACGGATATGTGAGGGTCCCTAAGCAATTCTTTGCTGACAGCCTCATAGCTGTGTATGTGTAGGTTAACCTCTTGCCCACTGGGCACTTATACCCCCTTCCTATCCAGAACAATTTTCAGCTTGAAGTGCTCTTTGAATGACAATTACTCAGTCATGCAACACTGAACCCATATGAAAATGTTTGTCCTTTTTTTCACACAAAAAGAGCTTTCTTTTGGTGGTGTTAATCATCACTGGGTTTTTTATTTTTTGCGCTATAAATGAAAAAAAGACCAAAAATTTTTTTTTTTTAAAAATTCATTTTTCTTTGTTTCGGTTTTAAAATTTTGCAATCTTAGTAATTTTCCTTCATAAATTTTGGCCAAAAGGTTTACTGCTATATATCTTTGGTAAAAATAACCCAAATAATTGAATCCTTTTTGGTCTCTGTGAAGGTTATAGAGTCTATACGCTATGGGGCCAATCATTGAAAATTGCTCACACCTGATGTACTGCCGGCCTATCTCATTTCTTGAAACTCTAAGGCTCCTTTCACACACTCCGTCCGTTGGACGGAGTCTGTTTTTCTCAGCGGGGGATCGAGCTGCTGAGCAGCAGGAGGACAGCTGTGTCTCCGCGCTGTGTGCGGAGACACAGCTGACAGTTCCCCATGCATCTCTATGGGGGAAATCGGATGTCAACGGACCGTCAGTCCGTTCTCACCCGATCCCATCCGATCCGATCTGCTGGACGGATGGAAAATAGGGTTTCCATCCGTCCAGATTTGACGGATCGGATCGGGTCGGATGTCAGCGGACATGTCTCCGCTGACATCCGATGCCCCATAGGAATGCATGGGGGGACCGTTCAGATCCGCCTGTCCGTTTTTTTGGCGGATCTGAACGGTGTGAAAGGGGCCTATCAAGGCAGGAAAGTCCAAATACCCCCCAAAATTACCCCTTTTTGCAAAGTAAACATTCCAAGGTATTTAGTAGAAGGCATGGTGAGTTTTTTTGAAGTTAAAATTTTTTTCAATTCTTTGCAAAATAAAGTTGTTTTTTTTTTTTTTTTTACAAAATTGTCATATTAACTACTTGCCTACCGTGCACTTTCACCCCCTTCCCATCCAGGCCAATTTTCAGCTTTCAGCGCGCTCACACTTTGAATGACAATTGCGCGGTCATGCTACACTATACCCATATGACATTTTTATCATTTTTTTCACACAAATAGAGCTTTCTTTTGGTGGTATTTAATCACCTCTGGGTTTTTTTATTTCTTACAAAGAAAAAAGACAGAAAATTTTGAAAAAAAAAAGTTTTTCTTATTTTCTGCGAGTAAATTTTGAAAATAAATACATTTTTCTCCTTCACTGATGTGCGCTGATGAGGCTGCACTGATGGGCGCTGATAGGCTGCACTGATGGGCGCTGATAGGCTGCACTGATGGGCACTGATGGGCGCTGATAGGCTGCACTGATGGGCGCTGATAGGCTGCACTGATGGGCGCTGATAGGCTGCACTGATGGGCGCTGATAGGCTGCACTGATGGTCGCTGATAGGCTGCACTGATGGGCGCTGATGCGGTGGCACTTATGGGCACTGATGAGGTGGCACTGATGAGGAGGTACTAATTTGCCGCACTGAGAGGCGGCACTGCTGGGCACTGAGAGGCGGCACTGCTGGGCACTGAGAGGCGGCACTGCTGGGCACTGAGAGGCGGCACTGCTGGGCACTGAGAGGCGGCACTGCTGGGCACTGAGGGGCGGCACTGCTGGGCACTGAGGGGCGGCACTGCTGGGCACTGAGGGGCGGCACTGCTGGGCACTGTCGGGCGGCACTGCTGGGCACTGTCGGGTGGCACTGATGGACACTGACGGGTGGCACTGATGGACACTGACGGGTGGCACTGATGAGCAGCACCATCAGTGCCCACAGTGCTGCCAGTCAGTGCTCATCAGTGCCTAGATGAGCAGGCACTGATGGGCACTGACTGGCAGCACTATGGGCACTGATTGTGGGCACTGATGGGGGGCACTGTGGGCACTGATGGTGGGCACACTTTATTTATTGGCGTAGCCTCGTGTCTCCAGCATGGGGGCGGCCATGTTTGAGGTGACCAAACACCTCGAGGAGCTATGGGGAGGTGCCGGAAGGCGTGTAAAGGGGCGGAGCCGCCTCCTTTTACCCACCGTAGCCTCGTGTCTCCAGCATGGGGGTGGCCATGTTTGAGGTGACCAAACACCTCGAGGAGCTAGGGGGAGGCACCGGAAGGCGTGCAAAGGGGCGGAGCCGCCTCCTTTTACCCGGGAAAGCCAGCCAAAGACTTCGTGTCTGTAATAGACAGTGCTGGAACAGGTTGTATTGAAACTTCTGAGCATCAAGTGGTGAGCCTTGGGGTCTCTCTCTCTCTCTCTCGCTCTGTAGGGGTCCCTAAGCAGGGAACACTGAGGGGCGCTTTGGCTCTGGGGGTCTAAAGAAAAAAAAAAAGTTTTATTTTTTTTTGGCAAATTTTTTCCGGCAAGTGTCTGGAATAATCATGGACCCTGCCACACAGGTACCCCCACCTGATCCCCTCGAGGTGGCCGCAGGACCCTCCAGTTTACAGAGTATTGATGCATTCACAGCAGTTTTGGAGTCTTTGGTGTCTCGGGTGGAGATGGCCTGTCAGGGACGGGGGTCAAGAAAGCGACCCCCGCCTACCCCTATTTCATCTGATACTTCAGATTCAGATTCTGAGATGGTCATTGCAGCTGCAGGTCCCTCTGCAGGGGCTGTTGTCTCAGGTAAAGTTCCCTCAGACAGTGAGGAGAACGTTCCTGCCTCTGCCATAGCACAAGAAGAAGCATTGGTGGAAGCAACAGTTGTGGCGGTCCGGGAAACCTTAAGACTTGAGGTTTTACCGGCAGAGGCAACCGAGATGGAAATTCCCTTTGGTACTAGTAAACCTACCAAGACGGCGAAGGTTTTTCCCTTACCCAAATGTTTTGGTAATAAAATTAAAGAGGAATGGGATCATTCAAAACGTACCTTTACTGTTTCCAAGCGCATTGCTAGACGCTATCCGTTTGAGGAATCCCTCATTAAGAAATGGACGGTACCACCAGTGGTGGATCCACCTATTTCCAGACTGAATAAAGCCACTGTTATCCCGTTGGAGGACGCTCCATCCTTTAAGGATCCGGTGGATCGGAAGATGGAAGAAGAGTCCCGCACTATTTTTTCCCTGATAGGGTCAGCCTTTAGACCAGTGATTGTCATTGGTTTAGTTTCACAGACCTTAACGGAATGGGCAAGATTGGTACGCCATGACCTAAAGGGGAAAGGTATCCCCCAGGCAGCATCTGATTTGATGGAACAAATTATACAAGGACTGCAGTTCGTCTGTGACGCAGCCCTGGATGCCACCCCCTTGTTAGGGCATGCATCAATGTCAGCGGTAATCCTCAGACGTGTGCTGTGGTTAAAATGCTGGTCGGCGGATCTAGGTTCCAAAAAAGCCTTGGGGAATCGCCTATTTGGGGCCACCCTAGATGAGATCATTAAGGATGTCACTGGGGGCAAGAGCACTTTTTTGCCGCAGGCTGCTAAAGCTAAAGGACCTCGTAACAAGCGTGGACCTTTCTTTGCCGCTCATAAAGGGTTCGTTCGCTCCGCTGGGGCGAGCGGGAAAGGCAAAGCCCCTCTAGGAGGGTTCAAGAGGCGCTGGTCGGGCAAACAAAAGGCCGACTCAGCCAAACCTGAAGTTAAGGCTAATACAGCCTGAAGGTGCGCCCCCACCCGGCTTGAGGGTGGGGGGACGTCTTCACCAGCATTCAGAGCAGAGCCTTCCTGAATCTTGGACTAAGGGGTTCAGGAGATCATACGATCAGGACACAAGATCGAGTATCTGCTACCGGTGCGATTCTTCCCTTCCAACATTTAGGTGCTACAGGGAGCAGTAGTTCCCGTTCCCTGAACAGATCATTTTCTTTACCTTTTCCAAAGATTAGTCTCAGTTCCCTACAAGAATCGGATCCGGTTGAGCAAACAGACCAAGGAGCCTCTAGTCAGGTGACTTCGGTCTCTAATGCTCAACCAGGACAAATCATCACTCCTGATAAGAATCAAGTTTCTGATAAATGTGTGGGAACAGAGAGCAATCAGACTTTGTCGGATTGCCTGGACCAAGCAGCTCTAGGGCAGCCTGGTTCGGATCCAGTCAGACAATATCAGGACTGCGGATCCGTGCCTGCACCTGGGTTGGATGTGTTTGGAACTATCCCCTCACTTGAGCGGTTCTTTTCCCTCTTGACCGTTTAATATCAGGGTGATGACTTAGGTCGATCACCAAGGATTTCACCATCTGTTTCTTCATCAGAGTATCCCGGAGGTGGATCTGTTGGCATATCGGCTCAACAGGAAGGCGCGGAGGTTGGTAACGCGCGCCCGCGATCCTCTAGTGGACGCAGCAGACGCGCTGAACGGCCTATAAAGGCAGTATCAGCTACTATACGTCTTCCCCACTCTCAAGTTGCTGCTGAGATTTCTCTGCAGGATAGAGATGGAGGGAACTCCAGTTATCCTGGAAATTCTAGGCTAGCCTCGTCAGGCCGACTTGGACATGCTAGTCGCGAACGCTCCTTGGAGACCTCCTCTCAGGGAGGATCTGCGGTCTCAAGGACCGATCTTCCATCGTGCTTTACAGTCGCTGGTTTTAATGGCCTGGCCATTGAGACCCAGGTACTGAAGGGCAGAGGGTTGTCCGCTTCAGTTATTCCTACTCTAATTAAAGCAAGGAAAGCGACTTCCAGCAAAGTCTATTATCGCACATGGAAGACTTATATTGCGTGGTGTGAATCTTTGGGATTTCCCCCACGTACCTATTCGGTGACCCGAATCTTGGCTTTTCTGCAAAAGGGGGTTGAGCAGAAACTATCCTTGAGCACCATCAAGGGTCAGGTTTCAGCATTAGCAATCTTCTTTCAGAAGCCTTTGGCTACTCATTCCTTGGTGCGGAATTTCATCCAGGGGGTGCGGCACTTGGCTCCGCCAGTCCGCGCGCCCTTACCACCTTGGGATCTTAATTTGGTTTTGTCGGTTCTGCAGAAACCTCCCTTTGAAAATATCAGGGAGATTCCCTTGCTTACATTATCCCAGAAGGTGGCCTTCTTGGTGGCTATCACTTCTGCACGCAGGGTGTCAGAACTGGCTGCATTATCATGCCATTCCCCATATCTAGTGGTTCATAGGGATAAGGTAGTTCTTCATCCGAAGCCATCCTTTCTTCCTAAGGTGGTTTCAGACTTTCATCTGAATGAAGATATTGTGCTACCTTCCTTGTGTCCTCAGCCCAATCATCCTCGGGAATATGCATTGCATTCCTTGGATGTGGTTCGGGCAATCAGGGTATACCTGAAGGCTACGGAAACGTTCCGTAAGACGGATTCACTTTTTGTGATCACGGATGGCCCCAGAAAGGAGTTGCCTGCATCTGCCGCGACTATCTCCAAATGGATTAGACAGACGGTGGTACGGGCTTATTCTATTAAGGGTCGGAATCCTCCGTTCCCTGTTAAGGCGCACTCCACTCGAGCGCTCAGTACTTCCTGGGCCTACCGCCATCAGGCGTCAGTGGTCCAGGTGTGCAAGGCGGCCACCTGGTCGTCGGTACATACCTTTACGAAATTTTATAAAGTTGATGTGACGGCAATGGCGGATGCCTCATTTGGCCGCAAGGTTTTGCAGGCCGCAATTTGAGGAGACCGGTGGTCTACCTCGAGGGTTTTTTCCGTTGGAATTTCAGTTGAGTCTCATTGTGTGATTGATGAGCCTTTAAAACTTCTAGTTGGCACCGGTTGGGCCTTCTAGATTGGATTTTGATTTCCATTTTCCCACCCCTCATTTGTGGTACTGCTTTGGGACGTCCCGAGTTGTTATTAATCAACGAGGACTACGTCTGTCAATGAGCGACAGAGAAAAATTGATTTTTGTAAAATCTTACCGTAAAATCCTTTTCTCTTAAGCTCATTGACAGACGTAGTACCCGCCCCTCTGTTTTTGAGTTGGGTTGGGTTAAATTCTCTAAACACTGCTTTGTGACATAACTGATTTGCTGTAGCAGAGAGAGAGAGGATATACCCTCTGGGACTGCCCCTAAGGTGTGGCCAGAATGTTTTCTTTCCTGTCTAGTCCTACTCCTGTAGAGGGCAGTATAACCCGAGTTGTTATTAATCAACGAGGACTACGTCTGTCAATGAGCTTAAGAGAAAAGGATTTTACGGTAAGATTTTACAAAAATCCATTTTTTCCATCCGTCCAGCAGATCGGATGGGATCGGGTGAGAACGGACTGACGGTCCGTTGACATCCGATTTCCCCCATAGAGATGCATGGGGAACTGCCAGCCGTGTCTCCGCACACAGCGCGGAGACACAGCTGTCCTCCTGCTGCTCAGGCCCCCGCTGAGAAAAACGGACTCCGTTCAGCGGACGGAATGTGTGTGAAAGAGCCCTTAAAGTGGAGTTCCACCCTATTTTTATACTTACCTCCATCTTCTCGCTCCGGGTCACCTGAAAAAGAAATGGATAATCGCATTTTTTTTTTTTTTTTACTTACCTCGTAGTGAAGAAAATATACTTACCTTACTTCCTTCTTCCTCCTTCCTCGGCCGCGGCCCGTCGTCACTTCCTGGCTCTGCAATGATTCCTGGGAGCTGGACGTCATAGCTCCCAGGAATCATTGCGCCTGCACCGGCCCCGACGTCAGTTTCGGGTCGCGCGCGTCATCCCCTTCTTAACAGCTTCTGGGCATGCCCAGAAGCTGTGGAGGGATGACGCGCGCGACCCGGAAGTGACGTCGGGGCCGGCGCAGAGCATCGTGGGAACAAAGAAGGCGGAAGAAGACGCCGAAGAGGACGCGCTGGCTTCAAGCTGCCCACATCTGAGATGGCAGCGCTGGACAAGACGTTTGCAAGGTAAGTATTTGTCCTAACAGGTAAGTGCAACCCGGGACAGATCAGAGGCTAGCCATTGTGGAATGCACTAGCCCTGACTGTCCCGGGGGTATTAAAAAAAAAAAAAAAAAAATCCAGGGTGGAACTCCGCTTTAAAGAGGTTGTAAACCCTCTTGTATAACTTTTACCTATAGGTAAGCCTATATTAAGGCTTACCTATAGGTGCTATAAATATCTCCCAAACTTGCACCGTTTAGGAGATATTTACAGCGCAAACTGCCGATGACGTCATCGGCGCAGGTGCTCTGAGGGAACGGCCACCCGTGCCGTTCCTTCAGAGCTCAGTGCCGTGAACGGCGGCTCCCGCGCGCATGCGCGGGAGTGATGTAATCGCGCCTCCGGCCAATCAGATGGCCGGAGGACGCGAACCCGGAAGCGGGACGGCAGGACGTGTCGCCGTCCTGTCGCTGAGGTGGCGGCACGGCGGGGGCTTCGTTTTAAGGTAAGTACTACATAATGAGCTAGTATGCGATGCATACTAGCTCATTATGCCTTTCTCTTTACAGGGCTTTTTTTTTCTCGGTTTTTTTTTTTTTTGACTTTACTTCCTCTTTAAGAGAGTGCTCCTAATCTCTGCTCTTTACCTGTATAGAAGACACCTGGGAGCCAGAAATCTTGCTGATTGATAGGGGATCAAATACTTATTTCACTCATTGAAATGCAAATCTATGTATAACTTTTTTGAAATGTGTTTTTCTGGATATTTTTGTTGTTCTGTCTCACTGTTAAAATAAGGCTAAAATTATAGACTGATCATTTTTGTCAGTGGGCAAATGTACAAAATCAGCAGCAGTTCAGATATTTTTTCCCTCAATGTATTTGCCAGAACCTCTGAGCTATATAATTACTCCAGGTCAGTGATTTAACCACTTGGCCTCTGGAAGTCTTTACCCCCTTCATGTCCAGGCCATTTTTTGCTATTTAGCACTGCGCTACTTTAACTGGCAATTGCACGGTCATGCAATGCAGTACCCAAAATAAATTTATATTGTTTTTTTCACACAAA
Source organism: Pelophylax lessonae (assembly GCF_965119305.1). NCBI lineage: Eukaryota > Metazoa > Chordata > Amphibia > Anura > Ranidae > Pelophylax > Pelophylax lessonae. Next base: position 202,470,945 of record NC_138772.1, read on the forward strand.
TAGAACTTTCTTTTTGTGGTATTTGATCACCACTGTTTTTTTTTTTTTTTTTTTCTTTTTGCGCTATAAATGAAAAAAGACCGAACATTTTTGGAAAAGAAACATTTTTTTTACTTTCTGCTACAAAACCTAGCCAGAAAAAAAAAATCAAATGTCTTTATAAACTTTGGCCAAAATGGATTCTGCTATATCTCTTTGTTAAAAAAAAACAATAAGGGCTCTTTCACACGACTTTTTTTTCTTTTTTTTCACGGAGCGGATGACATTTGTGTCATCCGCTCCGTGTGTTCGCATATCATCCCATCCGTTTGCGGATGATATGCGGACATAATGTAAGTCTATGGGGATTGCGGATGTCAGCGGATGACACCGCTGACATCCGATTTTTCCTTCCTTTCCGTTTTTTGAACGGAGGAAAAATAGGATTTGTTCCGTTCCAAAAAACGGAACAGAACTGAAAGGAGGAAAATCGGATGTCAGCGGATGGTATTCCGCTGACATCCGCAATGCCATAGACTTACATTATGCCCGCAAATCATAAAAAAATAGGATGATTTGCGGACACACGGAGCGGCCGTGTGAAAGAGCCCTAAGTGTGGATATTGATTGGTTTGTGTGAAAGTTAAAGCATCTGCACATTATGGTGTAAATATACTAGAATTTATTATTATTTTTTTTTAATTTACTAGTAATGGCGGTGATCAACCTATAATACGAATGCAATGGTCTGACGGGAAATCTAAAAATAGGTGACGCTGGGGGGAACTGACTAACTGCCACTGATATTACCAGTGACACTAATACAGTGATCAGTGCTGATGTTATACACTGTTACTGTACTAATGAAACTAAGCGGGGAATAAGTCAACATTTAGGGGGATCAAGGGATTAAATGTGTAATGTGTGATGCATTTTTTTTTTCTACAGATCTTTGTTTCCCTGCTTTTTGATTGTCAACGCAGGTCTCTGGGCTGTGATTACACGCAGTCAATCAGCAGGCCCCAGCTATGAATCATTGGTCAAGACTTGCAGACAGACTTCCGCTGCGTACAATCACAGCAGAAGTCAGCAGGTGGGTGTGCGCACACCCTAAACCTGGAAGAAGGCAGCGATGTACAGGTACATCGCTGTGCCTGTGCGGGATGCCTATCTGCAGTACATTGTGGGCGGTTCACAAGTACTTAAATCAGGATTTTTCTTCATTTGGTGTTGGTAAACATTAGTTTCCTCCCCTGAGGTATATCCTATGGTCGGTTCACTGATCTGTCTTATTATATCTTTGTTTATATACGCCAGTTACCAAGCTGTTGCTGAATTGCAGCCACTGTGTGTATGAAAGCTGTGGCTCTCATGCATGTGAGGGATAGTGTTATTTGCATGTCCGTCTCTCCCCTTGACACCACAGCGACCAGAAGTACCGCTGTGCGACACATTTGAAAATAAAGACAGATTGATGATCTGGCTGTAGGATATCCCTCAGATGAGGAAAGTATTGCTTATAAACAGAAAAGAAAATATGCCTTGAGTTTTTCTTTAAAAAATAACCCCCCCCCAGAACACTCTAGTCAGCCCTCTCACCCATTGGCTAAGAGTGCTGTTCAGATACCGATCAGCAGACCTTTTTTGGTCATGCCCCTTCGATAGAAGCCGAATGTTTGGCCGGCTTCCAGTGAACCGGCTGCTGTACACACAGGCCAAATGGCTGGTTTCTAATGAACCGGCCTGTGCCTCCTAATATTGGGCCCGTGTGTTTTGGGCTTTAGAGCAAAGGCAAATGGTTGTTTAGGTATGGCTGAAAAGGACTGAAGTAATGCAATCTGCTTATTGTAATAACGTATTGTAACGGTTTCCTCCTGCTTTGTCAACAAAAAAAAAAAAAGGAGAAATGGTGGCTTTGAAGAAAGTGCGCTTGGACAATGAGAAGGAAGGTTTCCCCATCACAGCTATCAGAGAAATTAAGATCCTTCGTCAGCTCAACCACCAGAGCATTATTAACATGAAGGAAATCGTCACAGACAAAGAAGATGCAGTAGACTTTAAGAAAGATAAAGGTAATGATGTTCGTTTATATTTGTATATGCTGTTTATTTTATATGCAATTCATGGATATTTTATTTTATTTTATTTGGATCTCTTTTGACACATTTGACAGAGAAACGCCACTGAAAAATTAGTCAATGCAACCTGAATAGTTTGCAGTGATTCATTTTTCAGAAGGTGTTGCTTGTTTCACAAATTATTAATGGTCAGTTACTGGGCAAGCAAATTTTATTTGATTTTATTGCATGTTACTACTTAAGATAAAACACATTTAAAGCTCAGTTCTGGACAACAGAATTAGCAAATCTAAAGCTTTATTTCTGTCCTCATTTGAGAAAATGTAAAATATAAAAAAATGAAAGGTTCCAACATGAGACTGGCTATTAATGAGGTTGTAAACCCATAATTTTTTTTTGCAACCTGAAAGAGAAACACATAATGAGCTAGTATGCATACTAGCTCATTCTGAAATACTTACCTTAGAACGAGCCCCCGCCGTGCCGCCTGCTTACCTGTATGACGGGCGACATGACGTCACTGGCTGCATGTAAGGTAAATATCTCCTAAACGGTGCATGTTTAGGAGATATTTACAGTACCTATAGGTAAGCCTATGATAAGGCTTACCTATAGGTAAAAGTTGCAGAGGAGGGTTTACTTCCTCTTTAATTGCCTTGACGGTGCTCTAAAAGGCACAAAACGTTGCTACTCCCTGTTAACCTTCTCCTGTATGGCAGGCACAATGAGCAGCCAGGCACAAAACTATTTTTGTAAAGATTGAAGGTATAGAGGGCAGAAGATTGAGAGAGATAGAAGTAGGTGAGGTGAGAAGACAGTCATAACACAACTGTTCTGCTGCCTTGTTCTTTACTGGCGGGTTCCAGTTTATTTGATTCTGGGAGTGTAAACAAGTCCAAAGAACTGCAGTGTTTTTGTGTGGCACAAATTTGTGCAAATGGTTAGAACGGTACAACGTCACTTAGCAGGGGGGGAGTACCGCGCTTTAAAGGTGCTAGATGTAAAGTTATATAAATCGTGTGAAAATTACTGTATAAAGGTACCTAAGTGCTTCTATATATGATGTGTCACTTATATCCATATGTGCATCACAACATCATTGATAAAAAAAAATTATTACTTAAAAATGCTGTTCAATACACAAATACTCTCTAGTAGGTGATAAACTAATAAAATACTGATTAATAAATTAAAGTGCTCTTAAATTCACAATAAATACACAGTTGGGTGATATAAATATTAAAGTGCCAAAGTGTTAATGATCTCTAGTAGGTGATAAACTAATAAAATTCTGAATAACAAATTATAGTGCTCTTGAATCCACAATAAATATATAATTGGGTGGTATAAATATTAAAGTGCCAGAGTGTCCTTAAGGTAAATAAACTGTGATCAAACAAATCTTCTTTCCAAATTGCATGCAGGTGCTCTTCCGTGTAGTGACCACTAGGTGTCCTAAGCGCTCACCTCCATTCCCTTTGTAATACACCTTATGATATATGCCTCGGAGTTGTGCTCCTTCCTCCTCTATGGCGTATGGATACAGCTATTGGTAACCGAATTTCCTCCTTTTTATGGATCGGTACGCATCGTAAAGCGTAGGATAGCCAACCGGAAGTGACGTATCGGCAACCTATTGACCCATGTCGGTGTTTGTTATGCTATGAAAAAGACGGAAACAATGTGAGTGTGATTCTATATATATTTTAATAAAGTACTGGCTGTATCCATACGCCATAGAGGAGGAAGGAGCACAACTGCGAGGCATATATCATAAGGTGTATTACAAAGGGAATGGAGGTGAGCGCTTAGGACACCTAGTGGTCACTGCACGGAAGAGCACCTGCATGCAATTTGGAAAGAAGATTTGTTTGATCACAGTTTATTTACCTTAAGGACACTCTGGCACTTTAATATTTATACCACCCAATTATATATTTATTGTGGATTCAAGAGCACTATAATTTGTTATTCAGAATTTTATTAGTTTATCACCTACTAGAGATCATTAACACTTTGGCACTTTAATATTTATATCACCCAACTGTGTATTTATTGTGAATTTAAGAGCACTTTAATTTATTAATCAGTATTTTATTAGTTTATCACCTACTAGAGAGTATTTGTGTATTGAAGAGCATTTTTAAGTAATAATTATTTTTTTATCAATGATGTTGTGATGCACATATGGATATAAGTGACACATCATATATAGAAGCACTTAGGTACCTTTTATACAGTAATTTTCACACGATTTATATAACTTTACATCTAGCCCCTTTAAAGCGCGGTACTCCCCCCCCCCCCCCCCCCTCTATATGTATGTGTATTGTGTAGGTTACCAATAATAGTACCTGCAGCATTAAAGAGGTTGTACACCGAGAAAAAATTTTTTTCTCTTCTTTACATCCTGAAAGAGAAACCCATAATGAGCTAGTATGCATCGCATACTAGCTCATTATGAAATACTTACCTTAGAACGAGCCCCCGCCGTGCCGTCCGCTTACCTGTATGACGGGCGACCTGTATAGTCGCCCGTCTTCCGGGATTGCGGCATCCTGCCATCTGATTGGCCGGAGCCGCGGTGACGTCACTCCCGCGCACGTGCGGGAGCCGACGGTCACGGCACGGGGCTCTGAAGGAACGGCACGATCTGCCGTTCCTTCAGAGCGCATGCGCCAGTGACGCCACTGGCTGCATTAAAGGTAAATATCTCCTAAACGGTGCATGTTTAGGAGATATTTACAGTACCTATAGGTAAGCCTTAATATAGGCTTACCTATAGGTACAACTTCCTGAGGAGGGTTTACTTCCTCTTTTAAAGGAGATAATTAGGTATAACATAAGGACAGCGCGAGAATTTCACCAACCCCCTTTGGGTACAACGTCACTGTTTACGTCCGCATTGCAGACACAGTGGGCTGAAGAGCAGAAGACTGAGAAATGGGCAGTGAGTGGCCAGAACAATACTGCTGTTTAGCTGCCTCACTCTATTCTGTCAGGGTACAGGCAACTATAAGACACTGCGAGCTCTGAGCAGTGGTTTTGCTGCTCGCCCTGTGTACTTTTTTCTGTCCACCTTTATTCTGCTTTGCCTGCAACGTAGGCATGAATAAGGCCATAACCTCAGGAGATGGAGATATGGAGCTTTGAGAAATAGGGTGGTGTTGGGCAGGAAGAGTTAGTGCCACAATCCAAATATCGAGATTTGGAGTTCAGCTTTCAGTTTCTCATTTAAAGAGGCCCACAAATCCTGAGTTATTTAGGAGAGAAGTAAGGTTTTGTATACTTAGAATTGCATGTACACTAAAGACCTCATAGAAGTAATCCTAGTACTGTGCAATTAAAGGCAACGCATCAGCTGAGGTCTGCTTAAAGGAAACTGTACTCAGAAAGTATGGAGGCTTCTATTGTAACTCGATTTTTGAAAATGCTACCTGCATGGCTGTCATGCTTACGCAGACGCTTTACTGCAGATAGCAGTTTCTAAATCATTGACACAGGACATGCAATGCAACTTGTGAAGTTAAAGTACTGAGATCATGTGTACTTGTGTTACCGTGCTTGGGTGTGTAGCTGTCCTTACTGTAATGGGAATGCGCTTTCTTGAAGATGTCATGTATTTGTTATTTGTTTGCCTGTACTCTCTTTGCAAGGGAGCTTGTTGAATTGAAGCCTGTGAATTTTCAATTGTGTTCAATAAACTTTGTTTCTGATTTAAAAAAAAAAAAAAAAAAAAAAGTACTGAGATCAGATGAAGCAAAATAATAATAAAATTTAATTTCTTTCGTTGACAGACACAGCTCCTGGTATTCATAACCATACTGCCCCCTACAGGAGTAGGACACTAGGCAGAAAAAAATTCTGCCTACACCCATGGGCAGTCCCAGAGGGTATACTCCCTCTCTCTGCTATAGCCACTCAATTGTTTTCTGCCTAGTCAGGAGTAAGGACCTAGATCCAGCTATCCCCCCCCCCCGACTCTTGCCCTGGAGGGTTTTGGGGTGAGCGTGGGCCCCTCCTTGGGACAGTCTGACCCCTGGGTTCTCCTCCTTCCCGCAGGTACCCCCCTTGCCGAGTCCCTCATCCTGCTACCCCCCCCCCCCTCCTTCCACATACACTGGGGCTGTTTGGGTGGTCTTGCCACTTTCCTGGGGTGGGGGAAGGGCGCTGACTGGCGATGGGGGGCCCAGGAGGGGGGGTGTGCGCCTCCGGCGACCAGACGATCGACTGTGTGTGTGGGGGGGGGGGGGTTGTACATGGTGGGGCTCCTACCAGGGCACCCCATCCTGCCTAGATCTGTCCTTGAGGCCTGGTCTTCCAGTCCTGGGCCCCTGTATGCCTCGTGGTGCCACCGTTTTGTTTTAGCCTTTGATTTATATGCACGGCAGCCATATTTGTGTAGTCTGGCGGCCATTTTGCTGTGGTTTGCCATTGAAAATAGCAGTGGCCATGACAGTGAAGCCCTGTGGGTGACGATTTCTGCAGTGGGAGTCCCTCCTCACCCCCTGGTGCGGACGACTGGATCATTTTACTTCTTGATCTCCACACATGTAGTGCAGCTTATCCTGGAGGCTAAAGGTGCTGGTGTCTGCGGGTGGTGAGTCTGGTGGGGTCCTCTCTGCTAGGGATCACTTGGCGCTTTGTGCCTGGCAATCGGGTGGTGGGGCTCCCAGAGCGTGGGGGTTGTCCCTTAGCAGTTTTGCACTTTTTTTTTTGTGGGGGTCCCCCTGGTAACTCATGGAGTCTTTGGAGCACATTTCCCCACCTGACCCCCTCTGTGAGGCTGCAGGGCTCTCCGGGTCCCAACCATCCATCCATGCACTGACGGCGGTCTTGGACTCCCTTGTGTCCCATGTGGAGATGTCTTGCAGGTGATGGGCTAGCAAAAAGCTACCTTTTGAGGCGGTTCCGTTTGCACAGTTCCATACGAGGTTCCTGCAAATGGAAATTCTGACCAAAGGGGACAAAACTCCCCATTCTCTGGAATATCAGACCTGGCTAAGTTGGGGAACGAGGGAGTCCTTGATATGGTGGCTTCGTTCTTCGGCTGGGAAAATCCTTCCTCCCCCTTGTATTGGACAGTGGTCACCACGGATGCCAGCCTGTCTGGCTGGGGAGGTGTCCTCGGCAAGCATTCTACTCAGGGTATCTGGACGCTGGAAGAGACTACCAATCAATGTCTTGGAACTCTGAGCGATCAGACTGTGTCTGGATCATTGAACGGATCGTCTTCAGGGTTGTCCAGTGCGCATGCAATCGGACAATGCCACGGCCGTGGCTTTTGTCAATCATTTAGGGGGCACAAGAAGTGTCCTGGCGGCTCTGGAGGTAGCAGGCATTCTAAGGTGGGCAGAACGGTTCGTTCAAGCCCTCTCTGCCGTACACATTCCCAGGGGTGGAAAATTGGCAGGCGATTTTATCTCAGTCAGCAGGCATTGGACCATGAAGTGATCGCTTCATCCTGGGGTGTGTCATCAGCTGTGTCTCCGGTGGGGCACTCCTGAGGTGGATCTGTTGGTGTCTCGACTCAACAGAAAGGTGCATAGGTTTGTGGCTCGGTTAAGGGATCCTCTGGCGGAAGCCACAGACGCGCTGATGGGCCCGTGGGATCAGTATCAGCTGATTTACGCCTTGCCTCTCTCAAGCTTCTGCCCAGACTTCTACGCAGGATTGAGCAGAAGGGATTCCAGTCATTTTAGTGGCACCAGACTGGCCTTGTCGGGCTTGGTACACCTATCTGGTGCAGCGGGTCACCAACATTGCTTGGAAGCTTCCTCTCAAGGAGAATCTTCTGTCCCAAGGACTGATCTTCCATTCTGCTTTACAGTCGCTGGCTTTGACGGCTTGGCTGTTGAACGGCAGGTGCTGAAGGATAGGGGTTTATCTGAGTTTGTGATTCCTACCCTGTTGAAAGCTAGGAAATCTACTTCTAGGAAGATCTACCATTGTACATGGAAGACGTACATTGCGTGGTATGAGACTCTTGGGGCTCCTACTCCTTCTTGGTGGCTCCGATCTTAACCTTCCTTCAACGGGGTGGGTGGAACAGGAATCGGCCTTGAGTACCATCAAGGGCCAGGTTTCGGCTTTGGCGATCTTCTTACAATGTCCTTTTGGCCACACACTCGCTGGTGCGTAACTTTCTTCAGGATGTCCGAGATTTGGTTCCTCCAGTGTGGGCTCCGTTGCTGCCTTGGGTTCTTAATTTGGTGCTTTCATCTCTGCAGAAGCCTCCTTTTGAAAATATTCGGGAGATTCCCCTGTTTACATTGTCTCAGAAGGTGGCCTTTTAAGTGGCTATCACTTCTGCGCACAGGGTGTCGGAACTGGCAGCGTTATCCTGTCGTTTACCTTACCCGGTGATTCACAGGGATAAGGTGGTTCTTTGCCCCTGTCCATCGTTCTTTCCAAAGGTTGTCTGATTTTCATTTGAATGAAGACATTGTGTTGCTTTCCCTGTGTCCCAGGCCTAAACGTCCAAAGGAAATTGCCTTGCATGCCTTGGATGTGGTACGGTAATTAGGGTGTACCTGGCAGGTACGGAGTCTTTCAGGAAGTCAGACTCTCTATTTGTGCTCACGGATGGACCTTGAAAAGGGTTGTCCGCTTTCTCTGCGACCGTTTCCAGATGCATCCGACAGACGGTGGTTCAGGCCTCGGGTCCCTCTTTTTTCCCTGTCAAGGCGCATTCTACTAGGGCACTTAGTGCCTCCTGGGCCTTCCGTCATCAGGCTTCAGTGACGCAGGTTTGCAAGGCGGCCACCTGGTCATCTGTGCACACTTTTACGAAGTGGATGTGTTGGCATCTGCAGATGCTTCCTTTGGCCGTAAGGTTTTGCAGGCTGCTGTTTAGAGGACTTGACCCTCTTTGAGGGTGTATTGTTTTTTTCAGGTGAGCTCTAGTTGTTTTGGTTAAGCTCCTGTTTACCTGGTTGGCTATAGTTAACACTGCTTTGGGACGTAATGGTTAAGATCAGGAGCTGTGTCAGTTAATGAACGAAAGAGAAATGGAGATTTTTGACTTACTGTAAAATCCATTTCTCTGATGTTAATTGACGGACACAGCACCCACCCCTCTGCAGAGTTATTTTTCTCCTGACACTGCTTGTTACAAAACTAAGCGGCTATAGCAGAGAGGGGGAGTATACCCCCTGGGACTGCCCATGGGTGTAGCCAGAATTTTTTTTCTGCCTAGTGTCCTACTCCTGTAGGGAGCAGTATAACCCAATGCTTATGAATACCAGGAGCTGTGTCCGTCAATGAACATCAGAGAAATGGATTTTACGGTAAGTCAAAAATCCCATTATTTCCTCCTTTCCCACTGGTTTCCACCAAGGAAGGGGTTAATGTTGTGGGACTGAGCACTGACTTCATCTGCTGGTTGGAGTGTTGCGTGCACTCTGCACTGTTTCACCCCATAGAATGTTAAGGAAGCATCTCACTGCTGCCTCTTCTGCATTGCTAAGAGCCACAATGTGTCTGGGCGATTTCATACCATAAGCCTTACATTGCCTTACCTCCATGCAGTCTCTTTATCAGATGGGCTTACCACTGAGTAGTCGCAGTCTTCTGCCCTTCTGCTGTTACTTCCAAATTGTTGCAGTATGCACCACTCTGAAACTAGAGGTTCATCCCGATGCTTCCATCAATGCTATTCCCAATCTAGGATCTTTAAAAGCTGCTAAGACCACCTGCGGGTTGGGTGCAGGAACCACCCACAATAGTGTGAACCTAGCCTTACACTTTCTCGAAGTTCTACCAGGTGGGTATTGGGATTTCATCTGATGCCAACTTCAGGTATAAGGTCCTTCAGCCATCCTTGAGCTGCAGGCAGTGCTGCGTTTTTGTTTCCTTAGGCCAGTTGGCATTTGTTTGCTGTGTGCTTACCCCTCAGCAGGACTGTTTTGAAATTCCTGAGGTGAAACACTTGTTGTGTCCTTCAATGGACAAGAAGAAAAAATTATTTATGTATTCACCGTAAAATCCTGCTTTTGGATTTCATTGAGTCCATTTGCTTCAGAACTTGAAGCATGCTGGTAAAAGGAGGGGTTATCCTGTGATGGCCTACAGCTTTTTTTTTTTTTCCCAGTGTCCAATCCTTCTGTAAGCAGCAGACTAACATTAAATATTTTCTGTGCCCCCTCAGTGGAATCCCAAGAAAAGGAATTTACGGTCAGTATATAACTTCTATTTTTCAGAGAAGATGAGCAAAAGCAGCCTTGGTATTTATCTCAGTACACGTTTCCTTCAGGTGCTCTCCTTCTGGTAAAACCCTCAACTAGAATCATTTGTTGAGTCATGGCAAAAAGTAAATCCCAGGTTTCACTAGAGCGTTATAAATGGCCTTCTTAGTGTAATAAGAATGATTTTCATACAGTTTTATGCTTATAGGAGCTTTTTATTTGGTGTTTGAATATATGGATCACGACTTGATGGGTCTGCTGGAATCAGGATTAGTGCACTTCAATGAACTTCACATAAAGTCTTTCATGAAGCAGCTTATGGAAGGTTTGGACTACTGTCATAAGAAGAACTTTTTGCACAGGGATATTAAATGCTCAAATATTCTACTAAATAACAGGTGTGTATTGTTTGTGAATATGTTTGTATTACTTTAAGGTAGGATTTTGTTTTATGTATAGTCTGCAAGGGACAGTAAATATCTGAGAAGAGAAAAAAGGTTTTGCCAACAAGAATTGTAAATGAGAAACCTAAATCTGTTCCATTAAAGTAACATATGAGATAAGGTTCTAATAAGAACAGTAGTAAACATTACAATGAGAGGTTGTATAATATCAACAAAGCTTCAATCATAGACCTCATATCAGTTTCCATGTACAACAGATTGTCGCAGTTGTCTAAGATAAATCTAGAGTTGCCATAGCGATCTCCTGTAACCTGAAAAATAATGTGAATATCACTTCATCCCAAGTTAAATTAGTGTCGATACACCTTACTGTGAAAATTACAAAAAGGTAGGAAGAGAAACCAATGAAATAGCAGATAGACTATAAGGGGGAGAGAGAAGTAAGGGAGTTGGAAGAATTTGCAGGGGACTCGTGGAGGTAAACATTGCTACAGAGGACATATGCAGCGGCAAGTACCACTTACGAGCTGGTATATATAATGATGGGCACCGTGGGAGATATATATTTATTACATACCCAAGCTTTATACCCAGAATGTGCAGTTTAATGGTCTTGAACAGTCTGCATTGCAAAAAAAATGGGAGTCATGGCAGTGCTTCCTAAACTCTGGTATTGCCTAGGCAGTAAAATGCATTTTGGGAGCTGTGGCTGCCTGCTTTGATCTGTGTCTTCCCTTCTGGGGACCCAGGTGTCAGACCATGTATAGGTTTCAAGCAGAATCCCTCATGGTTTTAGTGGCCAGCAGCCCTTATCAGCCCACCACAGTATCTGTTAGGCAGAGCCTAGGCCGGCAAGGGGGATTACCACTGTGATACAAAGATCAGGTAAATCCTCAAACTGGTAACTCTAGGGCAACAGCTAAGGATCTGTAGGCACCTCTTACACTTAAAGTGATCGTAAAGTCTCCTTTTAAAAAAAAATAACATGTTATACTTGCCTCCTCTGTGCAGTTTGTTTTGCACAGAGCAGCCTGGATCTTACTCTTCTCGGGTCTCTTGTTCCTGCTCCTTCCCTTCCCTCCAATCGTGTGCACCCACAGCAAGCAGCTTGCTATGAGGACACCGAGCTGCCGGTCAGCCCCGCTCCCTCTCTCTTCTGATTGGCTCACTGACTTGACAGCCGCGGGAGCCAATGGCGCTGCGGCTTTATGTCAGCCATTCGGGAGGTAGAGTCCCAGACGGCCGAGGGACTCGTGGACATCACTGGACAGAGAGGGGGCACAGGTAAGTATTAGGGGTGCTGGGGAGGCTGCTACACACAGAAGGCTTTTCATCTTAAAGCATAGAATGCATTAAGAAAAAAAAAAACCTCCCTGCCTTTAAAACTCCTTTAAAGCAGACCTCCGGGCACATAACTTTCATTTAATATATTCTTTAATGACTTTTCACCAAATGCCTTTGAGAACCGTGATATTACTGTTTCAAAAAATCAGTGGCATCATCACTGTGCTTCACATAGTCTGTGCAGAGAGCAGATGTGGGAGGGACCCAGCAGGTCCTTACACTACATGCTGCCTGCAGAAAATTACAGGAGGGTGGTGGAGACGAGACACCAGTCACCCTTGACAAGGAGCAGAGCAGTGGCTGGTCCTGTTTGCAGAATGTTCATGCAGGAAGCAAAATCTTCTATATTGGATTACTCAACCAGTCTGGAAGAAATGCACAAAGCACACCCAGAGATTCAAGTATAAATACAATATTTTTTTTTTAATCGTTATTATCATCCAACAGTTTCCAGTTGCCTCTTTTGTTCAGACAATAGTTGTTTAGACTGGAGTTCAGCCTAAAGGATGAGTTCACCTTTAAAAAAATAAATAAATGCATATCCTTTTGCCGGTAGAAAAATGTGCATTTAAAAAAAAAAATAAATTCTACCTGGAGCCTGTAAAGCATTGCAACTGCAATCAGCAGATTGTGGGTGCCATTCAGGACTCCTGCAGACTCCGTATGGCCAGGGAGATACACACTGATAGGAAGAGTGCTCAACAGTGCTGTGGTAGTTCATTGAAACTATAAGCCGACAGCCACAAAGGCTATCGGGACTTGTGGTTTCCCCATTCAGAGCCCTGTAAATGAATGAATGACATGGCTAGGCGGAGTCCCGCATGGCTACGTTTTTTTTCAAAAAGAAACAGTTCGTGCCTGGAGAAGATGCCCACCTGCTGTCACTAGGGAGAGGGGCAATGGCTGCAGCTGTTAGAATGTGTTCCATTCTCCACCCTAAATACGGGGGGAACAGGTAACATGTTCCAAAAGCTAAACCTTTCCATTTAAATAACATTATGGGTTTATGAGTGTACCACATGAAAATGCAAAAAGAAATGCAATGCAATCTGTAACTAAAAAAGTGGGATCATGGCATATGACAGTGGTTTAAGGCTTCTTATTAAGAATATAGTAGCGATAATAGCATTGTATTCTCCACAGAAAGCCATATTCGGTATGTGTAGTACTAGCAATTAATTGGTAAGGCTTAGAATTGGGTTATCACTCTTTCTGTCGTCTTTCCTCTTCATATATCAGATTTGCAGCTATAGCCTCCCCTGCAAACCACGCTCCTTGAGGTTTGCTCTGTCCTCGTGCAGGGGAGGCACAGAGGTCATGACACTAAACCAAGGATAGGCAAAGACAGTCTGCAGTACTTTGGGTGGCTCTGGGCACAATTCTTGCATTGAGGTGACAAGTATAATAATGAGAGATTCTCCCTGGTCTGCTAAAAAGTGTATGTCAGCACACAGAGTCCAAAAGAGAGACCTGGGACTGGGCTATTTATTGCATATAGAACAGGAGATAACTGTTCACCTAGAGGGGAGACCTTGGGGTGTTACATTCAGGGTTCTACATGTTGCTTAAATAACACACTCATCTCTGTCAGGGTCCTGATGGTAGTTGAGACTCCCCTGTTTTTATCTCCTATTGTGCTTTCTCTTGGAGGTATGGGGAAATTGGAACCCCCTAAGTATTTCACAATTTGTCAATTTGCCTTTTTCATGTAGAGGGTCATCTGACTTGAGAAACGTGTCAAACTTAAGGCCCGTACACATATACCGATTGTCGACCGTAAATATTCGGCCGATTGTAGGCTTGTTAGTATGATGCTTCCGACAGCCAACAGCGCATTTTCGGCCGAACAGAATCTGTTGTGCAGGCATTAACCACTTAAGCCCCGGAGGATTTTCCTGCTAAACGACCAGGGGGTATTTTGCGGTTCGGCACTGCGTGACTTTAACGGACTATTGCGCGGTCGTGCGACGCTGTACCTAAACGAATTTGACGTCCTTTTTTTCCCACAAACAGAGCTTTCTTTTGGTGGTATTTGATCACCTGTGCGCCTTTTACTTTTTGCGCTATAAACAAAAAAAGAGCGTACATTTTGCAAAAATAACAATATTTTTCACATTTTTTTATATGAAATTCCCCTCAAAAAAAATGTAAAAATCAAAATTTTTTAACATTTTCGGCCAATTTGTTTTATGCTACATATGTTTGGTAAAAAAAAATCGCAAAAAGCGTATTTTTATTGGTTTGCGCAAAAGTTATCGCGTTTACGAACAAAGGGAAAGATTTTTGTCATTTTTGTTGTTTTTTTTTAACGCGTAATGGCGGCGATCTGCGATTTTTTTTTTTTTTTTTTTTTGCGGTACTGCGACATTGGGGCGGACAGATCGGACCCTTGACTGACATTTTTGACACTTTTGGGGTTACCAGTGACATTTCTACAGTAATCAGTGCTATACATATGCACTGTTACTGTAAAAATACACTGGTAGTGAAGGGGTTAACTTTATTTGGGAGGGAGGGGCTGTGTGTGTCCCTAGGGGCGGGCTTTCTACTGTGATTGGCTGTGGCTTGAGCTGTAAGGACACTGATCAACGGATCTACATAGTAGATCCGTGTGATCAGTGTCTTTACACCGAGGAGAATGACAGGTGGCTTGTTTACACAAGCCGCCTGACTTTCTCCCTCTCCCCCGATGATCGCCGAGTGACCGGCGGACATCGGGTCCGCCAGTCACACGCGCGGGGGGGTCCGTGACCGCGCGGGAGCGGGAGCGCGCCCGCTCCCCAGAGCCTCACAGGCTAGCGACGTAGACCTACGTCACTCTGCCTGTGAGGGGCTGACTGCCGCAGTAAATATACTGTGAGCAGTCGGCAAGCGGTTAAAATTTTATGTATGCCGACACCAGAACGGCCGCTTGTTCGCCAGTCAGTACAGAATTCGGCCGACAATCAGCAGATTTGCAAGACTGGGCATGCTCAGAGAAGAAAAAACACAGGAAAGTTAACCATCACATGACATCACTTCTGCAGTTGGCTGTTGTTGGCCGACAAAATTCGTGGGCAGTCTTTTGGCACTTTTCAGTGGACAGGACAGCCCTGGACAAAAGACGGCCGATCGGTCGGCCGACGATCGGTACGTGTGTACGGGGCTTTGCTCCAGTCCCATCACTACAATCTGCATAGAAAATGATAAAGTGATATCTTTACTGATAAATATATTTGTTCTTTTGGATGGGTTAACTACAGCAGTCTGTTCAAAGGTGCATGGAAAGAACTGGGTATTGTGCTTTAAGGATGTACTAAGGCTGTAATAGGCCTCCTTGGCCTATTGAAAGATTTTTAGTAATATATAATGGGGTTGCTTTACTAAAGCTGGAGAGTGAAAAATCTGGCACAGCTGTGCATGGTAGCCAATCGGCTTCTAACTTCAGCTTGTTCAATTAAGCTTTGATAATAAAACCTGGAAGCTGATTGGTGTCTATGCAGAGCTGCACCAAATTTTGCACACTCCAGTTTTAGTAAATTAACCCGAATGTGTTTTGAATCCATTTGAGATTTTGAGTATATGATGTAGGGGATGTGGTGCATGGACTTGGGAAGCCAGCCACAATTATTAGTCATATAGAAAAAAAGTGCACTATTTATAGCAATTTGTTCAGTGGGACATGGTTAAGTACAGCTGTAGAATATGTTAATAGTTTCAAATTGTGGACTTGCTGAACAATTTGCAGGTTCTTCTTCTTTTTTTTTTTTTAAATGAGGGAGCCTTGAATATTTAGATAATAATAGATTACAAGCGTATTCTCGTGTGTGCGTATGCTAATTTGTTAGTATAATCATCATTAACCTGTAAATTAAGTGATTCATTCCTTTTGATACCATATAAGAATGCAGTGTAAAATGCATTGTGGCCTGACACTTATGTATTGATTT
This sequence comes from Pelophylax lessonae, assembly GCF_965119305.1. Classification (NCBI taxonomy): domain Eukaryota; kingdom Metazoa; phylum Chordata; class Amphibia; order Anura; family Ranidae; genus Pelophylax; species Pelophylax lessonae. The sequence goes on from NC_138772.1 coordinate 202,486,865, forward strand.
AAAAAAATAAAAAATAGATGCATCTTTATAGTCTTTAAAAATGATTTAAGTCTCTGTGGTGTGTTGTGATTGGTATACTGTTGTAGTGTATTGGTTCATTCTTTATATTTTGTTTCCACAAGGGGGCAGATCAAACTTGCAGATTTTGGACTAGCAAGATTGTACAGTTCAGAAGAAAGGTAAGATCTTGTTCATGAAATTTAACTCACTATGAGCTGTTATTTATTGTAAAAATGACACTAAAATATAAAACAATGGTACATGATATTAAAGTGCCAGCTGACACTCTGCGGTTGTGGGTACTTTACTAACTTACATAGTTAGGTTGAAAAAAGACACAATTCAATCTAGCTCAACCAATAAAAAAACAAAAAAGAAAACACAACCATACAATCCCATATACACAATCCTATACCCGCAGTTGATCCAGAGGAAGGCTAAAAACCCCAGGAAAGTATGATCCAATTTGCTACAGCAGGGGAAAGAAAATTCCTTCCTGATCCCCCGAGAGGAAATCGGATATTTCCTGGATCAACTTTACCTATAAATATTAGTACCCATTTATATTATGTACACCTAGGAAAGAATCCAGGCCTTGTTTAAAGCAATCTAGTGAGCTGGCCAGAACCACCTCTGGAGGGAGTCTATTCCACATTTTCACAGCTCTTACTGTGAAGAAACCTTTCCGTATTTGGAGACAAAATCTCTTTTTCTCTAGACATAAAGAGTGCCCCCTTGTCATCTGTGATGACCTTAAAGTGAATAACTCAACACCAAGTTCACTTGAGACATGAAACGTGAACATAACATGAAAAAAAGGATATGAGCAGTAAAAATTCTACATTTGTATACAAAGTTGGTAAAATATGTGTGTGTGTGTGTGTGTGTGTGTGTATTTGGTGTACTTTTAGTAACCTCGAAGATATAAAGTGCACTACACTATATACGGTGGGTGTATGTACATTCTATAGTTATTCTGTCACCTTGGTTCACAGTGGCATAGTGCATTACAGTTTCAGAAAAGCACAGAGTACAACTGAGTATCCAGTGGTATTTTGTAAAATGTCTCTACTGAATGACATTTATATTCTGGATGGGATAGCCGAAAGTGGATTTCCGTGTATATGAAACTGATGCTTGTTTAAACCACTTTTATATGTAACTTAGTTTAAAGTAATGTTTTTTATTATTATTTTCTTGTTTTAGTCGGCCTTACACCAATAAAGTTATTACATTATGGTATCGTCCTCCTGAGTTGCTGCTTGGGGAGGAGCGGTACACACCAGCTATTGACGTCTGGAGCTGTGGGTGAGTAATATGAATATGGACTGTAGTGCATTTAGTATATCTATAAAGGAAAGGACAACTGCGCTAATTCAAACAAAACAAAGCAGCAACTTCAAGTGCGACTGACACCCCAAAAATAATGTATATAAAACAAGCTGCGCTAAAAATTGAGACAGTCCATGTGAATGTCCATAAATATAAAGTGATGACACTTTTGCAGGTACCGCTTACCGGATTCCAAACATTAAAAAGCCAAATAGGTAAAGGCAAAAATCTTCAAGTGTGAGACGCGGTAAACTTCAAAAGGACTCCGATATGGATCTCCTCAGTGGAACATTTAATAAAAAGAAGAAAACGACACCATAGTGTAAACCAGTAACTGAATATGGAATAAATACACCAACTGAGTTGTGACCTGTGCAGGTACCGCTTACCAGAAGTAGCAGATACTGTAGCCAAAATGTTTGAGAGATGACTCTGCCGGACCTCAAGGGATAAGCAGCAAACCTGCACCGTTGTGATGCAAATCTCCAGAAATGGGTATTTGTATAAAATTTTGGGTGTTACCTGTTGTTTTTGGTTTTACGCTATAGCGTTTGCCCTTTTTTTCTTTTTTATATAAATACCCATTTCTGGAGATTTGCATCACAACGGTGCAGGTTTGCTGCTTATCCCTTGAGGTCCGGCAGAGTCATCTCTCAAACATTTTGGCTACAGTATCTGCTACTTCTGGTAAGCGGTACCTGCACAGGTCACAACTCAGTTGGTGTATTTATTCCATATTCAGTTACTGGTTTACACTATGGTGTCGTTTTCTTCTTTTCATTAATGTTCCATTGAGGAGATCCATATCTGGGTCCTTTTGAAGTTTACCGCGTCTCACACTTGAAGATTTTTGCCTTTACCTATTTGGCTCTTTAATGTTTGGAATCCGGTAAGCGGTACCTGCACAAGTGTCATCACTTTATATTTATGGACATTCACATGGACTGTCTCAATTTTTAGCGCAGCTTGTTTTATATACATTTAGTATATCTGCATACTAGATTCTTATTATAAACTCCCTTTTTGATTCTGTAACCTTTATATACCGTTTAGGTATTTCCAGTAAATGATTAATCATATATTGTGATTTTTGATAACAGGATATATAGTTTTCCCCAGCAGTAAAAAAACTCTTCTTGTATGTTCTGTGACACTTTTTAATAATTTTAAAACTGTTATTTACTGTTTCCGTGAAATGTGACCCCTGTGTAAGACAGTGGTTTCTAATCGTGCAAATAAAAAAATGCCATATAATAAATATGATTCTTTGACTCATTGTTTTAATGTCTTAGGTGTATTCTTGGCGAGTTGTTTACAAAGAAACCGATCTTCCAAGCTAATCAAGAACTTTTACAACTTGAATTAATAAGGTGAGTTCTGTTTTTGCCTATTTTTATTTGCATGTCATTGTGCCAAAGCAACCATATGGGAAGTGGCCTTTTGTAGGCTGAGCCATTTGGACCACTTATCCCAATAGTATCATTAGTACCTATTAGACTGATAAGTTGTATTGTCTGTAATCATGGCATACAAAGTGGCTGCCTTTGTTTTAATAAACTGTACTTCCTTTAATTGCAGTCTTTTTTACAATCTATTTATATCATTTTTTTTTTTTAATCTTCATTTTAAGCCGCATGTGTGGAAGTCCATGTCCTGCTGTTTGGCCTGATGTAATAAAGTTACCATATTTCAACACCATGAAACCAAAGAAGCAATATCGACGAAAAATCCGAGAGGAGTTTGCTTTGTAAGAATCCTTTCTTTACCATAGGTTTTAAAACAAGCAAATGAATAAGTAGCTTGTGTCACAACTCTTAACCCCTTAGCACTGAAGCCTCCCGTCCCTTTAAGAGGTTTTTGACGCTGGGAGGCGGGGCGCGGCTTAAGATCACGTGGTTCAAAAATCTTTGGTTAGGCAACAGTAACTGTGCTGGGAGCGTGCCCTCAGCACAGGAGTATACACAGCAGTTCACACAAATAATGCTGTCCCTCGGCGCTAAGGACCAAGAGCTGAGAGGCTGCATATTTGCGTACAGCCAGCACCAAGGGGTAAGATCTATTAAAAGTAGTGATCGACCGATCTAAGTTTTTCGTTGCCGATACCGATATTTTGGCCATTGCACATCTGTGTTGGCCGATATTTTCGTACATTAAATTTTTTTTTTTTTTATCACTTGACAGGTACTCTTGTGGAGGGATCTGGGGGTCTAAAAGACCCCAAACCCCCTCCACTGCACTTAAAAGCATTCAAAACGTCAAGTTTGGCTGTTTTGAATGTTGTCATTTTTTTTTTTAATCTGGCGCAAGTACCCGTAAGTGATGTCATGACATCACTTCCGGGTTTTCTCATGGAGACCCGATCACAGCCGAATGCAGCTTTGATCGGGTCTTCGGCGGCCGTGCAGGCTGGTTGCTCGGGTCTCCCGGTGGGACAGGAGACCCAGGTGAGCCGCGGGAGGGGCGTCCCCTCCTGCTCCTTCTAATGACAGCCGAGGTAGATATTCAATGTCTACCAGCCATCAGACCTGAGAATATGTTGAAGTGAGTTGAAAAACTGTTGACTCACTTCAACATACTGTTGACTGTGAAATTGCTTCATTTTCCACCAAACAGGCTGGTGCCTGCTAAGCAATATTGTCATATTAAAGTGTAAGTTAACCTTTAGTAACTTTTTATAAAAACGAATTTATGCAATTCTAGCACTGCACGATTAATTGTTAAAAAATCTCTGTTCTCTGCTCACTCACAGCTGTCAAAAAAAAAGCCTCCAGCAAATGTTTATCAACATTGCCAAGGCTAGGAGGTAACTGTTAGTGCCGGTTCACATTTGTGCGATGCGGGAACGCTTCGAATATACAGCGTGTTCCCGCATCCGCACCCCTGGCAGTTCACACTGCCATATGCGATACGCTGGGGGTGTCAATTAAAAGTTAACGATACCCCCAGATCATATCGCATATCGCAGTGCGATCTGAAAATTTGCACAGAATCGGATTGCACTAGTGTGAACCACCATGCGTTCCGATTCTGCTGAGGACCAAAAAAAGGGTCCTGTGCGTGTTTCAGTGCGATTGCGGTGCGAAATTCTGCCATACAAACCGTATGGCTGAATTTGCACCGCACAGAGATCGCATGTAATTTTAGGATCAGTGCTGTGATCGCACAAATGTGAACCGGCACTAAAACACAATGTTTTACAGTGTATCATATTTCGTTCTTTTAGATGAAAAGGAATGAAATTCTGTCTGTAAGTGAGGGCAGTTTAACTTTTAAAGACCAAGCCTTATCCTGACACTTGTTGCTTACAAGTTTCTACTTATCAGTATCTTTTGCTAGAAAATTACTTAGAACCCCCAAATATATATATATATATATATATATATATATATATATATATATATATATATATATATATTTTTTTTTTTTAGCAGAGACTCTAGAGAAAAAAATGGCGATTTTATGTCGCACTGTATTTGCGCAGGGGTCTTTCAAATGCAGTTTTTGGGGGAAAAATACATTTTAATGAATTTAAAAAAACTAAACCATAAAGTTAGCCCAATTTTTTTGTATAATGTGAAAGATGATGATGCTCCAAGAATCGTGATCTTTATTCTAAGCAAAGAAATCGCGATTCTCATTTAATCCAGAATCGTGCAGCTCTATGCAATTCTAGATCCCATAAATAGCACATACCAGCAATCCTCATTTAAAAGGCTGCTCCTGCTTTCCTTTACATATGCAGCTGTGGGGGCCTTCCCCCAAAACTGCTGAACCTTCGATCCGCCTCCATCTTGTCATTTGGGGGACAGGCTGGATGCTACAAGTGTGTGGCCTTTAGTGTCTGTTCTGGCCTGTACAATCTTTACACATGTGCAGTGTGTGCTCTGCTTCTCTAGCAGTAGTGTCTGAACTCAGCCGCTGCAACTAGAGAAGATGAGAGCACATTGAACTTGTGTGCAGTTTGGAGAGGCTGAGCAGCTGCTAGTGGAGTGCCCTTGTAGCATTTTGCAAACAGTAAGACAGAGAAGGATTGAGGGGCCAGCAAGTTCTTGGCACAGGCCCCAACAGCTGCATGTATAAAGCAGGAGCAGCATTTTAAAATGAGGAACACTGGTATGTACTATTTATGGGATCTGGAAAAGTTACTAAAGGTGAACTTACACTTTAAATCTGCCCCTTACAGCGGGGGTAGTATAAAATCATATTCTAATCAGCTAAGTCTAATACAGACTATCTTGAGAACATATTTGGAAACCAGGTTTCTGTCTGTATTATTTGTATGAGTATCCTACACCCTACTTTTTACCCTAGGATCTCTAATACTGAGGATGGTTATACAGGAAAGCGGAATAGTGCTAATATGCATTAGGAGTTTAATAAGTACTTGTTGTTTTCTTCCACCAGCATACCCACTCCTGCACTGGACCTGTTTGACCACATGCTAGCATTGGACCCTAGCAAACGGTGTACTGCTGAACAAGCTCTACAATGCGAATTTCTCCGGGATGTAGACCCATCTAAAATGGCCCCCCCTGAGTAAGCTGTTTCTAATATCTTTTGTACAAGACATTTTATTTATCTTGTATTTTTTACATTTTGATTAGTGTTGCTTCTTTAATACTTGTACAGAACATTCCTTATTGTCGTACTGCTGCTCCTTTACAGCCACCTGCACCCAAAACAGATACACACTCACCGGCCACTTTTAGGTACACCTTTTCAATTGCTTGGTAACACAAATTGCTAATCAGCCAATTGCATGGTAGCAGCAACTCAATGCATTTAGGCATCTAGACGTGGTAAAGACAACTTGCTGAAGTATAAACCCAGCATCAGAATGAGGAAGAAAGGCGATTTAAGTGACTTTGAAAGTGGCATGGTTGTTATTGCCAGATGGGCTGGTCTGAGAATTTCAAAAACTGATGATCTACTCGGTTTTTCACACACAACCATGTCTAGGTTTTACAGAGAATGGCCTGAAAAAGAGAAAATATCCAGTAAGCGGTAGTTGTGTGGATGATAATGCCTTGTTGATGTCAGAGGGGAATCGGCAGACTGGCTTGAAATGATCAAAAGGCAACAGTAACTCAAATAACCACTCGTTTACAACCAAGGTATGCAGAATACCATCTCTGTATGCACAACACATCGAACCTTGAAGCAGCTGGATAACAGCAGCAGAAGACCGCACCGGGTGCCACTCCTGTCAGCTAAGAACAGGAAACTGAGGCTACAATTCGCATAGGCTCACTAAATTGGAAAAAAAAAATATTGGAAAAACCTTGCCTGGTCTGATGTGTCTCTATTTCCGCTGTGACATTCAGATGGTAAGGTTAGAATTTTGTGTAAACAACATGAAAGCATGGATCCATCCTGTGTTGTATCAACAGTTCAGGCTGGTGGTGGTATAATGGTGTGGGGAATATTTTCTTGGCACTCTTTGAGCTCCTTAGTACCAATTGAGCATTGTTTAAACTCCACGGTCTACCTGAGTAGTGTTGCTGACCATGTCCATCCCTTTGGGGACTACAGTGTACCCATCTTCTGATGGCTCCTTCCAGCAGGATAATGCACCATGTCACAAAGCTCAGATCATCTCACCACTGGTTTCTTGAACACGATAATGAGGTCACTGTACTCCAATGGCCTCCACAGTCACCAGATTTCATCCAATAGAGAGCACCTTTGGGATGTTGTGGAACGGGAGATTCACATCATGGATGTGCAGCCAACAAATCTGCAGCAACTGCGTGATGCTATCATGTCAGTATGGACAAAAATGTTTCCAACACCTTGTTGAATCTATGCCATGAAGAATTAAGGCAGTTCTGATGGCAATAGGGGGTCCAACCCGGTACTAGCAAGGAGTATTTAATGGCGCTTTTCCACTGCATGGAACCGAACGGTTCGGCTCGCTTTTGTGTTTTTCCACGGCTGGTACCGCATGGTATGGTGTAGGAACGGTTCGGTACGATACGGTACGGCTGCGCTTTTCAACTGCATGGAACCGAATAGTACGGCTCTCAAAAACAGTACCACCTCGATTGTGGTTCCAAGAGGTGTACCATACCTGGTACCATATCCCACAATCCTTTGCATGCAGTCACTACTAGCCACTGATTGGTCAGAGAATCCCACCCACTTAACTTTAGTACTACTTCAGTGGAAAAGCAAACCATACCGTACCGAACCGTTCCAACACCGTACCATGCGGTACCAGCAGTGGAAAAGCAAACCGGGCCAAGCAGGGCCGAGTAGAGCCGAGCCGGTACTTGCAGTGGAAAAGTGCCATAATAAAGTGGCTGGTGAATGTATGTTCTGGGTCAGTACCACTGGCTTTATTTAGCTGCCAAGCAAGTTTCGCTTACACAAGAGGTAAAAGAAAATGCATCTCTCTTATGGCCCAGAACAATTTTAATGTTTTCGAATCTATTGGGGGCATATGATATCATTGTCTGGTGGTTTTATAGCAGGCACAGCTGTTGTCCAGAACTGCTGGGATATATCTCACCTTGGAGTCCCTGAGAGATATAGAAAAACAGTGTTTTGGTGCATAGACACATAAGTGAATAAATATAAATTCATTCAAAACATATTTTTTGTTTTGGGTAGAGCACAGAAAGGTTAGAAGCTGTTGAGTTTTTTTTTTCCAAAGAGGAGACGTATACAATCTTAAACCTCTATTGTCAGGCCCCCCACCCAGCGCATACCGTGTACAGCAGCATATTCCAATTGCTGTCTATGGGTGGTTGTATGCGGCAGCAGGTGAAGGCCCTCTTATAGCTGTGTGCACGAATCCCCGATACAGAACTAAAGACAAAACATTGTTCTGGATTAAGCAGGAAGCTTTTGAGACTGGTAATTTTCATGAAGCTTGGCTTTATAAGATCAAATGTTCAATGATTTTTTTTTAGTAATGTATCACTTTTTGAGAAATTTTGAAATGTGGAATGTTTTGCAGTATGTCACTCTCTAGACTGAGCCCTTGGTAATATGATCTCTTATATCTATTGCCCTGCAGTGTTTACTACACCTGATACTAACCTAATTTTTGTGCATTGGGTTATATGGCCAATACCTGGAAGCAGGGATCTCAAGTTAAACATGTATTTGTGGTTTTAAAGTATAATTTTTTTTATTTTTAATTTTGGATAGAGTAGAGATGGATTAGAACATCTGTCAGTTTTTATTGCTGTCTGTGCCCCTGATAGGACAAACCCGACAGGGTGAATGCCCCTGTTTACCATTCGCACCGAAAGTGAAAGTAAAGGGAAAATGCCAAATTTTGGGTTGTCCCCAGAAAAGGGATTGCGTGGTTATCTTTTAGTGGGGACACTGGTTCTGGTGAAAACAAGGGATTCCCTCAATTTGTAGGGATTTCCTCTCTCTTCCTGTTTGGCTATGGGGCAGGAAGTGAAGGGGAATCTCCCCAATGTGACACAGTTGGCAAAAATAAACCTTACAGGGGTTATAACCCTCTCCTAAGACTTTCTCCCGAAAACAGTGCTGCATTGTATTTAAATGTAATAAACAGAAAACTAGCTTCTGTATTCAGTGGACTACTGGGAAGATATTGCTTGTAAGCGTAAGAAAACCTGACTAAAATATTCTTAACCTTAATGGAAAAGGATTGGGTGAACCAAGGAAAAGACGCCATCCGATATAGTTGGCACTGCTCCAGCCATGCCCCCGATGCATTTCTTCCCACCCACCAGGAGCTTGGTCAACGAAACCAAGCCCTGGTGGGTGGGGTGAAACGTGTCAGAGGACATGGCTGGAGCAGCGCCTGCTGAGGCCATACACCGTGACTATATTGGGTCAGTTTGAGCGGCGTGTTTTCCTCGGTTTACTCACACTTTTGAATTGGTGCATTCGGACGCCTACTCCTATGTTCTGAGTACCAGCAGGGAGATCTTGAAGCCTCCAGCTGGGGGTGGTGCTACAATCCTTTCATGACCTTAATGTAAAATGAGTTTCATTGTCTCCAGGCTTGTAAGCAGTTACTGTATTTTTAAATTATAGTTAAGAGCCGCAATTCGTTTGATGTAGTTTGTCAATCAACCCTTGGCCTCACCTAGCCCTGCCCTAGTATCTAATTTAACAACACTGCTTCTGTTACTGAAACCCTTTCACTGTGAGCTGCAGTGTCTGGGAGGGGGGAGCGTGTAGTACACGAATGGAGGATTTAGTTCAGCTAGGGACAGTGAAGGAAGTTTGAGGATTGCGCATCACATAGTAACTGGATTTGGTACTTAGAACTATGTAATGATTTGTTTCCCTCCTTTCCTGTAGCCTTCCTCTTTGGCAAGACTGCCATGAGTTATGGAGTAAGAAACGCAGAAGACAGAAACAAATGGGAATGATTGATGATGTAACAGCACCAAAAGTACCAAGGAAAGATTTATCTGCTGGAATGGATGACAGCAGAAACAGCACGCCCCAAGGGATACAGACATCTTCTCAGATGAAGCCTCAGGGATTTCCTGGTGTTGGATTAGGTAAGTGTTTGCTGGCTTTATGTACATGTCAAATTTAAAGTATTTCAAATTTTTAGGTCATATAAAAAGTTAAGTTACATTAAACATCTCTGTATACTTTTCCTAAGGTCACCCAAGTTCTGGACAGCAGCTGAATCAGAATTCAGTGGCCATTTTACTGAACTTACTACAGTCCCAGACCAGTTGTGTCAGCATGGCACAGTTGGCACAGGTTATGAATATCAAGGTGAATCCAGAGACAGCACAAAAGCTGAACAATCTAATTCTTCCAGCTGGTATTCTTGCATCTGCCGATAAATCCCTGGAGTCAAAAGAGGAGCCTCCCTCTCCAGCTGCAGTATCGGAACCCGAACAGCCCACCTTCCCATCACTGCCTATACCCAAGGCTAAGCCAGATGCAGTTCAGACAACCATGCAGAGCACTTTTTCAGCCTTACTGGCTCATTTATTAAAAGATCAAGAACAAAAACAACAAGCAGAGACAGCACAGGAGCCTCCTGAGGAGAAGTTAGGAGAAGAAACGGTGAAACCCAGACGACCTCCAAGCCCTGCACCTATTGGTATGCATTTATCTTTTATGGTCTTAGGGCTGGATCACAATAGAACATGCGCGTTTGCACATTTTTGTGTGTTTCTGTTTTTGACAGCGCGTTTGATTCAGTGGGCTGGCAAATACACAAGAATGCGCAAAAAGTACTGCAGACACAGCTTATAAAAAGTTGTGCCACACCATGATACTGTGTTACCTGTCGTTTGGTGGGCCCAAACATGCTGCGTGCGTTAAATGCCTTTTGGGTGCCGTTAACAATTATTGGCACCTGTGCACCTCTAACAAGGGCAGCGCATTCCCATGCGGTACAGGAAACACACCTTTCCTGTACCACGTCCTGGTGGGAACAGACCCTTAAAGCAAAAATTTCTAGTAGCATCAAGCACTGTTGAAGATTGCGGTTTGTGAATGAAATTTGAGCGGTTGAGATGATAATTGGGTTTTTAAAATGGTAGAGATTAGTATTAGTATTTTGGGTTTAGTTTTAAGAGTTAATATTAAAGGATTAGGTTACGTTTTCTGGCTCTTAGGGCTTGTTTACACTTGCGGTTGAGAGGTAGTAAAAACATGCAGTTGAGGCACATATCCCCACTCCCTCCCCCCTAAGTACTCTACATTAAAGTGGTTGTAAAGGCTAAAGGTTTTTATGCTTTAAAGCGGAAGTAAACCAAAAAAAAAAATAAAAAAACCTCTCCCTGCAAATGTCAAAATGTGCTAGTAGGCATTGCGTATTAGCACATTGTGAAAGACGTACTTGAAAACAAAGCCCTCCAGTGGCGCACTGTCGCCACTGGCAGGGCTTTCATCTTCACCCAGTCTTCCTTACATTTTATTGGCCATGTCGTGATGACGTCACTCCCGTGGCACAGCTTTCTATGGACATCACTCCGTCCATAGAGAGCGCAGTGCGCATGTGCTGGTGAAGTCACTAAATAATTATCTTCTAAACAGTGCATGTTTAGGAGATATTTACTGTACCCTACAGGTAAGCCTTATTATAGGCTTACCTGTAGGTATAAATTATACAAAAAAAAAAGGCTTTACTGCCATTTTAAGGCCTCATGCACACTGTTTTTTTTGTAAACGCTGTTTATCCTGACAGGTGAAAATCAATGTTATGAGCCTCACCTAAGCTTCAAACCAGTCAAGCAGAGTTTAACAGTGTTTAGAGTTTGGGTGTGTATTTATTTTGTTTGCCAAAAATTAGATTTTATTCTGGGCATTAAAATAAACGATGTTGTGCTAAATCGCCTAGGCCTTTAACTAAATGCAATTTTAGGGCGTTCAGAAAACTTGTAAACTCAAACTGCTAAAAACGTCCATGTGTGCATGGGCACATAGGATGAATATAAGGGGAGTTCAAGGGCAGAAAAAAAAAATGCCTAAACTCACAAAAACATGAGATAAACAGCAGCAGTGTGCATGAGGCCTAATGCATTGTCTGCATTAAGGTTTAAGAGAAAAAAAAAAAAACTTCCAAGATTAGTTCCCTAACAACCCCAAATTCTTTTCTGAGCTTGAACTTGATCCAGCGCTGTGTCCAAGAGCATCTCTCTCCCCTCACTGGACATGGTGGCAGCAGTAGGAGCAGTTAAGGAGGGGATGGGGGTTGATCCCCAGGCTCTTTGTGTCTATAGACACACAGCCTGGCTTGGGAGTGAGCCGACTCTTCTGTTCCCATAGCAAGTTCTTGTTATGGGGGCAGACACTGAAGAGGAGGAGGGGACAGCGCTGGTGGGGGACCCCAGAAGAGGAGTTTTGGGGCTGCTCTGTACAATACCACAGAGCAAGTAAGTAGAACATGTTTGTTATTTTGATAAAAGAAAATAAATTGCTTTAGGCTGTGAAGGCAGCGGATGGGGGTATACACATGCCACTGTGGCGATGCCTCCACATTGCAGTGTGCCAAAAAAAGTATTCCAATTATTATAAGTCCACTTATATTTGGAATACTTCTGATATGGATGAGCACAGTAGCTTACTCGCTGTTTCATATTGCTACTTTTGCATGATTAAAGGGGGTATTATTCTTTAGAGCAGGGGTCTTCAAACTATGGCCTTCCAGTTGTACAGGAACTACAATTCCCATCATGCCTAGTCATATTAGGGAATGTCAGTTTTCCAATGCCTCATGGGATGTGTAGTTCTGCAACAGCTGGAGGGCCATAGTTTGAGGATCCCTGCTTTAGAGGTTGTGGAAGCTGTCTTTTTTTTTTTTTCCCTTTTTATTACATTTTTTGCACTCTGAGCTCCATGAATAATTTCACATTGTCTGCAGACTTGTAAATATCTTCTCAAATAATAATTACATCAGTCCCCTGCCCTTTCAAGGAGCCTATCCTCTAATCTCAATCAAACGCACATGGAGGGAGCATGCAAGCTGACACCCCCTTTTTTAAACAGGCAGACACCAGAGAGAGAGAGAGACACACAGACAGAGATAGAGGGACATTGAGACTATTATTGTAATCATAATTTACACAGTTGTTAGAATAGCAGCTGTTCTTAATATATGTTTGTGCTTTTAGATGAAAATGAACTTGTTGATCACCATGATCCATCACTGAAAAGCTTATCGCCTGAACCAAATCATCCTCAAATACTGCCTCCAGATCAGCGCCCCCCTGAGCCCCCAGAACCTCCTCCTGTGGGAGGGGAAGATCTTGATTACCGGACAGAAAGGCAGCAAGTACCCAACACCAGCATGTCTGCTTGTGATCCCCATGCAGAAGTTAAAGCAGCACTATTGCAAATAATTGCCCAGCACCAGGCTCAGGAACAAGATACAGCTGGTGTAGACTACTCTGGGGGCAAACCATTTACCAAGACTTCAGACAGCACTGAGCAATGTGGACCATCTTTCCTCACAACCCCCTATAGCAGTGACAGACCTAGTAACATGCCTGCTACTGTTTTGGAAAGGCATCCTGAAAACCAGCCTGTTGACAACTACAGTACTCCTTCATCTCAGATTAGTAACCGGCTTCCTGCAAACCCTCCTTTTCCAGAGCCCTTCTGTAATTCTGCCACCACCTACAGGGACAGCTACCTCAATGCTGGTTCCATGTTATTTAGTGGTGACAAAGACCACCGATTTGAATATAGTCAAAGCCCCCCAATTATTTTGGCAAACAATAATCTCTCTGCAGGAATGGACAGTCGTACAATGCCAACAAAAATGCCTAACTTTAGCTACAGCACTAATCTACCAGAGCATCCTGGTCTACCTGCGATAATGCACAGACCTGTGTGGGGGTCCCCCCACCAGGCACATGCTTTCTCTCAAGGACATGGGGGACATATGGGTACATATGTCAGAGGTCGTGGGAGGGGCTTACCATTTTGATCTTTTTTTTTTTTTTTTTTTTTCCCTCAGGCAAAGTATTTCTATCTGGAATGACTTTTTAATTTTCGTCAAAGCTGCATTTTCCAGCAGCTGCAAAATAGACTTAAGAATGAGTCTGACAACAGCTTTATTTTTTATGTAATATAAAATGGTCTTGCAATACAACAGCAAACAGTGGAGGGGAGGGGCAAATACTGCAATTTATTATGTATTTGAGAGCTAAATAACTAATTTACACATTGACAAATATTAGTTAAAAATCTTCATTTTGTACTTTACCATTTTTGAAGTTTAATTATTTTACGGGCATCAACTTTGTTTTCCCCACTGGCACTTGCAAGAATTTTGAAGAATATGGCACATTTGTGCTTATTTTTTTGTACATTTGGACCAATGACTGGTAATTACAAGGCAGTGCTTTAATTCCTTGGTATCTGTTTCTTTGTACAAAAAACTACCTTTAGTCAAAGGTCATTGTCGGTTCTTTCACTGCTTTCAGTGTCATTGTGAAACTAGTGCTCATTTCAGACAGAATAATAAAACAACCTTTTTCTTGTGATGCAAACGTTTGATCAACTGTTTTGTTTTTTTTTTTTTCTTTTACGCATAAAGAAATAAATGTTGATTAAACCATATTATTTTGATGACTCCTTTTTATTAAGATTTTGCCACAGACAGGTAAATTCCTGCTTCCAAACCAAAGGATGGCACTCCAGGGTCAACTCCGAGCAGTAGGAGAAACGTAAGCTGCTACAGGTAATATGTTATTCTTTCAATTAAAGGTTTGGCTTGACAATCAACATTAACAATTGTTTTTTTTTTGTTTTTTTCCTTTATTGTCCTTCTTTGAGTGACACTGTTTTGTATTTATGAACTGTGGCTTATACTGTACTTGCAGGAGATTGGACACTGGGCACAAAAATGATTAAATTGAAAGTCATGCAAGCTACTACATGAACAATATTGTCCCAAAGGGTAAAATTCTACTAAGCTGCTGATATTGGCCACACTCTCATAGATGTGCTGTATGTATGAATACAATTCCAAATAGTACCATGCTAATTAAAGGTGATATAAAAAATAAAATTGAAAAATTATTTAGTAAATACTAATAAACCACAGTGCTCAATATGCAAAAATCAATATATATTATATCCACTAACAGAATAAAAAAAATGAATTTTGTTATATATATTAGGATCTGGGCAAAACAATAGTCCATGCAATAAATAAATAATAAAAAACATATCAAGTGATAGAAAAACAATTGTAAATGCAATCTCCCATTAACAACTGCTGTATCCGACTAGTTAAATAGTCAGTCAAACTCATGTTAAATAGGAGTCAGTACACATCTGCCATCATTTAAAGTGCATCTGATTTAACCCCAAATACAGTTCAGCTGTTTTAGTAGGTCTTTTCTGACATTTTCTTAGTCGCATCCTACAGCAAAAGCAGAGAGCTTCCAAAGCATCAGAGGGATCTCATTGTTTTAAATGTATCAGTAAGAAGAAGGATTCAAAAGAATTTCCAAGGCATTGGATATAACATGGAACACAGTTGAAATAGTCATCATCAAGTGGAGAAAATATAACACAACAGTGACATTACCAAGAACTGGACGTCCCTCCAAAATTGATGAAAAGACAAGAAGAAAACTGGTCAGGGAGGCTGGCAAGAGGCCTACAGCAACATTAACCACTTGCCAACCAGTCAGCTCTGTTACGCAAAATGACGTACATGTACGTCGCATCCTGTAGCAGTTAGTGTGGGCGCGCAAGAGCCAATTGGCTAGAAGGGGAGCCAATCAGCGGGTCCAGCGGCCCCGATGTAAACATGGCAGACCGTTGTTCTGTCGGTGATAATTACAGGGATCCTGTGTTCCTCCTATTTAGGAACACAGGTCTCTGTGTTAATCCAGCAAGCCCATCCCCCAGTTAGAAAGCACACATTTACCCTTTGATCACCCCTGGTGTTAACACCTTCCCTGCCATTAGTACAGTAACAGTGCATATTTTTAGCACTGATTACTATAGTAATGTCACTGATCCCTCCAAAAGTGTCAGGTGTCCGATCTGTCTGCCACAATGTCGACGTCCCACTAAAATGGCTGATCGCCGCCATTACTAGTTTAAAAAAAATAACAATGACATAAATCTTTCTCCTAATTTGTAGACAAGATAACTTTTGCGCACACCAATCAATATACACTACTTGGGGCTTTTTTTTACCAAAAATATGTAGCAGAATACATATTGGCCTAAAATGATGGAAACATTTTTTTTTATATTGGGAATGTTTTATAGCAGAAAGTAAAATCTATTTTCTCTTACGTCCTCCGACAGTCGCCGCTCACTCATACAGTCTTCACCAATGTGTATTGACTTCCTTTTCCACAGGAGTAGCTAGGCATAAGACTTGTTAAAAAAACAAAGCATTTACATAGACACACCCATGGGGGCTGTCCCACTGGTCCAATACCCCCCTGCAATAGCCATCCCAACTTCCCTGTGCTGGGGCTACAGTCTCAGCCTTCTTCCTCTATTTTATGATTTTATTTTCTGCAAATGTCATTTTTTTCTTTGCATTACTAGCTGTTTATTTTGTTAGCGTTAGTCGGATCTTCGGATGAAGACGGCGTTTGCGGAGCTGGTAATCGGACTGGTCGTCCTGGTTCTCCAGGACAGAGGGTCAGATGGAATCCCAGCCTGCTATCAAGCGTTTAGCAGGCTATGTGTTTGCCCTGGCCTCGCAAACGACCCATCCCTGTCCTCAGGGATGCAGCCTGTGAGGTGGCTACCTCACCGGACACATCCACGGTTCATCCGTGAACTACTGGTGTCCTGCGCTTTTTGGCTGACGGCACTCCCCTGCAATCTGAGGGCGGGAGTTTTCCCGTTTGATATGAGGCACCCCACGCCATCGAGTACAGGTAAGTACACTCTGTTTGGGGCCTCTGTCTGGGGCTGGCAGTCCTGTGTTGTCTGTGGTGTCCCCTTATGTCTGTGCATTTTGGGCTCCCGGTCCCTGCGGGGGTTTTTTCTCTTACAGCCAGCGCTGCGTGGATTTTTTTTTGGGGTTCCCTCTCCTGTGTCACTTTGCTTGGAGATACAGACACGTGCAGCGACCGCTGTGGGGTTAAAAACCGCCGGTCCGCCATTTTAGGTGTGGGCAAAATGTCTGGCTTCACTATGGGCGCTTATACAGAATGGTATGTAGTGTATTTTGGCGCTTTGCGGTGCCATCTTGTGGGTGGCAAACGATCGTTCCGAGCACATGTCGGCGGCCATTTTACCAAAGTCTCCCATTATTTTCTATGGGCAACCATTTTTCCTTAGCCTGCAGCCTCAGTTCAGTGTCTGGCGGTGACATCACTTCTTTCACACAGGAGCGACCGACTGCGGTGGTAACACACTTGTGGGGCTCTGTTCTGCTGTCCTTTTGTACTTCCTTGTACAATCTTCCTGGCTTTCAGTTTGTCCCTGCGGGGGGTCTGTGTTTCCACAGTCGTCGTAGCGGTGTGCTGCAGGGGTCCGCGGCGCGCTTAAAGGGCCAGTACCTTACAAAAAAAAAAACCTTCTCTTACGTCCTCTGACAGTCGCCGCCCATTCACACAGTCTTCTTAAAAGAACAATAAATCTACATAGTCACACCCATGGGGGCTGTCCTTCTAGTCCAATACCCCCCTGCAATAGCCATCCCAATTCAGTTTGTCTTCTGCCTAGCTTCAGGAGGGGATAGGCTTCCCTGTGCCGAGGCTACAGTCTCAGCCTTTCTCTTTTTCTTTATGATTTATTTTCAAAAGATGTAATTTTTTCTTTACATTGCTAGCTGTTTATTTTATCAGCGCTAGTTAGTGGATCTTCATATGAAGACGGCGTTTGCGGAGCTGGGAATCGGACTGACCGTCCCACCATCAAGCGTTTCGCAGGCTATGTGTTCGCCCTGGCCTCGCAAACGACCCATCCCTGTCCATCAGGGATGCAGTCTTGTGAGGTGGCTACCTCACTGGACACAGCATAGGTTCGTCCGTGCACTACTAGTGTCCTGCGTTTTGGCTGGCGGCACTCCCCTGCCATCTGGAGGTGGGCGGTTTCCCGCTTGATATGAGGCACCCCACGCCATCGGGTACAGGTAAGTACATTCTGTGTGGGGCCTCTGTCTGGGGTCGGCAGTCCTGTGTGTCTGTGGTGTCCCCTGTGTCTGTGCGTTTTGGGCTCCCTGGTCCCGGTCCCTGCGGGGGTTTTTTATTCTCTCACAGCAGCGCTGTGTGGGGGTTTGGGGATCCCTCTCCTAATGTCACTTTGTGGTGCTTGGGGATGCAGACGGATGTGGCGACCGCTGCGTGGTTAAAATCCGCCGGTCCGCCATTTTTGGTGTGGGCAGCATGTCTGGCTTCACTGTGGGCGCTCATACAGCATGCTATGTAGTGTATTTTCGCGCCTTACGGCGCCATCTTGTGTATGGCAAACAATCGTTCAGAGCACATGTCGGCGGCCATCTTGCCGAAGCCTCCCATTAGTTTCTATAGGCATCCATTTTCCCTTGGCCTGCAGCCTAGTTCAGCCTCCAGCGGTGACATCACTTCCTTCTTTCTCACAGAGCCGACCGAAGGACTCTTCCACCCCCCCCCCCCCCGGGTCGCCCGAGGAACACGTAGCTATGGATGAGTTGATCCTAGCAGTGAAGGAAACACTACATTTGGAGGATGAGCCCACTCCGGGCGTTGTGTCCTCTTTTGGTACACACAGGACCCACAAGACGGCGCAGGTTTTCCCTTGCCCTGCAGAGTTTCACCATAAGGTGAATGAGCTATGGCGTAATTTAAAACACATCTTCGTGGTGCCTAAGAAGTTTCAACTTCTCTACCCTTTTGTGGCTACTACGGCTGCGCGCTGGTGTGTGCCTCCTCAAGTGGATCACACGGTGGCCAGGTTGAACAAAGCTACCCTGCTCCCCGCCGAGGACTCCACGGTGTTTAGGGATCCTACTGATAGGAGACTGGAGTCTCTTGCCCGACAGTCCTACATGGTGGCGGGTTCCATGCTCAAACCTATTTTTGCCTCTGTAATGGTGGCTCAGGCTGTGGCGGATTGGACCAAGGTGCTCAAATGCACCCTCGTGGCTGACTCTGCCCCTCCCACTACAGTGGAGATGGTGGATCAGATTTATCGCGGGGTCATGTATTTGTGCGATGTGGCTCTTAATGAGGCCCCTTTGGCGATCCGCCTGTCCTGTGTCGCTGAGGTTAACCGTCGCTTAATCTGGTTGAAATGCTGGTCGGCTGACCAAAAATCCAGGAAGACGGTGGCTGACATCCCCTATGCGGGGTCTCGCCTTTTTGGAGAATCCTTGGAGGAATTGGTTAAAGGAGTCACTGGGGGTAAGAGCACTTTGCTGCCCCAGAATCTAAGGTCAAGTTTTTCCGCGGTAAGCGGGGCCCATCCTTTAAAGCTGCTTAAGGGTCCTTTCGTGCCTTTAAGGCGCAGAACAAGGGTAAACCTTTCAAGGGCCAAGGTAGTCAGAAGAAGCCCTGGTTTGGCAAGCAAAATTCCGGCGAGGCCGGTGCGGCGGCTCAGTCCGCCTCTGCCTGAAGGAGCGCCCTCACCTGCTACAGGAATGGGGGGACGTTTGTGCGGTTTCCTACAACCTTGGCTGCTCCGAATCACGGACAGGTGGGTTCAGGAAATCATTCGGTCAGGGTACAAGATCGAATTTCTTTCACGGCCGGCAGACAGATTCTTTCCCTCAAATCTTCACTTGACCCCAGGGCGGTTACAGGACCTACATCAGGTGGTGCAGGATCTTCTCGCTCAGGGGGTGATTGTCCCGGTGCCTCATCTTGACAGGTTTCGGGGTTTTTATTCGAATCTGTTCACTGTGCCCAGAAAGGAGGGCAAAGTGTGTCCGATTCTGGACTTAAAAGCGATGAACCGCTTCGTGCGCGTTCGAAAGTTCCGCATGGAATCACTCCGCTCTGTGGTGGCCTCCCTGAATCAGGGTGAGTTCCTGGCCTCTATAGACCTGAAGGATGCGTATCTACACATCCCCATTTTCGAGGGTCATCAGAGGTACCTCCGATTTGCTATCGCGGAGGAACATTACCAGTTTGTGGCGTTACCTTTCAGTCTCGCTTCGGCTCCAAGGGTCCTTACCAAAGTTTTGGCGCCTGTTCTGGGCCTGTTGCGGGCACAGGGCATTGCGGTCTTGGGATATCTGGACAATCTCCTGTTAAGATCGAGTGCCAGTCAGAGCCTGCTGCGCGATCTGTCCACTACGGTCCAGACGCTTCAGGAGTTCGGTTGGACAATCAACATTCAGAAGTCGACCTTGTCTCCTTCGGTTCGTCTCCCGTATCTGGGAATGGTTCTGGACTCTGTTTTAGCAAAGGTGTTCATACTGGAGGACAAGCTCCGGACCCTACAGAACGAGGTCCGGTCCCTCAGGGACAACAAATCCTCATCGCTCAGGACCTGTATGTGGTCCCCAGAGATGTATAGTAACGAAGTAGAACTACTTAAGTACTGTACTTAAGTACCGAAATGCGGTATCTGTACTTTCCTAGAGTAGAATTTTTTTCTCCTACTTCTACTTTTACTTCACTACATTTTTTTGATAATTTCGATACTTCTACTCAAGTATTTTTTTTTTGTGCTGCATAGTTACTCGTTACTTTAAAAAAAATTACCACTGCCAGAACAGTAGATGACAGGTTTCATAAAGCTCAAAAAAATGTGTATAATGTCATTTGTAAATCAGCGCATACGAAAATAAAGGCTGTGTATAATAAAAGCTGCTATACCAAATCTTTCCAATAAAAAGAAAATATGAAACAAACAAATAAATGGTGCTACAGCGCTTAAAGTGCATCAAGAAACTACTAACAAACACAGGTTAATCATTTGAATAAATCATTTGAAATAATAAAAAACAATATGATGTTCAAACTTTTGACTTCTTTCTTTAATAACTACATAACACAGTACTTATACTTCTACTTTCAGTACTTGAGTAGAATTTTTTTTTCAAAACTACTGGTACTTTTTACTTTTAGTACTTAAGTAGCAAATTTTTTGAAAAAACTACTTGCAATACTTAAGTAAAAAAAATGATGAATACTTTAGTACTTCTACTTAAGTAACTTTTTCTGCGAGCACTTCCACTTCTACTCAAGTCACTTTTTGATCGAGCACTTGTACTTTTACTCAAGTAGAAATTTCGAGTACTTTATACAAGTCTGGTGGTCCCTGGGGTTAATGGTGTCGGCCTTCGAGGCGATACCGTTTGCACAATTTCACACGTGCTCTCTTCAAGCGGAAATCCTCGCCAGGTGGGACAGGCTACCTCAGTCTTTGGACCTGAGAGTGTCTCTGAGTCGCCAAACCAGAATGGATCTCTTGCGGTGGCTTCAGTCCCCGGCGGTGTCAGATGGAAAATCCTTCCGGCCAATTCTGTGGATGGTAATGACCACGGATGCCAGCCTGTCGGGCTGGGGTGGTGTTCTGGGCAACCTGTCTGCCCAGGGCACTTGGTCGGAGGAGGAATCCTCCCTTCGGATAAACATATTGGAATTGAGAGCGATCATGCTGTGCCTGATCCATTGGTCGGATCGTCTTCAGGGCCGCCCTGTACGGGTGCAGACGGACAATGCCACTGCGGTGGCTTACATCAACCACCAAGGGGACACCAGGCGGCCCAGGAAGTGACCAGTATTCTGTCTTGGGCAGAGACTCATGTCCCGGCGATATCGGCGGTTCACATTCAGGGTGTGGAGAATTGGCAGGCCGACTATCTGAGCCGCCAGACCCTGAACGGTCCCTACACCCGGAGGTGTTTCAGATGCTGTGTGCGAAGTGGGGATCCCCGGATGTGGATCTGTTCGCGTCTTGGCTAAACCACAAGGTGGAAAGGTTCGTGGCAAGAACGCGCAATCCTCTGGCAGACGCCTCGGATGCGCTGGTGGCGCCTTGGCGTCAGTATCGTCTGATCTATGTCTTTCCTCCGATTCAGTTGTTGTCCAGGTTCCTTCGCAGGTTGGCCTAGGAACAAACACTGGTGATTCTGGTGGCGCCGGACTGGCCACGCCGGTCCTGGTACGCGGACATCGTTCACCTGGCCGTTGAACCTCCATGGCGGCTGCCAATGCGAGAAGATCTGCTGTCTCAGGGACCGATCTTCCATCCTGCTTTACAGTCGCTGGCTTTAACGGCATGGCTGTTGAAAGCCAGGTCCTGAGAGACAGGGGTCTCTCCTCAGAGGTCATTCCTACTTTAATCAAAGCTAGAAAAGCCTCGTCTGGTAAGATTTATTACCGTACATGGAAAGCTTATTTTGCCTGGTGTGAGTCCAGGGGCTTCTCTCCTCGTTCATACTCGGTGGCGAGGCTTTCCTCCAGTCTGGTGTGGACCAGCGCCCTGCGTTGGCCACGATTAAGGGCCAGGTATCTGCACTGGCTGTCCTTTTCCAACGCCCTGTGGCGTCTAATTCTTTGATTTGCACCTTCATTCAAGGTGTGCGTCACTTGGCCCCTCCTAGAAGGGAGCCCTTACCTCCATGGGACTTGAACTTGGTTCTGTCCGTGTTACAACGCTCCCCGTTTGAAAACATCAGGGAAATCTCGTTACCTCTGCTGTCAAAAAAGGTTGCCTTTCTGGTGGCGATCACTTCTGCCCGCAGAGTGTCGGAGTTGGCGGCATTGTCTTGCCGCTCCCCTTACCTGGTGGTTCATAGGGATAAGGTGGTCTTGCGACCTAACCAGTCTTTTCTTCCAAAGGTGGTTTCGGATTTTCACCTTAATGAGGACATTGTTTTACCTTCGCTCTGTGCGAATCCTAAGCATCCTAAGGAGGTTGCCTTGCATTCTTTGGATGTTGTCAGGGCGATCAGGGTTTACCTGTCGTCGACTGAATCCTTTCGGAAATCGGATTCTCTCTTTGTCCTTCCTGAGGGACCTCGGAAGGGTATGGCTGCGTCTGCGGCGACCATTTCAAAATGGATCAGGCAGACAATTGTACAGGCCTATTCACTGAAGGAACGGGTACCGCCCTTTCCTGTTTAGGCGCACTCTACCAGAGCGGTGAGTGCGTCCTGGGCCCTCCAGCATCAGGCCTCGGTGGCCCAGGTGTGCAAGGCTGCGACTTGGTCGTCAGTGCACACCTTTTCCCAATTCTACAGAATTGATGTTCTGGCATCAGCTGATGCCTCCTTTGGCTGCAAAGTTCTCTGTGCGGCAGTACCGTTGGGGACCCTGGGTTTGTTGCGGGTCCCTGGCTGTTGGGGTTGTTTACCCCCTTGGTTATTTGCTTTCCTGGGTTGTTGCTCCTGTTGAGCCTTTTTTGTTACCCAGAAGGTTACCTTGCTGTTCATGTAAGGTTCCTTTCTCTGATGTGGGTACTGCGTTGCCTTTTCTGAAGGTTGCGTTTCCCACCCCTCATAGCTACACTGCTTTGGGACATCCCATTGGTGAAGACTGTATGAGTGGGCGGCGACTGTCGGAGGACGTAAGAGAAAACTGAATTTTTGTAAAATCTTACCGTAAAATTCCTTTCCCTGAGTCCTCCGACAGTCGCCGCCCCTGCCCCTCTTTTGGGGTTCTTATACACTTAACTGCGTGCTACCAAGCTGAGTTGGGATGGCTATTGCAGGGGAGTATTGGACCAGTGGGACAGCCCCCATGGGTGTGTCTATGTAAATGCTTTGTTTTTTAACAAGTCTTATGCCTAGCTACTCCTGTGGAGAGGAAGTCAATACCCATTGGTGAAGACTGTATGAGTGGGCGGCGACTGTCGGAGGACTCAGAGAAAGAAATTTTATGGTAAGATTTTACAAAAATTCCGTTATTTGTTTTTTTGTTTTGTTTTGAATTGTCGCTCTTTTTTTTGTTTATTGTGCAAAAAACAAAAATCGCAGAGGTGATCAAATACCACCAAAAGAAAGCTCTATTTGTGATCAAATACCACCAAAAGAAAGCTCTATTTGTGGAAAAAAAGGAGTAAAAAAAAACTCAAAAAACCCCCTGGTCAGGAAGGGGGTAAAATCTTCCGGGGCTTAAGTGGTTAAGGAGGTAAAACCTTCCGGTCCTTAAGTGGTTAAAGGAGCTGCAGGAATATCTGGCAAATACTGGCTATGTGGGACATGTGACAACAATCTCCCATATTCTTCATATGTCTGGGCTATGGGGTAGAGTGGCAAGTCAAAGCCTTTTCTTACAAAGAAAAACATCCAAGCTCAGCTAAATTTTGCAAAAACACATCTGAAGTCTCCCAAAAGTATGTGGGAAAAAGTGTTATGGTCTGATAAAACCATAGTTGAACTTTTTAACCATAATTCCAAAAGATATGTTTGGCCTCAAAAAACACTGCACATCCCCAAAAGAACATCATACCCACAGTGAAGCATGGTGGAGGCAGCATCATGATTTGGGGCTGTTTTTCCTTCAGCTGGAACAGGGGCCTTAGTCAAAGTAGAGGGAATTATGAACAGTTTCTTCAGTTGGAAAGCTGAACGTGAAGAATAACTTCATCTTTCAGCATGACAACGACCCAAAGCATACATCCAAATCAGCAAAGGAATGGCTTCACCAGCAGGTTAAAGTTTTGTAATGGCCCAACTAGAGCCCAGACCTGAATCTGATAAAAAATCTGTGGGGTGATCTGAAGAGGGCTGTGCACAGGAGATGGCCTCACAATCTGACAGATTTGGAGTGTTTATGCAAAGATGAGTGGGCAAATATTGCCAAGTCAAGATGTGCCATACTGATAGACTCATACCCAAAAAGAGTGCTGTAATTAAATCAAAAGGTGCTTCAGCAAAGTTTTAGTTTAAGGGTGTGCACACTTATGCAACCATATTATTTTAGTTTTTTATTTTTACTTCCCTCCACCCCCAAAAAAATTCAGTTAAATTGAGTTGTACAGTTTATAGGTCACATTAAAGGTGGAAAAAGTTCTAAAATTATTTCTGTCTTATTTTTTACATCACAGAAACCTGATATTTTAAGAGGTGTGTAGACTTTTTTTTATCTACTGTGTGTGTGTGATATATATCTATATCTGAAACACTTGGAAGGGGTTTCCATATACAGGTGCATCTCAAATAATGAATATATCATCAAAAAGTTAATTCATTTCAGTAATTCAATTAAAAAAATGTTGATGATTATGGCCTACAGCTAGTGAAAACCCAAAATTCAGTATCTCAGGAAATAAGAATATTACATAAAACCAATGAAATAAAATTGAATACAGATATGTTGACTTACTGAAAAGTATGTCCATGTACAATATAGTATGCACTCAATGCTTGGTCAGGGGTCCTTTTTCGTGAAATACTACATCAATGCGACATGGCATGGAGGTGTTATGGAAGCCCAGGTTGCTTTGATAGAGGTCTTTAGCTCATCTGCATTGTTGGGTCTGGTGTCTCTCATCTTCCTCTTGACAATGCCACACAGATTCTCTATGGGGTTTTAGGTCGAACAAGTCTGCTGGCCAATCAAGCACAGTGATACCATGATCATTTAACCAGGTATTGGTACTTTTGGCAGTGTGAGCAGATGCCAAGTCCTGCTGGAAAATGAAATCGGCATCTCTATAAAGCAGGTCAGCAGAGGGAATTGCTCTAGAATTTCCTGGTAAAGGGCTGCACTGACTTTGGACTTGATAAAACACAGTTGATGAACACCAGTAGATGACATGGCTCCCCAAATCATTAATGACTGTGGAAACCTCACACTGGACCTCATGCAACATAGTCTGTGCCTCTCCGCTCTTCTTCCAGACTCAGTACCTTGATTTCTGAATGAAATGCAAAATTTACTTTCATCTGAAAAGAGAACTTTTGACCACTGAGCAACAGTCCAGTCCTTTCTCTCCTTAGTTCAGATAAGACGCTTCGGATGTTGTCTCTGGTTCAGGAGTGGCTTGACACAAGGAATGCGACAGTTATAGCACGTCCTGGATACACCTGTGTGTGGTGGCTCTTGAATCACTGACACCAGCCATAGTCAACTCCTTGTGAATCTCTCCCAAATTCTTGAATGGCCTTTGCTTCACAATCCTCTCAGGGTTTTGGTTATCCCTGTTGCTTGTGCACTTTTTTTCTACCACACTTTTTCCACCCACTCAACTTTCCATTAACCACCTCCCACCCGGCCACTGTACATATACAGCCGGGTGGGAGTCTCGTCCTTCTGATCGGACGTTCCCGAACGTCCTGCAGAAGGAGCGAGATTGCGCCGCCGCGGGCATGCACAGCGGTGCGATCTCGATGTGCCTGTGTCCCTCGGACACATAGTAACAAGTTTTGGCAGGAGGGCCCTGTGATTGGCCCTTCTGATCACATTACGGCTGTGTCCAATCACAGCCATCATGTAATGTAAATACAGCCGTTATAACGGCTTTGATCTCTTCTTCTCCTCACACAGATCCTGTCAGTGAGGAGAAGGAGACGATCTGTGCTGCAGCCAGGGGATCATCAGTGAGTTTGAAGCATTTCTTTGCCAATTACTCACTGATCACAGGGGGGGTCTGTGTTGGTATTCAGAACATTGATTACCAGTGCAGACCCTGGGTGGTTGCCACTAGAGCCACCAGGGATGCCCACCCATGACCACCAGGGATGGCAATCAGGGAGCCTGCCAATGGTGCCCTCCCTATCAGTGCTGCCTGTGACGGTGGCGGGTATCAGACCCCTGGCCTTCTCATCCACCTCGTGACCAAAGACCAACCAATCTCACACCCTGCCGTCACTTGCGTAACAATGCCACTCTCAACTGCACCCAGCACACAACACAGATTGTCCAGCTTGCGGGACCCCGATCTAGATGCCAGCAGACTGAGAGCGATTGTCACGGGTTAATTAAAGGATTAACCCTTTCCTACCACCACCCTTACGTTATATACTGAGCCTAGAGGATGCTCATGGTTTGACAAATATCAATTATGACTTTAGAATAACCGTCTGTAACACACACTGTCACCTGACAAGAATGTTTCAGATAGGTTAGCCTAAACAGTACAAATATCAATTATAACTTTAAATTAACTGTCTATAACACACAATAGCGCTCTTCAGGAGGCAGATTCGTTTGGGTCAAGTTGCGTTTAAGAGCTTAGAGACAAAGTTTAACACTTTTCAAAATAAGGTTTAATTATAAGAAAGGTTAAAAAAATTGGTGCGAATAAAAATATTTACAGAAAAATGGGTTACAAAGAAATGGAGACACAATACAGCAATTTAAAGATAGGAGAATAAAAGAATGAAAATACTTGCATTAAAACGGTCCTGGTATTACCTTGGTTTCAGGTATGTTTGATTCCCCTTGGGCGGTGTTATGGCCTCTGTTAGGAAAAGAACTCAGAACTCTCTCAGTCCCTGCCTTTTTCTCTGACTCTGCAGGGGGTGTCACCAGAAGTACTCAGCCAATGCTCTGAGTCTATAAACCTCTAAATGACCGCCCGCTTTGACAGATTCATAAAAGCACTCATATCCGGAGATATGAAATGGTGACACGCTTGAAACCGATATCTTATGGTCCGGTTCGGAATGTCCTATCTTTAGACACTAAACATGGGTTATCACGGAATAACCTCTGGCCTGTACGCCATTGGATCGCTAGCTTGCCTTTCCTAGGCATGACGGTGTCCATGCTTGGACTTAATTAGATTGGTATTTTATGGGGCACCCAAATATCTACTTTTTGTTAATATGTTATGTTATGTTCGGTTAAAAAGATATGAAGTTTCATGGTCAACTGTGTCATTTTCCGAATGAGCTAGGAGCCATATGCTGAGTTCAGATTACAAATTAACTTTTAGAGCATGAGGAGACTGAATGTCTGCTTGGTCAATCTGCTTGTGTATAGTAAAGGTGTGAAAAATGTCAGCTTAGGAGGAACCTGGCATATAGTGACCCAGGGGGTCATTAAACTGCCAAAAGGCTGGAGGATGAAGCTGGTAAGAATGACCCATTTGGTTTTAACACTGCCAACTAAGCTTGTAACACAAGATGGATGCTTGTGACAGCGTTTGAACGAAATGGCGGCCTGACAAACTAGAGTGCCAATGCAACATATCATTACACCTCCCCCTCTTGTGGGTGCATAGGAGGGGAAGCACAATTCCCCTCCGGACGCACCCGTCTCCTGGAGCTCGGCTTGACGTGACAACCCATCAGCGTTGCCATGGGTGCTGAAAGGTGGCTCTGAGGAAGAGGCTAGGCCTCGAAACGCGTCAGCCGTCATCTCATCGATTATGAACGATTGTATGGACTACACCCGGACATTGGAGCAATCTAGCTTGATATGATGTATTTTCATCTACGTCTGTGAGTAGCCATTTTTTATTGTTACATAAATAAAGCCTTCTACTGAGGATAATGCGCTAGGTCGGTGCGCCCTTTTTTGTTTTCTTTGATTCTTGCCATGGGTGCTACCTTTCTTCTGCTGGGTGACAGAGGCTACTCCCCTGGGGAGCAGCTTCCGGCTCAAATAGAGGATGAGAGTTTCCTCTCCTTTAGCATCCCTCTGGCCTGGGGCTGCATCTGGCCAAATGGCATAGGGTGGTGCCGGGACTGGGCATTTAAATTCCGGGCCCCATGTCCCAGGTGCATGAGCCTGTACCTCCGTCAGGGCCAGACGGTCCTTCTGACACACTGGTGTTCTAACCAGGGTACCGGAGGGTTGGTCAGTCACAGGTTCAGCTGAGCCACTATCGTCGCACCCCAGCATCCTCCTGTGGCCAGCTGTATCCAGGAATGACGTAACCAAGGTTGGGGTTTGAGGAGTAGGCCAGGTCCTGGTATCCTCAGTTCCAGATCTCTGGGTGCCTACTCCTCCCTGCTTTTCCCAGTACAAAACCGCTGACAGGTCCATCTGACAGTTACTATGCAGAACTGTCAAACTAGGCCATGCCAGAACGTTTGGGACTGTGGACAAGAGCTCTGGGTGTTCCACCCAGACAGGGCCAAACACTACCAGGCCCCTAAAGCAGGCCATTGCACCAGGTTCGACCTCTCCCCGTGGATCACACGTGACCCTTAGGGAGGTGTCTGATGCGTTCCCAACCCCATCTAGCATTGCTGTAGACGCAGTTAAGCCACATGGGTTGGGGAAGGCTGGCTCGTCCTGAGCCTTCCAGGTTAGAAGGATTGGTCCACGCCCCCTGCTCAGGTTCAGGATGGTTAGACAGCGGGCACCAGCCAGCTGCTTTAACACCTCCTGGTTCCTGGGCACGGGGTAGGCCACAATCGCAGGGCTGACGTTCAGCCTGCTAAAGGCTCCACAAAGCCTTCTCTCGGTCGCCTGTTCCCCATCGGCCTGCACCTCCTGTGAGACAGGAGAGGTCGCAGGTATGGGGGGAGCGGACACCCAGGCTCCCATCTCGTGGACGTCAGGGTGTGTCCTCCAAGGGTCTCCGATATCTCTGACGTGGCATGCGGTAAGCACTGCCAGCGGCATAGATACCTGGAGGGAGAAGGGGGGCTTTAGCTGAAGGCCCAAACCCACGCCCTGAGTGTCAGCTACCGCTTACAGGACACCTGTCTTTCCCAGTTCAGGGGTACTAACTCTGTCCCTGGCATGTGCTGGGCTAGGATGCTGTGTGAGGTTCAGGTCAAGCCACAAACCCTGGTGCTTCACTCCAGGCCCTGCCTGCCTGATCTCACAGAGATCCTTACAAAACAGATCATGTGACACCTTCAATACATGTCTGTGAGGTTGACTGGACACAATGAACAGCTGTTTAACCCCTTCAGTCTCCAGGCCTCCTGCCTGTTGTCCTGTCACCCCTATCTGCCCATTGTCCCAGTCAAGCTGGTGTTTACTCATCACAGCTGGGGGCCTTTCAGCTCCAGTCCTAAGTGATCGGATAGCCTGGTCGATCCACAGTGCTGCCTGACAGGCAGTACTATAAGTCCCAGCCAGCTGTCCTGTGGCGAACAAAGACAGCTGCTGAGGCCTAACAGAGGTGGAGTCCACTGGGTCAGAACAAGGAGAGGACATAGAGACCTCCTCCTGCTGCTCTGCGACCAGGGCCTGCATCTCCCCTGCCTTTGCCACACTGCGATGGACCACCAACATTGACAAAACATCTTTGGCATTATCATCATTTCCATCAACATTATCAGCAACATCATTTCCAGCATTATTAGCATCAACATTATCATCATCAACATTTCCATCATTAATATCATCATCATCAACATTATTTGCATCATCATTAGCTTTACTACAGCATACCCCTGGTAACTTCACAGGCAAGAGGGCCTCCTTTCTTTCTTCAAAAGATGGAGGACCTGGTAATTCAACACCACTTCACCCCTCCCCCTCCCTCTGTCCATCCATAGGTTGCCCAGACATTAACCCAATATCTGCACACAGTACCTTGTCAAGTCCAGAGAGTTCCATGGAGGCATCCAGGGTGCCTTTAGCAGGGGTGTAGTAAGAAACAAGGGTGCCTAGGTCGGCACCCAACAAAACATCTGTGGGGATTTCCTCAGAGACTCCCACCTCCCTCATCCCACTCCCAGCACCCCAATCAAGGAAAACACGGGCACGGGGTACCGGTGAGCGGGTCCCCCCAACTCCAGTGAGGGTAAAAAACTTTCCAGGGATGATGTCCCTTCTTCTTATCACTTCTGGTTTGACCAGAGTGACTTCAGCTCCTGTGTCCCGGAAACCAGTGACAGTCCGGTTGCCCACGGTGACAGGCTGCAAGTTGGCGGCGGTCACCCAGGATTTCCTGCGGACAAACAGCACGGAGGAAGAGTTGCTGGCCGGCTGACCAGGTGATGTCATCTGCTTCTGCTCAGGGCACTGTGTCCTGAGATGTCCCGCTTTTCCACAGTTGTAGCATCTGCGGGTGTCAGTTGCAGGGAAGGTGACACCAGGAACTGCAGGGGCTGGTTGCTGGGGAGCTTGACTCCTAGGTGCAGGAGGTGTTTCCATGTGTGATTTCTCTCCTTTCGCGCCATACAGAGGAGCCTTGCGATGGTCAGATACTCGAGTGTGGATGTAGGTATCTGCCAGTTCTGCTGCTTCTTGGGCAGAGGCTGACTTTCGTTCCAGCACAAACTGTCTGACATCTGTAGGACAGATGTGCAACAATTGATCTCCAATCATGAGATCCTCCAGGGACTCAAACGTAATGGCCTTCAAGCCCTTAGTCCACTGACGGAACGTGGTGGGTAAGCGGCTTACCACATCCATATATGAGTCCCCAGGTCCCTTTTGCAGGGACCTAAATTGCTTCCGGTACACTTCCGGGGTTAACTGGTACTTTTGGGTGATTGCAGCCTTGATGGCCTCATAATCACCACCCTGTTCTGTTGGCAATTCAACGTAAGCATCCAGGGCCTTGCCTCGCAGCCCTGGCATCAGGTACCGAGCCCATTGTGCTTGGGGCAGCTGGTACTGACGGCAAGTCTTTTCAAATGACAGCAGGTACACATCAATGTCACTGTCCTTTTCCATGACTGGAAATTTGGCTGCCGGGTTCACAAGCAAAGAGGTGTCCCTGTGCTCTAGGGATCTGAGGTTCTGAGACTGGGGCTTCGGCAGGAGCTTAGCCATCTCCAGTTCATGCCGACTATTAGCCTCCCTCTCAGCAGCCTCTCTCTTAGCCGCCGCCCCTCTCTCTCAGCCGCAGCCTGGCGCTCCTTTCTCTCAGCCGCAGCCTGGCGTTCTAGAAACTGCAGGTACGCCATAGGATCCACCTCCTTAACACGTTGCAGCGTTTCCTGCATTAGAGGAGAGTCTATGCTGGCTGCAGGCAAGCTGGGGCTGGTTTGCACATGCTGTGGAGTGGCGGTGACATCCAGTGGTATTCCAGTGTCAGTCTCTGCTGGCCCATCCTGTGCGGCCGTTCCTGAATCACTGGGCTCTGAAGAAACGGAAGTCTCTTCCTCTGGTTCCAGATTTCCGCTGGCCTGGATATCATACTCCTGCAGGGCATGAATCATTACTTCACGAGTTTTGCCACTGCCGTCAAGTCCTTTTGATGTGCACTCCGTAGCAAGTTCATTTTTGTTCATTTTTTTTTATATTCCTATAAACCAGGCA
The DNA here is from genome assembly GCF_965119305.1 of Pelophylax lessonae. Taxonomy (NCBI): domain Eukaryota; kingdom Metazoa; phylum Chordata; class Amphibia; order Anura; family Ranidae; genus Pelophylax; species Pelophylax lessonae. The sequence goes on from NC_138772.1 coordinate 202,518,649, forward strand.
TGTTTGCAAGCAGAAAAGATAGAACAGAAAGCAAAGATAGGAAGGAGCTGTAGAAAGTAGAGATTGCTGTGTGTCTCTTTTTTAAAAAACAAAAAATATGCACCAGTTTGTCTCTAAGGACTGCTTTCCACAACCGTTACAATCCTTCAGTGCAGAGCTAATTCCTAACAGTGCACTGAATGCTCTTAAATGCAAGACTATCCCACGTATGCTGCCAGCCAATATGTGACGGTGGCGGGTATCAGACCCCTGGCCTTCTCATCCACCTCCTGACCAAAGACCAAGCAATCTCACACCCTGCCGTCACTTGCGTAACAATGCCACTCTCAGCTGCACCCAGCACACAGATTGTCCAGCTTGCGGGACCCCAATCTAGATGTCAGCAGACTGAGAGCGATTGTCACCGGGTTAATTAAACGATTAACCCTTTCCTGCCACCACCCCTACGTTATATACTGAGCCTAGAGGATGCTCATGGTTTGACAAATATCAATTATGACTTTAGAATAACCGTCTGTAACACACACTGTCACCTGACAAGAATGTTTCAGATAGGTTAGCCTAAACAGTACAAATATCAATTATGACTTTAAATTAACTGTCTATAACACGCAATAGCGCTCTTCAGGAGGCAGATTTGTTTGGGTCAAGTTGCGTTTAAGATCTTAGAGACAAAGTTTAACACTTTTCAAAATAAGGTTTAATTATAAGAAAGGTTAAAAAATTGGTGCGAATAAAAATATTTACAGAAAAATGGGTTACAAAGAAATGGAGACACAATACAGCAATTTAAAAATAGGAGAATAAAAGAATGAAAATACTTGCATTAAAACGGTCCTGGTATAACCTTGGTTTCAGGTATGTTTGATTCCCCTTGGGCGGTGTTATGGCCTCGATGTTAGGAAGAGAACTCAGAACTCTCTCAGTCCCTGCCTTTTTCTCTGACTCTCCAGGGGGTGTCACCAGAAGTACTCAGCCAATGCTCTGAGTCTATAAACCTCTAAATGACCGCCCGCTTTGACAGATTCATAAAAGCACTCATATCCGGAGATATGAAATGGTGACACGCTTGAAACCGATATCTTATGGTCCGGTTCGGAATGTCCTATCTTTAGACACTAAACATGGGTTATCACGGAATAACCTCTGACCTGTACGCCATTGGATCGCTAGCTTGCCTTTCCTAGGCATGACGGTGTCCGTGCTTGGACTTAATTCGATTGGTATTTTATGGGGCACCCAAATATCTACTTTTTGTTAATATGTTATGTTCGGTTAAAAAGATATGAAGTTTCATGGTCAACTGTGTCAGTTTCCGAATGAGCTAGGACTCTAGGAGCCATATGCTGAGTTCAGATTACAAATTAACTCTTAGAGCATGAGGAGACTGAATGTCTGCTTGGTCAATCTGCTTGTGTATAGTAAAGGTGTGAAAAATGTCAGCTTAGCAGGAACCTGGCATATAGTGACCCAGGGGGTCATTAAACTGCCAAAAGGCGGGGCATGGCCGGGATGTGAGACTGCACGGACGCACTCGGGCTCTAGCTCCGCTCCTGCCTTCATCCTATCTCTTCCATCGGCTTCCATCCCTTGCATTTAAACCCCCAAAAACTCACACTGGGGACCAGGAGGAAGGGCGGCACGTCGCGGATTCCTCCGTTTTCACCGGGTAAGCTGCGGTCCGCCAAGTTGTCCCGGAGCTCCTCTCGGCCTTCGGGTCCCGCGGCGGCCATCTTGGACACGAGGTCTCCTCCGGCGAAGATGTCTGCTGGTGCTCAGCCTGCTTGGGACCCCGGCGGCCCCCCGGATCCTTCCCCGGCTGACATCCTGGAGGCGATAAAGGCGTGCAAAGACACCCTTACCGCAAAAATGGACTACCTTGCTACGGACATTAGCTTAATACGCCATGACCTGGATAAGTTCCGCGTGATGGAGGCAGAGGAGAGGATATCTCAACTGGAGGACTCCACTCGGGCCGACTCTACAGAACTCCGCGCCCTTCAGATCCAGGTTAAGGCGCTGCAGGACAAAGCTGTGGACACGGAGAACCGCCTCCGTCGCAACAATGTCCGCATCTTGGGCCTCCCGGAGCGAGTGGAGGGTGCAAAACTGGCGGAATTTGCTGAAATGTTCCTGCCTTCCGGTGCTGAGGGAATACTGGGACATTAACGCTGGCACGTCCTCCTCTGCTGTTGTGTGGGATGCGTTTAAGGCATTTACTAGGGGTCATTATATTTCTTCCATCCAGGCGGTACGCAAACAGTTGGCCGCTGACACGGTGGTGCTGGAGATAGCGGCGGAGGAGGCTTCAGTCCGTTATGGGCAGGACCCCTCAGCAGTGAGCTTTGAGGGGCTTCAGGCGTCCCGTTGGGACCTCCAGCTTCACCTCTCGGAGCTCACCAGGCTGTCCCTGTACCACTCACGGCAATGTTGTTTTGAACAGGGGGACCGGAATGGTCGCATGTTAGCTCAACTCTCTCAGCAGGATAACCCATTGACACTAGTGCCCGAGCTCATCTCCTCGGCAGGGGAGGTCCTCACCTCTCCCGAGGCGATTCTGTCGGAATTCAGAGATTTTTATTCCCATTTGTACACTACCACCCTCCCGCCGGACCTCCTGCTGGAGGACCTATATCCTCTTCTGGATCCGATTGCTTTGGGTTGGTTGTCTAATCATGAACGGTCCGGTCTGGTCCAGCCGATCACGGAGGAGGAAGTGAAAGTGGTGATCCGCTCTATTCCCAGGGGGAAGGCTCCAGGCCCGGATGGGCTTCCGATCGAATTTTACCGGGCCCATCTGGATCTGCTGGCCCCGCTGCTAGCCGCCCTGTTTAATGACTGTCTGGCGGAGGGGGCTCTCCCCCCCTCCATGGCGCAGGCCCATATAATCCTGATTCACAAGTCTCCTAAAGATCCAAAATTGTGTGCCTCCTATCGGTCGATTGCTCTACTTAACAATGACCTAAAAATTCTCACGAAGATACTGGCGGCTAGGCTTCAACCCCTGCTCCCCTCCGTCGTCGACCAGGACCAGACGGGCTTCATGGCTCACAGGTCCACGGACATTTAACCTCCGCAGACTCTTTACAAATTTACAGGCCAATCACACCAACTCTGGCTCCAGAGTCGTCGCCTCTCTCGACATTGAGAAGGCGTTCGACTCAGTGGAGTGGCTTTTCCTGTGGGAGGTGCTTCGGAGAATGGGTTTCCCGCTTCTGTTTATACGCTGGCTGCAAACCATTTATGCCTCCCCCGGGGCCGCCATTCGCCTCGGGGGAAGACTGTCCTCAGTGTTTCAGTTGTCCCGGGGCACGCGGCAGGGCTGCCCTCTCTCCCCGGCCCTTTTTGCCATCGCCATGGAGCCCTTGGCGTAGGCCCTTCGGATCTCCCCACATGTTAAGGGGCTGAGGGTGGCATGGTTGGAAGAGAGGGTAGCTCTGTACGCTGACGACCTACTCTTGTTTCTTAATGACGCTGGACCATCTCTTGGAGGTGCCCTCAGGATCCTGAATGCCTTCTCCGATGTGACGGGACTTAAGGTTAATTGGTCCAAATCCCTACTGCTGGCAATCGATCCCGGGGCCAGGAGTGGATGTATGTCGGATGTTTCTCTCCAATGGGTGGATAGCTTCACTTACCTTGGGGTCCGGGTCTCGCGGGACCCTGCCGACTTTATCACCCTGAACCTGGATCCGGCTGTAGCTGCACTTAGGGCCAAGCTGAAGGCGTGGTTGAACCTCCCTCTTTCCCTGCTAGGCAAAATCAATTTGATAAAAATGAAATTCCTGCCTAAATTGACATATTTGTTTCGTCACTCTCCGCAATGGATCCCAAAATCTTTTTTTCACTGCACTGAACAAGCTGTTCTCCAGTTTCTTGTGGGGCCCCCGCCCCCCCCCCGATACAAATTTGCCACCCTTATGCGCCCCCTCTCCCAGGGGGGACTGGCTTTCCCCGATTGTCACAAATATTTCTTGGCTTCTCAGCTGGTCACGGCTGTCTGGTGGCTGGCTCCGGAGGCTTCTAATTCCGCGGTGGTGGTGGAGGCCGCGGTGCTGGGTTCGACGGAGGCGTTGTCCCTTCTCTTGTTTCGTGGGCCTCGGGCCCCCTACAAATTGACTACCTCCATGCGCACGACGCTTCGGGCGTGGCGCCAGGGGCTCCTGTTGGAGTCTTATCCGAGCACCGAGTCCTCCCCGAGCGCCCCTCTGTGGAAGAACCCCTCCCTGCCTCACCTGTACAGTCTCCCTGACCCGGTGCGATGGACTAAGTATTATATAAAGAAGGTCTCGGACCTCACGCCTGACCTGACCCTTCCGTCCTTCACATGTCTTGTTACAGACCGCAATATCCCCCCCTCGCACTTCTTCCATTATCTACAGTTGTCCCATGCCTTCAGGGCCCAGTTTCCCCCTGAGAGTTCTCAGCTGGTGCAGCCGGATCTGGAACGGGTCCTACGGTACGACTGCTCCACTCGGGCGGTCTCGGTGCTACACTGCCATCTCCTCCGGGTCTCCTCTCCGGAGCTCCTGGGCCTCCATTCTCGCTGGGCCCGGGATGTCCCGGACTTGGACTCGGTGGACTGGTTGCATATTTGGGATTCCCCATTCAAGATTCTAGTCTCCATGCATGACCGTCTGGTCCAATTTAAAATCGTGCACAGGGCTTACCTCACCCCACATCGCATGCACCGTATCTATCCTACACAGTCCCCGGAGTGCTGGCGCTGTGGGGGTGTTCCAGGGGACTTTTTTCACATTTTTTGGACCTGTCCAAAACTCTCAGCCTATTGGTCCCGTGTTTTTTCAGTGTCGTCTGCACTTATGCAGATGGACCTGGAGCCCTCCCCCCGGCTTGGCCTCCTGGGACTGTTGGATGACCTGGTGCCCAGGGTGGCAGACCGCACCCTCCTGGGTCTCCTACTTTTCTATGCCCGAAAGAACATTGCTTTAGACTCCCCCCACGCTCCAGCACTGGAGGGATCTTGTGGATGGGGTTATCCCTCTATACCGGGACACATATACTCATAGGGGCTGCCCCAAAAAACATGACCGCGTCTGGCTGCGGTGGCTGGAGGGCTCCTCGGCCGCCCTGCTGGCATGCTCGGAGTGAGTTTGGACCCTCGGGCCCGCCTCCCCGCTCTCTAAAGGTTTGCTGCTTCCACGTGAGGGTGTGTTTTTTTCCCTCTTTTTCTTCTGATATGCTAGTTGTGAACGCTGTATTTTTCTGCAATAGTAATGTGAGTGGCAGCGCTGTGTTTACTTTTTCAGTGCCATGTACTTGACTGAATGCACCACTGTTGATTTTGTTTTTTTTTTGTTTTTTTTTTTGTTTTGTGGTGTTGGTTTTCTCTGTTTTATACCAATAAAAAGATTTTTCAAAAAAAAAAAACTGCCAAAAGGCTGGAGGATGAAGCTGGTAAGAATGACCCATTTGGTTTTAACACTGCCAACTAAGCTTGTAACACAAGATGGATGCTTGTGACAGCGTTTGAACGAAATGGCGGCCTGACAAACTAGAGTGCCAACGCAACATATCATTACACTGCCCATCATTGCCATCTATCAGTGCTGCCCACCAGTGCTACCTATCCGTGCCGGTCAGTGCTGCCTATCAGTGCTGCCTTTCAGTGCCCACAAATGCTGCATATCAGTGCTGCCTTTCAGTGCCCACAAATGCTGCATATCAGTGCTGTCTATAAATTCCCATCAGTGCTGTATATCAGTGCCTGTCAGTGCGGCCTCATCAGTACAGGAAAAAACATATTTATTTACACAATTTTATAACATAAACAAAAAACTTTTTTTTTTTTTTTCAAACTTTCTTTTTTTTTTTTTTTTATTTGTGTACCAAAAAAGAAAAAACCTTGCAGTAATCAGATACCACCGAAAGAAAGCTCTATTTGTGGGGAAAAAATGACATAAATTTGGTTTAGGTACAGTGTTGCATGACCGCGCAATTGTCATTCAAAATGCAACAACGCTAAAAGCTGAACATTGGCATGGGCAGGAAGGGGGTTTAACTGTCCTGTATTGAAGTGGTTAATATGCTTGGATACAGCACTCTGTGAACAGCCATCTTCTTTAGTTCTCTTCTTTAGCAATGACCTTTTGTGACTTGCCTTCCTTGTTGAGGGTGTCAGTGACTGTCTTCTGGACCACTGTCAAGTCAGCTGTCTTCCCCATGATTGTATTACCTACTGAACCAGACTGAGACCATTCAAAGGCTCTGGAAACCTTTACAGGCGTTTTGAGTTAATTAGCTGATTAGAGTGTTCAATATTTAACTTTTTCCCAATATTCTAATTTTCTGAATGTTTACTTTAAACTAGATGTAAGCCATAATCATCAAAATTAAAACAAAGAAATGGTTGAAATACAGTATCTCACAAAAGTACATACACCCCTCACATTTTTGTAAATATTTTATTATCTCTTTTCATGTGACAACACTGAAGAAATTATAATATAGAGTAGTGAGTGTACAACTTGCATAACGGTGTAAATTTGCTGTCCCCCCAAAATAACTCAACATACAGACATTAATGTGTAAACCGCTGGCAACAAAAGCGAGTACACACCTAAGTGAAAATGTCCAAATTGGGCCCAATTAGCCATTTTCCCTCCCCGATGTCATGTGACTCATTTGTGTTACAAGATTTCAGGTGTGAGGAGCAGGTGTGTTTAAATTTGGTGTTATCGTTCACTCATACTGGTCACTGGAAGTTCAACATGGCACCTCATGGCAAAGAACTCTGAGGATCTGAAAAAAGAATTGTTGCTCTACATAAAGAGGGCATAGGCTATAAGAAGATTGCCAAGGCCCTGAAACTGAGTTGCAGCACGATGGCTAAGACCATACAGCGGTTTTATAGGACAGGTTCCACTCAGAACAGGCCTCGCCATGGCCGACCAAAGAAGTTGAGTGCACGTGCTCAGCGTCCTATCCAGAAGTTGTCTTTGGGAAAAATAGATTTTTGTAAGATCTTACCGTAAAATCCTTTTCTCTTAAGCTCATTGACAGACGTAGTCCTCCTTGATTAATATCAACTCGGGTTATACTGCCCTCTACAGGAGTAGGACTAGACAGGAAATAAAACGTTCTGGCCACACCTTAGGGGCAGTCCCAGAGGGTATATCCTCTCTCTCTCTGCTACAGCAAATCAGTTATGTCACAAAGCAGTGTTTAGAGAATTTAACCCAACCCAACTCAAAAACAGAGGGGCGGGTACTACGTCTGTCAATGAGCTTAAGAGAAAAGGATTTTACGGTAAGATCTTACAAAAATCCATTTTTCTCTGTCGCTCATTGACAGACGTAGTCCTCCTTGATTAATATCAACTCGGGACGTCCCAAAGCAGTGCCACAAATGAGGGGTGGGAAAATGGAAATCAAAATCCAATCTAGAAGGCCCAACCGCTGCCAACTAGAAGTTTTAAAGGCTCATCAATCAAAAGATGTGACTCAACTGAAATTCCAACGGAAAAAAACCCTCGAGGTAGACCACCGGTCTCCTCAAATTGTGGCCTGCAAAACCTTGCGGCCAAATGAAGCATCCGCCAATGCCATCACATCAACTTTATAAAATTTTGTAAAGGTATGCACCGACGACCAGGTAGCCGCCTTGCACACCTGGACCACTGACGCCTGATAGCGGTAGGCCCAGGAAGTACTGAGCGCTCGAGTGGAGTGCGCCTTAACAGGGAACGGAGGATTCCGACCCTTAATAGAATAAGCCTGTACCACCGTCTGCCTAATCCATTTGGAGATAGTCGCGGCAGATGCAGGCAACCCCTTTCTGGGGCCATCCGTGATCACAAAAAGTGAATCCGTTTTACGGAACGATTCCGTAATCTTCAGGTATACCCTGATTGCCCGAACTACATCCAAGGAATGCAACGCACATTCCCGAGGATGATTGGGCTTAGAACACAAGGAAGGTAGTACAATGTCTTCATTCAGATGAAAATCTGAAACCACCTTAGGGAGAAAGGATGACTTCGGATGAAGAACTACCTTATCCCTATGAACCACTAGATATGGGGAATGGCATGATAATGCAGCCAGTTCTGACACCCTGCGTGCAGAAGTAATAGCCACCAAGAAGGCCACCTTCTGGGATAATGTAAGCAAGGGAATCTCCCTGATATTTTCAAAGGGAGGTTTCTGCAGAAACGACAAAACCAAATTAAGATCCCAGGGCGGTAAGGGCGCGCGCACTGGCGGAGCCAAGTGCCGCACCCCCTGGATGAAATTCCGCACCAAGGAATGAGTAGCCAGAGGCTTCTGAAAGAAGATTGCTAATGCTGAAACCTGACCCTTGATAGTGCTCAAGGATAGTTTCTGCTCAACCCCCTTTTGCAGAAAAGCCAAAATTCGGGTCACCAAATAGGTACGTGGGGGAAATCCCAAAGATTCACACCACGCTATATAAGTCTTCCATGTGCGATAATAGACTTTGCTGGAAGTCGCTTTCCTTGCTTTAATTAGAGTAGGAATAACTGAAGCTGACAATCCTCTGTCCTTCAGTACCTGGGTCTCAATGGCCAGGCCGTTAAAACCAGCGACTGTAAAGCATGATGGAAGATCGGTCCTTGAGACCGCAGATCCTCCCTGAGAGGAAGTCTCCAAGGAGCGTCCGCGACTAGCCTGCCCAAGTCGGCGTACCTGGCTTGATGAGGCCAGCCCGGAATTTCCAGGATAACTGGAGTTCCCTCCACCTCTATCCTGCGGAGAAATCTCAGCAGCAACTTGAGAGGGGGGAAGACGTATGGTGGCTAATACTGCCCCTACGGGCCGTTCAGCGCGTCTGCTGCGTCCGCTAGAGGATCGCGGGTGCGCGTTGCCAACCTCCGCGCCTTCCTGTTGAGTCGATATGCCAACAGATCCACCTCCGGGATGCTCTAATGAAGACACAGATGGTGAAATCCTTGGTGATCGACCTAAGTCATCACCATGATATTGTCTGACTGGATCCGAACCGGGCTGCCCTAGAGCTGCTTGGTCCAGGCAATCCGACAAAGCCTGATCGCTCTCGGTTCCCACACATTTATCAGAAACTTGATTCCTATCAGAAGTGATGACTTCTCCTGGTTGAGCATTAGAGACCGAAGTCACCGGACCAGAGACTCCTTGGTCCGCTCGCTCAACCAGATCCGATTCCTGAAGGGAACTGGGAATGATCTTTGGAAAAGGTAAAGAAAATGATCTGCTCAGGGAACGGGAGCTACCGCTCCCTGTAGCATATAAACGTTGGAAGGGAAGAATCGCATCGGTAGCAGTGATCGACACTCGATCTTGTATCCTGATCGTATGATCTCCTGAACCCTTTAATCCGGGATTCAGGAAAGCCCTGGATCTGAACACCGGTGAAGACGTCCCCCCACCCCTGAGCCGGGTGGGGGCGCACCTTCAGGATGTATTAGCCTTATCTACAGGTTTGGCTAAGTCGGCCTTTTGTTTACCCGGCCAGTGCCTTTTGAAACCTCCTGAAGGGGCTTTGCCCTTCCCGCTCGCCCCAGCGGAGCGAACGAACCTCTTATGAGCGGAAAAGAAAGGTCCACGCCTGTTACGGGGTCCTTTAGCTTTAGCAGCCTGCGGCAAAAAAGTGCTCTTGCCCCCAGTGACATCCTTTATGATCTCATCTAGGGTGGCCCCAAATAGGCGATTCCCCTGAAAAGGGAGATTCGCCAAGGCTTTCTTGGAACCTTGATCTGCCGACCAACATTTTAACCACAGCACATGTCTGAGGACTACAGCTGACATCGATGCATGCGCCAACAAGGGAGTGGCATCCAGGGCTGCGTCACAGACGAACTGTAGTCCTTGTATGATTTGTTCCATCAAATCAGACGCTGCCTGGGGGATACTTCTCCCCTTTAGGTCATGGCGTAACAATTTTGCCCATTCTGTCAATGTTTGTGAAACTAAACCAATGGCAACCACTGGTCTAAAGGATGACCCTATCAGAGAAAAAACAGTGCGGGATTCCGCTTCCACTTTCCGATCCACCGGATCCTTGAAGGACGGAGCGTCCTCCAACGGGATAACAGTGGCTTTATTTAGTCTGGAAATCGGTGGATCCACCACTGGTGGTACCGTCCATTTTTTAATGAGGGATTCCTCAAACGGATAGCGTCTAGCAATGCGTTTGGAAATAGTAAGGATTCGTTTCGGATGATCCCATTCCTCTTTAATCTTATTACCAAAACATTTGGGTAAAGGAAAAACCTTCGCCGTCTTGGTAGGCTTACTAGTACTAAAGGGAATTTCCATCTCGGTTACCTCTGCCGGTATGACCTCAAGTCTTAAGGTTTCCCGGACAGACACAACTAGTGCGTCCACCAATGCTTCTTCTTGTGCTATGGCGGAGGTAGAACCGTCCTCCTCACTATCTGAGGGAACATTACCTGAGACAACAGCCCCTGCAGAGGGACCTGCAGCTGCAATGACCATATCTGAATCTGAAGTATCAGATGAAATAGGGGTAGGCGGGGGTCGCTTTCTTGACCCCCGTCCCTGACAGGCCATCTCCACCCGGGATACCAAAGACTCCAAAACTGCTGTAAATGCATCAATACTCTGTGAGGCACTGGAGGGTCCTGCGTCCACCTCGAGGGGATCAGGTGGGGATACATGTGCGGCAGGGTCCATGATTATACAAGACACTTGCCAGAAAAAATTAATTGTAATCAAAAAATAAATAAAACTTTTTTTTTTTTTTTCTTTTCTAGTCCACCAGCGCAGCAGCGCCCCTCAGTGTTACCTGCTTTTGGACCCCTACAGAGAGAGAGAGAGACCCCAAGGCTCACCACCTGATGCTCAGAAGTTTCTATACAACCTGCTTCCAGCACTGTCTGTTACAGACAGGAAGTGTTTGGCTTGCTTTCCTGGGTAAAGGAGGCGGCTCCGCCCCTTTACACGCCTTCCGGCGCCTCCCAATTGCTCCTCGAGGTGTTTGGTCGCCTCAAACATGGCCGCCCCCATGCTAGAGACACGAGGCTACGCCAAAATGGCGGCCCCGTGCGATCTGCGGGAAAATGGCGGCGGCCTGTGGAGGATAGCGGCGGTTTGCAAGGTAGCAGCGGCCTGCGGGAGGTGTGCGCTCGGCCTGTGCGGCCTGCGGGAGGTAGCCCTCGGCCTGTGCGGCCTCCGGGAGTGTGTGCTCGGCCTGTGCGGCCTGCGGGAGTGAATGCTCGGCCTGTGCGGCCTGCGGGAGGTAGTCCTCAGCCTGTGAGGCCTGTGCCGCCTGCTGGAGGTAGTCCTCGGCCTGTGAGGCCTGCGGGAGGCTGTGCGGCCTGCGAAGGTGACCGGCTTTATGGAAGGATGGCGACCTGCAGATGCGGTAATCCAGGCATAGGCATCGGCCTGTATTATGTCAGGTAAGATACCTCTATACCTTAATAGTAATGCCTTTTAGCAGTCTGCCACTGATTTCAGTATCTCCCTTATAGTGTCATATAGTGACTATAGATAGTCAGCTCCCAAACCAAGCCTCTTTTTTTTTTTTTTTAAGAGGGGGATTAATGACACCTGTTAGGATCACGTCCATCCATCCCAGAGAGGGGCCCGCGTCCACCAACAAACCCGACAGGGGGAGAGGGGGAACATTTTACTCACCATACCGGAACCAGGCGGGCGCCTACTCCTGAAAGAACCCCTCTCCACCGGAGTGGGGGGGGGGCTGTCGACCAATGTGGACGGCGTGACTCCGTTGGTCATTGGCGTCCAGGCGAGACATTTAACTCGCAGGGTCAGTCCCTGTCCAGTGGGACTATGTCACGGCCGACCCAGCGCGGAGCTATGGCCTGCACGCGCTCGTAGGCTGAACTGGGTTGACCACTGGATCGCAACATCCAGCCCGTCGCCCAGTTTCAGCGTACTTGCTTGAAGATCTCACAGGAACACTGGAGAAGAAAAGCTGCCTAAAAAAATATTTCTAAAAAGATCTTGCCAGGACCAAAGATCCCAGCAAGGAACTTAGGTCCTTACTCCTAACTAGACAGAAAAAAACTGATTTGCTGTAGCAGAGAGAGAGAGGATATACCCTCTGGGACTGCCCCTAAGTTGTGGCCAGAGCGTTTTCTTTCCTGTCTAGTCCTACTCCTGTAGAGGGCAGTATAACCCGAGTTAATATTAATCAAGGAGGACTACGTCTGTCAATGAGCGACAGAGAAATATATGTATGAGTGCTGCCAGCTTTGCTGCAGAGGTTGAAGGGGTGGGGGGTCAGCCTGTCAGTGCATAGACCATACGCCACACACTGCATCAAATTTGTCTGCATGGCTGTCATCCCAAAAGGAAGCCTCTTCTAAAGACGATGCAAAAGAAAGCCTGCAAACAGTTTGCTGAAGACAAGCAGACTAAAGACATGGATTACTGGAACCATGTCCTGTGGTCTAATGAGACCAAGATAAACATATTTGGTTCAGATGGTGTCAAGCGTGTGTGGCGACAACCAGGTGAGGAGTACAAAGATAGTTGTGTCTTGCCTACATTCAAGCATGGTGGTGGGATTGTCATGGTCTGGGTCTGCATGAGTGCTGCTGACACTGGGAGCTACAGTTCATTGAAGGAACCATGAATGCCAACATGTACTGTGACATACTGAAGCAGAGCAGGACCCCCCTTCGGTGACTGGGCCGCAGGGCAGTATTCCAACAGAACGACCCCAAACACACCTCTAAGACAACCACTGCCTTGCCAAATAAGCTGAGGGTAAAGGTTATGGGCTAGCCAAGTATGTGTCCAGGCCTAAACCCTATTGAGCATCTGTGGGGCATCCTCAAACAGAAGGTGGAGGAGTGCAAGGTCTCTAACATCCACCAGCTCCGTGATGTCGTCATGGAGGAGTGGAAGAGTATTCTAGTGGCAACCTGTGAAGCTCTGGTGAACTCCATGCCCAAGAGGGTTAAGGCAGTTCTGGAAAATAATGGTGGCCACACAAAATATTGACACTTTGGACCCAATTTTGACATTTTTACTTAGGGGTGTACTCCCTTTTGTTGCCAGCAGGTTAGACATTAATGGCTGTGTTGGGTTATTTTGAGGGGACAGTAAATTTACATTGTTATACAAGCTGTACAATCACTACTTTACATTGTAACAAAGTGTCATTTATTCAGTGTTGTCACATGAAAAGATTTACTTTAAATATTTACAAAATGTGAGAGCCGGTTCACACTACCGCGACCAGAAAGTCGCCCTGTGACTTTGAAGAGACTTGTTTAGAGACTTGGAAGAGACTTGTGCACTACTTTGAAGAGACAGGCGACTTTGTCTGTGGGGAATGCCTGGCTAATATTTTTCTTCATCCTGGAAAGTCTGATAACAAGTCTCTTCAATTAAGATAAGGAGGCGGCTCCCATTGAAGTATATGGGACAAGTCGGATCACAGGTCGCCTCAAAGTAGTACAGGACCCTTTTCTGAAGTCGGAGCGACTTCAGTAGTGCCAATTAAGACGGCACTGATTGATTAACATTGCTTTTGTTATGTCAAGTGACCTGGGGCGACACAAGTCGCCTCACAAGTCGTGCTAGTGTGAATGGGCTCTGAGAGGTGTACTCACTTTTGTGAAATACTGTATATAATAAATTCAATAAATTTTGCCCCATAGACAAAATAACTGTATATCACTGTGTGTGAAATGAATCTATATAATATAGGAGTTTCACTTTTTGAATTAAATTACTGAAATAAACTTTTCTCTTTCGTTCATTGATGGACACAGCTCCTGTCATTCTTGATCTTTGGGCTATGCTGCCCCCTACAGAAGTAGGGCACTAGGCAGAAAAAACTTCTAACTACAGCCATGGGCAGTCTCAGGGGGTATACTCCTCTTCCTGCTATAGTCACTCAGTTTTTTTTCTGCCTAGTCAGGAGTAAGGACCTAGTTCCTTGCTGGGATCTTTGGTCTTGACAACATTTTTTTAGATAGAAATTTTTTTTCCTCCTGGATTTTTCCGGTGATATCTACAATCAACTGTCAGACTGGGCGACGGGCTGGATAATCTAGATCCAGTGGTCACCCCAGTCTGGCCAGCTAGTGCACGCAGGCCTCAGTTCCGCGCTAGGTTGGCTGCGACGTAGCTGCGCTAGACGGGAGCTGGCCCTGCAAGTTAAACGTCTCGCGAGGTTGCATACGACCTGGCATCGGCCTGAGTCACAGCGTTCCTTCTGGCTGACAGCCCCCCCATTTTAATAGAGAGGAGGATCTGTCTGGAGCGGTGCCCACCTGGATCCTGGTATGGTGAGTAGCTGTCCCCCTCTACCCCTGGGAGGGTTTTGGGGTAGACGTGGGCCCCTCTTTGGGATGGTCGACCCCCTGTTTCCCCTCCTTCCCGCAGGAACCCCCCCTTGCCAAGTTCCTCATCCTGCCCCCCTCCACATACGCTAGGTATGTATTTTTCTGGAGTGGGCGCTAACGGGCGGGGGGGTGCGTCAACGATTGACTGACGGGGGGGGTCTTGTACCTGGTGGGGGCTCCTGCCATGGCCCCTTGTGCTGCCAGGATCTGTCCTGAGGCCTGGTTTCCCGATTTCTGAGTCCCTGTAGGCCTCATGGAGCTGCAATTTTGTTGTAGCCTTGTGTATTCCTATACCCGGTGGCCATGTTAGTGTGGTTCGGCGGCCATTTTCTTGTGGTTTGCATTGCAAATGGCAGCCATGACAGTGGAGCCCCGTGGGCTGCGATTTTGGCGGTGGGAGCCCCTCCTTATCCCCTGGGGCTGACTCCTGGATCATTTAGCTACCTGATCGCTGCACATGTAGTGCAGATTCTCCTGATGACTGCAGGTGCCTGTGTCCGTGGGTGTTGAGTCTGGTGGGGTCCTCTCCCTTTCTACTGAGGATCACTCTGTGTCTTGTGCTTGGCAACCTGGTGGTGCTGCCAGCGCAGTGGGGGTTGTTCCTTAGCAGTGTGTTACACTTTTTTGTGGGGTCCCCCTGGTGACTCATGAAATCTTTGGAGCACCTTTCCCCACCTGATTCCATCTCTGAGGCTGCGGGGCCCTCCCATCCATCCATGCACTAACGGCGGTCCTGGAGTCCCTTGTGTCCCGGGTGGAGGCCTGTTTGCGGGCGACGGGCTAGCAAAAAGTGCCCCCCCTTCCCCTGCCATATCTGTCTCATCAGATCCTGAATCTGATTCGTCCGCCGTTGACATAGGTCACCCTGCTGGGTCTGCGACCATGCTCCTGGAATCCTGATAGCGAGGATGATTCCTCCATGTCTGCGACCGCGTACGAAAAAGCGCTGGTAGATGCACTGATTTTATCTGTGCGCAAGACCCTAAAGATGGAGGACGCAGGTGAAGCTGCGACAGGGGCGTAGGTACATTTTTTTAGCACTCACAAGCCATCCAGAGCGGTAAAGGGATTTCCTGTCCCTTTCTATTTTGACAGAATTGTTGCAAAAGAGTGGGGACAACCAAAGCGTCTCCGTGGGGTTCCTAAGCGTTTTTCTAGGCGTTACCCCTATGAGGAGTCCCTCCGTAAGAAGTGGACTGTGCCACCAGTGGTGGACCCTCTTGGCTCAAGATTAAACAAGGCAACCATGATTCCGGTTGAAGAGGCCTTTAGGGATTTGGCTGACTGGAAGGCGGAGGCTGTGATCTGCTTTATGTATACCTTAGCTGGTTTGGCAATGAGGCCGGTATTTACCATTGCCCTAGTGTCGCAAACTCTGACTGAGTGGGCTAAGCTCCTACGCCGTGACCTTGAAGGAGAACAGCTCCCTTCTGCCTATGCTAAGCTGGCGGGCCAGCTGGTTTAGGGGCTGCAGTTTATCAAAAAGGCCTTGACTGATTTTTCCTTTCAAGGCTGACATCATTAAAGGTCTCACAGGGGGAAGAGTACCTTTCTTCCGCAGGCTACTAAGGGCAAGGAACCTCGTTGTAGACATGGACCTTCTTTCTCGGCTCATGAGAAGTTTTTTCGCCCCTCAGGGTCAACTGGCAAGGGCTCGAAGCCTTTCAGGGCCTCCTCTGACGGATCCAAACAAACCTGGTCTGGCAAGCCGAGAGCGGGCTTCTCCAGACCCGTGGACAAGGCTCCTTCTGCATAAAGGTGCGCCCTTACCCGTATCAGGGGTGGGGGGATGTCTTCGCTGGTTTCTGGACCCATGGACTTTCAGACAAGTGGGTCCACAAAGTAATTTGGTCCGGCTACAAGATCGAGTTTCGCTCTTGTCCCCCAGCAAGGTTTTTTCCTTCCAACCTGCGCCTGTCCCCAGACCGATTACAAGGTCTGTATGGGGCGGTACAAGACCTGTTCCTTCAAGGGGTGATTTTTTTCCAGTTGAGATTCAGAATGTTTTCAGGGTTTTTACTCAAACCTGCTCACAGTCCCCAGGAAGGAAGGCAAAGTGCATCCAATCCTGGACCTCAAGGCGCTAAGCTGCTTTGTGCAGGTACAGAAGTTTAGAATGGAGTCCATTCGAACGGTGGTGGCATCCCTGCATCAGGGGCCATTTCCTCACCTCTATAGATATCAAGGATGCCTATCTTCACATTCCAATATGTGCCAGTCACCAGCATTTTCTCTGCTTTGCTGTGGGGGAGGAGCATTATAAGTTTGTGGCGTTACCCTTTGGTCTCACCTCTGCTTCCCGGGTTTTCACAAAAGTGTTGGCTCCGGTGCTAGCCTTGCTATGCCAACGAGGGATCGCGGTACTGGGCTACTTGGACAATCTCCTTCTGCGAGCGGAGTCTCCCTCTTCTCTATTGGAGAACCTGGAGATCACAATACAAACTCTGAGGGAGTTCAGCTGAATCTTGAGTGCTTCTTCCTCTGGACAAACTCCAGAAATTACAGGCTGCAATTCATCTCCTGCTGTCCAACAAAAGGTCATCCCTCTGGACTTGCATGCGGGTGCTGGTACCTGCAAAGAGAGATTCTGACCAAATGGGACAAGACTCCGCAGTCTCTGGACAATCATATCCGGCTGATTCGGGGAACAAAGGAGTCCTTGATATGGTGGCTTTGCGCTTCGGCTGGCAAAATCCTTTCTCCCCTTGTATTGGACAATGGTTACGGCGGATGCCAGCCTGTCCGGCTGGGGAGGCATCCTCGGCAAGCATTCTGCTCAGGGGATCTGGACACTGGAAGAGTCCAGACTACCGATCAATGTCCTGGAACTCAGAGCGATCAGACTGTGTCTGGATTATTGGAGGGATCATCTTCAGGGATGCCCAGTGCGCATTCAATAGGACAATGCCATGGCGATGGTTTATGTAAATCACCAAGGGGCCACAAGAAGTGCCCTGGCAGCTATGGAGGTAGCTGGTAGGTAGGCAGAACGGTTCGTTCCAGCCCACTCCACCATACACGTTCCCGGGGGTTGAAATTGGCAGGCGGATTACCTCAGATGGCAGACGTTGGACCAAGGGGAGTGGTTTCTTCACCTGGAGGTGTTTCATCAGCTTTGTCTCTCCGGTGGGGCACTCCCGAGGTGGATGTGTTGGCGTCTCGACTTAACAGAATGGTGCAGAGATTTTTGGCTCGGTCAAGGGATGCTCTTGCAGACGCCACAGATGCGCTGGTGGCCCCGTGGGGTTAGTATCGTCTGATCTACGTCTTCCCTCCTCTCAAGCTTCTGCCCAGACTCCTACGCAGGATCGAGGCAGAAGGGCTTCCAGTAAGCCTATTGGCACTGAACTGGCCTCGCGGGGGCCTGGTACGCTGATCTAGTGCGGCTGGTCGCGGATGTTCCTTGGATGCTTCTTCTCAGGGAGGCTCTGCTGTCCCAAGGACTGATCTTCCATCCTGCTTTACAATCACTGGCTTTGACGGCTTGGCTGTTGAACACCAGGTGCTGAAGGATAGAGTTTTGTCAGTGATTCCAACATTGTTGAAAGCTAGTAAATCTACCTTTCGGAAGATCTACCATCGTACGTGGAAGACGTACATTGTGTGGTGTGAGTCTCTTGGGGTTCATCCTCGCTCCTTCTCGGTGGCTCAGATCTTAACCTTCCTTCAACAGGGGGCTGAACAGAATTTGGCCTTAAGTACCATCAAGGGCCAGGTATCGGCTTTGGCGATCTTCTTCCAATGACCTTTGGCCACACACTCCCTGGTGTGTACCTTGGTGATTTACAAGGATAAGGTGGGTGCTTTGCACCTGTCAATTATTGCTTCCTAAGTTGGTCTCTGACTTTCATTTCAATGAAGACATTGTGTTGCCTTCTCTGTGTCCCAGGCCTAAACATCTGAAGGAAATTGCCTTGGAGGTGGATGGGCAATTCGGGTGTACTTGGCAGCTATCGAGTCTTGGATGTGTTGGCATTTGCGGATGCTTCTATTTTGCTTGTAACAAAACTGAGTGACTATAGCAGGAAGAGGGAGTATACCCCTTGGGACTGCCCTTGGGTGTAGCCAGAAGTTTTTTTTTTTTCTGCCCAATGTCCTACTCCTTTGGCGGGCAGCAGCATAATCCAATGGCCAAGAATGACAGGAGCTGTGTCTTTCAATGAACATCAGAGAAATAGATTTTACGGTAAGTCAAAAATCCCATTTTTTTTTTTTTTTAGCACTGATCACTATATTAGTGTCACTGGTTCCCACAACGTGTCAGTGTCCAATTGTCTGCCGCAGTATTGCAGTCCCGCTATAGGACACTTGATTGTTGCCATTACTAGTTTGAAAAAACTATTATAATTGAATAAATAAAAAATCCATTATATATTCCATAATTTGTAGAAGCTAGAACATTTGCATAAACCAATCAATATACACTTTTTGGGAATTTTTTTTTTACCAAAACGTAGCAGAAAATATATTCACCTAAATTTATGAAGAAATATGATTTATTGAATTATTTTCTTTTCTTTATGTTTTAATGCAGAAAGTAAAATAAAAAAAAAAAAATATATATATATATATATATATATATATAAAACTTATTTTTTTTGTTAATAGCACAAAAAATAAATCAAATGTCACCAAAAGAAGGCTCTATTTGTGGGGAAATAATTACAAATTTAATTTGGGTACAGCGTTGCATGACCGTGCAATTGTCAGTTAACCACTTGCTACCCGGCGGAGCGGTGTAGCTATTGTTCTGGGACGCCGTCATATGAGGGCGCACCAAAACAGCCTCTCTTGCGCGCCCACGGGGGCGCGCGGAGCAGCAATCGTGACCGCGCCGTGTTGCTAGGACACGGCGCGACCCCGATCTCGGTAAAGAGTCAATGATATGACTCTACCCATGTGATCGGCTGTGTCCAATCACAGCCGGTCACATGTAAATGAGGATGTGCCGTTATTCAGCTCTCCTCGCCTCATACTGTCAGTGTGTGAGGCGAGGAGAGCCGATCAGCGGCTCCTCCTCATAGGGGAGACAAGTACAAGTAATCAGGGCACTGAACATAAGTGCCCTGATTACACAAAATTTAAAAAAATCCTGTGTACATAAGTATTATTGTCAGCCTTTGCTCAATACTTTGTTGAAGCACCTTTGGCACCAATCACAGCCTCAAGTCTGAGTATGATGCTACAAGCTTGGAACACCTATTTTTGGGCAGTTTCTCCCATTGTTTGCAGGACTTCTCAAAATCCGTCAGGTTGGATGGGGAACATTGGTGCACAGCCATTTTTAGATCCCAGAGATGTTCAATCGGGTTCAAGTCTGGGCTTTGGCTGCGCCACTCAAGGTCATTTACAGAGTTGTCCCATAGCCACACCTTTGTTATCTTGACTGTGTGCTCAGGGTTGTTGTCCTGTTGGAAGAGGAACCTTTGTCCCAGTCTGAGGTCCTGAGCACTCTGGAGCAGATTTCATCAAGGATATCTCTTTACATTGCTGCATTCAGCTTTCCCTTGATCTTGAATAGTCTACCACTTCCTGCTGCTAAAAAACATCCCACAGCATGATGCTGCCACCACCATGCTTAAAAACAAAAGATAGGCAGAAATTGGAGCACTGCCCTAAGGACCATATTTATAAACCACCGGGGATCGGTAAAAAAAAAAAAAAAATCATACATGTCTCAAAAATATATTAAAATTAACAAATTTTATGATACAAAAAAAATTCAAAAAGTAGAACAATACAATTGCAAAAAACAGGAACCATCCACCATCACCAATAAAAAAGACAACATTGTGCGAATCGGCGCGCCAAGCGCCATACACACCTCAATCACACTACACAGTCATCACAGAGAAAGCATTCCCCTAAGAGAGTCATCACAGGGCATGCGTGTTCAAAGGCTAGTTGGGAGGCAACTTCACTGGAAAAACATCAATTATGAGACTTGAGGTGAAGGGCCATTGCCACACTGGCCACCTTCATGCAAAAATCAAAAAAGAACTTCAGTCAAATGTGTGGAGTTAAACATCCCAAGTAAATCATGGCCAAATGATATGAGCCTAAACATGAGTAGGCTTACAATGATGTCAGTGTGCAAATAGATACAATAGTAGAAAGCCTGGTTGCAAAGTCTGGAAATGAGTTGATTCCACTGTTGCATATTGAAGCAAACACTGACAAACACTTGACTGGAATACACAGATAACTTTGCCTTGTATCCAAATCACAGAGGAGCAATAAAGTAGTCTCACAAATTCGCACTAGGCAAGTTAATAGGGCATAAGCTGCTGATGAAGTGTAGAGCAAGTCCAGACAAGCTAGTTGTGTTAACCTAGTTGGGCTACTGGCGAATATATGTAGACATAGAGCGGAGGATTAAAGGGAAGTTCATATGATCCTCAATAGCGCTTACCTCCACGCGACTGATGATACAGTCAAGGCTTTACCTTCATCTCATGCCACTTGCGATGCCAGGCCTAGTGACAGGTCTTTTCAATTTCCCTCCGGTTGACCACACACAAGGGTAACCACTCCACTCTCAGTAACTAATGGCTGGTTGCCTAATATCGCCATTGCAAACATTCATATGCCTCCATGCAGGATTCCATAACAGCCGCCCATGTGAGTAGCTCATGTAGCGTGTGATCAGTGGCGTTGGAGCTCACCTACATGACGTCAACGCGTTTCACCGGAAACCCAGGCTTCTTCAGGATGTAACGCCACCTAGCTGGGACATGCTTTCAATGCACCTTCCAACCCAGCTCGTCAATTTTTTAAAGGGGACATAGGTAATTTAGCACCATATGTCAAAAATGAATAATAAAAATACAGTGTCAGACATTCATTACCATAAATTTTGGCGAATGGACATGCGCAAGCAACCACCCACCCGGGTGTGCATGCAGAAATCATAGATTATACAGTAGAAACCGAATAGAACTAGATGCACCAGACTTTGACCCCCACTTAACATTGGGTAAAGCTAAAAAACGTCATTGCGCCATTGAGGATCATATGAACTTGCCTTTAATCCTCTGCTCTATGTCTACATAAATTAGCTTATGACCTATTAACTTGCCTAGTGCGAATTTGTGAGACTGCTATATTGCTCCTCTGTGATTTGGATACAACAAAACAAAGTGGATTCCAGTCAAATGTTTGTCAATTGCTACAATATAGGAGGCCGATCCTGGGCTGGAGCACCCCAATAAATACGCCCTCTTGCGTGATGTTGGGGATACCAGTCAGGGACCAGCATTGCTGGAGCAGAGCGATGCCCCTAGCTGCCAGGGGAAGAACTCCAGGGAGGCCGGGAGAAAGGGAAAGGAAAAGGAAAGACAGGTGCTGGTGGTAGGGGACTCAATCATTAGAAGGACAGACAGTGCAATCTGTCACAAAGACCGTGAGCGCCGAACAGTCTGTTGTTTACCGGGCGCTCGTATTCGGCACATCACGGATCAGGTGGACAGATTACTGGGTGGGGCTGGGGTACCAATGACATAGGCAGAGGAAGATGGAGAGTCCTAAACGATTTCAGGGACTTAGGCGCTAAGTTGAGGAGTAGGACCTCCAAGGTAGTATTTTCAGAAATACTACCTGTACCTCGAGCCACACCAGAGAGGCAGCGGGAGATTAGGGAAGTTAACAAGTGGCTGAGGAACTGGTGTAGTAAGGAGGGTTTCGGGGGTCCTGGAGAACTGGGCTGACTTCTCAGTCGGCCACCGGCTCTTTGGTAGGGACAGATTGCACCTAAATGGGGAGGGTGCAACCGTACTGGGTGAGAGGATGGCCAAAAAGTTAGAGGGGCTTTTAAACTAGGTGATGGGGGGGGGGGGAGGGTACAGATGTAAAATTAGCCAGCGGGGAGCGAGATTCAGAGGGCACAAATGGGGACATTAGTGGTATGGTGTTTAGAGTACCTAAATCCAAGGTGGGTATGGGGAAAAAATCACAAGAGCAGCCTAAAAACCACATCAAACGAGGATATAGTATGCAACCGGTCAAAATGATGAGGTTTGTATACCAATGCCAGTGGCCTGGCCAACAAAATGGGAGAGCTGGAGCTGCTAATGTTTGAGGAGGACTTAGATTTTGTGGGAATAAAAGAGACTTGGTTCGACAACTCTCATTATTGGCTGGCGACTATTCAGGGGTATTCCCTTTATCGCAGAGATAGAGAAGGTAAAAAAGGGGAGGGGTATGTCTGTATATTAAGAACAGTGTACAGGTAAATATGAGGGATGATATTAATAATGGAGCTATGGACAAGGCAGAATCCCTATGGGTAGAACTTAAAAGGGAAGGCACTATAGGGAAGGTAATATTGGGCGTATGCTATAGGCCCCCCAACCAAAGGGAGAAGGGGGGGCGGACCTCCTTTTACATATAGGATTGGCAGCAAGGATGGGAAATGTCATTATAATGGGGGACTTTAATTATCCAGATATAGACTGGGCAGAAGGAACCGCGCATTCATCCAAGGCTCGACAGTTCCTAAATGTTTTGCAGGACAATTTTATGGGTCAGATGGTGAACGCACCGACAAGAAACAATGCGGTACTTGACCTACTGATTACCAACAATACAGACCTGCTCACGGATATAGAAATACGGGGCAACTTAGGAAACAGTGACCATAGGTCCATTAGTTTCAGTATTAATCATAGTAATAGGAAACACAAGGGTAATATAAGGACACTGAATTTCCCAAAACTGCGCTCTCTGCTAGAAAATATCAAATGGGATAGAACCCTGGGAACAAAGAACAAGGAGGAAAAATGGGAGTGGTTCAAGAGCATACTTAACAAAGGGATTGGCCAGTGCATTCCAAAGGGAAATAAATTTAAAAGAGCAAAACTAAACCCTGGGTGGCTACACTCCAACATAAAAATGCATGTTAATACTAATATTAATTAGTATAAATGCATATTAATACTAAAGAAAAGGCCTTCAAAAAATACAAGGCTGAGGGGTCATTGGCAGCATTCAAGCATTACAAAGAGTGTAATAAGAAATGTAAAGACGAAATCAAGGCGGCTAAAATAGAACATGAGAGACATATAGCGGAAGAGAGTAAAAAGAACCCCAAGAAATTCTTTAAGTATATAAACAGTAAGAAAGCGAGGCCAGAACACATTGGCCCCATAAAAGACGACAAAGGAAATTTGGCCACAGAGAAAAGGCGAAAGTGTTAAATGATTTCTTCTCTTCAGTCTTCACAAAAGAATCGGGGGGCTACACTAACCCAGCTTGTAATGCTAAACTAAATAATACAACTCATGAAGTACCGCCATGGCTAACAGAAGATAGACTTAGAACTAAACTAGAGAAACTTAACATAAATAAATCACCGGGACCAGGTGGCTTGCACCCGAGGGTTCTTAAAGAGCTCAGCCAGATGATTGCCAGACCAATATTCTTGATCTTTAAGGATAGTCTACAGACGGGTATGGTGCCAGCTGATTGGAAAAAAGCCAACGTGGTATCAATATTTAAAAAAGGGCCGAGATATATCCCGATTAACTATAAGCCGGTCAGCCTAACATCAGTAGTCCCTGCAAGATTTTGGAGGGGATGTTAAGGGACCACATACAAGACTTTAGTAATGAAAACAGTATAAGGTAAACCTGTGGATGTGGTGTATCTGGACTTTGCAAAGGCCTTTGACACCGTTCCCCACAAACACTTACTGTACAAACTAAGGAATGTAGGTATGGACCATAGGGTGAGTACCTGGATAGAGAACTGGCTCCAGGGGAGAGTCCAGAGGGTGGTGATAAATGGGGAGTACTGGGATTGGGCGGGTGTGGAAAGTGGGGTCCCCCAAGGTTCTGTCCTGGGACCAATCCTGTTTAATTTATTCATAAATGATCTAGAGGAGGGGATATCTAGTACAATCTCAGTATTTGAGGATGATACTAAACTAAGCATGCCAATATCTTCTATGCAGGATGTGGAAACATTACAAGCGGACCTGAACAAAATAATTGGGTGGGCAACTACATGGCAGATGAGGTTTAATGTTGAAAAATGTAAAGTAATGCACTTGGGCGTCAGAAACACGAAAGCAAGCTACTCACTGGGGGGGAAATTCTGGGTGAGTCTAGGATGGAAAAGGACCTGGGGGTACTGGTGGACAACAGGCTTGGCAGTGGCAAGCAATGCCAAGCCGCTGCAAGCAAAGCCAACAGAATACTGGCATGTATAAAAAAGGGGATTCACTCCAGAAATAAAGAGATTATTCTCCCACTCTACAAGACTCTGGTCCGGCCACATCTGGAGTATGCTGTCCAGTTCTGGGCACCGGTCCTCAGGAAGTATGTGCTGGAACTGGAGAGAGTCCAGAGAAGGGCAAAAAAAATAATTAGGGGAATGGAGGGCATCGGCTATGAGGAAAAACTACAAGCATTGAACTTATTCTCTCTGGAGAAGAGACGATTGAGGGGGGATATGATATCAATGTACAAATACTGTACTGGCGACCCTAGCATAAGGAAGAAAGTTTTTAGAGAAAGGGAATACAATAAGACGCGTGGCCACTCACTAAAACTAGAGGAAAAATGGTTTAACCTTAAAATACGTAAGGGGTTCTTCACTGTCAGAGCAGTAAGGATGTGGAATTCTCTTCCACAAGCAGTCGTATCAGCAGGAAGCATCGATAGTTTCAAAAAACTATTAGATGGGCACCTTAAAGACCACAACATATAGGGGTATTCAATGTACGGTTAACAGCAAACACACACACACACATCATAGGTTGAACTGGATGGACTGATGTCTTTTTCCAACCTCACAAACTATGTAACTATATAATATGTAACAGTGGAATCAACTCCTTTTCAGACTTTCTACTATTGCATCTATTTGCACACGGACATCATTGTCAGCCCACCCATGTTTAGGCTCATATCATTTGGCCATGATTTACTTGGGATGTTTAGCTCCACACATTTGACTGAGGTTCTTTTTTGATTTTTGCATTAAAGGTGACCAGTGTGGCACTGGCCCTTTACCTCAAGTCTCATAATTTATGTTTTTCCAGTGGAGTTGCCTCCCAACTAGCCTTTGAACATGCATCCCCCGTGATGACTCTCTTAAGGTAATGCTTCCTCTGTGATGACTGTGTAATGTGATTGAGGTGTGTATGGCACTTGGCGCACCGATTTTCAGTTAGACAACGTTGTCTTTTTTTATTGATGATGGTGGATGGTTCCTGTTTTTTGCAATTGTATTGTTCTACTTTTTTAATTTTTGTATCAATAAATTTGTTAATTTTATATATTTTTGAGTAATGTTTATGATTTTTGTTACCAATTCCCAGTGGTTCATATATATGGCTCTTAGAGCAGTGCTCTACTTTCTGCCTATCTTGTTTTTGTTATATGGTACACTGGCCATTGAGCCCCACTTAATTTGATGAAGTGAGTGGGAAGGTACACAGAGGTTCCTAACCTTTTGGTGAGGATACCTCTTCTATTATTAAGACTATTATTAAGTTAATTAAATAATTAATTATTATTATTAAGACTGTTAGTTTCCCCATCCAACATTTTCTCACCACCATGCTTCACTGTAGGGATGGTGTTAGCCAGGTGATGAGTGGTGCCTGATTTCGCCCAGACATGGCGCGTGCTTTTCAGACCAAAGAGTTAAATCTTTGTTTCATCAGACCAGAGAATTTTGTTTCTCTGAGTGGCCTTTTGGCAAACTCCAGGTGGGATGTCATGTGCCTTTTACTGAGGAGTGGCTTCTGTCTGGCCACTCTACCATACAGGCCTGATTGGTGGAGTGCTGCAAAGATGTTCTTCTGGAAGGTTCTCTTCTCTCCCCATAGAAATGCTGAAGCTCTGTCAGAGTGACCATTTGGTACTTGGTCACCTCCCTAAGGCCATTCTCCCCCAATTCCTCAGTTTGGCCAGGTGGCCTGCTCTAGGAAGAGTCCTGGTAGTTCTAAACTACTTCCATTTAGGGATGATGGAGGCCACTGTGCTCATTGGGACCTTCAATGCTGCAGAAATGTTTCTGTACATTTCCCCAGACCTGTGCCTCGATACAACCCTGTCTCGGAGGTCTACAGACAATTGTTTGGACTTCATGGCACTGTTAATTGTGGGGCCTTATATAGACAGGTGTATACCTTTCCAAATCATGTCCAGTCAACTGAATTTACCACAGGTGGACGCTAAACAAGTTGTAGAAACATCTCAAGATGATCAGTGGAAACAGGATGCACCTGAGCTCAATTTTCAATGCCATGGCAAAGACTGTGACTACTTCTATGCATGTGATTTTGTTCCCGTTTTTATTTTTAACAAACTTACAAAGATATCAAACCAACAGCTTCCACATTGTCATTATGGAGTAATGTTTATAGAATTTTGAGGAAAATTATAAATTTAATCCTTTTGGAATAAGGCTGTAACATAACAAAATGTGCAAAAAGCGAAGCGGTGTGAATACTTTCTGGATGCACAGTATATGCACACAGCCAGAGGAAAGGGTTAAACACCAGAGACAACTTTGTCCAATTAAGAACTGCACTAGTTAAGAACTAGCACTGCAGAGCATGACTCCCAATGTGCTCAGTGTGAAGTCTGTGGTTGCACAATAAAACAAGTAGGTGTGTGTACCGTGAATATACGTGCTGTATCGGGAGTCTGCACACTCTCTATCTGTGCACTATGGCAGGCCGAGTATCAAAGTGTTAAGTTGAGAAGTTCCCTTAGACATGAGCTGATGGGAACCATGCTCTGTGAATGTGTTAGGAGGACTGTTTACCTTGTGTGTGACTTTGATAAACTGGGAGTGTTGAATCCGCTTTGGCAGTGGTTAAGAAACAGCGTGTTTGCCGTGATCTGAAAAAATGTATATTGGTGCTAATACCAGTTGCAATTCAAAGATACATTGTGCTCAATAGGGTATTTGTTGATTTCCATTCATTGTGTAGTGTCTAAGCCTTCAGTGACTTTGGGACTCTGCTCTTAATTGATATAAAATATCAGCTTGCCAAGAAAGTGGCTGTTCAGTTTTTAATGTGATCTGCATACAGAAATTGATGAGGAATTTTTTTGCATTAACAGTAGATGTGGATTGCTCTGTGTTTAAAATTTCCACCAATTGCCTTTGAGATTGATTGCATGGAGGTTTTAAGTGTGATGAAATGAACGAATATTATTGTAGGGGCTGTGAACATGCCCTGAATAATTTGAAGTTCCTGACACCTTATGTTGGTACTGTTTGATGGATGGTTGTTCAGGTCATAAACGGGTGCATTCTATCTCTAAATGGTCAAAAGATATTTTTTTTGATTGCTCCCGAATAGTTTTGGGGTGTAATAGGTGTGAATAGGTAGGCCAGTGTACAGTGCAAAGTTTTAAAAAGACAATTTGTCTATCGTTCATTGACGGACGCAGTCCTCTGATGCATATCAGTAGGGTAATACCGCCCCCTACAGGAGTAGGACAATAGGCAGAAAAAAATTTCTGGTTATGCCTATGGGCAGTCCCTGGGGTATACCCTCTCTCTTCCTGCATAGGATGTTAGTTTTAATCTGCCTAGTCAGGAGTAAGGACCTAGTTCCTTGCTGGGATCTTTGGTCCTGGCATAGAAGTAATTTATTTATGTGGATTTTTTTTAGCTAGTCTATTCTCCAGAACATTTTTCCTGAGAGATCTTCAATTATGCGGGGTGGGCAACGGGCTGGGTCCCTATATCCAGTGGTCACCCTAGTCTGGCCATCGCGCACGTGTAGACCTTAGCTCTGCGCTGGGTCAGCCGCGACAGTCCCACTGGACGGGGACTGGCCCGCTAGTTAAACATCTCGCCAGAACATACACAACAGGGTCTAGGCTTATGTAGCAGCGTTTCCATTTGGCCGACAGCCCCCCTACTCCGGTGGCGTGGGGTCCTGTCATGAGATGGCACCCGCCTGTGTTCCTGGTATGGTGAGTTCCCTGCTCCCTTTCCTGGTGGATTTTGGGGTGGACGCGGGCCCTCTCCCTGGGATGGTCAGACCCTCACACTCCTGGGTTTCCCTCTGTCCTGTTGTGACCCCCCTCCTTTCCACCCCCCCATCCCACGTGGGGGACTGTTTTGGGCCTACCTGAGGCTGGGGCCTTGTGTGCAGGCCGCATGGGGGGCTGGGGGGTGCGCCATTCATGGAGCTCAGTCGATGTTGCGGGGGGGCCTCGGTCGGGCTCTCCAGGGCTGGATGATTTAGTAGGGCTGGCGTTGGGGGCTTTCTTCAGCCCGGGAAGTTCCTGGCTCACTTTCTTTTTCTTTGCTGCCGCTGACATCCCTGATCAGATTGCATTCTAAGGACAGTGAGTCGCTGGGGGCTTATTCTCTCCCTCTCTGTGGGGGTCCTTAGTGTGTGCTTGACCTCTGGGGGGTGCTGTAGCGCTGTGAGGAAGTTCCTTTTTTCATACAAAGAAAAAATTCTGTCATTTTTTTTCAAAGTTTGCTGGCGGCTTCTATTAGTGCAACATGGACCCCTCAAAACATGTGTCTCCAGCGGTTCTGAAAGCTTTTGTGTCCTAGGTGGAGGTGGCCTTTAGTGGGCGGGGTGCGCAGAAACGACCCCCACCTACCCCTGCCTCCTCTGAAGTCTGACCCAGCCACCGCAGACGTGGGTACCCCAGCCGGGTCTGGTACCCCGCGCCATGCCTCCTCTGATAGTGAGGATGAGCTCTCTACCTCTACTGCTGCAGAGGATAAGGCGCTGGTGGATGCACTGGTTGTTTCGGTGCGTGAAACCCCCACTTATTTTGCTGGCCTGCTCACCAAATAATGGGATCGGCTAAAACGTTCCCCTGGGTTGTCTCGGCGGTTTACTAGACGCTACCCCTTTGTCTCTGGTAAAGAAGTGGTCGGTGTCACCTAAGGTGGATCCCCCCGTCTCCAGGCGCAACGTGTACGCTATAGCGGGGGACTGCACTGAGGCCTGCTTTTGCTGCGTTCCTTGTCACCCAAGCGGTGACTGAATGGGCGAAGGGCAAGCCTGTCCCTCCTACCTTTGGGGAACTGTTGGACCAGATGGTGCAGGGGCTGCAATTTGCTGGGATGCCGCGCTGGACACTGCTTCTCTATTGGTTTGCCTGTCGTTTTCGGCGGTGGTCATGAGGCATATACTCTGGCTGAAGTGTTTATCTGCGGATCAGGATTCTAAGAAGGCCTTGACTGACCTCCTCTTTTAGGGGGATCGTCTGTTTGGGGCTACCCTGGACGACATTACTAAAAGTGTTACAGGGGGGGGGGGTAAGAGTACCTTTCTGCTGCAGGCTTCCAAGGGAAGGGATCCTCGCCGTAGGCGGGGTCCATCCTTTTCGGCTTACAGAAAGTATTTTCGTTCTTCGGGGGCAGCCGATAAGGCAAAGCCCTTCAAGGCTCCCTTGGGTGGTTCCTGTTATACCTGAAGGGTTTCACATGTACTGTTACTTTAAGGCTGGCTCCACCCAGGAGTGATGACAAGGGTCAAGGGGCAGAGTGGCCATCTTAGACACATGTAAGAGATGCATTGATATACAGAGCTGTCCTGTAATGCATGTTGGAGTGTACAGTGAGTCCTGAATAAACATCCGTTGTTCCAGATCAGAGTCCTGTGTCTCTCACAACACGGAGAATATAACAGTGGCGACGAGGATGGGATTTACAAGGTTACTATCTGTGTGAGAAAAGAAAGAAAGAAAAAAAAAAAAACTCTGGATTGTCAGCTGGATACAAACACCCACAGAGCCCAGCAGGAAAATGTCATTGATCGGGACATTAAGTGAATTTGATGGAGAACAGAGACTGGAACAATATTTCTGTGCAAATGCCATCCCAGGCGGCAGGCAAGTAGCAGTATTTCTGACAGTGGTTGGTGCTAGGACATATGACACTCTTCCGGTACCTTTCACACTCCGAGCAGGAGTGGAAGCTAATCTAAGCAGGCTGGAGGAACAAGGTGTCATCTTATAGGTAGAGCACAGCGAGTGGGCATCACCAGTTGTACCAGTAAAGAAAGTGAATGGGGACTTACGCATTTGTGGTGATATCCGCATGGCACTAAATTCTCAACTGGAGATAGACCAGTATCCCCTACCCAGAGTAGATGATATTTTTGCCTTTCTTGCAGGAGGTCAAAAGTTCACCAAGCTTGATCTCAGGCAAGCATATTTACAGTTTGAGGTCCACCCTTCGTCCCGCAAGTTTCTAACCATCAACACTCACAAGGGACTGTATGAATACAATCGGATGGCGTTTGGTGTAGCCTCCTTTCACACAGTGCCCGTTAGATGACATGCTCATCACGGGCCTGACGGACCAGGAACACAATCGGAACGTGGAGCTTGTGCTGACGAGACTCCAAGAGCAGGGTCTAAAAGTGAACTTAGCGAAATGCCAATTCATGGTACCTAAATTGGAGTTTTGTGGCCACCTTGTGGATGCAGAGGGTATACACACCACGGAAGGCAAAGTTGATGCTTTAGTAAAAGCTCCAGCCCCAACCAACGTCCGATCATACCTGGGCTTGCTGAACTATTACTATTACCACAAATTCCTGCCAGATCTAGCACATACTTTGTTTCGATTGAACAAGCTTTTGGAGAAACACTCCAGATGGAACTTGTCGGCTGCATGCCAATGTGCTTTCGAAGTTTCTAAGCGAAAGCTGTTGGCGTCACGCATGCTCGTGCACTATGACCCCCAAAGGCCTCTCACCTTGGCTTGCAATGCCTCACCCTATGGTCTAGGGGCTGTACTATCTCACGTTTTACCAGATGGGTCAGAGAAACCAGTGACATTCGCCTCCAGGTCCTTGACAAAAGCAGAAAGCAATTACTCTCACATTGACAAAGAGGCTCTGGCGCTCATATGGGCAATTAAGAAGTTTCATCTTTACCTGTATGATAGGGAATTCACCATACTGACTGATCATAAACCACTCCTTCAGATCTTTAGCCCTGACAAAGGCATCTCCCAGACGACTGTGGCCCATATTCAACGCTATGCCCTATTCTTGGGAGCATATAGCTACAAAATCCAGTATCGCAGCCATGATGCCAATGCTAATGCGGACGCCATGTCCCGTCTGACAAAGACATTAACAGACTCTTCTCCACCGGTCAAGAGTTGTCCTTACACCAGCCTGTCCTTTTTGTCTTCTAGGGAGGTAGCAGCCCATACAGCCAAGGATACCTTCCTTAAGACAATACTCTCCTGGGTACGGTACGGTTGGCCTGCAACTGTCACACAGGATTATGAACCTTACTTCCGTAGGCGTCTGGAATTAACTGTGGCTGGCAACTGTGTTTTATGGGGAGACCGAGTTATCGTTCCACAGACCCTCCGGAGACACATTCTGGACTTGCTACATACTGGTCATCCCGGGGGCACACGTATGAAACAAAAGGCCCGAGGCTATGTGTGGTGGCCGAACCTAGACTCAGATATCACAGCATATGTGAATGCGTGTGCTGGATGTGCACAAACTGCAAGAGACCCTCCTTGAGGGTGCGTCCAGCCCTGAACTTGGCCCATGGTTCCCTGGTTTCGCCTACACTTGGACTTTGCAGGCCCGATCAGAGGACACACTTTTTTGATCATAATTGATGCCCATTCAAAGTGGCCTGAGGTCATTCCTGTTACCCAGCCGACGGCTAAGGCGACGATTTCCATACTGTTACATCTCGCTGCTACGTTTGGATACCCTAGAGAAATTGTCACAGACAACGGAGCGCAATTCACAAGCCAGGAGTTTCAGAGTTTCCTGACTGCCCACAACATCAAACACAAGTTGACCACACCTTACCACCCGGCTACAAATGGTCAAGCTGAAAGTTTTGTACAGACCTTCAAACGCTATTTCAAAGCTACTGTGGCTACAAGTAAACAACAGTCCCTGTCACCCCAGCAGCTGGACTCCTTCCTTTCTGCTTACAGAAACACACCACATGCAACCACTGGGAAAACTCCAGCTGAACTTCTTTTGGGTCGGCAGCCATGGACTGTTTTGGACATGCTCTGCCCTCAAACAGTCCAGGAACATGTACGGCAGTCCCAAGACAAGAGGATTGAACACGACGAGATTCCCCGGTTTACAGCCCAGCAAAAGGTATGGGCCCGATCTTATGACGCTTCCAAACACTCGTTGGTTTCCTGCTATCGTCGCAGAGACTTTGAAGGATCTACTGTCTCAGGGGCCAATCTTCCATCCTAGATAGTGTTTGGGGCAGTTTATACCAGGTGTGCCAACATGTCCAGCAGATTAATTCATATGGCTTGTGCAGCCTTATAATGAGTCGTTTGTCCAGGTGGACCAAAACTAAAAGAATCCAGGCTGGGGAAAAATACAAATCCCAATAAACAACAGCTAGTGTTTTGGAGCAGGGCTTTGAGCAGACCACAAACTACTTTGAACAGATTAAAAGTGAAACTGGAGTTATGGCCGGAGTGTGCATTCTGTGAGGAGATTCCATTTCTCAGGAAGTGGCTGTATGGAACCTATTGTGGGAGTCCTTCTGCCATCTGGATATCTTTCATTCAGGCGCTTATTGATTGATATAAGGTGAGCGCAGTGCATATCACACCGGTGGAGGGTTCCTTTTGATTTCCATTCCCACGTGCACCTCTTGGGATTTTTTGGACTGTACCATATTATCCTTACCACTATTATAATTGCGCTGCACTTTTGGTTTATGGAATCTTCAATCCTGCTTTACAGTCGCTGGCTTTGACGGCTTGGCTGTTGAATGCCAGGTGCTGAAGGACAGGGGTTTGTCTGCTTTGCAGGCCCGATCAGAGGACACACTTTTTTGATCATAATTGATGCCCATTCAAAGTGGCCTGAGGTCATTCCTGTTACCCAGCCAACGGCTAAGGCAACGATTTCCATACTGTTACATCTCGCTGCTACGTTTGGATACCCCAGAGAAATTTTTACAGACAACGGAGCGCAATTCACAAGCCAGGAGTTTCAGAGTTTCCTGACTGCCCACAACATCAAACACAAGTTGACCACACCTTACCACCCGGCTACAAATGGTCAAGCTGAAAGGTTTGTACAGACCTTCAAACGCTATTTCAAAGCTACTCTGGCTACAAGTAAACAACAGTCCCTGTCACCCCAGCAGCTGGACTCCTTCCTTTCTGCTTACAGAAACACACCACATGCAACCACTGGGAAAACTCCAGCTGAACTTCTTTTGGGTCGGCAGCCATGGACTGTTTTGGACATGCTCTGCCCTCAAACAGTCCAGGAACATGTACGGCAGTCCCAAGACAAGAGGATTGAACACGACGAGATTCCCCGGTTTACAGCCCAGCAAAAGGTATGGGCCCGATCTTATGACGCTTCCAAACACTCGTTGGCTTCCTGCTATCGTCGCAGAGACTTTGGGACCCAAAATGTATAGGGTCTGCCCGGAAGATGGTTCCAATTGCGTCCTCGTTTTCAGCTGTCCGTATCCCTGACATCGGCTGCACCTCCAGTGTTTCAAGGATCTGCTCCTACTGAATCAGGATGCATTGAGACTGATGCTTGGAGGGACTCTGAACTTTTGAACTCAGCTCCAACAGAGCCCTCCAGCCCTGGTCCAGAGGTCTGTTCACCCTCTGAGCTAGGGGATCCCCTCTTGGCCCTGCTGGTGTCCATTCCGGCCAGCCCTGCTTCCTCCGGCCCCGAGTCGCTGGGTGCTCATCCTCAACTATGCTGTCGCCCTCCTGACCAGTTTCAGCTGCAAGACCGGTTACGAGACTATCAACGGGCCCGCCGAAAGTGATCCGCTGTCATTTTCTCTCCGTAGCGTTCCTGGAAGTTGTTCTCACATCCGGATGCAGAAGAAGCCATGTTAATCTTCTGAGTGGAGGACTGTATGGGACAATTATTAGTTACTGTTTTATGCCTGTTCACGTTTTGTTGTGTTTTTTTTTTGTTTTTTTTTAGGGATGGATGGAAGGTGTTATACCTGAAGGGTTTCACATGTACTGTTACTTTAAGGCTGGCTCCACCCAGGAGTGATGACAAGGGTCAAGGGGCAGAGTGGCCATCTTAGAGACATGTAAGAGATGCATTGATATACAGAGCTGTCCTGTAATGCATGTTGGAGTGTACAGTGAGTCCTGAATAAACATCCGTTGTTCCAGCTCAGAGTCCTGTGTCTCTCACAACACGGAGAATATAACAGTTCCAAGCATCCCTGGTCTGGGAAACAGAAGTCTGGTTCCGCCAGGCCTGTGGATAAGGCCTCCTCGGCCTGAAGGTGTGCCCTCACCCATGACTGGGGTGGGGGGACACCTTTGTTTGTTCTCGGACTCATGGCTGGCCCGGATCCCAGACAAATGGGTCCGGGAGGTTGTGCGGTCCGGATACAAGATCGAGTTTCGATCCGTTCCTCCGGTCAGGTTTTTCCCTTCCAATGTCTGCCTATCCCCCAATTGCTAGCGAGCGCTCTATGGGGCAGTGCAGGTCTTGCTACAAC
The DNA here is from genome assembly GCF_965119305.1 of Pelophylax lessonae. NCBI lineage: Eukaryota > Metazoa > Chordata > Amphibia > Anura > Ranidae > Pelophylax > Pelophylax lessonae. Next base: position 202,553,413 of record NC_138772.1, read on the forward strand.
AAGGAGTGATAGTGTCTGTTCCACATGTGGAACGCTTTCACAGGTTTTTTCCAACCTGTTCACGGTTCCCAAGAAGGAGGGCAAGGTGTGTCCAATCCTGGACCTAAAGGCACTGAATGTGTTTATGCATGCTCAAAAGTTCAAGATGGAAACTATTCGTACGGTGGTGGCCTCCCTACATCAGGGAGACTTCCATGGATATCAAGGATGCCTACCTTCACATTCCAATCTGTGCCGCTCACCAACGTTTCCTCTGTTTTGCTGTGGGAGAGGATCACTATCAGTTTGTGGCATTACCCTTTGGTCTCGACTCCGCTCCTCGGGTCTTCACAAAGGTATTGGCCCCAGTCCTGGCGCTGTTACGGCTGCAGGGAATTTTGGTCCTGGGTTACCTGGACGATCTGATTCTCCGTTCGAAGTCCCCAGTGATACTGACAGAATATTTGGGGGTCACCAAGAGAACTCTGGAGGAGTTTGGTTGGATTGTGAATCTTCAGAAGTAGTCCCTGACCCCTTCCATGAGACTGGTCTATCTGGGCCTGACTTTGGACTCGTCCTCAGCCAGTGTGTTTCTTCCTCCGTAAAAACTCCAGAAGCTCCAGTCAGCGGTTCATTTGTAGATGTCCAACAACCGGCCGTCCCTTTGGACATGTATGAGAGTGCTGGGACTGATGGTGTCCTCCTTCGAGACGGTCCCATTTGCTCAGTTTCACACGAGGGTTCTTCAAAAGGAAAATTCTTCTCAAGTGGAACAAACACCCTAATTCTCTGGATTCTCGGATTTATTTGAGCCATAGGACCAGGGGGTCCCTGGTCTGGTGGCTTCAGTCCCCAATGCTTCAGTCGGGGAAGTCCTTTCTCCCCATATACTGGACATTTGTCACCATGTGATATGAGTCTGTCCGGGTGAGGTCCTCAATCAGGACTCGACACAGGGAGTCTGGTCCCTGGAGGAATCTCAATTACAGATCAATGTCCTGGCGCTGGGGCCAGTACCGGCTGCTGTATTCCTTTCCTCCTCTCAAGTTGCTTCTAAGACTTCTTCGCAGAGTAGAAGCGGAAGGGATTTTGGTCATTCTTGTGGCTCCGGAACTGGCCTCGTCACGCTTGGTGCGCCGAACTGGTCAGGCTTGTTGAAGACACCCGTGGAGACTTCCTCTCATGGAGGATCTACTGTCTCAGGGGCCAATCTTCCATCCTAGATAGTGTTTGGGGCAGTTTATACCAGGTGTGCCAACATGTCCAGCAGATTAATTCATATGGCTTGTGCAGCCTTATAATGAGTCGTTTGTCCAGGTGGACCAAAATTAAAAGAATCCAGGCTGGGGAAAAATACAAATCCCAATAAACAACAGCTAGTGTTTTGGAGCAGGGCTTTGAGCAGACCACAAACTACTTTGAACAGATTAAAAGTGAAACTGGAGTTATGGCCGGAGTGTGCATTCTGTGAGGAGATTCCATTTCTCAGGAAGTGGCTGTATGGAACCTATTGTGGGAGTCCTTCTGCCATCTGGATATCTTTCATTCAGGCGCTTATTGATTGATATAAGGTGAGCGCGGTGCATATCACACCGGTGGAGGGTTCCTTTTGATTTCCATTCCCACGTGCACCTCTTGGGATTTTTTGGACTTTACCATATTATCCTTACTACTATTATAATTGCGCAGCACTTTTGGTTTATGGAATCTTCCATCCTGCTTTACAGTCGCTGGCTTTGACAGCTTGGCTGTTGAATGCCAGGTGCTGAAGGACAGGGGTTTGTCTGCTTCAGTGATTCCCACTCTGCTAAAAGCGAGAAAGGTGACTTCCAGGAAGATTTATCATCGTACGTGGAAGTCGTACATTGCGTGGTGCGAGTCCCTTGGGACCCACCCTCGCTCCTATTCGGTGGCTCAGATCTTGGCTTTCCTTCAACAGGGAGTTGATCAAAAGTTGGCCTTGAGTACTATCAAGGGTCAGGTCTTGGCTATTTTCTTCCAGAGACCATTGGCCGCCCTTTCCCTGGTGCGTAGCTTTATCCAGGGGGTGCGACCTTCGCTACCGCCGTGGGACCTTAATTTGGTGCTGTCGGTTCTCCAGGGGCCTCCCTTTGAGAATATTCGGGAGGTTCCCCTGCTTGCCTTTTCTCAGAAGGTGGCTTTCTTGGTGGCTATCACTTCTGCGTGCAGGGTGTCTGAACTGGCGGTGCTGTCCTGTCGTTCTACCTATCTGGTGGTTCACAAGGACAAGGTGGTACTTCGGCCAGATCCACCTGTCCTGTCGAAGGTGGTTTCCATGTTTCATTTGATTGAGGACATCGTGTTACCTTCCTTGTACTCTAAGCCTAAACATCCTAAGGAATTTGCTCTGCATACCCTGGATGTTGTTCAGGCGGTCAGGGTGTATTTGGCATCTACTGAGTCTTTTCGCAAGTCTGACTCGCTCTTTGTGCTCACGGCCTAAAGAAAGGGATGCCTGCGTCTGCTGTGACTATTTCCAGATGGATCAGACAAGACAGTGGTGCAGGCTTATTCCATTAAGGGTCAGGTTCCACCTTTCCCTGTGTAGGGGCATTCTACTTGGCCGCTTAGTGCTTCCTGGGCTTTTCGCCATCAGGCATCTGTGCTTCTGGTGTGCAAGGCGGCAACCTGATCATCTGTTCACACGTTTACCAAATTTTATAAGGTGGATGTGATGGCATCTGCGGATGCCTCCTTTGGCCGCAAGGTTTTGCAGGTTGCGGTTTAGAGGGCCCTTTGGCCTTCCTTGAGGCTGTTTTTCTGTTTGTTTTCAGGTGGACCTCATCTGGTTGTTCTGATGAGTCCTGGTTTGCCATGTTGGCCTTAGAAACTGTTTTTTTTCCTTGTTCTGCTGTTCCCACTCCTCATTTGGGTACTGCTTTGGGACATCCCTACTGATAAGCATCAGAGGACTGCATCCATCAATGAACGATAGAGAAAACTGGATTTTGACTTACCATAAAATTATTTTCTCTTAGGTTCATTGACGGATGCAGTACCTGCCCCTCTATTTTTTGAGTGTGTTGGTGTGCTTTTCCCTGACACCGCTTTGATACAAAACTGACATCCTATGCAGGAAGAGAGAGGGTATACCCCAGGGACTGCCCATAGGCGTTAGCTAGAAATTCTTTCTGCCTAGTGTCCTGCTCCTGTAGGGGGCGGTATTACCCTACTGATATTCATCAGAGGACTGCGCTTGTTAATGAACTTAAGAGAAAAGGATTTTACTGTAAGTCAAAAATCCAGTTTTTTTAACTGCTGGTACTGGTGTCTAATTTTTGGACTTTAAAAAGAAAACATTAATAAATGTTAAACATTTATAAATTAATACATTCAAGAACATTTTTTTTTAATTGCTCCTACTTCAATTATTTATTTATTTCTGCCGGTATTTGATGATATGTTTCCAGTTGGCTTCCACTCTTCTGTCCATATTTTATGTAGAGCGAGGGATGTATGTTCACAAATCATTTTGCCATTGTTGAGCCCTCATTATAAACCAATTATTTTTTATTTTACTTCTTTAGAACTAATCGAGTTGCTTTCTTGTTACTTGCTAAATCATATATAATAAAAGTGCTAATCAACCCTCTTCTTTGTAGCTGACTTAAGCCAATTGGCAGTCAGCATAATATAATTCACCTTTAAAACCTGGTTGACACCAGTGAGGCTTTGAAGTCACGCTACTTCAGAAAAATTACTTATGTTTTGAAAATAACAGAAACTTCAAAATTTTCATTCTTTTTTCAATTGTTTTGCAAGAAATAAAAAACCCAGTGGTGATTAATTACCACTAAAAGTTTTATTGGTCTCAAAAGAACGATAAAAATTTAGTTTGGGTACAGCAATGCATGAGCGTGCAATTGTAATTCAAAATGCGACAGCGCTGAAAAATGGCCTGGGCAGGAAGGGGCTTAAAGTGCCCGGTAACCAAGTGGTTATGTTTGCAGCTCCAGTTTTTGGGATTTTGCAGTTTTGAAGATTCCTGAAACCAATCATAAATATAAACTTCACAGTTACAGCTTTTTTTTTTTCTCCAGGAGCTTGCCCATTGCCTGGACATAGATCTTTTGGTTCAGTCAATGTTAACACAATCCAAAGTGCAATAGATACTCTTTGGCACACAAACTCCCTACCTCCAGCTGAACAAACATCTGATGAGGATACCTGAAGAGGGTGTGGGGGGGGTTGGTACCTTTTTTTTTTTGCCCATTGGGCTTTTTTTTAATGTTTCCTGAGCAGTGTTCACTATGATTTATTTACTAGTTTGCACAAGGTTTCACTATTACTGCCCCCAACTTTTGCAGTTCCTGGTTTTAAATGTTATTGCCTTGTTACACCTGTGTGCCTCATAACATATATTTTCCTGAAATGGGACCCGAGTGCAGGTTTCATGCAGCTTCTACAGGAAAAAAAGCAACCTTTACCTGTTAGATTTTGTTGCAATGCACCTTAACTTTGTAGAATTCTAATGGTGTTTTTAACCAGCGGAACTTCATAATTCAACCTTTAGCATTCCATAGGGGGCAATGCACCATAAGGGTCAGTCTCTACACCCAGTTAAGGTACTATTAAGTGTACCCCCACACAAGGGCAGTGTTTGCCCGCAAGAGGATGCACAGGTGTTCTGTTCAGACAGTTCCATTCCTGTCAATTGGACACATCCACAGCTCCCAACTTGACAGCTAAGTGGGTGCAGGTCCAGGAATGCAGACAAGTTGGGTATCTGCCCAGCTGTCAAATTGGGAGCTGTGTGTGTGCTCCACTGTTGCATTCCAATTAACATGAATGGGACTGCTTGCATAGCAATACACAAACGACCTGTGCTGGCAAACACAGCCCTTACATAAGCATACCCATGTGAATAAGACTTTACCGACAAGCACATGAATCTGAACTGAGGAAGGAGTTTTCACACTGGATGCACCTTCCCTACACCTATCACCCAGTCAGGCTCATGTTTGAAGAGCTTTGAACTGGAGTGTGCAGAGCCTGATGGGAAACTGGAACTAGTTCCCAGTCAGGTCTACTTTACTCTTGACAGTGCACAACAGTGAACAGAGCCATATCCACTATTTAGTTTAACCACTTACCCACTGTGCACTTATACCCTAACCAGGCCAATTTTCAGCTTTCAGTGCTCTCACATTTTGAATTAAATGCAACACTGTACCCACATGAAATTGTTATTGTTTTTTTCACACAAATAGAACTTTCATTTGGTGGCATTTAATCACCACTGGGTTTATTTTTTGCTAAATAAAAAAAAAAAAGAAAAGTGAAAATTTTGAAAAAAAAAAAAGTGTTTTCTTTGTATTGGTTATAAAATTTTGCAAATAATCTTTCTTTATATATTTAGGCCACAATAGATTCTGCTACATCAAATTATATATATATATATAAACACAAATCAGTGTATAATATTCAGTCTGTAGAAAAGAGAGAGAGAGTACACCCCACTACCCCAAAGTACTCCCCAATTCACCCCTTATTGGAAATCAGACAGTCCACGGTAAAAAAAAAAAAAAAGTATTTTTTTCAGTCAAGTACCATAACTGGTGTGGGGACGCTGAATGGAAGCCGTATGTAAAACAAGAAAAAAACATTTTTAATATAATTCTTTTTTTTTTTTTTTATACATTTAGTGACTAGAGCAATACAGTGTTATAGTAACTCTGGGGTGGTGATCAGGATTTTTTTTTTTTTTTTATATGCTCTATGATTGATTAGAACAGTGTCAATCACTGTTATAAGCAACCATTTTTTTTTTTTATAAATTACATTGTTTCATCCAGTGTGTACTATTGTGAAGCTGTAATTTCAAAAGAAGCTGTTTAGCTGCAATTTTTACACACTGTTCGGAGACAAATTTTCAGAGCCACAGTCTTCTAATAAATAGCTGGTTGTTAGGGATGCAGTGGCTGGCTTCCTGGCCCTCTCCTTAACTGCTGACAGCTGACTGTAAACCAAAAAAAAAATGGTGCTGGGTGTCAAAAAGAAAAAAAAAAAAAAACAAACAAACAGAGACTATTTCTGACAATTATTTATTAAAAACAATGTCCCCCGTTGTAGATCAATCAACTATCTAAGTTAACTCCATCATATGAGAGTCATCCTTATTTACCACTGAATGATTTTGAACCATACCCGCAACTTTTAAAACATACACTAACTAGTATTATCATCACGATTTTCAACACAAAGACATTTAATGTCAGAGGAGTAAAGCCCTGTACACACGGGCCAAACATCAAAACAACGACTGGTTCAAAAAAACACCACTCCGTTATTCAGCCCATGTGTATATGTCAGTCTGGCCTGCTTCTGTCAGGACATGCATGCTGGAAAAACTGGATTTTTGACTTACTGTAAAATCCTTTTGAAGTTCTGAAGTTCATTGACAGACACAGCTCCATATTTTCTTTGACCATCAGGTTATACTGCCCCCTACAGGAGTAGGACACTACGCAGGAAAAAGTTTTACCATGCCTATGGGGCAGGCCACTCACTGCTATAGCCCTCACTTGCAAGCAGTGTTTAACCACTTAAGCCCTGGAGGATTTTCCTGCTCAAAGACCAGGGCCTATTTTGCGATTAAGCACTGCGTGAATTTACGGGACAATTGCGTGGCCGTGCGACACTGTACCCAAATAAAATGGACGTCCTTTTTTCCCACAAACAGAGCTTTCTTTTGGTGGTATTTGATCACCTGTGTGCGATTTTTACTTTTTGCACTATAAACAAAAAAAAAAAAGAGTTCCAGTTTTGAAAAAAACTATATTTTTCTTTATATAAAATCCCCCCCCCCCCCCACAAATTGTAAAAATCAAATTTTTTAACATTTTAGGCCAATTTGTTTTCTGCTACATATGTTTGGTAAAAAAAAAAAAAAAATGCAATAAGCGTATTTTGATTGGTTTGCACAAAAGTTATCGTGTCTACTAACTACGGGAAAGATTGGTCATTTTTGTTTTTTTTTACTAGTAATGGCGGCAATCTGCGATTTTTTTTGCGGGACTGCGACATTGCAGCAGACAGATCGGACCCTAGACTGACATTTTTGGGGGTACCAGTGACATTACTACAGTAATCAGTGCTATAGATATGCACCGTTACTGTAAAAATGACACTTGCAGGGAAGGGGTTAACTTTATTGGTGATCAGTGGGTTAAATGTATCCCTAGGGGTGTGTTTCTAACTGTGGGGGGGCATGGCTTCTGATGTAACCACCGAGACATACAATCCTACATAGCAGGAGCGTATGATCTCTGCTGTTACACCAGGAAGGATGACAGGCAGCTTTGTTTACATTAGCCGCCTGCCTTTCTCCCTCTCCAGCGGGAGATTGCGAGTGACCGGTGGACATCAGAGCCGCTGGTCACTCGCGCAGGGAACGCGCCTCCGGCGGCTCGTGGGCGAGCGACGTAGCCCTACGTCGCTTTGCCTGTACGGGGCTGACTGCCGCAGTAAATAGTCCTGCGGTGGTCGGCAAGCGGTTAATTATGAGTGAGATGGTTTTTTTTCTTCTAAAACACTGCTTAGAACAAAACTGAGGGCTATAGCAATAATTGGGTGTATGCCTGCATTTGATAAGTGTTATAAGCATAAGTGTCAAATGCCATTATTGACAATTACCTAAAGTTTATGCAAAGAGTCAATATTTGCAGTGTTGACCCTTTTTTTCAAAACCTCTGCGATTTGCCCTGGCATGCTGTAAATCAACTTCTGGGCCACATCCTGACTGATGGCAGCCTATTCTTGTATAATCAATGCTTGGCGTTTCTCAGAAGTTCAAGGGGATTATGGTTGGGGGGGGGGGGGTTTCCCTAGCCCTGGACCCAAATTTTTAGAGTTTTATTCCCCAAGCCGCTTATGGGTAGGTGCTCCATCATACTGGAAAAGGAATTGTTCTTCAAACTGTTCTTGGATGGTTAGAAGTTATCGGAGGATTTTTTTTTTTTGTATCACTCTCTGTTCATAGCTGTGTTAGAAAAAAAAAATCTGTGAGTGAGCCGACACCCTTGGCTGAGAAGCAACCCCAGACATGAATTGTCGCAGGCTGCTTCACTGTTGGCATGACACAAGACTGATGTTAGCACTCACCTTTTCTTCTCCAGTCATGGTTTTTTCCTGATGTACCAAACAATTGGAAAGGGAATTCAGCAGAGAAAATTACTTTACCCCAGCCCTCAGCAGTCCAAAGCCTGTACATTTTGCAGAATAGCAGTCGGTCCCTGATGTTTTTCCTGGAGAAAAGTGGCTTTTTTGCTGCCCTTCTTGACACCAGGGCATCTTCCAAAGTCTTAGCCTCACTGTGCATGCAGGTGCAGTCATACCTGCCTGCTGCCATTCCTGAGCAAGCTCTGAACTGGTGGTACCCTGATACCACAGATGAGTCAACTGTAGGACATGGTCCTGGCACTTGAGGGACTTTCTTGGGCGCCTTGAAGCCTTCTTCACAAATGCAGTGAAAAATTGGATTTTTGACTTACTGTAAAATCAATTTCTCTTATGTTCATTGACGACACAGCTCCTGCCATTCTTGACCATTGGGTTATACTGTCCCCTAATGGAGTAGTTAGGACACAAGGCAAAAAAACTTCTGGCTACAACCATGGGCAGTCCCGGGGGGGGGGGGGGGGTATACTCCCTCTTCCTACTATAGTCACTCAGTTTTGTTACAAGCAGTGTCAGGAGAATTTTAGCTCTACAGAGGGATGGGTGCTGTGTCCATCAATGATGATCAGAGAAATGGATTTTACAGTAAGTCAAAAAGCCATTTTCTCTTTTGTTCATTGACAGATACAGCTCCTGTCATTCTTAACCATTAGGGCATCCCAAAGCGGTGTTAAACATGAAGGGTGGGAAAAAGCAACAAATTCCCACTGGCTAAACAGTAGCAAACCAGGCAACAGAGGCTCAACCAAAACAACTGGAGCCCACTTGAACACAATAATACACCCTCAAAGAGGCTCAGGTCATCTTAAACAGCACCTTGCAGGCAAAGGAAGCATCCACAGATGCCAACACATCTACTTCTAAAACTTAGTAAAATTGTGTACCAACAACTAGGTGGCCACCTTGCAAACCTGCGTCACTAACGCCTGATGACGGAAAGCCCAGGAGGCACAAAGCACCCTAGTAGAGTGTACCTTGACAGGAAAGGAGGAACCTGACCCCTGATGGAATAGGCCTGAACCACCATTTGTATGATCCATCTGGAAATGGTTGCAGAGGAAGCGGACAACCCTTTGCAAGGAGCACAGAGTCTGGCTTCCTGAAAGACTTTGTAGCTGCCAGGTACACCCTAATTGCCCGGACCACATCCAAGGCATGCAAGGTAATTTCCTTCGGATGTTTAGGCCTGGGACACAGGGAAGGCAACACAATATCTTCTTTCAAATGAAAGTCAGAGACCACTTTAGGAAGGAATGACAGACAGGGGCAAAGCACCACCTTATCCTTGTGAATCACCAGATAAGGTGAATGACAGGATAAAGCCGCCAGTTCCGACAGGCTACGCGCAGAGGTGACAGCCACCAAAAAGACCACCTTTTGAGACAGTGTAAATGGGGGAATTTCCCGAATATATTCAAAGGGAGGCTTCGGTAGAGCTGAAAGCACCAAATTAAGATCCCAAGGCGGCAATGGAGCCCGCATTGGAGGAATTAAATGTCGAGTCACCGAGAAGGAGCGAGGATGAACCTCAAGAGACTCACCACACAATGTAGGTCTTCCACATACAATGGTAAATTTTCCTAAAAGTAGATTTCCTAGCTTTTAAACATAGGAATCACAGACTCAGACAAATCTCTATCCTTTAGCACCTAGCATTCAACAGCCAGGCCGTCAAAGCCAGCGACTGTAAAGCAGGATGGAAGACAGCAGTTCCTCGCTGAGAGGACGCTTCCAAGGAACATCGACAATCGGCGTACCATGGCCAGTCTGGAGCCACTAAGATGACCTGGAATCCCTTCTGCCTTAATCCTGCGTAGGAGTCTGGGCAGACGTTTAAGAGGAGAGAAGGCGTAGAGCAGACGATATTAATTGATAGGGCCTCCAGCACGTCTGGTGTCCACCAGTGGATCCCTTGACCGAGCCAAAATCCTCAGAACCTTTCTGTTGAGCCGAGGTGCCTCACCAGAGACACAACTGATGAAACACCTCTGGATGAAGGGACCACTCCCTTTGGTAAAACGCCTACCAACTGAGGTAATCCGCCTGCCAATTTTCCACCCCAGGACTGTGTACGGCGGAGAGGGCTGGAATGAACCCCTTGGAGATTGACATAAGCCATGGCCGTGGAATTGTCCGATTGAATGCGCACTGGGCATCCCTGAAGACAATCTGTCCAATGATCCAGACACAGTCTAATCGCTTGGAGTTTCAAGACCTTGATCGTTAGTCTGGACTCTTCCAGTGTTCAGATCTCTTCAGCAGAAAGCTTGCCTTGCCGAGGACACCTCCCCCCCTGGGCAGGCTGGCTTCCACGGTGACCGCTCTCCAAAACAAGGGGAGGAAGGATTTTGCCATCCGAAGTGCCAGAGAGCAAAGCCACCATATCAGGGACTCCTTTGTTCCCCGACTCAGCCGGATCTGATTGTCCAGACTGTGGAGTCTCGTCCCATATGGTCAGAATCTCACGTTGCAGGGACCTCGTATGGAACTGTGCAAACGGAATCGCCTCGAAGGTAGATACCATCAGGCCCAGCACGCGCATGCAAGTCCAGAGGGATGACCATTTGTTGGACAGCAGGAGGCGAATTTGTCCAGAGGAAGGAGCACTCTGGCTACAACCGAGTCAGGCCCAAATAGTCCTGCTTCGTGGATGGAACCAGGGCAGAGTTCTGAAAATTCCAAATCCAGCCAAACTCCCGCAGAGTCCGTATTGAGATCTCCAGGTTCTCCACCAGAGCAGAGGGAGATTCCACTCGTAGGAGATCGTCCAAGTAACCCAGTACTGCAATCCACCATTGGCATAGCAAAGCTAGCACTGGAGCCAACACCTTTGTGAAGGCCTGAGGAGCAGAGGCAAAACCAAAGGGTAACGCCACAATTTGATAATGCTCCTCTCCCACAGCAAAGCAAAGAAAATGCTGGTGATGGGCACATGTTGGAATGTGAAGATCGGCATCCTTGATATCTATAGAGGCAAGGGAATCCCCCTGACGCAGGGATGCCACCATTGTTTGAATGGACTCCATTCTGAACTTCTGTACCCACACAAAGCAGTTTAGCGCCTTGAGGTCAAGGATTGGACATGCTTTGCTTTCCTTCCTGGGGGACGGTAAACAGGTTTGAGTAAAAACCCTGAAAACATTCCGAAGTCGGAACTGGGATAATCACCCCTTGAAGGAACAGGTCCTGTACCGCCCCCAAACAGACCCTGTAACTGGTCTGGGGACAGGCACAAGTTGGAAGGAAAAAACCTTGCTGGGGACAAGCACGAAACTCAATCTCATACCCGGACCGAAAGACTTGGTGAAACCAGCAAAGACGTATACGGGTGAGGGCGCACCTTCATCCTTGTCTGCGGGTCCAGAGAAGCCCGCTCTCGGCTTGCCAGACCAGGTTTGTTTGGATCTGCCAGAGGAGGCCCTGAAAGGCTTCAAGCCCTTGTCAATCGACCCTGAGGGACAAAAAAAAAAAAAAAAAAAACTCTTGTGAGCCAAGAAGGAAAGTCCACCTTGCCCTTAGTAGCCTGCGGAAGAAAGGTATTCTCTCCCCCCCCCCCATGTGGGACCTTTAATGAGGTCATCCAGGGTAGCTCCAAACAGGCAATCTCCTTGAAAGGGAAGGTCAGTCAAAGCCTTTTTAGAAGTCTGGTCCGCAGACGAGCATTTGAGCCAAAAGACACAGCGAAACAGAGGCGCCCACTCAGATCCACATCACAGATAAACTGCTGGTCCGCCAGCTCAGCAACCATAGCTTTAGCGTTTTTTTTCTCCAGGTTATGGCATAGAAGCTTAGGTCAGAGTTTGCCACACTAGGGCGAAGGTAAATACTGGCCTCATTGCCGAGCCAGCTAAGGTGTACATAGTGCGGGCCACAGCCTCTGCCTTCTGGTCGGCCAGGTCCTTAAAAGGCCGGGGACTCTTCAAAACTGAATCATTGTTGCCTTGTTTAATCTGGAAACCGGAGACTCCACCACTGGTGGCACAGTCCACTTCTTAAGAAGGGACTCCTCATAGGGGTAACGCCTAGTAAACCGCTTAGGAACCCCACGGGGACTCTTTGGTCATCCCCACTCTTTAGTGACAATTCTGTCAAAATAGGCAGGAAACCCCTTTGCCACTCTGGATGGCTTGAGAGTGCCAAAGGGTACCTGCGCCACCATCGCAGCTTCAGCTGCATTCTCCATCTTCAGAGTCTGAGGCACAGATACAATCAGTGTAGCCATCAGCGCACGATCGCAGATGTGGAGGGATCATCCTCACTATCAGGATTCCAGGCGTATAGTCACAGACCAAGAAGGGCGATCTGCGGCTGCCAAATCAGATTCAGGATCTGATGAGACAGATTAGGCAGGAGAAGGCGAGGGGGCGCTTTTTTTCTAGCCCGTCACCCAAAAGCCACCTCCACGTAGCAGTCCTGGAGTCCCTGGTGTCCTATCAGTGTCAGTGGATAAGGAGGGGCTCCCACCACCGAAATTGCTGCCCCTAGGGCTCAGCGGTCATTGTCGCCGCTACTTGCAATGGCAAACCACAAGTAAATGGCCGCCAGACTACACAAACATGGCCACCGTGTATAGGAATACACATGCTACAACAAAAATGGCAGCACCACAAGGCATATAGGGGAGGGGGGCCTTGCAGGAGCCGCCACCAGGTACAACCCCCCCTCCCCCACACAATCAGTTGTCTGGCTGCTGGCAGCGCTCCCCCGTCCCCCATCTCAGGAAAGTGGCCAGGCCACCCAAAAAATAAAAAAATACATCCCCAGTGTATGTGGAGGCAGGATGAGGGACTTGGCAAGGGAGGGTGCTTGCGGAAATTAGGGGAACCAGGGGGTCCTGCCATCCCAAGGAGGGGCCCACATCCACCCCAAAACCCTCCAGGGGTAGAGGGGGGGGACAGCTACCCACTATACCAGGAACCAAGTGGGCACCGCTCCCAGACAGATCCTCCTCTCCATCGAAATGGGGGGGGGGGCTGTCCGCCAGGAGGAACGCTGCAACTCAGGCCAAGGCCAGGTCGTATGCGACCTTGCGAGATGTTTAACTTGCAGGGCCAGCCCCCGTCCAGTGGGGCTATGTCGCGGCCAACCTAGTGCTGAGCTGAGGCCTGCGCTCACTTGCTGGCCAGACTGGGGTGACCACTGGGCTAGATTATCCAGCCCATTGCCCAGTCTGGCAGTTGATCATAAAATCCAGGAGGAAAAAATTTTGCCAGGACCAAAGATCCCAGCATGGAACTAGGTCCTTACTCCTGACTAGGCAGAACACAAACTAAGTGACTATAGCAGGAAGAGGGAGTATACCCCCTGGGAATGCCCAAGGGTGTAGCCAGAATTTTTTTTCTGCCTAGTGTCAAACTCCTATAGGGGGCAGCATAACCCAATGGTCAAGAATGACAGGAGCTGTGTCCATCAATGAATGAAAGACATTGGGATTAAGTTAATTTTCATGGTAAAGAGGGACATTGCAATTCAGCTGATCACTCTTCGTAACATTCTGGAGTACATGCAAATTATCATTAAAAACTGAGGCAGCAGACTTTCTGTAGATTAATATTGGTCATTCCCAAAACTTGTTATTGTTGTAGCAATCCCAGAAGGCAGCAGGGCCCAGTTTAGGCTTACCCATGTAAATGGTTTACATCTTATCTGCATCTGGGAACCCCAATACTCACATTTCTGGTACCACAAACAGACGTATTCCAAAACTTTCTGGGGTTTCTTCGGTCCGATGATGATAATCCAAAACAGCTTCACTCTAAGTTCATCTCTGGTGAATTTTAAATACCAGATGGTAAAATAAAAGCCTCTTAGTTGCACGCCTGCATTATCACAAATCTCTCTTGGGGCATGCAGTGCAAACTGAGCATAGTTTGTACTTCTAGAAGACACCAGCACAATTTCTTCCATGGCCATAACTGTGCCGCAGCACTGGTATCCAGTCTTTTATTCTGTTATTTAGCCAAGTGCCATGCCTTTGTGATGCAAAGAGCCAGGATGGGTGCACCACATATGTGGCGACTAGGGTTCGTGCCTGGGGTCTGGTGTGTCACTGTTCACCAGTTCAGGTACAAATCAGATCCAAAATGTTGCCTGAATTCGCACCTGAAACAGACCCAGAGACACACGGGAACCTTTTTAAATGTGGACAGCGGCAGCCCTGAACTGGCTCCATTGAGAGCCGGTCACATTTACCTGTCATGCAAATTGGATACGGAGAAATCTGCATCAATTTTCATGTGTGTGAACCCAGCCTAAAGAAGGGGTTGTGAATTAATAGATTTAGCATATTATTGCCATACCTCACCACATTGAAAGGGCCGAGTAATTCTAAAGCATATACAGAGCTCTTTATAGAAAAACAAACATTAAGAAAATTTGATAAAAAGGTGGGTGATTTAACACTCCAATAATTTTTTTTTCTTCTTTAGGATTACCCTAATTAGAACAAAAAAGAGAAAGAAAAACATAAAAAAAGCAAGAGACAAATATACATAACATACAGTATATATTTTATTTAGAGCGCAATATGGAAAACTGGAGTTAGACTTACCGATAACTATTTCTGGTAATTTTCCAGGACAGCCCACTAAATGTAGTGTGCCTCCCACCGTGATAAAACACGTTACCACCAAAAGTTAAAGGGGGTTCTCCAGGCTCTAACCTCAAGATCACTTGAGAGCCAATAAATGACAAAACTAAAAGTTAATGCAATACACCTAGCACAAAACGGCTGTCCTGAAAGACTACTGAAAATCGAGTAACAAAGTCTAATGCCCCATACACACGTGCAGATTATCTGCAGACTTTTGTCTGCAGACTTACCAAAACCATATAATATGAGGTCAAACCTAAACACTTTCAATTTGTATGCAATCCGGCAGGCCCTTGCACTACATAGAAAAGGTAAGTCTGCAGACAAAAGTCTGCAGATAATCTGCACGTGTGTATGGGGCATAAGTCTAAGTAACAAAGTTCAAGACAGCCCATGAGAAAATAGGCAAGAACTTACCAGCCCAGGGGGGAGGCTTACTTACCAGCACCTGGAGGGCCTTCCTCCTAAATGCTCAATCCCAACTAGATAATTCCAAATGGTAATGCTTCACAAAGTGGAAAAACTAGACCATGTAGCTACCCTACATATCTGCTCAGGAGTGGCACCAGTTCTCTCCACTGAGGCTGCCAAGGGCCTAGTGAAATGAGAATTAACAAGAGGTGGAGAGGTTTGCATAACCTGATAGACCTTGGTCTTGTGTAATCCACCTAGCATCTGATTTTATTCTTAAAGGTTTGGTAGCTTCCAAGTAGGTTAACAGACAGACATTTTCTAAGATCCAATAAGCCAAAGCTTTTTTTTTTTTTTGCTTCCGGATAGATTATTGCTAAAAAAGGTAGGCAGTACAATCGCTTGCATTCTATGAAAGGAAATTAAATCGTTTGAAAATGGATCTGGGATTTTTTTATCTAAATAATAAAGTCATCAAAAATGGAAAGAAAAGGTACTCTAGTAGAAAGTGCCTCGCTAATTCTTTGAGCTGAAGTAACGGCAATTAGAAAAACTGTTTTTAATGTGAGAATCTTGATAAGTCTCTTTCAAAAGCTCAAAGGGAGGGAGAATAATGTCCTGAAGCATCAAGGGCAGATCTCATGTGGGGCAAGTCTCTGGTAGCTCTAGCCTAAATTCTAGAGATGGCCTTTATTATAGAAACTGATTATAGAAACTGTAGGATCTTCTAAAAAGATATCTAGAGAAAAACCACTGAGAGCTGCTGCCCGAACTTTGTGTGCCTATAGCCAACCCCTGATCTGCCCCATCTTGAAAAATTCCAAAAATTGACTGAATGTTAGAAAATTTGGAAAATAATTAATGGTTGAAAAATCTGCTATTAGTTGGCTTTCTTTTTCCCCCAGGAAATGGAAGGCTACATAGTTGCATCTTGGAGGCCAAATCTTCAGACAAAGTCTTCAGCCAGAGGGCCTGTCTGGCTGAATTGATCAAAACAGAGGATCTGGCTGACATCTTGACTGATGCCATTGGGGTATCTGCAATGAAACCAGCTGATCTCTAGGAGTACCTGCTACTAAGTGAGACTGCAACTGTGTAAGCCAAAATGCCAAGTTTCTTGCCACACAAGAAGTGGCTAAGGCAGGCTTGAGATTAGAAATGGTGGAAACCCACACTGTTTGAAGGGAAAATAACCCATCTCTTGTTCATAGCATCTCTGAGGAATTCCTTGTCCTCAAAATCTAAATCCGATTCCTTGGAAAGGGTGCATCCAGCCCGGACAACTTGTTCCAGAGAAGCGCTGGATCTTCATCAAAAGAAACTCAAAGGCTTCTTTTCAGGCTGAGTACATTCTTGTAGAGTGATGTCTGAAAGGTTCTTGTGTACAGGAAAAACCCTAATTCTTTTCCTGTGTAGACCTTACTACATTTGATCATGTCTAGGAAGCTGCACTTTCTCTTCTTTTTTTCCCCAAGTTCTCAGATAGCTTGTAGTAAATCGTCAACATCTTCTAGGGACAACTTGTATCAGTACACTATAAAGACTCATCTTCATTCATGCACTCAGCTTCAGTAGCTGAATCTACCTGTGAGGATAAAAAGGCTCCAGATACATCTTCCATAACCTTGCCATGCAAAACATGGCTGGCATTGCAGCTGATGAGAACTAATGGAGGCTGACAAGGGCCAACTTAAAGGGTCTACATTTCTAAGGAGGAGTCCTAAAGATGGAAGGAAGATGGAGGTCAACTCCTCTTTGACAGATACTAGCTTGCTGCAAGTCATTTCAAATTGCTCTCTTCAAGAGACTGCCAATACAAGAGCGGCTTAGGCCCAACACCAATAAGCACCAAATAACAGCATAAACAAGGAGAGTAAAACATACAGGGTAAGCTAGTAGCGAACACACATCAGGTTTATGCCTGTGAGGACACTGAACCCACTGAAGCCGGAGGTGTAGGAGCGGAGGAATCCAAGATGTTCTTGCAAAACTGCACAGCTACAGCTTCTGCTGGGTAACAACTGCCAATAAGCACCAGCCACCCTTTAAGCTTCCCTGCCTGCACCCATGGTCTCCAGCGCCCTGAGATGACATCACTACACCTGAAATTGATGCTCCTGCATTTTCTGGTCAACAAGCGTGGAGAACAGTGGCTCCATCCCTCCAACAAGGATAAACACTTTTCCTCCAATTTCCAAAACACTGCTACCACAGGCACTGCAGATCAACAGAACACGGATCAACCAAACTAGCCCTTACCGAGCACTGAAAGCCAAAGGTCTACAGCCGCCACTGTCCTGTACAGCAAGGGGGTTTCATGCACGAGCACCATACACAGGTACATTAAAAAAAAAAAAAAAAAAAAAAAAAAAAAAAAACACCACAGTCCAGAGACAAGGGCTCCCAACACTGGTTCCAGTAGGAACATATCTCCTCTGTTCGGTGGAAATACTGAAAACTGAGGCGAGGGTCTAGAAAACCTCCCATCTGCTTACATCTCTTAAGTCGTCTATCAGCATTCTAGTGAAAGTGATTTGGTAGCTGTGAAGCCGAAGATGGTGGGCATCAGCAGGGAGAGTGGAGGATGATCAGTGAACATCGATTTGCTGGTTGTTCCTGCATTGATAAACAAAAAAAAAAAAAAAAAAAAAAGACAGAAGCAACAAGCATTTTGTCACATCCAGTTTCCAAACTCTGATTCTGCTGCCTCTGTGATTGGTGCTTGATTAGTTTCTAATAGACCCCCAATGTCCATTTAACCACTTCCATACAGGGCAGTTACACCCCCTTCCTTCCAAGGCCAATTTTCAGCTTTTAGCGATGTTGCATTTTGAATGACAATCGCGCGGTCATGCAACACTGTACCCTAAACCAAACTTGTAATTTTTTTCCCACAAATAGAGCTTTCTTTTGGCGGTATTTGATCACCGCAAGCCTTTTTCTTTTTTGGTACACAAATAAAAAAATACCGAAAAGTTTTCAAGAAAAGTTTTTTGTTTATGTTATAAAATGTTGTTATAAAATGTTGTAAATAGATACGTTTTTTCCTGCACTGATGAGGCCGCACTGATGGGCTGGTACTGATATGCAGCACTGATGGGCACTGATAGGCGGCACTGATGGGCACCACTGATAGATGGCAATGGTGGGCACCACTGATAGGGAGAGCACCACTGGCAGGCTCCCTGAGCGCCATCCCTGGTGGCCATCCCTGGTGGCTCTAGTGGCACCCCCCAGGGTCTGCACTGGTAATCAATGTTCTCACTACCAGCACTGACCGTCATGTGATCAGGAGGGTCAATCACAGGGCCCTCCTGCTAAAACTTGCTGCTATGTGTCCAAGGGACACAGGCACATCGAGATCACGTGGCAGCGTGATCTCGCTCCTTCTGCAGGACATTCGGGAACGTCCGATCAGAAGGACGAGACTCCCACTTGGCCGTATATGTACAGTGGCTGGATGGGAGGTGGTTAAAGACGACAGGTGTTTTCCATTAGGTTATCACTTTTTTTTTTGTTTCACTTAACATTTTTTTTTTTTTTTTACTATTTCTGTTTTAACCCCGTTTGCTCCAGGAAAGGTTTACCCCCTTCACAACCAGGGGATTTTTTGCAATTTAGTACTGCGCTATAACTATTTTTTCACACAAAGCTTTCTTTTGGTGGTATTTGACTACCACTGTTTTTTTCTTTTTGTGATTAGGAAAAATTTTGAAAACAATTTTTTTTAACTTTCTGCTATAAAAACGTAACCAATAAAAGAAAAAAAGGTTTAAGGCTGAAACGTCTATGACGAAACGCGTACAGCGTAGTTGCGTCACTTCCCGATCCGGATCTGCCGTGGAGCGCATTGCGTTCCGGAATACTACACACTATACCGCCGGCTACTTGTTTAATCTCTCCCCCGAGAGGGATATACCTTAAAAGCTGATTTTTTCCACTTGAATGCGAGTACCTTTCTTTTATGTGCTAAAATAAACTTACCATACGGAATTACACTATATGTCCCCCCCTTGTTTATTTTATACACCACACCACCGGAGTATTACCCAGGAATAAGCTGGATACCGGAGAACAGCACGGTCCCTTACCTCTTACACAGACAAACAAGGAAGTAGAGGACCCCTAGGAACACACATCTCCATGCTGTGGTATACAGCTACAATATACCCTGCCTAATACCCCTGTGTGGGGTTGGGCACTCTGGTGAGTGCAATCTATTACACCAATCACTTTGAGCACCTTCCCTATTGCACAAAGATTTTTGCTATCACCATTAGAAGATCAAGCACTCCAATATATGAACTTTATTGATTGTTGGCTGCAGTCTTTCAATCAAGGAGTGTTTTTAAATGTGCACATATTTACGTGCACATTTTTTATTGCTTTTTTGATACATTGTATATCAAAAATATTTTCTTCATACACCAATCACTTTGCACTTTTTAGTTTATACACCGGATAGGTGAACACTGCACACCCATTTGTACCCACTATTCACTTTGCACTTTAGTGTGTAAATTTAAGCCCCCGTTCACACTAAGGCGACCTGGTCGCCTTCCATAGGGAAGCTGCGGACCCGTTCTAATAGGAGCGACACAAGTCGCTCCGACTTAGAAAAAGGGTCCGGAGCTTCTTTGGGGCGACCAGGAGGCGACCGCCATAGACTTCAATGTTATGAAGTCCGTGGCGGCCGCTCCGAGGTCGCAGCGCGCTGCTCGCACGTGACCTCGGAGGTCGCGGTGCGAAGTAGCGTCGCATGTATGTGAACGGGGAGTAAGAGGTGACCACCATACACCTATCACAATATTTAAATAAAATATATACTTTATTGTTTGTTTATTCATCTATCATTATTTATTCACATATTGTCACTTTGCTAAATCTATTAATGTTATTGTGTTTATATATGTGGATACATATATTTTAATAGTTTTATACTATACCTTTCACATATCACCACATCACTTTTATTGCACTTTATATTTATTCATTCAACTGTGGTTATTAATGCTTTGTAGATTTGGTATATATTATTTTTAAGATTTTTTTAAGCTATTCATGTACCATCTATTTATTGGTGACATTTAATAGATTGATCACACGATCCTCATTGGGCAGGGCCAATTCCCTACCCCTTTATACACCCAAAGCAGAGTTCCAGCCTCAAATACCTTTATTAACTAAAATTACCCCTATAATACTAATCCAACGCCCTTTACAGAACCGCTATTCTCATTCTTACAAGGTGTACAGTATTAGATTTTAGTCAAAATCTTACTTTAAAAAAAGCTGTCTGGGCGCGGCCATCTTAGACGTGGGCATCTGAAGCCACAGTGTAATCTGATGTGTCCTTCCTGATTCCAGGGAGTGTTCTGGGAGTTCTTCCTGATTCCAGCCTCCTGGGAGTGATGACAAACAGCTCCCAGGATGCAAGGCAAAGGCAGAAGTGATGTCGGTGGCCGTGGCCACAGAGGGGGGAGAAGGAGGAAGTACAATCAAAAATGCCCTGAAAATAAGGTAAGGGACCCCCCAAAAAAATGTAAAATGCCCAATTGTTGATCAGCATAGCAAGCACTCCAGAAATCACTAAAGTTGCAAAATAGGCCGGAACTCCACTTTAGGGACTCAGCTACCTACTCAAACCCACCCCCCCCCCCCCCCCCCAAGTTCTGGAGGAACTTGAGCACCCGATCACTGTAGAGGAATTGAGCACAGCAGTCACTTCAAGCCAGGCAAAAGCCCTGTGCCAGACTGCTTTACAAAGATTTATTACAAAATAGTTTATTTTACATACTGGCCCCCTCTCCGTAGCCACTTCAATTCAATTACTGCTTCTAGCCCCTTGCCTTCGGAAGCTTTAGTAGCTCATGTAACAGTTTTACCGAAAGCGGGGGGAAAGACCCTCAATACTGTGTAAATTACAAACCCATTTCCCAAATAAATTCTGATACTAAACTCTTGACCAAAATTCTAGCTCTCCGCCTCCAGAAACACAGAGACCTTGATCCACCCTGATCAGATGGTTGTTGTGGAGGGCGGTGAGGCCAGAGACAACACTATACAAGTCCTGCATATTCTTCATCGGGCTCAACATGGGCCGTACCGAATAACCCAGATATGAATGCCAAAAAGGCTTTTGATGAATGAAGGCTGAATTGGGTCCATATGGCTGAGAAGTGTTGAGGGGCTTGGACCTAGGGGACAGAATGCTGGGTTGGGTTCTTGCCCTCTAGAGATCAGAGCTAGGGTTAAAGTGGTTATAAAGTCAAAAGGTTTTGATCTTAACGCATTCTATGCAGTAAGATAAAAAGCATTCTGTGTGCAGCAACCCCCTCAGCCCTCCTAATATATACTTGAGCCCATCCTAATTCAGCGATGTTGCAGGAGTGTCTTAATTGCCCGGGACACTCCCTCATTTGCTGAGATGGCAGCATGGTGCCATTGGCTTCTGCTGCTGTCACAGTCAGGGAGCCAATGGAGAGGGAGAGAGGACAGGGCCGGGCCGCGGCTCCATGTCTGAATAGACACAGGGTGCTGTGGCTCGGCTCGGGTGCCCCAATACCAAGCTGCTTGCTGTGGGGGCCAGGAGCACCAAAGAGGGACCCGAGAAGAGGAGGATCTGTACTGTAAAAAAAAAAAAAAAAAAAAAAACACTTCACAGAGCAGGTAAGTATGACAGGTTTGTTATTTTAAACCCAAAAAAAAAAAGGGAGATTCTAATATTTGTCCAAAAAGTCCAAAGTCAGGCCCAGATGGTCCAGCCTCATGGAAGGAACCAGGGATGACTTCTAGAGATTCACAATCAACCCGAACTCCTCAAGAGTTCTCATGGCGATTTCCATGTTTGCCACCAGCGTCGTGGGAGACTCCGCACTGTGAAGCAGATCGTCAAAGTAACCCAGGACCGATATGTCCCGCTGGCGTAATAAAGCCAGGACCGGGGCCAACACCTTTGTGAAGACCCGAGGAGCAGAGGCGAGACCAAAGGGTAACGCCACAATTTGATAATGCTCCTCTCCCACAGCAAAGCAAAGAAAATGCTGTGGTGGGAAATGCCACAAACTTATATTGATCCTCTCCCATGGCAAAACGCAGAAACCGTTGATGCCTTGCACATATTGGGATGTGACGGTAGGCATCTTTGATGTCTACGGAGGCCAGGAAACCAACCTGGTGTAGGAAGGCCACGACTGTGCGAATGGATTCCAGCTTGAATTTTTGAACTCGCACAAAGCATTTCAGAGCCTTCAGGTCCAGAAGTGGACGCACCTTGGCCTCCTTCCTGGGGACCGTAAACAGGTTGGAGTAAAAGCCCTGTAAATGTTCCGAGAACAAAACCGGAACAAATACTCCATGTTGTACCAGGTCCTGTACCGCCCCCAAACAGGGTGGCAGAGGGAGAGGTGTCATCCTCACTATCAGAGGATACAGGGCACGAGGTAGTCGACCCGGCAGGGAGACCCACGTCTGTGGTGGCTGAATCAGATGAGGCAGGGGTAGGAGAGGGCATTTTTTGGCACCGGTCCTTTACAGGCCACCATCTCCACCCGGGACACAAAGGATTCGAAGACCGCCGACAGTGCATCTATGGATAGCTGTGGCCTCCTTGAGGGGGTCAGATTGGGAAAAATATTCCGCAGGGTCCATGTTGCACCAGGGGAACCCGGCAGAAAAAAGTTAAATATTTTTTATTTTTTTTTAAAAGCATCCCACCGCATTAAAGCGCCCCCAAGAGGTAAGGCAGAAAGCATAGAAACCCCCAGCAGAGAGAGACCCCCCCTAAGGATGCACCAGGAAGGCCCAGAATGTCTACACAGCACGTCTGCAGCGATCTTGATCCACATAGAAAAACCTGAGTGTCAGCACTAGGGTATAAGGAGGGGTTCAAGCACCACAAAAAAACGCCTCCAGAGACTCAAGAACATGGCCGCCAATGATGTACAATGGGATCCACCGCAAAATGGCCGTGTCGGGTGTACCAAGATGGCCGCCAATCTCAGCACATGTAGGCTACAAGAAAATGGCAGCCCCCGCGGGGCCTACGGAGCTTCTATGGCCCCCCCCCCCCAGCCTCCTGGACCGGACCGGCAGGAAGAGTTCCTGAGAGAAACAGGAAAATTCCCTTCTCCCGCACGATCAATCGTTCGGTCGCCGGCGGCACCACCCCACCCCCGTCGACCTACGCCCAATCCCAGCCCCCAGGAGTAGCTCTAGCTCCAATCACCCCATAGACCCAATAGTGAGTGGGGGGGTCAGATGCATGGCAGGACAGAGGTGAACCTGGGAACATGAGGTTCCAACCGTCCTAAGGAGGGGCCCGCATCCATACCAAAACCCACCAGGGGGGAAACAGTTTACTCACCATACCACGAACAAGCGTGCACCATCTCCTGGCAGAACCCTATCGCCGAAGTGGGGGGCTGTTGGTCAATAGGAACGCTGCGACTCGGGGCTAGACCCGGTCGTATGCGACCTGGCGAGACATTTAACTTGCAGGGACTATGTTGAGGCCGACCTAGCGCGGAGCTGGGGCCTGCGCATGCTGGCTGGCTGGCTGGGGTGACCACTGGATCTATATAACCAGCCCGTCACCCAGATCCGGCTTTAGTTTCACAGAAAAAAGTCAGGTGAAAAAAAAAAAAAAAAAAAAAAACAACTTCTAGAAAAAAAACCAGCTAGAAAAAAAAAAAAAAAAAAACTTTTGCCAGGACCAGAGATCCCAGCAAGGAACTAGGTCCTTACTCCTGACTAGGCAGATAAAAACTTACATCCTATAGCAGGGAGAGAGGGTGTACCTCCTGGGACTGCCCATAGGCATAGCAAGAACTTTTTTTCTGCCTAGTGTCCCACTCCTGTAGGGGGCAGCATAACCCTACTGCTATTGAGAACAGAAGACTGTCAATCAATGAACGATAGAGGAACGTTTTTTATTTTTTATTTCAAAATTGTGTTTTTTTTTTTTTTTTAAATAAAGCCAGTGGTGATTAAATACCACCAAAAGAAAGCTCCATTTGTGTTTACAAAATGATAAAAATTTTGTATTAATCACAATTGGTTGGTCAAGCAACACTGTACCCAAAGTGTGACAGTTTAAAATTGGCCTGGGCAGGAAGGGGTAAAAGTGCCCCTATTGAAGTGGTTAACATGAGGCAAAAAAAGGGCTCTGCCAGCAAAAAAGTTAACCGTCGAATCATGTGCAAGCAAGAATCTCTATTTTGCTAGCTTATGATTGGATATTCCCACCCCTCAAGTTAGGATCTGCCCATTCACTACTGAACATATAATACAGAAGCTAAGAATGTAAAATTTCCTTTAACTTGCCATTTAAAATACCTGCCTACTGTTGCAAGTTGATTACTTTTACTTGGTGTAAACTGAACAGGTTATAAAATAAGTGTGCAGCCCATGCAAGCATTTTAAATTTAGGTTATTGAATGCATCAGCCACTGCTGGAACCCCTATCAGGGAGAGACAACCAGTATAAAAAAAAAAAAAAAAAAAAGTGCCTCTCCCTATTGCACATTTACCCTTTCACAATATGGAATAGGAAAATAGCACTGACGCTAGTCCTATTTTACAGATAAAGGGGCAGAGTTAAAACATGTGACCAGGAAGGTCTTGACATTGGAGAAGCCTTTCTAAACTCTTAACATTGAGGAACCATTTCAGTGCTGAGATTTCAGAGAACTTCTGGAGGAAACCCTTTGATTATGTGGAATTCTGGTTGAGAAAGACTGCTGTTGAGTCTCAAGATGGGTCATCTCATGATTGCCTGCTTATAACTGCAACAGTTTTGGTGGACCAAGCCTTACAAAAAAAAAAAAAAACACATTTGGTATAGGAATAGGAGTCCCACTGCAGGCAATCTCCTAAAAACACCCCCTATTGGGTGTAATTATTATGGGTTAAACAAGTAATGCAATAATGCTGAAAAATAATTACTATATATACACACATACCAGGCCCTATGTAAAATGTGTGTCAAAACAGTTCCAAAATTATTGCTAATACACCAGTCCACTTAGAACTTCAAACGTGCATATCTTCTCGTTCAAACTTGAGATAAATATTATATATATATATATATATATATATATATATATATATATATATATATATATATATATATATATATATATATATATATATATATATCCCCACACACAGTATCTCACAAAAGTGAATACACCCTTCACATTTTTGTAAATATTTTATTGTATCTTTTCATGTGACAGCACTGAAGAAATTACACTTTGCTACAATGTAAAGTAGTGAGTGTACAGCTTGAACAGTGTAAATTTGCTTCCCCTCAAAACAGCTCAAACAGCCATCAATATCTAAACCGCTGGCAACAAAAGTGAGTACACCCCTAAGTGAAGATGCCCTAATTGGGTCTAATTAGTCTATTTCCCTGCCCTATGTCATGTGACTCGCTAGAGTCTCAGGTGTGGATGGGGAGCTGGTGTGCTACATTTGGTGTTAATTGCTCTCATACTGGTCACTGGAAGTTTAACATGGCACTTCATGGCAAGAACTCTGAGGATCTTTAAAAAAAAAAAAAAAAGAATTGTTGCTCTACATAAAGATGGCCTAAGAAAACTGCCAAGACCATACTGCGGTTGAACAGGACAGGTTCCACTCAGAACAGGCCTCACCATGTGGTGGACCAAAGAAATTGAGTGCACATGCTCAGCGTCATATCCAGAGGTTGTCTTTGGGAAATAGACGTGTGCTGCCAGCATTGCTACAGAGGTTGAAGGGTTAGGGGGGGGTCATCTTGTCAGTGCTCAGACCATACGCCGCACACTGCATCAAATTGGTCTGCATGGCTGTCAGCCCAGAAGGAAGCCTCTTCTAAAGATGATGCAAAAAAAAAAAGCCTACAAACAGTTTGCTCAAGACAAGCAGACTAAGGACATGGATTACTGGAACCATATCCTGTGGTCTGATGAGACCAAGATAAACTTATTTGGTTCAGATGGTGTCAAGCATGTGTGGCAGCAACCAGGTGAGGAGTACAAAGACAAGTGTGTCTTGCCTACAGTCAAGCATGGTGGTGGGAGTGTCATGGTCTGGGGTTGCATGAGTGCTGCCGGCACTGGGGAGCTACAGTTCACTTGAGGGAACCATATATGCCAACACGTACTGTGACATACTGGAGCAGAGCATGATCCCCTTCCTTTTCGAGAGACTAGGGAACAGGGCAGTATTCCAACATAACGACCTCAAACACACCAAGACGACCACTGCTTTGCTAAAGAAGCTGAGGGTAAAGGTGATTGACTAACCAAGCATGTCTCCAGGCCTAAACCCTTTTGAGCATCTGTGGGGCATCCCCAAATGGAAGATGGAGGAGCGCAAGGTCTCCAATATCCACCAGCTCCGTGATGTCATCATGGAGGAGTGGAAGAGGACTCCAGTGGCAACCTGTTAAGCTCTAGTGAACTCCATGCCCAAGAGGGTTAAGGCAGTGCTGGAAAATAATGGTGGCCATACAAAATATTGACACTTTGGGCCCAATTTGGACATTTCCACTTAGGGGTATTCACTTTGTTGCCAGCGGTTTAGACATTATTGTTAATTATCAGGTCACACTCGTGATGTCCGTTTTTGATTGACTGGTCAAAGACATTCACACCAGTGGCCTGCTGGAGGTCATTTTGCAGGGCTCTGGCAGTGCACATCCTGTTCCTCCTTGCACCGAGCAAAGATACCGGTCCTGCTGATGGGTTAAGGACCTTCTACGGCCCTGTTTAGCTCTCCTACATGCGCTTGAGACTGTGCTGACACAGCAAACCTTCGGGCAATGGCACGTATTGATGTGCCATTCTGGAGGAGTTGGACTGCCTGTGCAACCTCTATAGGGTCCAAGTATCGCCTCATGCTACCAGTAGTGACACTGACCCTAGCCTAATACGAAACTAGTGAAAAACAGTCAGAAAAGATAAGTAGGAAAAAAGGTCAGTGGCCTCAACCTGTAAAACCATTCCGGTTTTGGAGGTTCTCATTGTTGCCCATCTAGTGCACCTGTTATTAATTTCATAAGCACAATTTTTTTTGCACACAGCGCCGCGGCCATCCGTCCTGGAAGTTCAGCCCCTCCTCCTTCCCCCGCCGCCAAGCCAATAGAAATGCGCAGCGTGCTTCATGCATGCAGCTTCATGGCGGGGTTCCCTTACCAGCAATGGCGGTGGCAGCACCCCAACAGCCAATGGAAACATCAGCTGCGGTGCAGACATCGCTGGACTCCAGGACTGATAAGTGTCCTAATATTAAAAGTCAGCAGCTACACTTTTCATTTTTTGAGGGGAAGGAGGAACTCCATTTTAAACTATCAGGTGCTAAAGGGGTGTGACCACATATTAACAATACAAATTCTGGATAGACCCTCTGCACACGGCTATACACCCTTTCCAGCAAACTATGCAATGAAAAACAAGGATTTTTAGTTCCCATATATTGCAATACATGTTTAAGCTGACCAACTGCTTAAAATAATCCCTCTTATGGCCAGTCCTACTCTGCTCTGCCACTGCAAATTCTACAGTGGACACCATGCCAACCTGGGGCATAGAGACACATGGTGGGGGAGAGCTACTAAGTTCAGGTCTGGTCACTGACCTGTGTTACAGCAGAGAAAATGTATACCTGTGCTCAAATCCCAATAGTTGTACATGTATTTAAACTTTTAGGTACTAAAGGGGTGTGACCATATATTAACACTAGAAATTCTGGAACTAAATATCCGTTTTTCTCCCCTTCTCCTCCACTAGCCTCCCCCCTCCCACCTCTTCTTGCCCCCCTCCTCTTCTCCCCCTTAGAGGGAGGCTGCTCCAGGCTACGCTGTAGACTTATTCAGTTACCAATGTCTTTAGGTGGTAATGTTTCTATGCTATGTACCTTGGAATGCTTCCTTTAAGTATGCCATTGGCCTATTGCACTGTGATTTTTGTGGTTGAAGTTCCCTTTATTACTGTGATTTTGCACTGTACTATTTGTTCTTTTTCAATAAAGCACTCCTTGTTTGTTAAAAAAGAAAATATATGTTTTTCATTGCATAGTTTGCTGGAAAGGGTGTAGTAGCGTGCAGAGGGTTGAAAGACTTTTTGCTGATTTCCAGGCAGAACTAATATATTATGTATGATAGACTCCATTGACATAAGACAGTGGCTTGATAAAAGCTTCCTGCACCTGTCACTTATGCTGGCCATACAAAAACAATGTCTTCCTTAAAAAAAAAAAGTTAATTTCAAGAACATTCGTTCGATTGTCAAATCGTTAGTGGGGTCAATTTGATGTTTGCTTTCGACCACAGTGATGGGAATCGAAAGAGAAGAATAGAAAACTTCTTGGTCAAGGGAATTTTCAGTGTATGTGGTTTTCGTACAGAAATTCCATTAATTTTAAAACTGAACGTTTAAAGTAAGTGAAATTTACAAATGACAGTCACATTCAGCAAATGTGCAA
Source organism: Pelophylax lessonae (assembly GCF_965119305.1). Lineage (NCBI taxonomy): Eukaryota > Metazoa > Chordata > Amphibia > Anura > Ranidae > Pelophylax > Pelophylax lessonae. The sequence goes on from NC_138772.1 coordinate 202,582,064, forward strand.
AGATTTTTCGTATAAATATTCTCGTCCAAAATTCAAAGTGCATCTCCAGCATACGGCTCAGTTCACATTTATGCAGCTTGCTTTCAACCAATTCTGCAGTGCTTTTTGCGCACAGGGATTGCGTTTTGCATTTTTTATGCATTTTTTTGGCCAATTTGTTAGGCAGATTAAAAAAACAGAAAAAGCATGTTATACTTGCCTGCTCTGTGTAATGGTTTTGCACAGAGCAGTACCGATTCTCCTCTTCTGGGGTCCCCCAGAGGCTTCTGGCTCCTCCTGGTTTCAGAGTTCCCTCAATAGCAAGCTGCAAAGTATAGTAGAGTGCCCCTATAGCAAGGTAAGAAAAACTTCTGCCTTTAGAACCACTTACTTCCTGCCCAGGACTACATGTCCTATAAGGATTTGCTCCTCACACATTCACAAGTTCTCAGGCACTTACCGACATGTATGGATGGGGTCCTGAGCTGTGTGTGTGCTTCACTGTGTCTGATATGTAAAACAAATAATGCATTCTGTATGCAGGCTAACTAATCAGCTGATCAAGAAAAACGAAGAGATTTCCAGTCACAACTTACCAACCAGCCAGCGACCAACCGAATTGCACTGTCTAACAGTATGCGTTAAAAACAGGGGTTTGGTTGCACACATTTGCAAATACATGCGTAAGCTGCAGGCCGCAGCAAGGCACCCTGAAATCTGCAGTCCCTAACTCTACAATTTAAAGAGTCTCTACAATGAGAGCACATGCATTTAATGGGATAGATGGAGGACAGGTGACTGGAGGGAGCCCACCCCTTCTTAAAGGCACAGGGTCACACTGAACACCCAGCACATCGCACAATGGCAGCAAAGGTGTCAGTGCGTTGCCTGGCTCAATATAGATATCAACGATAATGCAAAAAATGGTCACCCCCTCCACCTATAACTGGTCTTAATGGTAAGGAGCACTGGAAGGGCGGACGACTGACCAAGTAATCGATTATGAAAATAGTTAACTATTTTCATAATCGATTAGTTGTCAAAATGATTAGTTGTTTCGGCCCTAGACTACATGTCCCATGAGGCATTGCTCCTCACACATTCACAAGTTTACTGACATGCATGGAAGGTGTACTGAGCTGTATGTGTGCTGCACTGTGTACTGACATGCATGGAGGGTGTACTGAGCTGTATGTGTGCTGCACTGTGTATACTGACATGTATGGAGGGTAGGAATAGACTCGGGTGTGTTCAGGATCCCACCAACACTGACCGAGGCAGGGAGACAGATCCCGATCCGCAGCTGCACAGATCGGGAAATTTCTCACTGCCGGTGATTAGCTGTGTGCAGTGTTGGCTTCCTGTGAGGGGTTGGGCAGGTGGGATCCCAAACACGAGACAAACAAAGATAAAAATTTCCAGTTCAATTTGCAAACCAGTTTGCTTACCAAATGTGTGTAATGAGATGTACGTCCACTGCACTATGTATACCGACATGTATGGATGGCGTACTGAGCTGTACGCGTGTTACACTACGTATACTGACATGTATGGAGGGGGGTACTGAGCTGTATGTGTGCTCCACTGTGTATACAGACATGTATTGAGGGTTTGCTGAGCTGTATGAGTGCTGCATTGTATTTCCTGATATGTAAACAAATAATGCATTCTGTATGCAGGCCAAGTAATGGGTTACCCAACTAATCGATTATCAAAAAAGCTGTTTCAGCCCAAACAAATGCAAAAAAATTGAGATATTATATATATATATATATATATATATATATATATATATATACACACACACACACACATACATACATACATACACACACACACCAAGTTCTAAAGAGAAGATATGCATGTTTGGAGTTATAAATGGACTGGTGTATTAGGAATAATTTTGGAACTGTTTTGACACACATGACAGTACATGTAAGGGGTTGTACCATTCTGCTCATTATGTATATATTTATTTCTCAACACTATTGCATTACTTATTTATATTATAGGAATTACATCCCAATAGGGGGTGCTAGAGTGGTTTCATCACACTATCTATTTCTAGATTTGTTTCTATGTAGGTAATACATTTTAGGTAGCACTGCAATTTTACTATACATTCGTTTTAGATTTAGGTGTGGGACGCAGATTATTTGCAGCTACCCACAGGGTCATTATTTAATTGTAGAAAACAACCAATATCGTTTTTTTAGGGCCGATAGCGACTTTCTGGCCACCCTTCAGGCCGATATTCTGCACATTTAAAGTTTTTATTTTTACACTGTCATTTTTTATTTAAACATCCCTTGTGACAGTAATAGACAGTAACCGGAACTCGGAACTCTTTATGGAGAGATCTGGGATCTAAGAGACCCCAAACCCCTCCTCTGCACTGAAAAGCATTTAAAAACGCCAAGTTTGGCTGTTTTAAATACTGTAATTTTTTTTTTTTTAATCTGGCACCTTTAAGGCTCTAGTAACCGAAAGTGATGCAATGACATCGCTTCCGGGTTACTACATTGGAGAACCTATCAAAGCAGATTCCGGCTTTGTGTGGGTCTTTGGCCAGCGAATGTGTCGGCTGGTCGCTCGAGCCTCCAGGTGGGACAGGAGACCTGAGCGGAGTGGAACACATGTCCCCTCCCGCTGCTTGTAATAACAGCTGAGTGGCTGCATTAGTTGTTACAAGAAAACCGACTGTCTGCTCTAAAAAAACGGTACCGGGGTGATGTCTGTAGGTGCAGGCATCACCCCGGTACAACCACTTAAAAGCAATAAATTGCCAAGTTTGTGGCCGATAGTCACTTTTTAAGTATCGGCCTCCAATATTTGGCCCCAGCAATAATCGGTTGATCCCTATTTAATTGTATTGTACAGGACTGCGCAGTGATTTAGTCTTAATCAGAATCTCTGGAAAGGGTTAGTTTGCTAGATTTATCTGGCTTTCTAACTTTTGAATTACAGACCCAAGGGGCCCAGCACACATTCCGAAAATTCAAGTCAAAGCTCATCTTGACTGATCCACATGACAGCCCAGGAAGAGGAGAAGTCAGTAGTGGCAGGCCACAGATTCTCTTGTAACAAGTCCACAGTATTCTTTACTGAAGGACACACAAACCAGTTACAGTATTTTTTACTACATAGGAAAGGACAAACATTGTATTTGGTCTTGGAGCCCTGCCTCTTGGGCTACAATAATGAAATTTCAAGCTGCTAAAACTGCTTTAGTTCCCACACTACCAAACAAAACTTTAATGGTCAGAGATGATCACTCTATAAACATAACAGTTAAAATAATTAAACCAAAGCCATAAGTAAATGTTACATTTAGCAGAGCTAACCTCTTTATGGTGATGTTCCTAATATACAGTGTCACATTACGTTTACACACTTATATATTCGTGTTCCCTAAAAAGGGTAAACTTTTAGCATGAATGGAAATAAAACTATTATAAATGAAAACACGTCACGGTGGTTTCTTTTATAAATTAAAAAGCTCTCAAGATAAATTATACAAACAATACAAGTTAGCATATACTTTTCTCAAAAACAAGCAAGCTTGATTAAAAAAAAAAAAGCCAAAAAGTGTAAACCACGAAGGGATTTTATATTCTGCAATTTTGCTTCTACAGCAAAAAATCAAAAACAACGCATGTGTCAGAACTATCCTGCTTCCATGAAGCAACTTATTGATTAAAACTAGAAGCACATTACCCAAAAAAGAAAAAAACAAAAAACAGGGCATGATGCAATGCCATGACCGTAACATTTTAGGATATAAAACTAACAGCTCCTCTGAAAATTACATACAAATAATATACTTTTAGCATAAACCGATTACAAACCCATTGTATTTCCTAAAAATAAATCCAATTTAGTGGAACAAAGAGTAAAAATTAGGCTTTAGGATAAGCCTAAGGGATGCAGAGCAGTAGGAAGTCTTGGAAACTGAAACCCGTGTAAGACAGTCACAGAACGCTGGTGATTATAGAACAACTTGTTCTTCATTGCTGGTGGACTTCCTGACTTTTTCCTACAACGCTAGACTTCCAAAACACTGTATGGCGATATCGGATGCAATAAAAAAATAAATCTGATAAAAGAATTTTCCTCCTAAAATTAAAAAAGTGTTGACTTGTGTCCTTTATAATCCCTTGTTTTTAGTCTACACTCAGAGTTTGGAATTTTAGGGGTTAGCTAAAATACCTCCCTCTTCTGCCAGTATTTGTTGTCTGCTCACTGTTGTTCTTTTGGTCTATGTCTGATAAGGATAATGGCTTTAGGTTAGCCCAAGGATCCTCAAGCATTGAAGGTTTGTAATAGTTTTCCACATCAGATACTCTTTTCTCTCTGCCATGCGCCGTACCGTAAGGTGTAGATGTCCTGGGAGAACCCTTTGAAAGAAAATCATCAGGTAAACAAATAGTCAATATATGTCCTCCATAAGAGAAAAAAAAAAAAAAGATAGGCATGTAGCATTTAAAACTTAAACAATGTAGCCACTTTTTTGGCTTAAAGTGGATCTGAACAATTTGTCAGGTCATAGGAATCATTTTAAAAGTTAACTATGGTTGGGCCCTGCGTGGCTTTTTTTCCTTTCTTTTTTATGTACTTTTGGCTGTATGTACAATTTGTATGTTGTAGTGCACTTGCCATGGTACAATGGTTGTCTTATTTTTGTGTAAAACTTTCAATAAACAATGTAACAAAAATTAAGACATTTATTAACTGTGCCTAAGCAGTGCCCTGAGAAATAATACATTTTGCCTTTAATATCTCCTAAAATATAGGCTGCTCTTAGCTTTAGAGCCTACCTAGACTTGTGCCTGTAACATCCTTGGACCAGGAGGAACTTTGGTCTGATCTCACCATAGCAGATGCCATTGAACCTTTGATACCGGATGCTGGAGCATATGTGATCTGGGGTGCATCTATATTCCAATTGGCTTTATATATACCAACATCTGGTAAGCGGTTTGCATTATTGGGTGGTGGTCACTGTCTGCAACTGGTGGATTATGGTTCACCTCTGGATTGTCCATATTCACTATTTTGCAATTAATAATTTATTTCTGGTAAGCAGTTTGCACTATCGGTGGTGGTCATCATTTTGATATTGAACATAGTGCTTGTCTCATCTCATGGTGTACTTTGGCGATTAATTATTATATATCTGGTAAGCAGTTGGTACACTTGGCAGTGGGCACTTTGGGTGAATCCTTTCTTGGAATTTGTCCTTTATGGTCCCTTCACACTTGTCTGTGCGTGATTTATTTTCACATATATTTTGCACATTTTTGGGTTCCTTTCTACTTTTACATATCCATATCAGTATTACGCTATGGGACCCTACATCTTTTTTGCTACATGTACGATCCAATATCAGTTGAGGCTATTCATGGTCCAGGATATTTGGAATACAGCGAATACAATTCACAAGGGAGCTATTTTCAGTGGCTTGGAGAGTGGAATCCTTTGAATTGGCTCACCATTCACCATTATCTGGCAGTTTGCACTACCGGTGGAGGTCTCACTATATTTGAAGATTCCTGTTTTTCATCATTGAGAAAATTACTTGAAGAGACTATTTGGACTTTATAATTGTGTGTGTATGTATATATATATATATATATATATATATATATATATATATATATATATATATATATATATATATATATATATATATACACACATACACACATATATATATACACACATATATATATACACACACATACACGTGTGGTCATAGCACTGATATATCGTTTTAGCGCAGCTTGTTATATCCCATCTCCTAAAATATACCAGTGCACTATTTGGTATGTCAGGATGCCCGAGCACTACCGTACCTACAGCCTAACACCTCATGTACAGGGATGGAGAGACAATTAAAATACGCCCAGCATAACATTCCAGACATTTTCCTGAGCCCGGGGGATAGCAGGTACAGTGAACAGCTTGCCATAAAGTGGAGCAATTGCACATGGCCATACTCTTGTAAACGCTGATGCTTCTGCACATCAATATTTACCTACATATGCACATACAACAGATTTCCCCAAACAGAGGTTTTGCATTCAGGAAATAGGTAAAGCATGCACAGGAACATTGGCATTTTACAAGAGTATAGCTACATACAGCTATTCATTTGTGTGGCAGGTTGCATGAGATACCCTGGGTGTGGGAAAATGCCTAGAACATTATTTCTTGCATATTTTAAGCCTCTCACTGTCTAGGTTCATGAGGCACAATAGTCAAATATATAAGGTGTAGAATCTAAGGTACTGCTGACTGACAGCTTGTCTCAGGAGATCAGGAGTGAGATTTAGTAATGTCACCACTGTGCTGCTCACTGTTTTCCTTGTTGGAGGCTCCAATATCAGGAAGAAAAGGCCTGTGCTTTATACCAAGATGGGCACCTTCACACATATACACCGTGCAGAAAAAGTATGGTAAGTAGTAACAGCAAAAATATCTGCAATCTCAAATTCAGGTCCATTTAAAAAAAATAAAATCCACTAATCTGAAGTGGATGTTCAGATAACCTTTTTCAATGAATCAACTAGACACCCAACTTGAGTACATTGGGTTCACACTGCTGCAGGGAGCGGCTCACAGCAGGGGTCCGGTGTTTCCCTGTTCAACGTTTCAGGTCCGATTTCAGTCTGAATTTTTGGCTGAATTTGGACCCAAAACGGAGCAGAGGACACACAGGACTCCTGTGCAATTCTCACAGAAGCCGCTCCAGAGATATGTGAAACGGCTCCATAGAGAGGCGGTCACACCCTCCTGACATGCAAATTAAACATGGGGAAACCCGCATCCAATTCACAATATTGTGAACCCAGCCTTAGGGTCTTAGGCACAGTAGGAAAATTTTAATGCACAATTCTAGCAATCTGCCTCCCTGTCCTATCTGCCCCAAATCCTCTTTAAAAAAACCCTTGCATTCTTACAACAAATGCAAAACAAAAAACCAAATAAACTGCTGATTTGCATCTGCTCTCTGTAGCATTCTCCTGTTTACCCAGGGTGACTGGATAACGATCCCTCAAAGAATGGGTCCTTGATGCACTGGGTACACAGAAGTGGGTTGAATTACACCCAGTATGGAACATGCTACAGCAGAGAAGTACTGTACTTCTGTGGATTTACTTTTTTATTTTGCCTGGCCAAGTTTTGAATAGGATAGAGACAGGACAAATTTCTGTCCATCTATAGATGTTCAATTGAGATCTAATGAGGGAGCATGTAGGAGAAAATTCTCCATCAGTCCCTGCAGCCAATTGGTTACAGCACTGATCAGTGTATTCTTACAGCGGAGTCATCCCTGCTTTCAAAATACAATAGCACAGTGGGGAGGATGCCTTGAACCACCTTGCTTGTGTAGATGGTAAAATTTGCTTGTTAAAAAACAGGCTCTATGGAACACGTTCACATCAATGCATTTTTTTTGCCACTGCGTTTTTGGAAAGAGTCAGGGACTTTTTTTAACCGCAAAACTGTGCTTTTTTGGGTTAATAGACTTCCATAGAGAAGCTGCAGAAAAGCATGTAGTGCGTTTTTACCATGATTTGTGTTTTTCTTGGCTAAAAATCGCAAAATGCACAGTAGAAACGCTCAAAAGCAAACTGAAGAGAGCCTAAAACACAGATACTATTTAAAAAAAATATTTTTTTTTCCCTAATTCTTTTCCTGCTCAAAATGTACTGACCATGACCTTGGACCCTTGTTTACAAGCACTAACCCTGGCACTGACCTAGATCAAACATCGATCTACCCATTTCCTATAATTATTACATTTTTTTTTAAAAAAAATTCTACACCCCTGTTTATTTACATCTTTCTCCCTTCAAGGAGAGAAAGACATAATGTATCTTTCTCTCCATTCTAAAAGAAAGACGACAAGGGTGGGTGGTCTGCAAAGCGACTGATCACAGAAATAGCCAATAAGAGGATATCACAGCAACCAGTTGACCTGAAACTGGGAGTCCTGGGTCCCAATTATTAGTATGATACTGTGTGGCGTGCTTCCAGCACAAAGACAGATAAGCAGCCCACAGAGAAAGGTCCACTTCTCTGAGGCCGCATAAAAGCGTATTTGCCAGATATGTACAGCGAGTTAAATTATTAATAAACTACCCACTTTTCCTTTTTTTTTCCACACAGAGGGATGGCGGGGGAAATCCCATGCAATTTGGACAGGCGTTCCTATTCAAGTCGCATGCGATTCTATGCAGTGAGATTTGCGCCCATTCATTTGTATTGACACAAATCATTCTGCAAAGCATCAGTATCAGGAGCATTTGCGCGAGGACCAATACTCGCGCAAATGCTAATTGTAATGTATTCTTTAGTTTCCAGGAATGCGTGGTCTTGGTCACACGATTTTTTTTTTCGTGCAAATACTATACTAAGTACATGAAAATCGTTTGTTCGGTTATCTTACAATAAAAACTTCCATACATGTGCCTTCAGATATTTTCAAATGCATGATCGGCTCTCAAAAGCTGTGTACTAAAAATCTAAATTATCCGAGATTTTGTCTGAATGCGTATTATTTTTTTCCCATTTTCTCATTGTGTGTACAAGGCATTAACCTTGTCTACTCAGGATATAAGTAATAGATTTATCATCTCCTCCAGAAAAATATCTCATGCCTGGAAACAGATAAAGACTGACAATCCAAGTGAAGGAAGTTATCAAAGTGAGAAAACTTTACCTAATCACTACTGTATCTCCAAATATAAATGTCAATGGGACTGTTTACTGTATACGGGTCACACCTCCCTCTTGTGTGTGCCTAAACCGGAACTATTGTTTGACTCCATTATTCCTATTTATGTCTGATGCTGGACAAAAAAAAAAGAAGAATTTAGAAGTGTTTGGGCTGGGTATCCACAAAGCACCTGATGTGTATGGCCAGGGGTACTTAAGCCAGCCATAGACAGAAACCGTACTGCGTTAAGCTTCTCACCCAAAAAAGGATCCAGAGCTTCTTTGGGGCGGCAGAACTGCACTATGTTTTCAGGTGCCTTTAAAAAGAATGGCATCTGAAATATGCATTGTGTGATTTGTCATTTTAGCAGTGTATTGAAATTGCAGGCAGAAACACCCAGGTACGAATGCAGCCTAAGCACAGAGCCAAAAATGTCTGAAGCAGGGAAAAAATATTTTGGGAATTACAGGGGAGTAAAAAAGAAAGAAATCTAGAAGCCACATTCATCTTTCACCACTAAGCCTCGGTACACACTGCCACAACTTGAGAGTTCAAAGTCACATGACAAGTCACGACCCATTAACAGCACTGGAACTGTTCCAATTGGTGCAACTCAAGGTGCTCCAACTTAGAAAAAGTTTCATGCACTACTTTGGGGGCAACTTCAATGAGGCTTGCATTGACTCCTATGAAAAGTTGTATGCAAGCTGCGATGAAGTCCCGCAGGGATGTTGGATTAGAAGCTGCAGCAGTGTAAACAAGGGCTAAGGCTGCATTCACACCCAAGTGATTTGAAAACACGGCAATGCGCAAAAAAAAAAAATAAAAAACCACCACAACGTGCTTGTGGTACTATTATTTCTTAATGGCACTTCAAATGCAGGTAGCATCCCTGCATTTTGTCATGTGAAAAAATGTGACAGGATCACAAAAAAAATGCTTGGTTCTGCGAAAAAAAAAAGTACTCGATACATTTGTTGCACGTAGAGAAGCCCAATCAATTGACAAAAAAAAAAAATGCACATCACACAGGTGTGAATGGGGCCTAAGTTTTGAAACAGAAAGCCATATGTTCCCCATGGCGGAGTACAGGCCGGTGTGCCGTCAGAACCAGTGACCCATCAGATTAACGGAAGTGATATTCAATCACAACACCGTGACGGCCATCTTGGTACACCCCGCAGTAAGCCTGTAGTCGGAAGGCAGCAGCGGACATGTTAAACCCAGCCAAGTCTTGCATTTCACACTTATTTTTACCAGTAAACTCAGCTTACATAGTGAAATACAGTATTTTTAAATCCGTGAGACTGTTTTGATGTTGAATTTTCAAAGCAGCGGCAAGCTTCCTGATCCCACAACGCCATCCACAACTCTTCCCCCAGTTACATCAATAACCTAATCTGAAAATATCAACCAAGTTGCTCTCTTCAGTCCTCCCAAGACCTCCTGCTCTCTAGCTCTCTTGTCACCTCCAAGATTTCTCCAGAGCATCTCCCATCCTCTGGAACTCCCTACGTCAATCTGTGTCCTAATCTAACCATCTTTAAACGATCCCTGAAAACCCTTCTCCTTAAAGAAGCCTATACGGCTGCTAAGTAATACACTTTCTCCAACAGTTCACCCCCCACAGCTATTACCTTTTGTATCAATTGACCCTCCCTCTTAGATGTTTGTATCAAATTGTATTATAACTAATGTCTGCCTTCATTTTTGTTAAGCGCTGCGCAAACTGTTTGCGATATATAAATCCTGTATAATATATAATCATCATCTCACAGGTTGCTAATCTGACAGAACATTGCTGCTATTAAGGCCTCATGCACACAGGGCATTTTTAAAGCTGCTTTTAGGAGCGCAAGACTTTTTTTTGCACCCCCTCCTTGTTATTCTACGGCCTCATGCACACACAGGCTTTTAGGAGCTGTAAGTGGCATAGGCATTTTTAAGAGGTAAACCCCCCCCCCCCCCCCCCCCAGGGGTAGTACGTTCTGGATTAGCAGTGTTAAACTGTAAAAACGCCGATGCTGCTAAAGGCTGCATACAGTGTTATGCTATGTCGGATGTTTTTAAGCTGTAGTAGTTGGATTTGAGGTTGGAAACTAGAAGAGGGCAGAAAAAGGCTGCTAAATGTGGCTTAAAACGTGCATTAAAGAGGAAGTAAACCCTCCTCTGTAACTTACCTATAGGTAAGCCTATATTAAGGCTTACCTATAGTACTGTAAATATCTCCTAAACATGTACTGTTTAGGAGATATTTACTTTACATGCAGCCAGTGACGTCACTAGCGCATGCGCTCTGAAGGAACGGCCGCTCGTGCCGTTTCTTCAGAGACCCGCGCCGTGACCGTCGGCTGCCACGCATGCGCGGGAGTGACGTCACCGCGGCTCCGGCCAATCAGATGGCCGGATGCCGCGATCCCGGAAGACAGGCGACTGAACATGTCGCCCGTCATACAGTTGAGTGAGAGGCACGGCAGGGGCTCGTTGTAAGGTATTTCATAATGAGCTAGTATGCAATGCATACTAGCTCATTATGTGTTTGTCTTTCAGGTTGTAAAAAAAAAAAAGTTAAACGAGTTTACAACCTCTTTAAAGAGTTTGTAAACCCCTGTAAGACAAAAGGCATCGCATACTAGCTCATTATGAAATACTTACCTTAGAACAATGCCCCTGCAGTGCGCCCCCTCACCAGTGACACGGCAGACATGTTTGGCCGTCCTACTTTCTGGTTTGCGTCCACTGGCCATCTGACTGGCCGGGGGCGCGATGACATCAATCCCTTGCATGTGCGATGACATCACTCCCTTGCATGCACGCGGGAGCAACCCCGTTCACGGCACAGAACCACGGGTGTCCGTTCCTTCAGAGCGCATGCGCTGATGACGTCATCGGCTGCATTAAAAGTAAATATCTCCTAAACGGGGCATGTTTAGGAGATATTTACAGTGCCTATAGGTAAGTCTAGAAGAAGGCTTACCTATAGGTACAAGAGTGGGTTAACAACCTCTAACGCCAATACAAAACGCTTCTAAAAGCATGTTTTTACAGCTGCTTTTTCCTGGCATCAGAACGAGCTTTGCAGCTCGTTTTTTTCAAACGCCCTGTGTGCATGAGACCTATTAAAGCGGAGTTCTGGGCACAGAATAGTTTTTTCAATGAACATACCCCCGAGAGAGTCAGGGCTAGTACATTCCACAATGGCTAGCCTCTGATCTGCCCCGGTTCGCACTTACCTGCAAGAAGAAATACTCACTTATAAAAAAGCTTCTCCAGCGTTGCCATGTCTGTTGTGGGCAGCTGAAGCCAGCGCGATCCTCTTCTGCGTCCTCTTCCGCGTCTTCTCCCGGTTTGCAATGATTCCTGGGAGCTGAACGTCATCGCTCCCAGGAATCAATGCGACGGCACCGGCCCGTCTCGTCCCTTCCGGTGCGGTGCCGCATTCCTCCACAGCTTCTGGGCATGCCCAGAAGCTGTTTAGCAAGGAATGCGGCGTCGCACCGGAAGTAGGCTTGTGACGGTATCAGATTTTCATGCTGCGATTAATTGATTAAGGTTTTGCCACGGTATACGGTATTATCACGGTATTCTATTATTAAATTTAAATTATTAAATTTCCACCTCACTTCAATTTCATTGCTGAATTTAGGGGCTTTGGTTCACTTATGCACATTATTATATAGTCAGTCAGTACAGACTCTGTGAACCAGGCCTAAAATAGGTCATCAAGCAGTGTCTGGCCTAACTGGTGATAACTGGTCCTGGCGCTCGGCTCCGATCCGATGGCCTGGTCATTAAGAGGGCAAATCCTTGTGGTCAAGAAGTGGTTAAACCTGAAGGAGGTGTTGTTTATAAATGACTTTACTATTGCTTTAGGCCTGGTTCACATGTATGCGGGTTGGCGGCCCACATTTGCACAGGCATAGCAGCCCATTGATTTGAACGGGCTGGCTATGCCCTCATTTTCCGCAGAAAAAAGGTGCATGCAGCATTTTTTTTAAATTCAGTGGCCTTGAAATCCATTCTGCTTTTGCACCATGCGACTAACCTGCAGTTCCTGCTCTGGCAAGCTTTCTGCATTTTTTGTATACGTGGGCACGGCATTTAAAAACAGTTTGCGTGTGCAGCAACGGCAGGTAAGTCGCATGGTGCAAAAGAAGGATGGATTTCATGGCCACTGCATTTTTTTAAAATTCTGCATGCATCTTTTTTCAGCCGAAAACGCAGGCATAGCAGCTCAAGCCCATTCACATCAATGGGCTGCTATGCCTGTGCAAATGTGGGCCCCCAACCCGCATACATGTGAACCAGGCCTAAAGCAATAGTAAAGTCATTAATTGGTTAAACCTGCAGGAGGACCGGTGTTTTTATCTATTAATGACTTTACTATTGCTTTAGGCCTGGTTCACATGTATGCGGGTTGGCGGTTCACATGTATGCGGGTTGGGGGCCCACATTTGCACAGGCATAGCAGCCCATTGATGTGAATGGGCTTGAGCTGCTATGCCTGCGTTTTCAGCTGAAAAAAGGTGCATGCAGAATTTAAAAAAATGCAGTGGCCATGAAATCCATCCTTCTTTTGCACCATGCGACTTACCTGCCGTCGCTGCACACGCAAACTGTTTATTTTTAAATGCCGTGCCCACGTATACAAAAATGCAGAAAGCTTGCCAGAGCAGGAACTGCAGGTTAGTCGCATGGTGCAAAAGCAGGATGGATTTCAAGGCCACTGAATTTTAAAAAAATGCTGCATGCACCTTTTTTCTGCGGAAAATGAGGGCATAGCAGCCCGTTCAAATCAATGGGCTGCTATGCCTGTGCAAATGTGGGCCGCCAACCCGCATACATGTGAACCACCAACCCGCATACATGTGAACCACCAACCCGCATACATGTGAACCAGGCCTAAAGCAATAGTAAAGTCATTAATAGATAAAAACACCGGTCCTCCTGCAGGTTTAACCACTTCTGGATCGCAAGGATTTGCCCCTTTAAAGACCAGGCCATCGGATCGGATCAGAGCGCCAGGACCAGTCATCACCAGGTAGGCCAGACACTGCTTGATGGCTATATAATAATGTAATGTGGGCTGCTATGCGTGTGTGTGTATATATATATATATATATATATTAGACCTGCACGATTCTGGCCAAAATGAGAATCACGATTTTTTAGCTTGGAATAAAGATCACGATTCTCTGTGTAACAAAAAAAAAAATTGGGATAACTTTACTGTTACGTTTTTTTTTTTTTTTTTTTTATTCATTAAAGTCTAATCATTGCGTTTGAAAGACTGCTGCGCAAATACAGTGTGACATAAAATATTACAACAATCGCCATTTTATCCTGTAGGGTCTCTGCTAAAAAAATATATAAAATGTTTGGGGGTTCTGAGTACTTTTCTAGCAAACAAAAACTGATTTTAACTTGCAAGCAACAAATGTCAGAAAAAGATCCAGTCTTTAAGAGGTTAAACTTCCTTTCTCCCTGGCAGAGGGAAGGAAAAGATACAAATGTAATCATTTTTGTTTATAGTTAGGAGACTTAATGCTGAAAGGGGTTAGCTGTGTGAGTGAATGAGTCATCCAGCTCACTGAAATGTATCAATTCACAAGTCAGGCAGACTTGACAGAGAAACTCGGTATTTTAAAAATGCCACAATAACAATACCGTGGCTATGCAATACCGCGATATATCGAATTACCGAAAACCGGCATATGTCTAACCGGAAGTGACGAGCTGGGCCGGTGCCGTCGCATTGATTCCTGGGAGCGATGACGTTCAGCTCCCAGGAATCATTGCAAACCGGAAGTGACGGCGCAGGCCGCAGGCAGAGGGAGGAAGTGGAAAATAGGTGAGTATTTCTTTCTACAATTACAAGGTAAGTAAAAAAAAAATAAAAAAATCTAACTATCCAATTCCTTTTCAGGTGAAGAGCAAGCGGGTGGCCACAAAATCGATTAGGTCGATTTTGTGCCCGGAACTCCGCTTTAAACATCAAAACAGTCTGACGGATTTCAAAATGCTCAAAATACAAGTTCAGTTTACTGCTAAAAATAAGTGTGAAATGCAAGATGTGGGTGTAAAAAGATGTCCTTCTGACCGTGGCGGGTTTTATCAAAATGGCCATCGCGGTGAAGGAACGTCACTTCCGTTACCTAATCAGACGGAACACCGGATAGGGTAATAGCGCTCAGCTTACAGACGGGACAGCGGAGTCACAGCACCTAAAAAAGGAATGAAATATGGCTAATAGTGGGGTGAGCGGGCCTATGGCAGGCCTCCCTATTACCTGGTAGTTGGCGGGGTGTCTGGGTGAAGAGAATCCTCGGGCGTTGTGCTGCTGGTAGTGGTGGTTTCCTCCTCCTCCTCCTCCTCCTCCCGGAGACTTGTTGTACGGTGACACGTTATAGCGAGGGCTGCCTCTTCGGGGTGGGGTACTACCTGGAGACTGAGGGCCGTACCAGCCCCCGGGAGAAGGCGAAGACCGCGGAGACTGCCCTCCCCCGCTCCCATACGGCCTAGAAGGCCTCTGCCCGTAATTCGGAGTGTGCGGACTCCCGTAGCCCCAAGGCGGCAGTGGCGGAGGAAGCATGGGGCTCCCGGAGCCTGGAAAAGGCCCCGGGCTTCGGAAGGGTCCCGGGCTTCCATCAACACCGCCGCCTCCACAGGCGTTAGGAGAGCGATAATTCGGTCTGTACATCGCAACAAACCACCGTCCTCACTGCGGTACCAATTCGAAACTAGCGCTCTGTGATCTACACACACTCTGCACCCACCACAAGCAGCCTACCTATCCGACAGGAAGTTCCGCCTTGTGCAACATTACCAGTTCCGGCCGGCGAAACAGTTCCTTGCTCAAACGTTCCTATTGTATAACCTACACCCGACAAGGAACATTTGCCGCCAATTTGTACCTTAATTACAAATAAAGGGATGATAGTTTTGGGTTGCTGGTTAGAGTAGTTATACTTTTTTAGATTTATAGTTCTTTTTTTGCATTATATCAGTTTTCCACTAAAATAAGGTGACCAGGTTTTTAAAATAAAATCAGGGGACATATATATTTTTTTTTTTTGTTATTGGCAAATGGCACTGGACTGCATAATACACAGAGCACTGGGCACAGGACTGCATAATACACAGAGCACTGGGCACAGGACTACATAATACACAGAGCGCTGGGTACAGGACTACATAATACAAAGAGCGCTGGGCAAAGGACTGCATAATACAAAGAGCGCTGGGCACAGGACTACATAATATACAGACTGCTGGGCACATGACTGCATAATACACAGAGCGCTGGGCACATGACTGCACAATACAAAGAGCGCTGGGCACAGGACTGCATAATACACAGAGCGCTGGACACAGGACTGCATAATACACAGAGCGCTGGACACAGGACTGCATAATACAAAGAGCGCTGGGCACAGGAATGCATAATACCCAGAGTGCTGGGCACAGGACTGCATAATACACAGATCGCTTGGCACATGACTGCATAATACCCAGAGCTCTTGGCACAGGACTGCATAATACACAGAGTGCTGGGCACAGGACTGCATAATACACAGAGCGCTGGGCACAGGACTGCATAATACACAGAGCGCTGGGCACAGGGCTACATAATACACAGAGCCTTGGGCAAAGGACTGCATAATGCACAGAGCGCTGGGCACAGGACTACATATTACACAGAGTGCTGGGCACAGGACTACATAATACACAGACAGCTGGGCACAGGAATGAATAATATCCAGAGCGCTGGGCACAGGGCTAAATAATACACAGAGCCTTGGGCACAGGACTGCATAATGCACAGAGCGCTGGGCACAGGACTACATAATACACAGAGCGCTGGGCACAGGACTACATAATACACAGAGCGCTGGGCACAGGACTACATAATACACAGAGCGCTGGGCACAGGACTACATAATACACAGAACTCTGGGCACAGGACTACATAATACACAGAGCGCTGGGCACAGGACTACATAATACACAGAGCACTGGGCACAGGACTACATAATACACAGAGCGCTGGGCACAGGACTACATAATACACAGAACTCTGGGCACAGGACTACATAATACACAGAGCGCTGGTCACAGGACTACATAATACACAGAGCTCTGGGCACAGGACTACATAATACACAGAGCGCTGGGCACATGACTACATAATATGCAGGAGGGTGTTAGGCATACAGGGCAATGCACAGAGTACACTTCTTTTCCCACACCCATAGCTCACCCCTTCACCCTTTAACCCTTCTCTCACAGATTATGTCTGCAGCCACCTCTTAGCCTTTCCCCCACAACAGCTAAACTCTCCATCTCTCCATGCTGCTGACCCCTGCTCCCCCACTGCCCTCATCTGTGTACAAGGGAGATGCAGGTGCCTAGGGTGCAGTGCAGATGCTGACACCCCCACTGGATGATCTCCCTGCAAGTGAGAGTGGCAGAGCCACATACAGTTTTCGGGGGGCTACTAGAGCCAGCTGGGTGCTTCAGCTAAATACAGCAACACAAGTAAGACACATGTGGAAGGTGGTGGAGCTTTTAAGGGGGGGGGGGAGGCAGTGGAGGGGGGCTTGTATGTAGGGGTCAAAGCTGAAGAGGGGTGAAAATGAGATGTGGATGGGGATGCAGAAGTAAGCAGCTGTGGAAGAAGGTTGAATTCTGCCCTCTGTGTGTAGCGCACCCCTGAACTCTGCCCTCTGTGTGTAGCGCACCTCCAAACTCTGCACTCTGCGCGCTATTGTATTTAGCCCCCGAGTAAGTACTTTCTAGAACCACCTTTCGCTGCAATTACAGCTGCAAATTCTTTTTGGGTATGCCTCTACCAGTTTTGCACATCTAGATAGTGAATTTTTGCCCATTCTTCTTTCCAAAATAGCTCAAGCTCTGTCAGATGGAGAACGCCTGAACAGCAATTTTCAATTCTTGGTGGAGGGGCATTGTAGTGCAGCAAATGTGGCTTTTTTACAGTGCCCTTAAAAAGTATTCATACCCCTTGAAATTTTCCACATTTTGTCATGTTACAACCAAAAATGTAAATGTATTTTATTGGGATGTTATGTAATAGACCAATGCAAAGTGACACATAATTGTGAAGTGGAAGGAAAATGATAAATGGTTTTCCAACTTTTTTACAAATAAAGTGCGGCGTTCATTTGTATTCAGCCCCCTTTACTCTGATATCCCTAACTAAAATCTAGTGGAACCAATTGCCTTTAGAAGTCACCTAATTAGCAAATAGAGTCCACCTGTATGTAATTTAAACTCAGGATAAATATAGCTGTTCTGTGAAGCATTCAGAGGTTTGTTAGAGAACCTTTGAGAACAAATGGCATCATGAAGGCCATCATCCAGAGTTTATCCAGTGAGCGGTGAAGTTTCCCTGGGACGGAGCACAATGGCTGGTGTGCGAGCAGTGTGGGTAAACCAGGAAGCTGATGAGCCCGGGTCACATGACGTGATGACGTTGATGCATTTCGCTCACATGGTCACGTGAGCTTCGTGAGGGCACTATTGGAATCTAATCATGGGCTTATAATGAGGATTAAATCTCCTCCCACCTGTATCTTTACCCACTGATACCCTTAGTTTTATAATATCAACATCATGGACAGAATAGTTTGAAACATATAAAGAAGTGTACCAATATTTTAAATGATATGTAAGTGGATACCTAGAACTATTCTCTACTTTATACAAGGAGACAATTCATCCCCACAATCATACCACAAAACACCCGCAACAGTTAGAGAATCAGTGAGCATAGAGACAGAAAAATGACTAAAGAAGATTTACAATTGTAGGGGTTCATTAGATAAGGCACCTTATTCAACATTTTTGGGGATTTTTTGAAAAGAATACCTTCATGGGTATCGTACAGAGTTAGGATTCAAGGAAGACTTGCAAACTAAGTTCATTATTAAATTCCATGAAAGAGTTAGGGACTACAGAAAATGGGGTGCCTTGATGGGGCCCGTAGCTAATGCATGTATTTGAAAATGTGTGCGGACTAAACCCCTGTTTTTAATGCATACTGTTGCATAATGCAAACAGGTCAAATTTGGTTGGTCTCAGGCTGGTTGGTAAGTTGAGCTTGGAAATTTCTTTGTTTTTGTTTTTTTTACATGTAAGAGACCAATGAGGGATATCATTGTGTAAACCTTTTTTTTTTTCAAATTAAATGTAATATAAAATAAAAAAAATAAACAATTACAAAGCACGTGCCTGTCGTTCGACACACAGTAAACAGCGCATAAACCTCTAAAGGGCCACTGCCCCTCAGAACACTCTCTATGGCGCCGGCGTGCATTCGCATGTGGTACCAGAAGTGACATTACCCTTTGACACTCCACCTCTATGTATTTCTTCAATCCCACCATTTTCAGGAAACATTGTTTTAGTGGATGGCTGCATGAACTTATGATCATCACTTAACTGTTTTGTTACCTGTTCTGATTTGATGCATACTATTTTTTTCCCACTCGTACATTATATTTTCTATTTATATCATATGGCACGCATCTACTTTAACCACTTGCCGACCGCCGCCCGACTATATACGGCGGCGGTCAGCCCCTCCCAGGCAAAGTGATGTACCGGTACGTCACTAGCCTGGGAGCGAATAGGGGGCGAGCGCGCGCCGCCGGAGGCGCACTCCCACCTCCGCTCGTACCCGACGAAGCCGGCGTGTGTGACCGGCGGACCCGATGTCCGCCGGTCACTCGCAATCATTGGGCAGAGAGGGAGAAAGGCAGGCGGCTAGTGTAAACAAAGCCACCTGTCATTTTCCCCTGTGTAAAAACACAGATCACTCGGTCCTGCTATGTAGAACCGTTGATCTGTGCTATTACACCACTAGCCACATCCAATGACAGTTATAAACACGCCCCTAGGACACACTTAACCCCTCCCTCTCCAATACAGTTAACTCCTTCACTGCCAGTGTAATTTTTACAGTAACAGTGCATATGTATAGCACTGATTACTGTAGTAATGTCACTGGTACCCCCAAAAGTGTCAAAAATGTCAGTCAAGGGTCTGATCTGTCCGCCGCAATGTCGCAGTACCGCAAAAAAAAAAATCACAGATTGCCGCCATTACGCGTTTAAAAAAAAAAACAACAAAAACCTTAGTTAGTAAACGCAATAACTTTTGCGCAAACCAATCAAAATACGCTTATTGTGATTTTTTTTTACCAAACATATGTAGCAGAAAACAAATTGGCCAAAAATGTTAAAAAAAATTAGATTTTTACATTTTGTTTGTAAAAAATGTGAAAAATATTGTTATTTTTGCAAAATTGTCGCTCTTTTTTTGTTTATAGCGCATGATCAAAAAATCGCACAGGTGATCAAATACCACCAAAAGAAATCTCTATTTGTGGGAAAAAAAGGACGTCAAATTAGTTTGGGTATAGCGTCGCACGACCGCGCAAATGTCCGTTAAAGTCACGCAGTGCCGAATCGCAAAATGGTCAGGAAGGGGGTAAAATCTTCCGGGGCTTAAAGAGGTTGTAAACCCGTTTAAAATTTTTTTTTTTTTTACATCCTGCAAGAGAAACACATAATGAGCTAGTATGCATCGCATATTAGCTCATTATGAAATACTTACCTTAGAACGAGCCCCCGCCGTGCCGCTCACTCACCTGTATGACGAGCGACATGTTCAGTCGCCTGTCTTCCGGGATCGCGGCATCCGGCCATCTGATTGGCCGGAGCCGCGGTGACGTCACTCCCGCGCACGCGCGCGGGAGCCGACGGTCACGGCACGGGGCTCTGAAGGAACGGCACGATCAGCCGTTCCTTCAGAGCGCATGCGCCAGTGACGTCACTGGCTGCATTAAAGGTAAATATCTCCTAAACGGTACATGTTTAGGAGATATTTACAGTACCTATAGGTAAGCCTTATCATAGGCTTACCTATAGGTACAACTTCCCGAGGAGGGTTTACTTCCTCTTTAAGTGGTTAATAAACTATCTTACAGCAATGAAGTGCCATATATTAATTTATTATTTGACACAGACTGCATATATCCTATCATTCTGATTATTAGTACTCCACCTTGTGGTTAAAAAAAAGAATACAAGATGCCCTTATCCCATGCAAAATTCTCTCTAAATCTGATTAAACATCGCAAAAATAAGAGAAAATGCATTATAAATAAAAATTAATTAAAATTATGCACTTTTCAGTTTTACAAAAAAATAAAACACTTTAAAATTTGAAAGAAAACAATTTAAATCAATTTCTATTTTGAAACTAGGTGGATTTAATGTTTTCAATTCATAAATTCATCGGGTCTCATTTTGCTATATTTCCCTTTTTAAATTAGAATGTCTCCAGTGTCCTAATGCTTTATTAATCCTGTAAAACTGGAATGCAAGCTAGCATTAGCATTCAAGGAGGCTGATTTACAAAAGGAGTTGAACATCTTTACTCAGTGAAGTTTCTCCTCAGTTATCCAGTCATGTGAATATCAAAAGTTCTGCTTCTTTATATAGAAGCAAGAAACAATGTGATTTACCTGGAAGGGTTGCCACCATAACCAAGAGAGATAAGAGCAGCAGGCAAGCAAAGGAAATGCATAAACAGAGTGCCAGATGTTAATGTTCTGGCTTTTTGGTACCTTGGGACTCCTAGGCCTTGGCCTATGTGGCCTACTGACAAACCCAGCTTAAATATTTTGTGCAATACCCACTTTACCCTCCCTTCTACACATACACATTAAAGACAAGAGATGCACCTTTGATGAAGGGGCATGAACCTGAAAAATGTTATTTTAGTGGAGGTACTGCATCACCCTACACACAGATTTGGTCCCCTGTTCATATTCCAGCTTGGGACATTTCTACAGTCTCTCTCCTCATGTATCCGTTATAGACTTCTCAACATTATTGTCTCTTCCACTGCCAGCTTCTACAAGAGAATACAATTGCATATGTTGGTGGGATATGGCAGTGGCATAGCCTGGGTTGCCAGTGCCTGGGGCAAGGCAAGTAATTTGCGCCCCTTAACCCGTCGACTTAGAGCACTCCCTGAGTTCCTTCCACTATTAAAACTATTAAACCCCTTATGGTACATTTTAGGATTGTTCATTAATGTATATGTGGTCTTTGTAGTTTATTATTATGATTATTAAAATTTAGGAAAGTCACCTGGTTAAACAGTGAAGCTCCTGAAGGGGCTAAAATCACAGCTTGGATATTGCAGTGTGCATAGAGCCATCGCATCAATTTCGACATTTTTTTTTTACACTTCCCTGCAAGCCTTGATTAAATACAAAAGACAAGTTAAAAAAAGTATTATTTTTTTTATCCCTTATTTATTGTTCATCCCATCCTTGCCCCCACTTCTAATGGATTCAGTAGCAAAATCCACCTTTCTGTCCACCCCCTGCAATGTTGGTATTCTCTCCTGTTTATTGAGCTCATCTCTCTAAATCATATCCCCTTTTTTCTGTTGAGTTAGTGCCGAGTCACACTTGTGCGATGCGGGAAGGCTGCGAATTCGCAGCCTGTTCCCGCATTGCAAACGCACATCTGCCAGTTCACACTGCCATATGCGATACGCAGGGGGTGTCAATGAAATGTTAACGATACCCCCAGTTTGATCGCATATCGCAGTGCGATCTGACAGTTCGCACAGGATCGGATCTCACAAGTGTGAACCACTGTGCGATCCGATCCTGATGCGGCTGAAAAAAAGGGTCATGTGCGACTTTTGTGCGGGTGCAGTGCGAATTTAGCCATACAAAGTGTATGGCTGAATTCTCACTGCACATCCGATCGCATGTAATGAAGGAGCAGTGCGCTCCGATATTACATGCGATCGCCGCACATGCTATAGTGTAAACCGGAACATAGGGAGACAGTAAAAAAAGAATCACAGGATTTTAGATAGACCCATGTTATTCCCTAGGGACAGAGCCTAATGTATACTCTGCAAGCCAGACAAAAGGACAAAAATATTAGCCAACTTCTCTATAACAAGGATGATTTGTAGCACTGTGTCAATGGCCATTAAATGCAACTGTAAAATAATGCTTGATTTTTTTTTTTTACTTCAAATCCTTGAAAATAAATAAACTTACTTTCTAAACACCACAACTAGTCATGTTATTCTCAAAAAAGCAACCTATAGTAAATTCTAGTTCAAAGCTATGTCAAATATAGCCTATATTCTGGTGTGTTTCAAGTCATTTTTGATTTACAGCATGACTGTAAAATCTTTTTTATAGCTGTTTTTTAAAAAAAAAAGACTATTTTAAGGGAGGAGGAAATATGTAAGACAACTGCAGCTCATCGACCACAACACATGTGACTAAAGCTGGCCATACAATATACAATTTCCTTGTTCAATTTCCTTTAGATTAACCTTCAACTATGTAGTGCAAGGGCCTGCCTGATTGGATACAAACTGAAAAGGTTTAGGTCTGACCTCATATTTATATGTGTTTGGTAAATCTAAAGGAAAGTTGCACAAGAAAATTATATAATGTATGGCCAGCCTTACATGAGATAGAACAGCTTAGGAGGCATGGTAAACATCCAAAGGAACAGAGGCAACTGTAATAAACTTCAGCTGAGTATAGGAGAACAGCAATTACTTGCAGAAAAGTCTTTAAAACTATAGAGTGATCTCAAAATGATGTCAGATACCAGGCTTGATTGTGATCACTGAGGACATGATACAGGAGCTGATCAGAGACTGTGGACATTAAACAGGAGCTGGTCAGAGTCTATGGGCATGATACAGGAGATGGTCAGGGACTGCAGACATGATACAGGAGCTGGTAAGAGACTGCAGACATGATACAAGAGCTGATCAGAGACTGCGGACATTAAACAGTAGCTGGTTAGAAACTGTGGACATGATACAGGAGCTGGTCTGAGACTATGGACATGATACAGGAGCTGGTCAGAGACTGCAGACATGATACAGGAGCTGATCAGAGACTGCGGACATTAAACAGTAGTTGGTTAGAAACTGTGGACATGATACAGGAGCTGGTCAGAGACTGCAGACATAATACAGAAACAGGAATAGGGAGCAACAACAATGATCAGATAAAACTGTTCATGTTTTTTCCCAATCACTTAGGACTTTTAAGGGTGTGGAGTTTTCAAATACACGTGAGCACCAATAGATAAAATTGTAGTTTTATTGAAAATACAAAAGTATTAAAAACTTTTACATCCAATAATTGTTAGGGAAAACATGTTCATATATGCAAACTACATAGACTGTCGACAGAAACATTGTATGCTGGTTCGACGCGTTTCGCAATTTGGTAACGACCAACAAATGCTTCGTCAGGAACCATAGATATGGCTGTATTGCTTCTACAGACTTTAAAGAGAAAGAAAAATATAATAAGCATATACAATATATTACGTATGCATTCAAAAACAGTATATTGTTTGTTATCACAACGTAAAATCCTCAAATACATATATGCTCACCATAAGTAGTTTAGTACACACACACACATATATATATATATATATATCTATACACAATTGTCCAATCCAAAGCACTCGACCAGACCATAGGGGGTTGGGCTACCCAGTGACATTCACGGACAGCGCCACACTCTTGTGAAGTCATTAACTGAGGGTGACGTTACCGGGTGGCCCCACCCCTTGGTTATTTAAGAGCTGCCAGATTCCAGATTCCAATAAGCCCCCCGCCCGCAGACCCCCACAGCCGCCAGCCAGGGTTTTGAGGAAGAGATCCTTGTCTCCATCAACATGGGAACAAGGTGTTTTGAGTGGGGGGACAGAGACAATGTCAAGAGGAAGATTAGAGACACCAGACCCAATAAAGCAGATGAGCTGAAGGCCGCTATCAAAGTAATCTGGGCTTCCATAACATCTCAGCAGTGCCACAAGCTGATCGCTTCCATGCCACGCCGCATTGATGCAGTAATTCATGCAAAAGGATCCCCGAACAAGTATTGAGTGCATACTATACTGTACATGGACATACTTTTCAGTAAGCCAACATTTCAGAATTAAAAATCCTTTTTTTTTTGTTATTGGTCTTATGTAATATTCAAATTTTATGAGATACTGTATTTTGGGTTTTCACTAGCTGTAAGCCATAATCATCAAAATTAAAAGAAAGAAATACTTGAAATATATCACTGTGTGTAACGCATCTATATAAAAATTAACTTTTTGATGATATTCTAATTTTATGAGATGCACCTGTATGTATGTGTATTATTGTTTTTTTTTGTAAATGGAAATCTGACTAGGTCAAAGACTCCTGCCTCTTCATTTTTTCCCCTTCCTTATTTCTGTACCTAAATATCAAGACAATATTGATAAAATGGACTGAAAAAAAATGCATTGCCTTTTTACTGCGATTTGCATTTTTCATTTTTAAATCAGCCCAACAACAAATTTTCCAAAAAAAAGCATAAAAAAAAACGTGGAAAGCACAGCAAAAAGCACTACAGACAAGCTCAGAAGCAACATGCATACTGTAGGTGTAAATCAAGCTTTATACAGCATACCATATTTCCAGAAGGACCGGCTTTACTAGTGACCTCGGGGAACTGTTTTACAAGTGAGGGCTGCCCTTGTGGTCCCAGTGATTGTCTACAATTTTTTATCTATTTGAACGTAAGTAGTATTCTTTGATTTAATAAAGCCTATTGGAGAATTTTACACTATGTTAGCTTTTATTCCCTGTTTTACTTCGACTTATTGAGGAGATGGAGACCTACAAAGGGAGAGGCAATTAGGAATCACAGTGTGGGCTGTGATCTTTCCATTAACCCCCTGAGGAGTAGGAGGAGGAGGAAGAAGAGATCAGTGTGCTGGCTGATATTAAGAGATCCAAGCGCTTTTGCCTTTCTTTTCAAAAAGTGATACCAAAACACACACTGTTTAATTGACATTGTCCCTTCTATTTTTGTATATGGATGACGGCACTGTAATTATTTTAATAAAAATAAAAAATCAATGTACCTTTTTCCTAATCGATATACAGCTATCACATGACCCAGCTCTTCCCAGCCTGTCTGCGGGGAAACAAAAGCAGGAGGAGCTTCTAGTACTCTGCTGCTGGTCACATGTTCAAAAAAATTCAAAACGCCTTTGAAATACCGAGTAAAAATAAATAATATCAATAAACTGTTTTAAAAGGTCATACAAATATATTTGGAATAAAATATTTATAATTTATTGGCAAAATATGGTGTGGGCAGATTTCACACCCCTCCAGTCTGGTACGTTCCTATTTACTGGTTCAGGTGTGAATCAGGTCCGAATTTTTGCCAGAATTCACACCTGTACTGGACCCAAGCAGTGTTGGTCATGTCACTTAAAAAAAGTAATTAGTTATAGTTACTAGTTACTTCTCACAAAAAGTAACTGAGTTAGAAACTGAGTTACATCAGTAAAAAAGTACAGTAACTAATTACCAGGGAAATTAACTATTGCGTTACTTTAAAAAAAATAATCAAATATGTCAAACAACGTGTATGCCCCCACTATTAAATATGTTGAATTAACCACTTTACCCCTGGAGGATTTTGCTGTCTTACATCTGGGCCACTTTTTGCGATTCGGCACTGTGCGACTTTAACTGACAATTGCGTGGGCATGCAACGCCGTACCCAAAGGAAATTTACGTCCTTTTTTTCCCACAAACAGAGCTTTCTTTTGGTGGTATTTGATCACCTGTGCGATTTTTACTTTTTGCACTATAAACAAAAAAAGAGCGACAATTTTGAAAAAATAACAATATTTTTCACATTTTTTTATATGAAATTCCCCCCCAAAAAAATGTAAAAATCAAATTTTTTTTAATTTAAGGCCAATTTGTTTTCTGCTACATATTTTTGGTAAAAAAAAATCGCAATAAGCGTATTTTGATTGGTTTGGGCAAAAGTTATTGCGTTTACTAACTAAGGTAAAGATTTCTGTCATTTTTGGTGTTTTTTTTTTTAACGAGTTTTTTTGCGAGACTGCGACATTGTGGCGGATAGATCGGACCCTTGACTGACATTTTTGACACTTTTGGGGGTACCAGTGACATTACTACAGTAATCAGTGCTATAAATATGCACTGTTACTGTAAAAATGACACTGGCAGGGAAGGGGTTAATTTTATTGGAGAGGGAGGGGTTAATGTATGCCTGGCGCTTACTGACGTGTGTGGGGGGAGGTG
Organism: Pelophylax lessonae; assembly: GCF_965119305.1. Lineage (NCBI taxonomy): Eukaryota > Metazoa > Chordata > Amphibia > Anura > Ranidae > Pelophylax > Pelophylax lessonae. The sequence continues at coordinate 202,608,975 of NC_138772.1, forward strand.
ACTGAGTGACACAAGGACAGATCGCAGGTTCAGCTATGCTGAACCCTGCAATCTGACCCTGCCTGTCACTTAGGAGATCAGCCCGCTTTGTTTACACAAGCTGGCGGATCTCCAGACTCGATTCCCTGACGATCGGGGAAAAGCAGCGGCGATCGCCGCTGCTCCTCCCCTGGCCCGACTCCCGCTGTGACTGAATACAGCAGGAGCGAGCCTCTGGCAGGGCGCGCGCGCCACCGAGAAGGGGGAGTGTCTGCCTACGTAGGTCTACGTCGTCAGACCAACAAGAGCCACTTTGCCGCAGTAGAGCTCTAGTGAGCAGACGGTAAGTGGTTAAGGAAATGAACACTAAATAGAAGCAATTATTATTATAAATGATAATTATAATATCTTAATGTTGCTGTGGGACAATGAGACACCTATGTGGTGAATCCTGATTCCTGAGTGGTACCTGCGTGGTATTTGCTGAGTGGTACTGGCTGCGTGGTACACTGGTACGGTACCTAGCACAAAAATATAGTGCCGTGATGTACATGCCATCATCCCCAATAGTAGAACAACAAAAAAGGGAGCACAAAGACCAAGAGAGGTCCAGAGAAGCCGGACTATATTGGCATGTGTATGGTTGGGGGATACAATCACAACACCACTTTGTAAAAAACATATACAACTTTATTGCCATATGGGTAAAAAAGACAAAAATAACATAACAAAAGAACAGACATATTAAAATACATGGATCCGTGATTACTATGTGCTTGTGATGTATCCGTTGTATCCATCACAAGCACATAGTAATCATGGATCCATGTATTTTAATATGTCTGTTATTTTGTTATGTTATTTTTGTCTTTTTTACCCATATGGCAATAAAGTTGTATATGTTTTTTACATAGTGGTGTTGTGATTGCATCCCCCAACCATACATATGCCAATATAGTCCGGCTTCTCTGGACCTCTCTTGGTCTTTGTGCTCCCTTTTTTGTTGTGGTACGGTACCTGCTTGGTATTTGCTGAGTGGTACTGGCTACGTGGTACACTGGTATGGTACCTGAGTGGTATTTGCTGAGTGGCACTGGTGGTACCTGAGTGATATCTGCTGAGTGGTACCGAGTGGTATTTGCTGAGTGGTACCTTAGTGGGTATTTGCTCAGTGGTACCGGCTGACTGAGTGTTTTTTTTTTTTTACTCAAGTAGTACCTGCTGCTGCTGGTGGTTGCGGTGGTGGGCAGTGGTGGCTGGTGGTGTGGCACTGGTGTGGTACGATGGTACATGACCTGAGTCTGACTCCTGAGTCCACTCTAGTCCTGACTATGGTATTTTCTGTTTTTTTTTTTGGTACCTGCTGTCTGGCTGCTGGTGGTGGTGGCTGGTGGTGGTGTGGCACACTGGTGGTGGGGGTCTGAGTCCTGAGTCTTCCTGTCCTAACTGTGACTGAGTCTGTGCTGTGAGTAACCGTATTTTTATTTTTTTTGTTTTTTGGTACGGTACCTGTGCTGCTGCAGTGCTGCCTGGTTGGCTGCTGGTGTTGGTGGCTGGCTGGTGGTGGTATGGCCTGGGATCCGCCTGGCTCTGTCCTCCTCCTCCAGGCCTGTCTGTCTGCCTGTGCCCCTCTCTCTTCTCTCTGGCTGGCTGTGACGGTGCGGTGGTGGACTGGTGGTGGACTGCCTGCTGCCTGGACTATATTTTTTTACATTAAATTAAGTTATATGGCCAAGCTGGCAAAGTGGCACTGTGGCAATGGCATTGGCCTCGCTCTGCCCTCCTGGGCCTGGCGCGCTGTACTCAGAGTCCGCACTCTCTGCTCTCACGTCAGTCAGTCTCCTCCTCCTTCTTGTCGACTGAGGCCAGTACCGTGGACAGCGCCGGCCTCAGTCATAGAGGAAAGGAGGAATTACAATTACACTACTGCCATCTAGTGGCGGTAGATGTAATTGCGGTAACGCAGCCCAAGTAGTGGCAATGGCGTTACTGTGAGTGGAAGAGTAATCAGTTAGATTACTCGTTACCCTCTAAAGTAACTGCGTTAAGTAACGCCATTTACTTAAACGCAGTTACTACCATCACTGGACCCAAGCATGCACAGGACCCTTTTGAAATGTGGACAGCGGCCTTCCTGGACCTGTGTGAACTGGCTCCATTGAGTATGCAAATTGGATGCAGGGGAAACACGCACATATGTGAACCTGGCCTGAGGAGCATTTACTTTAGTTCAGGTAGAAGGTGTCACAGATGCAGTATATTTTGGTGGTGGAATATTTTCATGATGGACTCACAATTATATACACACAAGATCAGTGGCGTAGCGTGGGTTGTCAGCACCCGGGGCAAGGCAAGTAATTTGTGCCCCCTAACCCGTGGATTTTAGCACTCGAGTCTCTTCCACTAGATTAGTTAAAGAAACCCTTACCCCCTAAGCCCTATATGAATATATACACACACACTTTTATAAATAAATGTAAACAAACATTTAAGCGGTATTAAAACATTTTTAATTAAATAAACAATTATCAATGTATACCATAGATACCATTTAGAGCAGGGTCCCCATAGATCCCCCTTTAGAGCAGGGTCCTTATAGATCCCCCTTTACTGCAGGGTCCCCAAAGACCCTACTTTAGAGCAGGGTCCCCCATAGATCCCCCTATAGAGCAGGCCAGGGACCCCATAGATCCCCCTTTAGAGCAGGGTCCCCCATAGAACCTCCTTTAGAGAAGGGTCCCCATAGATCACCTTTTAGAGCAGGGTCCCCATAGATCCCCCTTTAGAGAATGGTCCCCATATAATCTATGGGGACATTTCTCTAAAGTGGGGAATCTATGGGGACCCTGCTCTAAAGGGGGATCTATGGGGACCCTGGCCTGCTCTAACGGGGATCTTTGGGGACCCTGGCCTCCTCTAAAGGGGATCTATGGGGATCCTGCTCTAAAGGGGGATCTATGGGGACCCTGGCCTGCTCTAAAGGATATCTATGGGGACCCTGGCCTCCTCTAAAGGGGATCTATGGGGATCCTGCTCTAAAGGGGGGATCTATGGCATAGATCCCCTTTAGAGCAGGGTCCCTATAGATCCCCCTTTAGAGCAGGCCAGGGCAGGTCCCCCATATAGATCTCCCCCCTTACAGCAGGCTAGGGTGAGGTGAGGTCCGGACCCTGGCCTGCTGTAGGGGGGGGGATCTATATGGGGGACCCCAGAGTGACCTAACTTCACCCTGGCCTGCTGTAAGGGGGGATCTATATGGGGGATCATGTCCCCAATATAGATTCCCCCCTTACAGCAGGCCAGGGTGAGGTGAGGTCCCACCCCCCATTTAGATCCCCCCCCTTACAGCAGGCCAGGTTCCCCATAACATAGATCCCCTCTGAGGATTCTCTATGAGTTCCATCTAAATACACTCTTCTGTGCCTTTTATGTCCACCACATATAGTTGCATTACTATTCTTTTCAGTGTTCTTCTCACACACAGTCCGTCTCAGTCAGTCACTACTACTAGCACAGGCACAGCCAGCCCAGTACTACTCCAGTCCAGTCCTGACAGTGACTCCTACCTTTTTTTTCACTGTCCCGGACCCGATCACAGCAGGCTAGGTTTTCTACTCCAGGTCCTCCTAGGTTTTCCTCCTGCAGCACCGTCTGACGACGGCTCTCTCCTCTCACCTGCCGCCGCTGCCGGCTTCTTCTGCTGCTGCCTGGCCTGATGGTTCTCTCCTCTACCGTCCCGCGCTCAGCGCTGCGCTGGGCGGCCGCTGCACCTTAGTCCCTCCCCCCCCCCAGATAAGCCAGGCGTGCACGGACTGTCTCTCCAAACCCCCCCCCCTCCTCCTCCACAGTGGGCGACCCGGCGGCTCGGATCGGATTCGGAGCCGAGCTGCGCACAGCCAGTGAGAGTGAGTGAGCCAGCCTGGCCAGGGGCAGAGAGCTGCGAGTGCGAGCGGGCGGCGGCAGCCAGCCTAGGCTATGACAGAAAGAGTGTGAGTGACTGACAACTGAACTTCATGTGTGGAGCGGATGCGCCCCCCCCCCCCCAGATGTTGCGCCCGGTGCGGCCGCCCCCCCCTGCACCCCCCACGCTACACCACTGCACAAGATTACAATTAATCTGTTTGTTACAGTGAGGGAAAAAAGTATTTGATCTCCTGGTGATTTTGTACATTTGCCCACTGACAAAGAAATGATCAGTCTATAATTTTAATGGTAGGTTTATTTTAACAGTGAGAGACAGAATAACAACAAACATATCCAGAAAAACACATTTCAAAAAAGTTATACATGATTTGCATTTTAATGAGTGAATTCAAGTATTTGACTTCTTCACAAAACATGCCTTAGTACTTGGTGGCAAAACCCTTGTTGGCAATCACAGAGGTCAGACGTTTCTTTTAGTTCACCACCAGGTTTGCACACATCTCAGGAGGGATTTTGTCCCACTCCTCTTTGCAGAACCTCTCCAAGTCATTAAGGTTTCAAGGTTGACGTTTGGTAACTCAAACCTTCAGCTCCCTCCACATATTTTATATAGGATTAAGGTATGTTGACTGGTTAGGCCATTCCAGGACCTTATTGTGCTTCTTGTTGAGCGACTCAATTGTTGCCTTGGCCGTGTGTTTTGAGTCATTGTCATGCTGGAATACCCTTCTACGACCCATTTTCAATGCCCTGGTTGAGGAAAGGAGATTCTCACCCAAGATTTGACAGTACATGGCACCGTTCATCGCCCCCTTGATGCTGTGAAGTTGTCCTGTCCCCTTAGCAGAAAAACACCCCCAAAGGATAATGTTTCCACCTCTATGTTTGACTGTGGGGATGGTGTTCTTGGGGTCATAGGCAGCATTCCTCCTCCTCCAAACATGGTGACTTCAGTTGATGCCAAAGAGATTGATTTTGGTCTCATGTGCCCACAACACTTTCACCCAGTTTTCATCTGAATCATTCAGACATTCATTAGTAAACTGCAGAAGGACCTGTGCATGTGCTTTCTTGAGCAGGAGGACCTTGCGGGCGCTGCGGGATTTCAGTCCTTTATGGCGTAGTATGTTACCAATTGTTTTCTAGGTTACTGTGGGTCCCAGCTGCCTTGAGATCATTGACAAGATTCTGCTATGTAGTTCTGGGCTGATTCCTCACCGTTCTCATGATCAATGAAACCCCACAAGGTGAGATCTTGCATGGAGCCCCAGACCAAGGGAGATTGACAGTTATTTTATATTTCTTCCATTTGCGAATAATCACATCAACTGTTGTCACTCTTTCACTAAACTGCTTGTTGATGGTCTTGTAGCCCATTCCAGAATTGTGTAGGTCTACAGTCTTGTCCCTGACATCCTTGGACAGCACTTTGGTCTTGGCCATGGTGGAGAGATTGGAATCTGATTGATTGCTTTTGTGGACAGGTTTCTTTTATACAGGTAACAAGCTGAGATTAGGAGCTCTCCCTTTAAGAGAGTGCTCCTAATCTCAGTTCATTACCTGTATTGAAGACACCTGGGAGCCAGAAATCTTGCTGATTTAGGCTGGGTTCACACTGGGGCGGCTTCAAAGTCGCCCGATTCTGAAGTCGTCCCGTGCAGCGCAACTTCAGCGTGGCTTGCAAACAACTTCTCTAATAGAAGTCAATGCAAGTTGCCCCCAAAGTAGTGCAGGAACCTTTTTCTAAGTCAGAGTGACTTGTATTGCTCCGATTAGAACGGTTCCATTGCACTGAATGGAGTGCGACTTAACAGGCGGCTAAGTCGCCTGATAAGTTGCCCCAGTGTGAACCGGGACTTCTAGGGGATCAAACACTTATTTAACTCATTAAAAAGCAAAATTAATTTGAAACTTTTTTAAATGTGTTTTTCTGGATATTTTTGTTTTTATCCTGTCTCTGTTAAAATAAACCTACCATTAAAATTAAAGACTGGTCATTTCTTTGTCGGTGGACAAACATACAAAATCAGCAGGCGATCAAATATTGATTTCCCGTACTGTATTACCTTTTACTAAGATTTTTTTGGACACTGGTGTGAGCACTTGTTTTAAAGTGGAACGCCACCCAAAAGAGGAAGCTCCGCTTATCTGACACCCCCCCCCCCCTCCGTTGCCACATGTGGCACCATTTTGGGTACCAGGTTTTGACAGTATTTGTAGCTGCTGACTTTTAATTTTTTACTGAAGGAGCCTGGACCTCCTCTTTAAAGTAGAACTATAGGCAAAAAATGTTTTTTTCAATTTTGGATAGAGCAAGGGAGGTTTATAACCCAGTAAGGTTTATTTGTACCATTGTGGAGATTTCCCTTCACTTCCTGTCCCATAACCAAACAGAAAGTGAGAGGAAATCCCTGCAAATTAAGTGAATTTTTTAAGGGGCCCTCAGGTCACCTTAAGTAGTGTGCTCATTGGAAGATTTCCCCTCTATTACTTTTCTGGGGACAACCCACAATTTGGGATTTTCATTTACTTTCACTTTCAATGCTAAAAGTAAACAGGACAAATAGAGAGGGAAAATCTCCTTAACAGGTGCACACACAGTAATAAAAACTGACAGGGGTTCTCATCCACAAGGACTTTATTCATAAGTAAAATAAATATTTTGCCTTTAGTTATATTTTACAGTGGTTCTTAACCCACTATACCAGGGATATGCAAACTGTGCCCTTCCAGATGTTGCAGAACTACAAGTCCCATGAGGCATAGCAAGACTCTGACAGCCACAAGCATGACACTCAGAGGCAGAGGCATTATGGGACTTGTAGTTTTGCAACAGCTGGAGGGCCACAGTTTGCATATCCCTGCACTATACTATGACCATGCTATCCCCACTGTTATATAATGTTATATAATGCTATGTGTTCACGTTCACGTGCCAATGCTGTATAAAAGAAATGCAGAATGCAGAATACCTATATAACAAACACTTCAGGCCCCTTTCACACTTATTTTACCGCGATTTTGCGGCACGATTTTGACGCGACTTTGCCGCGATTTTGAAAGCAATGGCTATGTCTATGGCTCAAAACACAATCAAATCGTGGCAAAGTAGTGCAGGAACTACTTTGAAGTCGGTGCGACTTCAAAACGCACTGATATGAATGGGGCTCATTGAAAATGATGTTAATGGTGGTGTTAATTTACTTGAGTATATTCATACATTTAATTATTTACAGATTATTTTATGTAAATGTATATCATTTAGCACAGAGAGGGTTTAGTCATTTTTTTCATGTTACCATACAGCGGTGTCATGCACTGCGTTGCTGTGCAGTTTGTTGCAATCCTGTACAGTGCGCTGCATGTCTACATTTGATTACAGCATGCTGTATTCTGCTTCGGTCCGGTCACCTGATCCCACGTGTCGGCCAGCGGAGGCCGCAGGGGGAGGAGAGGGCGCTCTGATAAAATAGCCTGGAGTGGTGACGTCACCCAAAGGCTTCTATTGCCCATCTGTTGTTGGTGTTCTCTCCTCTCCCCGGCTGCACCTCTGGGGACAGAGATTACATGACCATACTGAAGCGCCCTGAAAAAATGTAAAGCCTAGTACACGCTGTTAGAAAATCGGATGAAAATATCCGTATTCAGAACAATCATTTGTACACTGCTTTCGAGAGCCGCTATGGATTGTCCAGGCGAAAATTTCCAAAGGCACCCTGGGGTGCCTTGAAGTTTCTTCAGGGACGCCTTGGCAAAATTCCAAAAAATGTATACAAGCCAGGAGGTGGATCAAACCTGCTTTTTAGTTACATGAAGCCACGGGTTTTCATTATGTACCATTATGACTTTCTAGACACTGGCGTCCTAACAACCCAATGACGTCATCAGTTAAAAGTTAATAAGGAGGATGTTTGTTGCCTCCACAGCATCTTTTTTTGACCCTCCTTTGCCCCTCTCCCTCAGCACTGGTGTGACATTAGCTGACTAATGGAGAGAAATTGAGGGAGAAGAGAAACATTGGAATACTAGCCAGTACCAGTGTACAAAAGTGTATTTGCTTTAGAAGAATAAATCACCTCTAACTTTGGGTGTCCTACATGTGGATGTTGTTGCATTATGTGAAGCTATTAGAATAGTTTTTTACATTTTAGAATGGGGTGCCTCAAGACTGTCCATCATTTTTTTTTTTTTTTTATTTATTAAGGGTTTTTTTTAATTTTATTAACCACTTTACCACTGGAGGATTTTGCTGTCTTACGTCCAGGCCACTTTTTGCAATTCGGCGCTGTGCGACTTTAACTGACAATTGCGCGGTCGTGCGATGCCATACCCAAATATGTCCTTTTTTTCCCCACAAACGGAGCTTTCTTTTGGTGGTATTTGATCACCTGTGCGATTTTTACTTTTTGCGCTATAAACAAAAAAGAGCGTAAATTTTAAAAAAACAACAATATTTTTCACATTTTTTTCTATGAAATTCCCCCCAAAAAAATGTAAAAATCAAAATTTTTTTAATTTTTTGGCCAATTTGTTTTCTGCTACCTGTGTTTGGTAAAAAAAATCACAATAAGCGTATTTTGATTGGTTTGCGCAAAAGTTATTGCGTTTACTAACAAAGGGAAAGATTTCTGTAATTTTTGGTGTTTTTTTTTAAACGCGTAATGGCGGCGATCTGCGATTTTTTTGCGGGACTGCGACATTGCGGCGGACAGATCGGACCCTTGACTGACATTTTTGGGGGTACCAGTGACATTACTACAGTAATCAGTGCTATACATATGCACTGTTACTGTAAAAATGACACTGGCAGGGAAGGGGTTAATTTTATTGGAGAGGGAGGGGTTAATGTATGCCTGGTGCTTACTGACGTGTGTGGGGGGAGGTGACTGAGTGACACAAGGACAGATCCAGGGTTCAGCTATGTTGAACCCTGCAATCTGACCCTGCCTGTCACTTAGGAGATCCGCCCGCTTGTGTTTACACAAGCAGGCGGATCTCCACACTAGATCCCCGACGATCGGGGAAGAGCGGCGGCGATCGCCGCTGCTCCTCCCCTGGCCCGACTCCCACTGTGACTGAAAACAGCAGGAGCGAGCCTCCGGCGGCACGCGCGCGCCGCCGAGAAAGGGGAGTGTCTGACGACGTAGTACTACGTCGTCAGACGATAACGAGCCACTCTGCCGCAGTAATATTACTGCAGGCAGACGTAAAGTGGTTAAGGGTGTCTTGAAATTGTCCATAATTTTAAAGGGTGCCTCGACTGAAAAAAGGTTGAGAAACACTGTGCTAGACAATGAATGTAGCAATGTATATGGGAAGTCGCCCTCTGTCATCCAAGATTTTTCGGACCATTTTAGGCATTTTATTTTTAACATGGGATGAGGAAATGGAAAAATGTGAATAATTGTTTGACCAGTTTTCTAATTGTGTGTAGTGTACAAGGCTTAACCACTTCAATCAAGAGCTTTTTTTTTTGTGGTATTTAATCACTAATGGGTTTTTTATTTTTTGCTAAACAACTGAAAAAAAAAAGGCCGAAAATTGTTTTTAGTTGCTGTTATAAAATTTTCCAAATAAGTAATTTTTCTTCCTTGTTAATGTGCACTAAAGAGGATGCACTCAAGAGGTGGCACTGATGAGGTTGCACTGATAAGCTGCACTAATGAGGAGGTGCTGGTGAGGCTGCACTGATAGGCAGCACTGATGGGCAGTGATAAGCTGCACTGATGGCAACTGATAACCTGCACTGATAAGGGCACTGATGCCTTGATTATCAGTGTAAACTATGTACTGTCAGCCTTGCCGGTTATTGGCTCTCCTTTCCTCACATAGGGACAGCATGTGAGAGGAAAGGAATGCTGATAACTGGTAAATCTGTTTACATGTGATCAGCTGTAATTGGACACAGTGATCACATGGTAAAGGACCATTGTGATTGTCCCTTTAGTGCGATCTGCGATCAGCTGTGCCCCAAGGACACAGCAGTCACAGAGCATGGCCTATGTGCGCCCCAGGGGGCTTGGTTCCGGGAGGACGTTCATGGATGCCCTCCCAGAACTGGAGGGCCACGCTGTTGCCTGTAACATCTTTTCGGCTATACCGCGGGTGGTAAGGGGTTAAGTATATACATCTTTCTTACACAGGTCAGTCAATATAGGTGTTAGAAGGAGGAAAGAAGCATTTTAAGGTCTCATTTACACTGGACATTTTATCTGCTGCTCTTGGAGGCATTTGGTATTATTTTGTTCTGCCTCAAAATGCCTCTACATGTTTAGAGGAGTTTAGAGGCAGGGGCATTTAGAGACAGAAAAAAAACCTGCAAGTGCGTCAAGGAGCAGCATAATTTGGGCCAAAAAAAAAACGCTTGATGCTAGGCGCATTTAATGCTTGAGCGTTAATCAATTTCAATGGACAGAAAAAATCATTGTTCTGGCCAATAAAATGAATTAACTTTGATACACTTGACGTGCTTAAGCGTGTCACTCACGTTTACAAGTGTTTTTTCTGCCAAAACACTGCTGCCAGGAGGAAAGGCATCTAGGAGAGCTGGGCAAACTTCCAGTGTGCATGGGGCCAAAGATTAGTTAGGTTTACACTGGAACTCTGCTTTAAAGTGACTGTAAACCTCATACATGAAATATGATTAAAGCATATCCCTCTGTAGTGTGTACTTGTCTCGCTCTGGAGCATTAAGTGTAATTTCTATCTGCTGCTTCATTCCTCTGCCACTTCTGACAGGTTTTTCTGACAAGAGAAAGAAAGGTGACAGGGGAGGGCAGGTGCCTACAAGAGGCTTAACATGGCTTTCTGTTTACGTTTCACAGGAAAGGTGACAGGGGAGGGAGCTACAGCACACAGCCTGTGTGTAGGCAGTTGCCTACAAGAGTCTTAACATGCCTTCCTTAGTTTTTGTTTCTCCTGTCTGTGCTCCCGCCTTATGTTAACTGAGCCAACCAGGTGCAAAATGTTGCAATGTCTTGATTTTGCACTGTATCCTCAGGTTGACCTGTGAGTTGGAGTTAACCAGTCTGGAAGAGGTGATGATTTTCCTGCCATTTTCAACAAGGTTACCGCCCTTCTACAGGTCAACTAACATACAAGGGGCTGACTCCAAGCCCCTGGGAGAGCAGGAGCCTCCTGTAAAATGTATGCTGTTACTCTGTTGGAGTGATCACCCCTTTGGGAGTGGGGGCCCAATTGGGGTACCTGGTAAGGACCTTGATTCTGGAGATCCTCATGTACTAGGGTAGCTGCTAATCATGGACTTACTGCCTTCATACATTACTACCAATCATGGATTCTAAAGGAACTGGCACTAAATCGACTATTGCCTTAAAAGAGATTGCTTTATGAACTTGGCTTCTACCTAAGGTATGCACACTCTATGGGGCACTAGAAAACTTTGTATAGGAATTGTGTTTAGAAGGTCTTTTGAGAACTCTACTGTTATCAGCGTCTACCTAAATAAAGGATCTTTATTTGGTATCTTCCTTTGTCAGGTCCAAAGTTTCTTAAAGGGGTGCATGCAGGGCGTGAAACACAAAAGGTGACTGAGTTAAGCCTAGTATACATGGGCTGAATGTTGTCTGGCATCGGCCTGGCAAGTGTAAAAGCTGCGGAGCAAGAAAGTGAACCACTTGCCTACTGGGCACTTTTACCCCCTTCCTGCCCAGGCCAATTTTAAGCTTTTTTTTTCACACAAATAGAGCTTTCTTTTGGTGGTATTTAATCACCACTGGGTTTTTTATTTTTTGCTAAACAAATGAAAAAAGACTGAAAATGTTGAAAAAAAATTTTTTTTTTTCATACTTTGGTATAAAATGTTGCAAACAGGTAATTATTCTCATTCACTGATGTGCACTGATGAGGCTGCATTGATAGGCACTAATAGGCTGCACTGATGGGCATGGATGAGGCGGCACTGGTGGGTACTGATGGGCTGCACTGATGAGGCTGCACTGGTGGGCACTGATATGCTGCACTGATAGGTAGCACTGATGAGGCGGTACTGGTGGGCACTGATGAGGCTGCACTGATAGAATCTAATAGGCAGCACTGAAGGGCACTAATAAGTGGCACTGATAGGCAGCACTGATAGGTGGCACTGATGGTCACTAATAGGCAGCATTGATAGGCACTGATTGGCAGCACTGGTGGGCATGGATTGGCAGCACTGGTGGCACTGCACTGATAATCAGGACACTGATAATCATTGCCCTACTAATCAGTGCCAATGTCCCTTTAGCACAAGCTGGTTATTGGCTCTCTTCCTCTCTTCTCACACTGTCAGCGTGAGGAAAGAAAAGCCGATAACCGGCTTGTGTTTACATCCATGATCAGCTGTCATTGGACACAGCTGATCACGTGGTAAAAGGCAGCTGTGATTGGCCCTTTACCCTGATTTGTGATCAGCGATCACAGAGTGTGCCACCTGTCACGGGAGGAGACCCATGTACACCTTCCTGGCAAAGTAAGCCTGCGCTGTAGCCACCTTTCGGCTACAATGCAAGTGGTAAAGGGTTAACTGTGCAAGTGCTAGCCGCTGCTAAGCTGGAGCTCCCCCTTAATGTTAATTTCTCATGAAAGTAGCTGTGAACTTGCGCTGCAGGCATTAGTGGGTGCATCTCCTGAGGTGTTTATCTCCTGGGGCCAGTCACTTCACTGTGTATATGTAAGGGATTATATTGGTTGCCATGCACTGCTGCTCCATTTGCTGTCTCCTCCACTTTTAATAAATAGTGTGAAGGAAATGTAAGTCTTAGTGCCGGTTCACATTTGTGCGATGCGGGAACACTGCGAATATGCAGCGTGATCCCGCATTGCATCCGCACCTCTGGCAGTTCACACTGCCATATGCGATACGCAGGGGGTGTCAATTAAAAGTTAACGACACCCCCGGTTGTGATCGCATATCGCAGTGTGATCTGCAAGTTCGCACAGAATCGGATCGCACTAGTGTGAACCACCATGCGATCCGATTCTGCTGCGGATAAAAAAAAGCCTCATGTGTGAGTTTAGTGCGGATGCGGTGCAAATTCAGCCATACAAAGTGTATGGCTGAAATTCGCACCGCACATGAGATCGCATGTAATTTAGGAGCAGTGCGCTCCGAATTACATGGGATCTCCATAATCGCACTAATGTGAACCGGGGCTTAAAGTGTTACTAAACCCACAACTGTAAAATTAATCTGTATATGCAGTAAAGCAGGGGCATGACTACAGGGGTTGCAGTTGCAACCGGGCCCCATGCTCCAGGGGGCCTATGCGGCTCCCCTGTACACCTACATAGGAGGGGCAGCAGGGCGCAGCATGTAGAGAAATCACTGTCCTCCTTTTTCCTCCTGTAGCTGCAGGAGGAAAATGGAGGAGATTTGTTCCTCTGTATTCTGCCCCCGCCACTCCTCCTATCTAGTTTACTTGTGTTCTGCTGTCTCCGGGCCCCTGTGTGCTTCCCCGGCCCCCCCCCCCCTCCCCTCACTAGGCTCCCTTCCCTCTCCTGCCGGCTGCTGCAGGGGATATGTCACAATAGAGAACCAGGAAGGGTCGGTAAATATGTAATTTACCAGCTCCTTCCTTTTCTGAATGGACAGAGTCATAGTCAGTCACATTGTAAAGAAAAAAAAAATAGAATGATAAAAAATAATAAAATTAAAATACCAAAAAATAAAAACTACTGACATCAGTGTGTGAACTTCCAGGATCGCACAGGTCACACTTGCGTCCAGGCCCTTGCATTCCACCACCAGGAAGGGGGCCCACTGCAGAACTTGTGAAAGGATCCCGCTGCGGAACCGTAATAAAGGGCCCTGCAATGAGAGTAAAGGGCCCCAGGATGAAGGGAAGGGGTCAGGGGTCCGGGGGGGCCCTTCATGGTTTCTTACACCGGGGCCCTGAAGATTCTACTTGCGCCTCTGCAGTAAAGCATGATTGATATACTCACTGTGGAACCTAAGGGGTTAATCCTTTGCCATGTGTAAAAAGGCTGTTTGATGCTCCCCATCTTTTACTGTCCCCAATCCATCTCTTCATAGTACAGAGCCTTGGGGGGCACTCCGCACATGCTCAGTTTAGTGTGTATTGCTAGAGAGTATTTTTGGGGGGGGGGGTGCATGTGATCATCCCAGGGCCAGGGTCAGGGGTCTTGCAGCCTCATGGAACAGTCAGAGTAGAATAAGAACTCCTCTTACAAGCTTTAACCACTTTAAAACCGCTCACAGTAATATTACTGCGGCAGAGTGGTTCGTTATCGTCCAGCGACGTAGTATTAACGTTGTTGGACACTCCCCCTTCTGGGCGGCGCTTGCGCGCCGCCGGAGGCTCGCTCCCGCTGTTTTCATTCACAGCGGGAGTCGGGCCAGGGGAGGAGCAGCGGCGATCGCCGCTGCTCTTACCCGATCGTCGGGGATCGAGTCTCCCTGTCACTCCATAGTGACAGGGAGTGACAGATCGGACTGTTCAGCATAGCTGGACATCCGATCTGTCCATGACTCACACAGTCACCTCCCCCCCTACACGTCAGTAAGCACCAGGCATACATTAACCCCTCCCTCTCCAATAAAATTAACCCCTTCCCTGCCAGTGTCATTTTTACAGTAACAGTGCATATATATAGCACTGATTACTGCAGTAATGTCACTGGTACCCCCAAAAGTGTCAAAAATGTCAGTCAAGGGTCCGATCTGTCCGCCGCAATGTCGCAGTCCCGCAAAAAAAATCGCAGATCGCCGCCATTACGCGTTAAAAAAAAAACACCAAGAATGACAGAAATCTTTCCCTTTGTTAGTAAACGCACTAACTTTTGCGCAAACCAATCAAAATACGCTTATTGCGATTTTTTTTACCAAACATATGTAGCATAAAACAAATTGGCCAAAAATTTTTTAAAAAATTGTTTTTTACATCTTTTTTGGGGGGAATTTCATATAAAAAAATGTTAAAAATATTGTTATTTTTTCAAAATAAACGCTCTTTTTTTGTTTATAGCGCAAAAAGTAAAAATCGCACAGGTGATCAAATACCACCAAAAGAAAGCTCTGTTTGTGGGAAAAAAAGGACGTAAATTTCGTTTGGGTACGGCGTCGCACGACCGCGCAATTGTCAGTTGAAGTCGCACAGCGCCGAATCGCAAAAAGTGGCCTGGACGGAAGACAGCAAAATCGTCCGGTGGTAAAGTGGTTAACTAGGCACTGATAGAAGTCACAAGACTGCTATGTACTGCTGATGAGAAAAGGTATTTAGCAGTTTATTTTAATGAAAATAATTGCATTTCCATGTACTGTGTACTATGGGAGACCAGATATAATAAATGCAGGCTTTAGTAACACTTTAAGTAAGTTTGTTACTCTTCTCTTTGGACTTCTGTACTATCACACCTAGAGCACAGCTTCATTTCTGTCAATTAGTAACAGGCTGGCCATGTCTCCTCAGCCCAATGCCCCGCCCCTTTACTCCGCCCCGCCCCTTCTGCTCGCCCCCTCAGAGCTGGGACTCCGGTGTGCTCCGGGAAAGTCGCTGTGCTGTGCGCTGCGCTGCGTCAGAGTCTGCACTGCGCTCCATAGTAGAGGTAGTCATGCAGGTCGCCGCTCGTGTACTGGAGGCCTTGAGGAGGAGCCACAAGGGGGCGAGATGCGGAGCCTCCCTCTTCACCTCCTCCTTCACCCAGCGGAGGGGGCTCTCCCAGAGAGGTATACTGTCACACACGTCCTGCTTGTGGAGATGAGGGCTGTGCAGAGGATTAGTTGTGCTCTGGGCTGTACATTTACAATGGACGCTTTCTATGTTTAGTGACTGAAAGGAGGGCAATGAGCAGACTCATAGAGAAGCTCCTGCACACAGTTACAGCCCTGGGAAGTATATGTCCTTCACTTGTGTACTTCATATAGCCTGTAATCCTATAGAGGGGACTAAATATTCTCCTTCTGATGGGCAGTGCCCGGAAAAGGCCACCTAGAGCCAGGGCGAACATGCCAAACTTGTCCCCCCCAAGATCATAAAATATATGAGCATTATGTGTTAGCAACCCCTCCCCCCCAGGAAAAAAATCCTCCCCCCTCTTAGCACAAATACCCTCCAATTATCCCTACTGGCACAGATCTCCCCGGAAAAACGCACAAATCCCATCACCCCTCAACCAAATCACCTCTTCTAGCACAAACCCCACTAATCTCCCTTCCTAGCACAGATCCTCTTTCCCCGTCCCAACACAAATCCCCTCAAACCACCTTTCTAGCCCCCCACATTTCCCATTCCAGCATTCCCCTCTTACACCATGCTGCCCCCCCCCAATTCTCCCACCCAACACTAATCCCCCCCCCAAGTCCCGGGTCACACTTGTGTGATGCGGGAAGGCTGCGAATTCGCAGCCTGTTCCCGCATTGCAAACGCACATCTGGCAGTTCACACTGTCATATGCGATACGCAGGGGGTGTCAATTAAATGTTAACGACACCCCCAGTTTGATCGCATAAGGCAGTGCGATCTGACAGTTTGCACAGGATCGGATCGCACAAGTGTGAACCACTGTGCGATCCGATCCTGATGCGGCTGGAAAAAAGGGTCCTGTGCGTCTTTTGTGCGGGAGCACTGCGAATTTCAGCCATACAAAGTGTATGGCTGAATTCGCACCGCACATCCGATCGCATGTAATGAAGGAGCAGTGCGCTCCGAATTACATGCGATCTCCACACTCGCAAGAGTGTGAACCGGCCCTGAATCTCCTTGTGGTGCCTCACCCCCATAATCTCACATGATACCACAGTGCCCAGGGCAGCCGCCCCTCTTGAATGCCCCTTTTCCCAGCCCTGCACATGGGCCTTGAAAAAAGGCAGATGTGTTGCATTTTATGGGACTGTAGGCAGAACACTTAAGAAATACTTAAAACAAACTATAATTAAAAGAAATAACTTCACAAATTTTATTTGGATTTGAACTGGCCACGGCCCTTTATTTGCAATTAATATACAACAAGCAATGTAAGTATAAATACTATACACCAAACTTTAGTTAATATACCATATATACAACCAAGTGTATATATATATATATATATATATATATATATATATATATATATATAAATATATATAGCTTCGCTAAACAGCTCAAGCCAATAATAAACAATGAATAACAACTACATCCGAGAATGCACAATAAAAGGACCGTGACATGGGCGGGTGGGCGGGACAGTTGATTCCTCTGTCCCCGCCGGCGTCTGTTGAAATGATGACAGAGCAGGATCTATATAAATGCTTAGTACAGGGGGAAAAAAACGTTAATCCTGCCTAATGACCAATGAAAATGTCTATTATATTAAAAACTGATTAGCTCATTTCTCATTGGTCTGCCACAGTCCCATAGGTGTAGGTAGTGCAAATTATGCCCTCCCTCACCATTTATTACCGCTTCCCAAGCGCCTGTCGTTGCCACTCACAATGGTTAAAGCTTAGTTCCCTTTGTTTTTGTGTTTATTAAAAGTCAGCAGCTACAAAGTGTAGCTGCTGACTTTCAATAGACACTCACCTGTCCCAGGATTCATCCCTGGGTTCGCTCTCCTCTCCCTGGCGCCAGCATTAGAACTGTGGGCACCTGGCTCTGACAGCTTGCGGCTGAACACTGCGCTGCGCCTCCTCAATGGTCGGGCAATCTTCTGGGACCTGTGATGTGACCCAGAAGATTGCAGGTAAGGGGAGAGTAGAACTTCCGCTCGGATCACCTAGGCGGCCCGAACGGAAGTGGGAGTGGGTACCTGTAAAACTAGGTAGTGGCCCCCCTCCAAAAAAAAATGACATGGCAAAGGGGGGAGGGGATGCTTAGAGCGGACCAGTGGAACTTCCCCTTTTGGGTGGAGCTCCCCTTTAACCACTTAAGCCCCGGAAGATTTTACCCCCTTCCTGACCAGGTCCTATTTTGCGATTCGGCACTGCGTGACTTTAACGGACAATTGCGCGGTCGTGCGATGCTGTACCTAAACGAATTTGACGTCCTTTTTTTCCCCACAAACAGAACTTTCTTTTGGTGGTATTTGATCACCTGTGCGATTTTTTTTTTTTTTTTTTTTTTTTTGATTGTGCGCTATAAACAAAAAAAGAGCGACAATTTTGCAAAAATAACAATATTTTTCAAAATTTTTTATATGAAATTCCCCCAAAAAAACAGTAAAAATCAAAATTTTTTAACATTTTTGGCCAATTTGTTTTCTGCTACATATGTTTGGTAAAAAAAAATCGCAATAAGTGTATTTTGATTGGTTTGCGCAAAAGTTATTGCGTTTACTAACTACAGGAAAGATTTTTGTTGTTTTTTTTTTAACGAGTAACGGTGGCGATCTGCGATTTTTTTTTTCTTTTTTTTGCGGGACTGCGACATTGCGGCAGACAGATCGGACCCTTGACTGACATGTTTGACCCTTTAGAGGTACCAGTGACATTACTACAGTAATCAGTGCTATACATATGCACTGTTACTGTAAAAATGACACTGGCAGGGAAGGGTTTAACTTTATTGGAGAAGGAGGGGTTAAGTGTGTCCCTAGGGGCATGCTTCTTACTGTGCAGGGATGTGGCTTTTCATGTAACAGCAGAGATCTACGATCCTACATAGCAGTACCGTGTGATCTCTGCTGTTACACAGGGGAGAATGACAGGCGGCTTTGTTTACACTAGCCGCCTGCCTTTCTCCTTCTGTCCATAAACGAGCGGGAGCGGGGGCCTCCGGCGGCGCGCGCTCGCCCCCTATTGGCTCACAGGCGAGTGACGTACCCATACGTCACTTTGCCTGCATGGGGCTGATCACCGCAGTATATGTACTTGCGGCGGTCGGCAAGCGGTTAATACAAGGAGGATGTGGATATGTACACACAGCAGTGTTAAAGTTGTGGCGGTGCAAAAATCCTTTTCGGGCTTGTTTAGAAGCATGGTCTGCAGCTCCTTTGAAAAGTAATCCACACTCAGATCACTTTTCAGAGGCATTTGATGGGTAGTGAGGAGGCAATACAGTATACCACCTCCTCACTGCCTGATTTAAAGTGATTATAAAGCCTATTTTTTTTTTTTTTATAAAAATAGCAAACATGTCTATACTTACCTGCTCTGTGCAATGGTTTTGCACCGAGCAGCCCCGAATCTCTTCTTCTGGGTCCCCCACCAGTGCTCCATGCCCCTCTTCTTCATCAGGTGCCCCCACAGAAAGGTCCCTTTCCCTGGGGGCACTCATGCGTGCTCAATCCTGAGTCCTGCTGCTGTGTCCATTGACATAGACACTGACAGCATTGCTCAGCCGTGTCCCCAGCTCCCGTGTCACCAGATTTGATTGACAGCAGCAGCAGCCAATCACTCCCACTGCTATAAATCTGTCCAATGAGGAGAGTGACAGAGGCAGGAGTTGCTGGGCTCCTGTACATGGCTGGAACATATCGGGCTTAGGTAAAAAAAAAAAAAAGGGGGGCAGCTGCAGCACAGAAGGTTTTTCACCTTAATGCAAAGAATGCATTAAGGTGTAAAAGGCTTGAAAAACACTTTAAGGGCCGGTTCACACAAGATGCGAAGCAAATTCGCACCGCATCAAAATCGCAACCTGTTCATGCGAACTGATTGCAGAGTGTATGTTAAGTTAACGACACCCCACAATCAGTTTGCAAAACGCAGCATGAGTTGCAGAATCGGATCGTATGGGTGTGAACAGCCATTCGATCTGATTCCGGTGCGGACAAAAAAGGGTCCTGCATGAGTGTTTGGTCTCAATACAATCCAAATTCAGCCATACACTTTGTATGGCTGAAATCATGTTGCACAGACATCGCATGTGATCTGCACAGCAATGCGGTGCGAATCACATGCGATATCTGGCATCGCACTAGTGTGAACTTGCACAAATGCTTCATTACTGCAGAGCAATCACATGCGAGCGCCGACTACAGGGGGAGGAGTCCAGCGACGTAGGTCTACGTCGCTGGATGGAATCGAGCCACTTTGCCGCAGTACAGTCTCAGTGACTGGTCGGCAAGTGGCTAAGGTGCAGAAAGAAATGAGGGGAAAAAATGAATTGGAAAGCATCAAAAACGCATCAGAAACCTGTCAAAAATGCACATGCAGAAATGCTTCCAGAACTTATCCTGACTGCGTTCCTATGGTGTGAACTGGTCCTCAGTCAGCACTGTATGCTATAGCCCACATTGCTGTCAGTGTCAGTCTGATGACGGGAAAGTCTCCCCCACTGTCGGAATACAATAGCTCGACAGGGAGGATTCCCCCATCCACATCAAATGTGTGGATGAGGAATTAGAGAATATTATGTTCTGTAGCACACCCAAATTGATGAGCACTGATAGGTGGCACTATTGGGCATTGAGCACTGATTGGCAGCACTGATAGGTGGCACTGATGGACACTTATAGGCGGCATTGATGAGCACTAATTGGTGGCACTGATCAACTTCTTTCTGTCACCATGTGTGCATTAGTGATACACGCTCTTCTCACTTTATAGTGCTACGCTTCATAAATGTACTCCACCACCTAAAGTTGCTCTTACATCCAACATCACCAGCAGGGAAGTCCCAGAGTGAAAAACAATTCTAAAATTGTACAGTGGGTGCCGCTTTATGGCACATGGAAATGTAAGTGCATTGGCATTTGTTTTTGACTAGGAATTTTTCAACTAAACGTATTGCGCGATTATCGTGCTATCATTTTTTCATTGTGGGACTTCCCTGCTGGTGACATTGGATGTAAGAGCAAAGGAGGTGGGCGTCAAGTATACACTTACCTTAGGATTACCCACATAAGCTGTGAGGGTCCTAGTTTCCCAAAGATATCAGGTGAGTGGCCCCCCTTACATTAGGTGGTGGAGTACATTTATGAAGTGGAGCACTATAAAGTGTGAAGAGCGTGTATCACTAATGAACAAGTACTGACAGAAAGAAGTTAAATAGAAGATTGTTTCCTGTGTAGATATTTATCATTACAGGACTTTCACTTACTATCAATTTGATTGCGTGGACTTGTTTTTTATATTTTTTTTGCTTTGTATAGTGTTTATGATTATTAAAATAACATATATTATAATTTGAGGCTAGCGCCTCAACACATGGCTATATAAATCCTGCATCATAATAATAATAGTAATAGGGCTAACACTAGTATAAACTAGCCATTAGGGATATCTACACTTGAGTAGCCCTCTGAAAAGGAATCCACAGTGAATCACTTTTCAGAGGCAGCTGGGCACCTCCCTGCCACCTGTTTTAAATTGTAAGCATGCTGGACCATTCTGACAGGAGTTCAGCATTCAGCAACATTAATGCCCCGTACACACGTGCAGATTATCTGCAGACTTTTGTCTGCAGACTTACCTTTTCTATGTAGTGCAAGGGCCTGCCGGATTGCATACAAATTGAAAGTGTTTAGGTTTGACCTCATATTATATGGTTTTGGTAAGTCTGCAGACAAAAGTATGCAGATAATCTGCACGTGTGTACGGGGCATAAGATACATTGGGCTTCATTCACAGAATCAGATCGCATGTAGTATGTAGGTGTCTGGATTTCTTCAGAATAACAAAGTTTGTCACCCAGAGGGGAATGTTTTTTTTCTCAACAAAAGTGGAGTTGAGGTTTAAGGAATGTGTACTGGTTTTTAAGGAGTGGGCATCTGCCAGCATCCTTAACAACCAGTAACTGTCATGGTTGCTAAGGAGCAAGGGGCCGCTGCTTCCTTAACAACTGATGAGTGATCAGCTGTCTTGCTGACGTCTAAATGTAACAAAAATAATTACCTTCATTAGGGATGCACCGAAATGAAAATTTTGGGCCGAAACCGAAAATGCAGGATGCCTTTGGTCGAAAACCGAAACCGAAACGAAAATGACTTTCCCCAAAAAAAAATTAAAATAGAAGAGGGGCATACACCAAAAAACAGGCAGCAACGTACACCTGTCGCTGCCACCCTGTCACAGTATATGTACTGTGACGGGTTGGCAAGAGGTTAATTTAATTACCAATGGTATTTGTATTATGCAGCATGAGGGGGTTAATGTATTGTCACTGATGCATTAGTGACCGACCAGTGGCAGGTAATTAACCCTTTTGTGCTGCATTAGTGCAACCAGTATCAGTGTTAATTAACACTGGTTGCACTGATACTGGTTGCACTAATGCAGCACAAAGGGGTTAATTACCTGCCACTGGTCGGTCACTAATGCATCAGTGACAATACATTAACCCCCTCATGCTGCATAATTAATACAAATACCAATGGTAAGCTGCCTCCTGCCTGGTATGTCCATTCACTAATGCAGAGATCCTAGTAACAGGGACGTCATTGAGAAGCGGCCGGCCAGAGGCGGGAGTTTTAAAACCTGCCCTGCGCTGCGCTGCGCCCTCCTCCTTCCTCACGGCGGCCATATTAATTTCGGCACCGTTAACCCATTATCGGCCGAAATGAGAGAGGCTCATTTTCGGCCGATAATTTCGGTGGCCGAAATTTCGGTGCATCCCTAACCTCCATTCAAAGTCCCCCCAATCCATACCAGGTCATTTGAGTCTAGTATGAATTTTAAGGGGAACCCCCCACGCCAAAACTAAAAAAAAAAAAAATGATGTGGGATCCCCCCTAAAATCTGTACCAGACCCTTATTCAAGTATGCAGCCTGGCAGGTCAGGAAAGGGGGGGGGGCAAGCAAGTGGCCCCCCTGAACCGTAACAGGCCACATGCCCTTAAATTGTTGGTGGGGGACACCATGTTGGTGGGGACAAGGGGCTCTTCCTTACAACCTTGCCCGGTGGTTGTGGCGGTCTGTGGGCGGGGGGCTTATCGCAATCTGGAAACCCCCTTTAATAGAGGCTGGGAACAGGGGGGCCCCAAGTTTCCAGCCTCTCCCATGTGAATAAGTATGGGGTAAAAATGTGTCGTGTAAAACACAGGAGGCAGTTTCTGAGAAGTCCTTTATTAAAGAAAAAAATATATATGTATTAGCCCCTTGTGCAGATCCAACGTCAATCTTGATGCCAGCCACCACCACTGTCCCGGGGGAAAAAAAAAACCCACTGCTTTCACCGAATGACAGCCCTGCTGCCTCCCGCTGCTAAATTAACTAAGGGGCAGGGCCACCCGGTGACATCACTGACCCAGCATGCCATGTTTGTGATGTCACAAGGGGGGCATCTGGTAACGCCACTGGTTGCTCTGCCTCTTAGTTTACTTAGCGGTGGGAGGCGGTGGAGCTGTCATTCTGCTGGAGCCTTCCTTGGGAACAGAGCTTTTTTTTTTTACTGAGCTTGGCTGTGGCGGCAGACATTGTGATGGACGTTGGATCTACACCAAGGGACAATTTTATTTGTTTTTGCTTTTTTTAATAAAGGACTTCTTAAAAACTGCCTCCTGTGTTTATTTACACTACAACTATTTTAGTGAATGAGTAAGGGTACCATGTCCCCTATATTCATTCACATGGGATGGGGTGGGATCTGGGGGGGCTTAAAAGGGGCTTCCAGGTTCTGATAAGCCTCCCGCCTGCAGATCCCCACAGGCCAGTGAAGCTTAATTTCATAAATACAGGAAAGAAAATTGCTCCGTCTATGGCCGGCTTCTCTAGCAAAGAGGAAAAGATACAATGTATCTACAGGTATTCCTCCACACTAGAGGAAAAGTCTGTTGGTTCTTCTCTTTACATAGGAGAAACAACAGAGGAAAAGGCTACATAATGAATAATCACTGTGATAGCCAAACACAGGTTATCACAGATATTGTGATCAAGAGCCAGTTCTTCTGGTTCTTGATCATTAGTACAAGACCCGAAGCTGCAACTGATATCTTGGAATCAATGCTGGGAGCATGCAATTGTGCTTCCAGCACAAACACAGAACACACATTAGGGGCACCCAAAATTCAAGCTTACTTCCTGAATGCAGTATATATGTGTAATGAGGTCAGAAAGGGGTAACTATAGTTTTTTCCTCAGATATGAGCCACGTTTTAACCATCACATCTAAAGAGGAAAAGTTATTTCAATTTCTAATATTTTAGTATATAATTTATCAGTCAGAGAGGTTTGAGACCCATAGAAATCTATAGAAGCTTTTCCACTGCATGGAACCGCATGGTACGGTGTTGGAACGGTTCGGTACGGTACAGCGGCGCTTTTCCACTACATGGAACTGAACGGTACGGCTCGCTTAAACAGTACCACCTCGGTTGTAATTCCAAGAGGGCCGTACCGATACCATATCCCACAATCCTTTGCATGCAGCCTTGACTGTTTGTCACTACTAGCCACTGATTGGTCAGAGAATTGTTGTTATCCCACCCACTTACTACTTTAGTGGTAAAGCAAACCGTACCGAACCGTTCCAACACCGTACCATGCGGTACCATGCAGTGGAAAACCAAACCGAGCCAAGCAAGGCCAAGCAGGGCCGAGTGGAGCCGAGCCGGTACTTGCAGTGGAAAAGTACCATATCATTAAGTCTCCGTTTCCACTACCGCGGCTACGAAGTCGTGCTACTTCTAACGCGACTTCGTAGTTAAAGTAAACTGCGGCTTTCAGTGCGACTTGTCCCTCATTATCACACTGAAGTCGGCTCAAAAGTAGTGCACAAACTACTTTTAAAGTCGCCGCAACTGAAGTCGCAGCAGTGAAAACGGATGGCTTTTGACTTGCTGTGTGTCTTGACAAGTGTCAAGTCGCACTAGTGGAAACCGGCCCTAAAGCTGTAGAAGCAAAGAGGTTCTTTTGTTGTAGCCAATCATAGACCTAGAACAGCTGGGATACTAAAAAATAAAAAGAACATTTGTTTGAGCCAGTTCAGTTGTGGGAGAGTCTACATCTCTGTTGTGATTTGATCAATATTTGGAAGCACCTTTTTGTGACAATTTTTATTAGATTGTTTCTAGTACACAACAGCACAACAAAAAAAAACATCAAAGGACATCTGGTAGGGTTCACAACATATCAATAATCATAAAAGAGTAAAAATATTGCAGTTGCATGGCATTTTTAAATGTATTTTCACAAAAGGGGTGAGCAGGCTGACTGAATAACATAATTTGGGGCCAGTCCCAGGAGTGACCAGCCAAAGCTTGGTACCCCTATTTAAAGAGCCTTTGACAATTCACAGAGCCCTTGAAAACATTCCTAAAATACACAGAGTATACCATCATTGCAGGTAAAAAATATTAAACGTTAATGGTTGGTCTTCCCGTAAATGCCAGGGCTCCCATACTGCATTTTATTGCTCAACCGAATCAGTGAGACTGGTTTTGAGAGACTCTATAGTTTCTATGTCCTCCTTTACGTGGAGGTCAACGGTGTTTGTCCCTTCCACTGGAGGCTATAAGGCATCGAGCAGCTGTGAGAATATAACACTATAATTTCTTAGCTAACTTAGGCAGGAAGCACATTTTTTAATGCCTCAATGAGTCTAAGGGCTCTTTCACACGGGCGTTCCTTTTTTTTTGCCCGATCAGTTCCTTTTTTTTTTTTTGTAACGGACACGGATGACACTTGTGTCATCCGGTCCGTATGTCCGTTTTTCATCCCATCCGTTTGCGGATGAAAAACTGACATAATGCATGTCTATGTAAATACGGATGTCTGCGGATGACACCACTGACATCCGTTTTTGCTTCAGTTCCGTTTTTTGAAAGGAAGAAAAAATAGGGTTCTCCTCCGTTCAAAAAAACTGAACTGAACTGAACTGACAAAAAACGGATGTCAGAGGATGATCATCCGATGACATCCGTATTTACATAGAGATACATTATGTCCGTTTTTCATCCGCAAACGGATGGGATGAAAAACGGACATACGGAACGCCTGCGTGAAAGAGCCCTAACATGACTTTTATTTTGTAGGTCCAAAACAGTTTTTTCAATTTTATGTATTTTGTATTGTATGAGAAATATAGTAATAAGTGTTTCTTTATAGTTACCGAAGCTGACAATGTAAAGCCACTTGAAGGAGTAAAAATCTTGGACCTGACAAGGTATGAGCAAGTTCATAAAAAAAATATATATATATTTTTTTAGTATGCATCTATTTGCCAAATGTTAGCTTATTTGCTGCTCTGAAAGTAAATGTAAAGGCAGAAGGTTTTTCATCCTAATGCATTAAGATAAAACCTTTTGTGTGTAACAGCCCCCCTAATACTTACCTGAGCTCCATCTCTATCCAGCGATGTGCCCCAGTTCCTCATGCTCCTAAATTGGCTGAGACGCAGCAGTGGCGCCATTGGCTCCCGCTGCTGTCAGTCAGTTAGCTAATCGATCGGGAGAGAGAAGTGGTGGAGCTGAACCATGGCTCTGTGTCTAAATGGGCACACGGAGCTGCGACTCGGATTGGGTGCCCCCATAGCAAGATGCTTGCTGTGTGGGAACTCGACAGGAGGGAGGGGCCAGGAGCGCCAAAGAGGGACCTAAGAAGTGGATGATCTGGGCTGCTCTGTGCAAAACCACTGCACATAGCAGGTAAGTATGACATGTTTGTTCTTTTTAGAGAACAAAAAAATAGACTTTAGTATCACTTCAACCACTTCAATACCAGGCACTTTCATCCCCTTCTTGCCCACCCCAGCTTTCACTGCTGTTGCAATGAGAATTGCGCAGTCATGCTACACTGTACCCATATGACATTTTTATAATTTGGTTCACACAAATAGAGCTTTCTTTTCGTGGTATTTAATTAAAAAGTTTGAAAAATAAAGGCTTTTCTTTGTTTCTGTTGTGAAATTTTGCAAATAAACAATCTTTCTTCATAAATTTAGGCCAAAATGTATACTGCTACATTTTTTTTGGGTTAAAATACCCCCAAATCAGTGTATATTGATTTGGTTATAAAGTCCACAAATGTGGTATATATAGCATATCTTACAAATTGATCTGTCCTGATGTACCTAAAGCCTATCTCATTTCTTGAGGCCCAAAAAATGCCAGGGCAGTAGAAATATCACCCAAACAATCCCTTTTTGGAAAGTAGACAGTCCAATGTAGTTAGTAAGAGGCATGGTGGGTTTTTGATGTTGTAATTTTTTTTGTCAGAATTTTTTTTTTTTTTTTTTTTTTACGTGCAGTACAGCTTCAACTGGTGTGGTGGCGATCAGGGACACTAACTGGTGACAATATGTAAACAAAACAAAACACACAAAAAAAACACATTTTTAAAATGTTGTTTTTCAATTTGTTTTCTTTTTTTAATCACATTTTTTTTTCTCTTCTTATGATTTTTTTTACATACTATGAGCAGAGCAATACAGTGGTACCATAGTAACACTGTACTACTCTGGGGTGGTGATCAGATTTTTTTTTTTTTTTTTTTCTACACACTATGATTGATTGCCTAAAACAGTGAACATTCATTCAGTGTTTACTATTGTGTTTAGCTGTGATTGGCCACAGCTAATCACCTGGTACAGATGGGCTGTGATTGGCCCTGTCTGTGCCATGTGATCACTGTGACCAATCACAGAGATAAACACAATAGTACACAGTGCATGGCATGAATTGAAGCCATCCATTGTGTACAATTGTCATGTGATCTGCTGTGATTAGTCACAGCAATCACACAGAGCCTGCAGTAGGTTGTTACACTGATCTGTCATTGGATGTGTCTATGGGGTATGCCCAAAGCATGTTCTGGGGAGGATGTCATATGACATCCACCCAGAACGGAAGAGCTCCCGCCCATCCTTCATTCAACAATAGGCTAGGTGGGAAGGTGTTAAACGGCTAGTACTAGGTTTATAGCCAGTAGATTAGGTGGCACCTCATTTTGTGAGTAGACAGTATGTTTGTTTATATTGTGGGAATTTGATTAGAAGTAGAGACGCATACATGCAGTTCTTAACCACTTTATTTCTGGAATAATTTTTGTTTTTACAGTGTTGCTTAATTGTTGCATAATGAGCTGCGTTGCATAATTGTTTTCTATGTGCCCCTGTTCATCATACAAGTGCTTTAGGGTGCGTTACAGGTTTAATAACAAACAGTGCTGGGTCTAGAGATTAACCATAATAAACCCCTGGAGGGACGGCGGTTGGTCTAAAAATGATCTGTGATTAGGAAGGTGGCGGCCTCGGTCATTAGATTAGTAAGAAAATTTCAAATTAGGTGGAAGGTGAGACTTCAATTGGAGGGTTGTTGAGTATCAGTCTGGTTTGGTACCACTGGGTGTATTGGAGGCATCTTACTATGGATTGTTGCGTTTCAACGGGCACGTTTTGAATGAATGATTCCCAAACCTCAAAGAGTTTTTGGACCTGTGCTTCCTTACATAAGGAGGCCTCCACCCATTCCATGTGGAAAACAAAGGATCATTTGGCTATAAATAAAGAAGTGCTGGGGGGTTCCTAGAAGATCCATTTACGAAGGAAATTTTTCCGTGCTACAAGAGATATGACAATAAGAAGTTGTTTACAGCCTCTTGAAATTTTGATGCCTGAGTTATTGAGGCCAAAAAGTGCCCATTCAGGGGTTAGAGGCAAGTAGTTTACTAGGTGTGTGGTAGCACAGCTGTCAGGGTGCCAGGAAACCAGACCACACAAAGATGCAAGTAAAATAAAGCGATTTATGCAACAATAATAATCGCACAGCAAGAGAGAGGAGCAAAATCAAGAACAGCCGGGGTCAAGTTCGGAAGCAGGTAGTCATCCTATCCGGAATCGAGTCCAGGAACAGGTAGTCATCCAAGCCGAGATAGTCCAGAAGTGGGTAGTCTGCCATAGCCGGGTCGTTGTCTGATGCAGGATCGTCTGCCAATGTGGAATCCAGAGCCAGGAAGTTCGTCAGCCAAGTCATGCACAGAGAAACTACAGAGACCAGAGGACTGCCAATGGGAAAGAATTTCAGTCTGCCCATATATTCACCAACTCATTCAGGAAGGCTATCGCCTACAATTCTCTTCAAAACCACCAGTTTTAAAGTGGAGTTCCACCCTAAAATTTTACTTTGGTCCATCTTCTTGCCCCGGGTCACCTGTAAAACAAATGGATACTCGCAATTTTTTTTTTCACTTAGCTTGTTTTAGAAGAACATATACTCACCTTGCTTCCTCTTCCTCCCTCTGCGGCCACGGCCCGTCGTCACTTCCTGGCTTGCAATGATTCCTGGGAGCTGAACGTCATCGCTCCCAGGAATCAATGCACCTGCACCGGCCCCGACGTCAGTTCCGGTGCAGGCGTGTCATACCTTGCTAAACAGCTTCTGGGCATGCCCAGAAGCTGTGCAGGGATGACGCTGCAGCCCCGGAAGTGACGGCGGGGCCGGTGCAATGCATCGTGGGACCGAAGAGGACAAAAGAGGACGCAGAAGAGGATCGCGCTTGCTTCAAGCTGCCCACACCTGAGATGGCAGCGCTGGACAATACATTTTTAAGGTAAGTGTTTCTTCTTGCAGGTAAGTGCGACCCGGGACAGTTCAGAGGCTATCCATTGTGGAATGCACTAGCCCTGACTGTCCCGGGGGTATTTTTATGTTTTTTTTTTTTTTCAGGTGGAACTCCGATTTAATAACCCTGGCTCATCCTCCTATGGATGTTCAAAAAAGGAGAGCACTGTTACAGGGGATTCAAGCACTAGCAGAACAACTAGTAATAGTTCCCGTGCCAGAAAACCAGCACTTCCAGGGCTTCTACTCCCACGTGTTTGTGGTACCCAAGCCCTCGGGAAAGTTCAGTTTCATTATAAATTTAAAGAGCCTGAACAAGTTTCTAATATACAAGAAGTTTTCAGTGGAAAATTTTTTTTCGGTACGCAGAAACCTTCAAAAAGATGTGTTTATGACTACCTTGGACCTCAGAGATGCTTACTTACATGTTCCAATTCATCCGGAACATCAGGCCTTTCTGAGCTTTGCGGGGGTCACCAAAAAAGGGACGGAGCATTGGCAGTTCAGGGCACTTCCGTTTGGCCTTGTAGCCAGTCCAAGAATTTTTACCAAAATTCTGGCGGAAGCAGTGGCATATATTCATCTCCAGGAAATAGCTTTAATTCCTTATCTGGACGATTTACTGATCTTCGGTCCATCCACAGATCAGGTGAGTTCAGATACCCAGAGGTTAATGACAATCCTTCAGACACTAGGCTTGCTAATCAGCCAGGAAAAGTCCTCCCTGGACCCAACCCAGGTTCAGACCTACTTAGGGTACTGAATAGAGTCAATGATTCAGAGCCTTTTTCTCCCGGAGGAAAAGGTGGAAAAAGATAGTCTCGGCTATGAAAATTCTAAAGGATGCCCCCCTCGTGCTCCAGAAAGGATATTCTGAGAGTTTTGGGGCTCATGACAGCCTTCATCCCAGCAGTAGTCTGGGCGCAGTTCCATTCCAGAGACCTCCAGTTCTTCCACCTTTTCTCTTGGGACAAGAAGGTAGAGTCCCTATACGAGATAGTGATCCTCAGCCTCCCAGGTAAAGATGTCCCTAGACTGGTAGTTGAATCCAAGCAATCTGGAAAAAGGCAGACCTTGGGGTCAGTGGGACCCTGTAAGGGTCACCATGGACGCAAGCACTTGGGGGTGGTGGGCACATCTAGAAGGAGCTCAGGGCATCTGGGACAAGGAGGTTGCACAAGCCTCCTCAAACTTCAGAGAATTGAAAGCGGTGAGCGAAGCACTAAAGGCCTTCGAAAGTTCCCTGCGGGACAAATAGGTGCAGATCTTCTCCGACAATGCTACAACAGTAGCCTACCTAAATCACCAAGGAGGCACCAGGTCAAGACCTCTCTTGGAACTGACCCAGGAAATCCTGGGTTGGGCCGAAGGGAGAATAGTCTCCCTGATGGCCATCCATATAAAAGGCGAAAACAACGGGGAAGC
Organism: Pelophylax lessonae; assembly: GCF_965119305.1. Classification (NCBI taxonomy): domain Eukaryota; kingdom Metazoa; phylum Chordata; class Amphibia; order Anura; family Ranidae; genus Pelophylax; species Pelophylax lessonae. The sequence continues at coordinate 202,639,674 of NC_138772.1, forward strand.
AGACTTTCTCCGTCATCATCCCATAAAGCAAGAGGAGTGAAAATTAAGTCCCAGGGTATTTCAGATGCTGGCCAAAAAGTTTGGATGCCCAGAAGTGGATCTGTTTGCCACTCGGCAAAACAGGAAAGTAGAAAGGTTATTTTCCCTGACTCAGGAAAAGGGAATATCGGGCCTAGATGCCCTGGCCCAAACATGGAAGTTCGGGTTGGTTTATGCCCCCCCCCCTCTAGTCCTGATTTCTCGAGTTCTACAGAAACTCAGTCATTCCCCGGGACTCAGCCTCCTGATTGCCCCATGGTGGCCAAGGAGGGGATGGTTTGCAACCCTAAAGACCTTCTCGATAGCTACCCCTTGGAAGCTCCCAAGTTTCCCGGATCTGCTATCGCAGGGACCAGTTTTGCCCCCAAAACCAGACTTATTCCAACTGATGGCCTGGTTAATGAGTGCCAGATCCTAAGATTGAAAGGTTGCTCAGACAGAGTGATAGATACACTCTTAATGAGCAGAAAAGCAGTAACAAAAAAGATATATCTGAACGTTTGGAAAAACTTTTGTACTTGGTGTAGGCAGAAGCAAACTGCCTCCACCTCTGTCTCTACAAAGATGGAATAGAAAAGGGTGTAGCAGTTAACACCCTTTGGGTACAGATAGCAGCTCTCTGTTTTTCTAGACGCAAGACTTACGAAGGAGCCTCTAGTTAAGAGATTTTTGTTAGCAAGGGATAGAGCTATCCCTGTCACTAGAAACAGGTTCCCACCTTGGGATTTGACTAGGGTTCTAGAAAGTTTATCTAGTAGCCTTTTTGAACCTATAGAGGCGGTTCCATTTAAGTTATTAACCTTAAAACTAATCTTCCTGTTGGCCGTCACAACTGCCAGAAGGGTAGGGGATCTACAAGGGCTCTCTATAAAAGAGCCTGTTCTGTCCTCCCTATGTGTGAGGGTACATAGATTGACAGGCAGTATAACCCTGATTTCCTTCAATGCATTGACAAAGGAGCAAGGTCCAACTTCAACTTTTATTGCAAGGAAATACGTGAAATTAGAGTGGTAAAACTGTGGAACAGAAAAGAGAATACACTTACTAATGTATACTGACATGTGGCAATGCATATAAGACATTACTGTACATAGCAATGCAAATACAAGAAATGTGCACAAGATGTAAGTTACACAAGACATAGATACAGGATGATAATGTTAAGCATCCATAAGAGTATACACACCAGCGATGCCGCCATAAACTAAGATGAGGGAGGATGCAACTAGCTGTGTTTCCTCTAGCTGAATTTCCTGTAGAAAACAAGATATGGAGGGAAGATGATGTCACCAAAGTTCATAGGTGAAAGCTATGGTAGCTGGGCTGGGACAAAAATTGTTCCAATATGTAATATGTGAATGGCCACTAGATGGCGCTGGTACAACATGAACAGTAGGTTACACAGTAAATTACACATTGTGAAAACTCTCATAAGAATAACATGACAATATAATGATGGAGACATGACAGAGCCATTTATGTCAATCCTCCCGGATAGGATTATTCTCAGGCCAGATCCATTATATCTGCCCAAGGTAGCATCTTCCTTTAACAGGAAGCGGGAAATCATTTTGCTATCCTTCTGTAATAGCCCTAAGAATGAAAAAGAGAAAAAAATGTCACTCCTTAGATGTGAGAAGGTGCCTCCTCACATATTTACAGAGGACCAAGGAGTTTAGAAGATCTAGTCATCTTCTAATTCTCCACTCTGGACCAAGAAATGAACTGCAGGCCTCAAAACCTTCAGTCTCTAGGTGGGTTACACAAGCCATTACCATGTCTTATGAGGTTTCAGGTGTTCCTGCGCCAGCAAAGCTGAAAGCACACTAAACAAGAGCCCTGGCGACATCCTGGGCCAAAAAACCTGGAGCGTCTTGGGAACAGATCCACAATGCAGCCACCTGGTCCAGCCATGACACATTTCTGAAGCACTACCGAGTGGAGGTGCTGTCTCAACAAGATCTAGCCTTTGGCCGAAAGGTCCTACAGGCAGTGGTCCCACCATAAGGTAGGCCTGTGGTTGATTTATTATACTCTCATAAGTTTGCCGTCCTGGAAGGTGAGAGGAGAAAACCTACCGTTAGTGGACCAGTATCGGTTTTACTACGAACCTTCCAGGACGGCAGGCCTACTTCCCGCCCTGTTAAAAGGGTGTGTGGTTAAAAATGTATAAGGTAGGTGGTAAATACCTAAGTGATTATACATCCCTTGTTTGTTGGTTGTGGAAACTACTCTTGTACAACTGAGGGACAAGGGGAAGGGTGGGGCCTTTAACAAGCTGTGAATTGATTGTGTTTCCAGTAGGGAGGAGCATGACATCTCTCATGAGTTTGCCGTCCTGGAAGGTTCATAGAAAAACTGTTACCGGTCCACTAACGTTAGGTTTTTAAGCATTCTGTTCTGTAGGCATGCAGTAAATAGTTTAGGTCAGGTACATTTTGCTCTGCAGAAACAAAACGCCTAGTGTAAATGACAAAAAACAGACACAAGAGGGCGCCTCCATCTAGGTGTAGCGATTTATTAAAATAAAAGTATTAAAGACAATTAAAATGCACTCACTAGATAAGTGTATCAAGGCTTGTCATCGACGCATATAGGCCTCCATAGGATCACCATGAGGCTGCAGAGCTCAGCAGGCATGTGGCTAGTTGAAGCAGAGTTTTTGATGGATGTTCAGCTGTCAGGCTTCAGGCTGGAACATGAGCATCATCAGCTTCCAGAAGTGGCAAGATGGATGCGGCTCCAAACAGCACCTTCACCTCTGGGTGATGACAGGAAGTGGAGGGGATGTGGCTACAGTTTCAGGGCAGATGGGAGGGCCCCTTCATTCAACCATAGTTTTATGGTTTGATGGTTATCAAACGTGATGGTTTGATAAAGAGGCGCTCCTGTCTGAAAATACAGATTTGTGATTAGGAATTTATTTAACAAACTGAAGAGCTTTCCCACATGTAAACTCAACTCACATAATTGTGTTTGCATACTACATGATTGTATGTTTTTGTAACGGGTAAACATATCCAAAGACTATGCTACTAGTCGTTTCACGACGGTGGTGGTCTGGGCATTTCTACCATTTCCTCTAAGTACCAAAAATGTTCCAATTCTTTTCCAGCCTCTTTGGAATTGGATTAGGAGTGGGGGGCTTCTTTGAGTAGCTGTATTGCCAAATCCTGTTAGTAAGTGTTATTAGGTGTTGCTGCTTTTTTTTTGCATGCGGTATGCATATTTTGATGAAAAATACCAAACTGAGAACTTTTCAAGCCTATTGATGGATAAGAAATATTTATAATAATGAATAGTCATCCTTTGTGGAGGTATCTTCATTTACCAAGTATGCATAAAAATGATTTGTTTGACAACGTTCTTTGCTAAAGTATGAATCCACTTATATTTTTATAGGGTACTTGCTGGGCCCTTTGCTACAATGATTCTTGGAGATCTTGGAGCAGAAGTCATAAAAGTTGAAAAACCAGGTAATTTTTTTTTTTTCTGTTTAGTATTAGCCCGCATTCACACTACCGCGGCACGACTCTGTATTACTTCGGAGGCGACTTGTGAAGTCCCGTGCACCGCGACTTCGGCGCGACTTCATATAATGAATATCTATGCAAGTCGCTCTGAGGTCGCCCCGAAGTAGTACAGGACCCTTTTTCTAAGTCAGAGCGACTTGTGTCGCTCCTATTAGAACGGGTCCTGTAGCTGTCAATGGACCGCGACTTGTCAGGCTGACAAGTCGCGTTAGTGTCAATGGACTCTGAGTGTTGCTTTTGTGAACCTATACAATAACATAAAGAAAATAAGAAAAATAAACGTGGTAAAAGCTGCAACATTTGCAGTTATTGTCTTTGCTGAATTGATTAGTCACAGGAATTCTACGTTAGCCCTGGTTCACACCGGTCCGGCTTTGAAATCGCGCTACTTCAGTACGATTTCAAAGCTGCACATCAGTGCGATTTTCACTGCTGATTTTATTGCGGCTTGCGGTTTCATATAACAGAAGTCTATGCAAGCCGCATGCGATTTGGAACTGTCAAGTCGTAGCACAAGTCTCACCGATGTGAACACGGATTTCCTGTGTCATGCTAGTCTCTCTGCCTTATTCCAAAATTACTGAACACCTCTCAAATGAATACAACTGGCCTCCCATGTCTCTTGCCTGTAGTTGACAGGTTTCCAGGGCCAGAACAGGTTTCTTGTCAATAAAGTGGGATTATAACGATGGGTCATAATAAAAACAAAAACTTGAACAATCCTTTATCTTAAGGTAGAACTAATGGCAACTAATGGCAACAAAGGGGGTGAATAACTTGTTTTATTTTGGAGAGAGTTAGGGAGGGCTTTATCCCCTGTCAGCTTTGTGTCACATTGGGGAGATTTCCCTTTACTTCCTGTTCCATAGCAAAAACAGGAAATTAAAGGAAATCCCTCCAAAATTCCTTTTACAGAGATACAGTCACAGAAACACAGTCAGCGCCTGGATTATAGTGTCTCCTGTATCCAGACATGCAAAATTTCATCCATTAAACACTCTTTTCTGTAAGTACCTTACTAGGCATCTCCTCACTTAGCAAAAGCCGTTTACAGGCAAAAGGGCGCTGGAACAAAGGGGGTGAATAACTTGTTTTATTTTGGAGAGAGTTAGGGAGGGCTTTATCCCCTGTCAGCTTTGTGTCACATTGGGGAGATTTCCCTTTACTTCCTGTTCCATAGCAAAAACAGGAAATTAAAGGAAATCCCTCCAAAATGAGGGATTCCTAGTTGACACCAGGATCAGCAGAACTAGTGTCCCCATTAGAAGTGGCAAAAAGCCTAAATATTATTGCATTAAGGTAAAAAAAACCTTAGATATCAGTATTACCTCCCTCCCTTTTACTTACCTGAGCCCTCATTTTATCCAGCGCTATGCACGTCTGCAGCTCTTCTCTCCCCTCACTTCCTGGTTTCACTGGCTTTGCTGAGTGAAACTTGTATTTTTAGACCATGGGTCATTTGCAGGCTACTTTCAGGTGATTGGATACTGGCAAATCACTAGTCCCCAGTACACACTCGTATAACCCTGCGATCTCCACCTTTCTTCAAATATTTACTAGTGTTATTAGGTGATAGACCTGTTCTCTTCTGGAGAAGTATTTTTTTCCTTAAACCATTTAATTATTTTGTCTGATATGTCTAATAAGAGCTGACTGCTTATCCCCCTAGGCTAATCTAGCAGTTTCTGGAAGTGTACCTTGGGGACTGTATCCGGAACCCACTGTGTTGGGTCAGTTTGTAATGTTTGCTTTTTGGCACTGGATTCTGCATTAGGTGCTCACTCTGGCGTGAAGTACAAAGTGTTTAGTTAGCTGCAGGGTTCTATACAAGTCCAGGGTAGTGGTCCATTTCTATGGTTCCCAGTCCCTGAAGACCTCTTCAGGGGAATGCCCACTATGATGGTTGATGGCATTTAATATCGCAATCTGTAGTGCGTTGCACACTAATCTTTTTTTAAAAGTGGTGGATTTCGTAGTTATTCACTTTATTGTGGCCGTGCCATTATGTCTCTAAAGTTTTTTGGTGAAGGCATTTTAAAGCTGGCCTTGTTTCTACTTCTATCTGGACTTAGTCTCAGGAGGATAAGGTAACACACAGCTCCTGGATGATGCATTTCTGCCAGCCTCTCCCACTGAAGATTCACACAGCACTTTTCTGCACTCTTACTGCAATCTTTTACAGAGATACAGTCACAGAAACACAGTCAGCGCCTGGATTATAGTGTCTCCTGTATCCAGACATGCAAAATTTCATCCATTAAACACTCTTTTCTGTAAGGACCTTACTAGGGATCTCCTCACTTAGCAAAAGCCGTTTACAGGCAAAAGGGCGCTGGAACAAAGGGGGTGAATAACATGCGTTCTACAGCTAATCCCTGTTATGAAACATTGTTCTATGATACTGCTCCCCTTTTTTTTTTACTCTAGCTCCCTCTAAGGCACGTACCATGCAGCCTGTCTGACAAAAACAGTTTTTTCTGCTACTATGCCTAAATTCTTTGGAAAACTTTTGGCACTGCTAGAACCTTTGGTTTTCAGAGGCTAGAAACAATACCCTTCCTCTATCCCCCAATACCCTTTCTAGGAACCAGAGGTGGAATCTCCTTCACTTGAGGATATTATGGAGGACCCTGATTTTGCAGCAGAGACCTCAGAGGATTTTCCTCCCCTTGCATGGGATACAATCTACAGCTTCTCTCCAAAGGCTCTCTACTGTTGACTCATTACCTGCTTGCCGACCATCCACAGTACTTTTACTTTAGGTGGGCAGCTCGGACAGGCATAATCACATACCTGTATGATGCAGTGTTTTTCTGGATCCATGCATGCATGCACCCAGTAACCCAAGCTGTCACTGGCTTCAGGACCAGTTTGTCAGCGTATCCTGTTCAATGGTTTTGCCAGGGGCCCTGCTGAGCGCCTGCAGCCAATGACAGAGCGGCCTGTGCCTGTATTTGTTAATACAGGTAGTCGTTCTAATGGCTTTTTCTCTTCCTGAACCCCATTTAGTTTAGGAACAGAAGAGACCACATCACTATGAGTAAAAGGAGCACACTTTGCAACCTAAGTTATGCAAATTTAACCCTTTTATTACCCTCATTAACCCTTTGATCACCTGTTAGCCAGTCAGTGCCATTAGTACAGTGTCATTGTACAGTATTTTTAACTGTATTACTGTCACTAGTGAAATCAGCTTCAGGGTCAGTTAGCAGTCTTTCCAGCCAGGATCAGCTAATGTTAAATTGCCCACACACTATCGCACTCACACTATAGGTTGCTGATCACTGCCATTGCTAGTATAGTGTCTGTATGGATCCCAAAAACAGTGTTAGCAGGATCAGCCCCGTTCACTGCCAGCACGTGCATTTAGCCCCTTTGCACACCAAGACGACCCCCCCACCGACAAGTGCAGTGTCAATAGATCACTGTCACTTCTGATACATTGTATACAAAACTGCAGCGTTATCAGAATAATGCCTGATCTTTACTAGCACTAGCAGGTACATTTTTCTTTTAGCAGTTCAAGCAGTTGCTGACCGCCAGGAGCTCTTTTACCTTTTTACCTCGCACTAGGTAGCTGTAAATTTAGTGCCTAAAATGTCGGAAGAAAGTTACACTAGGGAAAAGGCCTACAGGATTCTGAGTATGACAGATGGGAGTAAAGGGAGGTGTCCACTGTCAGAATCAGGCTCAGAATATGAACCTGTAGAAGCAACTGCACCCCGGCAGGGAGCTCGGATGATGGTGAGAAGGTCCCTGTTAAGATCAGGCGTACCCGACCCCAGGTAGCTGAAGTTCTAGGAATGCATGATATTTCTGATATGCAGCGGGATTCAAGTACTAGTGCTGCACTACCTTTTGGGGGATTAGCAGGCACCAGCGGCCCAGTACATTCTGGCATTTTACACACCAGCACTGCAGTATCTCATGGTAACATGGAGAGTCCCAGAAGTGGAGTCCAAGCTGATGAGGTGGCCGTCAACAGAAATACAACTCTTGTCAGACCACTTGAGTGGAATTGTATCACGTTTTCCGAATACAAAACTTTTTTGGGCCTAACCCTTAACATGGGCATTACGATAATGAATTGCGGTCATATTGGTCCACAGACCCGATTCATCATATGCCCACATTCTTTGCTGCAATGGCCAGTAAACGATATGAGACAATAATGCGTTCCATTTTAGTGATAATACACTCTCTCATCCTCAGAGGGACCCTGAATATGGTTGGCTCTACAAAATTTGGCCCCTCAAAAACTGCCTTTCTGAGAAATTTTCAGTGATGTATACACCTAACAAAACATCTGCGTAGATGAGTCCGTCATACGTTTCACTGTCTGCCTTGCAATCAAGCAGCATTTCCTCAGCAAGCTTGCCAGAAATGGGGTCAAAACGTATAAGCTTTATGAAAGGGCAACAAGCTATACATACAAATTTAGAGATTATGAGGGAAAAGACAGTGAAGTAGAGCAGTGTTTCTTAACCTTTTTTTCAGTCAAGGCACCCTCCAAAATTATAGACAGTCTTGAGGCGCCCAATTCTAAAATGTAAATACTATTCTAATAGTTTTGCATAATACACAACATCAATACATGTAGGACACCCAACGTTAGAGGTGATTTATTCTTGCAAAGCAAATACACTTTTGCAAACTGGTACTTACTTGTATTCCAATGTTTCTCTTCTCCCTCGATTTTTCTCCATCCCTTAGCTGATGAGACCCCAAAGCTGATGGAGAGAGGCAAGGGAGAGTCAAACAAGAATGATATGCAGGCAAATGACATCCTCCTTATCAACTGATGATGCCATTGAGGAGGTTGGGAGCTAGAAGGTTGTAATGGTGTACCATGAAAACCTGTGGCTTTGTGTAACTAAAAGACAGGTTTTATCCACCCAACGGCTTGTATAAAATTTTTGATCAAATTTTAGGCATTTTGCCAAGGCACCCCTGAAGAAACCTTAAGGCACCCTGGTTGAAAAAGGCTGGTTTACACCAGTGTTTCTCAAACTTTTTCAGTCAAGGCACCCTTGAAAATTAGGCACTCTATTCTTGTAAATGTAAAATAAACTAATGGTTTTACATAATGCAGTGGCATCGCCACACGTAGGACACCTAAAATTAGAAAGGATTTATTTTTTACACCTTTGCACACTATTACTGACTAGTATTCCAGTATTTTTCCTCTCAATCACTTTCCCTCCCTTATTCAGCTAATGTGACCCCAGCGCAGACCAAGAAGGGCAAACAAGTACATCCTCAGGTTCTTAATGTCTTCATCAATTTATGACATCATCATTTATTAAAATCCCAATAGCTGGCTCACATGTTGGCCAAGGTTGTAATGCTACACAAGTTAAAACCTGTGGCTTTGTATAACAAAAAAGAGCCACCTGCCAGCATGGTGACAATCTTGGGCAATTTGAGGCAATTTTTTGAATTTTGCCAAGGCAACCCTGAAGAGCCCAGAAGACATCCCAGGGTGTCATGGCGCCCTGGTTGAAAAAGGCTGAAGTAGAGCACCCCAACTGCATAGACTACACTACATGGGGAGCAGTGGCAAGATAGTGTGGGACTTGGTCATGTTTGTTCAGCAAGGGGTACCATTTGTACGTGGACAAATTCTATACAAGCGTGCCACTTTTTAGACAGGTATTCAATCTTAAAAATTGGCTGCTGTGGCACCATGCAACCTAATCGTCGAGGCTTCCCCCAACGGCTTGTAAACACCCGATTTAGAAAGGGAGAGAAAGCCGGTTTGCCAATGAAGAACTTCTTGCACTAAAGTGGAAGCACCAAGCTTCCATTCATGCAGATAAGACCATCAAAATTTGCCCGGCATATTGTTTCGTTGAAAAGCCTCTCTGTGTCCACGACTATAATCCTAATATGGGAAGGATGGACCTCAACAACCAAATGATGAAGCCATACTTAGTTTCCCGCAGACTTAGACCCTGGTACAAAAAAGTTCCTATTTATTTATTTCAGCTGGATATATATATATATAATGCTTTTGTGATTTACAAAGCAACAGAAAGAAGTGGATCTTTCCTAAAATTTCAGGAAGCAATCATCACAGCCCTTTTGTATCCAGAAGGTGCTGTGGCCCAAATCCAGAGGCAGTGAGCCAAGTACATCAGAGGCATTTTCTTGATGTCCACCCTGGTACCCCAACCTAAAAGCCAACCCAAAAAAGATGTCCTGTCTGTAGTAGAAGCAGAATAAGACGAGACACAAATTTTTTTTCTGTCCCTCCTTGTCGTGGCCAACCTGGTTTTTGCATCAAGGACTGCTTCTCTCGCTGTCACAAACTAGTGGAGTATTCATATATTGTATAGCACGGCACAGTCCAGGGCACACGTTTCACACAAAAGGGTCTTGAAAGATGTTAGATAGTCAGGAAACGGTCTATTGCATTTTGAGAGTCCCTAAAATCAAAGGCTGGAAAGTTTACGGTTACAGATCTGAAAAATTACAAAAAGGTAGATAAAAAAAAAAAAGTAAAAAAAAAAAGTTGTTTTATTGAGTTCATGTTATTCCATTACTGTGTGTTATTGATAACTGTTGTTGTAAGAGGGTTCCCATGCGTGCCTGGTGTGGTCAGTGGGTGGATTGCTGCTATGCTTCGGCATATACTTTTTAAACTTTTTTTTTCTGACCTAGGTTTCTGTATCCACATCGATCAATGTGAATGGAGGAATCTGTTGTGGGGTGGTCTGGGGGCAGTGGCACCTAGGCTTTGGCATATACTTTTTTCAGGCTGAGATTTCTTCATCCACAGGCTGCACGAAAAGAAAAATTAACATTACATGTATGCCCAACATTAGAAGAGTGGCTGTATGTGTGGCAGAAGCTTCTAAGGTTGAGCATAAAATGCCAGGACAGTTCAAGCACCCCCCAAATGACCTCTTTGTAGAAAGTAGACACCCCAAAATATTTGCTAAGAGGCATGTTGAGTCCATGGAAGATTTTATTTTTTGACACAAGTTTTTGGAAAATGCCTACATTTTTTTACACAAATTTTTCACTTTAATGGGAGATTTCTTACACATGCCATGGGTATATGTGGAATTATTCTCCTGAGCATGGAGATACCACATCTGAGAGACTTTTGGCAGCCTAGCCACATACAGGCCCAATACCCACTGGCCACCTTCAGGCTTTTAAATCGTGTATTTCCTCATGTCACTTCCTCACTACCTATCATAGTTTCAGAGGCCCTGAAATGCCAGGATAGTACAAATACCCCTACAAATGACTCCTTTTTGGAAATTAGACAACCCGAAGAATTTAAGAGGAATGGTGAGTATTTTGCAGATCTCAATTTTTTTTTTTTTTTTGTCACAAGGTTTTGAAAAATGAAAAACCATAAAAGAAAAAAACACATTTTCGTTTTCTTTCTTCATTTTCCTAAAACCTGTGGCAACAAATGAGATCTGCAAAATACTCTCCATGCCACCTGTGGGAGTGGTCTCTGTACCCTGAGATCTTTTAAAATCCCTGTCAAAGGTGGTAAAAACTACATGTAGATATCCTGGCCTCCAGGTTCAACAGGTTCAAGATAAACAAATTTGTAGCCAAGGATCATTTAGCCTTTGTAGTAGATAATCTGGTGATTCCTTGGACTTTGTTAAGACTTGTTAACGCCTTCCCTCTGATGAAGATTCTTCCTCAACTGCTGCACAAGTTAGAGGAGATAAGGGTTTCAGTGATTTTCATTGTACCAAATTGGCCTAGAAAAAAACGTGATGCACAGATATACTCAGACTTCTGATGGACGAGTCTTAACCTCTTACAAATAAGCCAGACATTCTGGCCTAAGGCCCTCTTTTTCATCCATCTTCTCTCTCATTGTCTTTAATGGCATTATTGTTAAAATCAAGTCCTAAAGCATTGGGAAAATTCTGTCTGTGTTATTCCCACCTTACTCAGAGCAAGGAAGACTCACACAAGATTTACTATTGCACTTGGAAGGGGCTTACTTTGCCTGTTGCGAAGACTGACGATTGAACCCTAGGGAATACTTTGTCACTAGTATTTTGGCCTTTCTTTTGTCTGGTCTTGATCAGCGTCTGGCAGTGAGTGCCCTCACAGAAGTCTCTTGCAAGACTTTTCTTCAGAGAACTGCTCGTATAAATCCCTGATTCCACCTCCTGTGTCATCCTGGGATCTCAACCTGGTTCTCTCTGTCCTTTAGAATACACCCTTTTAAACTGATTAGAAACTGTGGAAGACCTCACATGTAAGGTTGCATTCGCTGTCTCCATTACATCTGTTTGGCATAGTTCTGAGTTGGCAGCTCTTTCTTGCAAAGAGCCTTTTCCTATTTTGCACACGGCTGAGGTCTTCTCTTCTTTTCACCACAGTGAGGACATTGTCTTCACTTTCCTCTGTCCTACTCCAGGATAATTGTCTTACACTACCTGCATATTGTCAGGGCTGTCAGGGTCTACTTGGCAGCCATGGCCTCTGTTTTTAATATTCCCTTGAAAGTCCCTCTTTACTGGATGGAGGTCCTCATAGAGGACATTCTGTTTCTTAATTCACCCTTTCCAGGTGGATCGGGTACTTTATTTCCAAAATCTAAGTCTTTCTAAATTCTTAAGAAATGGTTTCCTCTCTCAAAAGAGCTCATTCTACCAATGCCTTTATTGGCCTTTCGGCTGTTCAGCATCAAGCATCTATATCCCAGAATTGCAAGGCTGCCAACTGGTCCTCTGTTCACACATTCTCTAAATTTTACCAGGTGGATGTTTAGGCATCAGTGTATGCTAGATTCAAGTGCAAGGCACTTCAGGCTTTTTATCTTGGTGTTTTTGGGTTCTATAACTCTTTTGCGTTTTTTTTTCTAGTTCCGCAGAGTGTTGGTGTTGTGCATCCTCCCCAGCTGGCTTTAATCGTGTTTTCTGGCACTGCTTGAAGATACAGGAGGTCACCCGTACTCATGAGCTGACTGTCCTTCAGATTCCTTTGACTATTCTGGTCTGTCTCCTGGGACTTGTGGAGGAGCTAGCACCTCTTACAGTGCAGAGGACTTTCCTCTTTATCTCATTTTTTTGCCTTTAAATGCTATACTACTGCCCTGGAAAAAAACATGAGGCCCCTTCCTTGACATTCTGGAAAGGCTTGATTAATTAGGGTTTGCCGCTATATAAAGCCACTTACTTGAGCAGGGCTGTCCGAACAAATTTGAAAAAGTGTGGCATGGTTGGCTGTCTGCTACAACACTTGGTTGAGGGTTCCCTGCTGACATCTGATTAACATCTTTTTCCTTTTTGATCTTTTCTATTTGTTGATACTTTATTCACTCCCTGGACCAAAAGCCATGTGATATTTGTTTTCTAACCATGGGTACTCTGTTATTTTATGTAATAATGCTTCAGTGGAAGTGGAAGTGGCAGTGGAATCTGCCTTTACTGTATTTTGGGTGGGGAGGGGGAGGGGGAGGGGTGTACAGGTGGTTAGCAGATCTCAGTTGTACTTGTTGTATGGCATAGTTCGTTAACGCTGGTTGCCAGTGTGTTCTGTGCCTTGCACTTTGTGTACTTTTTGTTGTACTGTATATGTTGATGAGGTATCTGTAAAAACAGTAATTTTCCAAAAAAGAAACAAATACCCCTTGTATTTTTTGTGGGCCTGATGGCAGCTTGGTTTTGCAATGTTGTTTCTCACCCCTCAATTTATTGCTTGGGGACAATGCAGGTTCTATGAGTCCTGTACTGTATGATTAAGATAGTAGTAGGAATTTTGACGTGCCTGTAAATTCTCTAGCTAGGACAGTATGAAGCAAAGGTCCCCCCCCCCTTCCATGTCTCGATCACTTCTATTGCATACTTTGCAGGTAAGTTAGAATTCCTAATTTTTTGTTGCCTTTGATAAATGATACAAAATAGTTACAATATATTCTTTGCTTAAAACTATTTTAAGAAGGAAGGAAACTACACACCTTCACTCAATGCATGAAACAGTGGTGCAACTCGTTGCACCATCCGTGACACAGTAGGGGGGAAAGTGTGAGCTTTAGTGGAGGGGGTGGGGGGGAATGTTGTCAGTTTTAGTGGAGGGGAGGGGGGGGGGGGATTGCATCAAAAATGGTAGGGCTGCAGAAGACCTATATGGTGGTTCTATTGTGGTTCTATATGAATAAAGTGTCATATTCCAGTTCATTAGTACGTTTGTATGTAAAAATGCCCATTATATTGAAAAAGTGGTTGGCAGTCAAAATTACTTTTTATTTTTTTTTTATAATTCTTTATTTATATTACACATCATCAACATGTTACAATCTGAAAGCAATACAGCATGAACAGGGGTAGGTTTTTATAGATAAGAACTATATATTATATGCTATATCAGTGTCTGACTGATTACCAGACTGAAAAATACATCCACAGAGCTAATCATGCTAATAATAATATTAATAATAATAATAATATTATTATTATTATTATTATACAGGATTTACGCAGCGCTTTGCAATATAAAAGGGAGACAATTACAATAAAATACAAGAGGATTAAGAGACTATTCAACACCAATTGTACTGTACTTGAAATGTATATTTGTCTATGTCTATACATTGTGTTGTTGCAACAATACCATAAATAAAAATATACAATACAACAATTAATAACGCAGAGAGGGAGATCAACTTACCTTTAGGTGGCTTCAGAAATATCTTATATCAATATAATGGATTGTTTAGTTAGGTCTAAGAAGGGTACAGAAGGTCAACGGGATAAAAACAGGAATAAAAAGGTAAGGGTAACCAACTCCCCTGTGCCAGGGCCCCCCCAAGCACCTCATCTGAGGATGAAGTCCATGATCCAATTTTGTCAAGTGCACTATTTATTGTCAGCCCCCAAGAATCATCTGGGTCATTCAAATTACATCCAAAAGCTATGGTAATATGAACAAGATGTGGTGTCAGGTGACATTGTCTTTTGGTATATGGAGAACAGGTGAATTCCGTTCGTGGAAATCAAGTGTCACAAAATCTTTCTTTTTGATTATGCAGGGAAACTCTTAATTCTTTCATTTTATTATGGTAAACCATATATTAATTGTTCAGGGTGATGTTGATTTCCACAATGTTGGAACACAGGCCCGGGCTGCATTAAGCAGTTAAGTGAAGGACCATTTATTTTTGCTTCAGTGCCGGTTCATTTCACAGAGATCGCATATAATTCGGAGCGCACTGCTCCTAAAATTAGTATAAAAGAAAATGAACTACCCAAAAAGTGCCATCATCCAAATATAGAAAAAAAAAAGGTTGTGAAGAGTTGCAGGCTGAAGACAAAGCTGTCGGCCTACTCTGCACAAAAAAGGAGACTGGACTTTCTAAGGCACACCATGAGATGAATCACTGCTACTCACAACTTCAGTAAAAAGTATAATGTTTATTCAAAACAATTAAAAAATGAGGACAAAACAGACAATCCTCATTCATCACATATATGACACAAAACCAGAACAATAAAACATTCTAAAATTTATAAATAACCTAGAACATTTCTTGCCCAGATAATCTCAGAGGATCACTGGGAGAAATGTGTAGGTTATTTTTAACAAGATCACAATATCATAGTACATATATATATATTGCAGAATCCTATCTGATCTGTAGGTCTACGCGTTTCGCAACGTGCTTCTTCAGGACCAAATTTTAGTATCAGGGATTTCTTAAATATAAGCAAAACATCAGCTAGTGACATAATAATCAGATTAACATTATCACATTGTTGTCTATGTGTCGAGCAAGAGAACACACCTGTCTAAGGGTGTAGCCAGTGCCTCCCGGGTGGACATAGAAGGCGCGAAAACAAGGAAAAGTGTGTATGGGGGAAAGAGTAAATCAGCAAGTTGATCCTAAAATGTCTAGGGAAACAGGATATTTACTCAGACTACATTTAATGCATACACTATAGTATAATATATTAGGGCAGGTAAGGATTTGTTACCTTATTATTGGAGAGTGATAGTCAATCAAAAATAGTTTGTTTTTAATATTGGACTAGTAATTGCACCAAAGGATCAGTCAATCCCAGGGTGGAGATCCTAAGAAGGATCAAAGAATAGGTTATATAAATAAATGTATTTTCAAAAGGGGAATAGACCGCATAGATAGCAATAGCACTGGAAATCTCACGAATTACCTTAGATTATATAATTATCTTTAGGTAGCCAAAAGGAAGACTGATAGGGTGACCTCATTCCTTGTTTTAGCACCTTCTATGTCCTCCCGGGAGGCACTGGCTACACCCTTAGACAGGTGTGTTCTCTTGCTCGACACATAGACAACAATGTGATAATGTTAATCTGATTATTATGTCACTAACTGATGTTTTGCTTATATTTAAGAAATCCCTGATACTAAAATTTGGTCCTGAAGAAGCACATTGCAAAACGCGTAGACCTACAGATCAGATAGGATTCTGCAATATATATATATATATATATATATATATGTGTACTATGATATTGTGATCTTGTTAAAAATAACCTACACATTTCTCCCAGTGATCCTCTGAGATTATCTGGGCAAGAAATGTTCTAGGTTATTTATAAATTTTAGAATGTTTTATTGTTCTGGTTTTGTGTCATATATGTGATGAATGAGGATTGTCTGTTTTGTCCTCATTTTTTAATTGTTTTGAATAAACATATACTTTTTACTGAAGTTGTGAGTCGCAGTAATTCATCTCATGGTGTGCCTTAGAAAGTCCAGTCTCCTTTTTTGTGCAGAGTAGGCCGACAGCTTTGTCTTCAGCCTGCAAATCTTCACAACCTTTTTTCTTGCTCCAAAAATTACATGCAATGTCTGTGCGGTGCATATTCAGCCATACAGTTTGGCTGAATTCGCACCGCAATCGCACTGAAAAACGATTTTTTTGGTCCGCAGCAGAATCGGATCGCATGGTGGTTCACACTAGTGCGATCCGATTCTGTGAGAACTTTCAGATCGCACTGCAATATGCGATCTGATTTGGGGGTGTCGTTAACTTTGAATTGACACCTCCAGCGTATCGCATATGGCAGTGTGAACTGCCTGTTGCGTGGATGCGATGCAGGAACACCCTGTATATTCGCAGCGTTCCCACTTTGCATAAATGTGAACCGGCACTTAGGGACTTTGTTGCTATGCAAAAGATAAATAATGTGATTAGCCCCAAAATATATCTATACAAATTGCAGGGTGAGTCTGCAGACCTCTGTCCAAAATGGACTCAAGGCAGAGCAGCTCCAAAAGATGTGTAATAATGGTCTTTGCTCTGAGCACATATTCGAGACCGAAGGAAACGCTTTGTGCAGAAGAGTTGGTACCCTATACCACAAAACTATTCGTTTGTAACTCTGTTCATGAAATCTCAAATAGATGATGAATGTGCTGACATAATGGCCCTTTGAGCTTGTCTTTGTGTAAGTGTGACATGAAGTTTCCTTTCCTGGTTCCAAAAATATGGAGAAAGGTAATCTTCAGATGGCACAGCGAGAAGGGAATGAAGGTGCAGAGTATGTGTGGCATCTCTATGATATTACACTAATATGGTGAAACACGTAGAGGTGGGGTTACGTAGTCTTTGACGTTACATCTGGGTGACGGAGCTTCCGTCGGTTGGAACGCACGCTGAGTCTCCATGTGAAAAAAGGCAGCCATAACAAACTGTTGAAATCGCTGGATGCTGAAATCGCTGGTCCTCGGGCATAGGACCTTGTGAGTTTTATTTCAAACCTTGTATTTGCTGTGGAGTATGCTACGAGGAGTATTTTTTGCCCTTTTTTCCCTGAGTGTAACATCGGAACTCAGCTAATAAGGAGAGATGTGGAGCCTCAGGATGGGTCTTTGTACATGGTTCTACAGAATGTAAGCTGACACACACACAACATTTTGGGTCTTAAGGCCCGTACACACGTAGCGATTGTCGGCCGTAAATATTCGGCCGCCGAACGATCGGCCGATTGTCGGCTTGTTAGTATGATGCTTCCGACAACCGACTGCGACTTTTCGGCCAAACAGAATCGGGTGTGCAGGCTATAAAATTTTTGTTGGCCGTCACCAGAACGGCCGATTGTTCGCCAGTCAGTACTGAATTCGGCCGACTAACAGCAGATGAGCAAGACTGGGCATGCTCAGAGAAGAAAAAACACACGGAAAGTTAACCATCACATGGCATCACTTCTGCAGTCGGCTGTTGTTGGCCGACAAAATTCGTGTGCAGTCTTTAGCACTTTTCAATCGACAGGACAGCACCGGACAAAAGACGGCCGACATTCGGTACGTGTGTACGGGGCTTAAGTGTCTTTTGAGTGTCAGTGTGAAAAGAGGTGATGCGGATCACAAAGACACATGTTATAAAGCACTACTTATTGCATGACCAGAGCACAGTTTGGAGGGGTATATTCACTATCGATCACAGCATTGGACTTTTTATTTAGCAACGGACTGCTATATGAACACTGGATTTTCAATGGTGGACATTTGTTTTGCACAGATTTAATTTATTGTTGTTTTTAGTTTTGTGGTATGATGTATAGAATAATTTGGGATACCTAGTGCCCATATTTTTTTTACCATAATTTGCAAATTTGTGTTATCCACACGAGATTTTTTGATTTAGCAGCAAGGGTATCACACTGCACATAAGAATCTTTGGCACAGTGATCACTTTTTACAACATCTCTACGGTATGTTTCAGAAAGGGTGACGGGTTTGGTAGGTTGGTGACAACCCTGGTAAGGGTTTAGAAAATGCTGTAATTGTGTCTAAAAAGGTTGTGACTAGGTTTTTAATCCTAGCGTGATTGTACCATCCATTAGGAGTCATAAAAAGCAAGAATGTAAATTTACCTACTGTCATGAAACATTTTAGGTGTTTATTTTTCAAGCTTGCAGGGATGTCTGAGTGTCCCACTAATGAGCCATGATAGATGATAGATGCCCTTTTAGTGCCCACTAGCTACTAGGGGGAAGCCAACAAATGGGTTGGTGAGGGCGTTGGATATCTATTGTTCTATTGGTACCCATCTCCATCTTTTTCATAGTTGGGTATGTACACCATGTCAAAATCCAAGGTAAACGTAAAGCTCTGTAACAGTTATCGCTATCTGGAAGTCCAAATCCTTCACATTGGGTTCCCAATCCAATTTTTGTATAGCAAGCTGATGAAATTACCAGTCTACCCAAAGGCTTCCTCTGCATCTGTGGAAAGAAGTATCAGGTGGTTTCCTTCAACCCGACAGAATAGATAAGGTTTATTACCTTAGTTGTGTTATCTCGAGCCTCTGTTTGTGCTACAAATCCTACCTGGTCTCGGTGCACTATCTGGAGGATAAGTGGTTGGAGTCTACATGACAATATCTTTTATAGAAAAGCTTAAGATCAACATGGGGAAAGGCTATAGGTCCATAGCTGCTACACTGCCAGGATCCTTATCCATTTTTGGAATGAATGTTATATAATTTTTCATGCTGTCTACAGTGGGAATGCTGCCATTTGTAATTGAATGTAACAAAATAGATTGTGGCCTGGTACATCCAGTGTTTTGGTTCCATCTCTTCATTAATATCTCCATACAACCAATTTATTTGCCCTGGGACTTTTAAATGAGGCACAGCACATACGACCAATGAATAACCAATTTCCAACATTTGTTGTTTAATAAATGAATAAATATTGCATACAAAAAGAAGACAAAATTGTAACAAGCTGATTTGTAATGATACATATTCTTGCATTTTCATATATAATTAAATATAATTTTGACCATATACAATCCAACTGGCAATACATGCTAAAAACATAAATTGCATCCATAAACTTTCCGCATTTCTACTTTGTTCACTCTTCAGAAGTACATGCATGTATAGTATCTGGGAGATAAAACATCAGGCATGTAATATAATAGCATCTTGTAATAAATATAAATATATAGTACTTCCAACCTCAAAACCCGGCAGAGGGGCTCTGATACTTACAAATCAGCTAAGAATAAATATGACAATATTTCCAAATGACGATTGCCAGAGGAGACTTACTCGGGGACTGTTGAAGTGTGACTCAGCGGAACCCAAGGGGACAAACAGGAAGCAGATTTAACGTGGATGGGTAATCCATGATGGCACCCAAAATAGTTGCTATTAAAAGAAGTTTGAATATGCAATATAGTGATAAATGCCTGATAGGCAACAAAAATAATGTGCAATGCTGGCTGCAATATAACAGTGAATAGGGCTAACATATAGTGAGTGTGTGAAAGGTGCAGAAAGCTGAACCTAGTGTGGTATAAGGAAGGGAAAGACACCTAAGTCTCAAAATTCAGTCTACAGAAGGAGTGTGTCAGTAAAAAGAAATAGACCCACTAGTGCCCAGAGCTGAATATGAAGACTAAATATTTTCAGCCAAATCATAAATCGCAAAGAATTTTCATTTTAATATTAAATATTAAAGTAAAAATAAGTGATAAACAAAAATTAAGTGCAGCACTGGCTGCAATCTAGCAGCAATTAGAGAAAACACATATTGAGTTTATGAAAGGTACAAAAAACTGCACCTGGTGGTGTGCAAAAAGAAAGAAAAGAGCACCCAAGTCTCAGTCCAGTCCAAATATAAAGAAATATATAGGTGAAAAGAAGTAGATCACCAAGCACCCAAAATGAATCCAAAGACAAGGTATAGGCAGCCGAAACATAACCCACCATGAAACAAGAGCTAGGAGCCAAAATTTTTCTTCTTAGTATCCTAATGGAAAAAAACACTCCCATCTGCTTCCATTATTTATCGCCAGGGGTCAATCGCCAGTCCCTCCTAACACCATGTGTGTAATCAAGAAGGGAGAGCTTTCATTATGCTATTACATTAAAGCGGAGTTCCACCCAAAAATGAAACTCCGCTTATATGCTTCCCCCCCCGCCCCCGTGCCACATTTAGCACCTTTCAGGGGAGAACGGGGTTTTTGACAGGTACCCTTCCCCACTTTGGAAGACACCGCCGCAGCGCTGTCCCTTGGAAGTTCGGCCCCCCCTTTTTTTCTCCGCCACAGGGCCACTTACAAAGCGCAGCCGACATCGCGGGCTCCCTAGACAAGTAAGTTTTACTATTTAAAAGTCAGCATCTACAGTATTTGTAGCTGCTGACTTTTAATTTTTTAATGGGGGCTTTAAGTCTTAATGGGCGATAAACAACAAATATAAAATGAAGCAGCAATTGGTGGAAACGCATGGTGAAAAGGCACAGAAAGCTGCACCTGGTGGTGTGAAAAAAGAAAAAAAAACATCTACTTCCACTCTGCTTCCACTATTTATCCCCATGGGCCAATCGCCAGTCCCTCCCAACACCATGTGTTTGCAGTCAAAGAAGATTCAATGAAACGACTTTAGGAAAAAGTGAGAGAGAGCTTCCTCCAAGGATGTATAATAGCGAAGTGGGAGAGCATCTGGCCCAGGAGCTTTCCTTGTTTTAGATGAGGCTATAGCTCAGCTAAGTTCCTCCCCTGTAATTGGTTATTCCAAAGCATTCTCTGCTGATTGAGAAAGTAATGGGAGGTTAGATTTTTGGAGGTATGTTGACAGGATGGGGAGGTGGGGTTTAAGGGTTTAAGAGGTTATATAGCTGATGATAAAACTCACAGAACTCCTGTGCAATTCCCCTAGAGATGGTAACTTTAGTTTCAGTTGAGACAATGTGGGTGAAAAAGTTTTATTTTGATGGCCTCTGAGGGCTTTAGCTAGGAGAGACACTTGCCTGACGAGGGGTCCCTGTGTAGCTCTGAAACGTTGCTGTATGTTTACCATGTGACCATGAAATTAAAGCTTTAAACCCTTTTGAGGAATCCTTGGTATGCTGTTGACATTTCTTCACTTACAGTACCTTGCAAAAGTATTCACCCCCTTTACTTTTTACCTATTTTGTCACATTACAGCCTTAAGTTCAATGTTTTGTTAATATGAATTTTATGTGATGGATCAGAACACAATAGTCTAAGTTGGTGAAGTGAAATGAGAAAAATGTATACATAAAACAATTTTTTAGAAATAGAAAACAGAAAATTGGCATGTGCGTATGTATTCACCCCCTTTATTATGCAGCCCATAAAAAGCTCTGGTGCAACCAATTACCTTCACAAGTCACATCATTTGTGAAATTACGTCCACCTGTGTGCAATCTAAGTGTCACATGATCTATCATTACATATACACATCTTTTTTTGAAAGGCCCCAGAGGCTGCAACACCTAAGCAAGAGGCAACACTAACCAAACACTGCCATGAAGACCAAGGAACTCTCCAAACAGTAAGGGACAATGTTGTTGAGAAATACAAGTCAGGATTAGGTTATAAAAAAATATCCAAATCTTTAACCGCTTCCATACAGAGCATTTAGACCCCCTTCCTGCCCAGACCAATTTTCAGCTTTCAGCACTCTCACACTTTGAATGACAATTGCTCAGTCATGCTACACTGTAACCAAACAAAATTTTTATCATTTTTTTCACACAAATAGAGCTTTCTTTTGGTGGTATTTGATCACAACTGGGTTTTTTTTTTTTTCGTGATATAAGCAAAAAAAGAGCAAAAATTTTGCAAAAAAAACACTTTTTTTAGTTTCTATTATAAAATTTTGCAAAAAATTAATTTTTCTTCATACATTTGGGCCAAAATTTATACTGCTACATATCTCTGGTAAAATTAACCCAAATTAGTGTATATTATTTAGTCTGTGTGAAAGTTATTGAATCTAGAAGCTATGGTACCAATTACTGAAAATTGATCACACCAGATGTACTGATGGCCTATCTCCTTTCTTGAGGCCCTGAAATGTCAGGACAGTACAAATACCCCCCAAATGACCCCTTTTTGTAAAGTAGACAGTCCAAGGTATTTAGTAAGAGGCATGGTGAGTTTTTTGAAGTTATAATTTTTTCCCACAATTCTTGGGAAAATGAAGAAAACATTTTTTTTTCTTTTTTTTTCCCAAAACGTTGTCAATTTATAAGCTATTTCTAACACATAGCATGTACACAGCAAAAATGACACCCCAAAATTCATTCTGCTACTCCTTCTGAGTATGGTGATACCACATGTGTGAGACTTTTACACAGCCTGGCCACAAAAAGAGACTCCACGTCCAAGTAGCACCATAAGGCGTTTTAGGAGCATAAATACACATAAAACTTTCTTACTACCTATCACACTTTTCAAGGCCCTAGAGCACCAATACAATGGAAAAGTCCACAAAATGACCCCATTTTGGAAAGCAAACACTCCAACGTATATTCTATGAGGCATTATGGGTCCTTTGAACATGTCATTTTTTTCCACAAGTTTTTGGAAAATGTAAGAAAAAAATAAAAACTTTTTTTTTTTACACAAAGTTGTAAATTTATAGAATATTCCTAACACATAGCATGTACATAGCAAAAATGACACCCCAAAATACATTCTGCCACTCCTCCTGAGTATGGCAATACCACATGTGTGAGACTTTTTCACAGCCTAGCCATATAGAGGGGCCTAAACATCCAAGGAGCATCATCATGCATCCTAGCCACTTGCCTAGGCCTATTTTTGACATTTGGTGTTTACAAGCTAAAATCAGTTGTTTTTGCTAGAAAACTACTTAGAACCCCAAAACATTATATATTTTTTTTTTTAGCAGAGACCCTAGAGAATAAAATGGAGATTATTGCAATATTTTTTATCACACCGTATTTGCGCAGCGGTCTTCCAAACGCAATTTTTTTGGAAAAAAAACACTTTTTTTAAATTAAAAAATAAGAAACCAGTAAAGTTAGCCCAATTGTTTTCCATAATGTGAAAGATAATGTTACGCCGAGTAAATAGATACCCAACATGTCATGCTTCAAAATTGCGCACGCTCACAGAATGGTGACAAACTTTGGTACTTAAAAATCCCCATAGGCGACATTTTAAAAATTTCTACAGGTTGCTATCTTAGAGTTACAGAGGAGGTCTAGGGCTCAAATTATTGCTCTTGCTCTAACGATCGCGACGATACCTCACATGTGTAGTTTGAACACTGTTTACATATGTGGGCGGGGTTTCCGTATGAGTTCGCTTCTGCGCGCGAGCTCGCGGGGACAGGGCGCTTTAATTTTTTTTTTTTTTTTTTACTATTTATTTTATTATTATTTTTTATTTTTACACTGTTTTTTAAAAAAAAAAAAATTGATCATTTTTATTTCTATTACAAGAAATGTAAACATTACTTGTAATAGAAAAAGGCACGACAGGACCTCTTTTTTGTGAGATCTGGGGTCAAAAAGTCCTCAGATCTCACAAGTACACTAAAAGATAGAAAAAATTAAAAAAAAAAAAAAAAAAAAATTAAATAAAGTGAAAAAAAAAAAGGGACCTTTAAACTGGTTGCTAGGCAACGACGTTTGCCGTAGCTCCGGTCCTCCAAGACCATAGAGTCGAGTGAGGGCAAGCTTGCCCTCACTCGACATCCTGTCTGTGAGGATCTGGGACCGGATCCTTTTCCCCGCTGCCGGCGGGTCCAGTAAGCGGGGAAAAGGACCAGAATGCAGCGGGAGGGGGGGGGCACCTCTTCCGCCACCCCGGAAGGGTAATCCCGTGGCGGATCCGCCGCTGGGACCACCCTTATCGGAAAGCCAACCGTCCACCGTTTAAAAAAATACCAGGGTTATGGCAGCTATCTGCTGCCATAACACCGGTATTTAGGTTTAAACGGAGAACGTATATAAACCTTTTTGGACTTGGACATGGTGGCTGTATGAAGGGTGACAGGTACTCGGGTACTTTGCTGGGCAGGTGACAGGTACTCTGGTACTGATGAGCAAGTGGCAGGTACTCGAGTACTCCGATAGGCAGGTGACAGGTACTCGGGTACTCTTATGGGCAGGTGACAGGCAGGTGATAGGTACTGATGAGTAGTACTGATACTGATAGGTGATACTGATACTGTACTGATGATGGGTACAGATGATCAATACTGATACTAATAGGTGATAGGTACTGATGGGTACTGATGAGTACTGATGAGTAGTGATGGGTAATGATGAGCAGGTGGCAAGTACTCGGGTACTTCAGGTGTCAGGTACTCTGATGAGCAGGTGGAAGGTACTCGGGTACTCTGTTGGGTAGGTGACAGGTACTTGGGTACTCTGATGGGTAGGTGACAGGTACTCGGGTACTCCGATGACGGGTACTCGGGTACTCCGGTGACGGGTACTCAAAGTACCAGAGTACCTGTCATCAGAGTACCCGAGTACCTGTCATCAGAGTACCCGAGTACCTGTCATCAGAGTACCCGAGTACCTGTCATCAGAGTACCCGAGTACCTGTCATCAGAGTACCCGAGTACCTGTCATCAGCCCATCAGAGTACCCGAGTACCTGTCATCAGAGTACCCGAGTACCTGTCATCAGCCCATCAGAGTACCCGAGTACCTGTCATCAGCCCATCAGAGTACCTGTCATCAGAGTACCCGAGTACCTGTCATCAGAGTACCCGAGTACCTGTCATCAGAGTACCCGAGTACCTGTCATCAGAGTACCCGAGTACCTGTCATCAGAGTACCCGAGTACCTGTCATCAGAGTACCCAAGTACCTGTCATCAGCCCATCAGAGTACCCGAGTACCTGTCATCAGCCCATCAGAGTACCCGAGTACCTGTCATCAGAGTACCTGATGGGCTGGTGACAGGTACTCGGGTACTTTGATGGGCTAGTGACAGGTGCTCTTTATTGGGGGGGGGGCAATCAGTGTGTTTGGGGTGCATTGTACTTGGTAACTAGCTGTTACCACAATCTCCTCCTCACACAGGATCAGTGTGTGAGGAGGAGAACACGGTGACAGCTAGTTACCGTGTTCTCTGATGACATTTGTGACCGGCTGTGATTGGACACAGCCGGTCACGTGGTAAAGAGCCAATTTCATTGGCTCTTTACCTAGATCGGGGATGGGCTCTGTCCGAGGGACGAGCCTCGTCCCCGATCGCCGCGCTGCGCGCCCCCGGGGGCACGCATTAAGGAAGGAACGAGCGGCTCGCGCTGGAGCCGCTCATGTGATCGGCTGTGATTGACACAGCCGATCACGTGGTAAACAGCCAATTTCATTGGCTGTTTACCTTGATCGGGGTTGGGCTCAGTCCGAGGGACGAGCCTCACCCCCGATCGCCGCGCTGCGCGCCCCCGGGGGCGCGCAGTAGCGGGGAGATCCGGGCGCCGTCATATGACGTCCGCCCGGATCGAGAGAGGATTTGTGCCGACGTCATTTTACATGACGCGGTACGGAAGGGGTTAATGATCCCCAGGAGCACCATCAAATGGAAAGAACATGGCACAACAACAATCCTGCCAAGAGACTGCCGCCCACCTCATGGACCGGGCAAGGAGGGCATTAATCAGAGGTGCAGCACAGAGACCTAAGGTAACCCTGGATGGGCTACAGAGTTCCACAGCAGAGACTGGAGTATCTGTACATAGGACAACAATAAGGCATACACTCCATAGAGTTGGGCTTTATATCAGAGTGGCCAGAAGAATACCATTACTTTCAGCAAAAAACAAAAGGGCACATTTTGAGTTTGCGAAAAGGCATGTGGGAGACTCTCAAAATGTTTGGAGAAAGGTGCTCTGGTTGGATGAGACTAAAATTTGAACTTTTCGGCCATCAAAGAAAACGCTATGTCTGGCACAAATGCAACACATCACCCAAAGAACACCATGCCAGGACTGGGAAACTGGTCAGAGTTGAGGGAAAAATGGATGGTGCTAAATACAGGGATATTCTTGAGCAAAACCTGTACCACTCTGTGCGTGATTTGAGGCTAGGATGGAGGTTCACCTTCCAGCAGGACAGTGACCCCCAAACACACTGCTAAAGCAACACTAGAGTGGTTTAAGGGGAAACATGTAAATGTGTTGGAATGGCCTAGTCAAAGCCCAGATCTCAATCCAATAGAAAATTGGTGGTCAGACTTAAAGATTGCTGTTCACAAGCGCAAGCCATCCAACTTGAAGGAGCTGGAACAGTTTTGCAAGGAGGAATGGGCAACAATCCCAGTGGTAAGATGTGGCAAGCTCATAGAGGCTTATCCAAAGCGACTTGGAGCTGTGATTGGTGCAAAAGGTGGCTCTACAAAGTATTGACTTTAGGGGGGGGGGGGGGGCGAATAGTTATGCACATTGACTTTTTCTGTTATTTTGTCCTATTTGTTGTTTGCTTCACAATAAAAAAAAAAAACAAACAAAATAAAAATCTTCGAAGTTGTGGGCATGTTCTGTAAATTAAATGAAGCAAATCCTCAAATGATCCATGTTAATTCCAGGTTGTGAGGCAAAAAAAAAACACAAAAAAAAATGCCAAGGGGTAAATACTTTTGCAAGGCACTGTAGCTAGCTAGGAGAGAGTCTGGTTTGTTGCTGTGTTCATAAATGGAGCATATATAGCTTAACTGTTTTACATTTAACATTGTGATATAAAAGGGAGTTTAATCTTTCCTTAAGGACTTGTATATCTTGATGAACAACCGTAGCAAATTATTTTTTATGTATATACTCTAGATTTTGTATCTAGGTGTGGAGGGAAAAATGTTGTGTATTGCAGTCTTTTTAGTTCTAACTCCATCCTTTAGAAATGTACCCTTGAATACACTTTTGTGGCGCAGCCATCTAAGTGTATCTATTTAATGGTCAAAAAGTATACAAATAAAAGTTTGCACTCACTGGATATTAGAAAAATCAGGCAGGTCATACTCCTTTTTGAAAGGCCAGTGGCTTCAACAAGGGTCCAGGGGAATGGTTGACGCATTTCCTGAAAGAACTAATGTGCCAGACCAAGTCACCAATACTGGTATCAGTGGATGCTTTAACCGGTTGCCGACTGCTCACAGTATATTTACTGCGGCAGTCAGCCCCGGCCAGGCAGAGTGACGTAGGTCTACGTCGCTCGCCTGTCACTCCTTTTAGAGCCAATAGCGGGCGAGCGCGCGCCTGCCGAGGCGCGCGCCCGCCTCGGCTCGTTCACAAAGGAGTGTGGGCGTGTGACCGGCGGACCCGATGTCCGCCGGTCACACTACGATCGCCGGTACAGCGGGAGAAAGACAGAGCGGCTTATGTAAACAAGCCGCCTGTCATTCTCCCCTGTGTAAAAATGAATATCAGACGGTTCTACTATGTAGAACCGTTGATCTTTGTTTTTACACTAGGAGACCTGTCCCCCTACAGTTAGAATCACGCCCCTAGGACACACTTAACCCCTCCCTGTCCAATACAGTTAACCCCTTCCCTGCCAGTGTAATTTTTGCAGTAACAGTGCATATATATAGCACTGATTACTGCAGTAATGTCACTGGTACCCCCAAAAGTGTAAAAAATGTCAGTCAAGGGTCCGATCTGTCCGCCGCAATGTCGCAGTGCCGCAAAAAAAATTGCAGATCGCCGCCATTACTCGTTAAAAAAAAAAAACACCAAAAATGACAAAAATCTTTCCCTTTGTTAGTAAACGCGATAACTTTTGCGCAAACCAATCAAAATACGCTTTTTGCAATTTTTTTTTTTTTACCAAACATATGTAGTGTAAAACAATTTGGCCGAAAATGTTGAAAAATTTTGATTTTTACATTTTTTTGGGGGGAATTTCATATAAAAAAAAGTGAAAAATATTGTTATTTTGTTACAGGTGATCAAATACCACCAAAATAAAGCTCTGTTTGTGGGAAAAAAAGGACGTGAAATTCGTTTAGGTACAGCGTTGCACGACCGCACAATTGTCCATCAAAGTCACGCAGTAAAAAATCGCAAAAAACCCCCTGGTCAGGAAGGGGGTAAAATCTTCCGGGGCTTAAGTGGTTAATGAATGGCTCAGTTTGTAGGCAGGTGTTGGCAGGAAGTAGGAGATTAGCTTAAAGTCTGTACCAAGTGGGCTGCGGACAGAATAGGCTTTTAAACTTAAACCTGAGGCACTGAAAGCCGAGGGAGGCTGTCGCCTGGAAGTTCACCAGGCTGGAACGCAAGCCGACACTGGAGACAGGGACCGGAAGACATCGGAGCGCACTGATCAAACCAGGTTGGTTTAATGAAGGAGCGAGACTGCTCCGACACATGTTGCCGCTCCCCCTGTGATGTCACTGTGCTCTGACGTCTTCAGTCTCTAGTGTCTGCTTGCATTCCAGCCTGGTGGACTTTCATTCGACAGCCTCCTTTGGCTTTCAGTGCCTCAGGATCAAGTCTAAAAGCCTATTCTGTCTGTAGCAGGCGGATGTGGAACCTGTACAGCAAAAAGTAAGGAGGTGCTAATGAGTTAGGAAACAGTGGGAAAGTAAGGCGGGATAGATGTTAAGGCATAGAAAGATACTGTAGTATATCAGACATAGGCATTTTCACAAAAAGTAACAGAGAAAGTAGATCTCATAAGCGTTGTGAGAAAAACAATTACTTAATAACCTACTATGAGACCTAAGGAGTTTCTCTTAGAAGCTGTATGCAGTCGACACTGACCGCCTTGCTACAAGGAGGACTTTTTGATAGGGTCATTATGGGTCTGTGGGAGCCAATCATTTGAGTTCAACAGATCTCCGATGAGGGCCTGGGTAAGGAGGAAAGGAGGGACAAGCTATGCAGCTTGGGTTTAACGTTTGTTGTCTCAAATCAAAGTGGTGGATAGGGCCAAGCCCCTGAGTAGCACACCAGGCTGATTTAGGGAAACCAGATATCATCCAGGTAGTCTTTCAACAGAATAGTACAGTTAGTAAACTTTAACTGAGACCAAGTGGTAGGTTTTTGTGAAGATAATATACATAGCACATTCAAAAATGTGGAAGTGGTCTCAAAATTGTCCACCACACCCACTCCCTAGGTCTATGTGTATTGTTTGGGAGGGCTAGTCTGTAACTGACCCATGTCACAATTGTATTATTAGTTCTAGCCCCCCACTAAGAGTGTTGTACTCCATATCCCAGTAGATTGCTGTGTATATAGAGCTACCAACTTCCATATTGCACGGATGAATGCATCCGGGGAATTCTTGAATCATCAGTAAGACTAAAATTTCATGGTTCATGTTACTCTTATGTTGGGAAGAAAGGTTCCTGCAGGAAATGTAACCACTCTGGCATCTAACTTTGCTCAGTCTCTAGAAAGAAGAGATCAGTCAGTTGAGTTTTGGATTGCAAATCAAATGTTTTGTTATCCTTGGGACCAGCAGGTGAAACAGACATCCACAACGTATGATGAGACAGGTCTGGCATAGCTTGAACCTGGCTCCTTCAAAGTCAATTGGTCCCTTCTGCCAGGTTTTGCAGATAATCTCTGCCTTGATTTTTACAAATGTATTTAGCATGTTACATCCCTTGAGGTGGAGGGTTGTGGTACTTGTTGCACTTGCATCTCTAACTCAGCTGTGAGAAACTTCTCTAGGAGCACATTGCTTGAACTGTGGGCCTGAGGTCTTGTCCAGCTGTAGCTTCCGGGATGCCTTTTAGATGCAGATCATTCCTATGGGTTTGATTCCCCACGTCAGGGCTGTTAAGTGTTGTTGGGTTGTATTCTGTAAGGCTTTCAGACTGGTGATATAAATCTCCACTGTGCTTGATGGACACTCTATTTTCAGCCTCTGCTGCTTCTTGTCTCACTTCAGATATTTATTTTCGAAGGGTTCCATAAATCCGCTGTGCTAGCGACAGTATATCACACCTGGTCAGGAGGGTTTTCAGTGTCTTTCCTGGTGGGTAGAGATCTCAAGATGTTACTGATCACCGCGTCCTTTTCCCAGGCTTGATGGACAGTGGTCTGGGATGACTCATATGGAGAAGAGTCTCTGGTGAGTCTGGTAGTTGGAATTGGAGAGCATGTCACTGCCTCTTCTATCATCTGTACTCCTGGTAGGGGTGATCCTACCTGAGAGCTGTTGTGTGGTTTGCTTGAGGGAGCGGCCGTGGAGCGAGGCGTGCATGTAGGAGCCAAAAGTGTTAAACAGTGAAGATCAGGGGATTTAGGTGTACAGCTGCTGCCTTGGTTATTTCTCCCTCCTTTTCATGAGTTTTGGGTAGTGATAATCTCTGCAAAAGTTAATTGCTGTTAGCTTATTTATTAACACAAGGCATTCTTAGCATTTTAAACACCATCTCTGGCTTGAGATGATTCGTCAAACAACTACTTCAATTGTAAAGAAAAAAAGTAGAAGGAAAACCTTGTGTTTTCAGTTAAAGGATTAACATTTAAACTGTGGCCCAGGAACAAAGGTGAGTTTTTAACAGTCCAAACCTGATTAAACAGCAACCAATTTCACTTATTCAGTGTTCTGCATTGGGTTAAGCAAATACATTAAAACTGCCATTGTAAGATTGAGATGAAATATTGAAAAATTCCAAATATTTTTAGGTACATGCTCACCAACCAAATCCACAGTGACACTTTATGACAAATTTAAAATTCGGTAATATGTCAGATATACATCTGATAAAAAATAACATATGGTATCATAGATGAGAAAATAAACATTAACAAGGTTCAGAATAAGAGTTTGCAGACCCTCCTAATTCAATTCTCTGTGCATTGCCCCCTTTTCCCCACCAACACAATGCGGCTGCCAAATCAGGAAAGTGTATTGCCTGTAATGCCTTCTTTGGTTTTAAGTATTGCACGTAACCAGTTTTTTTGTTTTTTGTTTGGGACATATTTCATTTAATCACAAAGGTCCATCCTTACAACGAAAAGCCAATATGGATACAGAGACAAGTCATTATCTGTCACAGCATAGGCAAAATATCGTACATTAAAAGTCCAGGTTTATATCATGCATATCGTGTTTTTGTGTACAGATCTTACACAGAATAAACAACTTTGGACCTCTGGTACAATTTATGCATAGTACTTATAACAGAAAGCTTACTCCCAGTGGGGGGGTGAAAGAAATTGGAATGGGTGGGAAAAATGAAAGGGAGAGGGCTCCACCCGGAGGAATGAGAAGGAAAGAAAAAAAAAAAGAAAGGGGGGGGGGGGGGTGAGATGTATTCATCTTAGTTGGATTTATCATTTGTATTGAGATGAGCCTGATTGTGGAAACCTGCTGCCAATAAGGTTGGAGTACGAGTACAGGGCAGTCCCAAAAGATATGGAGGAGGGAGCCACAATGCCTGCTTATCAGTTCTTCGATATGATGGCTGCATTTTTATTTTAGGCTTACTTTTTTATTTTCACCTGATGATCTGGACAGTAAGTTTGTTTGTTCAACAGAACAAGCTCTTCAGCAGTTGTTGCAATTATAGGGATCAATATAGGGATAAGACAAACCATTTAACACTGATGGGTGCTTACAGTGATCAGCTTTTATTTTTAAAAAAACCTTTATCCCAAAAGGAAAAAACTGTTTGCTGTAACTGCGTATTAAGTGTTCGCTGGAGTTTAGCTTCAGTTTCTTAGTATATTTAAATCTGCTAGAACTTATAGCACTAAGTATAGTCACCCTAATACAGGAGGTATGTTACTGGCCAGATCACCAGGTGAAAACAGAGGAGGACTTCTAGCATCCAGGTTCAATGTAAAGCTGGACAGGTCTGTCTGCAAGACCATGGATTTTGGCTGTGGTGGTTCTGTTTCAGAGACCTGTTGCTACACACCCCTTGGTGTGTGCCTTTTGTGCAAGGCGTCCACCAATTAACACTCCATTGACACAATGGGACATCAACTTGATACTTTCTGTATTGCAGAAATCTGGGGACTCTAGCTTTTGGTTGGCTAGCTTTGCAGGGCGCTGCATGAGGTTCATTTGAAGGTGGCAATATAACACTAACGTAATTGCGATGAAGATACCTCGTGTCTTTTGATCTACTCCAAGAAAAGATTTTTCTGGTGAATTAAAACTCCTCTTATTGTATAAATACAGGAGGCATATGCATTCTTGGATTTTTGTGTATTTTTTTCCAGATCTGTGCAGTAATCCAGCAATATGACTTTATGACTTTTTCATTGCTGTTCTCCTGGTTCAGGGTGACTGGTCTTGTATCCACCCTCCCTGTAGTTATCTGCGGCAGTCAGTAATGGACGGACTGTTGGGTACCACACAGATCTGCTCTCTGCACATTACTGATATCACTGCTACCTTTACTTGGTAATTATTGAGTTTGCAAAAGCATTTGGAGCACACAAAGTAGATTTATATCCTTTATGGCTGTTGAAGAATATATTTAATGTTTCAGTGCCCATGGTTCATCTTTAATTAACATAATTCGAAGCAATACATCATAGAATGATTGCCTAACATGGCCACGCCAAAGACTCAGGCGAACAACCGCTTTTCTGAAGGTTCGCACAACACTTAACCTCAGAGTGACAATGCTTCACTCGTATGCCCTTTGAAGGACATCTCTTAGGTAAATCACTTGTCAAGTTCCCTTACTCAGGAGCCTCTACCTCTTAAAAATGCAGAGCACCTCAATGCTCCATCCAGGCTTCAGGTTCTAAGCCCAAGTTTAGTCCTTGCTTTCAACATAACACTTGGGCCCAAAGCCCTCTTCTCACTGCAATCCTAGAGCTTACCCTATGCTTTTTCATTCTGGCATTTCTTAGTTAGGACTTGCCTTCAGAAGCCTCTGGCCTCACTCTCCCTTGTCAAACCTCTTCTCCAAGGCATATGTCGGATCAGGCCCCCTTTTGCAGCACTCTATGCTTCTGTGCAGAAACCACTGTTTAAACCCATTGGATATCCCCTGTGTACTGCTAGGTTACTATCACATTTGTCAGAAATGTCTCCAGACTTGTGTCATTCTTTTTTTACCACATGCAGTCTGGGCCAATTCTGACATTTTCTCTCCTGTCAATTTTGCTCTAGCTCTTCTTGGGGTGCGTGGAGGGGTGTGACTCATCTGCCTCTATGTAACTTTGTACGCAGAAAAAGGGTTGGTGTTCTATTTAAAAAATTAACTCAAATCAGGCCTTTTTAGTAAGACAATGCAAAAGGCAAGAAAATAAACATAATGCAGTAACCCAGAGCAGAGAATAGAAATCATCTTTTTTTTCTGATTATAGAAGTCAGAACATGGGTTACTATGGGACGAGGTGCAGAAGGGGCTGCCTGATTCTTCTAATGGTCCACTTTGCACATTTATTTATCCCTCAGGCTGGGTTCACACTGATGCGGCTGCGGATCACAGCAGAGGGTCTGGTGCGCCCCTGTTCACCGATTCAGGTGCGCAGGTCTGAATTTTTGCCTGCATTTGCACCTGAAACAGAGCCAAAGACACACAGGACCCTTTTCCAATGCGGACCGGGGCCGCCTCAAAGCTGTGTGCGCCGGCTCTATTGAGAGCCGCTTACACTCTCCTGTCATGCGAATTGAATGCGGGGAAATCCACATCCAATTCGCATCAGTGTGAACCTAGCCTTAAAGCGGTGTTCCAGCCTCACCCCCTCCCCCTCCCCCTCCCCCTCCCCCTCCCCCTCCCCCTCCAAAAATTAAAAGTCAGCAGCTACACATACTGTAGCTGCTGACTTTTAATATTGGGACATTTTCCTGTCCTGGAGTCCAGTGATTTCGGCACCACAGCCGATGTTTCCATCGGCTGTTGGGTGCGGCCACCACCATTGCCAGTGAGGGAACCCATCAGTGAAGCCTTACGGCTTCACGGATGGGTCCCTAATGTGCATGCGCGAAGCGCGCTGCACATTTGGATTGGCTCGACGGCAGGGAAGGAGGAGGGGGCCAAACTTCCGAGGGACGGCGCTGTCTCCCGGAAGTGGGGAAGGGTACCTGTCAAAAACAGGCACCCGTTCCCCCCTCCCCCCTGAAAGGTGCCAAATGTTGCACCGGAGGGGGGGGGAGGAAGCTTTTGGGTGGAACTCCGCTTTAAACAAATCTGTCAACAAGCTTGAACCTTGCCTTTAAGTTCCTTTGGCATCTACAATCATTCTTCTTATCATATGAAGAACTATTATGGTTTAATAAAGAGAAAACTGGGTTACTTAAAAACTTTCTTCTTGAACATTTTATCCATCCATAGTGACCATAATTATGTGATAGTAAGGTAACTATGATAGTGAAAAATTAGACTTTAAAGTTCAACTGTTGCTTTTAAACGAGTATATACCTTCTCACTGCTGTGTATTACCACTTACTGTTTCAGGCCACAGTTTACTTCAGTGGTAGTGGTTGGTAGCTGACCCCCCCCCCCCCCCCCATCTTTTATTACATTTATTTGTAAGGTTTTTTTTCTTTTTTTTTAAATACCAAAATGTCGTACTTACCTGTTCTATGCAGGTAACTATATTAAATTATATCTGATATTTTCACTGTAAAAACATTTTTAACCGCAGTTAGAGTTTACTTCTACCAACTGTGGTTTGGTAAACCCGTGTTTTCATTTCTTCCTTCTTTTTTTTTTTCTTTAGATTGAGTAGGGAAGGGTTTAAAATAATGCTTAGGTTTATCACTGTACCCATTGAGTATATTCACTCTCATTATACCCTCCCAACCAAGTCAAACAGTGATAGGAATTCCAACATTTTGGCTAGAAATAGGCTTTAAGGCTAGGTTTACTTTGCTGCCATACGACTTTGATCCGACTTTCAGTGTGATTCTGTATTGCAACTTGAATGCAGCTTTGATGAGGTTTGTGTTATGTATGGAGCCAATATCACACTGGAATCACACCAAAGTAGTACAGGAACCTTTTCCAAAATTGCTCTGTGCTGAGTGGCATTGATCTAGATGGACACCCTTGAAAACAATGGGATTTACCCTGTCATGTGATTCTGTGCTCCTCAAGTCACATCTGAAAATCCCACTAGTGTAAACCAGGCCTAAATCCAAAGAAAAAAACTAAACTTGAGAAAAGGGGAAACTGAGGGCCTTTTCACACTATTGTGTTGCTCTGCGAAAAATGTTACCCGCACTTTTTTTTTTCTTCATTAGGCAGCCCATTTAAATGAATAAGCTGACTTTAGGCAATGCATGTTACTGCACGGCATAACGCATATGCCATAATGGACGGAAGTTGTGTGAATGGATCTTAACCACTTCAATACAGGGCACTTTCACCCCTTCTTGCCCAGGCCTATTTTCAGCTTTCAGCACTGTCACTCTTTGAATGACAATTGCGCACTCATGCTACACTGTACCCAGATAAAATTTTTATCATTTTTTTTCCACACAAATAGAGCTTTCTTTTGGTGGTATTTAATCACCGCTGGGTTTTTTAATTCTTACAGAAAAAAATGTTGAAAATAAGTAATTTTTCTCCTTCACTGGTGTGCGCTGATGAGGTGGCACTGATAGGCTGCACTGATGGGCCCTGACGAGGTGGCACTTATGGGCACTGGGCGGCACTGATGGGCAGCACAGATGAGCAGCCACTGATGGGCACTGACTGGCAGCACTATGGGCACTGATTGTGGGCTCTGATTGGCACTGTTTTTTCACTTTTCTGTAATCAGGGCACTGATGACCAGTGCCCTGATTACCTGTCCTAGTCTCCCCTTTGAGGAGGAGCCGCTGATCGGCTCTCTCGCCGCACACTCTGACAGTGTGAGGCGAGGAGAGCCAATAAACGGCACTTCCTCATTTACATGTGACCGGCTGTGATTGGACAAAGCTGATCACATGGGTAAAGAGCCATGTCATTGGTTCTTTACCAAGATCGGGGTTGTGTTGTGTCCTAGCAACACGGCGCCACCACAATCGCCGCACTGCGCGCCCCCACGAGAGGCCGTACTAGTGCGCTGTCGTGACGGGGTCCAAGAACGAGAGCTGCACCGCTTTGCTGTCATTTGATGGCGGGCGGGCAGTAAGTGGTTAAATCTAGCAATAATCAACTTAAATTTCGGCAAGTTCCTGCTAATTCAGATGAAATTTGAGCTGGAGGTGACCTTGCAAGCTCCACCTGGCTTGACAAAAAGCGATTTAACAATGGACTATGGAATCAGGTGGTAGTCCAATCAGATGCAGTCACTGTTTTGCAGCGCAATTGTAATCATGCAATCACGAGTGTCACAGCTGTCTAAATACAATAGCTGGCAGTGTTAATTCTTAATTTGTTCCTTTGTTAATTCTGTTTAGCATGGATGAAGGAATTGACTGATTTCCCTAGTTCAGCCAGTGGGGCTGAGTAAAAGAAAATCAAGCTGTGTATAGCTAGCCTTAAGCTGGATACACACTATCCAACTTTTGTGGTTAGATTTCCTTTAGATTTACCTTTTCTATGTAGTGCAAGGGCCTGCCAGATTGCATACAAATTGAAAGTGTTTTGGTTTGACCTCATATTATATGGTTTTGATAAGTCTAAAGGAAAAAGTCTTCAGAAAATCTTATAGTGTATATGGGCCATTAGTGTAAACCTGGCCATAGATGGATCGTTTTTTTTTTTTATTTTGTTTTATTGATCAGCCAGCCAACTGATCAAACTGATTGTCTGCATGCACTGATCGAACACAAATTTTCCAGCAATCCTGTTCAAGAGGAGTCGATCACTATATTAACTTCTCTTCAATAGGAGTGGCCTTAGATGGATTGAAATTTGTCTGGTCCCTGCTAAATTTCGATTTATCTATGGCCAGCTTTAGTATACTGTACATAGGGGGCCTGAACAGATGGGTGTGTCAGTTGTTCTAGAAATGTCCTTCACTTATATTGTCAAATTCTTGAGTGGCAGAGATATAGTTTAAATGTATATGTTTTCCATATAGGAGGGTATGTTCATTGGATTTTAAACTCCTTAAAATCAAATGCTTTTTATAAAACTTTCATAATCTTATTTCTGTATTTTGTTCTGTAGGCTCTGGAGATGATACAAGGTCATGGGGACCGCCGTTCGTTGGAACTGAAAGTACTTATTTTCTCAGTGTGAATAGAAACAAGAAGGTATTCATATTACCAATTCAACTGTTTAATGTATCAGTTTTTGTTATTTTATTACTGTTTAATGTAGTTATGCAATCACAGAAAAAGTAGACAACAGTACAGCAGAATTGCTAACCTAAAGTGACAGAAGGATGACTATACTAATACTTCATTTGAATATGTTACCTGAAGAATTCTGAGGCTGATATATAAAATGTAAAACAAAGTAAAATTTAAGTTTTACTTTTGACAACCAAACAAATTCCAGCTTTCATTTCCCAATGTAGGTTTGAAGTTTATTCAAACTCAAAAGCAAACATTAATTTTATTGCAGGTTACAATCCTTATATGTGGTGGCTGCATTCATTTTCTTTTTTTGTAGGCTGTTTTCTTTTTTTTCACCTGTAAACCCAGCCAGTAAGTCTGTTAATTTTCAGCTTTCTTTAACAGACCAAGCTTTCCAACAAAAGTGGCAGTCAGAGGGTTGAGACAAACCAGTTAACAATAACAGTTTACAATGGTTTATTCATTTGTTCAATACTTCTATCATAAAATAAAAAAATGTTGCTTTTACTGCTTAAAAAAGTGTTACCCAGAGTTTGGCTTTAATTTGTTGGTCAAGTCCATCTGGATTTGCTTGTGCATCCAATGTAACTCTCTCCACGGATTGACAATGCTGCTGTTCAGGGGTGGCTCCATTGTTCCTCCATAGAGTGGAGACACTCAAAGACAGGAGGTTTGTTATTTACAGGATCACCAGGTGTAAAAAAAAAAAGATTTAAGGATTGGTAAGCTGTGTTTAGATACACTTTAATAAAAATAATTATCCTTTTATATGTGAAATTAATTTGGTTGCACCAGTTTTATTCTTTTTTTTTTTTTTCCCTTTTTTGTGCATTCTTGATTTAAAGATTTTAACATTTTACAATGCAAGGGAAACATGTATAAAAGCATGTTCAACAAGAACAGTAACACATGAATAGCTGAAAAAAAAAAATGTTCACATTATTGAGATGAAACAACACAGTGTTATACTAAACATAACATATGAGATAACACAATAGATGTTGAAATAAAATACTGGAAAATAGTACAGCATGTAAATGTGCATGTAAATTAAAGACAGGTTCCTTATAGTAGTGGATATAATAAGTAAAACCACACATTTTTAATAGTGATGCCATTTTTTTAGTATTTCCCACTTGTTTGACAATGGATACAATTTTCCCAAATTGTAAACTATGTACCCATGTGGTATACTGTAAACATAATTTCTTTATGTTTTTGTGCATTTGGTAGGAGGTATGAAGCTTGTCTTACGGGCATGATGATGTGGGTTTGAAAAAAAAAAAAAAAAGTATCGCTATCAAGAATTATATGACACACAGAGGTACACGGGCAGGTTGAGATCTTGGTTTGTCAGAATGCAAAATATTTAATAAGCAATATAATCAATTTTGATATTTTATTTATTTTTAGTAAAAGATGTTACACACACATACAAAATAAAAATACAAAATTACAAAAACTGCGACTGCAGGCGCAGAATACATTTTTATATTTAACCACTTCTGCACCAGAAGATCCCCCCCCCCCCGTAATGACCAGGCCAGGTTGTACGATACGGCCCTGCTTTACTTTAAGTGGCAATTGCGTGGTTGTACCCAAATACATTTGATGTCCTTTTTTCCCACAAATCGCTTTCTTTTAGTGGCATTTGACAACCTCTGCGGTTTTTATTTTTTGTGCTATAAACAAAAAAAGAGCGACCATTCTGAAAAAAAAAAAAAAACAATATTTTATACTTTCTGCTATAAAACACATCCAAAACAAAAAATTAATTTTTATTGCATTTTTTTTTCACTAGTAATGGCGACGATCAGCGATTTTTAGCACAACTGCGACATTGCGGTGGACAGATCAGACACTGACACTTTTGACACTTTTGAGGGGACCAGTGACATTACTACAGTAATCGGTGCTAAAAATATGCACTGTTACTGTATTAATGACACTGGCAGCAAAGGGGTTTACACCAGGGGCGATCAAAGGGTTAAGTGTGTCCCTAGGGGGTGCTTGCTAACCCTGTAGGGGATGGACTTTCTTGAACATAGAGATCTGTGTTCTTCAATAGCAGGAACACAGGATCCCTGTGTTCCTCTGTGACCGAATGGCGGTCTGCCTTGTTTACATAGGCAGGCCGGTGATCTGTTCCTATGGGGAGAGATTGAGGGTGCCGGGCAGACATCGCGTCTGGTGGACCTGCGGATTGGCTCCCCCTCTGGCCAATCAGCATGAGCCCCCGCTGGCTATTACATGAAACAAAGTATAGGTATGTCATTTTGCGTAATAGAGCCGACCTGCTGCAGTAAAAGTGCGGCGGCTGGTCGGCATGTGGTTAAAAGTGAAGCCCAGATATGGATTTTATCGCATAGTTACATTGGTCCAGCTTTATACCAATGTAAGTGTGTATATGTCATACCTGTGGAACTGCTGTGAAAGCAGAGAAACACTGTAGTAGTTGCCATTACCAAAGTGTTTACCTGTACTAAAGTGGGTCCTGTGCTTAGTGGCTGCCCTACTGGCACAAGCGCTATTTACTGAATGATTTACATTTTTCTCAGTGAGTTAAAGTCTTTTCTAATTGGAAAAAGTGGAGATTGTTATATCACCACCCTGACTCTACACCTGACCTCTAACCATAGAAGGCCTTGCACTTACTGACAAAAATGCAAGGCTATCTGTGAATGACACTTTTGCTGAGTGAGCGGAGCAATGTAACTATATAGTAAAATCCATACCTGGAGTTCAGATTTAAAAATGAAAGGTTCAGTGGTTCTTTTATCTAACTTTATTCCAGTGTTTTACTTGGTAAGAACACCAGATAAGTACACACATATTTAAAATCTGTTCTGGGTAATACATATTTCATAACCAGCCTTGTGTTTTGTGATTGCAAATTAAAAGCAGTGGGCTCACCTCCACTACTATCAATGTCACTGGCTTAATTGTTTACTAATATATTGTATTTTGTCATTTTCTCAGAGCATAGCTGTAAACATGAAGGATCCCAAGGGCACAAAAATTGTTCAAGAGGTACTGTATTTTGAACAAATAAACATCAATTCATTTAATAAAGTTTATTTTTGTTGTATGTAACTAACCGGATCTATGCTACTGCACTATGGGGCCTATTGACAATTTATAGTAGCAGTATGTCCTAACCATGCCACTTTTGCCACCGATTTACTAATATAAAGCCTAAATGTAGTGTAGTCTTTGCTTGCTTGTGTTCATTCTAAAGACTAGAATGAAGAAAAGAAATGAAGACCTACCATTTCCTTTCACATGGCCTTCACATGGCAGTCCTGTATTCTTAACCACATGTGTGTCCTGCAGGCTTCACACTGTGCTCTGCATGCTTATACAGTAAGTGCATTGCAAAATGCCAGTGGAGTGTGGACTGTATTGTAAACAATGCAGAGAGGGGAATCTGCAGCTCCTTATAAACAGGCTCATATATGGGTAACGTGCCTGGGTATTATCTACAATGCTTTTACTCTATGTAGATTGAAAAAATACAATGGATATTAGAAGTCCACACACCCCTGTTAAAATGCCAAGTTTCTGTGATGTAAAAAAAATAAATAATTTGAGAACGTTTTCCACCTTTGATGTGACCTATAAACTGTGCAACTCAATTGAAAAACAAACTGAAATCTTTTGGGGGGGGGGGGGGAGTTAAAATAAACAAGTTGGTCAATGAGTTAAATGTCTTGCGAGGATGCTCAGACCTGTTCACGACTTGAGCCGTGGCGTACCTCTGGCCCACAGCACCCACATTCCAAGATGGTGCGGTGGTCTGCCTGGAGTGGTGCCCACCCAGTTCCATGGTGTGGTAAGTACTGTCCCCCTTGGGGGTCTTTCGGGGGGGACATGGGACCCTCCCTGGGATGGTCGGATTCTGGGTTTCCTTCCACCCCCCCAACCCCTCCCCCAAACAGTCACTATGAGTCTTTTGCTGGCCAAGCTGTCAGAGCTGCAGACCAAGCTGTTTGAGCTGCTGAAGCTGACAGAGCTGCTCACCCCCCCCCTGCTGCCCTGGGTGGTCGGCTCCACTGGGGCTCGTGTCCTGGCGGCTGGGCGCGCTCAAAAATTTAGGCAGCCGCTTGCGGCCCACTGGGTCGCGGCCTGCTGGGGCATGTGGCCTCTTTTGGCACCGCTGTTGGGGGGGCGGTGTCAGTGAAGTTTATCTGAAGCCGCCAACTCTCTCCCTGGGCATCTGCCCAACCGTGAATCCGGGCAAGTGCGGCTGGGCCTCCACAGAAATTTAGGCCGCAGCCTGCAAACTGCTGGGCCATATGGTCAGCCTGGCGCCTCTCTTGAACCGGGTGGCACCGTGTGGGCACTTCATTTTTAGTGACACTGTAGCAGCCATTATTGTGTGGGCATGGGTACTCTGCCTGCACATCTGTGTCATGGCAAGCCCACCCCCCCCCCCTTCAAGGGGGCTATGTCCCATTATGTCCTTAATGGAGGGCGACCCTCTTGCTTTTTTTGTGGGGTCTAATAGGCGGTCCTTTTGTGGACCTTTGGCCGGCGTCTCCTTGCGGGACTGAGGTCGGCGGTCTCTCCTGCTTGTTATGTTTTCAGGGTAAGCTTAGTATATAGCAACCCTACTGGGTCTGCGTCCACACACTTCCAGTGCTCTGATAATGGGGATGATTCCTTTTTTACCGCATATGCGCGTGAAAAGGCGCTGGTGGATGCACTGATAGTATCGGTGTGGGAAATTTTAAACATTGGGGATGCAGCTGCTGCGTCAGAGGCCCAGGTCCCCCTGGTGCCTGCAAATTCTCTAAATTGGCAAAGATTTTCCCACCTACTGTGACAAAATAGTAGCAAGTCAGTGGAGTTGTCCTAAACGCTGTATGGCGGTGCCTAAGCGTTTTGATAGATGGTATTCCTTGAGGAGTGTCTGTTGAATAATTGGGCAGTTCCACCTGTGGTGGACTCTCAGGTCTCAGAGCTGAATAAATCTACCCTAATTCCGATGAAGGAGTCTCCGGTTTTTAAAAAATCCTTTTGACAGGAGAGCCGAGACTTTGCTCTACCACATGTTTACTATGGCCAGTTCGGTCCTTAGGGCGGTGTTCACCATACCGTTTGTGTCTGGGCAAAGCTTTTGCGCCAGGATCTGGAGGGTGACAGCTTCTCCCTGCCTTGCGGAGCTGGCAGAGGAGTTGGTCCATAGGTCACAGTTCGTCTGTGATGTCTCTCTGGATGCGGCTCGCTTAGTCTCTAGGCTGTCCGTGACAACAGTGGTCCTTCAGCGCAGGATATGGCTGAAATGCTGGTCTGCGGACGAGACTTTCAAGAAGGCCCTATCTGATCTTCCCTTTGTGGGGGGATCACCTGTTCGGATCCTCCCTGGATGATATTGTTAAGCAGGATTTCAAGATAAGGGATCTAAGTCTGTAAGGACCTCCTCTGGAGGTTCCAATAGGACCTGGTCTGGTAAGCTGAAAGCAGGTCCTTCCGTACCCGTGGACCTCCCTGATTCAAGACAAGTGGGTCCACGAGTTGATTCGTTCTGGTTACAAGTTCGAGTTTCGGGCTTATCCTCCAGAAAGGTTCTTTCCTTCCTGCCTGTGTTTATCCCCAGTCCACCTGTGAGGTCTCTTCGGGTCGATGCAAGACATGCTACTACAAGGGGTGATTGTTCCGGTCTCAGAATCGGAAAGTTTTTTTTCATGGGTTTTATGTAAACATATTTCCAGGTTTCGGGAAGGAAAGCGAGGTACGTCCAATATTGGACTTCAAATCTCTGAATCTCTGAGCGGGTACAGATGTTCCGAATGGAGTCCATTTGTACGGTAGTGGCATACCTACATCAGGGGGATCTTCTGGGCTCTACCGATATCAAGGAGGCTTACCTTCATATTCCGATATGACAAATGTTGGCCCCGGTGTTTGCATTGTTGCGACAGAGGGAGATTGCGGTACTGGAGTACCTGGAGGATCTTCTGTAAACAGAGTCTCCGACTGCTCTGACGGACAATCGGGAGATTACTGTGCAGACTCTGCAGGAGTTAGGTTGGAAATTAAATTTACAGGTATTGGCTCTGGTTCTGTCCACCTAGTGGGACTATCTGGGTCTGCTCTGGACTTGGCCTCAGCCAGGGTGTTCCTCCCATGGGACAAGCTCCACAATCTGCAGTAGGAATTTGGCTCCTGTTATCCAGCAGTCGGTTGTCTTTCAGGACTGTCATGCAGGTGCTGGGTCTGATGGGGTCTACCTTTGAGGCGGTTCCGTTTGCACAGTTCCTCAATAGACCTCTGCAAAGAGAGATTCTTGCCAAGAATCCACAGTCTCTAGACAATTTTATCCTGTTGAGCCGAGGTACGAGAGGGTCTCTGATTCGGTGGCTTCGCTCTCGGTGCTTCAACAGGAAAAAACTTCCTTCCCCTGTACTGGACGGCGGTCACCATGGATGCCAGCCTTTCAGAGTGGGGTGGCGTTATTTGCATGGATTGTGCTCAGGGGGTCTGGACTCTGGAAGAATCCAGACTACCGATCGATATACTGGACATTTCCTCCGGAGGTGTTTCATCAGTTGTGTCTCTGGTCGGGAACGCCAGAGGTGGTCCTGTTGGTCTCTCGTCTCAAAAGGAAGATATTTAGGTTTGTGGCACGGTCTCGGGATCCTCTGGCTGATCCCACAGATGCACTGGTGGCTCCTTTGGGGCCAGTATCATCTGCTATACTGTAGGTCTTCTAGAACTTTTAAGAGTGGAAAAGAATCCGCGCTTAGGATAATATCGAAGGGAGGGGGTAGAAAAAAGCAATTGGCTGCAGCCCACTTCAGAATATAACCCACTAGAGATTATATTAGATATATAGAGGAAAAAGGAGAAGTGCTTGGCGCTGCCAATATGTGCGTTTAGAAGTGTGGAAGGTAGAAACTAGTATAGACAACACAGATGTCACAAATATTATAACTATTATGCACGTTTGAAAAAGTGAATATTAAATAAATAAGTGAGGTTTTAAATGAGGTAAAAACAGGAATAAAGTGTAAGAGCATAAAACCTAAAGCCCAATATTTAAATGTATAAAAGTAAATAGGTATGCAAAAAAAGAGAAGGTGACATATACATCCACAATATACT
This sequence comes from Pelophylax lessonae, assembly GCF_965119305.1. Taxonomy (NCBI): domain Eukaryota; kingdom Metazoa; phylum Chordata; class Amphibia; order Anura; family Ranidae; genus Pelophylax; species Pelophylax lessonae. Next base: position 202,684,230 of record NC_138772.1, read on the forward strand.
CTAGTAAAGGATATATATATATATATAGTGCCCTTCAAGTGAGGGTGAAGTGGTGGTGTATAAGTGATAATAAAAAGGTAGAGTAGAAAAAATTAATATATATAAATAATTTTCCAGTGACTTGAGTGACCATAAAGTGGCATGTGCAAAAAAGGAAAAGAAACCTCAATCCCAAGCCTGGGAAGAGAGAGTGCCCAATATGGTTCCCCAAAAATGACAATGGGGTGGGCCACAGATGGAGGAAAATAAATCCAAAAAATAAATAATAAAAAATGCTGAAAAAAATATATATAAAATGGTGGCTAAGTGATTGATACACAGAATATCTCAAAATCAATAGTGTGCTAGTGAAAAAATGCGCAAAGAAAGTGGTCAAAAATGCATAAGAAAAAACATCCACTGAGTCCTTAAGAAGCGCATAGAGGTATATCAGTCCAAAATAGTGGTGAGGTGCCAAAATCACAGGTGCGACCGGTTGGATGATTCTTAGAGTGAAGACTAAGGTGCTCCCCTATTCAGTGGGTCCGGTGCTCCCCTTTCTAGTAAATACCGAGCTTACCAGAAAGTACTACCCCTGCAGGGGTAGAGCGCAGGTCGATATTTGTAGGGATCGCTCCCAAAACAGAGGGGTCCGGTCACCTGGTCCACTTCTAGTATTCCAATTGCCCGAGTCACAACTAATTGGCGTGTTAGTAAGGGTGTTCCAACATTAATGCTCCAACCAAGCCATTCCAGGACATGTATATAAATAAAGAAAGATGCCTCCAAATGGTGAAATACCGCTAGACTTTTATTAAAAACATCCAAGATAAAAGCAGGTACTCACATAAAAAACAGTGTTAACGTTCCCTCAGGACTTAGGAGCCGCAAGGTCCTCTCTGGCGGTGGGGTGATGAACGGTAAGCGTTCTCCCGACCGGAGCTGCGTCCCAAGCCGATCAATACAATGCAAGCGGAAGTGATGCGGTGCGCACTCTACATGTTTCGTCGTATGACGTCATCAGGAGTAGGCTACTCCTGATGACGTCATACGACGAAACATGTAGAGTGCGCACCGCATCACTTCCGCTTGCATTGTATTGATCGGCTTGGGACGCAGCTCCGGTCGGGAGAACGCTTACCGTTCATCACCCCACCGCCAGAGAGGACCTTGCGGCTCCTAAGTCCTGAGGGAACGTTAACACTGTTTTTTATGTGAGTACCTGCTTTTATCTTGGATGTTTTTAATAAAAGTCTAGCGGTATTTCACCATTTGGAGGCATCTTTCTTTATTTATATACATGTCCTGGAATGGCTTGGTTGGAGCATTAATGTTGGAACACCCTTACTAACACGCCAATTAGTTGTGACTCGGGCAATTGGAATACTAGAAGTGGACCAGGTGACCGGACCCCTCTGTTTTGGGAGCGATCCCTACAAATATCGACCTGCGCTCTACCCCTGCAGGGGTAGTACTTTCTGGTAAGCTCGGTATTTACTAGAAAGGGGAGCACCGGACCCACTGAATAGGGGAGCACCTTAGTCTTCACTCTAAGAATCATCCAACCGGTCGCACCTGTGATTTTGGCACCTCACCACTATTTTGGACTGATATACCTCTATGCGCTTCTTAAGGACTCAGTGGATGTTTTTTCTTATGCATTTTTGACCACTTTCTTTGCGCATTTTTTCACTAGCACACTATTGATTTTGAGATATTCTGTGTATCAATCACTTAGCCACCATTTTATATATATTTTTTTCAGCATTTTTTATTATTTATTTTTTGGATTTATTTTCCTCCATCTGTGGCCCACCCCATTGTCATTTTTGGGGAACCATATTGGGCACTCTCTCTTCCCAGGCTTGGGATTGAGGTTTCTTTTCCTTTTTTGCACATGCCACTTTATGGTCACTCAAGTCACTGGAAAATTATTTATATATATTAATTTTTTCTACTCTACCTTTTTATTATCACTTATACACCACCACTTCACCCTCACTTGAAGGGCACTATATATATATATATCCTTTACTAGAGTATATTGTGGATGTATATGTCACCTTCTCTTTTTTTGCATACCTATTTACTTTTATACATTTAAATATTGGGCTTTAGGTTTTATGCTCTTACACTTTATTCCTGTTTTTACCTCATTTAAAACCTCACTTATTTATTTAATATTCACTTTTTCAAACGTGCATAATAGTTATAATATTTGTGACATCTGTGTTGTCTATACTAGTTTCTACCTTCCACACTTCTAAACGCACATATTGGCAGCGCCAAGCACTTCTCCTTCTAGAACTTTTGCCAAGATTCCTGCGTAGGTTAGAAGCAGAAGGGATTAACGCCATCCAAGTGGCCTCAGACTGGCCTCGCCGGTCTTGGTATGCAGTTCTGATACGGTTGGTCGGCTATGCTCCTTGGAGACTTCCTCGTAGAGGAGATCTGTTGGCCCAAGGGCCAATCTTCCATCTTGCCTTACAGTCGCTGGCTTAACGGCTTGGCTGTCGGAAGCCTGGTGCTGAAGGATAGTGAGTTGTCTGAATCTGTGATTCCCACGCTGCAGCAGGCTAGTAAATATACTTCTAGGAAAATTTACCATTGCGTTTGAGGAGCGTACTTTGCGGGTGGGAATCTCTTGGGTTCACCCCCATTTCTTTTCGTTGACTCTGAGTTTGTCTTTCCTCCAATTAGGTGTTGAGCAGCGTCTGGCCTGGGGTATCATCAAGGGCCAGGTTCAGCCTTGGTGGTTTTCTTTCAACGTCCTTTGGCTACACATTCTTTGGTTCACTATTTTGTTTAGGGAGTTCTCTTCTTGGCTCCCCCAGTGCGGTCTCCATTGCCCTCGTGTGATCTCAAATAGGTGCTGTTGGTTCTTCAGTAACCGCCGTTGAAAAATATTCACGAGATTCCTCTGCTTAGATTGTCCCAGAAGGTAACCTTCTTGGTGGCTTTTTATTCTACATGTAGGGTGTCAGAGCTGGCAGCTTTGTCTTGTCGTTCACCTTACTTGGTGGTTCACGGAGATAAGTGGTGTTTCGTCCTTGTCCGTCGTTCCTTCCGAAGGTAGTTTTTGGTTTCCATCTGAATGAAGACATGGTGTTCCCTTCCCTGTGTCCTAAACTTAGGCATCCTAAGGAGATTGACTTGCATTCTCTGGCTCTTCGGGCATTCAGGGTGTACCTGGCGGCTACTGAGTCGATTAGGAAATCAGACTCGCTATTTGTCCTTATGGATGGACCGTGCAAGGGTTTGGCCGTGTTTGCCGTGACCATTTCCAGATGGATCAGACGGTGGTGCAGGCCTATTCAATCAAGGGTCAGGTTCTCCTTTCCCTGTTAAGGTGCATTTTACGCGGGCGCTTAGTGACTCCTGGGTCTTCCGCCATCAGGCGTCCGTGAAGCAAGTTTGCAAGGTGGCCACTGGTTGTCTGTGCACACTTTGACAACATTTTTACAAAGTGGATGTGCTGGCATCTGCGGCTGCTGCTTTGGCCGCAAGGTTTTGCTGGCTGCTGTTTGAGAGGACTAGTCCTCTTTGAGGGTGTATGGTTCAGGTGAGCTCCAGTTAATACTGGTTGAGCTCCGTGTTACCTAGTTGACTGGGTTTAGCTTTTGGGAATTTATTTCTGCTGTGTTTTTTCCCACCCCTCATGTTTTGATGTCCCAATGGTCAAGAAGATTCTGGAGCTGTGTCAATGAATGAAAGAGAAAATTGGATTTTTACTGATGTTTATTGACCGACCCAGTTTCCACCCCTCTATTGAGTTGGGTTATACATAGTTAGTGAGGTTGAAAAAGGAAATCAGTCCATCCAGTTCATCCTATCATGTGTGTGTGTGTTTGCTGTTTACCGTACATATACCCCTGTATGTTGTGGTCCTTAAGGTGCCCAATAGTTTTTTTGAAACTATCGATGCTCCCTGCTGATACGACTGTTTGCGGAAGAGAATTCCACATCCTTACTGCTCTTACATATTTTAAGGTTAAACCGCCTTTCCTCTAGTTTTAGTGAGTGACCACGTGTCTTATTGTATTCCCTTTCTCTGAATAGTGTGTTCCTTATGCTAGGGTCGCCAGTACAGTGTTTGTACTTTGATATCATATCCCCCCTCAATCGTCTCTTCTCCAGAGAGAATAAGTTCAGTGCTTGTAGTCTTTCCTCATAGCTGATGTCTTCCATTCCCCTGATTATTTTTGTTGCCCTTCTCTGGACTCTCTCCAGTTCCAGCACATCCTTCCTGAGGACCGGTGCCCAGAACTGGACAGAATACTCCAGATGTGGCCAGACCAGAGTCTTGTAGAGAGGGAGAATAATATCTTTATTTCTGGAGTGAATCCCCTTTTTTATACATCCCAGTATTCTGTTGGCTTTGCATGCAGCGGCTTGACATTGCATGCCATTGCCAAGCCTGTTGTCTACCAGTACACCCAGGTCCTTTTCCATCCTAGACTCACCCAGAGGTTCCCCCCTGGTGAGTAGCTTGCTTTCTGGTTTCTGGCACCCAAGTGCATTACTTTACATTTTTCAACATTAAACCTCATCTGCCATGTAGTTGCCCACCCCATTATTTTGTTCAGGTCCGCTTGTAAGGTTTCCACATCCTGTATAGAAGATATTGGCATGCTTAGTTTAGTATCATCTGCAACTACTGAGATTGTACTAGATATGCCCTCCTCTAAATCATTTATGAATAAATTAAACAGGATTGGCCCCAGGACAGAACCATGGGGGACCCCACTTTCCACACCCGCCCAATCCGAGTACTCCCCATTAATCACCATCCTTTGCACTCTCCCCTGGAGCCAGTTCTCTATCCAGTTACTCACCTTATGGTCCATACCTACCTTCCTTAGTTTGAACAGTAAGTGTTTGTGGGGAACGGTGTCAAAGGCCTTTGCAAAGTCCAGATACACCACATCCACAGGCTTACCTTTATCTAGGTGGCAGCTCACTTCATCATAGAAGGCTAATAGATTGGTTTGGCAAGAAAGATTTTTCATGAATCCATGCTGATTACTACTAATAATACAATTTTCATTACTAAAGTCTTGTATGTGGTCCCTTAACATCCCCTCCAAAATCTTGCAGACTACTGATGTTAGGCTGACCGGCCTATAGTTACCCGGGATATATCTCTGCCCTTTTTTAAATACTGGTACCACGTTGGCTTTTTTCCAAACTGCTGGCACCATACCAATATGAATAATGGTCTGGCAATCACCTCACTGAGCTTTTTAAGAACCCTCAGGTGTAAGCCATCCCGTCCCGGGGATTTATTTATGTTAAGTTTCTCTAGTTTAGTTCTAAGTCTATCTTCTGTTAGCCATGGTGGTACTTCCTGAGGGGTGTTATTTAGTTTGGCCTTACAAGCTGGGTTAGTGTAGCCCCCCAATTCTTTTGTGAAGACTGAAGAGAAGAAATTATTTATCACTACCGTCTTTTCCCTGTCCTCTGTGGTCAAATTTCCTTTGTTGTCTTTTATGGGGCCAATGTGTTCTAGCCTCGCTTTCTTACTGTTTATATACTTAAAGAATTTCTTGGGGTTCTTTTTACTCTCTTCCGCTATATGTCTCTCGTGTTCTATTTTAGCCGCCTTGATTTCATCTTTACATTTCTTATTACACTCTTTGTAATGCTTGAATGCTGCCAATGACCCCTCAGCCTTGTATTTTTGAAGGCCTTTTCTTTAGCATTAATATGCATTTTTATGTTGGAGTTTAGCCACCCAGGGTTTAGTTTTGCTCTTTTAAATGTATTTCCCTTTGGAATGCACTGGCCAATCCCTTTGTTAAGTATGCTCTTGAAGCACTCCCATTTTTCCTCCGTGTTCTTTGTTCCTAGGGTTCTATCCCATTTGATATTTTCTAGCAGAGAGCGCAGTTTTGGGAAATTGGCTCTTTTGAAATTCAGTGTTCTTATATTACACCTAATGTTTCCTATTACTATGAGCCTTTGCTCTGTTAGTCTCCTCTGCTCCCTCTCTGTCTGGGGGGGGGGGTTACCGCACCGATCGCCGCCCGCCGCAAAAAGGGGGGGGTCTACTGCACAGCTCGTTGCCCGCAACAAGGGAGGAGGGGGGTTACTGACCCGCTCGCCGACCCGCTTTTACTTCTGGGGGGGTTCTAGCACCGCTCGCCGCCGCTGCTCTTCTGGGGGGGAGGGGTTACTCACACACACATGCAGTCGGTCACACACGCTCCTCTCACCCGCACGCCCTGTCAGCCTCTGATCCCGCGCTCTGCTCTACTCCTCTGCTCCACAGCACCACCTGCCAGTCCCACCAACCAGTTATATTTCTTCTGACACTGCTTGCAACAAAACAAAGTGCCTATAGCAGGAAGTGGGAGTATATCCACTGGGACTGCCACATAGGCATGGTAAAGCTTTTTCCTGCCTAGTGTCCTACTCCTGTAGGGAACAGCATAGCCCAATGGTCAAGAAGATTCTGGAGCTGTGTCAGTCAATGAACATCAGAGAAAAGGATTTTACAGTAAGACAAATAATTTTGTGCTGTTATGTTGTTTTAGTTATAACAGCTTTTTTTATTCAAACCCCACCCACTTCGCACCCCTACAATTAGCACACATAAAAAATCAAGTGTGTTTCTTTAGTGCTACTTTTGTGCTGTTTTGTGCTGTAATAATTTACATTTGTGCTATGTTTATTTTTAGGATATTAGCAATTTTTTTTTCCAGATGATGAAATCACTCAGCACCCCTACAACAGCCAAAAGACACAAAATCAGGCTGGTTAATTAGTGTCACGTTGGTGCTGGTTTGTGCCGTTTAAATCTCTGTTCTATCTTTTGGAATTTTTGCGTTATTAAAGATTTATTTAAGGTCCCCAAAGGTTAATCCGCTCCCCTACAACTGCATAAAGACATGAAAATGGGCTCGTAGGTTAGTGTTGTGTTTGTGCTGCTAAAATTTGTATTTGTACTGTTATGGTTTTTTTAGTTGTAACAGCTTTTTGTTATTTAATTAAACCCCACCCACTTTGCACCCCATGTTATTAAATCTTAAAAACAAATGCACCATTTGTTTGTGCTATGTTTGTAGCAATTGTTTTTTTCCAGATGATGATATTACCCAGCCCCCCTACAACTGCAAAAATAAATGAAACCAGGCTAGTTGATTAGTGCAGCGTTTGTGCTGGTTTGTGCCATTTTACTATCCTTTCTATCTCCTTCTGTTTTTCAGTTATTTATTAATTTATTGAAGGTCAACAGAAGCTCACCCAGCCCCCCTACAAGAGACAAAAGACCTGAAACCGGGCTGGTCGGTGCCACCTTTGTGCTTGTTTGTGCTGTTTAAATCTCAGTTCTACTGCTTTTTGTTTTTCAGTTAATTGTTTATTAAAGGTTATCAAAGGTCACCCCCTATAGCATCAAAAAACCATGAAACTAGTTCGGTTGGTTAGTGCTGTTTTTGTACCATTTGAGACGTTAATATATATATAATATATATTATATAATTGGCCTAGTATTATATACTCTTATTATTTGTGGTGCTCTATTTTTTTTTTTTTTGTTTATAACCGTTTTTTCTTTAACCCAGTACCCAATTTGACTCTGATTTCACCCAAATCTGACTGGTTTGCTTAGGCCTTGGATGCATCTGTTTGTGTTGTTTATATAATAGATCTACTGTATGTGCCCACCAGAAAGCCTCTTTACCTCATATGCGCTCATCAGAGTGCACCTATAAATCCCATCCAAGTGAACAGCATACCTACACATGTCCAGTAGGGCACGGCACAGGCGGGAGACGGGAGAAAGGAGGAGCTGCAGGGGGTGGGAGCTGGCAGAAGGAACAAGCTGCAGGGTCAGGAGCTAGGCAGAGAAACTTGCTACAGGGGGTGGGATGCACACGTGATGTCACCGGTTGCTGGAACACTGGCGGTCCCAGTAGCGAATTACTGCTGAGCAACAAGGATTGCGCACTGTAGACTGGTGAGCTGATGGTCTGGACACAGGTATCACTCGGTCTGTGTCCATACCACGGTCTTCCATTTATTGAAGGCTGCTCTAAACATTTCCAACTAGCACATGTACAGTACAGCTACTTAGATATTTTGATAAGTTGGAGATCTTGGCAGAACAATGGTTTAGTTTTTGAGAAATTGAACATTATATTTTACATTGTTTCACCCCAAGTCCTGCCCACTTTGCACTCCATGTTATTAAATGTAAATAGCAGGCAGTAGCACAAGTAGTAATTTGTGCTACTGTTTGTGCCTAAAAATATTTATGCCAGTTTGGTTTCTGAGATACAGTATTATTTCTTACCATTCTCCCCCCATCTTGCACCCCATGTAACAGTGTAAGCTACAGCTGTTGCAAGCTTATACTTGAATACTCTCCATGCATCAGTGTCTTCAACACAGCACAATCTGAGTGGCTTGCATCATCTGATGATCTGGTTTTAGGTTTATTTTATATTTACAGTATATAAATATATATAATATATATATATATATATATATATATATATATATATATATATATTATATTTTTTTCTCTCATACATTTGTATGAAGTGTAGAATTTCCACAGTCTGGACTAGCATTTGCAATTCCCTTACAGTTCACCTTTTAGTGAATAAACCAGTTAAAGGCAGAAAAAATAGGTTCCCAGTCTGGTAACTGTACTCCCAGTTTTTTATTTTTTTTATTTATGCCCAATGTACCCTAGAGTGTAAACAGGCAAGGGTTTAATGATTTCAGTATATTGCTACAGGGATTAAAAATTCTGGCTAACCCAGAACACAGTGTATACACATGGTTGCATCACTAACAAACACAGCAAGTAAAAATAAGTGGGTTATGCTTCAATTTACTTGATTTACCCTGTATTCTCTCAGGTATCAGTCAACACACCAAACATGAGGTCGCTTAACTGTCCCCAACCAATCTCCTTATAAAACAGAGCATTGGAGGCAAGCTACACATGCTCAGTTTGGTGTGTATTGCTAGAGAAATGTTTTTCTCTTGGAAGAGTGCATGTGATCAGCACAGGGCCAGGAGTCATGCAGCCTCATAGGACAGTCAGAGCAGAATGAAAACTCCTTCAACAAGTTTCAACCAGACACTGATAGAAGTCACAAGACTGCTATATACTGCTGTTGAGAAAAGGTATTTAGCAGTTTATATTTACTAAAATAATTGCATTTCCATGTTCTGTATACTGTGGGAGACCAGATATAGTGAATGCAGGGTCCTGGGTTACAAAGATAAAACTCCAGGCGGATTATGGGGCCTATCAAGGAACAATGCAAACATGTTTGCTATTTTAACAAATAGATATTGCAATTTAGAAGAAAAAATGTCCTGACTTGCGAAAAGTGTTTGTGTAACTTGCACTCCTCTTTCACCTGTTTCCATGCATCCTTAACCACTTTACGACCGCCCACCGCAGATTTAATGCGGAAGGCAGCCGATCCTGGGCAAAACGACGTAGCTCTATGACGCTCGCTCTCAGGAGGCTAGGGGGCCTCCTGCCCCCGCTCGTCAGCCGGGGGGCCAGTGCATATGTCAGGCGGCTCCGATTGCCGCCTGACACCGGCGATCGTTTCCCGCTGAGGGAGAAAGACGGTCGGCTGATGTAAACACAGCTGTCCGTCATCCCTGAAGTGATCACAGAGCTCATGTGATCCTGCTATATATGATCGCATGTCTCTGTGATGACTTCACAAGTTCAACCCCCTCACAGTTAGAATCACTCCCCTAGGGTCACTTTAACCCCTTGATCACCTCTACTGTTAAACCCTTCCCTGCCAGTGTCATTATTACAGTAACAGTGCATATTTATAGCACTGATTACTGTAGTTATGTCACTGGTCCCCCCAAAAGTGTCAAAAATGTCAGTCAGGGGTCCGATCTGTCCTCCGCAATTTTGCAGTCCCGCAAAAAATCGCAGATTGCAGCCATTACTAGTAAAAAAAAAAAAACCAATAAAAATGACAAATCTTTCCTGTAGTTAGTAGATGCAATAACTTTTGCGCAAACCAATCAAAATACGCTTATTGTGATTTTTTTTTTTTTTTTTTTACCAAAAGTATGTAGCAGAAAACAAATTGGCTTAAAATGTTAAAAAAATTTTGATTGTTAAATTTTTTTTTTGGAATGTTATATAGCAGAATGTGTTTTTTTTTTTTTTTTCAAAATTGTCGCTCTTTTTTTGTTTATAGCGCAAAAAATAAAAATCTCACATGTAATCAAAAACCCCCAAAAGAAAGCTCTATTTGTGGGAACAGCGTCGCACGACCGCGCAATTGTCCGTTAAAGTAATGCAGTGCTGAATAGCAAAATAGGGCCTGGTCATTAAGCAGGAAAATCCTCCGCTCTGAAAGTGGTTAAATAGGACACCAATTATTATGTCCTTTGCACTCTATATATTTTATCCAGCAAACCAATAGAGATAAAGTACAACTTGGAATTCTCTTTACATTTATTCAAGCATACATGAAAATAAAAGTTATTTGTTTTACATAGCACTCTCATTTTGTATCTTGTTCAATTTATTCATAAACAGCATTGAGGAAGGGATCAGTAGTTCGTTATCAGTTTTTGCAGATGACACAAAATTGGCCAGGGCAATAACTGCACAGCATGAAGCAGATATCCTACAGAATGACCTGGACAAAATTACGGAGTGGGCAACGACATGGCAAATGAGGTTTAATGTGGAGAAGTGTAAGGTTTTGCACTTGGGGACCAAAAACATAAAAACACAATACACGTTAGGAGGGGAACCCTTGGGGGAATCAAAAATGGAGAAAGATTTGGGAGTCTTAGTTGATGATAGATTAGGCAACAGCATGCAATGCCAAGCGGCAGCTTCCAAAGCCAACAGAATATTAGCATGCATAAAGAAAGGGATGTATTCCAGAGATAAGACTATAATCCTTCCACTTTATAAAACTCTGGTCCGACCGCATCTGGAGTATTCTGTCCAGTTCTGGTCGCCAGTCCTCAGGAGGGATGTGTTGGAGCTGGAGAAAGTCCAGAGAAGGGCAACTAAACTGATTAGGGGGTTGGAGGACCTTACCTATGAAGAGCGGCTGCAATCGCTCGATTTATTTTCCCTGGAGAAAAGACGTCTGAGAGGGGACATGATAGCAATTTATAAATATCTTAATGGGGATCTCAGCTTAGAAGAAAAGCTGTTCATTCGAAGGAATTGCATGAGGACTCGAGGACATACAATGCGATTAGAGGAGAAGCGTTTTAACCTCAGGCAACGTGGGGGGTTCTTTACTGTTAGGGCTACAAGATTGTGGAATTGTCTACCACAAGAGGTGGTTTCTGCGGGTAGTATGGTGACTTTCAAAAGACTCTTAGACTTACATCTCAAGGATCAGGAGATTGAGGGCTATGTTAGATGATTACAGTCACACACACCTACACAGGTTGAACTGGATGGACTATTGTCTTTATTCAACCTCGCCTACTATGTAACTATGTAACTATGTATCTGAAAATATGGTTTTAGGCTGTTGAAGTGGGAAATGGTTAACAGGAAAAGGAGAAATGGTTAGCACATGATTCTCCCATGTGGAGGGGGTGCGATCAAATATAATGCACAATATCTCCAAAACCAAACCAGCACAAATGTTATTTTTGCAGCACAAATCAGCAAGAACAAATCATATATTTGGTTTTAGGTTTAATCACATGGGGTGCAAAGTGGGCGGGCGTGGAGTTTAATTAAATATCATGTGTAATACAGGCAGTCCTCGACTTACTTACATACGACTCACTTACAAATGGAGGGGGACACCAGGAAGTGAGAGGAAATCTACCTCTAGGAAAGGAGATTCATTTCTGTAAGAGTTCTTATTGGAAAAAGGGTGTCTCAACTGAAGCTTTATCACCAATCCTTGTTTCCACAACATTGTCACAGGGACAGAAAGTGAGGGGAAATCTCGACAGGGCACAAACAGCAAAACAAACCTTACAGGGGTGTTAACCCTTCCCTATGCTATCCAAAACTTATAAAAAAATTTTGACTGGAGTTCCCCTTAAAAACGTACATGTTACATACGAATTCAACTTAAAGCGGAGTATCACCTAAAACCAAAAAAAATACATAAAAATACCCCCGGGACAGTCAGGGCTAGTGCATTCCACAATGGATAGCCTCTGAACTGTCCCAGGTTGCACTAACCTGCAAGAAGAAATACTTACCTTGAAAATGTATTCTCCAGCACTGCCATCTCAGGCGTGGGCAGCTTGAAGCCAGCACGATCCTCTTCTGCGTCCTCTTCCGTCCTCTTCGGTCCCACGATGCACTGCACCGGCCCCACCGTCACTTCCGGGGCTGCAGCGTCATCCCTCCACAGCTTCTGGGCATGCCCAGAAGCCGTTTAGCAAGGTATAACGGCGCCTGCACCGGAACTGACGTTGAGGCCGGTGCGGGCGCATTGATTCCTGGGAGCGATCACGTTCAGCTCCCAGGAATCATTGCAAGCCAGGAAGTGACGACTCGGAGGAAGAGGAAGTAAGGTAAGTATACTATCTTCTAAAACAAGGTAAGTAAAAAAAAAAATAAAAAATTGCGATTATTCATTTGTTTTTCAGGTGACCCGGGGCAAGAAGATGGACCGAAGATACATTTTGGGGTGGAACTCCACTTTAAGAATAAACCTACAGAACCTTGTTTGTAACCTGCCTGTATCTTTAAAACCAAACTGACACAAATGTTCATTTTTATACAAATTACCACAAACGCAGCACGAGTCAATAGTGTTTGTTATAGTATCTAAAGCAAAGTGGGTGGGGTTTGATCAAATAAACACAAACTGTTACAATTAAAAAATCAAAGCAGCTCAAATAATAATTTTAACAGCACAAACTGGTACAAACCCAGCACAAAAAAAAAATGATAAAAGATTAAAACAGAATTTAAACAGCACAAATGTGGAACTAACCAACCAGCCTGGTTTCGTGTCCTTTGGGTGTTGTAGGGAGGCTGAGTGACCTTTTGGTGACCTTTTATAAATCGTTATTAATACAAAAACTATAAAAGATAGAGATTTAAATGGCACAAACCAGCACAAATGCAGCACTAACCAACCAGCCTGATTGCATATCTTTTGGCTGTTGTAGGAGGGCTAGGTGATGAAAAAAAATTGCTGAGGGAAATATCTTAAAAATAAAAGCAGCACAAAGGTAAATTTTTACAACTCAAAAAAGCACAAATGTAGCACTAAAGAAACACACTTGAGGTTTTTATTGTCCTGATTGTAGGGGGGCAAAATGGGGTATAACTAAAAAAAGCTACTCTAACAAAAAAAAAACTATAACAGCACTAGCATAGCACTAACCAACAAGCCAATTTTTGTGTCTTTTGACTGTTGTAGGGGGGCCGAAGTGATTTTTGGTGACCTTTTAATAAACCATTAATATGCAAAAACGATAAAAGAGATAACAGAAATTCAACATCAGAAACCAGCACAAACAAAGCACTAACCAACGAGCCTGGTTTTGGTTCTTTTGGGTGTTGTAGGGGGGCTGAGTGATGTCATAGTCTAGAAAAAACAATTGCTAATATATTAAAAATAAAAAAGTTTAAAAATAAAAGCAGCACAAATGTAAATTTTTACAGTACAAATGTAGCACTAAAGAAACAAATAGAAGACAAAGGTGACCAGAGCTATGGAGTGTAAAGTGAACAGTGACAGAATGGTGGGTGTAAGCAGCCAACAACCAAACCCCGAAGGGTTAAAGATAGGGTGAATGTGCAAAGGGGTTGAGACGGCGCTACCCACAACAAATAATACAGTGCTATACAAGTGCAATCAGTGCAGAAAACCTCTCATATATTGAGGAAAAAATGGTATACACAAAAATTATAAGATATGAATAAAATAAGACACTGTGGTGTCAAACCAAAAAGCGACCAATATGATCTGTTAGTGTATGGGGAAAATGATCCCAATCAAATAGTGCCGGAGGTGTGACAAATAAAACAAAAATTTTTTGTGTATCGGTGACTTTTATTCCATTATACAATTACAGTGTGAAATAAATATATAGAAAGGATAAATAAAATGGTACAAATATATTGGTGATAAAAAAGATTCCTGGTAGTGCAGTGATAAAAATAAAATAGTACAAATATAATGGTGGTGAAAAGGATTCCTGGTGGTGCAGTGATAAAGGTGAAAAAAATATATATAATTCCGTAAGTGATGTATCCCATATAGGTTGTCTGTGCTGCAGTCCCCAAAAAAGACCACTAGGGTGTAACATATACAACCTGATGGATGAAATGGTCCTGGCTGGAGTAAGATTCCGGGGATCCCTCTCCACAATCCAGCAAAGGCACAGGCTGGCGGTCTCACATAGGGGAGAGAGAGGGGAATCCCATGAGGCAATATATAGTAGGAATGTCAGCCAAAAGATAGTAAAAACTCACGGTCAAGCGGCCGCTCCAGCAGACGTCCTCTGACGAAACGCGTAGGGCGGGTCCATTGCGTCACAGCGTCACTTCCGGTTTTCGGACCTCGCAGCCGTGGAACGCGGAAGCTTCCCGGCTCGACTCAACACTGATCCAAGGCAGCTTGACCGTGAGTTTTTACTATCTTTTGGCTGACATTCCTACTATATATTGCCTCATGGGATTCCCCTCTCTCTCCCCTATGTGAGACCGCCAGCCTGTGCCTTTGCTGGATTGTGGAGAGGGATCCCCGGAATCTTACTCCAGCCAGGACCATTTCATCCATCAGGTTGTATATGCTACACCCTAGTGGTCTTTTTTGGGGACTGCAGCACAGACAACCTATATGGGATACATCACTTACGGAATTATATATATTTTTTTCACCTTTATCACTGCACCACCAGGAATCCTTTTCACCACCATTATATTTGTACTATTTTATTTTTATCACTGCACTACCAGGAATCTTTATCACCAATATATTTGTACCATTTTATTTATCCTTTCTATATATTTATTTCACACTGTAATTGTATAATGGAATAAAAGTCACCGATACACAAAAAATTTTTGTTTTATTTGTCACACCTCCGGCACTATTTGATTGGGATCATTTTCCCCATACACTAACAGATCACATTGGTCGCTTTTTGGTTTGACACCACAGTGTCTTATTTTATTCATATCTTATAATTTTTGTGTATACCATTTTTTCCTCAATATATGAGAGGTTTTCTACACTGATTGCACTTGTATAGCACTGTATTATTTGTTGTGGGTAGCACCGTCTCAACTAAAGAAACACACTTGAGTTTTTATTTGTGCTGATTGTAGGGGGGACAGTTTTGCTGAGCTGTTCAATCCAGGGGAGTTTACAACTTCTTCATTTGAAATTCCTGGAAGCAATAGTCCTTGATTCATACTCCTCTTCTGAATCTAACTAAGGTCAGAGGTTCCCAACTTCCCACAAAATAATGAGTATATGTCTCAGTATACGTGGGACCATAAGTTTTAGTATACATTAAAAATTATATATACAGTAGATAGAAGTAGGGCTGAATGATAGTCGATGTGATATTCACATCGCCGAAGACACAATGTTTAGGCATGAGGTAGGGAGAAGTCGGGACTCGGGGGGAGGAGGAGGACTCACAGTGATTGCAGCCGACACATCCGTCCCACACGTTCATCGATGAGCAGCGCGCTGTGAGCAGCTGCACAGCTAACCAATCACGCGTGCCTGCACACCTGATTGGTTCGCTGTTCCGCTACTCATGGCGTGATTGGTTCGCTGTGCCGGTGAAGAAAACTAGCTGCAGGGTGACAGACTGAACGTGTGGGCTGCACGGATGTCAAGTGAGTCACTGTCAGGCTGTGTTCTTCTACCGGCTCCTACCACCACTGTGAGTCCCGAAAGTGAGACTGAATAATCCACAATTCCACACTGACTGTCACTGAGAGTACAATATCATTATTAACCCTGGCCTGCCCTGTATCTGCAATTACAATCAGAAGGCTGTGCTGCTGCCTGCATGCCCTGCTGCAATACTTCATGATTTCCATCCATTCCCAGCATCCTTCCCTACAGTAACATTAACCCTGGCTGTCCCGGACTCCCAGTGCAGTATATATACAATCAGAAGAAATGGTTTGGTGGTGAATTGGCGCAAGAAGAGGTCTCAAAAAAAAAAAAAAAAAAAAAAAAGTCTGGTCCTGGGGACCTGGGGGAGGGGGAGAAGGGAAACACCAGGGATGGGGGGACCCCCAAACAGTTCAGGGGGTAGCTGTCCACTGTAGCGGCTGCCGGCGGAAGAGACAGAAGAGATCTCTGGGGGGAGACAAGAGGGAAGACAGCGCAGCGCCTTCTAAGTGCAGCAAGACATTTATTGAAGTATGTGCAGCAGTATTACACTCACATTTAGTCGGTGAATAAGATGCAGTTAGTCAAGTAATGTTGATCATCAGGAGCATCACTGGAGCGGGTCCTGGTGGTGGAGGCAGTGGATCCCGGTGAGAGCGGCAGGGGGTTCCTCCGTGTGTACAGGGATGGCCTCGGTGGTGTCCGTGGGCTCCTCGTCAACTGGTGGAACGCTGGCACTCGTGGGTCCTGGGATCCTGAAGTCACTCCTGGCGGTGATGCGGGATGCTACGGCGACGCGTTATCGGAGCATGCGCTCCTTCCTCAGGCCGTGGATGCACCATGTTTGGACAGGGTATTTATGCAGTGATAAGGACGGTGGCTCAGGGGAGGCAAAAAGCATGGCTTGGAAGTCTGCAATAGGTGGAATATCGGTGTTTGGCCACTAGGTGGGGTGTGTGGGTACACAAACTGATGTGGTTAAATGCATGGGGAGGGGAATAACAGACCATGTGGGAAACTATAGTGTAATAGGACCGTAGTTGAAAACTGAGAAGGGGGGGGGGTTTGTTTTGGGGTTTTTTTTCACTGGGAGGGATGGAGATGACAAGGGAGGGGGGGGGGGTTTTGGGGGGATTATGTGGGGGATTATGTGGCCAGTTCTATGTAGGGAGAACCATCCGGACCCTAAGAAAGCGGTTTGGCGAACACGGCCGCCTAGTCGAGGCCGGAAAAGACAAACATAGTGTGCCCAGACATTTTGCCGAACACCATGAGAAATCGTCCACAGGTCTGCGTGTCTGGGTCATCGAGTCCATCCCCAACTCATTCCCACAAACTGAACGTTACAAGCGACTTTGTCGCAGAGAAACGTTCTGGATCTACACACTTGACACCCTCGCGCCTGGAGGCCTTAACGAGGAAATAGAAACCAACACCTTACTGTAATGCTTCTCCATGCACCCCACCCACCTTCTTTCCACACCCCCCACTAAACCCAACCCCCCCCGGATTAAACCGCCCGTGAAATCAAAAAACCCCCACAACCCTTCCCTCCCCCCCAAACAACCACAACCAAAACCATCCCCAGCCATACCCCCCCCCCCCCCATCGCCTGCCTGTTGCAAAAGTTTGGATTTGATATTTATTGATTTGTGCGTTTTTTTTTTTTTTTGTTAAGACAACACACCACCCTTCCAATCCCCCCCCCCCCTGGATCAAACTGCCCGTGAAAACAAAAACCCCCACAACCCCCCCCCCCCCCCAAAAACAGCTACAACCATAACCATCCCCAGTTATTGTACATGCGTTTTTTTTTTTTTTTTTTACATCACATCTTCTCCTCCTCCACCCCCCCCCAACACCCTACATGTCCTTCCCCCCCCCCCAATATGTCCCCGTGCCCAAACCATGTACCCTATTCTTATCCCATAGCGCCATACATACAGCAACACATATCCGTGACACTTATACACATAATCCCCCCAAAACCCCCCCCTCCCTTGTCATCTCCATCCCTCCCAGTGAAAAAAACCCCCAAAACAAAACCCCCCCCCCTTCTCAGTTTTCAACTACAGTCCTATTACACTATAGTTTCCCACATGGTCTGTTATTCCCCTCCCCATGCATTTAACCACATCAGTTTGTGTACCCACACACCCCACCTAGTGGCCAAACACCGATATTCCACCTATTGCAGACTTCCAAGCCATGCTTTTTGCCTCCCCTGAGCCACCGTCCTTATCACTGCATAAATACCCTGTCCAAACATGGTGCATCCACGGCCTGAGGAAGGAGCGCATGCTCCGATAACGCGTCGCCGTAGCATCCCGCATCACCGCCAGGAGTGACTTCAGGATCCCAGGACCCACGAGTGCCAGCGTTCCACCAGTTGACGAGGACCCCACGGACACCACCGAGGCCATCCCTGTACACACGGAGGAACCCCCTGCCGCTCTCACCGGGATCCACTGCCTCCACCACCAGGACCCGCTCCAGTGATGCTCCTGATGATCAACATTACTTGACTAACTGCATCTTATTCACCGACTAAATGTGAGTGTAATACTGATGCACATACTTCAATAAATGTCTTGCTGCACTTAGAAGGCGCTGCGCTGTCTTCCCTCATACAATCAGAAGAAGGCTGCTGCAAAACTCATCCCATCCCTACAGTAACATTAACCCTGGCTGTCCCAGGTGTCCCTTGTACAATCAGAAGGCTGCACTACTTCCCTACCCTACAGTAACATTAACCCTGTAATGTATATGGTACAAGGCTGCACTGAATCGACTGGATTGACGGGTCTCTCAATATCGCAATATATATAGTTAAAAAAAAATATATATTGCAATATACTTTTTTCCAATATCGTGCAGCCCTAGATAGAAGTGATTACTTCTACACTAACATAATTTATAACATTAAACTATTACTAAGTTTTTTTGTAAATCAACAACTATTAAAAACCTACACTACATTCCATGCTTTACTTAGTTTATAATATTTAAGATTATCAATCTATAAAACTTGAATAACGATATTATACTCAACTTAGTTTTTTTGCTTGTACTCTAATATAATCATTTCTGACTTTATTAATTTCATCCTTTACATTTTCAATACAATCAGGCATGTATGCGGAACACTCATCATTACATATAGTCCATCTCCTATATATCCAACCCCTTGGGTATTTTTTTTCGACGTGTAAATTCATTTATAAAAAAATTTACATCCTTCCACCCCTTGTCTTATCTATCTAAATTTCTATCTCTTTACCCGCTTTCTCTGTCTGATTTACCTGTCCAGGAAATATCATTCGATTTATGTTAGGGCTGAAAAATATATAAAAATATTCAAACTTCAAAAAACATAAAGAAAAAAAAAATACACTTGGACTAGCAAAAGAACACCTAACTTTCCCTTTCATGGAATTCGAAAACGTAGGGGCAGATATGTAGATCAAACTTTCCTTTTCAAGAGTTTGGAAGCATAGGAAGTTGTCAAAGTCCTCCATATATGGTGATGGACATCTGATTATCAGATCCCAGATGCAACACAGCAATTGCATCGCTGTAGAATGCAAAGAACTGTGGAATACAAAGTCTTTTTTATCCTCTGAACTTCTGCAGTTCACAAGTCATAGATGTGCAGGTACTTGTTGATGGAACCTTAGTTTATTTGTACAGACAGTTCAGGTGCTTGACCATCAGAGCAGATAGAACAGCTCAGGTACTTGACCATCATAGCAGGTGGAACTTGGAACTAGTGGCGTGGCCTAACACTAACGAAAACTCAACTTTCTACATTAAACATGAAGTTCAATTACAGGAATGTTACTCCTCTCCCACCTGAACTTTCTGTATCTAAATTAAACGGTCTCAAACTATAGGCCCAACTTCAAACTACTTCATGTTTAATTCCTCTATGTATTCTGATCTCCTCCCACACTCTGAAGATATTCTGGCAGGCTTAACTGGCTCTTGTCTACACTGACCCTAGTATGTGTGTACATATTGCCCATGCATATGTGTCACCATACTCTACATGCCAGTTCCACAGCCAAGCAATCGATTAGGATTGAGGAAAACCAAACCTGGAAACCTAATTAGTTTCATAATGATTTACCAAGAAAAGTTTATGAAAACTCAATCCCGTGTCTAGAACATGTTTGAGTCAACGTGTGGCGCAATGCATATAGGG
The DNA here is from genome assembly GCF_965119305.1 of Pelophylax lessonae. NCBI lineage: Eukaryota > Metazoa > Chordata > Amphibia > Anura > Ranidae > Pelophylax > Pelophylax lessonae. The sequence goes on from NC_138772.1 coordinate 202,704,225, forward strand.
GGCGGAGCCTGCTTTCCTATGCCATTCCACTGTTTGTTGCCGTACTGTGTAGTCTTATTTGTCCAGCAAGCACAGTGCATTGTGCTCATAAATGTAAGTGTATTTTATTTATCTTGCCGTCAATAAAATTATCCATAAGGAGAGCATTAGATCTTGTCCTTATCTTCCTATATTCTCCCTGGGATTGACTTAAGAGTATACAGTGGTTGAGAGATCGGTATTATCTGGATTGTCAATTGGAGATTGTTAATAGGATTATAGCCCGGGAAGGGAACAGTGAGTTCTGATCCACTGGTAAATCATGGGTCAGAACTTGAGGTGAGAAGTCATCCATCTGTTGGTGAAGGCGTGTACAGACACAGGATTTATTGCTGGAGCACTGGCACGAGATTAGCATTTTTGCACATGTCCTTTTTTGCACAATTATTGGGACTTTTTCTTGGTATCTTTCACACTTTTTCATAAATTGTATGATATCACGGTGTGTGTGTGTGTATATATATATATATATATATATACAGTGGGTACGGAAAGTATTCAGACCCCCTTAAATTTTTCACTCTTTGTTATATTGCAGCCATTTGCTAAAATCATTTAAGTTCATTCTTCTTCCTCATGAATGTACACATAGCACCCCATACTGACAGAAAAACACAGAATTGTTGACATTGTTGCAGATTTATTAAAAAAGAAAAACTGAAATATCACATGGTCCTAAGTATTCAGACCCTTTGCTCAGTATTTAGTAGAAGCCCCCTTTTGATCTAATACAGCTAGGAGTCTTTTTGGGAAAGATGCAACAAGTCTTTCACACCTGGATTTGGGGATCCTCTGCCATTCCTCCTTGCAGATCCTCTCCAGTTCTGTCAGGTTGGATGGTAAACGTTGGTGGACAGCCATTTTTAGGTCTCTCCTGAGATGCTCAATTGGGTTTAAGTCAGGGCTCTGGCTGGGCCATTCAAGAACAGTCACGGAGTTGTTGTGAAGCCACTCCTTCGTTATTTTAGCTGTGTGCTTAGGGTCATTGTCTTGTTGGAAGGTAAACCTTCGGCCCAGTCTGAGGTCCAGAGCACTCTGGAGAAGGTTTTTGTCCAGGATATCCCTGTACTTGGCCGCATTCATCTTTCCCTCGATTGCAATCAGTCGTCCTGTCCCTGCAGCTGAAAAACACCCCCACAGCATGATGCTGCCACCACCATGCTTCACTGTTGGGACTGTATTGGACAGGTGATGAGCAGTGCCTGGTTTTCTCCACACATACCGCTTAGAATTAAGGCCACAAAGTTCTATTTTGGTCTCATCAGACCAGAGAATCTTATTTCTCACCATCTTGGAGTCCTTCAGGTGTTTTTTAGCAAACTCCATGCGGGCTTTCATGTGTCATACACTGAGGAGAGGCTTCCGTCGGGCCACTCTGCCATAAAGCCCCGACTGGTGGAGGGCTGCAGTGATGGTTGACTTTCTACAACTTTCTCCCATCTCCTGACTGCATCTCTGGAGCTCAGCCACAGTGATCTTTGGGTTCTTCTTTACCTCTCTCACCAAGGCTCTTCTCCCCAGAAAGCTCAGTTTGGCCGGACGGCCATCTCTAGGTAGGGTTCTGGTCGTCCCAAACGTCTTCCATTTGAGGATTATGGAGGCCACTGTGCTCTTAGGAACCTTAAGTGCAGCAGAAATCTTTTGTAACCTTGGCCAGATCTGTGCCTTGCCACAATTCTGTCTCTGAGCTCTTCAGGCAGTTCCTTTGACCTCATGATTCTCATTTGCTCTGACATGCATTGTGATCTGGAAGGTCTTATATAAACAGGTGTGTGGCTTTCCTAATCAAGTCCAATCAGTATAATCAAACACAGCTGGACTCAAATGAAGGTGTAGAACCATCTCAAGGATGATCAGAAGAAATGGAAAGCACCTGAGTTAAAAATATGAGTGTCACAGCAAAGGGTCTGAATACTTAGGACCATGTGATATTTCAGTTTTTCTTTTTTAATAAATCTGCAACAATGTCAACAATTCTGTGTTTTTCTGTCAGTATGGGGTGCTATGTGTACATTCATGAGGAAGAAGAATGAACTTAAATGATTTTAGCAAATGGCTGCAATATAACAAAGAGTGAAAAATTTAAGGGGGTCTGAATACTTTCCGTACCCACTGTATATATGTATGTATGTAATATGTATAATCTCAATCACCATTTTGTATATGCACTTTTATATGCACATTTGTATTTAAGTGGCACAGCACTATTTTGATATTTATAGTCTAGAACATGTTGGCCAAAGGATTACTGAGTTTTAGGTATAACTGACAGTATATATATTACTAGAACAAGTGATTTTGAAAGTCTTTTAAAAATTGTGTCCATTGCAACAACTTGCCGACCAACCGCTGTACTTATACTGCGGCAGGTCGGCTCTGTCGTGCGAAATAACGTACCTGTACGTCGTTTCTCGGGACAGCTAGTGGGGGTGTGTGCATACACGCAGCGATTGACCACAGGGGAGCCAATAAGCGGGTCCGGCGGACACAATGTCCGCCGGGCACCTGCGATTGCTCCCTGTGGAGACAGAACGGCAGTCTGCCAGTGTAAACGGCAGACCGCTGTTCTGCCAGTGATGAACACGGGAATCCTGTGTTTCTCCTATTTAGGAACACAGGTCTCTGTGTTCATCCAGCAAGTCCATCCCTCACACAGTTAGCAAGCATCCCCTAGGGACACATTTAACCCTTTGATCACCCCTGGTAACCCCTTTCCTGCCAGTGTCGGTACAGTAACAGTGCTTATTTTTAGCACCGATTACTGTAGTAATGTCACTGGTCTCCCCAAAAGTGTAAAAAATGTCAGTTAGGTGTCCGATCTGTCTGCCACAATGTCACAGACCTACTAAAAATTGCTGATCACCGTCATTAGTGAAAAAAATAAAAATTACACAAATCTTTCCCCTAGTTTGTAGACCCGAAAACTTTTGTGCAAACAAATCAATACACTTTTTTTTTTACCAAAAATATGTAGCAGAATACATATTGGCCAAAAATGATAAAAAAATTAGATTTTTAATATATATTTTTTTTTATTGGGAATGTTTTGTAGCAGAAAGTAAAAAATATTTTTTTTGTCAGAATTGTCGCTCTTTTTTTGTTTATAGCGCAAAAAAGAAAAATTGCAGAGGTGATGAAACACCACCAAAAGAAAGCTCTATTTGTGGGGAAAAAAGGACATCAATTTTATTTAGGTACAGCGGTCCACGACAGCGCAATTGTCAGTTAACATAACGCAGTGCCGTATAGCAAAAGATGGCCTGGTCATTAAGGGGGGAAAACCTTCCTGTCCATAAGTGGTTAAAGTGATTGTAAAGTCTTTTTTTTTTCCTATAAAAATAACAAACATGTTATACTTAACCTGCTCTGTTGCATTGGTTTTGCACAGGGCAGCCCTGATCCTCCTCTTCTCGTGTCCCCCTTCTGTGATCCTGCCCCCTCCTTCCTGTTGAGTGCCAACACAGCAAGCAGCTTACTATGGGGGCACCCGAGCCAAATCACAGCTCCCTATGTCGATTCAGACACTGACCCCCCGACCCGGCCGGGCCCCCTCTCTCCCCTCATTGGCTAGCTGACTTTGACAGCAGTGGCAGCCAGGAGGCAGAATCTCGGACAGCTGAGATACTCGTTGACATGGCTGGCCAGAGAGGGAACTCAGGTAACTGTTAGGGGGGCTGCTGCACACAGAAGGCTTTTTACTTTCATTAGTTTTTATTAGGGTTTTCAAAGAAGAAGAATCGAACAAGAATGAAAACAATTACAATGCAAAGGTATAGTCAGGCATATAAGAAACAACAAGTAGCCGTAAAACATGGGTTCTCAAGAATGCATTAAGATAAAATCTTCTGCCTTTACAACTCCTTTAAATATTTTTTGAATTATAATATTAACCAAAATACACAATTAGAAGTAGGCAAAAAATTACTTTTTAAACAAAATGGCTTAAATTTAAACTGTAATTTACTAATATACTAATACACAGTGCTTTAAGTGGCCCAAAAGAGGTGCCGGTACTCTATTTTATAGCCTATACATTTTTTTTTTTTTTTGATGACTCCCCTCCTTGACAAAGCATTGACAAATATTTAGGGCCGGTTCACATGATTGCGAGTGCATTATTGCGCACTGCTCCTTCATTACATGCGATCGGATGTGCGGATGCGAGTTCAGCAAACTCGCACATGACCCTTATGGGGGTGTCGTTAACATTTAATTGACATCCCCTGCATATTGCATATGGCAGTGTGAACTGCCAGATGTGCGTTTGCGATGCGGGAACAGGCTGCGAATTTGCAGCCTTCCCGCATCGCACAAGTGTGAACCGGGACTTAGTGCCGGTTCACACTTGTGCGATGCGGGAAGGCTGCGAATTCGCAGCCTGTTCCCGAATCGCATCCTCACAAGAGGCAGTTCACACTGCCATATGCGATACACAGGGTGTCAATTAAATGTTAACGACACCCCCAGTTTGATCGCATATCGCAGTGCGATCTGACAGTTCGCACAGGATCAGATTGCACAAGTGTGAACCACTGTGCGATCCGATCCTTATGCGGCTGTAAAAAAGGGTCCTGTGCGTCTTTTGTGTGGGTGCAGTGCAAATTTCAGCCATACAAAGTGTATGGCTGAATTCGCATCTGCACAGGAGATCGCATGTAATGAAGGAGCAGTGCGCTCCGAATTACATGCGATCACCGCAGCTGCACTAGTGTGAACCGGCACAAAGCCAGAATATTTTGGGCCTGGTAATGGTAACTCACCTGATGTGTTGTGCTTGTGGCAGGAAGGATGGCACGGCAGGGCACTGACTGTGGTGGCACTGGCAGGCCAGGCAGGTGCTGTGGTGGCAGGTGGCAGGCGGCAGCTAGGGCACTGCGAGGTGACAAGGAGCAGCAGCCAGGCTTTATTCTCCGGAGTCGGCAGACGCAGGAGTCAGGACACCACACCACGCAGGGCACTGCTGGAGGGGGTGGGGGATGGAGCACTGTTTAGGCGCGCGCGAAGGAATAAGTTCCTCCTCCGCTGTGAATGCTGGGGCGGCGGGCCGGGCATATGACGTCACTGTTTGTGATACAGAGGGATTGGGAAGGAAACACAGCAGAGGCTCTGGTCAGCGGTGCGGCCTGCATCGATGGATTTACTGTTGTGTCTGCAGAGCGGCGCCCCCCTCTTTTCGTCAGTGGATCGGCCCTGCGTACCGGTACGCTAAAATGACGTTCTGGACGCAGGGAGAGGTGGCGGTACTCTCAACAGCTTTCTGCAGAAGTGGCGGTACTGAGTACCGGTGCGTACCGACCCCACTTAAAGCACTGCTAATACAGTGATCAGTGCTAAAACATAAACACTGTCATTGTACTAATGGCACTGGCTGGGAAGGGGTTAACATCGGCGATCAAAGGGGTTAACTGTAAGCCTAGCTAATGTTTTTGTGTACTATGGGAGGTGCTTTTACTAGGAGGAGACTTGGATCCTTGTCCCTGCTTTGTAAGAACACAGGATCCATGCCTTCCCTACCGAAAGAACGTCGATCTGCCTTGTTTTCGTTTGCAATAATTTTTATTAGTTTTCCAAACAAAGGAACAATCACCAGCAAAATCAAACAAGTCAAATGAAAGAAAATAAACAGATCATAAAGAACACAAGCAACAATAGGTCAGTGGAACAGGGAATGCGCATGAGGCAAACATGATAACAGGAGTATAGTACATGAGCCAATCAATCGACCTAAAGAACAGTAACCGTTCCCATCCCAGCTAGCAACCAGAAAGTCCAGGGTGCCCGGCAGCCCCGCAAAGGCTGCCGCCCAGGTGCTCCGGTAAGGATGGACATTGCCCACCCCCCCCCCCCTGCCCGGCCCCAAACATCCCAGGGCCAAGGGGGCAAGAGGGTGGACGATGCCACCAGGGCCACTGTAAAATATGGCCGCATCATGGCTGAAGCACAAAATAACAAGAAGGGTCGTGGAAAGGAGAGAGAGAAAAGAGAAAAAAAAGGGGGAACAAATAGAGAAAAGAAGTAGGAGGAGAAAGAGAGGTCAGTCCAAGAGTTGGCAGAGACAGGACAAGTTGGCCGTGCTGTCTAAGCTGAGGGGGCTTGTTCGGCTTAAATTACAAAGAGGCCGATAGGTACTAGATCCAGGGCTCCCAAACTCTATCAAATTGAGGGCGCTTATCCACAAGGGTGGCCGAGCGGCGCTCATTGAGCATCATCCAGGTTAACTTGTGTTTAACAAGATCAAAAGGGACAGTAAGGGACCGCCACGATCTCGCAATTGCTAGTCTGGCAGCCGTAAAGATAAACGCCACCAATTTCCTGGCCTTACGGGGCACCGGCTCTGGAGAATGTCTAAGCAGAGCCTGTGCGGGGGACTTGGTCAGGTTTACCTGAGTTAGAGATTATATAAAGTTATACACCCTGATCCAAAACCTCTTTACCTTGGGGCAGGTCCACCACGTATGTAGAACCGTGCCCCTCTGGCCACAATCACAAAAACAGGTTGCCGGAGCCCCATGAGCATACGCAGCTATACGTGTCTGCACCATATACCAAAGCATTAGAACCTTAAAGTTAGCCTTGAAATAATGAGGTGTTGACATATGACCTAGAGGTGTTTTGGGCCATCTGGAACAAAGTGGAACAAAGGTCCTGTTCCCATTTTTGCATATAAGTCAGTTTAGTGGAAGAGGAGGTAAGAATTCCGTATATTTTCGAGATGTGGCCAGTGTGCTTATCATAAGACCGACACAAATATTCCATCAGAGTGGAGGTAGTGAGATCAGAGATGGACTGTAAAGAACGAAGGTACTGTGTAAGCTGTACATAACGGTAAAATTCTGAGTTAGGAAGTTGATGTTTTTCCTGTAAATAAGTCCTCGGTAGAATACCTCTATAATTACAACAATCAGCAATGCGGATAAGACCCCTGTTAGTCCACCAGGCAAAGGCTTGGGGTTGGAGACCAGGGGTGAAGGCAGGATTGCCCACTATCGGGGCCAGAGGGGTGTGAAGGGATTGGAATCCATGAGTCTTCAGAAGCCTATCCCAGAGACACAAAGAAAAAGATATTGTTGGACATAATATTGGAGGCCTGTCTTTCTGTGTCAAACACATTAGGTGGCGGATAGACTTGAACGGGTGGTGGGCGGATTCTATATGCATCCAACTAGACCAGTGGGGGGAATGAAATCTAATCAATTGAGACAATTTTGCAGCATAAAAATATTTAACCAGATCAGGCGCCCCCAATCCACCCCTATTCCTGGGCATAAACAACGTGCCCCTGTTCACCTGTTGTCTCCGGCGTCCCCATACAAAATGTAACATTGTGGCTTGGAAAGCCCGGAGATCAGATATCCGGACTGCTACCGGGAGAGTCCGAAACAAATAGAGCAATCTCGGCAATAAATTCATTTTTAGCGTGTACAGTCTACCAAACCATGAAGGGGGATTTATTTCCCAGCGTTGGAGATCCTGACGTAGATGTAGATGTGAAATAGATGTGCAGAGAGCGAGACAGAATCTGACAATAGATTCTCTCCCCTCCTCCGCTCTCTATCTACCGTCGGATTGTGCATCCGACAAACTGTGCATGCATATCAGTGTCGTCACCGCCAGCACAGCTGATCGGAGCAGTCAGCTGGAGTGACGTCAGTTCGTCGGATGCACTATCCAACGGAAGGCATTATCCGACACGACACTGGCTCAAGTGACACATTACTATCTCCTCCCAAAATCACCTGGCCCTTGACATGGGGAAGCAAAACAGAAAACATAGATTCAAAGAAGCTAACCTGACCTGAGTTGGGGACATAATAAGATATGAGAGATTTGGTTGTCCCATTAATTGTGCTGACCACCATAATATACCTGCCGTCCCTGTCCTTGAGTACCATATCTGGGGTAAAAGGAACCCTTTTAGCTATACATATCCCCACCCCACCCTTCTTCTCACAGGCACAGGACAGATAACAGGTGGGGTATTTAGCATGCATATATTTAGGTGCGGAAGCAGTAGAAAATCGTGTCTCCTGCAGGAGAACAATATCAGATTTCCATCTATGGTATTGCTGAAAATTCTTTACTCGCTTGCTCTGGGAGTTGAAGCCCTGGACATTGTGAGTCAGGACTGTTAAAGAAGGGGTATTAGAAGCTAACATGGCAGATTGGCAGAGTGTACCTGCCTGTCGCCGACGATCCCTCCATCAATCAGCAGCTTGTCTGGCTGTTCAGAGCTCCATGAGCCACCTGGTGCCACACTCTTGGGGGAAAGAAGGGGGTAGAGGAAAAAAGAGAAGATAGAATCTAGAGAAAGAAGAAAAGTAAATACAAAACACATAAACAAATAAAGCACCTCTAGGCAAAAAAGTGTAAGGTTGCCCCCACCGCGGGCAGGGGGGCAAGCTCACAAACAAGTGGCATGGCACCCCGGCGGCCCCAGCAGCATAATATTAACTATATTAACTATAACAATAGCTGCATACAAGCATCACGGCTGAGCGCCGCGCGGACAATCGCCCCCCCCGCCCACACCAGGGCGAAACCGGCGAGACCCCGCCCGGCACCCAGGCAGAGAGCACCAGTACGTGGCGGAGCACCAATATGCCCACCAGAACATTAACCCACAGAAAATACTTGTAACTGTTGCAAAAAGACCACCCATGTGGGGCAAACTCCCCCAACTTGCTCTAACAGAAGCCAAAAGATCAGGACAGCGTCCAGAGGGACTAATCCCTCAACCATAGGAACAGAAAAGGAAACGGGCAGGCCGTTGTGATGAAACCCTGAAGGTACAGTAACTGATCATCCGTAGTGTCCCTTGGACGTTGAGGATTTCTTGTGGGAGGCCGAGGTTGTCGTTGAGACCAAATGGGAGAGATGGTTCTGTCCCAGTCCCTAGGGGATCCTGGTGGGGGAGGCGAAGCGTCTCTGGATATCAGGGTCAGAAGGACTTCCTCATCATCTCGGAAATTGCTGAAGGAGTGTGACTTGCCCTTGTAAGTAAAGGCTAGACAGAAAGGAAAAGACCAGCGATATTTGATTTGCTGATCAGCCAGGCGCAGCAGGAGAGGTTTCAGGGAGCGCCGTTTCTGGATGGTTAAAGGTGAAATATCAGCAAATATCTGGATAATAAAGATAAGTCCTATCTGTTCCTGGCCTCATACATAATCTTCTCCTTGATTTTGTAGAAATGCGGCTTTACTAGCACATCCCGAGGCAGACCATCCTGTCTAGCGGCCGTCAAGACCGTATGCACCCTGTCAATCTCCATGTGAAGAGGGGAGATGCCAGGGATCAGTTCCTGCATCAGAGCATGGACAGTGCTCTCCAGGTCCACAACCGACTCAGGGAGCCCCCTGATGCGGAAGTTATACTTCCGCCACCGGTTTTCCAGGTCCTCAATTTAGCATTAGCTGAATCCAGTTGATCCTGTAGAGAAGTGATCATGGAGGAATTTTGATTCACTTTCTTAACAGTGGTGTCCATTTTTGATTCTATAGTGTCCAGTCTATTACTGATAGCATGGAAGTCCCCTTTCATCTCCTCAGTGATAATGGTGCAGCTCTTAGACAATTCTTGTTGTAGTAATACAGAAAAGCGTGCCAGCAGGGCTGCATCGCCCGGGTAGGCTGTGGAGGAGGCTGGCAGCTGTGGATGGGGGTCCGCTGCTGAGCTGGCCTAACTGAGTGAGGCCTCCGCTAAATCTGCCATATGGTGGTCCAGAGAGGAGGCCGGGCATCCAGCCTCATCAGGGCCATCCCCCCTATAGATAGAGGCCGGGAAAAATTGTGGCCCACCACCCTGTGCTGAGGGAAATTCTTCCTGGGACTGCGATCAGGAAGCTGGCATACTTGCGGTTTCATGGATGACTGCCGAGATGTGGACGCCTCTGGGGATGAAGCTGCACTCTGTGACAAGGCCGCGGCGTAACTCCGGCCTTTCTGGCTGGACGCCATTTTGAGAGGTGAGGCCTGGTGCAGGGGCTGAGCCTGTTTGCTCGAGCGGGCCGCGGTGCTCGATCTGGGGAGGGGGGGTTCCTTTTAACAGGTCCCGGTGCCCTCCGCTGCATACTGTCGGCTCCTACAAAAGGAGCCGAGATCCGCTGCTGTGATCGCTATTGTTATGCTGGGGAAAGCTGGCGGCGGTCCGAGCTCCGTCAGAACATGTCTGCTCCGGGCGCCGCACGCATGCGCACTTGATCTGCCTTGTTTTCATAGCCACATTACATTGTTTACCTCCACTCATCTCTCACTGTGCATAATCACCTGAAAGAGTGTATATATTCATGATCTGTTGCAGTAAAACTGCTAAAGGGCGGACCTTAAGCAGTTAAACATACTGTGTGTGTGTGTGTGTGTGTGTGTATATATATATATATATAAATATATATATTATGTGATTACTTATACACTAACATACTGTACTTGATAACATTAAACTGTTACGAAGTTTATTGTAAATCAATTCCTATTAAAATCCTACGCTACAGTATGCCTATGCAAATGACTCCCAGAGCATAATTATTTGCATATTGGTTGTTGGAGACAGTGGCAGCTGGTGCTCCATTTTTTTTCTTTTGGGGGGGGGGGGGGGTGTAATCAAACCCCAGTCAGGTCTGCACTTACCCCATCCAGGTTGCTGGCGACTTCCCCTGACTTCTCCTCCTGGTGTTAAGACCCGCTTCCTATCCTGATTGGCCAGAAGGAGAAGAAGGAAGACAATAGCAAAAGTTGATTCGCCAATGTCACAAGTGTATGGGCTCACTGTGCCCCAAGCTTAACCTTTTCGAAGCCAGCTGTTTAGCTGCACTATTTTAGTTTAAGACACATCCAGGTGTACTTTTCCTGTCCAGACCATTTTTACATTTTCAGTTCTGTAATAGTTTGACTGCCAGTTACCCTGTCATGCAAAATATGTACACAAATATGTGAGGAAAATGGACACTTCAAGATGATCTAATGTATTGCCACAATGTTTAGTAAATGTAGAAACCTGCAGGTATATTAAAATGCACTTTACAAATCACCCACTAAAGCCAAGTTCATGTTTTCCATTATTACTAGAAGTTTCCTATTGGAGGAAATTGTATTTAAATGAGTTTGCATTATGTGCATTATGTGCAATGACTAGATATCACGGATAAACCCCCCCAAAAATGTAAAGCCCCCCCCCCATAAACACAGTATTTAGCTATGCTTATTGTCACTTGTTTTGTAAATGTTATTGATTAGGATGATTTTTTTTTTTTTTGTAGCTAGGCCAATGCCTTTTGCTGCAAAGACAAAGACTCCGTTCACACTGGGGCGGCCTGTCAGGCGACCTGGTCGCCTGACAGGTCGCCGTAGGTCGCCTGCCATAGAGTAGCTGTGGACCCGTTCTAATAGGAGCGACACAAGTCGCTCCGACTTAGAAAAAGTGTCCGGAGCTTCTTTGGGGCGACCTGGAGCGACCTGCATTGACTTCAATGATATGAAGTCCGTGCCGGCCGCTCCTGTGAGGTCGCCCCGGCAAGTAGCGTCGCCCCAGTGTGAACGGGGTCTAAGAGGTCCTAAAGAAGCATTGTTTGCAAAACGTGTCAACCTCTAGTAATACATTGTGCTAATATAAGCAGCTCTAGCATTTAGAATTGTAGCAAGCATGTACCAAGCATTTTTCCATGTTTTTAAATATGTCTTTTATGCATTTGTAATACAATGTATTTTTTTATCCATACTGTTGTCACCGTCCTTCTCTGGTACCAGTAAAATCCACTAGGTTCATGTTTGTTTCTTGGTTGTAGTCTTTATCAGAACTTTTTCTCTGTTCGCATGTTCTGGTGCAAACCGAACAGGGGGGGGGGGGGGGGGTGTTTGGCTCATCTTTACTGTTTATATTGGTGAACACTCTTCATGCTCATTAGAGAAATCACATGGCACAGAGCTGTTCCAATCAGTGTCCAAAATCCAGTGTCTTCGCTGTCCAAAATGGCAGGATGTACAGTTTACCCACCCTAGTAAGGGCGCCATCTGGCCAACTATAATAACTATATTCAAGGTGGAATAAGTGTGTAAAAATTTAATTATAACAGCACTAGCAAAAGAACATTGTGGTGAATAAATATATTGTGAAGTGCAAGTGCAAAAACGCTGTAAACAATACTATATTTCCTGTATGAACAATAATATTAAAAAACTATGAAAAGTCCTTCTTTTTTTAGTACAATGATTAAATAAAGTGCTCAAGTGCACATCCTTAATCCTTGGTGCAAATAATTAGATAAGGTCCTCGAGTGCAAATGGGTCCAAACAAACAAAGGTGCTCCAGTGAGTGACCCTCCAGGTCTCCTACTCGCCACAATTGAGATATGTCAGCGCATGAAGAAAACTGATGCGGCTTGTGGTAAACGAGCTCCAATATTTGTTCCAAGGTATAGGAAGGGCCTTTAATGGAATCGCTCCAAGCAGGTAATAATCGTATATCCAGATATATGGAATGAAAGGAAGGGGCCAATAGTGTAATACGTTCAAATAATTTATTATCCCCAAAGGTTTTAAAATGTACTTACAAGAAGAAATGCTGTCATTCGCATAGAAAAAAACAAACAGGACCGCCGCAATGGCGTGCGTTCCACCGAATCCAGGAAGCTTGACCGGAAGTGACGATGGGTGGCTGTACGCCGGAAGTTACGTCAACGCGTTTCACCTGATATGTGGGCGTTTTCAAAAGACATCATTTCCGGGCACGGTCAGCCTATTTATATCCCGCTCTGATCATACTAATATCCGGGATGGTTATTATATCCGGTGACTGTTTAAACTTGCGTAACAAAATATCAATAAAGGAGCTGCCTGGTTATGCAACTTTGGAATATGAGTTAAATTATTTAATAGTGCCGAATTAGAAACAATTAATATAAGCGTTGTGATCGCATGGTGCTACGGTACTGCTTCCTGTTTACATTTATGTCATCACATGACCATTCCATAACATGTTAAATACAATAGAATCATAAATATCATCTCATTATCTGAATAAATAAACATATCTACATAAATATGATGAAATACAATTAAAAAAGGTGTAAATGAATGATGGTAATGTAAAGATATGGTTGAATGAAGGTATTAATTATATCTAATGGATATGTGGATAAAAATAATTAATAATTAATAATAAATAATAACTAACAATTAATAATTAATAATTAATTTTGTTATATTAGTAAAAATAAATGGAAATAAAATTTAATTGTGCAAATATTGAATAAATTAATTGAATTAATTAAATTATTGAATTAAATCACACAAGTATAAATTACAATAAGGTGGATTTATAATTCTATTGGGGACTGTAGTTGGAAAAGGGGGGTGTTTGCGGACATATAATTAATTTTGTTACTTGGGTTAAAATAGTTTATTGAATAATAAATATTAAATTTATTATTTAAAATATATATTAAATACATATGGATAACAATTATATTGATTAAAATATGTGTAGAATACATGGGATAAAAACATAGAGCATCAAAAACTTTATAGCAGGAGGTGTCTGTATATGTAAATGGGGGAGGGGATAAATTACCAATTTGATAAAAAACAGTTAACATCTAAATCTACGTTTAACCCTTTGGGCTTCAAGGTCTCCATCCGATGGATCCATTGGGTCTCATTCTGGGATATTGCCTTTTTTAAATTGCCCCCTCTCCAATGGGGTTCAACTCGATCAATTGCACAAAATGTGAGGAGGCTAGGGTCTTTGTTATGTGTTATTTTAAAATGGTGGGAGAGGCTGTGATTTTTAAAACCTTTTTTTATATATTCAGGACATGCTCCCTTAATCTCACCCTCAATTCCCTAGTGGTCCTTCCAATGTATTGGAGGCCACAGGGACATGAGAGGAGATAGGTTACATGTGTGGATGCACATGTAATACATTTCTGAATTTGATACATTCTCCCATTCGCATGGGATTTGAAATCTATGGTTTTCCTCTTTCTATGTTTTGATGTCCTGCAAATCATGCATCTTCCACAACTGAAAAAACCCAACTGATCTAAGAAGGTGCAGGTTTTTTTAGGTGGGTTCACCACATTGTGGGCCAGTTGTAACCTTAGGGTTTTGGGTTTGGTGTAGATGAATTTCGGTTTTGGAGGTAAAAAGGTTTTTAAAATGTCATCTCATCAGTAGAGGCCAATGTTTTTTAATGATTTTTTCTAATTCTGAGTGTTGTCTAGAGAAGCTGGTTAAAAAGGCTATGCTAAAATCATCTTGGTTTTTGGTTTTCTTGGTAAAAAGATCTTTCCTTTCCATATTCCCCACTTTCTTTTTTATTTTTTATCAGATCTTTGTTTTTTTAGCCTTTTTCCTTAAATTTATCTACCAATAAATCAGCTTGAATTTCATAGTCTTGGTATCTGGTACAGTTCCTTCTGACTCTCATAATTTGTCCCTTTGGGATGGCATTGAGCCATTTTGGATGGTGACAGCTTCCTAGAGGTATATATCCATTGGCATCGACTTCTTTAAAATATGTTTTGGTAAAAAGTCTGTTTTCATTTTTAAAAATAAATAAATCTAAAAAGTTTAAACCTTTTAAGTTCATGGTGTGTGAAAATGAAATATCGTATTGGTTCTGTCCAATATAAGCTAAAAATTCCATTAGTGAGTTCTGCGAACCTCGCCATACCATAAAAACATCATCGATGTACCTTTTGTATGTGATTAATTCTGGGGGGATGTTGTTGAAAATGGCTTCTTGTTCCCACTTTTGCATAAATACATTAACTATGGAGGGGGCATATTTTGCCCCCATAGCTACACCTTTCTATTGGCGGTAAAATCTTTTTTTCATGCCAGAAGTAGTTGTGACTCATGGCTAAATCTAATCCCTGTAGCAGGAACTCCTTCTGTTTGGTTTTTATTTCAGTTTTATCCAACGCCCATTTAGCTGCTTCTAGAGCATGTTTTTGTTTAATGTTAGAGGGAGTTGACATCCACACTCACTAGGATGTCCCTCTCCTCTACCTCCAAATCCATGAGTATTTACATCAGGTGCTTGCTGTCTTTTAAATAGGCTTCTCCCTCCTGTGCTAGGGGTTGGAAGAAGCAATCTATGTATTCGCCCAGCCTGGATAGGAGGGAGTCTACTCCGCTTATGATAGGCCTACCAGGTGGGTGTTCTCTATTTTTATGAATCTTGGGCAGTTGGGATATAACTGGTAGTCTGGCGCATCTGGAATTAAATATCTACTTTCTTTTTTGTTTAGGATGCCCTCTCTACTTGCCCATTTAATCAATTTGGTCAGCTTTGCTTTGTATTTTTTTGTGGGGTTACTTTTTAATTCTTCATAAGTGTCAGCGTCATTTACCAGTCTATTTAATTCTTTTAGGTAATCCTCTTTGTTGAGGATTACTAATCCCCCTCCTTCGTCCGCTGATCTAATCACTATGTTGTTTCTTTTTTTCTAATAGCCGTAAACCTTTTTCAACATCCTCTTTTTTTCTTGATCTTTTAATTTTCATACTTTCTAAGTCATTTTCCACCATGGTCTTAAAAACATCTAAAAACTGACTATTTTTCACTTTCGGGTTAAAAACAGACTTATTCCGCAATTGTGTATAGGTAAAATCTCCAGTGGGTAAATTGTTGGTTGGTTGCCTCCCTGCATAAAATTTCTTGACATTAAGTTTCCTAATGAATTTTTGTAAATCTATATAGGTGTCAAATTTATTGATATTCTTGTCTGGTGCAAACTTTAATCCCAGACTTAAAACTTTTAGTTCATCTTCAGTAAATTTGACATTGCTAAGATTAAAGATGCCCTCCATTAGTTTTGTCTTTTTCTTTTTCTACCCTCCTCTGCATCCTCTGGCTCTTCTTCTCTTGGTTCTCTGTATTCCTGTGGGGGTCCCATAAGTGGCCATGGTCTCCATTCCTCTCTCCTGTCCAATTGATATTGGTTGCCCCCTCTCCCCCTGTAATTGGGTGCTCCCCTTCCTCTCCATGGGGGCCTGCCTGATCCTCTCCTCTGAAAATCCCCTCTGTAATTGTTGTAATTGTTATAACCTGAATTGTTGCCTCTCCCACCCCGAAAACCTCCATTGTGATAGGGTGGTCGATGTCCTCGATTCCCCCTATAGTAGTTGGGGTTGTTATAATAGCCGTTGGCCTGAGAATAGTAATCTTGGGGTGGATCATCTCTAAGGGCCGCAAATCTGTTATTGGTAGGGATATTGTATGCGGGTGTACTCAATTCGGATCTGGCATAAGAAGTGTTGTTCTGTGGGCCTCTTTGGTTGGTGTATGCCCTATTATTGTATCCTCCTGTTCTGGGGGTTTCTAACAGTGTTTGTGGGCGAATTCCGTTTGCATTTCCCAATACCATGGGAGTGGTGGCTATTGGATAGGGGTTATCTCGTTCTACTGAGGAGGATCTGGAAACACCTTCTTGTGCGTCCAGATTTTCATGCCATTTGTATATTTTGTTGGATTTGTAGTCCCCTGAGTCTCTCAAATATTTTTTCATTTTTTTCCTTTGGGTGTCCCTGTCCACCTTTTCAACAAATTCTTGTAAATTTGTCATCTTTTCTTTAAATTCTGCTGTCTCTTCTAAATTTACAAATTTGGCTTTAATGCCATTAATCGTTGCTTCTAGAAGTTTTAGTTTTTTTGTTCTCCTAGAAATCAACAATTCTAAAAGTTTTCTCTCCATAAGGTTAAAGAAACCAAATCATTCTTCCTCTAGAGCTTTGTCCACTAATCCATCATTTGGGGCTAAGTCCCACCTTAATCTCCTTGGGGTCATTACATCTTTGATGTATTTATTTAAGGTGAATATGTCCCACCATGTTCTTTTTTTTTTTTTTTTTTTTTTTTACTTTATTTTTATTTGCATATAAAATCTCAATATACAGAGTTCCACCAATTTGATTTAGATTCGCAAATTACATAATTAAATTATGCATCAAAAGGCACACAAAGGAAATACATATACATTTTTCCCTTCCCACCCTCCCCCTACCTCCCAGGATTCCTCCCCTTCTTGCCAGCCGTTTCGCTCTAGAATGCCTCCCCATAGTAGATATGCTAATTGTTTATTTCAATATATTTAGTTGATTTTTTAAATTCTTTCCATTTCCCCCATTTTCTTATCATGTTTCTTGGAATCTCCTCTTGTATATTACATAGGTATTCCATATTATAGTTATTATTTATCTTTTTACACCATTCCTTTATTTTCGGGCTCTCCTTTTCTCTCCACTTTTTTGGTATGGTTCCTTTTGCTGTATTCAGCATTGTTGGGACCAGAGTCATTTTATATTTTTTTAAAGGTATTGTTGTTTTGTGAAATAGGCATGCCCATGGATCGTCCGGCACTTTTATTTCGGTGATGTCTTCAATCAGTTGTCTTACCTCTAGCCAAAAATCTCTTATTTTGGGACAGTCCCAAAATAAATGATAAATTGTACCTATGTTGCCGCAGTCCCGCCAGCATTTATCTGTCTTGCCTGGTTGGTATTTATTTATCACTTCTGGGGTGATGTACCACCTATATAGACATTTATAGTTTAATTCTGTAGTACTGACATCTATGGCTGTGGATCCCGCCATCCCCAGTACAGTCCCTAGCTCCTGTCCTTGCAAATGTGTTCCTATTTCTTTCTCCCATTTCCCTATATATGGAGGTTTCTCCATACTGTGCCATTCCGTCAGCATTTTGTAAATCTGAGACACTCCATGCCTTTGCGTGGGAGAGTAGCTCAGTTTCTCGATATTGTTAAGATTTTTTTCCGACCTAATCGGCTGTGGTAATGAGCTGACAAAATGTTTCAGCTGGAGATATCTCCAATTATCTATTTTTATATTATTATTTTCTTGTTTTAATTTCTGAAGTGTTTTTATGTGCCCTTTGTGTAAAATATCTTTTAATTGAGTGTTCCCTATCCAGTTTCCCCCCTGTTCTTCCTCCCCGGGTGGGAAATATTTAGTGCCATTTAATGCTATCATTGGTGAGTTATATTCCCATTTCAGTTGTTTATTTATTCCATCCCATATTTTATAAACTACTTTTGTCAATTCATGTGCTCCCTGCGTTTCCCTATATTTTGGTGGAATCCAAATTGTTTTGTGTAACTGATTATTATTTTGTGTACACCATGTTCTGACTTGTTTGTCCATGGTATTCTTTAGGACTTTAAAATCTTGATTTAAACTAAGTCCTACATTGCTTGATGAAAAAAATTCGTCCGCATCTAATTTTTTATTTTTCATAAAATTAAAAATATCCATGGGCGGAGTGGGATCTGTTTCCATATTGGACCAATTGATTGGTGTCTTTAAGTGATGTTTGAAAAATATGTGTGTAAACCACTAAATCAATATATTGGTGAAGCTGCTGTGCATCCAAAGAATTTTTGGAAAAAATTAAAAACAAAATTATAACAGCGTGGGTTTGGACCCATTTGCACTCGAGCACCTTATCTAATTATTTGCACCAAGGATTAAGGATCTGCACTTGAGCACTTTATTTAATCATTGTACTAAAAAAGAAGGACTTTTCATAGTTTTTTAATATTATTGTTCATACAGGAAATATAGTATTGTTTACAGTGTTTTTGCACTTGCACTTCACAATATATTTATTCACCACAATGTTCTTTTGCTAGCGCTGTTATAATTTAATTTTTACACACGTTTTTCCAAAAAATTGTTTTGGATGTACAGCAGCTGCATATCATACCACACATATATTGCTATTTCTATTGCACTTTCAGGAGATTTCTCCTATTTTTACTCACATTTGGGTTTTAAGCGCTGTTATAATTTTGTTTTTCAAGGTGGAATAAGTGTTTCTATAATAATGTAGATTGTTTCTCTGCTATAAACTAGTGTTTAACATTTTGGACTGGTAAAAAGAGTTGTGATGTGTAGATCTCACGCTATCCTGTTTACTACTTCTTCTTCCTTCTGTTTTTTCTTTCTTTTTTTTAGCTTGCACAAGCCTGTGATGTTCTCATTGAAAATTACATTCCAGGAAAACTAGCTGAAATGGGTTTGGGTTATGAAGATGTTAAGAAAATAGCCCCCCATATTATATACTGCTCAATCACAGGTAAACCTTTGAAATAGACTTTTTCTCTTTGTCTGCCTAGAGTAGTCAATATGAAACTGTAGAGAAATTTTGCCCAGTTTTTATTTTTTGCCATGTTTGCGGTTGGGTATATCATTAATTTACTTGTTTGCAGTTGCCTTTACATTTTCCTTTGATAAAGGGGTTTACTGTTCTGACATTCATTATAGCATCATAATGACATAATTCTGGCTATTGTTTTTTTTTTTTTTACATTTTCTAGAAAAACTCAAACAAAAAATAGGTAGGAGTTAATCGTCCTTCCCTCTGCACCTTTGTTCTCAATATAGAGTCAACTGATTGCCCTGTGTTGAGCACTTTCTTTCCTAGTTCGTGTACAGTGCCTTGAAAAAGTATGCATACCCCTTGAAATTTTCCACATTTTGTCATGATACAACCAAAAACATATATTTTATTGTGTTTTTATGTGATAGACTAACATAAAGTGGCAAATAATTGTGAAGTGGAAGGAAAATGATAAAAGATTTTCAAATTTTTTTACAAATAAAAGTGTGGCGTGCGTTTGTATTTAGCCCCTTTTACTCTGATACCCCTAACTAAAATCCAGTGGAACCAATTGCCTTAATAAGTCACCTAATTAGTAAATAGAGTCCACCTGTGTGTAATTTAATCTCAGTATAAATACAACTCTGTGAAGCCCTCAGAGGTTTGTTAGAGAACCTTAGTGAACAAACAGAAGCATGAAGGCCAAGGAACACACCAGACAGGTCAGGGATAAAGCTGTGGAGAAGTTTAAAACGTAACTCCACTTTTGTTATTCTGACGAAATCCCTGTTTGTTTCTCTGTGCTGAGTGGTTAAAATGGGAGTGATTTCATAATTATCAGCTGTGGCAGCTACAGGGCTTTAATGAGGAAAGCTGCTGGGTCTGCATCCCTTTAGACGTGTTCCTATTGGAAATATCTCACCAAAAATGAAATTTTTATGTTGCAGGGGATGCCAGAAATCTGACTTGTATTTTAGGCAGACTTCTGGAAAAATTGGTGAGCCAGTCACACAAGCAGGAAATTATGTTTCTGATGATATGTATGATTTGTGTCGCAATTGTAAACGCTATAATGTTTTTTCTTTATTTGCTGATTTTTTTTTTTTCACCCACAAAAGTGGAGTTACCCTTTAAAGCAGGGTTAGATTATAAAAAAATATCCCAAGGTTTGAACATCTCACTGAGCAATGTTCACTGAGATGCATACTAGCTCATTATGCCTTTGTCCTGCAGGGTTTGTTTTGTTTTGTTTTTTTTTCCTGAGTATACAACTGCATAAGTCCCCGTTCACACTAAGGCGACCTGTGAGGCGACCTGGTCGCCTCACAGGTCGCCATAGGTCGCCTTCCATAGGGAAGCTGCGGACCCGTTCTAATAGGAGCGACACAAGTCGCTCTGACTTAGAAAAAGGGTCCGGAGCTTCTTTGGGGCGACCCGGAGCGACCGTCATAGACTTCAATGTTATGAAGTCCGTGCCGGCCGCTCCAAGGTCGCGGCGCGCTGCTCGCACCGTGACCTCGGAGGTCGCCCCGGGAAGTAGCGTCGCTTGTATGTGAACGGGGCCTTAATTGGCCAGAAAAAATAATTTTATTCTGGTCCTTGCAATTAATTAATTCTCAAGCACTAACGTTTAGGCGCATTTAGCAGCTTTTAGCAGCTTCTAGTAGCTTTTAGTAGCTTCAAGTGTTTCTTCTGTCTAAACTGTGGTGCTCCTGGACGCTCTCACAGTGTTTTTTTTTCTCCTTCCTCTAAAAGCTTTTAAAAGCTCTTGCCACCAAATGCTGCTAAAAGCCTATGTGTTAATAGACACATAGGCTAACATGAAGGCGGGGAGTTGAGAGGCAGAAAATAAATGTTAGACACCCCTAGAAGCAGCTGTAAAAACGTTCAACGTGCATGAAGCCTAAGGAAGCAATACAAAGAGAACTGGCTTCTTTTCCATACAAGTACATGTACAGCAGGCACATATAAGGAATATAAAGTGTTGGGGTAACAAACGCTTTAACCATAGTACAAAGAATGAGAAATTTGTCTTCCACACAATATGTTTTTTACAGTAACAATTACAGAGATGGAATGGTCTTAAAGTGAATAGGTAGCCAGACTAAGGTCGGCCATCGACTGAGTGCATTTTTCAAAAGATTTTCGCTCAATTCCCCCATCAAAACAGTGTTTATGGCATAATCAGTCCCTCCAAGCCATTGTGGTTCCCTCCAGTGTGGGTGGGGAAGCTATCCCCAATGGGAGAACACAGTGATTATTGACAGTGATCTATCCATGAACTTGGGTACAATTAGCCTGCCCATACATGGCTCAAATCTCGTTCCTGCTGAACCGGCTGAGATTCAAACCGTCTATATCCGGCTTAACCACTTGCCGACTGCCTAACGACTATTTACGTCGGCAGTCAGCCCCTCACAGGCAAAGTGACGTAGTACTACGTCGCTAACCTGTGAGGCTCTAGGGAGCGAGCGCCCGCCGCTGGAGGCGCGCTCCCGCTCGCTCAGGGACCCCCCGCGCATGTGAGCAGTGGACCCGATGTCTGCCGGTCACTCGCGATCGTCGGTTACACCGGGAGAAAGGCAGGCGGCTAATGTAAATAAAGCCGCCTGTCTTTCTCCCCTGTGTAACAGCAGAGATCATACAGTCCTGCTATGTAGGACCGTAGATCTCTGCTGTTACATGAAAAGCCACATCCAATCACAGTTAGAAGCACGCCCCTAGGGACACACTTAACCCATCCTTCTCCAATAAAGTTAACCCCTTCCCTGCCAGTGTCATTTTTACAGTAACAGTGCATATGTATAGCACTGATTACTGTAGTAATGTCACTGGTACCCCCAAGAGTGTCAAAAATGTCAGTCAAGAGTCCGATCTGTCCGTCGCAATGTCGCAGTCCTGCAAAAAAAATTGCAGATCGCTGCCATTACTCGTTAAACAAAAAAACAATAAAAATGACAAAAATCTTTCCCTCAGTTAGTAAACGCAATAACTTTTGCGCAAACCAATAAAAATACGCTTTTTGCGATGATTTTTTTTTTTTTTTTTTTTACCAAACGTATGTAGCAGAAAACAAATTGGCCTAAAATGTTAAATTTTTTGATTTTTAAATTTTTTGGGGGGGGGGTGAATTTCATATAAAAAAATGTGAAAAATATTGTTATTTTTGCAAAATTGTCACTTTTTTTTTGTTTATAGCGCATGATCAAAAAATCGCACAGGTGATCAAATGCCACCAAAAGAAAGCTCTGTTTGTGGAAAAAAAAGGACATCAATTTCATTTGGGTACAGTGTCGCACGACAGCGCAATTGTCCGTTAAAGTCACGCAGTGCCGAATCGCAAAATAGGCCCTGGTCAGGAAGGGGGTAAAATCTTCCGGGGCTTAAGTAATTAAGCAGTTCCCACTGCTGAGTTTAGGAGAAGGGGTAAATTAAGGCCAGTGATGGGAGGGTATAGGAAAGCGATGAGGGTTGCTGCATCAAGTCCAGGTCTTACCCCTAGGGGAGGGCAAAAGTAAGTAAAAAGGGAAAAAAAGGAGGAGGGGGGAGGGGATTAATACAGAAAAATACTCCACGCTCAGTGTATAGAAATTGAGAACAATAATTCAAGTGGTCAAAATATTGCATCACAGTCCTTCCATGATCGGCTTATTTCAATTAATTTATAAAAGTGCTCGTGCTCTATGAACAATGTTCCAGTGCTGGACTTCAACTGTGCTCGAGGTGCCCCACATAAATGTACACTCACTGCAATGTAGGACCACCTATTTCTACTGTGGTCGGCTGCACATTTGGAGGAATACTCCCCTTGGGTAGTGTCAGTACATATGGGACCCCGCAATTCTTCATCCTCAGATAGTAGTTTGAAGGGGAGGGCAAAATGGGCACCATCAAATGTGAGTGTGAATTTTTTATCCCTTAACTGACAGTTTTAAGTTTTTTGTCCTCCCCTTCAAACTACTATCTGAGGATGAAGAATTGCGGAGTCCCATATGTTTTGACACTACCCAGGGGAGTATTCCTCTAAATGCGCAGCCGACCACACTAGAGATAGCTGGTCATACATTGAGATGAGTGTACATCTATGTGGGGCACCTTGAGCACAGTTGAAGTCAAGCACTGGAATAATATTCATAGAGCACAAGCACTTTTATGACGGGACTTGTACTGTATATGAATTAAAATAAGCCGATTATGAATGGACTGTGATGCACTATTTTGAACACTTTATCTATTGTTTACAATTTTAATACTGAGCGTGGTGTATTTTTCTGTATTTATTCATCTGTATTGTGATTAGTGTACATTCACACTGCAGCTAATACTATTTAATCAATATTTGAGAAAATGTATTTATTTCTTTGGCGCGTAGTTTGTTTCAGTTCGGAGGGCAGAGATTGTTTTCTCTTTTTTCCTTACTTTTTTCCTTACTTTTCCACAAATGCATATGTCAGTGAGTAAGGGTACTAAAAAAACTTGATCCATGATCGCCATTCCTTGTGAAATTTTGCCATTCAATCTGTCAGAGAAATGGCCATGCTGCAACTGCCAACTCCGCCAGTACTTCCAATGGCCGCAATGGACTCAGGCCATAGACTCATTGTCAGTGAAATGGCTGTGCTGCAACTGGCAACTTTGCCAGTACTTCCCATGGCCGCAATGGACTCAGGCCATAGACTCTTTCACTGGCCTATAAAAGGACTCTGCTCAGCCCATCAAATTGCTGGATTGTCTTCAGCTCCTCCTGTTTCCTGAGTGTTGCTACTTCCTGGATTCCAGTTTGACTCGGCTTGTTCCTGACCTGTATGCTCTCTCTCTCCTGGCTTTGACCCTCGGCTTCGTCTGACCATCCCTGCTCCAGTTTGGCTCTCTAGTTATCTGATCTCGGCTTGGCTCACGGACTTGCTTCCTGTCTACCTGCCCTCCAGTACCTGATCTTGGCTTTCCCACGGACTTGTCTGCTTCTGGCCTTCCTGCTATACCTTTGGCTTGCACCTGTTGCAGCTTTGCAGCTTCCTGCCAAGCCCTGTGTTTGACCCCCGGCCGTCTTACACCTACTGCCTGGTTGTTCCTGGTTCCTCCTTGGACTGTCCGGTGTATTCCTGCCCAGCACTCTGCTACCGCCTGTCTACCATCCGTACCCTGCTGCCAACCAGTGCTTCTGTGGGCGCTACACCCTCTGTCTCAACCCCAGGGGTGTGCCGCACTCAGACGCAAGGGCCGCCCTCTCTGCATCTCGGCCTCGGATCAGGTACGTGACACAATCATTTTTTTCTAGCAGTTAATTTACTGAGGATCATGACTTATGAGCCCTGACGCATGACCTCCACAAAGTGGACAGTCTGAAGTTTTCTAGACACAAGCAATTTACCCTTTTTGTCGCTGTGAAAATGTGTGTGACTAATTTGAGTTGGGTGTGCACTTCCCAAATTGTTTATTTAGAAGAGCCTCACAGAGATATTTACAAGACAAACTGCCTGTGACCATATATATCATTTGATAGACCCTGATCCAAAACCTTGTAATCTGTATCTTGTAATTTGCCTTCACTGCCAATACCTGGGCAGAATTTTGGCTGTGTTGGTCCACATCCAGTTCCAATTCCGCTCCGTTGTGTGTCCATTCAATTCACCCCATTTTAGAGCATAAGAAGGGCAGGTACTAGTCTGTTTGAACAAGAGGGAATATACCAGTGTAAAGAGGCCCTGGCCTCCTGGTTTGTTTGGTAGGGCTCCCTCAAAGAGTGCATGGGGAGGTAGGTCAGTCTTGCCAGGCATTCGTGACTGCAAGAAATGTTTGTTTTGGAGATATTAAAAAATGTCCCTATAGTTGAGCAGGGCATGTTATCACCTCCAGGTCCTTTAGGGACAGCTAAAGGAGGTTGCCTTTCAAGACACTGGCGCAAAGGTATACTTCCACAGAGACCCACAATCAGGTCCTCCTGGTAGATGTGCCACTTGGGTGAGATGGGCTTGCTGGTAGTACCTATAGAGAAGGGGTGCCTAGGCCTCCTTACAGCTTGGGTCTGTGTAAGATTGACTTAGCCACTTGAGAGAAGATACCCTTACAGATAAATTGCTAGATTTGCCTTTGCATTACTCAAAGCTGGTAGAACAGAATAGGGATAGGCAAGACTTGGACATGGTAAAGAAATTTGGGTAACCACGTTATCTTCAATGCTGTGATACTACCAAACTGGGATATGTTGTGCTTTTCCCATGATATCTGTAAGAATTTAGATAGGTGAGCAGTTTGGAATAATTGGCTTGATCAAGAGTGTCGTTTGATTAAGTGAGATTAATGGCTAAATAGGGCAGGTAGGAAGAGGTCCAGGGGAAGACAAAGGATTTCTGAGGAGTATGTACTATTTCAGCGGGCAAGGAGACGTTTAGGGTCATCTAACACGTGGGCATTGTGGTCAGGTCACGGGAAGAATAGATGCCGTAGCCACTGAAGGAATGGAGGTATTGTACACAATAATATGGTCTATGCGGGAGAATATGTTGTGGGGGTTTGGGTGAAATGTTTAAAATTCTGCTGAGGGGTGTTACTTTCTCCAGGCATCTATAAGGTTGTACTGGCATAGAAGGGAATGGAACTTCCCTGCTGAGGATATTTCTGTTTGTGAGATAGAAGGGTTGCGTGGGTCATTCTGAGGGTAAAGCACTAAATTAGAGTCCCCACATAGCACTAGTAGCATGGGAGTCAAGCCCTTAAAGAAAACTAGTTTGGGCATAGTAGTTGGCAAACATGAAAGAAGAGTAATGGAGCAAGCCTATCAGGATTAATTATCTGCCCTCAGGGTCTGAAATTTGTTTACTAAAAAAAAATTACGAGTGTGGTAGGTGGAAGGCTATCAATAAAACCTCACTTTCTTTCTGGTAATTTCCTGCTCAGAACTTAAAATAAACAGACAACCCTCAGGGTCCATTCACACTAGTGCGACTTGTCAGGCGACTTGGTCGCCTGACAAGTCGCGGTCGGTCACTCGCCATTGAATAGTACAGGACCCGTTCTAATAGGAGCGACACAAGTCGCTCCGACTTAGAAAAAGGGTCCTGTACTACTTTGGGGAGACCTGGAGGCGACTTGCATTGACTTCCATTATATGAAGTCCGTGCAAGTCGCGCCGACTTCACAGGTCGCCCCACCAAGACGTGTCGCCCCAGTCTGAATGGGGTCTTAGTGAAATTCTCTGAGAGTTCTGGGCCTCATGGTGGCCTCATTCAAGGCTGTTCCCTTTACTCAGTTCCATTCAAGGCCACTCCAAAGCAACATCTTGTTGGCCTGGAGCAAACACGCTTCTTCTATCGATCTCCCTCTGCGCCTCTCCAGCAAGGAACTCGCTAATTTGGTGGATTTACTTTTTTTTTTTAGGTCCGATTGTATTTAGTAGAAGAAATATTTTTTCTGTACAAATAAAGACACTGTATTTATACATGACAACAAAAAAGACACAACCTAAATAATAAAAACCCACACCATCCCATCACAGCACAGATTCATGTTAAAAAAAATAAATAAATAAGAACAGGCTACAAATAATTACAGGGGTTTCTAACTGAAAAAAAAAACCTTACCAGAATTTCCATATATGGTCACATTTAAACATGGCACTGCGTATAAAATATTTTTTGCTCTCATATTGCAGTACTCTAAAAATCTTGGACCCATTTTGTTATCATAGGGGGAGAGACTGAAATCTATTTAACGATGGTCATTCTTTGGGCAATAAAGAGTACTCTACAAACCCCCAGGAGTTTATACTCATCTAAAAGAGAAGAATAAAAATGCCCCAAAATACGTGTCAGTGGATCTGTTCTAAGAGAAAGTTGTTTCTAACACACCCATGGACGTTGGTTACAACAGATGCCAGCCTCACAGGACTCCAATATCATTTAAGGGAACATTGTCATCAAGTGATGCTAAGTTTCCCATCAACATCCTGGAGGTCAGAAGAAAAAAAAACTATGAATTATCCTTCCTCAGGGACACTCAATCAGGGAACAATCAGGCAATGCCACAACTCTGGCCTATATGAATCATCGGAGGGCACCAGGAGTCAGGCAGGCCTAATGAAAGACAGACTTAATATCTCATGGGTGGAGAAACACTGCTTATTGCTGACCTGTGCTTTTCACATCTTAGGAGTGGGCAATTGGAAGGTGGATTGCCTAATTTGTCACCGCCTGGGCCAACAGCAATTTGCCCTTCGTCCTAACAACTTTCATCTCTTAGTCAGAAATGGGGAGCCCCAGATGTTGACATCCTGGCCTCCACGTTCAAGTTACCCGTTTGTAGCCAGGACCAGATCCTCTATCATTTGCATCGGGTGCTCTGGCGATTCCCACAACTCTGTTCTAGTTGATATATGCCTTTGGTTAAATGTGTGTTCTACCTAAATTTCTCTTTAATATAGAACAATAAACCCAGGATTATTTGAAACAAACTGGTCTAGAAGAACCTTGTACATAGACATACCCAAACTTCTAGGAGACGATCCCTGGCCTCTTCCAAACAAGCCAGATTTTCTGTTTCACATCCCTCTGTCATATCATACTTCTCCATCTCTGTTGAAACCCAGGTCTTGAGGGACAGGGGCTATCTCTGACTATGTCATTCCAACATTACTCAATGCCAGAAAAGATCTACTGACATACCTGGAAATCCCCTTTTCCCTGGTGTCAACACAGACACTTCAATCCCAGAGATTACTCTGTGTCCCCATCAACCAAGTCCTACCTTTCTATGTACCCTGCTCCTAAGCACCCCGAAGAAATTGCTGTTCATTGTCTGGACATTGTCAGAACTTTCGGAGTTTATCTGAAAGTCACAACTTCTGTTAGAAAGATGGAGACTCCTACGCTTTGAAATCCACAATTGCTAGGTGGATAGAACAACTCAAGAGCTTACTCTCAAAAGCTACAATATTATGTGCTTTCTCCACCAGATAGATGAGTGTTTCCTGGACATTCTGGTATCAAGCCTCTGCTAAAACAAAATGTTTTTTTTTTTTTTTTAAAAGCTGTATACATTCCTAACGGCAGAAAATTTAACTCGATATTAACGTTTATAGGTAATTAACACCAGAGATTGTTGATTCGGGGAATATCCGATTGCCTTCAGGGGGATGAGGAAGGAATATTTTCCTGCTTGAGCAAAGTGGACCATGCTTCATAGTGTTTTTTTGCCTTTCTTGGGATCCACTGTTGGTATAGGACTGTGTATAAGGAGGTTTTCTATTAATTTTTTATTTTCTATTTTTTTTTTTTAAGAAGTTTTATTGGATTTTTGCCACAGAAAAAAAGATACAAACAACACGTATATGGCAACAGAAGAAAGAGTTACAGCCATTTATTGGTTGAACAAGATGGACTTTGTCTTGTTTCTCAACCTGCCTAACTGTGTATCTATGTTGCCCAGCTTTGTAAACTTTTGTGCCTTTTCCAAGTTCTATCAGGTGGACACCCAAGCCTCTTTGAATGTTGCCTTTGGCCGCAACAATTTGAGTTTAGTTCATTAAACCTTTTTTTGATGGGCCTTATGGCACAGTTCTTTTTACCTTGTTGTTGCTGTCTTTATTCATTGCTTGGGGATGCCCCAGGGTTTGTGAATATCAGCTTGTCTCCTGTACTGTGCTATTAGGATATGAATACTTTTGACTTACCTGTAAAATCCATATCTTGGAGTACAGTACAGGACACAGTTTACCCTCCACTCTCTACCTGTTAGTCTGCATTGCTTGCTAAAAACCTAAGATCTTACGAACTGGAGTAGGTTAAACCCCCTTTCACTGCCAGAGTCATTTTTGCTTTTTTTTTGCACACCTTTTAAAAAATAATTTTAGGCCTGAAGATTACACAAACCCCCCCCCCAAAAAAAAAAAAAAAAAAAAATTGGTTTCACATATTTTAATGTTAAAAAAAAAAACATTGCTTATTTACCATGACTTGAATACACAGTGGCCACCCGTGTTATATATTACAACATGCCCTCCTGTCCTTCAGCACCTGGGAGGCACGAGATTGCACACATTTACCGTAAAGAATATTTGCTATTGATGCCAACTTTTATAACAATTGAAAATAAAACAAAATAAGCAAACCCCTAAAAATTATATATTTTCTGAAAGCAGGCAACCTAGAGAATAAAATAGTGGTAGTTCCAATTTTTGTGTGCCACATATTACTGCAAAGGGCTAGGAAACAAAAAATTTCAGTAAAAAACACACTTACGTGAATTTTAGGATAAACAAACACATCAAACCCACATTTTTGATAAAATATAAAAGAGGTTGCAGGATGAGTAAATGGATACCAAACATGTCAAACCTTAAATTTGTGTGTGCCCATGAAATGGTAACAAAGTTAATGTGGAGTTCTGGCCTCAGAAATGGTTTGGAGATAAAAATACCCCCGGGACAGTCAGGGCTAGTGCATTCCAGAATGGATAGCCTATGAACTGTCCCAGGTCGCACTTACCTTTTAGAAGAAATACTTACCTTGAAAATTTCTTGTCCTGCGCTGCCATCTCAGGTGTGGGCAGCTGAAGCCAGGGCGTCCTCTTCGGTGTCCTCTTCGTCCCAGAATGCGCCTTCACCGGACCTGCTCGTCGGTTCCGGTGCAGGCGTGTCATCCCTGCACAGCTTCTGGGCATGCCCAGAAGCTGTTTAGCAGGGAATGATGCATCGGAACTGACGAGCGGGGCCGGTGCAGGCGCATTGACTCCTGGGAGCGATGACATTCAGCTCCCAGGAGTCAACGCAAGCAGGAAGTGACAGCGCGGGCCGCGGCCGCAGAGCGAGGAAGTAGAAGGAAGGTAAGTATACTTTCTTCAAAAACAAGGTGGGTAAAGAAAAAAAAATCGTCACTATCCATTTGTTTTTTAGGGGATTTAAAGCAAGCGGATGGCCCAAAGGTGTTTTTGAGGCTGGAACTGCGCTTTGAGTAGTACCCTATATTTTCTATAAGCGGCGCTTTAGAAGGCCCCTTTAGGTAATCAGTTTTGTATTACGGAGGACATCTTATGCTAGAACTATTGCTCTCATGCTGTATCGCAAATCAACGTTTGCACGTGTAGGCGCCCCCAACTTTGCCTCCTTTTTTTTTTTTCACATAGGGAACAAAAAGGTCCCTATGTGGTGATTTTTAGGTGACAGGTTCTCTTTAATGAGTTATGGAGGGTTTAAAACATACAATGCACTTTCCGGGTCACAGCAAGAATGGGAAGGAGAGCGGGCGTGTGTCCACTCTTCTCCCCCCCCTCCACCCGCCGGAACCTGCCATGTTGGTCCTGGGCATGCAGATGGGAATACATGGCAGGGGTGTACGTGCTAGGAGGGGGGGGGGGGGGTACCGTTACCTGGGGTGTGTGGAAGCAATCGGTCGGCAGGGTGGTGTCCAAATGCCTCCACTTGACAGGCTGGAATCTGCTTCTCAGTTTTACACACAACCCTGGTAACTGCAGCCACCGTATTGTGTGTGAATCCATCCGCTGTCAGGTTCGTATGATGTACGGACCAGGCAGTGAAAGGGTTAAAGTGGTATGCCCGGAGGAGGTGTACAGCAATGCTTTGCCAGTGTCCAATCAGTGCTGAATTAAACTCTGTGGAGGCCCTTTGGCACTTGCAGTATTGGGGCTCCTCTCTCAGGTTTCTGGAGGTTTCTCGTGTGTGTACTCTAGTGGGATAACATTGAACTAAGTAGTGTGCATGTCTGCAGGTAGATGGAGATGACCATCACTACTGTACATTACACGTATGTAAGGTATACCAATTTTTTTTCAAACTGACACCTGAAAGAAGATGAACTTTTTTGAGTGAAACTGTAATGTGAACCTGATGTCTATGGTTTATGGTATTTTGTTTTTGGGTACATTACAATAACACAGTACAGTAAAAACCTTGGATTACAAGCATAATTCGTTTCAGAAACATGCTTGTAATCCAAAGCACTCTTATATCAAAGCAAATTTCCACATAAGAAATATTGTAAACTCATATGATTCATTCCACAACCCGTTATTCATAAGTCTTTCAGTTTACAGTCCATATTAAAAGATTATAGCAATGTGATAGCTTGTGTAACCATAAAATGTCCA
The DNA here is from genome assembly GCF_965119305.1 of Pelophylax lessonae. Classification (NCBI taxonomy): domain Eukaryota; kingdom Metazoa; phylum Chordata; class Amphibia; order Anura; family Ranidae; genus Pelophylax; species Pelophylax lessonae. The sequence goes on from NC_138772.1 coordinate 202,735,477, forward strand.
TTCACAAATGGCAACCTTCACAAGGGGATTAGAAACAAAATCCACCAGGAGCTACAGTGTATAAAAGAGAAGAGAGGCGCCTCTAAATGTAGCAATATGGTTACATTTAATGAAGGTAAAACATTTAGCAGCTCACATGCTTGATAATTAAAACAGGAGCATCTAAGAATGCAGGCATTCGGGGTAAAGCTGTCCACCATCCTCCGCACCGCCGTCTCTCACTGCTGTCAGTCTGCAATTGTGACCAGGAAGACTACCCTGCAGTAGCGTGATGTGAAAGCGAGGCTTGAAGCGCTTGTGGAGCGCTGTGTGGAAGGGATGACGTTGAAAGTGGTGCAGAGGATGGTCTATGTGGTCCGCTTTACCACAGATACCTGCATAACTAGATGTACCTGTTTTAATCATCAACCATGAGAGTTGCTAAATATTGTACCTTCATTAAATGTAGCCATATTGCTACACACTTGAGGTGCCTCTCTTATTTTTTATAATCAGTTGTGACATGACGCTACTTGTATATCAAGACATCGCTTGTTTATCAAGCCAAAGTTTATTAAAACATTTAGCTCGTCTTGCAAAATGCTTTCAAACCAAGTTACTCTCAATCCAAGGTTTTACTGTATTTTATTTGTAGAAATGTAAAGTTTTCATTTCTTTGAGTTGATACATTTTTTCTATCTTTTGTATACATTTTAAGAAAGCTTCATTGTAATTTTCAAGAGAAAAAAAAGTTTCTCTTTCGTTCATTGACGGACACAGCTCCAGACCATTGGGTTATGCTGTCCCCTACAGGAGTAGGACACTAGGCAGGAAAAAGCTTTACCACGCCTATGGGGCAGTTTCAGGGGATATACTCCCACTTCCTGCAATAGGCACTCAGTTTTTTTCTGCCTAGTCAGGAGTAAGGATCTAGTTCCTTGATGGGATCTCTGGTCCTAACATTTTTTTCCTTTTTAAACAGACCTTTTTTTCTGTTTTATTATTTTCTGTTCCTGTGAGAACTACAATCAACTGCTGGACTGGGCTATGGCCTGGATATTCTAGGTGCTTATGGTCTCCCCAGTCCGGCCAGTGAGCGCGACCCGTCCTAAGCTCCATGCTAGATCGGCCACGACATAGCCCCACTGGACAGGGGCTGGCCAGCGAGTTAAACATCTCGCGAGAACACATACGACCTGGTCATGACCTGAGTCGCAGCGTACCTCTGGCCTGCAGCATCCCCATTCCGATGGTGCGGTGGTCTGCCTGGAGTGGTGCCCACCCGGTTCCATGGTGTGGTAGGTAGTGTCCCCCCCTCTCCCCTGATGGTCTTTTGGGATGGACGTGGGCCCCTCCCTGGGATAGTCGGACCTCCGGTTCTCCTCCATTCCCCCCATCCCCTCTAAACAGTCAGTGTGGGTTTTTTCGGGGGCTCATGGGTGGTCCATTCGTGGACCTTGCCCGGCCTTTCCTTGCGGGATTGCCGTCGGTGGCCTCCCTTGATTATGATGTTTTAGGGTGAGCTTGGTTTGTAGTGACCCTACTGGGTCTGCATCCACGCCCTTCAAGTGCTCTAATAGGAGGATGATCCTCTTATACTGCAGTCACGAATGTAAAGACGTTGGTGGCTGCACTGATTGTGTTGGTGGCGGCTTTTTTAAAACAATAGAGGATGCAGCTGATGCCCTCTTTTGGTTGCCTCATAAGCGGCAAAGGTATTCCTTTTTCCTACCTACTTTGACAAAATTGTCACGAGTCAGTGGGGTGGTCCTAAACGCAATATTGCGGTGCCTAGGCGTTTCAATAGACGGTATCCCCTTGAGGAATCTCTGTTGAATATATGGATATCTCACCTGTGGTGGACTCTCAGGTTCCCAAGGCCAAATAAATCCACTCACTCACAGTGGAGGAGTCTCTGGCCTTAAAAGATCTCTTTGACAGGAGAGCCAAGACCTGGTCCGCCACATGTTGCTGTGGCTGGTTGGGTCCTTGGGCCAGTATTCACCATAGCTTTGGTGTCCCAGACTCTGACAGAGTGGGCAAGGATTTTGCACTAGGATCTGGAGGGGGAAGCTTCCCCCTGCCTTTGCAGAGCTGCGAACCAGTTGGTCCAGGGGTTGCAGTTTGTCTGTTCTGCCTCCCTGGATGCGGCTCCCTTACTCTCTAGACTGTTTGTGTCAGCAGTGGTCCTTTGGTGCATGATATGGCGCATGATATGGCTGAAATGCTGGTCTGCGGACCAGACTTTCCAGAAGGCTTTATCTGATCTTCCCTTTGTGCGGAATCGCCTGTTCGGATCCTCCCTGGATGATATCATTAAGGGTCTTTTAGGGGGGAAGAGTACTCTTCTTCCACAGGCTGCCAGGGACATAGTCTCATCGCAGTTGTGAGCCTTTTCTCTCTCTGCTCATAAGCGGCTTTTTCGTTCCTCAGGATCTCAAGATCAATGGATCTAAGTCTGTTGAGACCTCCTTCAGAGGTTCCAAGAGGACCTGGTCTGGTATGCCGAGAGCGGGTCCTTTTTAGACCTGCAGATAAGCTCTCTTCTGCCTGAAGGAGCCCTCTCACCTGTATCTAGGGTGGGGGGGACGTCTTCACTTCTTTCCGGACCCGTGGCCCTCCCTTATTCAAGACACGTGAGTTCACAAGCTAATTTGGTCCAGCTACAAGATCGATTTTAGGTCTTTTCCTTCCAACCTGCGTTTATCCCCAGACTGCCTGCTAGGTCTCTTCGGGGCATTGTAACTTTGTTCCGGTTTCAGAATCGTAACGCTTTTTTCATTGTTTTTTTTTCAAACTTGTTTACGGTTCCCTGGAAGGAAGGCACGGTATGTCCAATCTTGGACCTTAAGCTCTGAACCGCTTTGTGCGGGTACAGATGTTCTGAATGGAGTCCATTCGTACGGTAGTGGCATCCCTACATTAAGGGGATCTTCTGCCTCGATCGATATCGAGGACGCTTACCTTCTTATTCCGATATATATGTCGGTCATATGCACTTCCTCTGCTTTGCCGTGGGGTTGCGCCAGCAGGGGATTGCGGTACTGGAGTACCTGGATGCAATACATGGATGATCTTCTTCTGCAAGCAAAGTTTCCCGACTGTTCTGATGGACAACCAGGAGATTACTCTGCGGGCTCTGCAGGAGTTCGGTTGGAAATAAAAATTTTCAGGAATCGGCTTTGGTTCCGTCCACCGAGTTGGACTATCTGGGTCTGCTCTGGACTGGGCCTCAGCCAGGGTGTTCTTCCCATGGGACAAGCTCCATAAGCTGCAGGATGCCATTCGGCTTCTGTTGTCCAGTAGTCGGTTGTCTCTCAGGACTTGCATGCAGTTGTTGGGTCTGATGGTGTCTACCTTCGAGGCGACTTTGTTTCACAAACACAGTTCCACACGAGACCTCTGCAAAATGAGAGATGGCATTTTCGGCAAGGATTGTACTCAGGAGGGTCTGGACTGTGGAAGAATCCAGACTACCGATCAATATAATGGACAATTCTTCCGGAGGTATTTCATCAGTTGTGTCTCCGGGGGAGAACTCCTGAGGTGGTCCTGTTGACCTCTTGTCTCAAAAGAGAGGTGCTTAGGTTTGTGGCACGGTCTTGGGATTCTCTGGCCGACGCCACAGATGTGCTGGTGGCTCCTGGGGCCTGTATCATCTGATATACGCTTTTCCTCCTCTAGAACTTCTGCCAAGACTCCTACGTAGAATCAAGGCAGAAGGGATTCTGACCGACTTAGTGGCTCCAGATTGGCCTCGCCGGTCTTGGTAGGCAGATCTAATTCGGTTGGTTGCCTATGTTCCTTGGAGACTTCCTCCCAGAGGAGATCTGTTGGCCCAAGAGCCAATCTTCCATCTTGCTTGCAGTCACTGGCCTTAACGGCTTGTCTGTCGAAAGCCAGATGCTGAAGGATAGAGGGTTGTCTGAATCGGTAATTCCCATGCTGCTGAAAGCTAGAGAATCTACTTCTAGTAAGACTTACCATCGCGTTTGAAGAGCCTACTTTGCTTGATGTTAATTTATTGGGGTTCACCCCTGCGCGCTCGGAGTTTGGCTTTCCTCCAGTGAGTTGTTGGGCAGCGTTTGGCCTTGAGTACCATCAAGGACCAGGTTTCGACCTTGGCCGTTTTCTTTCAACATCTTTTGGCTAAATATTCTTTGGTTCGCACTTTTGTTCAGGGGATTCGCCACTTGGCTCCCCCAGTGCGGTCTCGGTTGCTCCGTGGGATCTCAACTTGGTGTTGTCGGTTCTTCAGTAACCGCCGTTCAAAAGTGATCACGAGATTCCTTTGCTTACATTGTCCCAGCAGGTAGCCTTCTTGGTGGCTTTTTCTTCTGCATGTAGGGTGTCAGAGATGGCAGGTTTGTCTTGGCGTTCACCTTACTTGGTTCACAGAGATAAAGTGGTGCTTCGTCCTTGTCAGTTGTTCCTTCCTAAGGTTGTTTCTGGTTTCCCTCTGAATGAAGACACAGTGTTGTCTTTCCTGTGTCCTAAGCCTAGGCATCTAAAGGAGATTGCCTTGCATTCTCTGGATGTGGTTCGGGCGTTCAGGGTGTACCTGGCGGCAACCAAGTAGTTTCGGAAATCAGACTTGCTATTTGTCCTTACGGATGGACCTCCCAAGGGTTTGGCTGCGTCTGCCACAACCATTTCCAGATGGATAAGACAGATGGTAGTGCAGGCCTATTCAATCGAGGGTCAGGTTCTCCTTTCCCTGTTACTGCGTAATCTACATGGTCACTTAGTGCCTCCTGGGCCTTCCGCCATCAGGTGTCAGGGATGCCGGTTTGCAAGGCGGCCACTTGGTCATCGGTGCACACTTTCACAAAATATTTACAAAGTGGATGTGCTGGCATCTGCGGATGCCGCTTTGTCCGCAAGGTTTTGCTGGCTGCTGTTTGAGAGGACTAGTCCTCTTTGAGGATTTATGTTTGAGGTGAGCTCCAGTTGTTATTGGTTGAGCTCCATGTTACCTGGTTGGCTAGGTTTAGCCTTTGGGAATTTTTTTCTGCTGTTTGTTTTCCCACCCCGCATAATTGACACTGCTTTGGGAGGTCCCAATGGTCGAGAAGATTCTGGAGCTGTGTCCGTCAGTGATCGAAAAAGAAGAAACTGACTTTTGTCTTACCGTAAAATACTTATCTCTGATGTTCATTGAGGGACACAGCACCCGCCCCTTTATTGAGTTGGGTTATATTTCTTCTGACACTGCTTGCAACAAAACTGAGTGAATATAGCAGGAAGTGGGAGTATATCCCCTGGGACTGCCCCATAGGCATGGTAAAGCTTTTTCCTGCCTAATGTCCTACTCCTGTAGAGGGCAGCATAACCCAATGGTCAAGAAGATTCTGGAGTGGTGTCCGTCAATAAAAATCAGAGAAAATAATTTTACAGTAAGACAAAAATCCAATTTTTTATATCCGTTGTCACGGGGCTCTTAAATGGCGTGAGGCCTATAGGCCAGTGCCTATTCTGCCTATTTGTTAATTTACCTGAAGGTAGCACCCCATAACTCCCGGGTCTATGAATAGCTAACCTGTGCCCTGTACTGTATTCTTAGGCTCCATTCACACGTGAGCGTATCGTTTTCATGTATTTTGTAGGCCTTTTTCAGGCGTTTTTAAGGAGTTTTTGCAGGTGTTTGGAGGCAGGCATTGACAAAACAAGGCATCTAACAAAAACATTTGTAATCTGCTATAAAAGAAACTCATGTACTTTTTTGAGCTTCAGGCATTTTGCTTCAGGCGACAAAACGCTCATACGTATGTGAACATTGAAATAAATGGGATTTTGCTTGTTGGGCGGTTTGAGACTACAGAGATGAGCGTTTTACAGGCTGAAAAATGCTCAGGTGTGAACAGGGCCTAAGACATAGCATCCAGCATTAAGACTTTAGCTGCAAAGGTACTGAGACTTTCTGGGGGAGTGTTATACCTGGGAAGAGACCTTACTGCTGCGGAGCATTCTGTGTACAGAATCTAACTTTTAGTAAACCTTTTTTTATAATGTAACAAATATTTCTGACCTGAAAAATATTTTTTAAGTTTTTAGCTAAAAAGCATTGTAGATCACTGGGAATGAATGATCACAACAAGTAACCTTAAATAGACTTAAAATAAGATTTGCTTGTATTTATATATCTGTATTTGCTATCAGGCCTGCAACAAATTATAGTAATGAAGCTTGTAATTGTGAATGAGCTGGTGGATGGGATCGTTTCTGCAGTGAAATGAAGAGGGATATTTGATATATTGAAACATGATGGCATGTCAATTTCTCTAAAGATGGAATAGGATGCCTTATTGTCCCATATAAACAATTCCATTGATAGAACTGACCCTGTTTTGGGTCATAAAAGAAGATAAATTAGGATTTGTGACAGAGAGAATTCATTTGAATGACTTAAGAAAAGAATAGTTTAAAGAAGGGATAAACAATTTTAGTAGAAAAAGGATCCTATTTAGGCCATATAATGTATGACCGCTGAATATATTACATTTTGTTTATGACTTCAGTAACTAGCCAAAAATCTGTGACACTGATGGGGTTAAATTATGGCTATACAAACATCCAGGGAGCTATATATGAGAGAAAAGTAACCTCAAGCAGTTCAAATAAATTACAATGGACAGTACTTTTATGAAATATTACTGTATGTGGCACTTATTTCTATCATCTAAAAACTAGTGTATATAAAAGGAAATCGGATGTACATTTTTGCAACCATATATGATGTGACAAAGTCAAAGGACCATTTCACCAATAATTTATATTTAAGTTTTTGGTAAATGCTGTCACATACATCTCATGCACTGTTTCAGGTTCTAGGTCTGATTAATATTCATTGATCTGTTTGGCTTCCAGGAGCCATCAAAATACCCTGTCCTGGCAGCTGAAAAGAGAAAAGAAAAGGTACAAATATGTTCCTGGAGGGATAGAGGGTAATAAAGTGAACCTGCTCGTTTGATCAGTATAGGAAAAGAAACAGGTTCACCTAAAGCTGAATAGTTTAGGCATAGCTGCCAACTGTCCAGTTTTTGCTGGGACAGTCCCAGCAAATAGGATCCTGTCCCGGGTAATTTACTCTGCCGGGACAAGTCCCGGCAAATCAGTGTTGCATCGGGCTGCCCGTAAAAAAAAAATGGTGCCGGGCTGATATCGTAACTGCGCATGCGCCGATCCGACACCGACCGGGCTTGGGAAAGCTTGTACAAGCTCGGACGGGAGGGCGCATGCGCAGTTACGTAATGGTGCCACCTGGCACCATTTTTAAAGCAAAGGACTCATTCTCGGACAACGGTGCCTCGCCGACACCGCCACAGCAAAGAAGGGCAGGACTCCTCAGAGTGAAGACATGGTCATGACATGCCGCCACACTGCAGAGAAGGACCCCTGGAGACCGAGAGTGACACATTCAGACATCAAGGTAGGTAGGAAAAAAATGGAGAAACGGGGGCAAATAGGAGGAAGGGATTTTTATGGTACAGTACCCGGACAGATAGTCAGACCTACTAATGTATATAAAAATATCAACATTTTTTAATTGTATACAAAGTAAACTAAACATTTTAACAGAAAGTAAAAATGATCATCAAATACATCAAAAAGATCAATGATACTAAGATTTTAAGATCAAAGGTATTGATATAAGATTTTTCTTATGTATTTGATGATTAATTTTGTGGATTTCTTTGATGTATTTGATGATTAATTTTTTCTTTCTGGTAAATTTTTTTTATGTATTTGATGATTAATTTTTTGGATTTCTTTGATTTATTTGATGATTAATTCTTTCTTTCTGGTAAATGTTTATTTTACTCTGTATACAATAAAAAAATGTTGATATTTTTATATACATTAGTAGGTCTGACTATCTGTCTGGGTACTGTACCATAAAAATCCCTTCCTCCTATTTGCCCCTGTTTCTCCATTTTTTTCTTATACATAATTGGGATGTAGGTACTTCCTCATTTAATTAATTTTTGTATAATATATTATGAAATGTATAAAAATTATAAAAAATTATAAAAAAGAGCTGCGCTACATTGAAATATTGATATTAAATCAACCTGCATAAAGCAATACCAATGATTAAGTGATTAAATCAACCAATAAAGTGTAAACCTGAATGTATACAAATTATATTCAGTGATGAATGTCCCAATAGGATAACGCAATAGAGCGTTAAATTAGAAAAGTACATTTCCAAAATCAGCAAGGATCCAGTGCAGGGTGCTGAGTGCAGGAATAGAATCCAGCACCACTTAGTGTGACTATATCCGCGGTTAGTGCTGCATGCTCTAGATACACCAAGCGCTTACCAGATCACACATGTATGTCAGCATCCAAAACAGGGTATGAACATCAATGGAATCCTGGCGCAGTGCACTCTCTAGGTGTTCAACACCGTATGCAGGGAGCCACGATATCCACCAAAAACCATGCACAGCCATTCTCATCCAGAGCAGCTCTCTGGGGGCGGGGCTCCTCCGCAGATGGGGGCGGGATCAATGAACAAGGCTGACACTTCCTCCTCCGATGACCATAGACGTTCCACCTTCCTCCTCCGATGACCATAGACGTTCCACCTTCCTCCTCCGATCACCATAGACATTCCACCTTCCTCCTCCGATCACCATAGACGTTCACCTTCCTCCTCCGATCACCATAGACGTTCACCTTCCTCCTCCGATCACCATAGACGTTCACCTTCCTCCTCCGATCACCATAGACGTTCACCTTCCTCCTCCGATCACCATAGACGTTCACCTTCCTCCTCCGATCACCATAGACGTTCACCTTCCTCCTCCGATCACCATAGACGTTCATCTTCCTCCTCCGATCACCATAGACGTTCACCTTCCTCCTCCGATCACCATAGACGTTCACCTTCCTCCTCCGATCACCATAGACGTTCACCTTCCTCCTCCGATCACCATAGACCCTGAGAGAAGAAACTTCTCAGTAGACGCGGCACGGCGGGGATCTCGGGGGCACCGAACTCTTCACAACGGAACTTCCTCCTCCGCAGCCTGTAGCTTCCTCTATTAGTTATGAAGGTAGGTAGGGTGAAAGCAAAAACTGCTCAGGTGTGATTAATGTAAATATATTAAAGTGCAAGGTGTAAAAGAGTACAATAAAACCTAATTATACCAGATAGTATAATTGGGTTTTATCGTACTTATTTACACCTTGCACTTTATTTATATTTACATATTACATTTTTTTGTATGGTCACACCTGGGCACATTTAACACTTTAGAATTGCAGGGAATTGTGATGAGAATTTTAAACTTTAGGCAGAAGTAGTGCAGCTGAATGTGAGAATTATTCCAACTCTGCTACTTTGGCCTTCAGTTTGAAATTCCCTTTTCAATTACCTGTAATTCTCTCTTTATTGAGTAGACCCTAAAATCTCATAAGTAGGCGGATATGAATTATGTGGAGTGGGCGGAGCTTCAGGGAAGTGGGTGGGGTAAGTAATTGATAGCTGTGCTGCAGGAAAGAAATTTATACGGTATATGGCCTGCCTTAGTCCTGGTTCACATTGGTGCTGGATTTGCAGCGATTCCTGTCCCGCACAGCATCAGTCGCCCTCCATTCATGCAAATTCGTGTGAACACCCATGCTATTCGATTCCAGTGCGGAAAAAAAAAGGTGCCTGCAACTTTCGTGTGGGAGTGGTGAGATTTGAGCCTATACAAAATGAATGGCTTGAATCTCACTGCAAGGAATCGCATGTGATTTCAACAGGTATGTGGTGCGATTCCTGTCCGAATCACTTGTGTTTTTCTGCACTGCAATAGCGTGTACCGAGACTTCCATTTAAACAAATTAAAAAAAATAATAATATAGTGTGTAACCAGGTAAATAAAAACTTATTATTGTGGGTATTCTGGGGCAAAGTTTCATTTAGAGTTCTATTTATTTCTGTAACTTCTTAGCATTATTGATTATGAGCATTGCTAAACATCATGCATTACAATAATTTAGGAGAGAAAGATATAATACATATTGCACACCTGATCAAACTTATAGACTAGCATAATGACTTGATCTAAAAACCCGGCATGTTTTCAGATTATGGAGTAGGGAAGGTCAGTTCATAATAGCAGGAATGTTTATTTTGTGATAATTAAACCATGTGGTTCAGATGAAAGAAGCAGATCTTTGTTTACAGGAACTAAATACTCATGTAACATAACCACTTAAGGCAAAATTATTTTAAACATATAGGGGGTAAGCCATGCTACATATGTCTTTCACTAAATACTTAGAATTTATTGTTTAATAATTGATAAAGATTTGTTGTCCAAAAATGAGTATTATTGATGTGGAGAATCTAATAGGAGTTATAATTATGGCAGTTGTTTACATAAATTGGTTGTAAACTCAAATGGCTTAAATTGATTTAACATCCATGTCTTTTAGTTTAGCTCATTTAGTAGTGCAGTGTGTGTGTGTGTGTGTGTGTGTGTGTGTGTTGGCGGTCACGTTTCCTCCCTCCGCTCTTCATCCTAAACCAAGGAGCCAAGTGGGAGGGGCCCAGATTCCCTTCTGATGTATGTAAGATATGGCAGAAAAGGTATCTTTGCTCTCTGACCCTGTGTCCATGCATTGCGGATTGGTGCCGGGCCAGTTACAAAGCAGAAACGGCTCACTTATGTTTCTAAAGTTGCACTACAGCTATATATGTTTTTTAAACTATATTTTGATTAATATATTATAGTCAATGAAGGCTGGAGGAGATGGGCGGGGAGTGGAGGAGATCGTGTTCTCTCGTGTTCTGCACACTATGGAACTGGCAGGGAGAGATGGAGGAGGAGGAGAAGATGCAGAAATGTACAGGGGGAGAGATAGAATGACGGAGGCATGTAAGCTGACCACGATTTTATGATTTAGCAGCCATGACGTGATCAGCTCACAGAGGGGAAGTCAGGACCAGGTAGGATCAACTAGGTACTGTAGAAGATAGAAAGGGGCAATTGACAAGGCAAAAGCAGTGTGCTATAGCTCGTGCCTTAACCACTTCCCGCCCGCCCTATTACAGATTGACGGCGGGAATGTGGTTCAGTTATCCTGACCCGACATCATATGACGGCGGGCAGGAAAAGCAGCTGTCGCGCACTCCCGAGTGCACGCACCGCGGCGATCGGGCATGTAATGTGTCCCTCGGACACAGCGCATTCCCGATCAGGGTAAACAGCCAATAAAATTGGCTGTTTACCACGTGATCGGCTGTGTACAATCACAGCCAGTCACAATCAAAACACAGGGACGCTGTAATTACTGATCTGAGCTCTTCTCCTGAGAGCGTTGATCAGTGAGTGACATTCTCTGTATTTTCGCAGTACACAGTGCACTACACAGCCCCCCCCCCCCCCATAAAGAGAACCTGTCACCTAGTGTCACAGCCCATCTCTGTCACATCTGGATCTGTCAGCACATCTGGATCTGTCACACAGGCCCGCCATCAGTGACCACATTTGGATCTGTCACACAGGCCGCCATCAGTGACCTGTCACATAGTACTGCCAACAGTGACCTGTCACACAGTACAGCCTTGACCTGTCACACAAACCTGCCACCTATCCAACAGCCTGCCAGTACCCATCAGTACATTCAGTACGGCCAGTACCCATCAGTACCGCCAGTATGTCTAAAAGGCTTTTTACCGCAGAGGAGGCATATGAAATGCTTACCATGTCGGATGATGAGAGCAGCGGGGAGCTTGCATCATCTGATACTGGTTCGAAATACGAGCCAGTAGAGGATAGCGGATCGGACCTTGAATCCGAGGAGGAAACAGTCCCTCCTAAAAGGATTAGGAGAATAAGCCCAGAAGACCTTCCTACAGCCAGCAGCACCATACACCCCAATGGCACCAACACTGCCGCAGCTAGACCCCAGGAACAGGAGCCCAGTACCAGCACTGGACTAACAAGTTCAACCCAAAGAATCCGGGCCCAAACCCACCTTCCCGATGCCCTGGCAAACCCCGTATGGTTGCCTGCCAGCTCAGGATCAACTTGAATCCCCCCTTTCACCGCACAGCCAGTTGTGCAGCCCAACACTTCAAATTGTTCCCTATTAGATTTTTTTTATTTGTTTTTTCCCCAAGATTTGCTGCAGTACATGGTGGACCAAACAAACCTTTATGCAGAGCAATTTATTGCCTCCAAACCCAATTCTTCCTAAGCCTGTATGTTCAATTGGCGCCGTCTTACACTAGACAAATTCAAAGTATTTTTGGGCCTTACACTTAATATGGGGCTTACAAAGAAAAATTAAGTCCATGCTTACTGGTCCTGCCACCCCATCCACCACATGCCTCTTTTTTTCTTCTGTCATGTCCAGATCACGGTATGACATGATTATGCACTTCCTACATTTCAATGACAGTTAGCAGTGCCCTCCCCGAGATCATCCCAACCACAACAAACTATATAAATTACATAGTTACATAGTAGGTGAGGTTGAATAAAGACAATAGTCCATCCAGTTCAACCTGTGTAGGTATGTGTGGCCGTAATTATCTCTCATACCCCTGAATGTTCTGATCCTTGAGTTGTACGTCTAAGAGTCTTTTGAAAGCCACCATACTTCCCGCAGAAACCACCTCTTGTGGTAGAGAATTCCACAATCTTATAGCTCTAACAGTAAAGAACCCCCCACGTTGCCTGAGGTTAAAACGCTTCTCCTCTAATTGCATTGTATGCCCTCGAGTCCTCATGCAATCCTTCGACTGAATAGCTTTTTTTCTATGCCAAGATCACCATTGTGATATTTATAAATTGCTATCATGTCCCCTCTCAGGCGTCTCTTCTCCAGGGAGAATAAATCAAGCGATTGCAGACGCTCTTCATAATTAAGGTCCTCCAATCCCCTAATTAGTTTAGTTGCCCTTCTCTGTATTCTCTCCAGCTCCAACACATCCCTCCTGAGAACTGGCGACCAGAACTGGACAGAATACTCCAGATGTGGTCGGAGTTTTATAAAGTGGAAGGATTATAGTCTTATCTCTGGAATACATCCCTTTCTTTATGCATGCTAATATTCTGCTGGCTTTGGCATCTGCCGCTTGACATTGCATGCTATTGCCTAGTCTATCATCTACCAAGACTCCCAGATCTTTCTCCATTTTTGATTCCCCCAAGGGTTCCCCCCCTAACGTGTATTGTGCTTTTATGTTTTTAGTCCCCAAGTGCAAAACCTTACACTTCTCCACATTAAACCTCATTTGCCATGTCGTTGCCCACTCTGTTAGTTTGTCCAGGTCATTCTGTAGGATATCTGCTTCATGCTGTGCAGTTATTGCCCTGCCCAATTTTGTGTCATCTGCAAAAACTGATATAGAATTACTGATCCCGTCCTCAATGCTGTTTATGAATAAATTGAACAAGGTTGGTCCCAGGACTGAGCCTTGGGGGACCCCACTTGCCACCTCAGACCAGTCTGAGTATACGCTGTTTATTACCACCCTTTGGACAAACCCTTTTAGCCAATTCCGTATCCAAGAGCAAACCCTGTGGTCGATACCTGCAGACCTTATTTTATAAATTAAACGCTTGTGGGGAACTGTATCAAACGCCTTAGCGAAATCCAGGTACACCACATCCACTGGTCTGCCCCTCACAGCTCACAGCTCACCTCCTCGTAGAATGTTAAGAGATTGGTTTGACAAGAACGCCCATTTGTAAACCTGTGCTGGTTACTGCTGATGATGTTGTTGTCTTTAGCAAACTCTATGATATAGTCCCTTATCATCCCCTCCAGAAGTTTACATATTATCGATGTCAGACTGACAGGCCTATAATTACCCGGGACATGCCTCTGCCCTTTTTTGAATATCGGTATCACGTTAGCTTTCCTCCAATCCCATGGTACATTTCCTGTCATAATACTGTCAGCAAAGATCAGGAACAGTGGTCTAGATATAACCTTATTGAGTTCTTTGAGTACTCTGGGATGTACGCCATCCAGGCCTAGTGATTTATTTGTGTTAATTTTATCCAGCCTTTCCCTGATTTCACCCTCTATTAGCCATAGCGGCAAGTCCTGTGAATTACTACTAACCATACAGTCATGGCTAGTGTACCCCTCCTTTTCCTATGTAAAGACTGACGAGAAAAAAGTGTTCAGCACTGTTGCTTTTTCAGTGTCCTCTGTAACCATTCCCCCATCTTCGTTAATTATGTGTGCAATATGCTCTGCCCTAGCTTTTTTGCTATTGATATATTTAAAGAATTTCTTTGGGTTCTTTTTACTATCCTCCGCTATTTGTCTCTCAAAGTTGATTTTAGCCATTTTGATTTCGTATTTACTTTTCTTATTTGCCTCCTTGTATTGCTCAAAAGCCGATACTGTGCCCTCTGATTTATATTTCTTGAAGGCCATTTTTTTCCCCCTAATAAGTTTTTTAACATTACGGTTTAGCCAGCCAGGTTTGGCCTTGTCTCTTCTAAATTTATTTCCAATAGGAATGCACCGCAAGATGCATTTTTTAATATGTTCCTAAAGCATTCCCATTTTTCCTTCGTGGTCAGTGTTCCCAGGGTTTGGTCCCAGTTTACCCTTTCCATCAATGAGCACAATTTTGGAAAGTTTGCCCTTCTGAAGTTTAGGGTTCTTATGTTCCCCACTTGCCTTGTTATATTGTTATTTACGCTAAATGTGATCATCCTGTGATCGCTAGATCCCAGGTTGTCCTGGACTCCTACCTCTGAGATTATGTCTGGGTCATTAGTGATCAATAGATCCAGGACTGCATTTTCTCTAATAGGAGAATCCACCAACTGTGTCATGTAATTGTCCTGTAAGGTTTCCATGAATAGACGGGCCTTCTGTGAGTGTGTAGTCCCCTCTTCCCAGTCAATGTCGGGATAATTGAAGTCCCCCAATATGATGACTGATCCCAGTTTTGCCACTTTACCCAACAGTGATATAAATTCCATCTCTACCTCCTCCCTTTGGTTGGATGGCCTATAGCGGCCGTTACTAAATGGCGGACCGCGGTCCATTGGTGGCCCGCACGATGCTTTCACCCGGACCGCGAGGCCGCCTCCTGTATTCATTCAATGGTTGAATGAATACAGTGACGTACTGTGTGTGCGCTGCGGCTCCTGGCCGGTGTCCTGTTGGGCCGCTCCTGACTGCGGCTCCCATTCAGCCAGGCAGCGAGTTGGGGCGTGACATTATGTGCGCGCCCCGCCCCCCTGCTCGTGGCTCCAGGTATGTGGAGCACAAGGGGAGAAAGCAATGTGGTCATAGCTGCACTTAAAGCTGATGGGAGGTTTTTAAAGTGTGCAGATTGATGGGCATATTTTGTAGTGCTCATTACAGTGCCCCATTAAAAAAAAAGTGCCCATCAGAGTGCCCCCTAACATAAAATGTGCCCATCAGCATGCCCCTTATTTTATGTTAAGGGGCACTCTAATGGGCATATTTAATGTTAAGGGGCACTCTAATGGGCATATTTAATGTTAAGGGGCACTCTAATGGGCAGATTTAATGTTAAGGGGCACTCTAATGGGCAGATTTTATGTTAAGCGCAACGCTGATTTACACGTTTTGTTTTGCCCATCAGAGTGCCCCCTAACATAAAATGTGCCCTTCAGAGTGCCCCCTAACATAAAATGTGCCTTTCAGAGTGCCCCCTAACATAAAATGTGCCCATCAGAGTGCCCCCTAACATAAAATATGCCCATCAGCGTACCCCTTATTTTATGTTAAGGGTCACGCTGATGGGCCTATTTTATGCTAAGGGGCACTCTGATGGGCATATTTTATGTTAGGGGGCACTCTGATGGGCACATTTTATGTTAGGGGGCACTCTGAAGGACACATTTTATGTTAGGGGGCACTCTGATGGGCATATTTTATGCTAAGGGGCACTCTGATGGGCATATTTTATGCTAAGGTGCCCATCTGAGTGCCCCCTAACATAAAATGCGTCCATCTGAGTGCCCCCTAACATAAAATGTGTCCATCTGAGTGCCCCCTAACATAAAATATGCCCATCAGAGTGCCCCCTAACATAAAATGTGCCCATCAGCGTGTCCCTTATTTTATGTTAAGGGTCACGCTGATGAGCAAATTTTATGCTAAGGGCACATTTTATGTTAGGGGGCACTCTGATGGGCACATTTTATGTTAGGGGGCACTCTGATGGGCATATTTTATGTTAGGGGGCACTCGGATGGGCATATTTTATGTTAAGAGCAACGCTGATGGACACGTTTTGTTTTGCCCATCTTTCTGAGTCATAGCAAAGACTTCAGATTCGGACCTCGGCCCAAAGAAAATTTTAGCAACTGGACCTCCTTGAGTTTTAATTCATTACCCCTGGCATATAGCAAACCCCCACCATTACTTTTCCCTTTTCTTCTTCCCTATGGAGTTCTACCCACACGGATTCTAACTCCATACTCATCCCTTCCATAATATCATTCCTCTCTATCACCCTTACATTATTCTTGACATAGAGACATACCCCTCCCCCACTTTTTCCTACCCTGTCCTTCCGTTACACCGAATACCCTTGGATATTGGCAAGCCAGTCATGTGAGGGGTCGAACCAAGTTTCTGTTATTCCCACAAGGTCTATGTCTTCCTCATGTACTAACATTTCCAACTCATCCATTTTATTAGTTAGGCTCCTGGCATTAGAATATACCCCTCTTAGTTTTGTGGAAGTTGATCGTGAATGGTGATTATGTTTATTCCTGTTAGGTCTGAGGTTTTCCCGCACAGAACCCCCAATTGCCGTTATGGAACTACTGTCGCTGCTGACTCTACTACTGCCTTCTGTCCTTTGCTCCCTCCTCACTGACTCTACTTCTGAGCCCTCCCCCCCGTCTCCTAGTTTAAAAGCCCCTCCAACTTGGTGGCCATATTTCTCCCCAAAAGAGCTGTACTGTCCCCATTAAGATGCAACCCATCCTTACTAAAAGAGCCGGTAGCCGACTGAGAAGTCAGCCCAGTTCTCCAGGAACCCAAACCCCTCCTTCCTACACAAATTCCTCAGCCACTTGTTAAGTTCCCTAAGCTCCTTCTGCCTTTCCTGTGTGGCTCGAGGTACTGGCAGTATTTCAGAGAAAACCACCTTGAAGGTCCCTGAAAATCGTTCTTTAGGATCCTCCACCTTCCCTTTACTTGGTCATTAGTGCCCACATGCACCATGACCGCTGGGTCATCCCCAGCCCCGCCCAATAATCTGTCTACCCCATCCGCGATGTGCTGAACTCGAGCGCCCGGTAAACAACATACTGTTCGGCTACCGCAATCTTTTCGACAGATTGCCCTCTCTGTCCTCTTGATAATTGAGTCCCCAACTACCACAACCTATCTAACCTTTCCTGAGTCACTGCCCCCCTTCTTCCTGGAGCCGCTGCTCCCCTGGCAGCTGGGGGAGGAGGGCACCTGCTCCAGCACTGCCACACCTGAGCTGATATCCCCCTCAACCTGCAACTTGGCAAACTTGTTAGGGTGTACCAACTCAGGACTGGCCTCCCTGACATTCATCCCCCTACCCTTCCTAACGGTCACCCAACTGCCTACCTCTGAGACCTGCGTCTCCTCTACTTCTCCCTCCCTCCTCTATGCCAGCCCCTGCCTGATGGGTAATGTCCCAAGATCCTTTCCAGGCTGTTGATGCTACGTATTGTTGCCACTATGTTTTCTAGATCCATGATCTGGGCTTCCAGAGAAACAAGTCGCACACATCCTGCACAGCAGTATTCACCCTTGATTGGTTCATCAAGGAACGCATACATGGAGCAGGAAGTGCACTGAGTGGCATCCGCAATCCTGTTGGACATTATTTCCCACTACTCTATGGGGATAATGGTAACGACCTGCTATTCCTTACCTACACTGCCTCTATCTCCCCTGGCACTAAGATACTCACCAGTTTCTAAGATACTTACCAGTCTTCCCAGGTACTCAGTCGCAGAGCACGCTCAGTCAGTCGCAGGGCACCGTCAGCCGCAGGGCACCGCCATTCACGGTCGGTCACTGTGCACAGTCGGTCGAAGGCCACAGCCAGTCACAGGGCACAGCCAGTCACAGATCGCAAACAAGTCGCAGAGCACGGTCAGTCAGTCACAGATTGCTATCAGTCACAGAGCACAGTCAGTCGCAGATTGCTATCTGTCGCAGAGCACGGTCAGTCACAGGTCACTATCAGTGGCAGAGCACGGTCAGTCACAGGTCACTATCAGTGGCAGAGCACGGTCAGTCAGTCGCAGATCGCTAACAGGCGCAGAGCACGGTTAGTCACAGATCACTATCGGTCACAGAGCACGTTCAGTCGGTCGCAGATTACTATCAGTCACAGAGCATGGTCAGTCAGTCGCAGATCGCTATCAGTCGCAGAGCACGGTCAGTCAGTCGCAGATCGCTATCAGTCGCAGAGCACTGTCAGTCAGTCGCAGATCGCTATCAGTCGCCCCCCTAATAAATTATTTTTCAAAACAATTTGCGCAATGTATGTCCCAGAAAAAAATAACTGTGTGGATAAATCCCTTATCCATTTTACTGGCCGGCTGCACTTTAAGCAATACATCCCAAGTAAGAGAGCCAGGTATGTTTTGAAAATGAATAAACTTTGCGAGAGAGCCACTGGGTATGTATATGCCTTCCGTGTGTATGAAGGCAAAGACTCCCAGCTCCAGCCCCCTGAATGCCCAACATACATCGGAACCAGTGGGAAAATTGTCTGGGACCTGTCATACCCCCTATTCAAAAAAGGATACCATCTTTATGTAGACAATTACTACACCAGCTTGTCCCTTTTTTGTCACCTGTACCATGAAAAAACCCTGGCCTGTGGTACCAGCAGAAAAAATAGGAAGGGATTCCCACAAAATTTGGTACAAAAAAGTCTACAACAGGGGGAATCCGCATTTATGAGGAATGAGGAATTGTTGGCCATGAAGTGGAGGGACAAGAAAGATGTTTACATCTTGTCCACCATCCACAATGACACCTTGGTGGAGATTCCCAGAAGTGGCCCCATTACAAAGCCTGGATGTGTCCACGAAGATAATCTGTTCATGGGGGGGGGGGGGGGGGGTGGATCTAAGTGACCAGATGCTGCAAACCTATTTATCAACCCGAAAGTCCCGTTACTGGTATAAAAAAAGTTGCATTTCACCTGTTTCATATGGCCATGTACAATTAGTTTGTCTGCCATCAAAAATCACCAGGAAACCAACACACCACCTACCTCAATTACATTGAAGACATTATCACTGCCCTAATTTACTAACAAGGACCGGCCCCAGCAAGCATTCGCTCTGATTGTGTGAGTAGACTTCACGAGCTACATTTTCCCTATAGCATTCCCCCCCCCCCCCCGCAGAATCAGGAAGAAGGCGCCAAAAAAAAAGTCATGTGTGCAGCAGAAATGGAATTAGAAGAGACACTAGTTTTCATTGTCCCGATTGTCCCTCCCAACCTGGCCTATGCATCGGAGATTGCTTCAAAATTTACCAAACAGCTATAAGATTTTAGATCTCCTTATTTTTAAGACTGCCATTTCCCATTTTGAAATACCTGTCCTTATCATTTGCCTGCTACCATGTTTCTACCTTCCATGTTACCTGACCCTGGCCTGTTTATCGACGATGCATTTGCCTGACGTTTTAAAAACCATGTTTCTGACATCCACATGCACCGACCTCAGCCTCTTTACCGATTATGCCTTTGCCTGCCGTTTTAAACCAAGTTTCTGACTTCCAAGTGCACCGACCTCGGCCTGCTAATCGACTTTGCTTTTTGCCTGCCACTTGGACTGATCTTTTGCCCTTCTACTTCAGTACACAGGGGTCTCACACATATGTGAGGGGACTTCAGAATAGTGTTCGGAGTATAGAAAAAACGTTTTTGGTTGTTCGGAGAACAGGGTCTGGAGTCCGGAGGCTTCAAAGAGATTTGGGTGGGAGAAGCCTCTACCCCTGTCCCCATTCTTTCCTGACAGAGGCCTTAAGCTTGATGGTCCTTCCTGCTGCCTGGATCAATATTTTGGCTGTGCTGAACATATTGCTGCATATAATGACCCAGAACTTTATAGACCACATCTCTGCCTGCTTCCTGGACCAATGCTTTGGCTGTGCTGACAGTATCCCTGCCTGCAATGACTATGGACAGTATTTCTGCCTGCTGCCTGTAATGAATATGGACAGTATTCAGGACTTTATAGACAACCTCTCTGCCTGCTACCTGGACAAATGCTTTGGCTGTGCTGACACGATCCCTGCTTGCTGCCTGTAATGACTATGGACAGTATTTTTGCCTGCTGCCTGTAATGAATATGGACAGTATTTCTGCCTGCTACCTGTTCGATTGCTTTTGCTGTCACTGACCACATCCATGCCTTCTACCTGGATGCTCTCTGTGGATCACTACTAAAACCACAGGTAATCTTTTGTTTACCCTTTGCTCAGCAGAATATATTTTGGGGTGTAATTGGTATGTACATGCTATGTGTTAGAAATATGAAGGGCCTTCAAAAATGTAATAGGTTGTCAGGAAATTAGATGTAAAATGCATGCTCCTAGAACGTCTGAAGGTGTCTACTTGGATGTTGGGTCCCTGTTTATGGCCAGGCGGTGTAAAAGTCTCACACATGTGGTATCGTCATACATAGGAGGAGTAGCAGAATGTATCTTGGGCTGTCATTTTTGCTATGTACATGCTACGTGTTAGAAATATCCTATAAATTAACAACTTTGTGTAGAAAAAAAAATAGGTTTTCATTTTTTCCCCACATTTTCCAAAAACTTGTGGAAAAAAATGACATGTTCAAAAGACTCATAATGCCTCATAAAATATATGTTGGGATGTTTGCTTTACAAAATGGGGTCATTTTGTGGGCGTTTCCATTGTCCTGGCCAGCCAGGGCCTTCAAAAGTGTGATATGTAGTCAGAAAGTTATATGTGTATTTATGCTCTGAAGGTGCTACTTGGATGTTGAGTCTCTTTATGTGGCCAGGCTGTGTAAAAGTCTTGCACATGTGGTATCGCTATACTCGGGAGTGGTGGCAGAATGCATTTAGGGGTGTCATCTTTGCTGTGTACATGCTATGTGTTAGAAATAGTTTATAAATTTGTGGTAAAAAAAGAAAAAAATATATTTTTTTTTCATTTTCCCAAGAATTGTGGGAAAAAATTAAAACTTCAAAAAACTCACCATGCCTCCTACTAAATACCTTGGACTGTCTACTTTTCAAAAAGGGGTAATTTGGGGGGTATTTGTACTGTTCTGACATTTTAGGGCCTCAAGAAAGGAGATAGGCCGTTAGTACGATCAATTTTCAGGAATTGGTACCATAGCTTCTAGACTCAATAACTTTCACACAGACTAAATAATATACACTAATTTGGGTTATTTTTACCAGAGATAAGTAGAAGAAAATTTATTTTTTACACATTTTATAATAGAAACTAAAAAAAAGTGTTTTTTTTTTTTTTTTTTTCGAAATGTTTGCTCTTTTTTTGCTTTATATCACAAAAAAACAAAAAACCCAGTTGTGATCAAATGCCACCAAAAGATGGCTGGGCATTAATGGCTCGGCCTATGGCTGAGAGTATGACTCAATATGGTGGTGAGTTTAGCTCAGCAACAGGTGGGTGGTTGTTCTATCCAAGAAGAAGCGGGGCTGGAGCGGGGCTGGAGCTGTGCAATTTGAGGCCAACATCTGCCCAATCGTAGGCACATACAAAATACAAAAAATAAAAGAGAAATATTAAAGTGTTACCTTTCTATTTATGAGAGGTTGTTCCTCATCAAAGCAAATGGGTAAAATATATCTAGATTGTTAGTGTTCCCCTACGATAAGCTGGGGTTGTGACAATTAGAAAAAATGCAACAGTGCAGTTTTTGCAAATTTTGTTTGCAGAAATTCTGCATATCATCACACAAGCTTGTGTAATGGCCGGAATACATGATAAGAAAATCGGCCAAAAATTTCCGTTCAGGGAAGGATCGGCCGATATTCTACTCATTAATGCCCAGCCATCAGTGACCGATATCGATATTTTGAATAAAAAATCCCGTTTGAAAAAAATGAAAAATTCTGTCGTCTCATTTGCAAACGAACGATATTCTATACGTTGGTGTTAAGGTCGTTTATTTAAAATCTGTAGAACATCATCACGCATGCACTGTTTCGATGGTCGGCGGTCAAACGGTCGGGCGATATTCGGCCTGTGTATGTTGGCAACATTTTTGACCAACGAACACTTTTTCATAAGTCGGTGGTCGAATGATCGGGCGATATTCGGCCCGTGTATTCCAGCCATTAGCGTTCAATGCAAATGTCTTTCCAAACTTCAGAATTCTTATCAGGACTTGGGGGTTTAAACAGAACTAAAGATATCAAACAATATTCTATAATCACTCGCACTCATCCCTTGCCATTAATATCTCCCCAGCAACTGCGTAAAACACAATATGTGTTCCATATCTGAAAACAACCTTATAATCCACTGCACTCCCTTATTGTGCAAAGTGTTATATCTGATATTACCAAAAACCAAAATTATTACAAACATATGTATGAAAAATTAAATAAACGTCTATCTAGAGTCCAAAGTGCTTGCAGCGGATTCTTATACGATAAGCCGTGCTCTTGCTCTTAAAGTGCATCATAGGCTCTTCTTTCCTCTTCTGTTTTTATGATGATGGAGAGTGCTCTAGTTACTTAGTTCCTGTTTAAGTAATCCCCAGAGGCAAAAAGGCTCATAGAGACCTACTCAGATTGAGGGTTCCCGAGTGTCTGGTGAGTTCTCTGTATTGATGGTGGAGGCACGCGGTGTTGAAGTGTCACACTGAAGATTGCATATGTACTACATTGCACTTTAAGAGCATCAGCACTTTTTATTGTATACACTTTGGACTTTATATGGATTTGGACTCTAATTTAATTTTGCATACAACTGTTTGTGAAAATATAGTTTTTTGTTAATATCAGCTATAAGACTTTTCACAATAAAGGAGCACTGTGGATTATAAGGTTGTTTTCAGAACTAAAAGTAATTGAAAGAGAAGTCCAGAATGAAAAAAAAAAAAAAAACATTTATACCTAGGTGGATGTAGTATTGATCCGATGCTGCATCTGTCTCCTGCTGGCTCTGCAGTGAGAACTGAGCGATCAAATGGTGCTGTCGCTCACTTATTCCCCTCTGCTCTGAGCAGAGAGCCGTGACTAAATTATAAAGTAAACCTCACGCTAGAAGAACATCAAAACAAACTGCTGCACATTAAAATTCCTGAATTCAGAAAAAAATGTCAAACGTGAAAAAAGTAATCTGTTAACTAATAAATGACTCCCCCAAAAAAGTGCCCTAATAATAAATGATTGAACAAAAATAGGTAAAATGAATTAACCTTTTGATATAAATGTATCCAAATTAGATATGTAACAATATGGTGTTAAATATAAACAAATGTTCAAAAAAATATTCTGTGAAGCAAGAGTAAGTGTCTATTTATCTTCAAACAAATGAATAAAGGTGCACTGCTCCCAGTGCTCAAAAAGAAGTATAAGCCTCTTAACAAACCAACATGATCTCTAAATTATAGGCGATCATGAGAAGCATGAAATAAAGGGATATCCTAAGGACAGCCAGATCTCGCTCTCACAGCCACACTCCTCCAGAATAGATTATATGCCCAATTTTTGGCATTTCAGCCTCCACACACATGCGATCTCCATCGTTGCAAACCACGAGTCAGGTCTCCTTTATGCTCAGGACTAGGGTTGAGCGAACACGGACTGTATTATTCGTGTTCTTACCGAATAATTGGATTTTTGTTACCCGAACACGGACCCGAAAACTTTACTGTATATTCGGGTAAAAATCCGTGTTCGGTCGATTTATTTACGGGTTTTGTATGCATTGGCGCGCTTTTCATGGCAGGCTTTCAACAGCCAATCAACAAGCGTTTAACTCGTGTGCCTTAAGCCATCCCAGCCATGCCTACAAATGTATTAGTAGCTGTGATTGGCCATCTGAAGCGTGTGACCAAGTCTTTATAAGTTCGAGGCAGCGCCGCTGCGTCATTCTGCTGTGTTAGTTCAGGGACAGAGCACACATCATACGTGCTGGCTGCTGATTAGGGACAGACAGGCAAAAACCATTTGTGTCCAGATAGAATTTAGGGACAGGTCGGAGTGTGTTAGGCAGGGTGAGTTGTAGGGCATTTTAGGGCGAGGCTGCTGATTTTTAGGGTCAGTGTTCTACAACCGATATTGCTGTGTGGGGGGGGGGTTTGCAGTGACCAATCTTATCAATCCTGTTAGGGAGAGGCTGGAGATAGGCAGGTGTCAGTTGTCCACATCGATTTTGCTGTGTGTGGGGTGCAGTGAACACAATCTTTTTTGCCTACTGAGGAGGAGGGAGAAAAGTCTTTTTCTATCAGTCACTGTGTGCAGCGTTTTCCCTTCAGTGCTGTGCTGTGCTGACTGTGATCATACACTGCTGTGTTCAGTGTTCACATGTGCTATTATTGAGAGATTTCAAAAGTTATACAATTTTTTCTATTCCACTATTCAATATACACCCTTGGGTTAAATAAAATTAAATTGTGGCATAGTCTGTACTAATCTAGTTAAACATTTAAAAAGGGGAATTTTTTTTCCCTCCATAGCCTGCAGCAGAGCTGGTCCACATCGATTTTGCTGTGTGTGGGGTGCAGTGAAAACAATCTTTTTTGCCCACTGAGGAGGGAGGGAGAAAAGTCTTTTTCTATCAGTCACTGTGTGCAGCATTTTTCCTTCAGTGCTGCTGTGCTGACTGTGATAATACACTGCTGTGTGTGTTCACATGTGCTATTATTGAGTGGTTTCAAAAATCATACACTTTTTTTCTATTCCACTATTCAATATACAGCCTTGGGTTAAAAAAATTAAATTGTGGCATAGTCTGTACTAATCTAGTTAAAAATTACACTTAAAAGGGGAATTTTTTTTTTCCCTCCATAGCCTGCAGCAGAGCTGAATGATATATGACACTGCTGTTCACATGTGCTATTGATAAATCACACCAATTTTATATCAAATTTTCTATTCCGCTATTCAATAAAAACCTTTGGGTATAAACAATTAAATTGCGGGATAGTCTGTGTTGGTACGTGTGAGATACACCTTTCCAATTTTTGGGGTGCATCTCATACTTCTGAAGATTTGAGGGTGCTGCCTGTTCCGTACTCCTCCTACTCCTCATCCGGCCTTTAGGGGTACAAAAAATAGTAATTGGGGCCTAGTGTGGTTGTGTACGTGTGAGATACATACACTTTTTTGATAATATTTTCTATTCCGCTATTCAATAAAAACCTTTGGGTATAAACAATTAAATTGCGGGATAGTCTGTGTTGGTACGTGTGAGATACACCTTTCCAATTTTTGGGGTTCATCTCATACTTCTGAAGATTTGAGGGTGCTGCCTGTTCCGTACTCCTCCTACTCCTCATCCTGCCTTTGGGGGGTACAAAAAATAGTAATTGGGGCCTAGTGTGGTTGTGTACGTGTGAGATACATACACTTTTTTTGATAATATTTTCTATTCCGCTATTCAATAAAAACCTTTGGGTATAAACAATTAAATTGCGGGATAGTCTGTGTTGGTACGTGTGAGATACACCTTTCCAATTTTTGGGGTTCATCTCATACTTCTGAAGATTTGAGGGTGCTGCCTGTTCCGTACTCCTCCTACTCCTCATCCTGCCTTTAGGGGGTACAAAAAATAGTAATTGGGGCCTAGTGTGGTTCTGTACGTGTGAGATACATACACTTTTTTTGATAATATTTTCTATTCCGCTATTTAATCTACACCTTTGGGTAAAAACAATTAAATTGCGGGATAGTCTGTATCGGTACGTGTGAGATACACCTTTCCAATTTTTGGGGCGCATCTCATACTGCCGAGGATTTGAGGGTGCTTCAGTCTGCCTCCTGCCTGTTCCGAACTCCTCCTACTCCTCATCCTGCCTTTAGGGTACAAAAAATTGTAATCGGGGCCTAGATTGTGTTTGTACGTGTGAGATACACCGTTTTGTAAAATTTGTCCTATTCCGCTATTCAATATACACCCTGTTTGAGTGTAAAACATTAAATTGCAGGATAGTCTGTATCGGTACATGTGAGATACACCTTTTTAAATTTGTTTGGCGCATCTACTACCGCCGAGGATTGCGGGGCGCTTCAGTTTGCCTCCTGTTCCCAACTCCTCCTACTCCTCTTCCTCATCCTGCCTTTAGGGTACAAAAAATTGTAATCGGGGCCTAGTCTGTGTTTGTACGTGTGAGATACACCGTATTATAACATTTTTTCTATTCCGCTATTCAATATACCCCCTTTTGGAGTGTAAAAAAATTAAATTACGGCATAGTCTGTATCGGTACGTGTGAGATACACCTTTTAAATTTGTTTGGCGCATCTCCTTCCACCGCCAAGGATTGCAGGGCGCTTCAGTTTGCCTCCTGTTCCCAACTCCTCCTACTCCTCTTCCTCATCCTCCCTTTAGGGTACAAAAATTTTTAATCGGGGCCTAGTTTGTGTTTGTACGTGTGAGATACACCGTTTTTTATCCTGTTTCCTATTCCGCTATTCAATATACACCCTTTTGGGGTAAAAAACATTAAATTGCGGCATAGTTTGCATATTTGACTGTGAGATACACCCGTGCGATACTGTTGTTGTTTTGTTCCGCTATTCAATAAACACCTTTCTAGGGCAAGATCATAAATTACAGAAATATTAGGAGACCGTCATATAGGGGCCGTGGCCTGGGCCGTGGTGCTGCTGGTAGAGCTCCTGTTGCAAGGAGAGGACGTGGTCAATCTGTGCCAGCTACACGCACAAGTGAAACACCTTCTTCAAGTGTTAGTAGGCGACAGAACCTGCATCAGTATTTGGTAGGACATCATAGGCCTCTAGAAGTGATGATGCCAGAACACGTAGAGGCGATAGTAGATTGGTTTGCTGCTGACAGTGCCTCCAGTTCCTTCACATTGTCTCCCTCCCAGTCTACTGCAGAAAGGTCAGAGTTGGCACCTGCAGCCGATGTCCAACCGTCTTTCACCTCACCCCCTTGCAAATCAGGCAAGCAGTCTGAGCCCCAAGCCATACAGCAGTCTCTTCTTCTTTTTGAGGACTCTGTCAGCAGGGTTTCCCAGGGCCATCCACCTAGCCCTGCCCCAGAAGTGGAAGAGATTGAGTGCAGCGATGCCCAACCACTTATTTCTCAAGATGAGTACATGCAAGGACCATCGCAGCACGTCTCCGATGATGACGAAACGCAGGTGCCAACTGCTGCGGCGTTCCGAATTGTGGAGACTGACAAGGAGGGCAGGGGTGAAGACTGGGTGGAAGATGATGTGGAGGACGATGAGGTCCTCGACCCCACATGGAATGAAGGTCATGCAGGTGACCTGAGTAGTTTGGAGGAAGAGGCGGTGGTCGCACAGAGCAACCAGCACAGCAGAAGAGGGAGCAGGGTGCAGAAGCGGAGCGGCCGTGCCCTAGACACTACGCCTGCTACTGCCCAACGCAGCAAGGGAACGAGCGCACCAAAGCCAGCTCAAAGGAGTTCTCTAGCGTGGAAGTTCTTTAGAAAATGTGCTGATGACAGGACACGAGTGGTTTGCACCCTGTGCAATCAGAGCCTGAAGCGAGGCATAATCCTTCTCAACCTGAGCACAACCTGCATGATCAGGCATCTAAGTGCAAAGCACGAGCTGCAGTGGAGTAGACACCTTCAAAACCAAGAAACGTCTCTAGCTCATCCTGCTTCCTCTTCTGCTGCAGTCTCGGCCGCTCCAGCCACATCTGTAGTGATACCGGCACCTGCCACCCCGCAAACAGACAATCTGTCAGCAACACCACCACCTGGGTCACCAACCATCTCCACAATGTCCCGTGGAAGCGTTCAGCTTTCCATCTCCCAAACACTTGAGAGGAAGAGGAAGTACCCCCCTACCCACCCGCGATCCCTGGTCCTGAATGCCAGCATTTCAAAATTCTTGGCCTTTGAAATGCTGTCATTCCGTCTGGTGGAGACGCACAGTTTTAAAAACCTTATGTCGGTGGCTGTCCCACAGTACGTCGTGCCCAGCCGCCACTACTTTTCTAGGCAAGCCATCCCTTCCCTGCACAACCAAGTGGGGGAAAAAATCAGGTGTGCACTGCGCAACGCCATCTGGGGCAAGGTCCACCTAACTACCGATACGTGGACCAGTAAGCACGGTCAGGGGCGTTATATCTCCCTAACGGCACACTGGGTAAATGCAGTGGCGGATGGGCCAGAGGCGGATAGCAATTTGGCGCATGTCCTTCCACCACCGAGGATTGCAAGGCGCTTCAGTTTGTCTCCTGTTCCTAACTCCTCCTACTCCGCTTCCTCATCCTCTACCGCCTCCTCATCCGGACAGCATAACACCTTCACCACCAACTTCAGCACGGCCAGGGGTAAACGACAGCAGGCAGTTTTAAAACTTGCCTGTTTGGGGGAAAACCACACACCGCGCAGGAGTTGTGGAGGAGCATGGAACAGCAGACAAATGAATGGTTGCTGCCAGCGAGCCTCAAGCCCGGCCTGGTGGTGTGCGATAACGGGCGAAATCTCATAGCAGCTCTGGGCCTAGCCGGTTTGACGCACATCCCTTGCCTGGCGCATGTGCTGAATTTGGTGGTGCAGAGGTTCCTTAAAAACTACCCCGATATGTCAGAGCTGCTGCAGAAAGTGCGGGCCGTCTGTGCGCACTTTCGGCGTTCTCACCCTGCTGCTGCTCGCCTGTCAGCGCTGCAGCGTAACTTCGGCCTTCCCGCTCACCGCCTCATATGTGACGTGCCCACAAGGTGGAACTCCACCTTGCACATGCTGGAAAGACTGTGCGAGCAGCAGCAGGCCATAGTGGAGTTTCAGCTGCAGCACGCATGCGTGAGTCGCTCTGCGGAACAGCACCACTTCACCACCAATAACTGGGCCTCCATGCGAGACCTGTGTGCCTTGTTGCGCTGTTTTGAGTACTCCACCAACATGGCCAGTGCCGATGTCGCCGTTGTCAGCTTAACTATCCCACTTCTATGCCTCCTTCAAAAAACTATTCGGGCGATGATGGAAGAGGATGGGGCACAGGATGAGGAGGAGGAGGATGAAGAGGTAACATTTCCAGGGCTTTCAGGGCAGTCATTCACAAGGGGCTCCGAGGGTGGGTTCCTGCACACACAAACGCCAGGGACACAATTGTCCAGCAGGGGCACAGTTCTGGAAGATGAGGAGGATGAGGAGGAGGAGCTGGAGGAGGAGATGGAACCATGTTCACAGCAGGGTGGCACCCAGGCCAGCTCATGGCCATCACTGGTGCGTGGCTAGGGGGATATAAAAGACACAGATGATACACCTCCCACAGAGGACAGCCTTTCGTTGCCTCTGGGCAGCCTGGCACACATGAGCGATTACATGCTGCAGTGTCTCCACAACGACCGCCGAGTTGCCCACATTCTAACTTGTGCTGATTACTGGGTGGCCACGCTGCTGGATCCCCGTTACAAGGACAACGTACCGTCCTTAATTCACTCACTGGAGCGCGATCGCAAGATGCGCGAGTACAAGCGCACGCTGGTAGGCGCGATGCTGCTGGCATTCCCACCTGACAGCGGGGCCACAGTGGAAGCACAAGGCAGAGGAGGAGGAGGAAGAGGTCGCCAACGCAACCAGGGCACCGCCAGCACCTCAGAAGGCAGGGTTAGCATGGCCGAAATGTGGAAAAGCTTTGTCAGCACGCCACAACAAGCAGCAGCACCAGCAGCTCATATGGAACGTCTTAGCAGGAGGCAGCATTTCACCAACATGGTGGAGCAGTATGTGTGCACACGCCTACATGTAGTGAATGACGGGTCTGCCCCCTTCAACTTCTGGGTCTCCAAATTGGGCACATGCCTGAGCTTGCCCTTTACGCCTTGGAGGTGCTGGCGTGACCTGCAGCCAGTGTATTATCTGAACGGGTATTTAGCACGCCTGGGGGCGTTATCACAGACAAGCGCAGCCGCCTGTCCAGAGACAATGTGGACAAGCTCACGTTCATTAAATTGAACCAGGCATGGATCCCACGGGACTTTTCCGTACCTTGTGCAGAATAGCGATGGATACCGACCTTACCCAGCCATTGTTCTATTTTTGCTCTTTCTCACTCTTTTGGGGTGTACCCTCATTTAAAATTTCTGAAAAAAAGCAGTGTTGGCTACCTCGTCCTCCTCAGGGCCAGATTAACATAGGGGCTATTGGAGCTGCAGCTCCAGGCCCCTACCTTAATATAGGCCCCGGGTTAGCCATATTCACTGTTACCGCTCTTCTGTCACTTGTAAACACAGAAGTCTGGCTTCTATGCTCGCTTCCCCAGGCAGCTCGATCAGAACCTCCCCACACAGCACGAAGGCCGGACAAGGAGGGACAGTTGCCGATGCATGGATGTGTTTATGGGCTTCAGAGACAGCATCCCATGTTGAATTAGGCATGCATGGCTGCACCCTTCCTCCTCTGGGTGCATGCCAAGGCACGGCCCTTAAGGCCCTTCAAAATCCTCAGCACCAAGCCCATGATGCTCTTAATCCGGCCCTGGTCCTCCTCCACCGCCGCTTCCACCTACACCGCCCATAGGTGTGCGCAGCCTATTGCATTAGGGTGTGCACCCCAAAGTTTAAATACACATGCATGTGTTTGCCTACATGTACATGGCCCCGATACATTACTCTCCCTGCTGGCAAAGAGAAATAGAGCAGAGCAGGTCCGAGGGAGATCTTTCCCATCTCCTCACTGGCAAACAGAGCGATAATGCTATGTGCCCTAGGTGATTAGGGTGTGCCCAGGTACACCCAGCACACCCTGTGCGCACGCCTCTGACACCGCCACATCCACCACCACCTCAACCTCCCTCCTACTCCATATGGGCCTCGTCCTTCAGAGATGAAGAACATTGTTTTATTTTTCTGGTTTTTTTTGTTGTTTTAAGTTATTTCCCTATCCACATTTGTTTGCAGAGCACTTGCCATGCTCTTAACTACGTTTTGCTGTCATTTGCAGCACTCTAGCCCTTTCCATTGGTGTTTTAGAGCCATTTTAGTGCCTGAAAGTTCGGGTCCCCATTGACTTCAATGGGGTTCGGTGTCCGGGAAAAGTTCGGCAAAAGTCCGGGACACGGACTCTGACTTTTTTTTTAAGTGCGGCCGAACCCGCCGAACACGGACATCCAGGTGTCCGCTCAACTCTACTCAGGACATAGCATGTATATTACATGCAAAACAGAGGAAGGTTCATTGTGCAATATATCCACATTGAAGATTTATTAAAATACAACATTGCACTTACAGGAAAATTTATAAAATGAAGTGGTAGAGAGAAAGTGATCCGACCGTGGGATACACCAGCAGGTCCAGAACAAATTGATGTCACAGCTCCCATCTCCTCTGACGTGTTTCTCCATACAAGGCATCATCTGGGAATGGAGGATAGAGCTGGGACGTCTGTAACTGTTCTTAAAGCGGCTGAGACACTGGAAATCAAATCGGAACCATATTGACCTGGGGGTCATAGCACAAAAGGCTGGATATTTGTAAACTTTTAATCAAAAAATGTATCTAAAAATCCTATATTATGACCATGATCGTCATAACCATAAATAACTAATAAACAATACGTCAAAGAGTAAAAACAAATAAAAAGTCAGCAACTCTCTCTTTCAGCTCTCAATAGAGCGTTGAATTGTGGAGGGGCTGGGACTGGCTCAGGATCTAAGTGGATCACTGAGAGGCTGAGCCAGGTGCTGGTACAGGTATCTGGGTGGATCTCGACTGCATGGTCGGGAATTTTCTTGAGCCTGGACTGGATGACTAATGTCAGCCGACAGCAGATTTTAGGCCACTGTTAGCTGAAAATGGGTCACAGGAGTGCAGAACGAACTGCACTTCTGTTATCCTTAGGCCAAGTATGGCCACAAAACCTATAATAAAAAAAACTGCTATCAAGCACTCTTTATTGCAGAAAAGACATGCAATTTCTCTTACGCTATAACAAACAACGAACTGCTCGCAGTCTTTAATTAAATGCACACTAAGCTGTGCATGTGCAGCTCAGTGTGCATTCTCAGCACGCTTTTGCTGTGCAAGAATAATGGACTCCTGTCTGCATGCGTAGGATAATGTCATTCCGCAACTGACCGATCAAGAGGCTCAAAATCTGGCACCTGAAAATAGGAGAAGACAGCAGGATCTAACTGCTCTATTGCTTTAATGAGGAGGTAAATATTTTTCATTTTAATTCTGTTTAGAAGGAAAGAGGAACTTTTTAAAATTTTAACACCTTTTATCTTCATTGAAATCTAGATTGGATGAGGGTCAACTTGATCTGATATTCCCATATACTTTGCAGCAACTTATCCTTCTAATTGTAATCTAGTACTTACTTTTACCAGTAAGCAATAGATCCCTTTTTCAGGGATGTGTTGCATCAAACGTAGGCTAGGTCTGTTCTGTTTAAAGATAGCATCCAGACCTCAAAGGATGTCCAGATGATGTCACAATTTTCAAAGATTTTTTTTAAAACCACAATGAGGAGGAAGCTTTGTGATTACATTGTCTGTAGCTGTATCAAAAGTCCAGGAGCTTATTTACTTAGCTCCTTGGCCTAGCACTGAACCTAAATTTGAAGTTCAAAGGAGATTTTTGGTCTCACCATACACTTTAATTTTATGACATTATGATAGCAATACAAACAATAGTTATTTTTTACAATCCAGTATAAGCTAACTTATAAATGTTCCTCTTATATTGTGAGTCCTGCTCAACTCACAACTAAACAACTTCCTGAATTTCCTATGTGCTTTGCAGCTTCTACAGCCCTCATTCCTGATTTACTTTAACATTCTAAGGACTACATATCCCAAGGTACCTTGCTTCCTGCAATCAGTGATGATGTGTTATTCCTGTACTGACTTTACTTCCTTAAACTCTTCTTCTCAGCACCTCTGTAATGCAGAAGGCGAGTTCTGTGAAATGTCACATAGCAAAATTCAGAGGGCAAAGTGAATGTCACAGAATAAAGTAAATGTATGGCACTCTCCACAAAGTAAGTTTACAAACTTTAAGATCAGATTAATAGGAGAAGGCTACACATAATTGAAATACAATGAATACAGGATTTAAAATTTTGACAGATATACTATAAAGTGGAATTTCACCCAAAAGGAACAGGACAGGTTCCACTCAGAACAGGCCTCGCTATGGTCGACCACAGAAGTTGAGTGCACGTGCTCAGCGTCATATCCAGATGTTGTCTTTGGAAAATAGATGTATGAGTGCTGCCAGCAATGCTGCAGAGGTTGAAGGGGTGGGGGGTCAGCCTGTCAGTGCTCAGAACATACGCCACACACTGCATCAAGATGGTGTGCATGGCTGTCGTCCCAGAAGGAAGCCTCTTCTAAAGATGATGCACAAGAAAGCCCGCTAACAGTTTGCTGAAGACAAGCAGACTAAGGACATGGATTACTGGAACCAGGTTCTGTGGTCTGATGAGACCAAGGTATACTTATTTGGTTCAGATGGTTTCAAGCGTGTGTGGCGGCAACCAGGTGGAGAGTACAAAGACAAGTGTGTCTTGCCTACAGTCAAGCATGGTGGTGAGAGTGTCATGGTTTGGGGCTGCATGAGTGCTGCCGGCACTGGGGAGCTACAGTTCATTGAGGGAACCATGAATGCCAACTTGTACTGTAACATACTGAAGCATAGCATTATCCCCTCCCTTCAGGGACTGGGCCACAGGGCAGTATTACAACATAACCACCCTAAACTACCACTGCCTTGCTAAAAAAGCTGAGGGTAAAGGTGATGGATTGGCCCAGCATGTCTCCAGACCTAAACCCTATTGAGCATCTGTGGGGCATGCTCAAATGGAGGTGGAGGCGCGCAAGGTCTCTAACATCCACCAGCTCCGTGATGTCTTCATGAAGGAGTGGGAGAGGACTCCAGTGGCAACCTGTGAAGCTCTGGTGAACTCAATGCGCAAGAGGGTTAAGGCAGTGCTGGAAAATAATGGTGGCCACACAAAATATTAACACTTTGGGCCCAATTTTGACATTAATGGCTGTGTGTTGAGTTATTTTGAGGGGACAGCAAATTTACACTGTTATACAAGCTGTACACTCACTACTTTACATTGTAGCAAAGTGTCATTTCTTCAGTGTTGTCACATGAAAAGATATAATATTTACAAAAATGTGAGGGGTGTACTCACTTTTGTGAGATACTGTATAGTAGTATTATATTTTCTTGTGTCATTGATGACATGACCATTATTTATAGCAGTTGACAAAGTGCAAGGAATCATTATAAGCATAATTTATCTTGTGTTATTTTAAATGTCTGTTTGTAATTCAAAGCACAGAATAATGCAAAATCATTTTCTTACGATGTCTGCTGTTGATTTATGTTACTATAGTGCATATTGGTTATACTGTATGTGTAGTTAATAATTAGGGTCAGAAATTGATAGCTTTTAAAAATAACTTTCATCCTGTTGTTTTTTTTTTTTTAGTAGACATGTTTTTTTTATTTTGATGTTGATATAATAGGAATTAGCAAAAAAAATTAAAATGACACTTGAAACCCCAAAATAGATTTTACCCTAAAATAAATTTGTGGGTAGGATGTGGACATTCATACATTTATAGAATCTTAACAATCAGTAAATGAGTTTTAAAATATTATTTAAACCTCTGTAGCTGCAAGCAGAATGGAGTATTCAAATATTTAGTGAGGAAAATAATTAATTGCAGATTTTGTAAGTTTTCCCACTTACAAAGAAATGAAGGGTCTATAATTTTTATCATAGGTGTATATTAAATAATAGAGACAGAATATCAACCAAAAATCCAGAAAAAAACACATGATACAAATACAGTTCAGTGAGTAAAATAAGTATCTAATCCCCTGCCAACCAACAATAATTCTGGCTCCCACAGACTGGCTACAGTATGTGCTCATGTGGTACACAGATTAGTCCTGTCAATTTTAAAAAGGTGCTCCTGTGTTTTAACGACACCTGTACACAGAATCTTTCTTCCTTTCAAACCTCACTATATGGGCAAAACCAAAGAGTTGTGAAAGGATGGCAGGGAAAAGATTGTAGACCTTCACAAGGCTGGAATGGGCTACAAGACCATCAGCAAGAAGCTTGGTGAGAAGGAGACAACTGTTGGAGTGATTATTTGCGAAAGGAAGAAATACAAAATTAACCCTTAATAGTCCTTGGTCTGGAGCTCCATTTAAGATTTCGCCTCATGGGGTAAGGATGATCATGAGAAAAGTAAGGGATCAGCCCAGAACTACACGGGAGGAGCTTGTGAATGATCTTAAGGCAGTTGGGACCACAGTCACCAAACAAACCATTGGTAACACAATACGCCACCATTGATTGAAATCCTGCAGTGCCTGCAATGTCCCCCACCTCAAGAAAGCACATGTACATGCCCGTATAAAGTTTGTCAATGAACATCTAAATGATACAGAGAAGGATTGGGAGAAAGTACGGTGGTCAGATGAGAGAAAAAATTAGCTCTTTGGCATTTCTTTTGAAGGAAGAAAAATGCTGACTATGACCTTAAGAACACCATCACTACAGTCAAGCACATAGGTAACCGTATGCTTTGGGGCTGTTTCTCTGAAAAAGGTACAGGCCAACTCTGCCGCATCGAGGGGCCAATGGACGGGGACATGTATTGTAAAATCTTGGGTGAGAACCTTCTTCCCTCAGAACACTGAATGACCCAAAACATACTGCCAAGGCAACAAAGGAGTGACTCAAGAAGAAGCACGTAAAGGTCATGGAGTGGTCTAGCCAGTCTCCAGACCCTAATTCTAAAGAGTATTTATGGAGAGAGCTGATACTTTGAGTTGCCAAGAAACCTTAAGGATTTAGAGAAGATCTGTAAGGAAGAGTGGACCAAAATTCCTCCTGAGATGTGTGCAAACCTGCTAACCAACTACAAGAAACATTTTACCAGCTAGGGTTTCTCCACCAAGTACTAAGTCATGTTTTGCCTGGGGATCAAATACTTATTTTACTCACTGAACTGAAACTCATTTTAAAACGTTTATATTGTGTTTATTCTGGATTTTTGGTTGATTTTTGGTTGATATTCTGTCTCTATCATTTAAATTTAAATTACTCTATCATTTAAAATATGCTTATTTTACTGTATAACAAACAAGGGGAGTGCTGTGAATCCATTTATTTTTTATTTTTTTTAGCTAAAATGGAGACACCTAAATGAGGGCAGCTTGTCATCACCTATGTTACATGTCTCAAAAAAGTGAAAAATAGACTGACACCACTAAAGTTTCCAAAAGTACAAATCACTTTTTTTTTTTTATCAAAACATGAAGGGCATATACATCCCTACCCAGAAAAAATGACAACATTGTTACTGGATCTAAAATGTTAAACGCCCACACGCCCATTTCAGGCGCAGTGTAGCAACAGATGGCCAAAATATTCATCACAAACATGTTTTTTTTTTTTAACTCTCTTTATTGCAAGAGATAAAAAATGCAGTATACAAGGTCATATAGTGCATCATTATCCATACAAGGCATTGCAATAACAAGGCAAAGTAGTGCAAACATTGTGTCTCAAAACCGTAGAGACCAGTCAAACTTAAAACAGGTCGTGTGCAACAATAAATGTTAGCACTGAGTGTATACATGACGTACAGTAACTATAGTTGCAACTATTATAACATAGTTTTGAGCAAGAACATTTTGAATTGCATCAAGTAAATCTATATAGTCCGATTTGAAGAGGTCCATATGTCCCAAATTTTGTTGTATATTCTTGGACATCACCTATGTTTGAACACCAACTTTCTCACAGGGCAGAATTTGGTTAACCGATTGAATCTATTGGTGTACTGAAGGAGGGGTGGGCTGAATCCATTTAAGAGCTAAGGATTTCCTAGCCAAAAAAAGCAATTCTCTTAATAGCGTTCTCATGTATCAGGGCCAGGTCTCCTCATCAAGGATATCCAGGAGACACACCTCCAGTGTTAGGGGTACTTGTATACACAGTACTGTAGATAGAACCTTCACCACCTTTTGCCAGAACCTAGCAATATTTGGTCACCGCCATGTTATGTGAACAAAGTCAGCTCTAGGGCAATTGCATCTTGAACAATTTGATGATGGTATACGATGCATAACGTGCAGTCTAATTGGCGTTAAGTAAGATTGAGGAAACATATACAGTTATGTCAGCTTATTATTGATTGTGGGCAACACAAACAAGTGGGAAGATCACGCTTCCTCCCAATCATCTTCCGGAATGTTAGGAATGAGCACCTGCCACTTACCTCGGACCACCAGCTGGTTAACCATCAATGTAGCATGTACTAGGTGGGAATAGATCTCTGAGATCAGACCCTTAGGGCCTTGTGACTTTAAGATCTCTTTAATAGGGTATTTAGAGAACCTACTATCTGAGGTTTCAAATTGTGCAAACAGTGCTTGGCGAAGTTGCAAATATCTATAAAAGGTTATACATTCTAATTCATATTTACCCTGTAATCCTGCAAAGAAACATAGAGCACTATTATCATTTACTTCAGCTGGAGGTTAATACTTCTTTGCTGAGTATTGTCCTAAATGCGGGAACATTAGATTTTGCCACAGCGGGATATCCTCATTAATATGTGTAAATTTGTCAATTTGTTTAGCCTCTCGCCACACTCTCTCTCCACACTGTACGGGCCATGATCAATTTTGGTATGTTTCTCATAAAGGGGAGTATTACAGGCATTTCCAAGGCTATGAAAAGGTACAACAAAGAAAAGAAAAAAGATGGGGTTTTGAAGGCCTTAAAAAGGGATGATCATAATGTACAACACCGTTATTTCATAAAATCCATATTTATTAAATCAAACGTAAAAAGCATGTACATATTCATGCCATAAAAAAGACATACAGCAATTGAAAAGACATAACAGACATATTATACATCAATATGATTACGCCTCCAAGGGGAGCAATCGGTATCTAAACCATACAGTAGGTCTCAAATGGAAATGGTAAGGAATGGTCCCTGCACAGCCGACGCGTTTCGCATAGTCGTGCTTCTTCAGGGCTAAAGAGACCAAAACCAGCCAGTATTCCCACTAAAAGAGAAAAGGTGGGCAATTGTTGTCTGTGCAGGCGTTCAAAGTGAGCCACAGTGGATAGTTCAGATGGTGTCTCATATATTTGGAGATGTAGTTAAAATTCTTGCTTTCGTGTAATCGGAATATCTATATATTCAGATTCATGAGGTATACTTCTTATTCAAATAATCCGATAGTATAATACGTCTATCCATCTCCACACCAATGATCTTGTATGTAGACCTTAATGGAAATATATAACGCCCCAGGCAGGTATTCCTCTATGTGCTCACCACCGGGAAATATTGACCCAATCAGCCAAAGGAGAGAGGCACATCAAAAGGGGGAAGCCAAACGATCCCCTCCTATGAGCCACGCTCTGCATGTCCGCCTGCCTTCTATGAAAAGGTGTTTTAACATTTATTTCTTATCAAGGTGAAGGCGCCTGGTTCTTTTTGTATATGGATTAACCCTGTATGAATTCAGGATACCTGCTGCCCTTTTTATTTTTGTGGTGAGTCACCCCAAAAAATTACAGGTTAATATCAATGAAAAAATGGGCCCTGGCAATGGTATGGGTTAATGGGAATTAATTCATTAAGGCTCAAGATGTGTTTGGAGATCTGGATGGTTTTAAATGTGTTGTGGTAGTTATGTTAGTGTTCTTTATCCAATTTAAAGTGCAACCAGGGTGTAACCCAAATAAAATTATGATAATACAATTAAATGAACATTTTTGGTAAAATTCAAATAATTTAAAATATTTGGACACAAACAGTGTGCATAATTGGTGACTTGTGAAAACAAATAATAAATGAGTGACAC
The DNA here is from genome assembly GCF_965119305.1 of Pelophylax lessonae. Classification (NCBI taxonomy): domain Eukaryota; kingdom Metazoa; phylum Chordata; class Amphibia; order Anura; family Ranidae; genus Pelophylax; species Pelophylax lessonae. The sequence continues at coordinate 202,774,469 of NC_138772.1, forward strand.
TAGTGATGGTGATGTGAAATATTAATAATAATGCTATTAATAAAAATTCATAATTCACAGTTATCTTGAAAACCTGGCCTGTTAGTGGGTCCTGAGGACAGGAGTTGAGAACCACTGGCCTGGTGGGCTTGGGACTGGGATGGGGTTTTTTTCCCCACTTGCCCCTGGTGCTCAGCCAAGAGACCCTGTTTCTAATAGTTCATAATACAATGCACTCCATTGGGGTTCTTGGATTTTTCTGCCCCCACATAGGTCTTGCTCCTACCCGAGGTTTCTCGGGTGGGCTGCGTGTGATAACTGATTTTATTTTGCTCCTTTTCTTATCTTTCTTTGCTTTCTAGATGTTTTCTTCCCCTCCTTTATTTCCTCCTTCCCTTTTTGATTCCCCCCCCTTTTTTTTTCTCTCATCGTTAGGTTACAGCTGATACCTGATTCAACTCCAACATTATGCCTGAGAATATATTCACCTCTTTAAATTTGTGGGGATTGCATACCCCTGAAAAGCAATCTCAGATCCTAGGAGAATTTAGGAGGACATTAGGAAAGGAATGACCTGCTGAACTGTGCTAACTACCACCCAATCTCTTTGCTAAATGTAGATTTATGAGTTTTCAGATTTTTTTGATACTGCCTATTGCCCCACCTGCCTCCTCTTCAGAATCAGGTGGGATTTGTACCCTCCAGGGAGGCTAGGGACAATACTATTCAGATTTTAAATAATTTCCACTTAACCCAAATGAGAGACGTCCTGACACTGCTAATATCAGCAGACAGGGAGAAGGCTTTCCACCGAGTCAACTGGGAGAGTTTCTTTGAGGACATTGTGCCATATTGGTCTAGGGGAGAATATGTGAAAGTGGATAAACGCACTCTCTATGTCTCTCCATTTGCAACAGTTTGGGTCAATAAAGCTGTCTTTCCCTATTTTGCAATGGTACACTTTAGGAGTGTCCACACTCCCCTATAATTTTTATTCTCTCACTAAAGCCTCTTTTATGCCCCATCAGAGCTCATCCATACATTAGGGGCCTGTAATGTGGTAGAGATTCACACAAAGTCTTGGCATATGCTGGCAACCTGCTTTTCCTTGTTACGCAATCTGAAACAACCATACTCAATCTCCTACAGTGACTGTGGCAATACACGGCTTTCGAATTACAAAATTAATCTAAAGACGTGAATGTTCCCCATCCCCAGTTGAATGTTATGCAAACAAATTTTGTGTTTATGTGGGTAGTGTGACAGGAAGTCAGGTAAATCTGGGAATGTAGTCACAGGAAGGAGATACATTTCCACCTGATTTAGAAAGTTCACTGATACTATAGGGTGTTGGCTGCAGAGAGAGCCAGCAGGAAGTTGAAAACCATTCAGCTGTTCAGAATGAGGAGATCAAGGCCTCTATAAATTGTCCAGAGAAAATCTATTGAGTGCTGCCTCCTGTCGCCGTGTGGGCTGGGAGAGGAAGGCAGACAAACGGCTGCATCCTGATGCCATGTGGGTAGAGGACAGTCCTGTGTGCCCCCTGAAAGCTGAGTGAGCATGGGGAAGACCTCCTGAAGCGGTGTGCGCTCAGGAGGGTAAAAACGAGTGAAGACGTCTCAAAGGTGAGAAGATGAAGTGTTTCTGTGTGAAAGAAAACAAAGGGACATGTTCAATGGACAATGTTTATATGTGAAAAGAAAACAAATGGACATTTGAGTGTCTGCTGTAGGATCAGCAGTGTCGGCCCAACAGTAGGTTGGGAAGACTTCTTAGGTAGGTTCCAGAGTGAGTAGGTAGCCGCCCACAGAGGCAAGGATTTATTTTGTCTTTTATTTTATTTTGCTGTTTTTGATGCTGGCACTGGTATGAAGAAAATTGACCTAATAAACCAAACTGTTGTTTTCAAGCACTTATCGGTTGTTTCCCTGTGAAAACGCACCCCCCAAGGGGTCATCTACGCCTACCACCGAGCTAATCCCTCACATATGGTGGAGGTATGCAGTGGGCAGAAGCAGCAAGATCCCTGCAAGGAAGTGCAAATGTTTGATGAACTTTGTCTGGTGCATGAGATTGCACAATCTATGTGTGCAGGAGAGAAGATCCTGAAAGAAAAAAAAAAAAACGTGTTTTAAAGAGACAGCGGTCTCAACATTTTTGATGAACTTTGTTGTGTCTGGTGCAAGGGACTGCACAAACTGTGTGCGCAGGAAAAGAGATCCCGCAAGAGAGAGAAAAACTACATGTGTTGAAGAGACAGTGGTCTGAAAATTTTTTGCTGGACTGTGAAAAATTTGTTTGTGGAGTTATTGAAGATGGGGCGTTCCAAACGCCTGAAAAATGCAAAGATAGATGAAATGAGAGACCGGATTCTATGGATGGAGGGGATGTTACCGTCTGAACCAGCCCCATCCATGCCTAAAGAGAGTCTACTAAAGAGGAAGGTTGTTGTCCCTAGCAACACTGATGAAACTGCTATGGAGACGCAGTGTGCTCAGATGAAAAGTAAGCTCAAAATGGAGGAGATGTTGAAACAACTGATTATATCAAATACAGCTCAACAGCAGGCAAATGCAGCTCAACAGCAGGCAAATGCGGATTTTCAGCAGAGCTTTGCAGCTCAACAAAAGGATCACCAAGAGAGCATGGCAGGCTGGAAACAGAGACGCCAGCAGCCAATGGAGGCCATCGGTTTGGAAGAAACCGAGTATGTGTGCAGGGCTGAGTTGGATGCCTTGCAACGGAAAATGGAAGAAAAGGAACAAGCCGTGGAATTGCTTAAGATGGAGCATAGAAACTTGCAGGAAACGAATGAACTACTCAAGTCTCATGTGTCACAGTGGGAAGAAACCACTGCTCTTCTTTTGGTCGAGTTGCAAAAATGTCAAGACACTATAAAGGAGAAAGATACCATCCTCATGGAAAAGGAAATTGAAATTCAGACTTTGCAGAAGCAAAGCATGTGTGAAATGTTGGAGTTGCGTAATCAGCTGGAAAAAAGTCTTCAGTGTTTGGAAGTTACAAAAATAGACCTGCAGGAGTTGCAGGAACAGAATGTCGCTCTGAAAACGACATTGTCTCTCAGCGACAACGAGAAAAGTGAAAGAGAGGCTAAATTACTGAGTACTGTGTATGAGCTCACCACTTTGAGCAATGTGGTAGATGAATTACGTGCAGACTGTGAAAGTTGGAAAGGTGAAGCCCAACGTTTCCAGCAGCAGTTAAAGGAGAAAGAAGCCTGTGTGGCAGAATTACAGTCTCATTCCCAGAAACTAGCCAATGAGGTGAAGGCTCTTATGCAGGGAAAAGGAGATTGTGAACATAAGAGGGAAAAAGTAGAGGCACAGCTTCTGGAATCGCAAGTCAAGGTGTCAGAAGGTGACCGATTGTGTGCTAAGCTGTCAGAGAAGGCAAACCGACTGCAGGTTGAGTTGGACAATGTTACAAATCAGCTTTCTCAAGCAGACAGCAAATCTAGAGAAATTGCGGAAGATTTTTCTATCTTGGAATCGCAGCTGCAAGACACGCAGGAACTCTTACAGGAAGAGAGGTGTCAAAGGCTGAGTTTTAGCACAAAGCTCAAACAAATGGAAGATGAGAAAAATGGCTTCCTGGAACAATTAAAAGAGGAGGCGGAAGAAAAGAAAAACCTATCAGAGCAAGTCGCAACATTGCAAGCTCAGATAGCGGATATGAAAAAACGCATGGAAGAAAGCGTTGGTTCATTACAGTGTGTTGAAGATGTGAAAAAGAAGTTTGATCAGATGCTTGGTGAAGAGAAGACTGTGTCTGCAAAATATGCAGAAGAACGCGACCGCGCAGAAGCGGAGGCGCGTGATAACGAGAGCAAAGCCCTGTTCTTGGCTCGCTCTTTGGAGGAAGCTCTAGAGTCTAAGGCTGAACTAGAAAGAGTTAAAAAGCAGCTATGTACAGAGATGGAACATGTGGTCAGCTACAAGGATGAGGTTGAGAAAAGCGTTCAGGAGCTAGAAAAGTCTAAACGAGCCTTAGAACAGCAAGTAGAAGAGATGAAGATTCCGTTGCAGGAACTGGAAGAGGAATTACAGGCAACAGAGGATCTGTCCCAAAGAGGGGATAGTGTGCCTGATGCAGTTTTTAAAAGGATCAGAGTTTTGGGGTCTGTCCTGAGTGAGCCTCAGAAATGTGATGACATGTGGCTTGAATCACCCCTGTGGAATAAACCGTTCCTTCAAAAACTTCAGCAAACAAAGGAGCTGTGTAAGAAATGTGATGTTTTCTCAGTTCAGGCTGAAAACCTAGTGGAGAAAACTAAAGCGGAGAAAACTAAAGCAAGTGATATAAATCTGGGAGAAAAAAGCAAACGCCACCTAGTGGAGAAAACTAAGGCTGTTGATGAAAACGTGAAGCAAATTAAGTTCAAGTGCCTTTCAGGGAATATTTCCAAAATGGAACTGGTGAAAGACAGGTGGCAGAAATTTGATCGTGATCTTGAGATACATTCCATGTGGAATTCAGATAGAGAAAAGGAACTAGGTGACCTTGAGCGGTCAAATAGTTCAGCAGAAAGTGCATTGAAGAAACCTGTAAAAGAATGTGTTGCAGTTCCATGCTTCTTCACTGATGCAGAGAGGAGGTCTATAATGGATACCACCCAGATCGCTGGGTTCAACTGTGTTGTTGCCTTTGACCCCTATGTTGGTGGAAGGAAAGTTGATAATGTTCTGATTGGCTACTTCTGTGAAGAGTTGGGCAAGAAATATAAACTGGATATCAAATCAAATAGTAGGCCTTTACTGCGACTCGCTCAGGAGGGCGAAATATTTAAGAAGTTGATGAGTGCAAATGCTTCAGATCTGCCTCTGAATATAACATGTTTGGTGAATGATATTGATGTCTCTGGAAAAAGGAACAGGGGTCACTTTGAAGAAATGGGTGACAGCCTGGTGTCGCAAATGAAAAATCCTCTGCACAGCATCTTAGAGCAAGCTAAACTCAAGAAACAAAGAGTCAATGATTGTGTACAGCTGTATGGAGAAGCAACTCCAGTCACAGAGGGACGTCAAGAGTCCCTACTTGGAACAAAGCTTAGTGAAGCAGAGGTTCTCAAAGTTTTGTGGAAAACCTTTATGGATTGCAGAGAGAGGCGGCTCAAGAATGTTGAAGACATTAAGACTAGCACAATTGAGTTGCCTATGGATCACGGTCCTCCATGGCGGATAGGACAAACTTGTATGCAAGACAAACTTGAGAAGGAGCGAAATGATGCCAAAAATGCAGTTAGGGAATGTGTATATGAGATGAGAGACAAACTGTGTGACATTTATGAGAAATCTGTCAATGAAGATGACAGAAACAGTTTCACCCGGAAGCTTGAGGATACTAGGAGGCTTATCAGTGAGTCAGCAGTGCTTGACACATGCGTGCCTGGAAATCTGTGTCCCAACCCTAGGGTTGAAACAAGAGGGGGGGGTATGTGACAGGAAGTCAGGTAAATCTGGGAATGTAGTCACAGGAAGGAGATACATTTCCACCTGATTTAGAAAGTTCACTGATACTATAGGGTGTTGGCTGCAGAGAGAGCCAGCAGGAAGTTGAAAACCATTCAGCTGTTCAGAATGAGGAGATCAAGGCCTCTATAAATTGTCCAGAGAAAATCTATTGAGTGCTGCCTCCTGTCGCCGTGTGGGCTGGGAGAGGAAGGCAGACAAACGGCTGCATCCTGACGCCATGTGGGTAGAGGACAGTCCTGTGTGCCCCCTGAAAGCTGAGTGAGCATGGGGAAGACCTCCTGAAGCGGTGTGCGCTCAGGAGGGTAAAAACGAGTGAAGACGTCTCAAAGGTGAGAAGACGAAGTGTTTCTGTGTGAAAGAAAACAAAGGGACATGTTCAATGGACAATGTTTATATGTGAAAAGAAAACAAATGGACATTTGAGTGTCTGCTGTAGGATCAGCAGTGTCGGCCCAACAGTAGGTTGGGAAGACTTCTTAGGTAGGTTCCAGAGTGAGTAGGTAGCCGCCCACAGAGGCAAGGATTTATTTTGTCTTTTATTTTATTTTGCTGTTTTTGATGCTGGCACTGGTATGAAGAAAATTGACCTAATAAACCAAACTGTTGTTTTCAAGCACTTATCGGTTGTTTCCCTGTGAAAACGCACCCCCCCAAGGGGTCATCTACGCCTACCACCGAGCTAATCCCTCACAGTAGCCTCTATGTTAGCTCACTCTTGTCAGGAGGCAATTAAAAGATGATATACGGCCCTTCAGTCACGATTCCCACTTTATAGTGAATTTTCCCTCCGCTGGCCAGGAGATGCGACGACACAGAGCACTTAAGCAAAGCGTAGACACATCTGTTTTATTTCAAGTTTCGCTCATATTTAAAGGAAGTTTGAGCGGCAAAAACTGCTTTAAACCAGTTACAATTCATGGGTCAACTTAACAATAAAACATATCTCCACACAAAACAATACATAAAAAGGCCCTTGTGTTCCCTATACATCTCTGTCAATATGAGGTGTCTTGTGTCTGAAATTGTGTTTTGTGGTAGAGCCGATCCGTCTGTGTTCAGCTGTCTGATGTGTTAATGTAAGCAATTGTCAATTGTGTTTAGGTGGTGTCAGTAATCTCTATGCGAAGCCTAGAAGATGTCATCTATACAGCACATGGTTTGTGAGGAATAACATACAAAAAATTAACATTCTCCACAGGCTACTGTATCTTCTGCAGACCCTTCCAGTTTATATCCCCAAGGCCGCCTTATGCTCAGTTAAGGTGGAGTTTCTTAATTTAATTTTGTCCTATGGGGTCACGAGGATTTCCTACCATCTCTTAGTCCTACCAAAAATTCAAGAAGGTGAGGGGTTTCCGGACACCTTCAAATAACACCAAAGAGTCCATCTATGCAGAGCCTTAAACTGGAATAAACACGAACCTTCAAAATGCAGGGTGGGCCTGGAATGGGATGTAGTCCCATCCTCCTTACAAACCCTACCTTGACAATATTCGTCACTCCCACCAGCAACTAAGCTCCATCCATTGACTGGTGCGACTCTTAGGGTGCTTTCAAAATCAGTCTGTGTCCCGATTCTCTCCTGTGATCTTTTTGGCATGTCAGTGGTTATTGCCATGGGCTTACCACCTTATGTGTCAGACTTATAACAGACAAATTTTGGCTTAGAAATTTTGTGACTATCAATAAATGGAAATCCACTGCAAAAATTCAACCAATGATAAATCTTCCTTTTAAAATTCTGGCAAGCTCTTCAAACTGAACACTTTATTTTTTCTATCAAACCACATACAGTTAATCTGCAACTGTGGTCCCCTTTTGAAAATCTTTGCGCTGATGTCTCACTACTGCTGCATGCTTTATCAGTTGGATAGAAGCTTGTCTCGAGTCCAGGTGAGGGGTATGTCCCTCCCTTTCTGAGTAAATGGAAGTTCTATCTTGGTCTAATAGGGGAACAAAGGGACCATGTGCTATTTTTTGCCCATGAATCAGATTTCTTGAGCTGATTCCAGGAGGTCAGCTACATGTTACTGAATCGGTGGTATAGGGTGTGTCACGGGGTAACGTGGCAGAGCCTGACGTAAGAGGAGTGGCTTACCGGGTAACTGGCGTGGCACAGGTTCACCAGAGGCGCGGAGTCTAAGTGTAAGCCGGTCTTCACCAGGGCCCCAGAAGGTGGGGATGGATTTGGCTGCTTGCTAACACCAGGTCGCGGCCCCCCGGATTCCCTGGGAGAGCCAGGAACAGATCCAGGACCAATAGCCGGTAGCAGGTAAACAGATCAGGACGAGACAGGAGGATAGTCAGGACAAGCCAAGATCAGGGCGGGCAGCAGGTAATCAGAATCCAAAGACAAGCCGGGTCAGGTAAACAGGAACAGCAGATATAACAGGCACAGGATACAGGAGAGCTGAAGACAACACAGCAAAGTGCAGTGCTGCTGGGCTGTTTAAATAAGGCAGCCTGTTTGCCAATTACAGCAATTAGTCTGCTCTAGGTTAACCCTTTAGGAGACTCATGACAGCACATCAGTGTGCTCAGGAAGCATTCCTAACAGCGCCTGCGCAGGGTATTGAGTCTCTGACAGGGTGCCTTCCTGCCTACACAAAATGTTCCCTACCGCCTCTTCTCTATGCTGGAGGTGCCAACAGAAATGCAGGACTTTTTTCTGTTGCATCTAACTCCTATACATATAAGAAATCCCTTCTTGTCCACTTGATAAAATTGGCCATACCCTGTATGTGGAATTGTATTTAACCCCCCTTGATAAGATAATAGTTTCTGTAATTAAGCTCATGGAGTAACTAATGGCAACTATTAAATAGAGGAATAGTAACTGAAAACATGATTTTACTAGAGTGTGTTCACGTTTTCCCAGGACTAACACATTTATCTATCTCAATAAATATCATGCTTTGTGCCCAGTGGAGAGTATAGGCGACAATAAAACAGAGGGTTTGGGGTCCCCCTTTTTATCTTCATTTTTTTCCTTTCCTCTTTTTGTTTTGCCCCCTTCTTCTAGTCTCCATGTCTTTCCCTTGTTCTCCATTGCAAGCCTTTTTGGGTCAGATTTTTCTTTCAAATTGCCTACATTTTTTATTAGAACATGTATTATATGTATGTTATTTTACATGTTTTTTTTTTTTTAACCACTTAAGCCCCGGAGGATTTTCCTGCTAAAAGACCAAGGGGTATTTTGCGATTCGGCACTGCGTGACTTTAACGGACAATTGCGCGGTCGTGCGACGCTGTACCTAAACGAATTTGACGTCCTTTTTTTCCCACAAACAGAGCTTTCTTTTGGTGGTATTTGATCACCTGTGCGATTTTTTGATCACGCGCTATAAACAAAAAAAGAGCGACAATTTTGCAAAAATAGCAATATTTTTCACATTTTTTTATATGAAATTCCCCAAAAAAAAATGTAAAAATCAAAATTTTTTTAAATTTTTGGCCAATTTGTTTTATCCTACCTATGTTTGGTAAAAAAAATTGCAAAAAGCGTATTTTGATTGGTTTGCGTAAAAGTTATCGCGTTTACTAACAAAGGGAAAGATTTTTGTCATTTTTGTTGTTTTTTTTTAACGCGTAATGGCGGCGATCTGCGATTTTTTTTTGCGGTACTGCGACATTGCGGCGGACAGATCGGACCCTTGACTGACATTTTTGACACTTTTGGGGTTACCAGTGACATTTCTACAGTAATCAGTGCTATACATATGCACTGTTACTGTAAAAATACACTGGCAGTGAAGGGGTTAACTTTATTTGGGAGGGAGGGGCTGTGTGTGTCCCTAGGGGCGTGGTTTCTACTGTGATTGGCTGTGGCTCTAGCTGTAAGGACACTGATCAACGGATCTACATACTAGATCCGAGTGATCAGTGTCTTTACAGCGAGGAGAATGACAGGCAGCTTGTTTACACAAGCTGCCTGACATTCTCCCTCTCCCCCGACGATCGCCGAGTGGCCGGCGGACATCGGGTCCGCTGGTCACACGCGCGGGGGGGTCCGTGACCTCGCGGGAGCGGGAGCGCGCCTCCGCGGGCGCGCGCTCGCTCCCCAGACCCTCCCAGGCTAGTGACGTTAATTAACGTCACTCTGCCTGGCAGGGGCTGACCGCCGAAGTAAATCTACTTGCGGCGGTCGGCAAGCGGTTAATCATTGTAACATCAGGAGACCCATGCCATGGTTGAGAGGCTTTAACTTATTTTGGGACTCTACTAGTTATGTATACTCTCACAATTTGGAATTTTACTAGAGATGTTTCTGCCTAGTTATTGTAGGGAGAGGGCCCTGTTATCTAAAGCTATCTATGTATAAGGATTACATAAAAGCTTAATTAAAAAAGTGTGGAAAGGAAGGACCAGTATGAAGAAAATGTTTACTGTATATCTTGAAAGTTTTTCTGTAGCAGCTCAGCTGACACTACCTGAAATTTACTATTTACTTTACAAGGGACTCAGACTCCTTATACAAAAATAAAAAGCTGTTATAGACTTTAGTTTTTTTCCTTATTTTCACTTAGTGTTCTTTCCAGTAACACACTTCCCATCTCGGGGTCTCCACCCCACTGGGAGGACAGTGGAGACACCTTTAAACGGTAGCATTGTCAGTTTGGGGATAAAGATTTTTAAAAAAGAACTGGAAAAACAGGTTTTTCTATCCTGTACAGCCAAGGAAGCTGCTGTCTTAGCCTCTGCTTAATCTGCAGTTGCCAGGGTGCTGCACATGTGATCAGTTTAGACACCAGCCATTTGGTTGCTTGACAGTTTAGATGAGAGCAGAAGCAGCTGTGACAGTTACTATTCATGGCATGCCTTGAATTGAACTGTTTTGAGAAAACATTAAAGTGTTACTAAACCCACAACAGTAAAATCAGTGTGTACATGCAGTAAATCATGTTTGTTATACTCACTGTATATTAAGTGATTAATCCTCTGCATTGTGTAAAAAAGACTGTGTGATCCTGTATGCACAGATCCTCCCCCTCCTGCATATTCACTCTGGACAAGTTCAGATAAGACACAGTAAATGTAGTTCAACTGCACATGCTCAGTTTGGTCTCTATTTCTGGAGAGAAAGCTTCCTGGTTTTAGCTGAGCTATTCAGGTCACATGGTATTAACATCATACGTGGGCGTGTATACAGATCCTAAATGACAGTCCAGTCCCTCCCTCCTCCTCCATGCCCAGTAATTAAAAAAGAACACAGTGGGTGGGATGTCACATCCTGATTGATGGATGATCTGCCTCCCATTAAAGCATGAGGACATAGGCTTTGGAGGATTTCAAGAGGCAGTGAAAACTCCTACATGAACACTCTGGACTCGGGCGGACCCTGCAGAGTATCATGTGACCATGGTATACAGATCAGCTAACAAGGTATATAGCTGCAGTATTTTAATGTAAAAAGATTTATAGGCCGTGGGCAGTGCGGGGGGCTGATGAACATTTTTTATATTACTGGGTTTAGTAATACTTTAAATCAATGGGTTTAGTTTTGCTTTAAAGGAGGTTTAAAAATAACAGACTTTCTGGCCAGGTCAGCAGGTAAAAAAAAAGAAACAAAAAGCCTAAAAAAACTATCACCATAGTAAGGCTTACAGCAGTTGCAGTGGGGGGATTTGCACACACTCCCGGCGGCTGCAGTGTGTATACAGTCCACAGGCCGACTTTTTTTATTGGATGTGTTTTATAGCAGAAAGTAAAATGTATTGTTTTTTTTTCTTTTACAAAATTATCAGTCTTTTTTTGTTTATAGCGCAAAAAATAAAAACTGAAAGGTGATCAAATACCACCAAAAGAAAGCTCTATTTGTGGGAAAAAAAGGACTTACATTTTTTCTTTTTTTTTTGAGTACAGCAGTGCATGACTGCGCAATCATCAGTTAAAATAACGCAGTGCCGTATAGCAAAAAAATGTCATTAAGGGGGGTAAATCATTCGGAGGGCAAGTGGTTAAGAGAACCTGTTTGTCTTCTATGTAATTTAAAAAAGTATTAGTGAAAGTAAAAAAAAGTCAGATAGTTACACCCCCACCCACGTTCTCGCAGCCAAGTCTCCAAAAGTGTGAGCGGCTACCTGTAAAACCAGGTGCACGCTTCCCTCTGAAAGGTGCCAAATGTGGCAGCAGATGGGGAGAGAAGGCAAATAAGCTGAGCTTTCCCCTTTTGGTTGGAGCTCCGCTTTAAGTGGAAGAGGGAAGCAGTGTCACTCGGCACGGGGCAAGCAATGTGTGTGGTTGGGTGTCGTGTTTTTTTTTTTTTTTTTTATTCGGGTTGGTGGCAATTGTTCATTATGATTGATGAGGACCTACATCGCTGGACGATGTGATTGACGATGAATGTACATCAGGGGACTTTTCTTTTTCAAATAGAGGACTTGGTCAAACTGTCTTGTGTTTTTATTTATGTTTGACATTTTTTTGGTGAATGAGTAGGGGTACAATGTACCTCATACTCATTTACATGGGGGGGGGGGCAGGATTTGGGGGCCCGCTTGTTAAATCACCCCCCTGCACTTCCACAACAACTGGGGACAAGGTGCTTTGCTGGGGGAGTCCCCATCTGGCAAAGGTCACTCCCATGTTGAGGGTTTGTTGCCTGGTATGATTCAGAATAGGGAGGGGGGGAAGCGCACGCTGATCCCCCCCCCCCCACCCCCTTCCAGGCCTGCCGGGCTGCATGCTTTGATAAGGGTCAGGCATGGATTTTGGCAGAACCTCACACCATTTTTTATTCGTTCACTTTGTAGAGATATTCCCTCCGGGATTTCATCTCCCAGAAGGAGACAAAAAAAAACTTACAAGGATTCTAACTATTCTCTACTCGGTCCAAAACTGGTCAAAAGTTTTTTCTATACATGCACTTTAATTTTTTTTTTTTTTTAAACATTACATTTAGTGCATAATGTATATAAAAGTATAGAGAGGTACACAATTGTATACGTTGCATTGCAGATTGTCTTCAGGTACATATGGATAATGTATAAATGTTAGAAAATATGACTGTGGGTTTCCATTTCGCTAAATAATAATAAAAAAAATCAGCAGGCAAAGTACATTCAAAACTTTGACACTTAAAAAGTATAAATGTGAAATGTAATTTAGCATGTGAAAAATTACCATTCAACCGAAACAATGCATTTCCCTTCTTGTTTACAATGAGAGCAAAAGGTCATTTTTATGAAATTAACTAAAGAAATGTGTGGTGATTCATCTTGTTCCTCCAACTCTTTCATCAAGGATTCAGTTCTTTGAATTTCAAACCAAAATCGTAAGCAGGGAGAACACATTTTTGTACAATTGACGCAAATAGCTTTCAAATGGATATAAATGCAGCAAGGAAACTATGTGGTACTTAGCATCAATTGGTGTGGATTTAAAGGATAATTAGGGATGCTTGTATGAAAGGACCAGGGGATTTATCTAGAGATTATATTGTGATCACTTAAAAAAAGAGCTCAGAGCTTTCTATATGAGTTAAAGGACACTCAAATAAGAACCAGAAATTTTTCAGCTATTTTAAACATTTAGACATTATTGCTTATTTTTAGAATTGATGCTTTGCAGTCATTGACATGATTTAAAGTAAAACTACAGTTCTGGCAGGTTAAAAACCCTGCCTAAGTCAGCTGTATAAGTACTCCGCCATGGAATAAACTTTTAGATAAGTAAACCTACTGTAAGTAGAGTGCTGGGGATGCCATCTTATATGCAACAGACTGCCTGAATATTGACCCCTGTGTAGAGAGAGTCTAGAGCCAATAGTGGGAAAGAATTCCAAATGATCCTCTCTACTAAAGTAATGCTGTTGCCATGTCACAACTGGCTTCAGAGGTATTTTGGTTTCCTGGGAGAGAAAGGGGAAGTGTGCTGCAGTTTCATGTGCCGACAAGTATGTATGTTGAGAGGAGATGAGAGCTTCTTCACTACTAAATCAGCTTGGGGGGATATACAAGTGACGTAGCTGCATCAGAAAATAAGGTCATGAGGACAGCTGAGCCAAAACAAAAAAAAAAAAATCCAACATCTTTGAGTTGTGATGGAAAGAAAGAGAGGGGAAATCTCTTTTCCTAGCAGTTAGTGTTTTGGTCACAACTGTCTAACAGAGGATATCACCTCACGTTGGAGAGATTTCCTCCTAAATCCTGTTCCTGTCCCTAATGGGACACAGACAGCAACAAGAAAAAAAGTGACGGGGTCTTAACCATTCCCTACTCTACAAGTTATGCAGATAGTAAGATTGCATACATACATACAGTACCTGGTACTGTTGGATGAAACTTTATAGATTTGAATATTGTTCACTCAAGCAAAATATCCAAAAATGTTATCTTCGCAGCAGGAAATATCATGTGATATACAACTAAGAAAACATCTACTCTGGATACTTCTTATTCAGATGTGAAACCGAGAAGGCAAGGATTTTCAGATTTATGCAAGGCAATATTTGGTCTGTTGAGGGCAACGTACCCAGTATGCAACTCTGTATTCTGAAGTTAACATATCAGATGCTGGAAAAAAAAAACAAAATTGATTAATCCAGCATTAGCAGCGCTTAGCATTAAAAATGTTAGAGAATGTCCACACAGTCCAAAACTTTTCACCAAGTGATTAGTGATAGTATAGCCACTGTGTTGTCTGGAGGGATTCTGGGTGATCACATCTAATGTCCCAGTCACCACACCTCGTGAAAACCTCCCCTTCAGATAAACTCACCAGATTTAATAGGTTAATCGCCTTGTAATGACACTTAGATGATAACCCGATGTTCCATCCACATTCAGTGAATTGAAACTAATAGATAAAAGATAATAGGGCACATAGCATAATACTGTAAAGGTATTTTATTGCCCAAAAATGTCACCCTTTAAAATTACACTCACACTCAATAAATTAATCAAAACATTGAACATCGCTTGAGTGATCAGCCCATTCGGGATCTCTCACCATTCCCTGCACAAGCTTGAGTTGGGTGATTCCTGGGTATACCCTATAGTTGCTGTCACTCAGAGAGGTGGCGTGGTCACGCCCGCTGATGAAGACGTGATGACGAAACGCTTTCAGGGTGTGATAAAACCTCTCCTTTATATACTCTAGCTGACTGAAGTGTTAACCCCTTCTGCCTGCTGATATACAAATTGTGTCTCGCTTTAGCCAACACCACCAGGGGACAATATCCACACTTAGTAGGCTTAACGTTGCAACCAGCATACCCTAAAAACAAAACACAGTCTGGGCAGCCGATTTGCCCCACTACATTGTGAGCAACGCTCGGCCGTCCAGATCTGTTTCAATCACTCAATGGCCTACGCTACTGGACTCACCCATAGGACACCCAGGAAACAGGACACCCCTTAGTCTAACTGTCCATAGGCTGCTTACAATAATATTTCCCCATATAGCCAACATTAGTAGTTCATATATAGTGCAAAAATACATGTTAAACCTACATATAATCGGGATACAAAAACTTTAAAATACAAGTTCAACACAAAAAGTGCCAGTCATGTACACAAGTTCATAAAAATCAAAACACAACCTATGATTATAAAACGAAATATTAATCAATAAAATGCAAATTAAAAATCAAAAATCACTTCTAAAAAAGTTAAGGTCCGGGGGCGTGGCTAAGATGGCGCCGTGAGCTGACGTCTTCTCCGGAGCTCTGTGTAGATACCGGCTTCATTCATCCGTACAGGGTGGCTGATCTCTCTCTGGGCTGCCTCGGGTGACTGCGGATGCCGACCAGATCATCGGGTAGGACGAAGGGTGGCAGGAAAATCCGCTTCCCCCCGGACGTGCAGGCTTTGTCTCCCGCTGCGGCCTGTGACAAGGCACGAGCCTCGCCTCACACTACCATGGCGTCCCCCAAGGAGGGGGAGGCGCCCCTGCCTCCTGCATCCCCGGGCATTCCAGAGGTCATGGCGGCGATAACGACCTGCCAAACGGCTCTGACAAATAAGATTGAGGCCGTGCAGCTTGATGTGAGCCTCATTCGCCACGACCTGGACCGGATCCGGACTCGCCTCACTACCGCGGAACAGCGCGTGGGGCAGGTGGAGGACACTGTGGCAAACCACTCGGCGGCCATCCGCACTCTGCAAACCAAGGTGAGGACCCTGGAGTATAGAGCCGAGGACGCCGAGAACCATTGTAGACGCAACAATATAAGGATCATTGGCCTAGCTGAGGGAGCGGAGGGTAAGGACGCTACTACATTTGTTGAGGAACTGTTTCGCGGGCTTCTCCCTGCTGCCCGCCTGTCCCATCATTTCACAGTGGAGCGGGCGCATAGAGTCCCCCCCCAGCCGGGCCCTCCTGGATCCCCCCCGCGCACTCTTATCCTCCGTTTGCTGAACTTTCGGGACAGAGATGAAATTCTCAGGGCTGCACGGGCTGTGGGGGAGCTCCACCATCAAAATAATCGTTTGATGTTGTTTCCGGATTACTCCATAGAAACGCAGAAGCAGCGAAAGTCCTACGACTCTGTTAAGGCCTCCCTGCGCTCCCGAGGGATTAAATACAGCGTCCTGTTTCCTGCTAAACTCAGGGTGGTGGACGGAGAATCTGTTCGTTTCTTCACTACACCTAAAGATGCTGCGGCTTGGTTGGAGACTCTTCCCCCCCAGGACAGAGGATGACGCCGCACCAGGTATCTGGGGTTGGGTTGTTATGTCCCCCCCCTTATGCTACCAGGGTAGGGGGACCTGCCCTCCATTTGTGTCCTCACTTTGGGATTCTGTTTCATCCCTGCTGTTTTGAACTAATGCCTGTACCGCATCTGGCCTTCTCGCCTGTTGTGGACTGATGGATATCCTGCGGACCTAGTTGCTGTTGAGGGTCTGTACCTATATCTGTAACGAACTTCCCCTTGTTTTTATTTTTGAAAGACTGTGCCCCTGGCTCTGCTGGGTGTTGTTTTGCTAATTTTTCCCCCTGTTTTTTTGGATTTTGTCATTTATTGCCGGATTCCGCATCTCCTTGGGAGTTAGACTGCCTTACGAACTCCGGACCGTCAGTTTTTCCTGGGTTCCCAGGGCTCCGGGGTCCCTTAGGACGGTCCGGAAAGCCATGTGCCTCCTCACTGTTTTTTTCAGCCCTCAGGCTTTTGTTTTGGGACTTTGCGACCCCAAGTTCGGGGGGGCTCGCGGGGTGGGGGGAGGGGGTTGGTGGCCACTGTTGGCCGGACTGGAATTCATGTGGACTTCCCTCTGGGTTATGGTTTTCCTTTTTTTTGTGTTTTACTTGTTTTTCTTACAGGTTCCTCAATGTACTGATTTTGACATGTGTATGGTGGTTGCAAATACTGCTGGGTGTTGGGGGGTGTGTGGGGGACATATCGTCCTCGATATTGTGCTCATATGATTTGTGATTGCTCCCTGCCCACCTCTTCTATGCTTCCCACCTTTCTTTTCTTTTTATGCTGTTCTGATGCCTGACATTGATATTCTCTCATGGAATGTCAGGGGACTGGGTACGGCGGTCAAGCGCTCTTTGGTGCTGAATTACCTACGTCAGCAGTCCCCTCACATTTGCATACTTCAGGAAACTCATCTATTGGGATCTAGAGTCTTGGGTCTGAGACGTGCTTGGGTTGGCACTCACTATCACTCGGTATACTCTAGCTATGCTCGTGGGGTCAGTGTCTTGATCCACCGCTCCTTATCCTTTAATCTTCTGGATCTTCACACTGACCCAGAGGGTCGGTATGTCATTATTCATGCTTTGGTGGGTGGTTCCCCTCTGGTTATGGTGGGCTTGTATCTCCCACCCCCTGCTGAACTCCCCCTGCTGAACAAGATTATGGAGGTGGTTCTCGGCTATGGGGTGGCTGATTTTCTTTTACTGGGTGATTTCAACATGGTGATGTGCCCGGAGCGGGATAGACTTCATTCCTCTGCCGTGGGACCTTCCCGTCTTGCGCAGTGGGCGGAGGCCTTCGCCCTATCTGATGTGTGGCGGGAATTTCACACTACCACTCGTGCGTACACCTATCATTCGGCATCTCATCGCTCCCTGTCCCGGATAGACATGGCGTTTGCCTCCCATTCTGCGTTGCGCAGGGTTTCGGGGGTGTCTATCCTGGCCAGGGGTATATCAGATCATGCGCCGTTGCTGGTGTCGTTGAGGGGGGGTCCCTCGAGCGGGGGTCTGTGGAGGCTCTCCAGATTCTGGGCCTTACATGAGGAGATCCAGGAGAAGGTTCAAGAGGGCATTGAGCACTTTTGGCAAGTTAATGTTGGAACTGCGGAACCACCTGTCCTCTGGGATTCATTTAAGGCTTGGCTCAGGGGTGAATACGGACAGCGTATTTCGGAGGTACGCAGGGCTTCTGAGAGATCTCTGGGGGAACGTGAGGAGGAGGCTTGGCTACGGGAAGCTGCTTATGTCGCTGACCCGTCCTCGTCCTCCTATGGGTTGTGGCAATGTGTACTGCGGGAGGTCCAACTGTTACGCACCGAGATGACCCGAAAATCTATGTTATCTTCGGCTCAAAGGGTTTATGAGTATGGGGACAAGAATGGCAAACTCCTGGCCTGGTTGGCAAGGGGTATTGCCCCCCGGTTCATATTAGTGGTATTAGGGCTGTGGATGGGGGAATCCTCCGTGATCCGGTGGCTATCACTGCTAGATTCCAATCCTTTTATGAAGAATTATATTCCTCCCGGGCAGTTTACTCTGACAGTGATTTGGGTTCATACCTGGATAGGGTGGATTTCCCGGTGTTGGAGATAGGGGATAGGCAATTACTGGAAGCAGACATCACGTTGGAAGAGGTGCAGGAGGCCCTCGGCCTCTTGCAGTCTGGCAAAACCCCTGGAGTGGATGGTCTCCCCACAGAGGTGTATACGGTCTATCGAGATCTTTTGGCCCCCCGTTTGGTCACCCTGTTTGAGCACAGTTTCTCCCACGGCTCTCTTCCGCCCTCTATGATGGAGGCGGTCATTGTACTGGTTCCCAAACCTGGGAAGGATCCGGAGGACTGTGCATCTTATAGGCCAATTTCATTAATCAACGTTGATGCCAAAATCTTAGCAAAGGTGCTGGCACGCAGGCTTGCTGGGGTCCTCGATGTGCTGGTGCAGGCGGACCAAACGGTTTTATGCCAGGGAAGGGGACTGATATTAATCTGCGCCGGCTCTTTCTCAACCTAGTGGCTGCTCATGTCAACAGTGGTCAACGTGTCATAGCCTCTCTCGATGCCGAGAAGGCTTTTGACTCTGTGGAGTGGAGGTTTCTATGGGCGGCGCTGCAGCGCTTTGGTCCTAAATTTCTGACCTGGCTACAGATGCTGTATCGCTCGCTGGTAGCAAGGGTCCGCACTTTGGGGGGGCTCTCCGAATCCTTCCCACTGCGGCGGGGTACCCGGCAGGGCTGCCCGCTTTCGCCCTCCTTATTTGCGTTAGCACTGGAACCCCTAGCCATTTTGATCCGGAGCTCGCCTTCCGTTGTGGGTTTGCGGGTCGGCCCCCTGGAGGAGAAGATATCTTTGTATGCAGATGACGCTCTTCTATACCTGCAGGATGCTGACTCCTCCTTGAGGGCTGCCCTGGAGATCTTCGACGAGTTTGGTCGCTTTTCTGGTATTAGGATCAACTGGTCCAAGTCGGTCCTGTTTCCCCTGGACGGGGGGACCAGGGCGGGTGCTGCTGTGACCCCTCTGCGGTGGGTGGATCAATTCCGCTATCTGGGTGTGGAGGTACGTAGGGACCCGGCCACCTATAGAAGGTTGAACCTTGACCCCCTTGTTACCCATCTTCGGGAGCGCTGTGCGCTGTGGGCCTCTCTTCCGCTTAACCTCATGGGAAGAATTAACCTGCTCAAAATGATATTTTTACCCAAATTTCTGTATTTTTTCAGGAATTGTCCGAGCTGGCTGCCTCTTTCTTTTTTTAAACTCATTGATGGGCTTGTGAGCTCCTTTGTTTGGGCTGGGAGATCTCCCCGCTTGGCAAAGACTACCCTGTGCCTTCCCACTAGCTGTGGTGGTTTGGCCATGCCTGATTACCGGACTTATTACTGGGCGGCGGTGCTGGTTACTGTGGGCTGGTGGTATGCGCAATCGAGGGGAAATGCGGCGGTTTGTTTAGAGGCGGCTCTGATCGGCTCCCTACAGGGCCTTAGCAACCTGGAGTACAGAGGGCTGCGGGCTTGCCCGCCGGCTCTCCTGCCCACTAGGGTTACTCTGCGGGTGTGGGTGGCGGCGCGTCGGCGCTTTCTGAGCCCTACCACGTGGTCCCCCATGTGCCCCTTGTGGGGGAACCCCAACCTGCAACATTTATGGTCCTTGCAGGACCCTCAGTTGTGGGCTAGACATGAGGTGCGGACTCTCCGGGATGTGTGCCCGGCGGGTTCCATCCTTCCTTTTGCTGATCTCCGTCGGACACGGGGTCTGCCGAGATGGATGTATTTTCGGTACCTCCAGCTGCGGCATGCTCTCCGGGCCCAGTTTCCTGAGGGTTTGACCTTGGAGATGGACCCGATCGAGGACTTATTGGCTCATGAGGTGGTAACCAAGCCGCTATCATCCCTTTACCTTAAGCTGCTGTGCACTCACTCTCCACGTATGGACAAGCTCTGGGACCTTTGGAAGGGGGATATCCCTGACCTGGATAGAGAGGAATGGGAGGATTGCTTTGAGGCTGGTACTAAATTGATGATATCTGCCAGGGACAGACTGATTCAGACCAAATTCTTGCACAGAATCTATTATACCCCCCAGAGATTACATAGGATCTTCCCCCAGAGATCTCCGAATTGCCCGCGCTGTCTGACCTCAGAGGGGACTTTCTTGCATATGTTTTGGGAATGCCCAGTGATAGCGCAATACTGGGTACAGGTTTATGATGTGATTAATCATATACTGGGCCTGACTCTCCGGGTCTCACCAGCGCTGGCCCTACTGTGTATTGTGGATGATGATCAGAGGCCTAGACCCACGAAACTGCTCATTGGTTACCTGCTGTACTATGCTAAGAGGGAAATAATTTTGAAATGGATTGCCCCTTCCCCCCCCTCGGTAGTCTCCTGGGAATGCTCTATTGATGCTGTCCTACCGCTGTATAAGTTAACCTATATGTTGCGAAACTGTCCTAAGAAGTTTGACGGGGTCTGGCAGCCTTGGATGGCACCTATGAGTTAGGTGCGGTAACCGGCCCTGGTTCTGCATGGGGTGTTCCCGGGTGGAGGTGTGGAGGGAGGGCTGAATGTTTTTTATCTCTCCTACATGAATGTATTGGGTTGCTGCGGATTATTTGCTCGATACTGTATTTCCTGTTGACCTGTTCTGTATTTGTTATATTTGTACATGTGTCTTTCCACTTTATTCAATAAAGGAACCGTTTGTATTATAAAATAGTTAAGGTCCAGTTTCACGTTCATTCCCTTAGGACACAATAGATCTGTCAAATAAATCCATTGTGTTTCAGATTTTGATAATTCCCTTACCAAATTCGAACCTCTTGAGTTGGAATACAGTTTATCGATCGCCCAGAACTTCAGTCCTGAGGGATCTCTGTTATTTTTGCATCTAAAGTGTAAAGATACACTATGCATTTTGTAGCCTATACATATATTACAAATGTACTCTGCCACTCGTTTCTCTAATGTTCTTTTGGTGTGGCCAATATACAAAAGCCCACATGGACATTCTAGGGCATTGACTACATGGATAGGGTTTCAAGAAAAAAATTCCTTTATTTCAAGTTCCCTATTGCTACTGGTTGATCGAAATCTGGTAAGAGCTTGAATGTGTGTATTGACTTGTTTACAGGCCCTACACTGTATTCTGAAGTTTTGAAATTTCTGCAGTATGACATGCTTTACACATCATGGTTTATAGTTAATAAATGGCTGCTTGTATATATTAGTCAATATAATTTATAATCTCGTGTGAAGTTTTCAGCTTTGCTTGTCAAGTTAAACCTTTCTTTTCTTAGTTTTGAATTGAGGGGTGAAGGGTTAGAGCCCCTGTGAAGTTTGTACTGCTATCTCACTTTCTGTTGACAATTTTTTTTTTTTTTTTTTTTACCAGAAGTAACAAGAAGTGAGGGGAATTTTTCAACAGCAACATGGAAAGAAATAAAGACCCATTTTAATAGAGTAGGGGAAGACTAGAACCCCTGTGAGTTTTTTTTTTGTGTCTTTTTTGCAGATTTTCCCTTGCTTTATGTCTGGCAAAACCATTGTCACCAGGGCAGAATGTCAGGGAAAAAATGTATCTAATAAAGCCCCAAATAGCAATAAAATGCATGGGACTGCTGTTGAAGAAAGCTGCACAGAGCGAAATATTGAGGCTGCACTGACTAGTTTTCTTCTCAAAATGCTTATTGCCTGAGGAAGAACAAGCATGAAAATCAGGAAAGTGAAGACAAAACTCCAAATCTGTATACTTGCTTTGAATCAGAAATTTATGTTTGAGGTGGTTATAGCCTTATGACTACTCCCACATCTGTGACTCTTCCTCCCTCTCAGTCAATAGCCCTCTCCCTTCCTGTTCTCACTAACTATTGAAGTATAATTTCTATTGTATGTTTGTGATTTTTTCTTTTTTTTTTTGTCCCTCAGATTGTTTTAAGCAACCCATAGATGATTTGTATTTCTTTCCTTCCATCGTGGGTGGAAGGAAAGAAAATCGCTTGATTTCCCCATCAACACTGACTGTGTTGATGGGGAAATCCCTCCTGCAGCTCTTATTTTGTTCTGCCGGCGGGGGCACAGGGGGCCTTCCCAGATGGCAGAACACAATGATTACTTGCAGGCAGTAAGCGCATGTAAAAAATCTGACAGGCTGCTTGTACCCAAGTCTGTTGATGGATCGAGTTAGGTACATTCAGCCTGCCCATACATGAATTGAATTTCAGTTGGTCCCTGCTTAACCGGCTGATTTTCGATTTATATAAGGCCGCCTTTAGACAGCCCATAGATTAGTCAGCTTTGTCTGTTTAACGAGCAGGGTGAATGAAAAAAAAAAAGACTTGATTCCCCATCCACACTTTCAAGGTGGGTGGAGGAATCCTCCCTGCTGAGTTGTGTTCTAACAGCAGGGAGACTTTCCTACCATCAGAATACACTAGTCAGCATTGCAAACTATAGCTGGAAGCGCTGATTGAGTGGGGAAACTATGCCTGGGTAGTTGATCTAACAGTGAAAAAACAAAATTATACCCGCGCTACACAACGTGAAAATTGAATATAAAAAAATAATAAAGGTGTAAAAATGTGCAGCTGCTGCAAACACTAAGAAAATCTTAGGGAAATGTGATAAGAAACGAATTTATGCAGCGCTAGCTCCAATAAAGTGTTAAGTGCTGCGATAACATATATAGTAAACAGTATTGATAAAGTTCATATAAGTAATATCATATAGAAAGTGGTGAGTGCTAGAAAATGATATATATATTATCTATGCAATAACCAATGGTTGTAAAGTGCATATATAAACATAAATGGTTGATTAGAGTCCAAATGAATATTCAGTGCTTGAAACAAACAGTCCTTATAGTGATCCAATTAAGGTGCCAAGGTGCCAAATAATTAAGGTGCTTGCAAAGTGACAAGGTGCCCCTCAAGGTTCCCCACTCACCAGATTGCAGATAAATTAAGAACTTCAAGATTATTAAACATTGCCCAGGATCTTTAAGGACCAGAACTTCTCCTATGTAGCCTTCGAACTTATTGGGTCAGCTTCCGCTTCCACTGTTAAACAAAAGAATGGCCATACATGGTGAAGTAAGTTTGAACAATTTTTATTCCCAAAAGTATGTTCAGATGGGTACTCACAAGTGTATATAAGAATTAAGCATGTACAGATCTGGCAGACCTCTTCCACTGCTGTCACAGGAATGTCAAAGGGGAGGGAGGGTTCTATTTGAGAAGCTGATGCGTTCCAACAGGAAGGGTTCTATGCTAGAAGCCAATGCATGCCGGCAGAGGAAGCAAGTAGTTTAGAAAACTTCCTCCACTGGCTTCTGTGTTTCCTAGTGGCATCAGTAACCAGTGAGCACATGGCCAGTGCCAGAGGTGGCGGTGCAGAGTACTGCGGTGTCGTTGCTTAAAAACAGCTGGGAAAGTACTATTTTCAGAAGGGTTCAACAGCTTCCATACATCTTCACTAAAGTTAAAGCGGTAGTAAACTCTGGCATTGATACCACATTTATGCATTTTATCAATGAAACTACTTGTTTTCAATTAAAAAGCCACTAATAGTATGCATCTAAATCATTCTTACTTTTACAAATAAAGAGAAACCCTCCTGCTTGTTCCTAGCCGCCCCCATCACAACTGAGGTCTTCCCCATTTGTGCAGTACCTTATTTCCACCCTCAGTATGTTTCCCTGGCCATAATCCTGTGCATGCGCAATATTCGCTGTATCCAAGCCTATTTTTCGTTCCTGGTTACTAAGGAAACATTATGCAGGGAATAGGAAACATTCCTGTTGCTACCTTACTCCAGAGTCTCGCAGGATCTCGGGGCTGACGACTACAGTAGAAAATAACGCAGCCCCGGCATAGACCCAGCATTTTTCTGGCACCAGAAGCTTGCCGGAAAATTAGGGCTAACAGTGCATGCGCGGGTGACGTTATTTAAAAGAAAAACAACAATTACTCGGAAAGGAAGCCGGTAAGAGGAGAATAAAAATTTACAATAAATAACGTAGCCTGCTATTATTAATTTCAAGAAAAGTGATCAGAATGAGTATACAACTGCTTTAAGCGTTAAGATGGATACTTTTCCTAATAATTTTCTATTAGGCACAACTGCTGTTCAAGAAGGAAACATAATATAGACCTTATGATGACCCTAACACCCTTACTCTTCAACTCTCTAGCTCAATAATTAAAAAAAATAACACTTAGGGCTCTTTCACACGGGCGGTCCGATCAGATCCGCCTGTCAGTTTTTTAGGCGGATTTGATCGGATCCTCCATGCAGCTCTATGGGGCAGCGGGTGTCAGCGGAGGTCACCTCCGCTGACACCCGCTGCCATCCGCATCCGATCCTGTGCTGAAATCTGGACGGATGGAAACCCTATTTTTCCATCCGTTCAGTAATCGGAGCGGAGTGGATCTGATGAGAGCGGACAAGCGGTCCGCTCTCCTCCGATCCCCCATAGAGGGCAGCGGGTGCTGAGACACCTCCCTCTCCGCTCTGCAAGCGGAGACGGAGCTGTCATCCGCCCGGCTCAGCGGGGATCGCGGATCGATCCCCGCTGAGCAACACGGATCCGCCCGCGGAGGCGGACCGTGTGAAAGAAGCCTTAATCCCATCCTTCTCACTTTAAGATATGCCTAAAGGAAACTTTTTTTTGTTGGATAGAGTGGTGAGTTTTTATTGCTGATTGTGTCTCTGTTAGGGAGATTCACCCTCTCTAATCATCCTGGTGACCGTTACACAGAGAGTAAAAGTGAAAGAAAATCCCACATTTTGGGCTGTCACCAGAATCGTAATTGAGGGTTAATCTTGCAACAGGGCCACTAGTTTGGATGACAACCAGGGGTTTCCTCTCACTTACTGTTTTAACTATGGGGGAGGAAGTAAAGAAAAATCTCCCTAATGGGAGGCAGATGGCAAAAAAGGGGCTTTAACTCTCCCTTACTCTTTTTAAAATAAAAAAGGTTTGCCTTTAATTCAAATTTAAGCCCTAAACCAGGCATGTCCAACCTGCGGCCCGTAACCTCAGGTAATGCGGCCCACTGCCCCCTGACAATTTTCTTTTTGCTGGGGAGGAAGGAAGTCAGGTCGGGGGCATGGCCACAGCAGCTTCCAACTAACGGTAGGCAGAGGCTGCCTCAGAGGGGGGAGGGGAGCATGTGCAGTGTTTCTGACTCCTACCACCATGACCATTTCAAATCACTGAAGAGGTCATGGTGGTTAGAGTGTTCCTTTATTATCGCTCAGAAGAAGTAAACCCCTGTATACTGATTCCATTTTATTTGATCATCCTCTAGTTGTGTTAAATTAGTGCGGGGGCGCGGCGGCATTTTATTATGTACCTTAACTATAGTATATATTTAATATGCGGCCCGAGAAAATTTCTCTACACTCAATGTGGCCCAGAGAAGCCAAAAGGTTGGACACCCATGCCCTAAACTAACCCTTCAATTTAGACCGAATAAGCCTGGAAGGGACGTTACAAGGTGAAACTAAATCAGGCACTGGGAGGATTTCTGTCTAGTAAAAGTAATTGCCAACAACTTGTAGTATCTTCTTTTAGTCAGGACTTTCAATTTAAAATGCTAAAAAAATGGCAGCTTTGCTAGTACAGGTACATTTGATCTATTTTTATTTTACCTTTCCAGAATCTGAAGTGACCCACCCAACAGTGTGGCAGAATTTCTAAATTAGAAGAGTGACTTATTTGTAAATCTTTAGGCTCCTTTCACACAAACGTTTCGATCAGATCCGCCTATCAGTTTTTTAGGCGGATCTGATCGGATCATCCATGCATCCCTATGGGGCAGCCGATGTCAACCCTATTTTCCCTCCGTCCAGGGGACTGGATGAGAGCGGACAGGCAGTCCTTGGGCTCCTTTCACACGCTGCGCTGCGTGCTGATCCCCGATGCGCAGGCGGATGACTGTTCCGTCTCCGCACTGTGTGCTGAGAGGGAGGTGTCAGAGCCCCGCTGCTCTCTATGGGGAATTGGATGAGAGCAAACCACCTGTCCACTCTCATCCGATCCTATCCCCTGGACGGATGGAAAATAGGGTTTCCATCCATCCGGATTTCACGGACAGGATCGGAATCGGATAGCATCGGGTGTCAGCGGACATATCTCCGCTGACATCCGCTGCCCCATAGGGATGCATGGAGGATCAGATCAGATCCGCCTAAAAAACTGACAGGCGGATCTGATCGGATCGTTTGTGTGAAAGGAGCCTAAGGCAGGTAGACAGTTCACATATAAGCATGTCAACTGTGCACCTGTTGGTATTTTGCTGTCTTAAACTGTGAATGGGCTGCCAATGGACCTCCAGAATTCACCTATATTCCAGTGCTCTTCAACACACAGTATTGTAGTGCTGCATCATCAGAATTGCTGAAGATCCAGTTCTGTCTGCTGTAGTGTCTTGGCAGCCCATATACAGTAAATAAATGGGCTGCCCTAAAATACCACACATTAACATGTCACAAAATGCATGTGCATTAACCACACAAGAAACCGGCATGGTGTGAATGTTCCCCCAAATGTTATTTGTCTGGCTGTCTCTGACTTTGTGAGCCACAGTCATGAGGGAAACGTGAAGACTCCCGCAGCATATGTTTGCTTGTAAAAATGTTAATTGGCTGGCCTCCTATGTGAATAATCTGGCTTCAGTACTTTGAGTAATTGGACAAATATTAAGGGAAGATCTTCTGACTTAAATTTTATATTTGTTGTGGGTCAGTGCCTCACAATCTATTACAACCCGGGACATCCAAGAAAATGGTATATTGCTGCCATGTTTACTTCATGACAGGTATGTTTTAAACAATTTTTAGTTTCCTAATAGTGCATATCCTGGAAACAACACTAGGTGGTGCTGCTCTGTCATTTGTAATTTGTATAGGAACTGTCTTTCCAAATGGCATGTTTATCTGTTTTCATCAGGACAACATAACTGGAAAAAGACCTGGTGTAATTTGCAAATAACATTTGGACTGCATTAATGCTGTAGATGGCACAGAGCATAATTTGTGATTGCAATGAGCACTTCATTGGAAATGTCCTAGTTCTAGGATTTTTGTTTGTATATGCTGTGTGTGTATGCTTTGTTTTATTCTCTGCCACACAGTTTTAGGATGCTTACCAGACTACTCATTTGGTAAAAAGACATTGGGGTTGATTTACTAAAGTCAAATATACTGTGCATTTGCTGTAGATCTTAGTAAAGCAGGGGAAGCTCTGCTGATTTCTATCACCCAATCATGTGCAAGCAAAAATGCAGGTGTTTTTTTTTTTTTTTCTCTTGCATTTAATTGGTTATTCTTTGCAAAGTGAAGCTTTACCTCATTTACTAAGTTTTGGAGCAACTGCACATGCAATACACAGTATATTTGCCTTTAGTAAATCAACCCCATTGTTTTTTTTGAGAATTGTGGGTGTTCTCCTATTAAAATATTATATGTCATTGATATTATTACTTACACTTTTATAAAAGTGCATGTAGGTTCTTAGTGTATGACATTTAGCTTGCTAAAGTGACGTGTATTATAAACAATTGCCTTTTTTAATTCAAAGCAAGATTGAATCCACCATCTTTAAAGTAGTTCTAAAGTTCCACTGGAAGGAACAGCAAGCAGGCATGCTGATGTAGCACCCTACAAGGTAGGTGCTAGGCAATGTATAGTGGGCCCTGGCTGCCTAACAGCAGGGCCATGATTTATTGAGAGCTATAATACGCAAAGCCTATAAAAAAATGTTGTTCTTACATTCACAGAACTCTGGAAATAAATGATGCGGCCATGTGGGCGAAGCCCTTCACGCCGACATTTAAAAAAAAAATTGTAACAGCGAGTGTGGGGAGAATTGCCCTTGCTCGCTGTCACAACATGTAATCGGGAGGGGGTGTGGAGGCGGCTCCAAGAGTAACATGTTACACTCTGAATATGGGTGTAATATGTTACAAAGGTTACTTATCCTTTATGGGCCATACACACTATAAGATTTTCTGAAGACTTTTTTCTTCAGACTTAACAAAACCATATAATATGAGGTCAAACCTAAACACTTTCAATTTGCATGCAGTCTGGCAGGCCCTTGCACTACATAGAAAAGGTAAATCTGAAGGAAATCTAACCACAAAAGTTGGATAGTGTGTATCCAGCTTTAGGCCCCTTTCACACTTGTGCAATTTAAAAGTTGCGTGATTTTGCAATGATTTTTGATGCGATTTTGACGCAATTTTGAACTTAAAGCAATGCCTGTGTAATAGACCTCAAAATGCATCAAAGTCAGACCAAAGCAGGGACTACTTTGAAGTCGCACAGATATGAACGGTACTCATTGAAAATCATGGAGTACGACTTGTCATGTGACTTTGCAGTCCCAAGTCGCAGGGAAAGTCGCACAAGTGTGAAAGGGGCCTTAAAGCTGATGCGACAGGATAACAATGCAAGAGCACGATTGAGAGATAGGGACAAAGCATTATGACAGGAAGTGCTTCAACAAGCACCTACATGGTAGGACCACCAGATATTATTTTAATGAAAGCTATAGATTCCAAATTATTGAGAATAACTTTTAAAGTTTCTATTGAAAGGTATACAAACTTTTAGGAATTGGGTTTACATCAACTTAATTTTAAACTTTGAAAAGTAAGGCCTCGTTCCAGGGGCAAATTAAATATTCTAAAAGTGCCTACAATGCATGTTTAAGGTGGCTTTATGGTAACATTTATGTGGTTTTAATGATTGGGAAAGTTACAATATAGGAGCTAAAGAGTTAGGGACTTTGCCTAGGGGCTTTTATGGATGAGTACTTTAGTTTAAAGGATCTGGGGTTTAGGATTGAGGTCCTTAGTGTTGGGGGCTTTTAGGCTCTATTTACACTCATGCATGTTGCTTTTGAGCATTTCTGTATTTTTTCTGTATTTTCTTGCCGCAATTTGCGTTTTTAATTTTTTTATGCTTTTTTTTTTTTTGTGGGGGGGGGGGGGGGAGGAGGATTTGTCGTTGAGCAGATTTAAAAATGCAAATTGCAGCAAAATCAAGGTAATAAGCTGTAAAAGCGCACTACATGCTTTTCTGCAGCTTCCCTATTGAAGTCTATTGAACCAAAAAAGCATCTGTGTGACGTATTTGCCGATGCCCTGTGTATGTACAATAAGGTTACCACCTGTCTTTGTTTCATGGGGCAGTCCCCGTTGAGAGGGGGTCTGTTGCCAGGAAATGTGATTTGTCACCTGGAACTGCCACTATAAACACAGTGCATGACTCAAATGATCACACTGCACAAGCGTCAGTTCAAAAATGTTGCTGATAGAGTACCCTGCATGTGTGCTGTGCCATTTTTGAACTAAGATTGCACAGTGTGATGAAATGGAGCTGTGCACTGTGCAGTTTATGATGATGATTTGGTCTGGGGAGCCCATGCAATGTGCGCATTACATGCTACCCCCCTCCCTGAAATAATGCTGGGTCCTGGGGATGACAGACACAAGGCACAATCTATGAATAACTGCTGTGAACTCTCAGCGTTATTTACTCTTGTCCCTTGACCTCTGTGCATTATTTTAAGTGGCTGTAAACCTCAGAAATATGAACAATACATATCCCTCTGTAGTGTATATTTGTCTCAAATAAGAGCACTAAGTTCTTTTTTGTTTCTCTGCTATTAGTATAATTCGCTTCTGACAAATTTTCCTGACACCAAGAGAAAAGAGGTGACCGGAGGGATTCCCAGCTAAAACAGCCTCAGCTCTCTTCCTGTGTGCTGTGTGAAGAGGGGTGTGTTCCCTTTCTCCAATCAGTACTCAGAGATCTCACTGAGCTCTGCAATGTGTAACTTCAGCTCTCCATCCCCTTTTTTCTGACAGCTCAAACAACCAGTTTGCAATAAATATAAATCTATAAATAGATCTATAAATTCTGGACTTTGAAAAGATGTAGAGAAGAGAAGACCTCAGATAAACAAGTACAACTTAAGTAGGAGGATTTGTTTCATTTCTGTGTATCACCCAAGGCCAGTCACTTAACTTGATATATAAGGGTTTACAACCACTTTAATCCTGACCCCTGAACGCCATGCAATACTTACTCCTGACCCCTGAACCTTCGGCATTACTCAATCCTGACCCCTGAACTCTGAGTGTTAATCCTTACCCTAGAAAACTCTGAGCATTACTTAATTCTGACCCCTGAAGTCTATGCGTTACTTACAACATTTGTGAACATTCACTGTCTAATACATTTTGTAACTATGCAGCATCATAACTGTTTTTGCTTAGTTTCAGAAATTTGCATGGTTAAAAAGTTTTGTTATGCGACCATGCATCTTTTTTCTGATAATAGAGGGGTCTGTTTAGCCTAAGGCAAGATGCAGTTTGTGCTCGAACAATGGGCTTGTTCAAGAGGCAGGCTGTGATTAAGAGGGGGTGTGTCCGCCAGAGGCAGGCTGTGATTGAGGGGGGGGGGGGTGTGTGTGCTGTGGCTGAACAAACTACCCAGTATAGGCATGCTGTGTGTCTAGAATGGCCAACCAAGGGATGACAACTGAGCACGCAAGTGCAGATAAGCTTTTGTGCTTTGTGTGGTCAGTTTAGAACAAGGAAGAAAAGTGGCTGTCATGAGGATCAACCAGAACATTTAGATGGAAGAATTACATGAAAATAATAGAGACTATGATTTATAAAATACACCAAAGTGAACACAAACAAAGAAAATAATTATTTGGCGTAAAACACTTTGTTCACAACCCGTGAATTCTGAGTGCTAATGCCAACCACTGTTCTCTGAGCCTAACTTAATCCTGACCCCTTGAAGTGTTTGAGTTATTTAAACATTTCCCACCTGTAGAACATCATACGTTGTTGTGGACTTTCAGTGGTTATCCTGTGACGATGCCTGCAGCTACAGGCATCATCCCAGTAGCACAATTTTTGGCTGGCGATTCTCCTTTTACATGTGATCTCCCTCCTGCTTCCTTTTCGGGCTCTCTCATCCCACCAGGGAGTCCGGGACTGAAGCTGGCAGTTCCACCGGCTAACCATAGCGATGACCATGGACCGAAACTGGAAGTGTTGAGTATCCTGTCACTTTCGGCCATTACTGGCTTGTGAAAGTATCTGATCAAACTGATCTTTTGATTGATCAGATGCTTTTTAGGGAAGAGGAGAGATCTGGGGTCTTATAGTCCCCAGATGTCTCAGTAAAGAGGACCTGTCACTGCCCATTCCATCACAAGGGATGTGGTCCATCCCTTATCTGCTTGCCGACCGCCGCACAACTATTTATGTCAGCAGTCAGCCCCTCACAGGCAAAGCGACGTAGGGCTACGTAGCTAGCCTGTGAGGCTCTAGGGAGTGAGCGCGCGCCTCCGGAGGTGCGCTCCCGCACGGTCACGATCCCCCCCCGCGCGTGTGCCTGGCGGACCCGATGTCCGCCGGGCACTCACGATCGTCGGTTAGAGCGGGAGAAAGGCAGGCGGCTAATGTAAACACAGCCGCCTGTCATTCTCCCCTGTGTAAGAATGGAGATCAGACGGTTCTTACACTAGTAGCCACAGCCAAACGCCCCTAGGACACACTTAACCCCTCCCTCTCCAATACAGTTAACTCCTTCACTGCCAGTGTCATTTTTACAGTAACAGTGCATATGTATAGCACTGATTACTGCAGTAATGTCACTGGTACCCCCAAAAGTGTCAACAATGTCAGTCAAGGGTCCGATCTGTGGGCCGCAATGTCGCAGTACCACAAAGAAAATCGCAGATCGCCGCCAATACTCGTTAAAAAAAAAAACAACAAAAATGACAAAAATCTTTCCCTTAGTTAGTAAACGCAATAACTTTTGCGCAAACCAATCAAAATACGCTTATTGTGATTTTTTTTTACCAAACATAGGTAGCAGAAAACAAATTGGCCAAAAATTTAAAAAAAATTAGATTTTTACATTTTTTTGGGGGAAATGTTATTTTTGCAAAATTGTCGCTCTTTTTTTCATTATAGCGCATGATCAAAAAATCGCACAGGTGATCAAATACCACCAAAAGAAAGCTCTGTTTGTGGGAAAATAGGTGCAGCATCGCAAGACCGCGCAATTGTCCGTTAAAGTCACGCAGTGCCAAATCGCATAACACCCCCTGGTCAGGAAGGGGGTAAAATCTTAAGTGGTTAAAGAAGATGATGCCGTGGTTCTGTCAAAATGGCGGTCCAAAATAGCAGTGGGACTGGCATACATATCAAAAATGAGCATCTCCAGTGTCTCCAGACAGCCTCCACATTCATCTTTCTGTGATAAAAGTAAAATGTTTCAAAAATGCGCAGTATTGTTTGACTTTCCCGACACATACACAGTGTACTGTCATTCTGAAAACAATATGTTCTATACACGGGCAGTAATATGTTTTACTATCCTCATGCATGTGCAGTATTTTCTGCTCTTGATGAATCTCTCTTCATATTGCTGCCAACATTATGTCAACGAGAACCTATGCATGCAATGTCTGTACTGCCACTACCGTGCATACACAGGATCTTGGTTCTGCTTTGTTGTGATCTCAGAACAATGGTGGCAAGATCTCACACATATACAGTAGAGGCAGTATATTCGCATGCCAGCGTGGGATATCACCACCATATTGATCCAAGCATTCTGAAGCACCTAAGTTCAGGACAATACACAGTCCCTTATGACCATGCCCACAAGACCACCTCCACTGAAACCACAACACCTTCCACCACCCCATCTGCCACTATCTTTTCACCTCCTGCCCTCCACCCCATCACTAACTTGGTCATTCTTGAGCAGGCACATTTTTTCTAGTTAAATATAAAAGACAAGGCCGTGTCAAGTTAGTAAGTACTAAATATATACAAGCTAAAAATCATGTGCACTTGCAAAATGTTGAAAAAACTGCGATAACCATAGTTGTAAATAAGCAAAAGATAAAAAAAAAAAACTCTTTAGAGTTAAACCTAAACCATGGCTCTAGGATTATTCTCCTGCCTATGGTATGCATGAGAATGCCTATAATGTGTCACATTATAGGCATTAAACTGCATTTGTGCACCCGAAGTATGCTTGTATGTGTGTGTGCATGTTAGGGAGGGTGGCTCTTTATATTTTTTTTTTCATTTATTTTTTTAACAATTGTCTTTGTTAAATTGTATTACTATTGCAAGGGGGGGAGGGGGTGGTTGTTAGCCTCCTTAGTGATAGTTTTTTAACATTGACAGTTATTTTTAATTCATGCAGCTAGTGGAGTTTAAAAATACAGAGTCCCTAGTCTACAGCTTATCCGGCTGCTGTCATCAGGATTCTGCCAGTTCTGCCATAAACAAGGGCCTGGGAAGAAAACACGGGGGAAAAAAAATGTCCCCGTTTTTTTTTTTTTTTTTTGGGAAAAATTGAAAAAAAGTGTGTGGAATATATTCTTTTGCAATGATAAATAATATATCTATGACATGGTATTCCAATTATAAAACATGATTAATTAAAGATTTCTGAGACTTTATGTAAAGTCTTAAATTTATGAAAGTTCTCTTTGAAAGTTGCTGTAGACAAGCAAATCCGGGAATACAATTCAGGTAACACTGTACTTCTCAATGTAGTTCTCAAAAAAGAGAAATATGCAATTCTGCCACTAGCAGGCACTTTAGGGGAAAGGTTGCAGTTTAATTTGCTTGTGGGCTCCATCTTGTACCTTCTACAGTCGGATGATTGTTGGGATACAGTAAATTATAGTTTCTGTCCTCTCAGGTCTTAAATGACAGTTAAGAGGGTAGATTTGTTTGCTTGTAACCTTAGGTGTACCAAAAAAAAAAACAAAACCTGTAGTCTTAA
Source organism: Pelophylax lessonae (assembly GCF_965119305.1). Lineage (NCBI taxonomy): Eukaryota > Metazoa > Chordata > Amphibia > Anura > Ranidae > Pelophylax > Pelophylax lessonae. The sequence continues at coordinate 202,808,428 of NC_138772.1, forward strand.
TAATTTTACAATGTTCAGACACAGTGGGGTGGATTTACTAAAACTGGAGAGTGCAACATTTGGTGCACCTGTGCATGGTAGCTAATCCTCTTTTAACTTCAGCTTGTTCAGTTAAGCTTTGATGTAAAAAGTTTTCTATGTAGAGCTGCACCAGATTTTGCACTCTCCAGTTTTAGTAAATCAACCCCAGTGTTTCCATCTGTTGAGCTTTTGCATTCTAACAGATAACAGTTATTAGAACGTTTTGATGAATTGTCACCCTTGAACTTTCAGGCTATGGACAATCTGGCCCACTGTTTCAAAGAGCTGGGTATGATGCTGTAGCTTGTGCAATGTCTGGATTAATGCACATTACAGGACCAGAGGTATGATTTATCCAATTCTCTATTTTTGGCAATGCGTGGTTATTTTATGTAAACTAAATGTTTAAAACAAAGGCATTGAACATTATACATAAAGAGTAAATGCATCTATACTTTTTGCCCCATTACTTTGACCTAAACAAACCCACCCTGCCTTTCTACAGATGTGTACTTGCCTTGATCCAGCTTCCATGACCTTTAGTGATTGCTTACATCCAGTGCTGCAAGCCTCATTCTCCTTGTTGCTGCCGTGCATTACCGAACCATAGAATTTTATTCTTTCAGTTTCAAAGTCCGAGACAAAGGAAGATGGCAAGAAATGCAGTCCCATAGAATTCCATGGTGATATAATGTGCAGGCGTGGCCAGGGTGTAAACGATTACCAAAATCCGTGGCTGTTGGATCAAGATAAGTATGCATCTAGGAGGGGGGACAGTGGGTCGGTGGGGTGCTTTAGTTCAGGGTAAAGGGTCAAAAAGAATAAGTGTACTTTGCCTGTACCAGATTTTCTCCAACATGGGCACAGATTCAATTAAAATGTGTGGTCTATTTGTCAAGTGCTTTGGGATTATAGAATGGAATTCTGTGACATTTTTTAAATATGTTTGAAGTTCTTTTTCTTTGCACATAGATGAGTAAAACAGTTTCTTTTTTAAGACTGAATTATTTTAGAAACTGGAATGCATTCATAGTAATAAATTTCAGACATCGTTTTTGGATTGCAAAATATCTTGTATAAGTCTTTTTTTTATCTTTCGTTTTTTTCTCCTGTATCTGGACATAGTTATGTGCGGAAATCTCAGTGCTGACCATTGCTTACTTATTTGAATGTGCCACTGTTTGTAAGAGTGCAAATAATGTTTCCACTAAATCTTGAAGCAGGGTTAGATTCTGCTAGTGATAATCCAAAATAGCTGCTGAATGTTGAAAAACAAGTAAATGCTATTTTTTTTTTAATATTTTACCTATATTAATAGGTGTACATTTGTTAAAAACTTAATTTTCCAGTGTGATATAACTAAGTGTGAAAGGTCCAGACAAAATATTTCAGCCAAGCGCTCACTCCAAAGGGGAAGACTGGCGTGCTGCTCTCCTCAGGCAGGGAACTCCAAAACGGGTGCATAAAAGAAAGGAAAAGGAGGCGCAAACACCTAGTGCATTACCCGTGGTACTGTATAAAATGTTTTCATAAAATGCTGAATGCATACTCACAAACATGAAGAATTGAAATCGTATTGCAAATTCCCATCACACGTGTGTTGGAACATGTCCGGGAAAATGCAACCGCTAACGCGTTTCGGGAGTCAAGCTCCCTTCTTCAGAGCCCAGGACATATTCCAACACACGTGTTTACAATACAATTTCAATTCCTCATGTTTGTGAGTATGCATTCAGCATTTTATTAAAACATTTTATACAGTACCACGGGTAATGCACTAGGTGTTTGCGCCTCCTTTTCCTTTCAAGTGTAAAAGGTATAAGCTTTATGCAGAGAAACAATTGGATGTGCATGGTTTTTCTAGTGCAGGCTAGAAAAGTCAAATCATTTTTTTTCTTTTTAATGTTTTTGTTCTACAGGGATTGATACAATTGAAATACCTATACTCTCTCTTTTTACTTCTTTCTTGTGTATGGAAATAGTAGACCCCTGGGAGTTTTTTTTTTTTATTGCTGTCTCTTATATGGAGATTCACCTTCATAATTAGCTTTGGTCATTGTTTCCTCTATTGCATAATATTCACCAGCACATAAATAGAGGGAAATCTTCCAGTGGGGACAGGGAGCACCCTTGCTTTCGAGTGATTGTCTTTTCCTGCTCTGTGTCTGGGTCACAACCATTAAAATATTGGGCACTTTTACCCCCTTACTGCCCAGGCCAATTTTCAGCATTCAGCGCTGTTGCAATTTGAATGACAATTGCACGGTTATGCAGTGCTGTACCCATATGACATTTTTATTATTTTTTCACAGAAATAGAGCTTTCTCTTGCGTCCTCTGACAGTCGCCGCCCGTTCATACAGTCATTGGGTACTGGCCTTCTCCCCAGGAGCAAGCTAGGCAGTAATTTTGTTAATACAACAAACATTAACATATAGACACACCCACAGGGGGCCGTCCCTCTGGCCTATATCCTCTGGTCAGTACCACTCTAATCCAGTTCTTTGCTGCCTAGCGTCAGGAGTAGGCTAGGTTTTCCCTGCTGGGACCTAGTGTCTCAGTTTTTTTCTTGTTTTTATTTCTGAAGTGTTTTTTCTTTTAAGATTAGCTTTTTATTTTTTCTCATCTACGCTAGTTAGTCAGAATTTGGAGGACTACAAGCTTCAGCAGAACTGGGCCTTGTACTGGTTAATATAGAACCTTATGGAGTCCCAGTCTGCCATTGAGCGTCGCAGGCTTTTGGTACTCCCAGGCTTTGCAACGACAGTGCCCCTAGAAGCGGGAACGAGCCTGCAAAGTTTTTCTATCGTCGCTGAGATTTTTTCAACGTTGGAACGCCCAGGGTTGCTAGCATCCTTCCTGACTGATGGCACCCCCACCCAGGTGGGAGGTCTCCCGTGTCTGAGCGGTGCCCACGTTTGCGGCATGGTGACCCCTTTGTCCCTGGGAACAGGTTTTTGAGGGGGTATTGAGTGGGCCCAATCTGGGAATGGCAGTACATGTAAAGTTTGCTGTAATATCCCCCTCATGGCCGTGGAAGGGCCCCCTGTGTCTTACTTTCCCTGTCCCTGTGGGGGCGCTCCTGCGGTGCAGACCGCCATATGGGGGGGTGTGGGGGCTTTCTTCTCCCCGGGGGTGCTCTGTGCAGATCCCGGTGGGGGCCAGTGCGGGCGTTCTCTGTGGCGTTTGGCGCTGTTTCGCCCGGCCGCCATGTTTGGTAAGTGCTGGCTGTTTGGCCTCAGAGTGAGGGCAGCGCCCATTTTCCATCATCATTGCCAGCGCCGATCGGGCACCATCTTTAGTGTGGGCGGATGTCCTGTCTGGGCAGTGGCCATTTTCTAAGTGCTTTTCCTCCATTTAACTCTATCAGGCACCATTTTTTTGTGGCTCAGGGCTGGCTTTTGCCTCTTGGGGCGTGAGGTCACTTCCTCTTTATAATCAGCTTTCTCAAAAGCAGTGTGGCAAGTATAGGGACACTGTGGGGGGATTTTACTGGTTTTCTCTGGCTATATTTCTGCTAGCACTCTTTTGTTAGTTTAGCTTTAGTTAAGAGAAGGGTCTCCTCCTGTAGAGCAGTTTACGATAGGGGTCCGTGGGAACCGCTGTTTTAAAGGGCCAGTGTCATTTTTTTGCACTTTGCTAATATGGAGTTCCATGATAGCAAATACCCCACAGACCAAGTTGGTGGTTCAGATATTCCTGATCCCACTTCCTTAAGCCTCTTTTATCTGCTGCACTTGTGACTTTAGCTTCAAAAGTTGATCTGCTGGTGTCTGACCGAGTTACAAAGTAACGGCCTATGCCCTCTCAGTCTTCTGACTCAGAGCCTGAATTGGTTGCAACGGACGACGTCCCCCTTGAGGGGTCCCCGTTTTCTCAGTCAGATGTGGAGGAGGAGGATTCTTCCTCGGGGATAGCGTGTAACCGTGCTGCGGTAGAAGCACTTATTAGCTCCATTAAGGAGACTTTAAATCTTGATGATGAGCCCTCCATGGCAGGTAAGCAGGTTTCCTTCGGGACTCGCAAGGCCCTGAAGTCGGGTTTAGGTTTTTCCTTGTCCCGAGGAGTTTCAGGAAATGGTAAATGACCAATGGTGTCGCATTAAGCAGACGCTGGTAGTACCTAAGAGATTTAAGTACAGCTATCCCTTTGCTGATTCGGTTGATACTCGCTGGACTGTGGTTCCTAAAGTGGACCACACTGTTTCCAGACTGAATAAATCCACCTTGATGCCTGTGGAAGACTCCCCGGTGTTTAAGGACCCGGCGGATAGACGGGTGGAAAAGCTTTCCCGCCACATGTATATGGTGGCGGGTTCCCTGCTGAAACCAGTGTTCGCCTCAGTGATGGTCTCTCAGACTATTGCGGAATGGGCCAAGGTGCTTAGGTGCACTCTGGTAGCAGAGTCGGTTTCTGCTGCTGCGCTGGACATTTTGGATCAAATGGCACAGGCCTTGATGTACCTGTGTGGCGCGGCTTTGGAAGAGGCTGCTTTGGTCGCATGTCTATCTGCAGTCAGGATTGCAATCCGCCGCATTATTTGGCTGAAAAGCTGGTTGGCCGACCACGCTTCTAAGAAGACAGTGTCTGACATCCCTTATGCGGGGGATCGTCTTTTTGGATGAGCTGATCAAGGATGAGCTGATCAAGGGGCTTACTGGGGATGAGAGTACTCTCTTGCCTCAAGTCTTAAAAGGTAAATCTCCCTACGCTAAGCGGAGTCCCTCCTTTAAGACTAACCGGGGGTCCTTTCGTGCCTTCGGGGCACAGGAAAAGGGTAAGTCCTTCAAGGCCTCCGGTGGTCACAAGAAATGTTGGGCGGGTAAACCCAAAACGGGTCAAGCTGGGCAGGCAACTCAGTCCACCCCTTCCTGAAGGGACGCCCTCACCCGTATCAGGGGTGGGGGGACATCTGCGTTGTTTTCCCGAGCCCTGGCTGTCCGACATTCAGGACAGGTGGGTTCTCGAGCTCATTAGCTCAGGGTACAAGATCGAGTTCTGATCTCGCCCCGCAGACAGATTCTTTCTATCAAATCTCCATCTGACTCCCGATCATTTCCGGGGTCTACAACGGGTGGTTCAAAATCTTCTCGCCCAAGGGGTCATCGTGCCAGTCCCTCCGCGGGACAGGTTTTGGGGGTTTTACTCCAATCTGTTCACAGTGCCCAGAAAAGAGGGCAAGGTGCGTCCGATTTTGGACCTAAAGTTACCGAAACCACTTCGTGCGGGTACAGAAGTTCCGGATGGAATCCATCCGGTCGGTGGTGGCATCTCTGAGTCCAGGCGAATTCATGGCTTCCATCGACCTAAAAGATGCATATCTGCACATCCCTTTTTACAAGGGTCATCAGCGGTATCTCTGCTTTACAATCGCAGAGGAGCATTACCAGTTTGTGGCGTTGCCCTTTGGTCTCGCTTCGGCTCCAATGGTGCTCACCAAGGTTTTGGCTCCTGTGTTGGCTCTGCTACGGGGCAGAGATCCTTAACAGGTGGACAGGCATCCTCAGTCTTGGACAGAAGGGTTTCTCTAAGCCACCAGGTGATATCGGATCTTTTGTGGTGGCTCCAGTCACCGATTCTGACACAAGGCAAATCCTTCCGGCCGTTATTGTGGACGTGGCTCTCCACGGATGCCAGCCTGTCAGGCTGGGTTTGAGTTCTGGGCACGATTTGTGCCCAGGGTACGTGGTCGGAGGAGGAGTTCTCCCTACCGATAAATGTCCTGGAGCTCTGGGCAATCAAGCTCTGTTTGTTCCGTTGGTCGGCTCGGAATCAGGGCTGCCCTGCACGAGTGCATCAATCATCAGGGGGGCACCAGGAGTGCCCAGGCGGCCAGGGAAGTGGCCAAGATCCTGTCTTGTGCAGAATCGCATGTTCCGGCAATTTCTGCCATCCACATTCCAGGTGGTGTGGAAAACTGGCAGGCGGACTATCTGAGTCGCCAGACCCTGGACCAGGGGGAAAGGTCCTTACACCCGGAGGTGTTTCACCTTCTTTGTATCCGGTGGGGGTCACCGGACGTGGATCTGTTCGCATCCCGTCTCAACAAAAAAGTGGAAAGGTTCGTGGCTCGATCTCGCGATCCTCTGGCGGATGCCTCGGACATGTTAGTGGTGCCGTGGCATCGGTATTGGCTCATATATGCCTTTCCCCTGATTCAAATGTTGTCCAGGTTCCTCTGGAGGTTAGTCTCGCGGATGTTGGTGATTCTGGTAGCTCCAGACTGGCCGTGTCGGTCTTGGTACGCGGACATTATGCAGATGGTTGTCGAACCTCCCTGGCGGCTTCCATTAACCACTTTCCGACCACCGCACGACTATCTACGTGGGCGGTCAGCCCCTCACAGGCAAAGTGACGTAGGGCTACGTCACTAGCTTGTGAGGGTCTAGGGAGCGAGCCCGCGCCGCCGGAGGCGCGCTCCCGCTCCCGCGTGGTCACGGACCCCCCCGCGCGTGTGACCGGCTGACCCGATCGCCGCCGGCCACTCTGCGATCGGCGGGGGAGAGGGAGAAAGTCAGGCAGCTTGTGTAAACAAGCTGCCTGTCATTCTCCTCTCTGTATGAGAGATGATCACATGGATCTACTATGTAGATCCGTTGATCACTCTGCATACAGTTGAAGCCACAGCCAATCACAGTTAGAATCACGCCCCTAGGGACACACACAGCCCCTCCCTCTCAAATAAAGTTAACCCCTTCACTACCAGTGTATTTTTACAGTAACAGTGCATATATATAGCACTGATTACTGTAGAAATGTCACTGGTAACCCCAAAAGTGTCAAAAATGTCAGTCAAGGGTCCGATCTGTCCGCCGCAATGTCACAGTACCGCAAAAAAAATCGCAGATCGCCGCCATTACGCGTTAAAAAAAAAACAACAAAAATGACAAAAATCTTTCCCTTTGTTAGTAAACGCAATAACTTTTGCGCAAACCAATCAAAATACGCTTTTTGCGATTTTTTTTTACTAAACATAGGTAGCATAAAACAAATTGGCCGAAAATATTAAAAAATTTTGATTTTTACATTTTTTTTGGGGGGGAATTTCATATAAAAAAAAGGGAAAAATATTGCTATTTTTGCAAAATTTACGCTCTTTTTTTTGTTTATAGCGCGTGATCAAAAAATCGCACAGGTGATCAAATACCGCCAAAAGAAAGCTCTGTTTGTGGGAAAAAAAGGACGCCAAATTCGTTTCGGTATAGCGTCGCACGACCGCGCAATTGTCCGTTAAAGTCACGCAGTGCCGAATCGCAAAATACCCTCTGGTCGTTTAGCAGCCAAATCCTCCGGGGCTTAAGTGGTTAAGAAATGATCTTCTGTCTCAGGGACCGATCTTCCATCCTGCTTTACAGTCACTGGCTTTGACAGCTTGGCTGTTGAAATCCAAGTCTTGAGAGACAGGGGTACCCCGTCGGCTGCCATTCCTACCTTGCTAAAAGCTAGAAAAGCTACCTCTGGGAAGATTTATCATCGCACCTGGAGGGCATATTTTGCCTGGTATGAGTCACAAGGTCTTCACCCATCCTTTTCAGTGGGTTTTGGCCTTCCTAGAGACTAAGGTGGATCAAAGGCTAATTGTCGGCCTTGGCCATCCTTTTTTAGGGCCCTTTGGCGTCTAATTCCTTGATTCGCACCTTTATTCAGGGGGTGCGTCATCTGGCTCCCCTACCTCCCTGGGACCTGAATCTGGTTCTGTTCTTCACAAAAGTGTTGGCTCCAGTGTTAGCATTGCTGCATTAGCAGGGGATTGCAGTGCTGGGGTACCTGGACAACCTCCTTTTGCGGGCAGAATCTTTGACTGCTCTGTTGGACAACCTGGAGGTCACTGTGCAAACTCTGCAGGAGTTCAGATGGAATTTGAATTTACAGATTCTGTTCTGTTTCTGTCCACCAGGTTGGACAATCTGGGTCTGACTTTGGACTTGGCCTCAGCCAAGCAGTGTTTCTCCCAGAGGAAAAGCTGCAAAAGCTGCAGGTGGCTATAAGGATCTCGTCTAGCAGTCGGTCATCTCTCAGGACTTGTATGTGGGTGCTGGGCCTGATGGTGTCTACCTTCGAGGTGGTTCCGTTTGCTCAGTTTCACGCGATACCTCTGCAAAGAGAGATTTTTCCCAAATGGGACAAGAATCTGAAGTCTTTGGACAATCTGATCCTGTTGAGCCGGGGTACGAGAGGATCCCTGATCTGGTGGCTTCGTTCTCCGGCACTTTAACAGGGCAAGCCTTTCCTTCCCCTGTACTGGACGGTTGTCCCCAGTCTATGCGGATGGGGAGGCATTCTCGGCACGGATTGTGCTCAGGTGGTCTGGACTCTGGAGGAGTCCAGACTACCAGTCAGTATAATGGAACTCCAGGTGATCAGTCTTTGTCTGGCTCATTGGACAGATCGTCTTCAGGGGTATCTGGTGAGGATTCAATCGGACAATGACACAGCTGTGGCTTATGTCAATCACCAAGGGGGCACAAGAAGTGTCTTGGTGGCTTGGGAAGTAGCCAGCCTTCTAAGGTGGGCAGAACGCTTTGTTCCAGCCCTCTCTGTGGTACTTATTCCAGGGGTGAAAATTGGCAAGCGGATTATCTCAGTCTTCAGGCGTTGGACCAGGGAGAATGGTCACTCCATCTGGAGGTTTTTCATCAGCTTTGTCTCCGGTGGGGAACTCCCGAGGTGGACCTGTTGGCCTCTCTTCTCAACAGCAAAGTACAGAAGTTTGTGGCATCCTCTAACCGACGCTACAGATGTACTGGTGGCTCCTTGGGGTCAGTATTGTCTGATTAATGCCTTCCTCCCTCTCAAACCTCTGCCAAGACTCCTGCGCAGGATCAAGGGGGAAGGGATTTCGGCCATTCTGGTGGCTCCAGACTGGCCTCGCTGGTCCTGGTACGCCGACCTGATACAACTGGTCACCGATGCTCCTTGGAGATTTCCTCTGAGGGAAGATCTGCTGTCCCAAGGGCCAAACATCCATCCTGCTTTACAGTCTCTGGCTTTAACAGCTTGGCTGTTGAAAGCCAGGTGCTAAAGGATAGGGGTTTGTATGAATCAGTGATTCCCACACTGTTAAAGGCAAGGAAATCTACCTCTAGGAAGATTTACCATCGTACTTGGAAAACGTACATTGCGTGGTGCGAGTCTCTTGGGGTTCATTCTCGCTCCTTTTTGGTGGCTCGGATCTTGGCCTTCCTCCAGCGAGGGGTTGAACAGCATCTGGCTTTGGGTACCATAAAGGGCCAGGTTTCAGCCTTGATGGTCGTCTTCCAATGACCGTTGGCCACGCATTCCTTGCTTCTCTCCTTTTTCAGGGTGTTCGCCACCTGGCTCCTCCATTGCAGTCTCCGTGTAAGATTCTGGTACCTTTGGTACCCTTATTTCCCATTTCTACCTTAATATTGCGTCCCACCTTGCTAACTAGGTGGAACGCATACACCTTTAAGAACGATGACATCATCGCCGAGCGCCGCTATGAGCGGCTATTTCAATCGCCGGTTTTCTCTCACTCATTGCTCGTTCAAACCGCATGCTTGACCAGTCTTGTCCTATGCTGCCGGAGCTTCTAGCTATTCCTTTGCCTGAACAAAACCGGAACCTCGCTACCGATCCCGTATCTCGCTACCGGATCACTCTCTTGCTACTGGACCTTGCTACTACTAACCCAACTTGTGATAAGTACCCCACAGGGGATTTCTTCCTAACTAACTTACACTATCTACCTCTGCATACTAAGGACTGTTACTATGTAAGCACTATTCCTATCATCTGCATAACTTCATAGATTGCTAGCTCTTGAGCCTACCATCATCTACATCATTGCACTAGGTTACTCTCTCTTGTATACTTCATCTGCTGTCCCCTACTACCTGTTACTATACATGATTGCTAAACCTATCTGCATACTACCTATCATCACCTACCACTCTCCTGAATATTACTACTGAGTGCTCACCATTTCTAACGCCTGTCTCTCACCTCTATACTATCATATACATCCTATTACTCCAGGAACATCATATTGAGTGTATGTATATTTGCATAAAACAGGCTGTGCACGGTGATGAGTCCTGAGAGTTGGATATGTTTGTTCAACACATCTCTACATGACTACTGAGTGTAATAATTCTGCAGCTGCAAATCCATTCACTAACAAAAAACGCAAGAGTGTTACAGATTGAACGAGCCATAAAATATGGATTCAGCAGAATTACCCACTCAAGTTATGCAGTTAAAACAACAAGTAGATGCATTGATACTTGCCCTTACAGAGGTAAAAAACGAAAATCAGGCTTTGAGACAGCAGGTTGGCCGTCTCGAACAGCTCTCTGCTGCTCAGCCCCGTGAGCCTAAGATAAACCCTCCTCTAGTGTTTACAGGTGATCGGAAAAAATTTTGTGAATTTAAAAACGCATGTCAATTGCTTTTCTTGTTAAAACCTCGTACCTAGCCTACTGACCAAATTAAAGTCTGTACCACTATTTCCTATCTGACGGGTGATCCCCGTGCCTGGGCAGACTCTCTCTTTGAGAAAGATGATCCACTTCTCAACTCCTATCCTTTATTCCTAGCGCAACTCGCTAGTTTATATGAAGACCCCAATAGGCAGAGTACTGCTGATACCCAATTGAGGGCTTTAAAACAAGGAAGGAGACCTGTTGAAGACTTTGTGGCAGAGTTCAAAAGATGGACCCTTGATTCAGGGTGGAATGATACATCTCTAAGAACTCAGTTCAGACTCAGCCTATCAGAAGCCGTTAAAGACGAGCTCGCCCGAGCGGATTTACCTGACACCTTGGCTGCCCTGATACAGACCAGTATCAATATTGACAGACGACTGCGAGAAAGAAAGGCTGAGAAGATGGGATTGCCATTGTCCAGTCCTTCTCGGATGTCGGCTGTTGACCCTACTCCTATGGAGGTAGGAATGATACGTCCACCTTTATCCTTTACCGAACGTGCCAGGAGAAGATCCGAACATCTCTGCATGTACTGCGCCTCCCCGGATCATTTGTTAAGCGGCTGTCCCCTTGTCCGCAAAAAAGAGGGTGAGTGTTCAAATGTCTTGCTAGGGGGACTAACGACTTCCTTTTCTAATCCTTATCTTTTTATTCATTTGACATTACAGTGGGACCAAACTAGGATCACCACCAAGGCTATGATCGACACAGGATCTTGTGGGAACTATATCGATACTTGTTTTGCTACCTTAAATAAAATACCTATTATTTCAAAACTCAAACCTGTCTCTGTTAGTTTCATTAACGGTATTCCGTTATCCTCTGGTCCAATCACCAATCAGACACAAGCACTCCTTGTCACTGCCAATGAGTCTCATATGGAGACTACCACTTTTGATGTACTAACCTCACCACATTTTCCCATTATTTTGGGACTTCCCTGGTTACACATACATCAACCAATCATTGATTGGAAAACAAGAACTCTAACCTTCTCTTCTCACTATTGCGAAACCACGTGTAATCTCTCATCATATGGAAAGATCCTGTCTGTGGTGACAGATGAGATTATACCTCTATGTTACCAGGATTTGTCGGAAGTCTTCCTTGAAAAAAATGCTCAAGTGTTGCCTCCCCATAGGGACTATGATTGTTGTATCGATCTACTCCCTAATAGCAAGTTGCCTTTCGGTCATGTTTATCCTCTTTCACAGGATGAACTCTCTCATCTCAAGGAATACTTGGATGAGAATTTGGCGAAAGGGTTCATCAGACCTTCTACTTCCTCTACTGCTGCAGGACTCTTCTTTGTCCGCAATAAGGATTCAAGTCTCAGGCCTATTATTGATTACAGGCAATTAAATACCATTACAATAAAGGATCGCTATCCCTTGCCCCTCATTCCTGAACTTATTGAACAGGTGCGCGGGGCTACCTACTTTTCGAAATTGGACCTGAAAGGGGCATACAACCTAATCCGAATCCGTGATGGGGATGAATGGAAGACAGCATTCAGAACCAGATACGGATTGTTCGAGTACCTTGTGATGCCATTCGGGTTGTGTAATGCTCCCGCAGCCTTTCAACGATTCATAAATGACATCTTCAGAGACTTACTTGATGTTTGTGTTGTAGTATATCTGGACGATATACTTATTTATTCTCAATCTTTATCTGAACACATAAAACATGTAAGACTCGTGTTGTCCAGACTACTTGCACACAACTTATACGTAAAATTAAAAAAATGTTTATTCCATAAAGAAGAAGTACTATTCCTAGGATACATCATATCTAAAAATGGAATCAAAATGGATATGAGCAAGATATCCTGTATTCTAGATTGGCCTGTGCCAACAACTCGTAAAGCATTACAAAGATTCCTCGGATTTTCTAACTTCTATAGGAAGTTCATCAAGAACTTCTCTGCTATTGTGAGACCTCTCACACAACTCACAAGTATAAAAAATCCATTCAAATGGTCAGAAGAAGCAAATGGAGCTTTCCGCTTGTTAAAATCAAGCTTTACTTCTGCTCCCATACTACGCCATCCAGACCCATCCCTTCAATACATCCTGGAGGTAGATGCGTCAAATATGGCAGTAGGAGCAGTTCTCTCCCAACGACCAACAAATACTTCACCACTTCACCCAGTTGCTTTTTTCTCAAAATCACTAAGCAGCCCCGAGGTGAATTACCCAGTGGGTGAAAAAGAGTTGCTTGCAATAAAATTGGCATTGGAGAATTGGCGACACCTACTTGAGGGTACTCGATTACCAGTTCTCATATACACAGATCATAAAAATCTTCAATACCTTCAGACTAACAAGACTCTTTCCCACCGGCAGGTACGATGGTCCTTATTCTTTTTAAGATTCAACTTTTTGGTGACCTACACTCCTGCAGACAAAAATAAAAAGGCGGATGCGCTGTCACGATTAACCGAGGATAACTACGCCGAAATACCTTCAATTCCTATAATACCCTATGAACGTATTGTCGGTGTTGTTCGTTCCCTGAAGGAAGAGATTTTGCACAGCATAGGATTGGATTCACCTCCACCACAACTAAGTGCTGATACAGAAGGCTTCCTCTATTACAACGACAAACTTTACATACCCCCTACTATGAGTACCAAGATTTTGGAATTGTCGCATGATGTGCCTATGGCAGGACATATGGGTATGACTAAAACATTTAATTTACTTACTAGGCAGTTTTGGTGGCCTGACATGAAGACGACCGTACAAAAATTTCTTGTGACATCTGTGCAAGGTCCAAAATTGACACTACAAAACCATCTGGTCTACTTTGTAGTCTACCAATACCCCAGGTTCCATGGGAAGTTGTGTCCTTAGACTTCATAGTAGAACTACCACCTTCCAAAGGATTTAACACCATCCTAGTGTCAGTGGACCATCTGACCAAGATGGCACATTTTTTTTCTATTCGAAGATTACCCTCATCCAAGCAAACAGCGGAATTGCTAGTGAAACATGTCTTTAAGTTACATGGTATTCCAAAGACCCTTCTGTCTGACCGTGGTTCACAGTTCATCTCCAAGTTTTGGCAAGCTCTATGTCAGATACTATGAATAGAGCGAAAACTTACTTCTCCTTACCACCCTCAGACCAACGGACAAACAGAAAGAGTCAGCCAGTGCATTGAGCAATATCTACGTTGCTATACCTCATACCTACAGGACGATTGGGTGGACCTCCTCCCGCTGGCGGAATTCGCTTATAACAACGCAACCCACAGTACTACTAAGCAAAGTCCATTCTACTTGAACTATGGGTTTCATCCCACTCTTCTTCCACCACGCATCCTTCCATCAAGTAACCCAGTGGCCTCTGATTATCTCGCCCAAATAAAGGACTCTCTGGGTTTACTCAACACCACCATATCACATGCCCATAGTCAACAAAAAAGGTACTACGACCTACGTAGAAAACCCTCTCCTCAATATGCTATTGGGGATCTTGTTTGGCTATCTACAAAAAATTTGAGATTAAAGATCCCTAGTAAAAAACTTGGACCTTTATTTCTGGGACCCTTCCCAATTAAGAAACTCATTGGAAAAGCTGCAGTGCAACTCACCTTACCGGCAGATCTCAAAATACATCCCATCTTTCATGTGTCGCTACTAAAACCACATGTTCCTAAGCAAGGAATAAGGCCTACCATCTTGCCTCCACCTCCAGTACAAGTTGAAGGCGGAGAAGAATATGAGATCAAGGAGATTCTGGATTCTCGTATACACAGAGGAAGACTCCAATATCTCATAAGATGGAAGAACTATGGACCCCAAGACGACACCTGGTTGGATACTGCTGATGTTCACGCACCTAGGCTTATACGAACATTTCACTCGAAATACCCGGAAAAACCAGTGCTATAGGCCTTCCGGAGCCGGCCTTAAGGGGGGGGGGTACTGTAAGATTCTGGTACCTTTTGGTACCCTTATTTCCCATTTCTACCTTAATATTGCGTCCCACCTTGCTAACTAGGTGGAACGCATACACCTTTAAGAACGATGACATCATCGCCGAGCGCCGCTATGAGCGGCTATTTCAATCGCCGGTTTTCTCTCACTCATTGCTCGTTCAAACCGCATGCTTGACCAGTCTTGTCCTATGCTGCCGGAGCTTCTAGCTATTCCTTTGCCTGAACAAAACCGGAACCTCGCTACCGATCCCGTATCTCGCTACCGGATCACTCTCTTGCTACTGGACCTTGCTACTACTAACCCAACTTGTGATAAGTACCCCACAGGGGATTTCTTCCTAACTAACTTACACTATCTACCTCTGCATACTAAGGACTGTTACTATGTAAGCACTATTCCTATCATCTGCATAACTTCATAGATTGCTAGCTCTTAAGCCTACCATCATCTACATCATTGCACTAGGTTACTCTTTCTTGTATACTTCATCTGCTGTCCCCTACCACCTGTTACTATACATGATTGCTAAACCTATCTGCATACTACCTATCATCACCTACCACTCTCCTGAATATTACTACTGAGTGCTCACCATTTCTAACGCCTGTCTCTCACCTCTATACTATCATATACATCCTATCACTCCAGGAACATCATATTGAGTGTATGTATATTTGCATAAAACAGGCTGTGCACTGTGATGAGTCCTGAGAGTTGGATATGTTTGTTCAACACATCTCTACATGACTACTGAGTGTAATAATTCTGCAGCTGCAAATCCATTCACTAACAAAAAACGCAAGAGCGTTACACTCCGTTGCCTCCGTGGGACCTTCATTTTTTGCTGATGGTTCTCCAGAAACCTCCTTTCGAAAATATTCCAGAGCTTTCCCTGCTTACGCTGTCCCAGAAGGTAGCCTTTTTGGCAGCTATTACTTCTGGGTGTTGGAGCAGGCGGCTTTGTCCTGTCGCTCACCTTATCTGTAGGTTCACAGAGATAAAGTGGTGCCTCGCCCTTGTCAGTCATTCCGTCCTAAGGGTGTTTCTGATTTCCATCTGAATGAAGACATTGTACTGCCTTCACTTTGCCCTAAGCCCATGCATCCTAAGGAAATTGCTTTGCATTCCCTGGATGTGATTCAGGCTATCAGAGTGTACCTGGCAGCTACAGAGTTTTTTAGGAAATCAGGCTCACAATTTGTCCTTATGGATGGACCTCGAAAAAGGGTTGGCCGCGTCTGCTATGACTGTTTTTAGATGGATCAGACAAAGTGGTGCTGGCCTATTCAATTAAGGGTCAGGTTCCTCCCTTCCCTGTTAAGGCGCATTCTACACGGGCGCTTAGTGCATCCTGGGCCTTCTGCCATCAGGTATTTGTGATGCAGGTTTGCAAAGCAGCCACCTAGTCGTCTGTGCACACTTTCACAAAATTTTACAAAGTAGATGTGCTGGCTTCTGTGGATGCTGCTTTTGGCCGCAAGGTTTCGCAGGCTGCTGTTAGAGGACTAGTCCTTTTTGAGGGTGTATGTTTTCAGGTGAGCTCCAGTTGTTCCTGGTTGAGCTCCATGTTAACCGGTTGGCTAGGTTTAGCTTTAGGGAATTGTCTTTTCTGTTTTGTCTTTTCTCACCCCTCATGTTTAACACTGCTTTGGGACATCCCAATGGTCAAGAAGATTCTGAAGCTGCGTCCTTCAATAAACGAAAGAGAAAATTGGATTTTTGTCTTACCGTAAAATGCTTTTCTTTGATGTTAGGTTACTTTTCTTCTTAAAAAGGAAAATATAAATATCACGCTAACCAAACAAAAAAGAGCTGCTAGCACTAAACAACTGACAATACAGGTTGTAAACAGAAATAGATTAAATAATAAGTGCAGCGCTAAATTCAATTAGTAATCTTTGAACATTCACAAACAATACATCGTGATTAATCATGTGAATATATCACATAACAATGAAAAAAGTCCCATAAATAAAGTGTTTATGAAACACAATAAGCGAATATGAATAAAACAAAGTCCCATATAAAATAATGTGTATGAAACATATATTCAGCAATGGTGAAGATGGTCAATACAGTGTTCAGATCCCGTCACCAGATGGAACAAATAAAATGGGCGCTCACCAGATGGTGTGGACCTATAATGCCGTATAGCATATAGATCAAACAGGCTTCACAGATAAGCTCCCGAATTCCTCTTTAAGATAAATAACCTTGGATGTTTTTCAGGGCTCACGATAAATGGAGAGGAGGAAGGGTGAACCCCTCATTCACCATATCACCTGCACAATGTCGCTTCTTACTCCAACTGCGTGCAGCCAATCACTGACTCTAGGATAGCCATTCAGCCTCTCTGTTCTTTCTTACTTAGGCACATTAAGTTTGCACTGAAGCTGTTTGCTGATGTAGTTCATCAATTTCGCGTGTTCAGGCTCAGCCTTTTGTTTGCTCAGTCACTGGAAAATAATTAACAGCTGCTGGACACTAGGTCAATACAACTGGGGCCAGATGATGTTGGCTTCCAAACTAATGGAAAAGCCAAATGCGCGTAAAGGGGTTAAACCCATCAGGTCACCTGATGGGTTTAACCCCTTTACGCGCATTTGACTTTTCCATTAGTTTGGAAGCCAACATCATCTGGCCCCAGCTGCCTTGCCTCGAATTTAGCGCTGCACTTATTATTTAATCTACTTTTCTTCTTACACTGCTTGCAACAAAACGGAATGCCTATAACAGAGTATACCCCCTGGGACTGCCCCAAAGGCGTGGTAAAGATTGTTTCTGCTAGTTTCCTACTCCTGCAGGGGCAGCATAACCCAATGGTCAAGAAGGTTCTGGAGCTGTGTCCCTCAAAAAACATCAGAGGAAAGGATTTTACGGTAAGACAAAAATCCAATTTTCTTTTCTGAAATAAATGTTTTAATTTGTCTACACTCAAACAATACCAGATTTGCCTGTTTTTTCCAAGTTATGGCAAAAAAATATGGGGTAGAAACAATGGTGCATAAATTAGATTTTATTTACAAATCTTTTTTTCTCACACTATGACATGACAACATAGGCCCTATCTTTGAAATATATTGAAAGACCCCCAAAATGTCACCATTTTTAACAGTAAGTGTTAGATTGTGAATGTTTTGGAAATTTGTAATATTATTTTTTAGAAGAGAATTACTTGAAACTAAAGCAAAAAATGAAAACCAAAATACATTCAAAATTGTTATGTAAATAATTAGGCAATGGTGCTATAGAATACTTTATACTACTTCCCCTTGTCAAT
Source organism: Pelophylax lessonae (assembly GCF_965119305.1). Taxonomy (NCBI): domain Eukaryota; kingdom Metazoa; phylum Chordata; class Amphibia; order Anura; family Ranidae; genus Pelophylax; species Pelophylax lessonae. Next base: position 202,826,125 of record NC_138772.1, read on the forward strand.
GTTTTGGTAGTGTATTGCATTTCATATGGCTCAGAAGTGACAGTACCCCGTTGTGGCAATGTTTCAAGGACAGCATATGTTATCTTTTAAGGTTTTGTAGTCTTCCCTAAAGTATTATACATTTCTTTTTTACTGAACGAATAGGGCTTTAAATTGGTTACTAATTTGGATACATACATTTGTATTTCCTTAGCATTTATTTGGAATAAATAAATAAAAAAATTGCATTTCTTGTAATTTTTCCTAACGTAATGTTTATGTACTTTGCACATCTTCATAAATTTACCCAAATGTATAATCATTAAAGTCTGCTATATTAGTGTGACTTTTATGTAGCATAGCAGAATGGTAAAGTGAATCTAGAGCATTTTTGCCAGCTTTTTGTTGCCCTGTTTTGAGATGTGTTGCTGCAATCAGTTTCAAAATGACCTTATGCATCACTTATGCACTTTTATATATTTTTTATATATATGTTTTTATGATTTTGTGGTCCATATCTAATTTTGCACTTTATTGTCTAGTACTGCAGTAATTTTGTGGCTCTTATGCAATTTTGCACTTTATGTATTGAAATATTTAGATACTTTATAAGTTGCACATTTCAGCACTGCAATTACGTGATTTTGCACATATGGTAGTTTATGCACTTTATTTTTTGGTTAGCATATATTTATATGCATTAGCACCATTGCACTTTATAACACAATCGAACAGCGCTGCAAATTTTTGCTTTTCCATTGTCTTCACAAATTGTCATTTGTTGCTTGCTGCTGTACATTTAGGGTTGGCGCAGTATACAGCATAACCGTATTGAAGCCACCAGATTTAGCAGCACCTGTTATCCCCCATTCACAGCCCAACCTGGAATTCAGTTGGAAACAGCAAATTTAGCAATCCCCTTGATTTATTTAAAATATTAATTTTTCTGGTTGCCTTGCATTCAAGCAGTATCTCAGCTGCATCACTGATCTGTTTATACTGATAGCAGCAGGGTGCTGGTCTCAGAATACATACGTCAGTGCCTGCTGCGCTACAGGAGGAGATTTCCCTTTCATTGTTTAAAAAAAAAAAAAAAAAAATATATGTCCAAGCATGAGGGGCCTAGGGTGGTCAGTGGGCGGATCACTCCTTTGATTCGGCATATCATTTTTTCACTTTTCTCTGACTAACTTCTTTTGGCAGAAATTTCTTCATCCATATTGATTGATGTAAATGAAGGAATCTGTAAGCTTCTTTTTTCCAAATACCCAAGCATTAGGAGTTTGGGGTGGTCAGCTTCTATGCTTCGGCAAATCCTTTATTCACTTTTTTTCTTGTTGAGATTTCTTCATCCACATCAATGTGAATGGAGGAATCTGTTAGGTTATTTTTTCTATTCAGCTCACAGGCTGTACAAAAAAAAGAACATATGCCCCCATTAGAAGAAGGTGGATGTAGGGCAGTCGATTCGAATGATGGACATATCACACACTTTTTCTTTTTTTTTATTTGCCAAGCACAAGGTGGTCAGTGGTTGGTAGCTCATTATGCTTCTGCATATTCACTTTTATCTGGCTGAGATTTCTTCATCTACATTGATTGTTGTAAATGGAGTAATCTTTTAGGTTCTTTTATTTAGTTCAGCCCAAAGTCTGCATGAAAAAAAGAGCATTACATGTATACCTAACATTAGACGAGTGGGTGGATGTGTGGCAGAAGAGCCTAATGTTGGGCATAAATACCAGGATAGTTCAAACACCCCCCCCCCAAATGACCCCTTTTTGGAAAGTGGACACCCCATACAACCATAGCATGTGTGAGAATTATCTCATTAAAGTGACAACTTTGTCTAAAAAAAAAAAAAAAAATGTTTTTGTCATTTTCCAAAAACTTGTGGCAAAAATAAAATCTTATATGGATTCAACATGCCTCTCAGCAAATACCTTGGAGGTGTCTACTTTAATGTAAAACCTCTATAAAAACACAATTTTTTTTCTTTTATCAAATAAAACCACATTTCGCTTTCGTTTATTAATGGACAAAGCTCCTGATTCTTCTTAACCATTGGGCAATACTAACCCTACAAAAGTAGGACACTAGGGAGGAAAAAGCTTGATTACGCCTATGGGCAGTCCCAGGGGGTATACACCCACTCTCAGCTAAAGGCACTCAGTTTTTTTTTTCTGCCTAGTCAGGAGTAAGGGCCTAGTTCCTTGCTGGGATCTCTGGTCCAGGCAATTTTTTTTCTTTTTTAAATTGAATTTTTTTCCTATCTTCAATATCTTGTTATTTTTGTTCCTGTGAGAAGCTACAATCAATTGCTGGACTGGGCGACGGACTGGATAATCTAGATCCAGAGGTGCCCCCCAGTCTGGCCAGCAAGCACGTGCAGACCACAGCTCCACGCTAGGTCGGCCGCGACATAGCCCCACTTGACGGGGGCTGGCCTGTGAGATCTATGCATACAACCTGGCCTCGGCCTGAGCAGCATCCATATTATGTAATATAAAAGGAAAAAGGTAGGGGAAAGGGGATAAAGGGGATAGTGGGACTTTAAATGAGACTCGTGCAATTGAGTCTCCGTCCCTATATGTGATATGCATTAATGGGAACACATAGTGTTCAGAAAGGTTGGGACTTTAAATGAGGTGTGACCAGTGTACTCAAAGTAATAATAATAGTACATAAACCTGTGCTGGTAAGAACAACAAAAAGGGGGTAAATAAATTAACATCATGTATTTATTAACAGATCCGTAGCGGGTAACAACAGTACATCTGAATGAAAACACATATGAAAAGAGTTTATAAATTGTTTAATAAAACAATACATAAAAATCAGAGTATTGAGATAATTGTCCAGTACATAAAATAAAATGATTAATATAAATATATAATTATGTAAATCTATTTTTCAGAAACAGATGATGGGATATAGTGTAAAGCTTGAGGTTGTAAATTGCCTTCTTGTGCTCAACGCGTTTCGTGAAATACATTCACTTCATGAGGAGCAGGCTTGGTTACAATATAATTATATGTTGACTATCAGTGAGGCTTTGAGTCGTCCAAGAATATGTCCAGATAGGAACTGAGGGAGCAAAACCCATGCCCAAGGCCAGAGCGTAAGGCCCATGTAGGGGTTACAGGTCTTCATAAAGGGTATAAGTGACCTCAGCAATTTGCCTCAGCAGAGAGAGCTCCCAGCCTCAAGGTGCTATTCGGGAGAAAGGGAGACCAAACAGGCAGACTATATTATGATGGAGTGGTGGTACCCACCCTGTTCTTAGTATGGTAAGTAGCTGTCCCCCCCCCCCCCCTCTACTCCTGGAGGGTTTTGGGGTGGACATAGGCCTCTCCCTGGGACGGTGGGACCCTGGGTTCCCCTCCTTCCTCCCAGCCCCTCTAAAATGTTGGTGGTCACTGTGGGTCTTTTGCCCCCCCCTTTCCCCCCCTCACTGAGTGAGGTTATGAGATGGCTGTTGTCACATGCTCCTAAGGGGGCTGGTTGGAGTTGCTGCTGACCAGGCTGCTGACTGGGTTTTCCTGGTGCGCAACGGGGGGTTGAGCAGGGTTTCCTGCCACCCTGGGGCAGAGATGACCTTTGGGCTCCCTGCGGTGGTTGTTGGGCTGGGGAAGCAGATAGTTTGGCATCCCTGGGCCTCATGCGGCCAGATCCGGCTGAAAATTAAGGCCGCTACTATGTGGCCTACTAGTCAGAAACTACGTGAGGTGACCCCTGTGAGGGTGGCTGAAGCCACCACCTCCCGTTTGGGCATCTACCCCCCCCCCTCCGCTGCCCCTGGGTGGTCAGCTACGCTGGGGCTTGCGTCCAAGCAGCTGGGCGCCCACAAAAATTTAGGCCACGGCCTACTAGGCCAATCGACTGAGTCGGGCGCCTCCGTTGGTGGTTCCCCAGTGTGTTTAGCTGAAGCCCCCACTCTTCCTTTGGGCATCTGCTGGGCTGGGATCCGTGCACTTGCGGCTGGGCCTCCACAAAAATTTAGACTGCTGCTTTGGTCTCGCCTCTGCTTCTCGAGTCTTCACAAAAGTGTTGGCTCCGGTGCTGGCATTATTTGAGTAAGCGGGGAATGGCGGTACTGGGGTACCTGTAAGACCTTCTTCCGCAAGCAGGGTGTCTGACTGCTCTGATGGACAACTGGAGATTGCTCTGCAAACTCTGAGGGAGTTCGGTTGGATTCTGAACCTTCAGGAGTCTGATTTTGTTCTGTCCATAAAAACTGGACTATCTGGTTCTGACTCTGGACTCAGCTAGAGTGTTTCTTCCTCTGGAAAAACTCCGGACATTGCAGGAGGCAATTCAGCTTCTGTTGTTGAGCAGATGGTCATCCCTCTGGGCTTGCATGCAGGTGCCGGGCCTGATGGTGTCCACCCTCAAGGCGGTCTGTTTGCACAATTCCACACAAGATCTATGCTACACCAGATATTCTGGTGAATTAGGACAAGGATCCACTGTCTCTAGAGGTGGCTTCATTCTCTGGCACTTTGACAGGGAAAATCCTTTCTTCCCCTGTACTGGACGGTTGTCACCACGGTTGCCAGCCTGTCCAGGTGGGAAGGCATCCTCAGCACAGATGTGTTCAGGGGGTCTGCACTCTGGCAGACTGCCGATTAATGTTCTGAACCTCCAAGTGATCAGCCTATGTCTGGCACATTGGACAAATCCTTTTCAGGGGTGTCCGGTACAAATTAATTTGGAAAATGCCACAGCCATGGTCTATGTCAATCACCAAGGGGCACAAATAGTCATTCCAGCTCTCTCAAATTTCTGTCATGACTCCTGTGCAGGATCAAAGCAGAAGATATTTTGTCCAGACTGACGTCGCCGATCTTGGTTCACCGATAAGGTACAGGTGGTCACCGATGTTACTTGGGGACTTCCTCTCAGGGAGGATCTGCTGTCCCAAGGATGGATCTTCCATCCTGCTTCACAGTCTCTGGCTTTGACAGCTTGGCTGTTGAACACAAGGTTCTGAAGAATGGAAGGTTGTCGGTGATTCCTACGCTGTTGAAAGCTAGGAAATCTACTTCTAAGAAGATCTACCATCGTACGTGGAAGACGTACATTGCGTGGTGTGAGTCTCTTGGGGTTCATCCTTTTTGGTGGATCTTAACCTTCCTTCAACGGGGGGTTGAACAAAAATTGGCCTGTAGTACCATCAAGGGCCAGGTATCGGCTTTGGCGGTCTTTTTCCAACGACATTTGGCCTCACACTCGCTGGTGCGTATCTTTCATCAGGGTGTCCGACATTTGGTTCCTTAGAGTGCGGGCTCCGTTGCCACCCTGGGATCTTAATGTGGGGCTTTCAGCTCTACAGAAGCCTCCCTTCTAAAAATATTCGGGAGGTTTCCCTGCTTGTGCTGCCCCGGAAGGTGGCCTTTTTTGGTGTCTATCACCTTTCGCGCAGCGTGTCAGAACTGGCGGCGTTATCCTGTTGTTCAACTTATTGGTGATTCACAAGGATAGGGTGGTGCTTCGCCCCTGTCCGTCATTCCTTCCTAAGGTGGTCTCTAACTGTCATTTGAATGAAGACATTGTGTTGCCTTCCCTGTGTCTCAGGCTAAACCTTAGTAGGAAATTGCCTTGCATGCCTTGGATGTGGTCTGGGCAATTAGGGTGCAGGAAATTAGACTCTCTATTTGTGCTCACGAACAGACCTCTCATAGGGTTGCCCGCTTCTTCTGTGACCATTTCAAGTTGGATCGGAAAGACGGGGGTTCAGGTCTATTGCATCAGGGGTCAGGTTCCTCTTTTCCCTGTCAAGGAGCAATTTACTAGGGGGCTTAGTGTCTCCTAGGCTTTCCGTCATCAAGCGTCAGTGAAGCAGGTTTGCAAGGTGGCCACCTGGGCGTCGGTGCACACTTTTACTAAATCTTTATAAAGTGGATGTGTTGGCATCTGTGGATGCTTCTTTTGGCTGTAAGGTTTTGCTGGCTTCTGTTTTAGAGGACCTAGTCCTCTTTGGGGCTGTATTGTTTATTTCAGGTGAGCTCCAGTTATTTATTGTTGAGCTCCATGTTACCTGGTTGGCTATGGTTAGCCTTGAGAATTTTTTTCTGTTTTTTCCCACCCCTCATGTTTAACACTACTTTGGGAAGTCCCAATGGTTAAGAAGAATCAGGAGCTGTGTCCGTCAGTGACCAAATTGGGATTTTTGACTTACCGTAAAACTCATTCCTCAGATGTTCATTGATGGACACAGCACCCACCCCTCTGTGGAGTTGGCTTTCTTCTGACACTGCTTGTAACAAAACTGAGTGCCTATAGCTGAGGTGTATACCCCCTGGGACTGCCCATAGGCGTAACCAAGCTTTTTCCTGCCTAGTGGTCCTACTCCTATAGGGGGCAGTATAACCCAATGGTTAAGAAGAACCAGGAGCTGGGTCTTTCAATGAACATCAGAGAAATTATTTTTACGGTAAGTCAAAATCCCATTTTCTGCAGAACATAGGTCAAGGAGTAGGTTCACACCTAACTCAATAAATAATCCTATAATACTAGATTTTATTAAATAGTCATTATTTAGTTTTACTTAATAATCACGAATGCATGGCTACCCTGCACTCACTTCAGAGCCAGCATTAAAAGACAAGCAGTTGAGCAAAGAAAAGAGACAGCAAAGAAAGCCAGTGATGTCCATTATCATAAATAGAGGGGCTTTGGTTGACAATGACTATAATCCTGATACTGTTGGAACAAGATGCATGGATCATGCAGAAGTTAAAGGGAATTTGTATTAAAATGTGCAAAAAATCTTGTATGGACTTAACATGCCTCTCAGCAAATACCTTGGAGTGTCTACTTTAATTTAAAACCACTATAAAAACACAATTTTTTGCTTTTGTCAAATTAAAACACAATAGAAAAAAGTCCTGCACTGTCTCTATAATTTTCAGACTTGCTCCCTAAATCTCACCCTCAAACACTGAGAGCTCTGAACATGACTGTTTATTATTATTGTATATTTCACAAAATGCAAGACATGCTAAACATGCAGATGTTCATGCATCTGCAATGGTGTTATGTGTGTGTCCTCCACTCATGTTCTCAACATGCCACTTAAACAATATTGTTTCATTAAAATGAATGAAAAATGGAGCATGGCCCTCCCTCTGAATGCGCCAGTCTACCCTCCCTAAAGCATTTGAACACGTTCCCTATTCTGTGCTGAAATCAGTCTATATACCCCTCTACCAAACTTTTATATTTTAAGAGGACTTGGTCAAACACTTAGTATGTTTCCACTCCTGAAATTGCTGGTCTAAATTTCTGCAGAACATACAGTGCCTTGCGAAAGTATTCGGCCCCCTTGAACTTTTCGACCTTTTGCCACATTTCAGGCTTTAAACATAAAGATATAAAACTGTAATTTTTGTGAAGAATCAACAAGTGGGACACAATCATGAAGTGGAACAAAATTTATTGGATATTTCAAACTTTGTTAACAAATAAAAAACTGAAAAATTGGGCGTGCAAAATTATTCAGCCCCTTTACTTTCAGTGCAGCAAATTCTCTCCAGAAGTTCAGTGAGGATCTCTGAATGATCCAATGTTGACCTAAATGACTAATGATGATAAATAAAATCCACCTGTGTGTAATCAAGTCTCCATATAAATGCACCTGCACTGTGATAGTCTCAGAGGTCCGCTTAAAGCGCAGAGAGCATCATGAAGAAATAAGAACACACCAGGCAGGTCCGAGATACTGTTGTGGAGAAGTTTAAAGCTGGATTTGGATACAAAAAGATATCCCAAACTTTAAACATCCCAAGGAGCACTGTGCAAGCGATAATATTGAAATGGAAGGAGTATCAGACCACTGCAAATCTACGAAGACCTGGCCGTCCCTCTAAACTTAAAGCTCATACAAGGTTAAAGCTCATACAAGGAGAAGACTGATCAGAGATGCAGCCAAGAGGCCCATGATCACTCTGGATGAACTGCAGAGATCTACAGCTGAGGTGGGAGACTCTGTCCATAGGACAACAATCAGTCGTATACTGCACAAATCTGGCCTTTATGAAAGAGTGGCAAGAAGAAAGCCATTTCTTAAAGATATCCATAAAAAGTGTCGTTTAAAGTTTGCCACAAGCCACCTGGGAGACACACCAAACATGTGGAAGAAGGTGCTCTGGTCAGATGAAACCAAAATCAAACTTTTTGGCAACCATGCAAAATGTTATGTTTGGCGTAAAAGCAACACAGCTCATCACCCTGAACACACCATCCTCACTGTCAAACATGGTGGTGGCAGCATCATGGTTTGGGCCTGCTTTTCTTCAGCAGGGACAGGGAAGATGGTTAAAATTGATGGGAAGATGGATGGAGCCAAATACAGGACCATTGTGGAAGAAAATCTGATGGAGTCTGCAAAAGACCTGAGACTGGAACGGAGATTTGTCTTCCAACAAGACAATGATCCAAAACATAAAGCAAAATCTACAATGGACTGGTTCACAAATAAACATATCCAGGTGTTAGAATGGCCAAGTCAAAGTCCAGACCTGAATCCAATCGAGAATCTGTGGAAAGAACTGAAAACTGCTGTTCACAAACGCTTTCCATCCAACCTCACTGAGCTCGAGCTGTTTTGCAAGGAGGAATGGGCAAACATTTCAGTCTCTCGATGTGCAAAACTGATAGAGACATACCCCAAGTGACTTACAGCTGTAATCGCAGCAAAAGGTGGCGCTACAAAGTATTAACTTAATAATTTTGCACACCCAATTTTTCAGTTTTTTATTTGTTAAAAAAGTTTGAAATATCCAAAAAATTTCGTTCCACTTATGATTGTGTCCCACTTGTTGTTGATTCTTCACAAAAAATTACAGATTTATATCTGTTTGAAGCCTGAAATGTGGCAAAAGGTTGAAAAGTTCAAGGGGGCCGAATACTTTTGCAAGGCACTGTAGGCAGAGCATAGGTCAAGGAGTAGGTTCACACCTAATTCAATAAATAATCCTAGATTTTATTAAATAGTCATGAATTATTTACTTTTACTCAATAACCATAAATGCATGGCTTCTCTGCTCGCACAGCCAGCATTAAAAGACAAGCAGTTTAGCAAAGAAAAGGGGACAACGAAGAAAGTCAGTGAACTCCATTAATGATGAGTAGAGAGACTGTGGTTGACAAGGACTATAATCCTGATACTGTTGGAAAAAGATGCATGGATCATGCAGAAGTTGAAGAGCAGTTGCATTAAAATGTACAAAGGTCTCAAAGAATATGAGTGATTTCAGAATCTGCAGAATGATTTCAGAGTTTTTTTTTTGTTTTTTTTCAGGCCCTGAACATTTTTAGCAAGTAATCTGAAAAGAAATTACAAACAGCCTTATTTTTCTTAAACTGCTAGTCCCATCAATCCACCTTGTAATGGAAATGAACAAAGGAAGAAATGTTTGAATTTCATGTTTAATAGGACAAAGAGAGCACCAAATGAAAAATCCTTAGAAGTCTAAAGTCTTTATTGATCAACTGGTCACAACATATTGTTTTTTTTTTTAAACAAACAATTTTTATTATTATTTTTAACATGTTCAAGGAAAAAAATAATACAGGACAATCAAAGTACAATAGTACAGAGGTTTCAAAACATAGAATACTGAACAAATCTTTAAACAAATAAACCCTTTAGCTACGTCAAATAATAATATTTCTGCCAAGCTGGTTTAAGCTAGATGACATAATTATTTTTATGTGTTCTTTTAAACTTTTATCTCCAGCCCTGATGATGAGAGCATGTGTGCCCTTCAAAAAATGTTTGCCATCCTTTGCTTTGCTTGTTGTAACTGGTTGAGAAAAAAAGACTTTGAAATTTTTATTTGGCTCTTTCTTTGACCTATTAGACTTGGATTTCTCAATTTGGATTAATGTCCATTCCGGGGGGATTCCCATCTTTATGGTGGGCTGCAGAATACAGGCCAATTAGGTCCAAGTATTGACTTTGTCCAAATTATGATAACCATGTCCAGTACCCCTCTCCCATTAACTCTTGATGTTTGAAAGTGTGTGCGTTTAAATGCCTGTGTGACACCCAGGCCTTCTTGCATAGATACAGAGAAGGAATTGGTTTATGCACAAAATGACAGGAAGTGTTTTATTTACTGGGATAGCCAGGTGAAAATAAAGGGAAAAGCGAAAACTAATACAACCACTATATAAAAGGACTAATATTCTCCAATATACTACATTTTGGTACCGAAACAATAAAAATAAAAATAAATTAACTTAGCTGAACTGCTTACACATACACGTTCAGCATGTGTGCGACGTGTTCTGCCTTGCCCGCCTACCTGTACGCCCTCAGCTCCAGTGGGGGACACCCAGGGCCATCTCAAGTCTCCATGCCATTTACTACTTGAGCTCCCATGTAAGTTTTTGGGAATTGTGGGGCCTTGTCCCCATTTTTCTTCCTCCTTTCCCCTTTTTCATTTTTGTATTTATCATCATCATTGTGCCAATTTTCAGATTTTTTTTATAGAACTTTATTATACATACACTCCTGATGAAGTGGTGATTTGGGTCCACGAAACGCGTTGAGGTTGCAATGTCTATATTACATTTAACTACTCTACTACTACTTGGATTTGAATCTGTTGATACCATGAATATATTTTATTACTCTACTACGCTTGGAACTTAGCCCTGTTGGTATGCATTTGAACTTGGGGATAACTTACCAGCTCTGTTACCATTTTGATGATTTTATTTTTCCATCTGACATGTTTGTTTATCTGTATGTATCAATAAATATGACAACTTTTACCTGCCAGCCTTGTCATGTCTCTCACTCAAAGTCCCAACTCCCCTTCTTTTTTGTAAATTGAATAGGGATGGAGATGCACGGAAAGTCCCAACGTGCACCTCACTTAAAGTCCCACATCATTCCCCCTTTTTGCAACTGCTTACAGTAAGTCAAATATATAAGAAAAAAATGTGCATACAATTATTATAAACAAGTGTGCCAAGAAATTACACAATTGAATCTTCAATGCATTTGATCACCACATCAATGCATTTGATCACTTTTATTGATGTCACAAGGAATGTAAACATTTCTTGTGACATTAATAGGCAGTGACCGGTACTCTTTATGGAGAGATCTGGAGGGATGAGAGATACTCTTTATGGAGGGATAAAAGACCCCAAATCCCTACTTTGCACTTAAAAGCATTCAAAGCGCCAAGAGAATACTGTCTCTTTTTTCAAAATCTGGCACCTTTAAGGTCCCTTTCACACGATTGGACCTATCTGGTCTGCCTGTCAGTTTTTTAGGCGAACCCGATCAGGCCAGCCATTCTCTTCTATGGGGAGGCGGATGTCAGCGGACATGTGTCCGATCCGACAAATCTGCTGAAAACAGACGGATGGCGACATGTTCGCCATCCGTCCAGCGAGTTCGATCGGATGGGATCAGATGAAAATGGGCAGGCTGTTCGTTTTCTTCCAATCTCTCCATAGAGGAGAGTGGGACTCTTAACCCCTTCCGTACCGCGTCATGTAAAATGACGTCGGCACAAATCCTTTCTCGATCCGGGCGGACGTCATATGACGACGCCCGGATCTCCCCGCTACTGCGCGCCCCCGGGGGCGCGCAGCGCGGCGATCGGGGGTGAGGCTCGTCCCTCGGACTGAGCCCAACCCCGATCAAGGTAAACAGCCAATGAAATTGGCTGTTTACCACGTGATCGGCTGTGTCAATCACAGCCAATCACATGAGCGGCTCCAGCGCGAGCCGCTCGTTCCTTCCTTAATAGCGCGGTGATCGGGGACGAGGCTCGTCCCTCGGACAGAGCCCATCCCCGATCTAGGTAAAGAGCCAATGAAATTGGCTCTTTACCCCGTGACCGGCTGTGTCCAATCACAGCCGGTCACAAATGTCATCAGAGAACACGGTAACTAGCTGTCACCGTGTTCTCCTCCTCACACACTGATCCTGTGTGAGGAAGAGATTGTGGTAACAGCTAGTTACCAAATACAGTGCACTCCAAACATACTGATTGCCCCCCCCCCAATAAAGAGCACCTGTCACTAGCCCATCAAAGTACCCGAGTACCTGTCACCAGCCCATCAGGTACTCTGATGGGCTGGTGACAGGTACTCTGATGGGCTGGTGACAGGTACTCTGATGGGCTGGTGACAGGTACTCGGGTACTCTGATGATGGGTACTCGGGTACTCTGATGACAGGTACTCGGGTACTCTGATGACAGGTACTCGGGTACTCTTATGACAGGTACTCGGGTACTCTGATGACAGGTACTCGGGTACTCTGATGACAGGTACTCGGGTACTCGGGTACTCTGATGACGGGTACTCGGGTACTCTGATGACGGGTACTCGGGTACTCCGATGACGGGTACTCGGGTACTCTGATGACAGGTACTCGGGTACTTTGAGTACCTGTCACTGGAGTACCCGAGTACCCGTCATCGGAGTACCCGAGTACCTGTCACCTACCCATCAGAGTACCCGAGTACCTGTCACCTACCCAACACAGTACCCGAGTACCTTCCACCTGCTCATCAGAGTACCTGACACCTGAAGTACCCGAGTACTTGCCACCTGCTCATCATTACCCATCACTACTCATCAGTACCCATCAGTACCTATCACCTATTAGTATCAGTACTGATCATCCGTACCCATCATCAGTACAGTATCAGTATCACCTATCAGTATCAGTACTACTCATCAGTACCTATCACCTGCCTGTCACCTGCCCATAAGAGTACCCGAGTACCTGTCACCTGCCTATCGGAGTACTCGAGTACCTGCCACTTGCTCATTAGTACCAGAGTACCTGTCACCTGCCCAGCAAAGTACCCGAGTACCTGTCACCCTTCATACAGCCTCCATGTCCAAGTCCAAAAAGGTTTATATACGTCGTCCGTTTAAACCTAAATACCGGTGTTATGGCAGCAGATAGCTGCCATAACCCTGGTATTTTTTTAAACGGTGGACGGTTGGCTTTCCGATAAGGGTGGTCCCATAGCGGATTCGCCGCGGGATCACCCTTCCGGGGTGGCGGAAGAGGTGCCCCCCCCCCCTCCCGCTGCATTCTGGTCCTTTTCCCCGCTTACCGGACCCGCCGGCAGCGGGGAAAACGATCCGTTCCCAGATCCTCACAGACAGGATGTCGAGTGAGGGCAAGCTTGCCCTCACTCGACTCTATGGTCTTGGAGGACCGGAGCTACGGCAAACGTCGTTGCCTAGCAACCAGTTTAAAGGTCCCTTTTTTTTTTTTTCATTTTATTTAATTTTTTTTTTATTTTTTTTTTTTTTTTTCTATCTTTTAGTGTACTTGTGAGATCTGAGGACTTTTTGACCCCAGATCTCACAAAAAAGAGGTCCTGTCGTGCCTTTTTCTATTACAAGTAATGTTTACATTTCTTGTAATAGAAATAAAAATGATCATTTTTTTTTTTTTTAAAAACAGTGTAAAAATAAAAAATAATAAATAAAATAAATAGTAAAAAAAAAAAAAAAAAAATTAAAGCGCCCTGTCCCCGCGACCTCGCACGCAGAAGCGAGTGCATATGGAAACCCCGCCCACATATGTAAACAGTGTTCAAACTACACATGTGAGGTATCGTCGCGATCGTTAGAGCAAGAGCAGTAATTTGAGCCCTAGACCTCCTCTGTAACTCTAAGATAGCAACCTGTAGAAATTTTTAAAATGTCGCCTATGGGGATTTTTAAGTACCAAAGTTTGTCACCATTCTGTGAGCGTGCACAATTTTGAAGCATGACATGTTGGGTATATATTTACTCGGCGTAACATTATCTTTCACATTATGGAAAACAATTGGGCTAACTTTACTGGTTTCTTATTTTTTAATTAAAAAAAGTGATTTTTTTCCCAAAAAATTGCGTTTGGAAGACCGCTGCGCAAATACGGTGTGATAAAAAATATTGCAATAATCTCAATTTTATTCTCTAGGGTCTCTGCTAAAAAAAAAATATATAATGTTTTGGGGTTCTAAGTAGTTTTCTAGCAAAAACAACTGATTTTAGCTTGTAAACACCAAATGTCAAAAATAGGCCTAGGCAAGTGGCTAGGATGCATGATGATGCTCCTTGGATGTTTAGGCCCCTCTATATGGCTAGGCTGTGAAAAAGTCTCACACATGTGGTATTGCCATACTCAGGAGGAGTGGCAGAATATATTTTGGGGTGTCATTTTTGCTATGTACATGCTATGTGTTAGGAATATCCTATAAATTGACAACTTTGTGTAAAAAAAAAAAGTTTTTATTTTTTTCCCACATTTTCCAAAAACTTGTGGAAAAAAATGACATGTTCAAAGGACCCATAATGCCTCATAGAATATACGTTGGAGTGTTTGCTTTCCAAAATGGGGTCATTTTGTGGACTTTTCCATTGTATTGGTGCTCTAGGGCCTTGAAAAGTGTGATAGGTAGTAAGAAAGTTTTATGTGTATTTATGCTCCTAAAACGCCTTATGGTGCTACTTTGACGTGGAGTCTCTTTTTGTGGCCAGGCTGTGTAAAAGTCTCACACATGTGGTATCACCATACTCAGAAGGAGTAGCAGAATGAATTTTGGGGTGTCATTTTTGCTGTGTACATGCTATGTGTTAGAAATAGCTTATAAATTGACAACGTTTTGGGAAAAAAAAAGAACAAAAAATGTTTTCTTAATTTTCCCAAGAATTGTGGGAAAAAATTATAACTTCAAAAAACTCACCATGCCTCTTACTAAATACCTTGGACTGTCTACTTTACAAAAAGGGGTCATTTGGGGGGTATTTGTACTGTCCTGACATTTCAGGGCCTCAAGAAAGGAGATAGGCCATCAGTACATCTGGTGTGATCAATTTTCAGTAATTGGTACCATAGCTTCTAGACTCAATAACTTTCACACAGACTAAATAATATACACTAATTTGGGTTAATTTTACCAGAGATATGTAGCAGTATAAATTTTGGCCCAAATGTATGAAGAAAAATTAATTTTTTGCAAAATTTTATAATAGAAACTAAAAAAAAGTGTTTTTTTTGCAAAATTTTTGCTCTTTTTTTGCTTATATCACGAAAAAAAAAACCCCCAGTTGTGATCAAATACCACCAAAAGAAAGCTCTATTTGTGTGAAAAAAATGATAAAAATTTTGTTTGGTTACAGTGTAGCATGACTGAGCAATTGTCATTCAAAGTGTGAGAGTGCTGAAAGCTGAAAATTGGTCTGGGCAGGAAGGGGGTCTAACTGCTCTGTATGGAAGCGGTTAACAGGTCTGTCTCTGCACAGTGAGCAGAGACTGACCTGTCTGCCTGCTCAGTGGGGATCAACGGAGCGATCCCTGCTGAGCAAGCAGAGTCTGTCAAAACGGATCTGCCCCATGTCAAAGGGGCCTAAGGCTCCAGTAACCGGAAGTTGTGTCATGACATTGGTTTTAGGATTTCTACATCAGAGACCTGAGCAAAGCCAAATCCGGCTTTGTTCAGGTCTTCAGCCAGCCTGCGGACATATGGCTGGGCGCTCGGGACTCCCGGTGGGATGGGAAACCCAGGCAAGCCACGAAGGCAGTTTACGTCTCCTCCCTTTTCTTGTAATAACAACCGAGCGGCATAATCTCTGTGTTGACTGGGAGAGCGAAGTTCTACTTTAAGGTG
The DNA here is from genome assembly GCF_965119305.1 of Pelophylax lessonae. Taxonomy (NCBI): domain Eukaryota; kingdom Metazoa; phylum Chordata; class Amphibia; order Anura; family Ranidae; genus Pelophylax; species Pelophylax lessonae. The sequence continues at coordinate 202,841,756 of NC_138772.1, forward strand.
TGACCAAGTGACAATAAATAAAAGCCCTATTATCTCAAAGTATAACTAAAGGCCAAAACTGTGGTGAGGGATTAGAACACCAGTCAGTTTTTATTGCTGTCTTTGCCCCCATTAAGGAGATTTACCCTCTCTGTGTCCTGTTTACCACTACCGTTAAAAGTGAAAGTTAAAGAAAATCCCAAATTTTGGGTTTTCCCCAGAAAAGTAATAGAGGGGAAATCTTCCAATGCGGACACTAGTTCTGGTGACCTGGGTGTCCCCAAGAAATTATCTTTCTTAGGAGGGATTTCCTATCACTTCCTGTTTGGCTATAAGACAGGAAGTGAAGGGAAATCTCTGCAATGAAAAAATCTGACAAGGGTTATAACCCTATCTTGCTCTATCCAAAACTAAAAAAAAGTTTTGCCTATAGTTCCACTTTAATACATTGTCCTCTTCATGTTATATAAGTGCATCCTAGTCATGCGTGCCTGCTCTGCATATTCCACAAAAAATGTTTTTGGTCTACTAAAGTGTACCCCCACCTCTCAATCAAGCCGCTTACCTCAAAATTTGATCAAGACTAAGGTAGGGCCAATGTATGCTTTTACCCTGTAACCTGGGTAAGTATATGCTGCATGAATCCACCAGATTTATTAACAGTCAATAATCTTCTATGAAGCACAGCTTCAACTCCAGCAAATAAGGTGCACTAAACTCCAGTACACATAGTATCACCTTTTTAAATAGTAATGCATTGCTCCCTTAAGGAAAGACATAATTTCTTTTGGTATGTATAAAGATGGCCTACTTCAAGTTCCGACCTTGATAACGTCACTTGGCTCCGCCTCTTATGCCTTTTGTCACATGATCGGTGACTTCCTGATAGGATTTTCCTTAATTTTTATTTACTGTAGGAAGTTCAGTGAAGTTATCAAAGAATCCTGTGAGCTACTAAGACCAATACTTTTTTTTAATCAAGCCAGCTGCAAGCGCTGATCACCATCCCATACTAAAGTGTATAGTGCCATAATAAAACAAACCTTAGTACTGCGCTAAATAATATTATATAAAACAATCAAAAATGTATGAATAATAACAACTGCTAAAACCTCAGTTGTGACAAGTGTGTGCTATACTATAGATAACATGTTAATTAATAATACTTGTGATATAATCAGATGCTTCTTTAAAAACATAAAGTCCACAACTATGCAACTATGTAAATCTATTATGATGATTCTTCTTGCCTCCAACGTCCGTTTTGTACAGGATTCTCACTCTTCCTTCTCCTTTCATGCAGTTAAATAAACACACATCCATGTGCCACCACGATGAGTGTTCTCCCCCTTAAAGTTGGGTTCTCACCTCAAATGATGTGACCTCGCACCTAAGCTCGGTCTAACAACGCCTTTTTGCCTTTCCCCGGCCTGGGAATGAGGATCCAGATAACCCCAATATGTACTGCTTGTCCTCTCACTCTACTCCTCCACAGCACCGTTGCAATGTCACATACAAAGAAATAATTCAACAGTGCTTATACCCTTTAAAGCATATCTTTATTAAAAACAATAGTATGGGTACTCCCATTTTGCAGGTGCTTCCAGCCCTCCAGTCTAAACATACAAAATATCCTCCAACAGCAGTTTCATTCGTGCCTGCAAGTCGTCAGTCTACACTAGTGGGAGCTGGTTCTGCCCAGCCGCAGGGTACCGTCACTGTTCCTTGCCTCTCCCCTATGCGTATCGACAGGGTCACGTGTCTTAATCAGGGGGATATTCTATTGGTCCACATGATTGGGGACTTCCTCATAGGATTTTCCTTAATTTTTATTCACTGTAAGCAGGTCAATGAAGTGTTTTTATTTATATTGTTGCTCTGCACTTTGGATGTTGTAGATTGTTTTGTTGTGGGAAGGCCCAGCAGTGGTTTAGCGGCAACATATATTATATTGCATTATTATCATTTGTTGTTTAAGTTGTGGGTAGCGCAGGGATTCATGTTTTTACAGATATAAAATTTTGGGGTTTGGATATGCATTAAAGTGAATCTAAAGCAAAATACTTTGGTTTTGGATCGAGAGGTAAAACTTTAAATCTCTGTCAGATTTGTATTGTTTTCTGTTACCCCCCACTGCCAAGATTGAGCTTCCATATTTGTCCTGGCAGCCATTGTCACAAGGTCTGAAAGTGTAGGAAAACCCAAAGTTACAAATTGTCATCAGAACAAAAATAGTAGAAAAATCATTCAATGAGGGCACTTGTTCCAGTAACAACTGTCTAAGAGAGGATTTCCTTTATTTTGGAAGTACAGAATTTCATCTTTCCTGCGTTTTTACGAGCATAGTTTGAATAGGCTCTTATGGTATTAAGGTATTTTACAATAGCTATGTCTATCTATATGATTTAAAGATAGATATTCCAAATTGTATTTTGTATGATAGAACTGTAACCAGGGCCGTCTTTAAGGCAGGGAAAAAGGGGTCACCTGCCCAGGGCCCTGTCAATGTGGAGGGGCCCAACATCCTAACCCTGTTACAGCTGCAGGGAAAGGGAATTAGTAAGCGGCAGTGTCTTTGGCTGACAGCAGGAGCTGGCCGAGTGGAGAGACATACTGACAAGCAGTGGAATCAGCCAGAGGAGTGAGAGAGGATCGCTATGAGGAGGCAATGACATAGGCGGCATGGATGAGCAGAAAGTCGGTGGGCGGCAGGAGCTACATCTGAATGAGAACATGTGCTTGGCTTTTCATCGCCTTTCTCTGCCCCTTTGCTTGCTTTTAACATCACCAGCCCCACATGTACATAACACCGATCAGTCGGCCGGCACGGATGAGCGGACAGCTGGTATGTTTTGTGATTACCAATCCGAAGGAGCTAGTTTGCACTGCTCTATTGAACTTTCACTGATTTAGCCACTACATTATCACTTATCTGCCTCTCTGCTCATTGACAGTACTGTTTTGAATGTTTTCCTGGTCGGCTTCATTAAACCCATGTTTTTCTGCCACATAATACATTCTGCTGCAAGGGAAAACTTCTACTCTGGCAAAGGGACTGTTGTGTGTTTGTAGCATATTCTATCTAGCAACCAGTTAGTTAGCAGTAATGATGTGCAGTAACCTGTAGCAACCAATCAGCAGTATTGATGTATAGTAACCTCTAGCCACCAATCAGCACAGTACTGATATGTAGTAACCTCTAGCAACCAATCAGTGAGTGGTAATAATATGCAGTAATCTCTAGCAGCCAACCAGTTTACAGTAATCATGTGCAGTAACCGCTAGCAACCAGTGAGCAGTAATGCTGTACAGTAACCTCTAGCAACCAATCAGCAGTAATGATATGCAGTAACCTCTACCAACCAATCAGTGAGTGGTAATAATATGCAGTAATCTCTAGCAGCCAATCATTTTGCAGTAATGATGTGCAGTGACCACTAGCAACCAATTAGTGAGCAATCGCTGCCTTATCTGCTGCAGTAAACTGATTTTGAGTTTAGCTGCTACTTATTGTATCTCTCAGAGCAGGTGGAGAGCAAAATTGCATGGTGGCATGGTGGGAGCTAGGGGGGGGACCCAAAAAATTGCTTGCCCAGGGTCCAATCAATCCAATCAATGTTAAAGACAAGCCTGACTGTAACTGTACTGTGATTTTTTTTTTTTGCCCTCCATGCCATACTCTGCTACAGCATTGCCAATGCTAAGCTGTCCTTTATTGATAATGAATAGCGGTTGATTCTGGATGCATATAATTACTATAATCAAGCAGAGCCACCGACTGCCCATGTATACTTGTTCGGTGCATTTAATATTGTAATACAGGTAGTGAATTCCCTTCAATTGTAACAGGGCACTAGATGACATAAACAGTGCATGCAGAAAAACCTATCTCAAGACTTTTGTATAAACCTAGCCCATATGCATTTTTTTTTAATTCTGTTTATTGCTTAAATTGTATAGTGACACAGTATAGATTGCACATTTACATATGAATAAGCATAAGCGTTTTCTTTTTACAGTGCTATAACAGATAGACAAGTATCTCAATAAACAAAAATAGAAACAGTTAAACAGCTGTCTCTTTTGTTGTAGTAATGCAAAGAATAAACAATTGTCAATAGACTAATCATGCGTTATCATGGTGGTTTGCATGGGGAACGCCAAGATATTGCTGTCGATTAACACCCATTGGTGTTTAATGTAAGGGTAGAATTGCACTGAAAGTCCCATATGTTATATTTTTCGGGACAGTTTCTGTTTGCATAGATAATCTTTTTATAAGGAATAATTTGGTTAACCACATTTACCCAATGGTAGAGTACAAGCCTGCATCATTCTAAGTACAGACATTTACATGCCAGAAATACTGTTTCCTTCAAGAGTATTCGTGTGCATCTGGGCCACAATTTGTATCAGCTTTAGCAGAATTTAAATTTTGTGCAGCCATTGAGACAGACAAAGCATACTTAATTTTCTTATGTTATCATACATAGAATTGTCCTATATATGTCCTTGTTTATTATTTGTGGATTTTGAAATGCATTGTGTGTTATCTCTAGTCAAATCTTTGTTCACTTTTAGGATGGAGACCCTGTCCGGCCAGGTGTGGCTATGACTGATCTTGCAACAGGATTATATGCACATGGTGCCATAATGGCCGGGTTACTACAAAGAAGTAAAACAGGAAAAGGAATGCACATTGACTGCAATCTACTTTCTTCACAGGTAAGGAAAACAATTTTCCTTTTGTTTTAAACATTTATTTTTTGGATTGTTGAAATATCAACACAATGAAGAGCAATTACTGTAAAGAAAGAAGATAAAATGTTTTGGGTTACTTTATCTCAGATTCTACAATATTCTCCTTTACTGTCTTCTAAGGTGACAATAGAAACTGTGCATCCAGATTGGTGCAACTTCGGCAAATCTTTTGGAAGCCGCACCTGGACCCCAATGCCATGGGGATGGCCTGTAATGTTGCTTTAGGCACTAGATCCTGCATGGGTGCTTACCTTGGCACTGGTCTAGGGCTATTCCTTCCCTTCTAGTGTGATTTCTACCTCGCAAGCTCTGCAGGATAGAGCAGAAGAAGAAGCTGACGATTCACATTGGGCCAAACTGATCCAGAAGAACTTGGTACATAGATATACTCAGGCTACTAGGAAAAAAACCCTGGGCCTCTTCCCAACAGGCCAGACCTGCCGTTTCAGAGTCCTGTCTTCCCTCTTACTTCTCAGACTCTGGCTTTAACAGCATGGCTATTAAAGCCCAAGTCTTAGATACTGGGGTCTTTGAGTCTCTCATTCCTACAATGCTAAAAGCAAGAAAACCCACTTCCAGAAATATTTACTATTGTACCTGGAAATCCTTCTTTGTCTGGTGTGAGCACAGCACACTTCAGTTCCAGAGATTACTCTGTGAATTGCATAGCCTTCCTACAATTAGGTCTTGACCAGAACTTGACCCTAAGCACTCTGAACGACTTGTTTCTGCCTTCTCCATCTTTTTCATGATGTGAAAAACGTGTCAAAATTTTTTTCCAAGGCATATCTCGCAACAAAGCCCTCTTGCAGCACCCAATGCTTCCCTGGTATCTCAAATTGGTTCTCTCTGCCCTGCAGAAACCACTCTTTGAACCCACTAGGAATATTGTAAGGGAAGTGTCCAGGAGGTGTGTCCTCAAAAACTTGTCAGTGTCCAATCACCTGAAGGTACAAACCTATAACCCAGGATCTATGGATACATATCCTGTGTCCTGTACTGTACTCCAATATATGGAATTTACAGGTAAGTCAAAATTTATTTTATTTATAACAAAGAGTGTGTGTATTTTAAAAGCGCTCTGAGTGCCAAAGTACATATACAGCTTCAGACCAAACTTTTGTTACAAGAATCGGACTAAAAACTTGTGTGTATTATATTTTTATGAGTTTATAAGCTCTAAAAATGTCAGTTTACAAAATTACCACACATCTAATCCTGTGCTCCACAACCTAAAAATATACTTATTAAATGAGGTTCACTAGGTTCAGCTGCTCTCCCAGATGATTGTCAATAAGGTCTGGGCTGCAATCTGCAACAGAAGATAGGAAGGGAGAGGACAAGGGAAGCACTCCCCTAGTGTAAAACCTCCTTTATGTGTAACACAACAAAAAGAATAACAAGATGCACTCACGTGATTCCATTGAAAAACACGCCTGTCACAAACAAATTAGGCCAGAGTGATCCCATCCGCCAAGTCGGATGGCTGCTTGACAAAGTAATGCTGCATGCACCAAATTACCACCACATTAATAATTTTAATTGGCATGTTGATATGTGGAATGATCAGAGTGGCAGGGAGATGAGCTAATTATTCTACTGGTTCTCCAATTATTGTCCTCCCACAGAATGGCAGTGGGAAAGAAACTTGTAAGTGTTCTTAAACCAAAGCAAGTAGTCCACATTGCAGTATTCACCTTTCACTGTCATTTTGAATGGTGGATACTGGAATGTGGAGTTTGGCTCTTAAATAATGTGGTTGTAACAGCTCTATAGATAACACTTTATGTGCTCTTGTATTGTATGTTTTGTTAACCCTTTCTCAGCATCATTAAACATAGTATACAGCAAGGGATGTGCCTGTTCTAAAAAAGTTACTTAAGTATGGCAAACTTGGCTGGGTATTTCGGCTTCTCAAATGGCAGATCTATTTTCTTCACAATCCTCCGTTTAAATGGGTCAGATACAAATCTACCTGGGTTTGAAGAGAGCACTGTGTGTGTGTGTGTAATTGTTGTGGGTGGTTAAATGTATGGTTGTTGTGTCATCTTGCCTATTCTTTTTGTTTGTTGACTGATTCGGATTGCCCATGTTGATCGTACACCTGATTCTGATTATACCTACTAAGGGATATGATATTTTATGGATTTTTTAATATGTACTACCCTGCTCCTTTTTATTGTCTGGCTCTGCGTAGCCAATATTATTGCCATCGCCCTGGTTTAGATGTCAATTATTTTCAATCTAATGGAAAAAAAAAACCTCAAGTAGTTCTAAAGCCTCAAGGTTTTTTTTTCACCTTCATGCATTCAATACAGAGAAAACATATCAGCGCAAAACCTTTAAACCTAAATAGATATTAATCAAGCAGCTGCACACTAAAGGTCAAAATACATAAAACCCAGCAGTGATAAATAATGAAAAAAGTGCAACGCTAGAGTAAAATACAAAGCTAGAATAAATATTAAAGCGGAGTTCCGGCCCCAAAATCGACAGTCGATTTTGGTCCATCCGCTTGCTTATGGTCACCTGTAACAGAAATGGATAATTACGATTTATTTTTTTTTACTTACCTTGTAATTGCAGAAAAATATACTCGCCTTTCTTCCACTTCCTCCCTCGGCGGCCGCGGCCGCGCCGTCACTTCTGCTTTGCAATGATTCCTGGAAGCTGAACGTCATCGCTCCCAGGAATCAATGCACCGGCCCCGACGTCATTTCCGGTGCAGGCGCGTCATACCATGCTAAACAGCTTCTGGGCATGCCCAGAAGCTGTGTAGGGATGACGCTGCAGCCCCGGAAGTGACGGCGGGGCCGGCGCAGTGCATCGTGGGACCGAAGAGGACGGAAGAGGACGCAGAAGAGGATCGCGCTGGCTTCAGCTGCCCACACCTGAGATGGCAGCCCTGGAGAAGAAATTTTCAAAGTAAGTATTTCTTCTAAAAGGTAAGTGTAACTAGCCCTGACTGTCCCGGGGGTATTTTCATTGAAATTTTTTTTTGGTGGCCGGAACTCCGCTTTAAGGTCTCTGTAATACAATCCATGCAGAAAAGGCCTGTGGTTGAAAGGTGCTCAACCCTTTAAAAAGGATAAGGTAATCCACTGTGCAAAATCCTGCACCACACAGATTAGCCTCTCACCTCATAAATACATGAACTGCATATACATAGCACATGGATCCAGCTATCTTGATCCCAGAATATGGAGCAATCAATTACGTTATGGATGCCAGATAAAAGCAAAGATATGCTTCAAACAAATGACACAAATGGATCCAGCTTCTTGTTTCCAGGTATGTAAGGAATCTCTTCTTAAGTGGACAGATAACTCGCATATCTGAGGTCTGTCCCTCTGCTTCTTTCTATATGAGTTATCTGGCCAGTTAAGAGGAGATTCCTTACCTACCTGGAAACAAGAAGCTGGATCCGTTTGTGTCATTTGTTTGAAATTTGGTCATGTGATTCAAAAACTGCATCAAAAACATAATACAAGTGAATTATTGATGAGTTCTTGCTGCGTTTTGAATACATTTCAACGGGGAGATATGTTTTTTGGTGCGTTTTTATTTTTTTTAACTGACCAAAACTGCAGCAAGCAGGGTTTTTAACACCACAATAGAAGAGCAAGGGACTAGTGTGAAGACATATAGACATATATAGAATTTAAAGAGGAAGTAAACCCTCCTCTGACACTTGTACCTATAGGTAAGCCTATATTAACTGCTTGCCGCCCGCCCGCCGTCATATGACGGCGGAGCGGTGCGACCATTATCCTGGGCCGCCGTCATATGACGGCGGCACTTTAAGCAGGGCAGGCGCGCGATCGCGTGCGCGCCGCCCTGCACTGCCGGTGTCGGGGTGTCCCCGGGACACCCCCCGTCACCGGCAGGGGGGAAACAGCCAATGGGCGTGGCTGTTTCCCACGTGATCGGCTGTGTTCCAATGACACAGCCGATCACAATGAAGGCGCCCACAAGATGACCGCGCATGCGCGATCGGGAGCGCGCAGCGCGGTCATGTCGGTGGCACTGTGTTCCGTAGGAACACAGCTGTCACCGGCGGTAGTAAACAGTCACTGACAGTGACTGTTTACTATGTGATCGGCTGTGAATCCATTCACAGCCGATCACAAAATGTAAACAAAGAGCAGTAACTCAGTGTTACTAGCTCTTCTCTCCTCATACAGCTTCCAGTATGAGGGGAGCAGAGCTAGAAACACTGAGTTACTGCTCTGTGTACCTGTAAAATGTAAAAGCACAGTAAAATCACACAAATAAAAGGTCCCCACACAGTCCTCAGTCCCCCCCCAATGTCACCTGTCACCCAACAGTCACCTCATCAGTGCCCAGAAATTGACACCCATAACGTTCACATGTGAGCGTAGCGATCGCAGGCAGAATCACATCGATTCTGCCCGCGATCCGGAAATCATTGCAAATCGCGGGATGCCTGTGCGTTGCCCCTGATTTGCAATAGCACCCCAAACGCTGTGCAATGTTGCCGCCATTTCCGCCTGCCGAATCGCGGTAACATCGCGCAAACATCGCATGACGCCCAAAAAAGGTACAAGAGTTTCTTTGGAGCGTCATGCGTTGTTTGCGCGATGTTACCGCGATTCGGCAGGCGGAAATCGCAGCAACATCGCACAGCGTTTGGGGTGCTATTGCAAATCACGGGCAACGCACAGGCGTCCAGCGATTTGCAATGATTTCTGGATCACGGGCAGAATCACAGTGATTCTGCCCGTGATCGCTACGCTCACATGTGAACGTAGCCTAAAGTTCACCGGTCACCAAAGACTGCCATCAGTACCGCCGTGCACCATCGCCCGTCACCTGTCACCCATCAGTGACCATCGCCCGTCACCTGTCACCCCATCAATCACCGTCACCTGTCACCCCATCAGTCATCGTCACCTTTCACCCCATCAGTCATCGTCACTTGACACCCCATCAGTGATCGTCACTTGTCACCCCATCAATCATCGTCACATGTCACCCCGTCAGTGATTGTCATCTGTCACCCCATCAATAATCGTCACCTGTCACCCCATCAATCATCGTCACCTGTCACCTCATCAATCATCATCACCTGTCACCTCATCAATCATCGTCACCTGTCACCCCATCAGTCATCGTCACCTGTCACCCCATCAGTCATCGTCACCTGTCACCCCATCAGTCATTGTCACCTGTCACCCCATCAGTCATCGTCACCTGTCACCCCATCAGTCATCGTCACCTGTTTGCTATATACATGCAATCACTTACTGACCGCCTAACGACTATATGCGTCGGCCATTAAAAGCTAAATACTGGGGTTATGGCAGCAGATAGCCCCCATAACCCCGGTATTTTTTGAAACGGCGGGCGGTCGGCTTTCAGATAAGGGTGGTCCCAGTGGCGGATTCGCCGCGGAATTACCCTTACGGTGCAGGGGAAGAGGTGCCCCCCCCCCTCCTGCCACGTCCCAGACGTTTTCCCAGCTTACCGGACCCGCCGGCAGCGGGGAAAACTATCCGGTCCCGGATCCTCAGAGACAGGAAGTCGAGTGAGGGCAAAATGGCCCTCATTCAACTCTATGGTCTTGGAGGACCGGAGCTACGTCAAAAGACGTTGCCTAGCAACCGGTTTAAAGGGCCGCTTTTTTTTTTTTGCTTTTTTTTTTTCCTCTTTCAACAATTTTTTTTTTTTTTTTCTTTTTTAGTGTAGTTGTGAGGTGTGAGGTCTTTTTGACCCCAGATCTCACAATAAAGAGGACCTGTCATGCCTATTTCTATTACAAGGGATGTTTACATTCCTTGTAATAGGAATAAAAATGATCAAAACATTTTTTTTTTTTAAACTGTGTAAAAATAAAAACATAATAAATAAAATAAATAGGAAAAAAAAAAAAAAAAAAAATTAAAGCACCCTGTCCCCGTTAGCTCGCGCGCAGAAGCAAACGCATACGCAAGTCCCGCCCACATATGTAAACGGTGTTAAAACCATACATGTGAGGTATCGCCGCGATCGTTAGAGCGAGTGCAATAATTTGAGCCCTAGACCTCCTCTGTAACTCTAAGCTAGTAACCTGCAGAAATTTTTAAAATGTTGCCTATGGGGATTTTTAAGTACCAATGTTTGGCACCATTCTGTGAGCATGCGCAATTTTGAAGCATGACATGTTCGGTATCTAATTACTCGGCGTAACATTATCTTTCACATTATGGAAAAAAATTGGGCTAAATTTACTGTTTTCTTATTTTTTAGTTCAAAAAAAGTGAATTTTTTTCAAAAAAATCGCATTTGGAAGACTGCTGCGCAAATATGGTGTGATAAAAAATATTGCAACGATCTCCATTTTATTCTCTAGGGTCTCTGCTAAAAAAAAATATATAATGTTTGGGGGTTCAAAGTAGTTTTCTAGCAAAAAAATGATTTTAGCTTGTAAACACCAAGTGTCAAAAATAGGCCCAGTCTTAAAGTGGATAAATGGACAACTTTGTGTAAAGCGCTACTTGGATGTGAGGCCTATGTATGTGGCCAGGCTGTGAAAAAGTGTTACACATGTGGTATCGCCATACTCAGGAGGAATAGCAGAATGTATTTTGGGGTGCAAGTTTTGCTATGTACATGCGATGTGTTAGAAATATTGCATAAATGGACAGCTTTGTGTAAAAAAAATGTGTTTTCATTTTCTTTCCACATTTTCCAAAAACTTGTGGAAAAAAATGACATATTCAAAAGACTCATTATGCCTCAAAAATTATACGTTGGGCTGTTTGCTTTCCAAAATTGGGTAATTTTATGGGGGTTTCCATTGTCCTGGTGCTCCAGGGCCTTCAAAAGTGCGATAGGTTGTCAGGAAATGATATGTGTAATTTGTGCTCCTAGAATGCCGGACGCTGCTACTTGGATGTTAGGCCTCTGTATGTGGCCAGGCTGTGAAAAAGTCTCACACATGTGGTATTGCCATATGGGGGGGCAGTACCAGCTGCTGTATGCCTTTCCTCCTCTCAAGTTGTCACCGAAACTTCTTCACAGGATAGAGGCGGAGGGAATTCCAGTCATCCTTGTGACTCCGGATTGGCCTCATCGGGCCTAATATGGCGTCGTGGTCAGGCTGGTCGCAGACGCTCCTTGGCGACTTCCTCTCAGGGAGGATCTGCCGTCTCAGGGACCGATCGTCCATCCTGCTTTACGATCGCTGGCTTTGACGGCTTGGCTGTTGAGAACCAGGTGCTGAAGGACAGGGGTTTGTCTGCTTCAGTTATCCCTACTCTGATTAAAGCGAGGAAAGCTACTTCCAGAAAGGTCTATCATCGCACATGGAAGTCTTATATCGGGTGGTGTGAATCCCTTGGGTTTCCTCCACGTTCTTACTCGGTGGCTCGGATATTGGCCTTCCTGCAACGGGGGGTTGAGCTGAAGCTGGCCTTGAGCACTATCAAGGGTCAGGTTTCAGCATTGGCGATCTTCTTTCAGAGGCCACTGGCTACTCATTCTTTGGTGCGGAATTTCATCCAGGGGGTGCGGCACCTGGCTCCTCCGGTGCGCACGCCCTTGCCGCCCTGGGATCTTAATTTGGTGTTGTCGGTTCTCCAGAAACCTCCCTTTGAAAATATTAGGGAGATTCCCTTGCTTACCTTATCCCAGAAGGTGGCTTTTTTGGTGGCTATCACTTCTGCACGCAGGGTGTCGGAACTGGCCGCATTGTCCGGTCGTTCCCCATATCTGGTGGTTCATAGGCATAAGGTGGTTCTTCGTCCGAATCCATCCTTCCTTCCTAAGGTGGTTTCAGAGTTTCATTTGAATGAAGATATTGTATTGCCTTCCCTGTGTCCTAAGTCCAGTCATCCTCGGGAGTTTACGTTACACTCCTTGGATGTGGTTCGGGCGATCAGGGTGTACTTGGCTACTACTGACTCTTTTCGTAAGGCTGATCCACTTTTTGTGATCACGGATGGCCCTAGAATGGGGTTGCCTGCGTCTGCCGTGACTATCTCCAGATGGATCAGACAGACGGTGGTGCAGGCTTATTCTATTAAGGGTCGGGTTCCTACGTTCCCCGTTAAGGCGCAGTCCACTCGGGCTCTTAGTGCTTCCTGGGCCTTCCGCCATCAGGCGTCGGGGCTTCTGGTTTGCAAGGCGGATACCTGGTCATCGGTTCATACCTTTACAAAATTTTATAAAGTTGATGTGCTGGCATCGGCGGATGCCTCTTTTGGCCGCAAGGTTCTGCAGGCCGCTGTTTGAGGGGACCGTTGGTCTACCTCGGGGGTTTTTTGTTTTTTTCAGTTGGGTCTCATCCTTTTGTTCGATGAGTCCTTGATGCTTCTGGTTGGCTCCGGTTGGGCCTTCTGGATTGGATTTTTATTTCTGTTATCCCAGCCCTCATTTGTGGCACTGCTTTGGGATGTCCCTACTGATATTAATCAAGAAGTCTGCGTCTGTCAATGAGCGACAGAGAAAATTGGATTTTTGACTTACCGTAAAATCCTTTTCTCTTAAGCTCATTGACAGACGCAGGACCCGCCCCTCTATTTTGAGTTGGGTTGGGTTGAATTCTTTGACACTGCTTTGTTACATAACTGACATCCTGTAGCAGAGAGAGAGAGGATATACCCCCTGGGACTGCCCATAAGGTGTGGCCAGAACTTTTTCCTGCCTAGTGTCCTACTCCTGTAGGGGGCAGTATATCCCTACTGATATTAATCAAGAAGTCTGCGTCTGTCAATGAGCTTAAGAGAAAAGGATTTTACGGTAAGTCAAAAATCCAATTTTTTCACATTCTTTTATATGAAATTCTCAAAAAAAAAATGTAAAAATAAATTTTTTAACTTTGTCGACCTATTTGTTTTCTGCTACGTATTTTTGGTAAAAAAATCGCAATAAGCTTATTTTGATTGGTTTGCGCAAAAGTTATTGCGATTACTAACTAAGGGAAAGATTTATGTCACTTTTATTGTTTTTTTTTTTTTTACTAGTAATGGCGGCAATCTGCGATTGTTTCCGGGACTGCGACATTGCGGCGGACAGATTGTACCCCTACCTGACATTTTTTACACTTTTGGGGGTACCAGGGACATTACTACAGTAATCGGTGCTAAAAATATGCATTGTTACTGTAATAATGACACTGGCAGGGAAGGGGTTAACAATATTGTTGATCAAGGGGTTAAATGTGACTCTAGGAGTGTGATTCTAACTGTGGCTGGGCGTTGCTTGTGAAGTCATCACAGAGACATGTGATCCTATATAGCAGGATCACATGACATCTGTGATCACTGCAGGGAGAATTACAGACGGCTGTGTTTACATCAGCCGTCCGTCCTTCTCTGTCAGAAGTGGGAGATTGCCTGTGCCAGGCGGCCATCGGAGCCACTTGACACCTGCACTGGCTTCCCCGCTGACTAACGGGGGCAGGAGCGGGCCGCCGGCGGCTCATGGTCGCCCCATAGCGCCTCCCAGGCGAGTGCCGTACATGTACAGGGTTTTGCCTGGGAGAGCCGACCTGCCTCCGTACATCTACGGCGGCTGGTCGGCAAGTGGTTAACCACTTAACACAAACTGACGTAGGCCTACGTCAGCTGACTTTAAGTGTTTTTACCGGGATGATGCTAGAGGCATCATCCCAGTACCGCTTTTCGGCGGTTGGCTTTTCGGCGGTAACGACGGATGCGGCTCAGGAGCCGCTCGATCGTTACTCTGGCGAGCAAGAGGGGACGCCCCCCCTCTCGCCACCTTCCGCAGTTCTGCCCGGGTCTCCCGTCCCACCGTCCGCTGGCTGGATGGAGTCCAAATCTAAGCCGGATGCGGCTTCAATCGGGTCTCTGATGACGTAACCCAGGGGCAGCGTTCATTAGCTGCTAAAGGCGGCAGTTTCAAAAAGTGAGTGCATTCAAAAATGCAGTTTTTGGCGTTTTGAATACATGGAAGTTCAGTGGAGGGGTCTAGGGTCTTTTGGACCCTCGATCCCTCCATAAAGAGTACCTGTCACTGCATATCGCTGTCACAAGGGATGTTTACATTGATTGTGACAGCAATAAAAGTGATCAGATTAAATTTTTTTTTAAAAACCTGTGTTAAAATAAAAAAAAAAAAAAGAAATAGGAAAAAAAAAAAAATTTTAGCCGCCCCCGTCGGCGTGAGCTCGCGCATGAATTAAAACGTATACTGAAGTCGCGCCGCAAATGAAATCGCTGTTCAAACCACACGTGAGGTATCGCCGCGATCGCCAGAGCGTGAGCAATAATTAAAAAACAGAGCGTCACCTATGGAGATTTTTATTGACCGTAGTTTGACGCCATTCCGCGGGTGTGCGCAGTTTTAAACCGTAACATGTTGGGTATCTATTTACTTGGCGTGACATCATCTTTCACGATATCCAAAAAATGGGATAACTTTACTGTTTAGTTATTTTTAAATGCAGTGAGATGTGATTTTTCTTAATTCTTCCAAACAAATGGAGCTTGAAAGACCACTGCACAAATACAGCGTGACAAAAAATTTTGCAATGACCGCCATTTTATTCTCAGGAGTCTTTGCTAAAAAATATATATAATGTTTGGGGGTTCTAAGTAGTTTTCTAGCAAAAACTTGTAAACAAAATGTGTCAAAAATAGGCTCAGTCTTAAAGAGGAAGTAAAGTCCCAAAAAAAAAAAAACGAGAAAAAAAAAGCTCTGTAAAGAGAGAGGCATAATGAGCTAGTATGCATCGCTATAATTTGCCCAGTCTGTACCATGTGATCACTGTGACCGATCACAGCTAGCAACACAATTGTACACAATGGATAGCTTGAAAGGAAGCTATGTGAAGGAACTCATATGACCTGCTGTGATTGATTACAACAGTCACATGGTGCTGGCAGTGGGTTGGTACAGTAAGAAGTAAGTGGCTGTGTCTGGTGGACACAGCCAGTGACAGATTGCAGTCCGGCCCCAAGGCTCGATCCAGGAGAACATCATATGACGTCCAACCAGAGGGACGAGAGGCCAGCCCCGGCGTCATTCTGACATAGGCCGAATGGCAACCGGTTAAAATGTATTTTTTCCAAAAAAATTGCTTTTAAAAAACACTTTGATGAGAGAAATGTAATGTTACCATAGTAACGTTGTACTACTTTAGGGAAGTGATCAGTATTTCTTTTTACACATTGTGTTTGCGTGTAGCAATGAATTTCATTGCTATATGTAAGCATTTTACTGAAATGTATTAATTCATAAAATTGTTGTGATTAGCTGTGATTGGCCACAGCTGATTACATGGCACATATGGGCTATAATTAGCCCTGTCTGTACCATGTGATCACTGTGACCGTTCACAGCTAGCAACACAATTTTAGACATAGGATTGCTTGTAAGGAAGCCATCCATTGTTTACAACTGTCATGTGACCTGCTGATGTGATTGATTACAGCAGTCACATGGTACTGTCAGCGGGCTGGTACAGTAAGCAGTCATCGGCTATGTCTGGTGGACAGAGCCAGTGACAGATCGCATTGCAGTGCGACCCTGAGGCTCGATCTCGGAGAACGTCATATGACATTCACCTGGTGGGACGAGAGGCCAGCCCTGGCATCATTCTGCCATAGGCTGGGTGGCAACCGGTTACAAGGTATTTTTTCCAAAAAAACTGCGCTTGAAAAACTGCTGCGCAAATACCAAAAGACATAAAAAACTGCAGTGATTGCAATTTTATTCCCTAGGGTCCCTGCTAACAAAAAATATATTATGTTATAATTAATTTTTTAGCAAAAAATACTTATTTAAACTTGTAAAAAAGAAGTGCCAGAAAAGGCTGGATCTTCATGTGGTTAATATCAGAATGTCGACACCAAGCTATGGCTCTTGAAAGATAAGTGGCTAAATAGTAGAGCTCAATTTCAGGGAGTGCCAATACTCCTAATGTTTTTGGTTTGTGGACAATACTATGTTTTATCCTGAGGGATTTGGAAGCCCAAACAAATTTGTTCAATATAGATTGTAATGTTTTGAAAAAGCTAGCTCAAATGTTTTTTTAGGATTGTTTGAAAGAGATAAAGAATCCTGGAGAGTACATTCTGTTTCAAAACACTGCATCTGCCCTTCCATGAAAAATCAGAAGAAGACCAGAAAGACAGTTTAGAGTGAAATTTGGAAATAGAGAGAAATTGAGTGTGTGCAAGGTAGATAGATTTGAAGGTAGTAAAATATGTTGGGATAGTGAGACTTAGTGCTTCAGATTTTTGGCATAACATGAAAGTTTGATAAGTACCCGTAGCGCTTAAGTTCCGCAAGAGTTGGCATGAAGAGTTCTCAAGAAGGGTTCTAAAGGTAATATGAAAATAAGTGGAGGCAGACAGACAGTGTACATCCACAGAAGTTAGGAGGCGTTCCTAGCATCCTAAAATATTATCAAGCCACCCAAATTACACCATTGGTTGTGTTATACATGGGTCACAAAGCCCCTTTGTGGGTAGACTTGAAATCCTTAATATTGCTCCCATCAATATATACCGTAAGTGCTCTCCTGAACCCTTCCAGCCTGTCACCCACCCACCCTTAGCCACCTTTTAAAACATATCCTGAAAATATGGGATTCCGTTAAATACTCTGGTAAACTACTTTCTCCACAACTCCCTATTACGGGCAATTCTCTTTTCCTACCAGGCTTGAAATCCCAAAGCTCCTTTACATGATGGACTTCGCATGAATTCAATATGGTATATTCTCTAGTGGAGAAGGGATCTGTCTTACCCTGGGTGACCCCCCAAAGCTGCTTCAAGGTGCCCTCCTCAGAACTCTTTCGGTAAGCCCAACTTCGGCACTGGATCAAATGGCTTCTCCAGGACAAAGACCCACTGACCTCACTGACGGCCTTTGAACACACTTGTCGATACACCCCCTTAGCTCAACAGCTTGCCCTCTCTATCCACAAGTACTTATGTTGCCAGATATGAGGAGGATTTGGGGGCCCAAAAATTAGTAAAGGTTGGCAGGACGCATGGTCCACTATTGCATCCTGCTTTATTAACGTCCGCTTAAAAAATGCTTACTAAATGGTATTTGGTACCCCCAAAATTGGCTCATATGTTCCCCAGATATTTGGGGCTATGTTTCAGAGAATGCCAGGCAACTGGGGACATCCTCCATATACGGTGGACCTACCCAATGCTAAACCGCTTCTGGTCTTAAGTTTTTCATACATTATTGAAGATCCCCCTTTCTAGATACCCCTGGCTAACATTCTTGCATTCAAACCTCCTGGTGTCACTAAGAGACAGTTAAAACATACTCATTTTATCCTTTTAGTTTCTAAAATGCCCATAGCCAAGGCATGAAAAAAATAATTCACCCACTTCCCTAAATTCTAATCCCGAATGGATAGCTTTTTTTGAACGAAGAGTTATTTAGCATCTTTGCTAATAATCATACCACATTTCACAATATCTGGGACCCCTGGATCTCATACTGTCATCCAAATCTAGTTGTCTAATTCAGGCCCTCATTTATCTAGCCGCTGATAATATACTCTTTCTCTGTCGCTCATTGACAGACGCAGTCCTCTTTGATTAATATCAAATTGGGTTATACTGCCCTCTACAGGAGTAGGACACTAGGCAGAAGAAAACGTTCTGGCCACACCTTAGGGGCAGTCCCAGAGGGTATATCCTCTCTCTCTCTGCTACAGGATGTCAGTTTTTTTCTGTCTAGTCAGGAGTAAGGACCTAAGTTCCTTGCTGGGATCTTTGGTCCTGGCAAGATTTTTTAGATAGATTCTTTTAAGTTAGCTTTTTTTCTCCAGTTGTTCCTGTGAGATCTTCAAGCAATTATGCCGGATCTGGGCGACGGGCTGGATGTTGAGGTCCAGTGGTCACCCCAGCCGACCTACAAGCGCGTGCAGATTCCAGCTCCGCGCTGGATCGGCCGCGACACATTTAAACAATTTTGCTGGAGCTGGGCGACAGGCTGGATGTTAAGATCCAGTGGTCACCCCAGTCAGCCTACGAGCGCGTGCAGGCCCTAGCTCCGCGCTGGGTCGGCCGCGACATAGTCCCACTGGACAGGGACTGGCCCTGCGAGTTAAACGTCTCGCCAGGACGCTTACGACCAGTGTATTGGTCGACAGCCCCCCACCTCGGTGGAGAGGGGTTCTGTTAGGAGTGGGTGCCCGCCTGTTCCGGTATGGTGAGTAGAATGTTCCCCCTCTTTCCTGTCGGGTTTTGGGAATGGATACGGGCCCCTCTGTGGATGGTCGGACCCTCTTGATCCTGGGTTCCCCCTCTATCCTATGACATGTTTCACAGATCTCCCTCTTGAGTGTGATTTGGTGAATAAGAGATACCACTCCAGGAGGCTTGGTTTGGGAGCTGACTATCTGATAGTCACTGTAAAGAGCTGGCGCTGTAAAGGGAGGAAGCCATGACTGGGGTCAAGGATGGAGACAGGGGCTGGCGTTACTATTTGAAATAGTCATGTAAAAGGGTGATATAATCAAGCACCTACCTAATGCATAGTGATGCAGCTACATGGACTACCGCCATCCTCCCGCAGGTCGCACGGCACAAGCCGCTGCTATCCTCCCGCAGGCCGCACGATTCAGCAGGCCGCCGCCATCCTTCCACAGGCCGTCCGCAGGCCACCGCCATCCTCCCGCAGGCCGCACGGAATCCGCAGGCTGCCGCCCTCCTTCCGCAGGCCGCACGGATCCCGCAGGCCGCTGCCATCCTCCCGCAGACCGCATGATTCAGCAGGCCGCCGCCATCCTTCCACAAGCCGCACGGGGCCACCATTTTGGCGTAGCCTGGTGTCTCCTGCATGGGGGCGGCCATTTTGGATACGCCCAGCTACCTCGAGGAGTAGCAGTGGGAGCGCCGGAAGGCGTGTAAAGGGGCGGAGCCGCCTCCTTTACCCGGGAAAACTATTCACAAGACTTCCTGTTCTGTAAAGGACAGCGCTGAGAGCAGTTTGGTAGAATCTTCTGTGCATCAGGTGGTGAGCCCTTGGGGTCTCTCTCTCTCTGTGGGGGTCCGAAGCAGGTAACACTGAGGGGCGCTGTTGCGCTGGGGGATTACACACAAAAAAAAAAGTTTTTTTCTTTTGCAATCTTTGTTTGCTGGCAAGTGTTCCTGGATTAGTCATGGACCCTGCCACACATGTATCCCCACCTGATCCCCTCGAGGTGGCCGCAGGACCCTCCAGTTTCCCACTTACTATTGATGCATTGTCAGCGGTTTTGGAGTCTTTTGTATCCCGGGTGGAGGTGGCCTGTCAGGGACAGGGCGCAAAGAAGCGACCCCCGCCTACTCCTATTTCATCTGACACTTCAGATACAGATTCTGAGCCTGTCACTGCAGCTGCAGGTCCCTCTTCTGGGGCTTGTGTCTCGGTTACGGTCTCCTCAGACAGTGAGGAGGACTTTTCTGCCTCCGCCATAGCACAAGAAGAAGCGTTGGTGGATGCACTAGTTGTGCCTGTCCGGGAAACCTTAAGTCTTGAGGTTACACCGGCAGAGGTAGCTGATACTGAAATTCCTTTTGGTACTAATAAGCCTACCAAGATGGCGAGGGTGTTTCCCTTGCCCAAATGTTTTGGTAATATAATTAAAGAGGAATGGGGTCGTCCAAAACGAACCCCTGGTATTTCCAAACGCATTGCTAGGCGTTATCCGTTTGAGGAATCCCTCCTTAAAAAATGGACAGTACCACCATTGGTGGATTCACCGATTTCCAGACTAAATAAAGCTACTGTTATCCCGTTGGAGGACGCTCCGTCCTTTAGGGATCCGATGGATCGTAAGGTGGAAGCCGTGTCCCGCTTCATTTTTTCCCTGATAGGATCAGCCTTTAGGCCAGTGGTTGCCATTGGTTTAGTTTCACAAACTTTGACAGAATGGACCAAGTTGTTATGCCGTGACCTAGAGGGGAGAAGTATCCCCCCGGCAGTATCAGATTTGCTGGAGCAGATGTTACAAGGGCTACAGTTCGTCTGTGACGCCGCTCTGGACGCCACTCCATTGTTGGGGCGTGCATCGATTTCAGCAGTGGTCCTCAGGCGTGTGCTGTGGTTAAAGTGCTGGTTGGCGGATCAAGGTTCCAAAAAAGCTTTGGCTAATCTCCCCTTTCAGGGGAATCGCCTGTTTGGGGCCACCTTGGATGAGATTATCAAGGATCTCACTGGGGGCAAGAGCACTTTTTTGCCACAGAATACTAAGGGTAAAGGACCTCGTCATAGACGGGGGCCTTCCTTTTCCGCTCATAAAAGGTTTTTTCGCTCCGCTGGGGCGGGCGATAAGGCAAAGCACTCCAAAGCAAAAGTCCGGCTCTTCCAGAGCTGAAGATAAGACCACTAAAGCCTGAAGGTGCACCCCCACCCATATCTGGGGTGGGGGGACGTCTTCACCGGTTTTCGGACCCATGGCTCTCCAGGATTCCAGACAGATGGGTTCAAGAGGTCATACGGTCAGGATACAAGATCGAGTTTCGATCACTTCCACCGGTGCGATTCTTCCCTTCCAATATCCGACTATCCCCGGATCGCTTAAAAGCTTTGCGGGGGGCAATAACGGATTTGATGCAACAAGGAGTGGTGGTCCACGTTCCTTGGACAGAACGTTTTCAGGGGTTCTATTCGAACCTGTTCACAATACCCAGAAAAGAGGGCAAGGTGCGTCCAATCCTGGACTTAAGAGCACTCAATCATTTTGTACGGGTACAAAAATTCAAGATGGAGTCCATTCGTACAGTAGTGGCCTCCCTTCGGCAGGGGGATTTTCTGGCGTCAATAGACATCAAGGATGCCTATCTTCATGTCCCCATCTTCACAGGACATCAGCGTTTCCTTCGCTTTTCCGTAGGGGAGAACCATTATCAGTTTGTGGCGTTACCCTTTGGTCTCGCCTCTGCTCCCCGGGTCTTCACAAAGGTGTTGGCCCCGGTTTTGGCGCTGTTGCGACAGCGGGGCATATCGATTCTAGGTTACCTAGACGATCTTCTTCTTCATGCGTAGTCTCCGCAGGCTCTGTTGCTAGACTTGGAGATCACTATGATCTCTGCAAGAGTTCGGGTGGCTGATGAACCTGCAGAAGTCATCTCTGGTTCCCACCAGGAGGCTGGAATATCTGGGCCTAATTTTAGACACATCCCTAGCAAAAGTGTTTCTCCCTGCAGAGAAACTCCAGAAGATTCAGTCAACGATTCAGATGTTACTGTCCGTCAACTGGCCTTCCCTTCGGACTTGCCTGAGGGTCCTGGGATTGATGGTGGCCTCCTTCGAGGCAGTACCGTTTGCCCAGTCTCATACCCAAATCCTTCAAAAGGAGATTCTTCTCAAATGGAATCGGAATCCCGATTTCCTGAACAATCGGATCCGGCTGAGCGAGCGGACCAGGGAGTCTCTGGTCTGGTGGCTTCGGTCTCCGATGCTCAGCCAGGGGAAGTCATTTCTTCCGATATACTGGACGATTGTCACCACGGATCCGGATTGTCACCAGTCTATCCGGATGGGGAGGAATTCTCGGCAGATTATCTGCTCAGGGACTTTGGTCCCTGGAAGAATCCAGGTTACCGATAAATGTGTTGGAACTGAGAGCGATCAGACTTTGTCTGATTCACTGGACCCAGCAACTCCGGGCAGCCCGGTTCGGATCCAGTCGGACAATGCCACGGCCGTGGCTTAGGTCAATCACCAAGGGGGCACCAAGAGT
Organism: Pelophylax lessonae; assembly: GCF_965119305.1. Classification (NCBI taxonomy): domain Eukaryota; kingdom Metazoa; phylum Chordata; class Amphibia; order Anura; family Ranidae; genus Pelophylax; species Pelophylax lessonae. The sequence continues at coordinate 202,864,161 of NC_138772.1, forward strand.
GTCCTGGCGGCCATAGAGGTGGTCAGCATTCTTCGTTGGGCGGAACGGTTTGTTCCAGCTCTCTCCGCGGTATTCATTCAAATTGGCAGGCAGATTATCTCAGCCGTCAGTTTCTGGATCAAGGGGAATGGTATCTTCATCCAGAGGTATTTCACCAACAAAGCCTTCGTTGGGGCACCCCGGATGTGGATCTGTTGGCATCTCGGCTCAACAGGAAGGTGCGGAGGTTTGTAGCTCGATCCCGCGATCCTCTAGCAGACGCCGCAGACGCGCTGGTCGCCCCGTGGGGGCAGTATCAGCTACTGTATGCCTTCCCTCCTCTCAAGTTGCTGCCGAAACTTCTTCGCAGGATAGAGGTGGAGGGAATTCCAGTCATCCTTGTGGCTCCGGATTGGCCCCGTCGGGCCTGGTATGCCGACCTGGTCAGGCTGATCGCGGACGTCCCTTGGCGACTTCCTCTCAGGGAGGACCTGCTGTCTCAGGGACCGATTTTCCATCCTGCTTTACGATCGCTGGCTTTAACGGCCTGGCTGTTGAGACCCAGGTGCTGAAGGACAAGGGTTTGTCAGCTTCAGTTATTCCTACTCTAATTAAAGCGAGGAAAGCGAATTCCAGAAAAGTCTATCATCGCACATGGAAGTCTTATATTGCGTGGTGTGAATCCCTTGGATTTCCTCCACGTGTCTATTCGGTGACCCGAATCTTGGCTTTTCTGCAACAGGGGGTTGAGCAGAAGCTGGCCTTGAGCACTATCAAGGGTCAGGTTTCAGTGTTAGCAATCTTCTTTCAGAAGCCTTTGGCTACTCATTCCTTGGTGCGGAATTTCATCCAGGGGGTGCGGCACCTGACTCCGCCGGTGCACGCGCCCTTGCCGCCCTGGGATCTTAATTTGGTGTTGTCGGTTCTTCAGAAATCTCCCTTTGAAGATATTAGGGAGATTCCCTTGCTTACGTTATCCCAGAAGGTGGCCTTCTTGGTGGCTATCACTTCTGCACGCAGGGTGTCAGAACTGGCTGCATTATCCTGTCGTTCCCCATATCTGGTGGTTCATAGGGATAAGGTGGTTCTTCGTCCGAATCCATCCTTCCTTCCTAAAGTGGTTTCAGAGTTTCATCTGAATGAGGATATTGTGTTACCTTCCCTGTGTCCTAAGCCCAGTCATCCTCGGGAGTTTGCGTTATATTCCTTGGATGTGGTTCGGGCAATCAGGGTATACTTGAAAACTACGGACTCGTTTCGTAAATCGGATTCACTTTTTGTGATCACGGATGGCCCCAAAAAGGGGTTTCCTGCATCTGCCGCGACTATCTCCAGATGGATCAGACAGACGGTGGTACAGGCTTATTCTATTAAGGGTCGGGATCCTCCGTTCCCTGTTAAGGCGCACTCCACTCGGGCGCTTAGTGCTTCCTGGGCCTTCCGCCATCAGGCGTCAGTGGTTCAGGTTTGCAAGGCGGCTACCTGGTCGTAGGTTCATACCTTTACAAAATTTTGGCCGCAAGGTTCTGCAGGCCGCTGTTTGAGGAGACCGGTGGTCTACCTCGAGGGTTTTTTTCTGTTGGGTTTTCAGTTGAGTCTCATCCTTTTGTTTGATGAACCTTTAAGACTTCTAGTTGGCACCGGTTGGGCCTTCTGGATTGGATTTTGATTTCCGTTATCCCACCCCTCATTTGTGGCACTGCTTTGGGACGTCCCAATTTGATATTAATCAAAGAGGACTGCGTCTGTCAATGAGCGACAGAGAAATTTGGATTTTTGTAAGAACTTACCGTAAAATCCTTTTCTCTTAAGCTCATTGACAGACGCAGTACCCGCCCCTCTATTCTGAGTTGGGTTGGGTTAAATTCTCTGACACTGCTTTGTGACATAACTGACATCCTGTAGCAGAGAGAGAGAGAGAGAGGATATACCCTCTGGGACTGCCCCTAAGGTGTGGCCAGAACGTTTTCTTCTGCCTAGTGTCCTACTCCTGTAGAGGGCAGTATAACCCAATTTGATATTAATCAAAGAGGACTGCGTCTGTCAATGAGCTTAAGAGAAAAGGATTTTACGGTAAGTTCTTACAAAAATCCTATTATTCTCCCATATCGTGCCCCCACCCCACACTTTTCCCTGCCCTCCGTATATGTTTGTTCTTTTTCCTTCCCTCCCTCTCCTCCCCACATCATCTTTCCACTCCATCCTATCCATGCTTACCTTTTTTTTTCTTCTTATTTTTCTCTTTCTTTGTTTATTTCTCCTAGCCATTTAGCCATTTTTGGCTCCATCTGCTAGTTGCATATACATCTGCAAAAAAAAGTATGTGAACCCTTTGGAATGATATGGATTTCTGCACAAATTGGTCATAAAATGTGATCTGATCATCATCATCTAAGTCACAACAATACTGTAGACAATCACAGTCTGCTTAAACTAATAACACACAAAGAATTAAATGTTGCCATGTGTTTATTGAACAGACCATGTAAATATTCACAGTGCAGGTGAAAAAAGTATGTGAACCCTTGGATTTAATAACTGGTTGAACCTCCTTTGGCAGCAATAACTTCAACCAAACGTTTCCTGTAGTTGCAGATCAGACGTGCACAACGGTCAGGAGTAATTCTTGACCATTCCTCTTTACAGAACTGTTTCAGTTCAGCAATATTCTTGGGATGTCTGGTGTGAATCGCTTTCTTGAGGTCATGCCACGGCATCTCAATCGGGTTAAGGTCAGGACTCTGACTGGGTCACTTCAGAAGGCATATTTTCTTCTGTTTAAGCCATTCTGTTGTTGATTTACTTCTATGCTTTGGGTCATTGTCCTGTTGCAACATCCATCTTCTGTTGAGCTTCAGCTGGTAGACAGATGGCCTTAAGTTCTCCTGCAAAATGTCTTGATAAACTTGGGAATTAATTTTTCCTTCGATGATACCAATCCCTGATGCAGCAAAGCAGCCCCAAACCATGATGCCCCCACCACCATACTTCACAGTTGGTATGAGGTTTTGATGTTGGTGTGCTGTGCCTCTTTTTCGCCACACATAGTGTTGTGTGTTTCTTCCAAACAGCTCAACTTTGGTTTCATCTGTCCACAGAATATTTTGCCAGTACTGCTGTGGAACAACCAGGTGCTCTTGTGCAAACTGTAAACGCGCAGCAATGTTTTGTTTGGACAGCAGTGGCTTCCTCTGTGGTATCCTCCCATTAAATCCATTCTTATTTAGTGTTTTACGTATTGTAGATTCGCTAACAGGGATGTTAGCATTTGCCAGTGACTTTTGTAAGTCTTTAGCTGACACTCTAGGATTCTTCACCTCATTGAGCAGTCTGCGCTGTGCTCTTGCAGTCATCTTTAGAGGACGGCCACTCCTAGGGAGAGTAGCAGCAGTGCTCAACTTTCTCCATTGATAGACAATTTGTCTTACCGTGGACTGATGAACAGCAAGGCTTTTGGAGATACTTTTATAACCCTTTACAGCTTTATGCAAGTCAACAATTTTTAATCGTAGGTCTTCTGAGAGCTCTTTTGTGTGAGACATCATTCACATCAGGCAATGCTTCTTGTGAAAAGCAAACCCAGAACTGGTATGTGTTTTTTGTAGGGCAGGGCAGCTGTAACCAACACCTCCAATCTCATCTCATTGATTGGACTCCAGTTGGCTGACATCTCACTCCAATTAGCTCTTGGAGATGTCATTAGTCTAGGGGTTCACATACTTTTTCCACCTGCACTGTGAATGTTTACATGGTGTGTTAAACAAAACATGGCAACATTTCATTCTTTGTGTTATTAGTTTAAGCAGACTGTGATTGTCTATTGTTGTGACTTAGATGATGATCAGATCACATTTTATGACCAATTTGTGCAGAAATCCATATCATTCCAAAGGGTTCACATACTTTTTCTTGCAGCTGTATGCCTTAACTCTGACTGGTCCTCTGTGTTGGACAACAGATTGATGACTTTCTCTGTTATGTTTGAAAATGTTTTGAATGACAGGACCCTGTTAATAGACTAAATTGTACTATTTACTCTACTCAGGCGCTATGCACTGACACATCTGTCTAATGTATTGTCCTTAAACTCTGAAAAATTCAATAAACGCATTGAAACTAAAATGAGTGGAGACAGTGGACATCCCTGTCGAGTTCCATTTGTTTTAGAAACAGAGAAAAAAGAATACCATTCACAAGAACTTGTGCAGAGGAATTTGAATAGAGGGTGTTAATCCAGGATCACATTTGGACCTAAGCCCTCTAACCTCTAAAGTGAAACGTATGAAAGTCCAATCAAGCCTATTGAAGGCTTTTTCTGCATTTGTAGAAAGAATAAATGTGTGATCAGTGTTAAATAGTGCAGAGTGGATAACATTAATAGCACAAATTGTTCCATCTCTAGCTTCTTTTGTTGGCATAAATCCCACTTGGTCTAGGTTGATACCTAAATACATGGTATAAGTCATAAAGCAAGTGTATTGGCAAATAATTTAATGTCTATGTTAAGTAAAGAAATCGGTCTGTAATTGGATTATAATGTAGGATCTTTTCCTTTCTTGGGAATTACCGTTATGTATGCAAGTAAAGCCAATGAACAAATAGAGAAAGGTTGATAAAGATAAGTAAATGCTTTGATAACGTGAGGGGATAAGAGAGGAAATAATTGTTTTATAATATAAAGTGTTAAGCCATCTGGTCCGGGTGCTTTCCCAGATGATGTGTTTTTTTCTACCTGAACCAGTTCCGAGTCTGTGATCGGTGTATCCAAGAGAGAGGATATGATAGTTGACTGCTAAAGGAGGCCTGATTGAGAAAGATACGTTTTAATATGATCTTCATTTAATTGTGATTGTTGACCAGGATGCCGAGTGTTTCAATTATATAAGGACGAGTAGTATTCTTTTAAAAGTTTCAGCTATTCTATTGTGTATATTTTCTTGGAGCTAAAAATTATATACAGTAATAACCTTGGTTTGCAAGCATTATTCGTTCCAGAAACATGCTTGTAATTCACAGCCCTTGTAAATCAAAGCTAATTTCCCCATAGGAAATAATGGAAACTCAGATGATCGGTTCCACAACAATTTATTCATATAAAAAAGATAACGGCAATACAAAATGCAGTGTAAAGTGTATTGTGAAAATAAAAAAATTAACGTGAGCTTCAAAATACAGTACTATACAGTATAAATTGTGTGCAGTACTGTAAAAATAAAACAAATTACCTGCACTTTGCCTTTGAAATGAATTGTGGCTGGTGTGAGGGAGAGGAGAGGAGGAGGGTGGGTATTGTGTAGGATGTCTATCACTAACTTTAACAAGGATTCTATTCAATGACACTTGCCTCCTGCTGCTATCATATCTATAGTACAGTACCTTATAAGCATACCATCCCGTCTGTTAAAAAACATTGTGTCCCTGTGCCTGTGCTGTATATAAAATATGCTGATTTCTATCTATACTGTATCAGAGCGTCTCCCAGTTACTCCTTGGGTCTCTGCTCCTCTCCTCCCCTCCTCCCCAACTGACGTCAGCGGGAGTGCTTTCCCCGCTCGCTGAGGAGAGCAGAGAGACGAGGAGTTACGTGAGCGCCAGGAGATGCTCTGATATAAGGTATAATCTGCATTTTTTTTATACAGCACAGGCACAGGGACACACAATGTTATTTAACAGAGGAGATGGCATGCTTATACTGTACTGAACCACTTTAACATCGCGAGTGTAATACTGCTCATATATCAAGAAAGAGCTCGCATATCAAGGCAACATTTAAAAAAAAAATGTTGCTTGTCTTTCAAAACGCTCGTAAACCAGGTTACTTGCAAACCAAGGTATTTCTGTACCTATGATTTCTTCTCGATGGCTGTTTATGGCTGTCTTCTCTGTTTACGTACGTAAAGCATTAGCCCGAGACCTTTTACATTGGTTGCCATATTCATAAAAATTATGTCTGCATTTAGGAAGTTACATAGTGAGGTTGAAAAAATACACCAGTCCAACCTATGATGTGTGTGTGTAAGTGTTTATATCAATAGTAAGTTGTATATCCCTGTATGTTGTGGTCATTAAGGTGCCCATCTAATATTTTTTTTAAGCTATCGACGCTCCCTGCTGATACCACTGCTTGCGGAAGAGAATTCCACATCCTTATTGTTCTGACAGTAGAGAACCCTTTTACGCAGTTTAAGGTTAAACAGCTTCTCTTCTAATTTTAGTAAACGGCCGCTTGTTTTTTTAAATTCCCTCTCGCTGAAAAGTTTGTTCACTATGCTAGGGTAGCCAGTACAGTATTTATACATTGATAGCATATCCCCTCTCAAGCTTCTCCTCTCAAGAGAGAGTAAGTTCAATGCTTGTAGTCTTTCCTCTTAGCTGAAGTCCTCCAGTCCCTTTATTAGCCGTTTTGCCCTTCTCTGGACTCTCTCCAGTTCCAGCACATGCTTCCTGAGGACCGGTGCCCAGAACTGGATGGCATACTCCAGATGAAGCCGTACCAGAGTCTTATAGAGTGGGAAAATTATTGTTTTATCTCTGGAGTGAATCCCCTTTTTAATACATGCCACTATTCTGTTGGATTTGCTTGCAGCAGCTTGGCATTGCATGCCATTGCTGAGCTTGTCATCTACTAGGATCTCCAGGTCCTTTTCCATCCTAGATTCCCCCAGAGGTTCACCCCCTAGTGAGTAATTTGTGTTCGCATTTTTGGCAACCAAATGCATTACTTTACATTTTTCAACATTAAACCTCATTTGCCCTGTAGTTTCCCACCCCATTATTTTGTTCAGGTCTTCTTGTAAGGTTTCCACATCCTCATCCTGCGTAGAAGTTATTGCCCTGCTTAGCATTGTATCATCCGCAAATATGGAGATTGAGCTGCTTATCCCATCCTCTAGATCGTTTATGAATAAATTAAACCGGATTGGTCCCAGCACCGATCCTTGGGGGACCCCACTTTCCAAACCAGACCATTCCAAGTACTCCCTATTTATCACCACCCTTTGGAATCGCCCCTGAAGCCAGTTTTCAATCCAGGTACTCACCCTATGATCCATACCTACGTACAGTGCCTTGCAAAAGTATTCGGCCCCCTTGAACTTTTCGGCCTTTTGCCACATTTCAGGCTTCAAACATAAAGATATAAAACTGTAAATTTGTGAAGAATCAACAACAAGTGGGACACAATCATGAAGTGGAACGAAATTTATTGGATATTTCAAACTTTGTTAACAAATAAAAAACTGAAAAATTGGGCGTGCAAAATTATTAAGCCCCTTTAGTTTCAGTGCAGCAAACTCTCTCCAGAAGTTCAGTGAGGATCACTGAATGATCCAATGTTGACTTAAATGACTAATGATGATAAATAGAATCCACCTGTGTGTAATCAAGTCTCCGTATAAATGCACCTGCACTGTGATAGTCTCAGAGGTCCATTTAAATTGCAGAGAGCATCATGAAGAACAAGGAACACACCTGGCAGGTCCGAGATACTGTTGTGGAGAAGTTTAAAGCTGGATTTGGATACAAAAAGATTTCCCAAGCTTTAAACATCCCAAGGAGCACTGTTCAAGCGATAATATTGAAATGGAATTAGTATCAGACCATTGCAAATCTACAAAGACCTGGCCGTCCCTCTAAACTTTCAGCTCATACAAGGAGAAGACTGATCAGAGATGCATCCAAGAGGCCCATGATCACTCTGGATGAACTGCAGAGATCTACAGCTGAGGTGAGAGACTCTGTCCATAGGACAACAATCAGTTGTATACTGCTCAAATCTGGCCTTTATGGAAGAGTGGCAAGAAGAAAGCCATTTTTAAAGATATCCATAAAAAGTGTCATTTAAAGTTTGCCACAAGCCACCTGGGAGACACACCAAGCATGTGGAAGAAGGTGCTCTGGTCACATGAAACCAAAATCAAACTTTTTGGCAACAATGCAAAACGTTATGTTTGGCGTAAAAGCAACACAGCTCATCACCCTGAACACACCATCCCCACTGTCAAACATGGTGGTGGCAGCATCATGGTTTGGGCCTGCTTTTCTTCAGCAGGGACAGGGAAGATGGTTAAAATTGATGGGAAGATGGATGGAGCCAAATATAGGACCATTCTGGAAGAAAACCTGATGGAGTCTGCACAAGACCTGAGATTGGGACGGAGATTTGTCTTCCAACAAGACAATGATCCAAAACATAAAGCAAAATCTACAATGGACTGGTTCACAAATAAACATATCCAAGTGTTAGAATGGTCAAGTCAAAGTCCAGACCTGAATCCAATCGAGAATCTGTGGAAAGAACTGAAAACTGCTGTTCACAAACGCTCTCCATCCAACCTCACTGAGCTCGAGCTGTTTTGCAAGGAGGAATGGGCAAAAATTTCAGTCTCTCGATGTGCAAAACTGATAGAGACATACCCCAATCGACTTACAGCTGTAATCGCAGCAAAAGGTGGCGCTACAAAGTGGGGCTGAATCATTTTGCACGCCCAATTTTTCAGTTTTTTATTTGGTAAAAAAGTTTGAAATATCCAATAAATTTCGTTCCACTTCATGATTGTGTCCCGCTTGTTGTTGATTCTTCACAAAAAATTACAGTTTTATAACTTTATGTTTGAAGCCTGAAATGTGGCAAAAGCTCGAAAAGTTCAAGGGGGCCGAATACTTTCGCAAGGCACTGTACCTTAGTTTGTACAGTAAACGTTTGTGGGGAACTGTATCAAATGCCTTTGCAAAATCCAGATACACCACATCCACAGGCCTTTCTTTAGATGGCAGCTCACTTCTTCATAGAAGGTTAAAAGATTTGTCTGGCAAGAACGGTTTTTCATGAATCCATGCTGATCACCACTAATGATACCGTTTTCGTTGCTAAAATATTTATTCAGAAACTTTGTCTTCTCTCTGTTTTTTGTAGCCAAAATCCCTTCATCATCCTTTATGGGGCCAATATGTTCTGGCCTCAGTTTCTTACTATTTATATACTTAAAGAATTTCTTGGGGTTTTTTTATTTTTTTTTTATTTTTACTCTTTTCCACAGTGTGCCTTTGGATCTATCTTTGTCGCCTTGATTGCGCTCTTACATTTTTTATTGCATTCTTTGTAATGTTGGAATGCTGACAATGACCACTCAGCCTTGTATTTTTTGAAGGCCTTTCTTTTGTTTTTGTATGTATTTTTACGTTGGAGTTTAGCCACCCAGGGTTTATTTTAGCTCTTTTAAACGTATTCCCTGTTGGAATGCACTGGCCAATACCTTTATTTAGTATGTTTTTAAAGCACTCCAATTTTTTCTCTGTGTTCTTTCTTCCTAGGATTTTATCCCATTTAATGTCGTCTAGCAAAGATCGCAGTTTGGGGAAGGTGGCTCTTTTGAAATTCAGTGTCCTTGTATTACCCTTGTGTTTCCCATTTCTGTAATTTATACTGAAACTAATTGACCTATGGTCACTGTTTAAGTTGCCCCGTATTTCTACATCCTCAGTCAGGTCTGTATTAATCGTAATCAGTAGGTGTAGTATAGCATTGTTTCTTGTTGACGCGTTCACCATCTGACCCATGAAATTGTTCTGCAAAACCTTTAGAAAATGGCGAGCATTCAATAAAAATATCTTTAAAAAAAAAAAAGAAAATGGCGAGCATTAGACTAATGTGCAGTTTCTTCTGCCCAGTCTATATCTGGATAATTAAAATCCCCCATTATAATGACATTTCTCGTCCAAGATGTGATAGGAGGTCTGCCTCCCCCTCCTCCCTCTGATTAGGGGGCCTATAGCATACGCCCAGTATTACTTTACCCTTTGTTTCCTCTCTTTGAAGCTCTACCATTTGGATTCCTCCTCCTCCCTAGCTCCATTAGTGATATCGTCCCTCATCTTTACTTGCACATCTTTCTTGATATTCAGACATACTCCTCCCCCATTTTTACCCTCCCTATCGCTACGCTAAAGGGAATGCTCCTGAATGGTTGCCAGCCAATCATGAGAGCTGTCAAACCAAGTCTCTGAAATTACCACAAAATTTAAATCCTCCTTATACATTAGCAGCTCCAGTTCTCCCATCTTATTAGCCAGACTTCTAGCATTGGTATACAAGCCTCGTAATTTTAACAGAGCGCCTGCCATATCCTTGTTAGATGCTATGAGGCTGCGATTTGGGGTGTATCGTTTACTCCAAACAGAGGGATTTGAAACCAGAGCGTAAGCTTGTAAGTTCCATTATTGTATCCAGCGTTTGAAGTTTTTTATAAAGCAGTTTGAGTTTTTTGGAAATTTAAAAATCAATTTGTAAATTTTTTTCATTTCTTTTTTTCTTAAACCAATGTTTAATGAAAGAGCCTAAGAAAAAAAAAGGCCTTATGTGCCCCCTATCCTATCATATCATGTGAGGAGAAATTTCTGGATCCTTGTTGAAAGTTAAAAAATTTAGGTCAGAAGTTATATCTGCAATGAAACAAAAAAAGCCGCTCCATGTGAGTGAGTCTCTAGTTAATCCCCACACACACTAGTCAGGTACTAGCCCAGCTCACTTGCTGTGTAACATAAGGAAATTTTTCTGGACAACTGCACTTCTGAAAAACCTTTTTATTGAAGCTTTATATGACAAGTGGTTGACAAATAGAGCAGGGGACAAAAAGGTATACGCGTTTCACGCAAATGTTAGCGCTTAGTCAATAACATGTTCTACTATACCGTTCCCTAGAGGTAGTGACTAAGTGCTAACATTTGCGCAAAACCTGTCTACCTTTTTGTCCCCTGCTCCATCTGTCAGCCATTTGTCATATGAAGCTTCAATAAAAATTATTTTTTGAAGTGCAGCCGTCCGAAATCTTTTCCTTAAGTTATATCACATTTTATCATGTTACAACCAAAAAACGTAAATGTATGTTATTGGGATTTTATGTGATAGACCAACACAAGGTGGCACATAATTGTGAAGTGAAAGGAAAACAAATGGTTTTCAATTTTTTTTACAAAAATCTGAAAGTAGGGCATGCATTTGTATTCAGCCCCCTTTACTCTGATACCCCTAACTAAAATTTAGTTAGCCTTCCAAGGTCACCTAATTAGTAAATAGAGTCCACCTGTGTATAATTTAATCTCAGTATAAATACAGCTGTTCTGTGAAGCCCTCAGAGGTTTTTTAGAGAACCTTAGTGAACAAACAGCATAATGAAGGCCAAGGAACTCACAAGACAGGTCAGGGGTAAAGTTGTGGGGAGATTTATAGCAGGTTAAGGTTGGAAAAAAATATCCCAAGTCTTGAACATCTCGCGGAGCACTGTTCAATTCATCGAAAACTGAAAGGGTATATGGCACAACCAAAAACCTACCAAGACATGGCCGTGCACCTAAACTGACAGGCCAGGCAAGGAGAGCATTAATCAGAGAAGTCGCCAAGAGGCCCATGGTAACTCTGGAGGAGCTGCAGCGATTTACAGCACAGGTGGGAGAATCTGTCCACAGGACAACTATTAGTCGTGTACTCCAAAAATTTGGCCTATATGGAAGAGTGGCAAGAAGAAACCATTGTTGAAAAAAGCCATAAGAAGTCCAGTTTGCCATAAGCAATGTCGGGGACATAGCAAACGTGGAAAAAGGTGCTCTGGACAGAGACCAAAATTGAACTTTTTGGCCTAAAAGCAAAACGCTATGTATGGCCAAAAACTAACACTGCCCATCACCCTAAACACACCATCCCCACCATGAAACATGGTGGTGGCAGCATCATGTTGTTGGGATGCTTTTCTTCAGCAGGGGCAGGGAAGCTGGTCAGAGTTGATGGGAAGATGGATGGAGCAAAATACAGGGCAATCTTCGAAGAAAACCTTCTAGAGACTGGGGAGGAGGTTCACCTTCCAGCAGGACAACTACCCTAAACATATAATGAGAGTTACAATGGAATGGTTTTAATCAAAGCATATTCATGTGTTTCAATAGCCCAGTCAAAGTCCAGACCTAAAATTGAGAATCTGTGGCAAGAATTGAAAATTGCTGTTCAGAGTTTCGCCATCTGACAGAGCATGAGCTATTTTGCAAAGAAGAATGGGCAAAAAATTCACTATCTAGATGTGAGAAACTGATAGAGATATACCCCAAAAGAATTTGCAGCTGTAGTTGCAGCAAAAGGTGGTTCTAGAAAGTACTTACTCTGGGGGCTGAATAAAATAGCACCCAACACTTTTCAGATATTTATTTGTACAAAACATTTTGAAAAACATTAATTTTTTTTCCTTCCACTTCACAATTATGTGCCACTTTATGTTGGTCTATCACATGAAATCCCAATAGAATACATTTATGTTTTTGGTTGTAACATGACAAAATGTGCAAACTTTCAAGGGGTATAAATACTTTTTTAAAGGCCCTGTAAGAGCACACACCTGAACAATCCATTCAATTTCTATGAAACCAGACAGACCCTTGTATCACATAGCTGGTAGATCTAAAGGAGATTGTACAATAACATTGTATAGGAAGTGGGTGGAAGGTAGTGTTGTAATGAGTGGGGTGTGGTCCAGAGTGGCGAACACAGCCTATCATGCCCTCTTCTGTGATGCAACAAGGAAGTGAAGGCTTCTGGGAGGTGACCTAACAGGAAGTGAAAGCTGAGAGAATATACAGGAAGTCATGGAATCGCAAAACCATTTTAATAATTCAAATAAACCGACAAGATTTTAAACCTCCTGTGGATAAGGTAAGTCAGAGAAAAGCACATTGCGAGAGCTGGGCCAGAAATGGCTTTGGAAGAAGCTTCTATTTATTATGAAAATTGAAATTCTGCCCAAAAAGGTGAACTTATCCTTTAAGTCTCCTTTTTGTATTTTTATGTTGTGGAGATACCTTTCATCAGTGGTGTCTGGGGTATTGGTGAGGATTGAGGGTAAGATGGATGGCACCAAATACAGGACAATCCTAGGAGAAAACCATTTTAATTTTAACAAAGGTTAAATTGGTAAAATTAGACTGGAAAACCTGTATTATACTATATGACTAAGTATTGTATAGAGTGAAAAAAATATAGAGTAAAATAATATATAATAGTACAATGTTTCAACGTAGTCCCACGTTAAACAAAGAAAAACTATTTTATGTTTCTCTTGATAAAATCAATATCCACAAAAAAATGAAATGTTATTGTTAGTGTAGGTAGGAGATGAAACAGAATGTGGATTGGGCCACAATCTGTGTTGTATCATAAGAGGTTTATCTAGGGGGAAACCTATTGAAAAGAGTCTGCTCTAAGGAGAGTTTTTCAAGACATTAGAGTAGGCTCAAGTCACATACAGTGGTGAAAATAATTATTTGATTCCCTGCAGATTGCCTACTTACAAAGAAATGAAGGTTCTACAATTTGTATCATATGTGTATTTTAAATGACAGAATATCAACCAAAAATCCAGAAAAAAACCCATGATACAAATGTTCTAAATTGAGTTGCAGTTCATTGAGTAAAGTAAGTATTTGATCCCCAAGCATGACTTAGTGGAGAAACCCTTGTTGGCAAGCACAGACTTGAGATGTTTATTTTAGTTGGTTACCAGGTTTGCACACATCTCAGGAGATTTTGGTCCACTCTTCTTTACAGATCTCTAAATCCCTAAGGTTTCTTGGCTGTTGCTTGACAACTTGAAGTTTCAGCTTCCTCCATAAATTTTCTATAGGATTAAGGTCTGGAGACTAGCTAGGCCATCCCATGACCTTAATGTGCTTCTTCTTTTTGAGCCACTATTTTGCTGCCTTGGTATGTTTTGGGTCATTGTCATGCTGGAAGACCCATCCATGACCCATCTTCAGTTTTCTGGCTGAGGGAAGAAGGTTCTCATCCAAGATTTTACAATACATGGCCCCTCAGTGGGGCAAAGTCAGCCTGTACCTTTAGCAGAGAAACCGCCCCAAATCATAATGTTTCCACCTCCGTGCTTAACTGTAGGGATGGTGTTCTAAGGGTTATAGCCAGGATTTTTCTTCCTCCAAACACACAAGTCGAGTTAATGCCAAAGAACTCAATTTGGGTCTCATCTGACCACAGCACTTTATCCCAAGTGAGTCAATCAGATGTTCATTGGCAAACTTCAGATGGGCCTTCACTTTTCTCACGATCATCCCTAAACTGACAAAATCTGCAGGAGATCAAATAATTATTTTCCAAGTGAATAACTCCCCTTGGTCCAATGACTGCCGACTGAGGTAACCCCCCTGCCAATTTTCCACCCCTGGAATGTGTATGGCGGAGAGGGCTGGAACGAACCGTTTTGCCCACCTTAGAATGCTGGCTACCTCCAGAGCTGCCAGGACACTTCTTGTGCCCCCCTGGTGATTGACATAAGCCACGGCCCTGGCATTGTCCAATTTGAATGCGTACTGGACATCCCTGAAGATGATCCTTTCAATGTTCCAGGCATAGTCTGGTTGCTCAGAGTTCCAAGACATTGATCAATAGTCTGGATTCTTCCAGTGTTCAGATCCCTTCAGGAGAATTTTGCAGAAGACTCTTCCCCAGCCAGACCAGCTGGCATCCGTGGTGACCACTGTCCAATACAAGAGGAGGAAGGATTTGCCCAATGGTTAAAAGGATCAGGAGCTGTGTCCGTCAATGAACGAAAGAGAAATGGGTTTTATGGTAAGTCAAAAACCCAATGTTTCCCCACTCTGTGTTTGTAATAAGTAGGGCTCAAAATTTCAAGTCCTGAGCTACTAGCCAGGCCTTAAGGGCTACTTGCCACACCGAACCCCTACCCTGACTCGCCCCTAATTCCACCCTTTAACACGCCCTCATAAATTATCTAATGAAATTAGATTGTTAAATATTTTATGCAGTATTAAGTTACAAAAATAAATACTAACAACAACTTTATCAGTGCCTATGAATGCAGCCTACAAATATTCATCAGTGCCCATCAGTACAGCCTCCTCAGTGCCCATCAATGAAACCTCATCAGTGCCCATCAATGCAGCCTCTTCAATGCAGCCTCACCAGTGCCCATCAATGTAGGCTCACCAGTGTCCATCAATGCAGCCTTACCAGTGCCCATGAATACCCATCAATGCAGCCTCACCAATATCATCAGCTTAGCTTGACCAATGTCCATCAGCGCAGCCTCACCAGTGCAGGGGAAGAGAGAAGGCAGGAAGAGGAGAGCCGGCTGGATCAGCTCCTAGAGCGGGGATCGCCCGCTGTGACAGCTTTGATTTGAATCGCCGGGTCCCGCATCCTAGATCGGCTCTTATGATATACGTCACACGTCCTGGCATTGAACCAGTGCTCTGTCTTTAATAGGAGCCAATCAAGGAGGCGGGACTTTGTGTGACTCTGAGTGCTGGGAACACCCAGCGATTCAAATCAAAGCTGTCACAGCGGGCGATCCCTGCTCTGTGTTGTGATCTGGAGGCTTTCCTCTTCCTGCCCTCCCTCTTCCCCTAGAAGATTGCTGGGAGAACAGCTCCCATTTAACCCCGCCTGCCTCCAAGGTAGTCCCACACTTGCCCTCAATCTTTTTCCACACACCAAATGTGAGCAGACGAGTGGAAATTTTGAGGGCTGTGGCTGACAGGTATTGGCACTCTCAAAGAGAGAAGATCATGAGTGATGTAAATACATTTTGCCTCATTAGCATATGGAAAGGATAGTGGATTATCCCACAACATATACCAAATAAAATAGAGCACATGTAGCTCAAATGTAAAGTATAGTACAGTTTTCGATATAAAATGTATACTATGTATGGTGTCACATCAATATTACAAATGTGGAGTAACAAGCATCACATATAGGGTCTGATTCTCTAAAATCAGAGAGTGTAAAATCAGGCACAGCTTTGCATAGAAACCAACCAGCCTCCTGGTTTACTGTCAAGGCTTAATTGAACAAGCTAAGGATATAGGCTGACCAGCCAATATGCAATGCTGCACGAGATCCTGCACCCCCCTAGACCCAGCATAATAACCCCATAGAGTGACAACAGTCTAACATCCTTAAATAAAATGGTAAGGAGGAGGAGAAAGTTTGATTAAAAAGATAACAATTTGAAGAGATGTCTGAAGTTAGTGTTTGGATGCATGGACAGAAGATGTAAGAGGATGTTGACCCCCAGAAGTCTTCAGATGACTTGGATCAGTGTCTTCCAAGTAAATCAGCCAATCAAGTTGAAAAGGTTTGATTTGTCATTTTTGGCCACAAGTTTTTGGAAAATGCAGGAAAGAAAATGAAAACGTATTTCTCTCTTACGTCCTCCGACAGTCGCCGCCATCTTCATATTCGTCACAATGGGGTATTAGACTTTGCTCCGTAGGAGTAGCTAGGCAACAGAATATGTTAATATTAAAGCTTTTAACATATCCCACCCCCAGGGGGTGGTCCCCTCAGTCAATACCCTCCTACTTCCTGTATCCATACCTCAGTTTCAATGTCTAGCTTGTCAGGAGTAGCTGGATGTCTCTATGCTGGGGCATTTTGTCTCAGCCTTTCTCTTCTTTTTTGATTTTGAGTTTTTTTTTCTCTTTCTTTACTAAGCTGTTAATTTTGTCAGCATTAGTTAGGTCTTCTGATGAAGAGGATCATGCGGGCTGGGTCTCGGGCTGATCCCCCTGGTCGCAGGTTGTGGGTCAGTGGCTTCCCAGCCTGCCATCGAGCGTTCAGTCAGGTACTTCTCCTGGCATTCTGAACGACCCATCCCTGTTCGGTGCAGGGATGCTATGGTGAGGTGGCTGCCTCACTGGACGCTGTGCGGTTTCTCAACCCCAGTTCTTCTGCGTCCTAGATGCGACTTTCCCTGTCACATGTGCAGTGGCTTGTTCGCCTGTGCGGGTTCCCCACGCCATTTAGGAGGTAAGTGTATCTGTGTGGGGACCTGTCTGTTTGGGGGGTGTCAGTCTGGGACTGTGTAACCCTGCCTCTGGTCACACTGTTGGACTCCCTGTCTGCTGGCTGCATTCTGTGGGCTGCAAGGAGGGGGGCTATGCTGCACTGTTCTGTGTCAGTTTTATGTGCTGTGTCTCACTGTGTGACAGTCTGTGTGCTGAGGGGCATGATTGTGTCGTGTTATGCACATTGCGGCGACCGCTGCGGCGGTCCGCCATTATTTTTATTTGCTGCATGTGTTTTTGGCGGTTTCGCTGTGGTGGAGGAGCGGCGTTTCGGCGCCAAATGCCGCCATTTTGGCGGCGCTCGCTCCGGCCGCATGGTAGCACTGCAGGCGGCCATTTTCTTGTAGCCTTCCATAGGCTTTAATAGAGCGCCCTGCGTGACATCACTTCCTTTTCCCTGGGCGCACCGATCGGGGCAGCAGCAGCGGCGGTCTCTCCAGGTTTTTACCTCCCTATCCCTGTATCCTTGCCTGAGTTGTACTTTTTCCCTGTGGGGGTCGGCTTGTGCTGGTGTGTGTGTGCGGTGGGCTGCGCTCGCCGCGCTTTTTAAAGGGGCAGTTAACCCTTTATTCTTCCACATACTTTGGGGCATGGATTCTCAGGAAAGCAAATTTCCTACCACATTGGTGGGAGGCCAGGGGACTGCTGTTTCCCCCCCAGGGGGGGGATTTGGCTACAGTTG
The DNA here is from genome assembly GCF_965119305.1 of Pelophylax lessonae. Classification (NCBI taxonomy): domain Eukaryota; kingdom Metazoa; phylum Chordata; class Amphibia; order Anura; family Ranidae; genus Pelophylax; species Pelophylax lessonae. The sequence goes on from NC_138772.1 coordinate 202,881,685, forward strand.
TGGCTAACCTTGCTGCTCAGGTGCAAATGCTTGTGGCTGCTCAATCCACTAAACGGCCCAGAGTTTCAATTTCCTCTGATTCAGAGGGTGATGGTGATGGGGCTGCTATGGCTTGGGTCTCCTTATCAGGGTCCCGTTCCTCCCTGGATCTTGTGGGGTCCGAGGTGGAGGCTGAGGTTGAAGGGGTTGATAATTCTCCCCCTGGCTCGTCTGAAGAGCTTGCACTCATGGATAAATTGGTTGCTTCTATTAAACAAACACTGCGATTACAGGATGAACCATGTCCTCCTGCTGCCCTGGCAGCTTATGGGACGCAGAAAAGACGCAAGACATCGCAGGTCTTTCTCTGCACTGATGATTTTCAGCGCGCTGTTAAGGAACAATGGCGCAATTTACGCAAGCCTTTTGCTGTGCCAAGTAGGTTCAAGCTGCGTTATCCTTTCACGCCCGCTACTGATGAGCGTTGGTGTGTACCGCCCCCGGTGGATCACGCGATAGCGGTTTTGAATAAGTCCACTGCGATTCCTGCAGAGGATGCCCCGGTGTTCCGGGATGCCACGGACAGGAGGCTGGAGTCTCTTGCCCGTCATACTTATTCTATTACGGGTTCTATGCTAAAAGCTCTCTTTGCTTCACTTATGACAGCCCAGGCTGTCGCGAGTTGGACGCAGGTGCTTAGACGCGTCCTGGTGGCTGATTCTGCCTCACCGGCGACATTGGATATGGTGGATCAAATCCATCAGGGTGTCATGTATTTGTGTGATGCGGACTTGGATATAGTACCGTTGGCTGCACGTGTACACAGTGTGGCGGTATTGTCTCGCCGCCTGGTTTGGTTGAAGTGTTGGTCTGTGGACCAATCTTCGCGCAAGACCTTAGCCAATCTGCCCTATGAGGGATCTCGCCTTTTTGGCGACTCCTTGGATACACTGATAAAGGGGATCACGGGTGGTAAGAGCACGCTCTTGCCCCAATCCCACAAGGCTAAGGTGGCTCCTGGTAAGAAGCATGCTTTCTTTCGGCCCTCTCAGGGGTCCTTTCGTGCCTTTCGGTCGCACTATAAGGGCAAGCCATTTAAGGGTCAAGGCTCCCAAAAGAAGCCGTGGTCAGGTAAGCAGAAGTCCGGCCAGTCCGGACCCGCTGCCCATAACAATGCGGCCTGCAGGGGCGCCCTCACCCAGTTCTGGGGTGGGGGGACGCTTGCTCGGTTTTCTTCAACCCTGGCTGGCCCGTGTTCGGGACAGGTGGGTTCAGGAAATCGTTCGGTCTGGCTACAAGATCGAGTTTCTCTCTCGGCCGGAGAGCAGATTTTTTTCCCTCAAATCTTCAACTGTCTCCGGAGCGTTTGCGGGATCTGCACCTAGCGGTGCGGGACCTGCGGGCTCAGGGAGTGGTGGTTCCGGTGCCTCATCGGGACAGATTTCGGGGGTTCTATTCCAATCTGTTCACCGTGCCCAGGAAGGAGGGCAAGGTACGTCCAATTCTGGACTTGAAGGCTCTGAACCGCTTTGTGCGGGTTCGCAAGTTCCGCATGGAATCTCTGCGGTCGGTGGTGGCTGCCCTGGTTCCGGGGGAATTCATGGCCTCCATCGACTTGAAGGATGCGTACCTTCACATCCCGATTTTCGAGGGTCACCAGAGGTACCTTCGATTCGCCATTGCGGAGGATCACTACCAATTCGTGGCGTTACCTTTTGGTCTCGCTTCGGCTCCACGGGTTTTCACCAAGGTGCTTGCACCGGTTCTGGCTTTGTTGAGAGCCGAGGGCATCTCTGTCCTGGGGTATCTGGACGACATTCTGGTTCGGTCTGCGACCAGCCAGGGTCTGGTGGAGGCCCTGTCCGTCACGATGCAGACTCTGCAGGTGTTTGGTTGGACGATAAATTTTCCAAAGTCGACGCTGTGTCCGTCGATTCGTCTTCCCTACCTGGGAATGATCCTGGACTCGGTCCAGGCGAAGGTCTTCCTTCCGGACGACAAACTCAGGACTCTTCAGTAAGAAGTCAGGTCCCTCAGGGACGCTCCGTGTTCGTCCCTCCGGACGTGCATGCGGTGTCTGGGATTGATGGTCTCGGCTTTCGAGGCGATTCCTTTCGCCCAGTTTCACACGCGGGGTCTCCAAGCAAAGATCCTGTCCAGCTGGGACGGGCGGCCGCAATCTCTGGATCTCCAGATTTCGTTGAGTCATCGTACCAGAAGGGATCTTCTGTGGTGGCTCCAGTCCCCGTCGGTGTCGGGGGGCAAGTCTTTTCGTCCTCTTTCATGGACGGTGATCACCACGGCTGCCAGCCTGTCGGGCTGGGGTGGTGTTCTGGGCGTTCTGTCTGCCCAGGGTACTTGGTCGGAGGAGGAATCCTCCCTTCCGATCAACATTCTGGAATTGCGAGCGATAAATCTCTGCCTTCGACGTTGGACGGACAGGCTGCAGGTTTGTCCGGTTCGGGTGCAGACGGACAATGCCACGGTGGTGGCTTACATCAATCACCAAGGGGGCACCAGGAGTGCCCGAGCGGCTCGGGAAGTGGCCGAAATTCTGTCTTGGGCCGAGACACACGTCCCGGCAATATCGGCGGTTCACATTCCGGGGGTGGAGAACTGGCAGGTGGATTATCTGAGCCGCCAGACCCTGGACCAGGGGGAATGGTCCCTCCACCCGGATGTCTTCCAGATGTTGTGCGCAAAGTGGGGTCTTCCGGAGGTGGACCTGTTCGCGTCTCGTCTGAACAACAAGGTGAAACGGTTCGTGGCAAGGACGCGCGATCCTCGGGCAGACGCGTCAGACGCGTTGGTAGCTCCGTGGCATCAGTACCGACTGATGTATGCGTTCCCACCGATTCAATTGCTGTCCAGGTTCCTTCGCAGGTTGACCTCGGAACCAAACGCAGTGATTCTTGTGGCACCGGACTGGCCTCGCCGGTCCTGGTACGCAGACCTCGTGAATCTGGCGGTCGACGCCCCGTGGCGTCTACCCCTTCGAGAAGATCTCCTGTCTCAAGGGCCGATATTCCATCCTGCTTTACAGTCGCTGGCTTTAACGGCCTGGCTGTTGAAACCGAGGTCCTGAAGAACAGGGGTCTCTTCCCTGAGGTCATTCACACTTTGATCAACGCGAGGAAGTCTTCCTCGGGGAAGGTCTATTACCGTACTTGGAAGGCCTATTTTGCCTGGTGCGAGTCCAGGGGGTTTTCACCTCACACATACTCGGTGTCTAGGGTGTTGTCCTTCCTTCAAACTGGTGTTGACCAGCGTTTGGCGCTGGCTACGATCAAGGGTCAGGTGTCTGCGCTGGCCGTTCTTTTTCAACGTCCTGTGGCATCTAACTCCTTGGTTAGCACTTTTGTACAAGGGGTGCGACATCTGGTCCCTCCTAGGAGGGAACCTCTGCCCCTTTGGGACTTGAATCTTGTTCTGTCCGTGTTACAACATGCTCCTTTTGAACAGATCAGGAAGATCTCGTTGTCTATGTTGTCCAAGAAGGTCGCCTTTTTGGTGGCGATCACTTCGGCTCGCAGAGTGTCGGAGCTGGCAGCTTTGTCCTGCAAGTCTCCGTATCTGATCATTCACTTGGACAAGGTGGTCTTGCGACCTAACCCTTCTTTTCTTCCGAAGAGGGTTTCGGAATTTCACCTCAATGAGGACATTGTCTTGCCTTCGCTCTGCGCGAAGCCTAAACATCCGAAGGAGGTGGAGTTGCACTCCTTGGATGTTGTTCGGGCGATTAGGGTTTACCTGAAATCGACTGAATCCTTTCGCAAGTCGGATTCCTTGTTTGTCCTTCCGGAGGGTCCTCGGAAGGGCATGGCGGCGTCGGCTTCTATCATCGCCAAATGGATCAGACAGACCATTGAACAGGCCTATGCTTTGAAGGGGAAAGTTCCCCCTGTGCCTGTGAAGGCGCACTCTACCAGATCTCTGAGTACGTCTTGGGCCTGTCGTCATGGGGCTTCTGTGGCCCAGGTGTGTAAGGCGGCGACTTGGTCGACCGTGCACACCTTCACAAGATTCTACAGAGTGGATGTTCAGGCATCGGCTAATGCTTCCTTTGGCCGCAAGGTTCTTAGTGCGGCGGTTCCTTAGAGCCCCTTGTTTTGGGCTCCTTGACTGTTTGGGATATGTTTTTGTCCCTAGGATTATTTGTTTTTTCCTGGGTTATTGCTCCTGTTGAGCAAGTTTTTTCTCATGTTGCCCAGCTGGTTTCCTTCCTTTGGTTCCTTTCTTTGATGTGGAGACTGCGTTGCCTTAGGCGCGGCTGCGTTTCCCACCCCTCATGTTTGCACTGCTTTGGGACGTCCCCATTGTGACGAATATGAAGATGGCGGCGACTGTCGGAGGACGTAAGAGAAAACGGAATTTTTGTAAAATCTTACCTGTAAAATTCCTTTCTCTGAGTCCTCCGACAGTCGCCGCCCCCGCCCCTCTTTGGGGTTTGGTTGTATACTCTACTGCTATTCCACTGAAACTGAGGTATGGATACAGGAAGTAGGAGGGTATTGACTGAGGGGACCACCCCCTGGGGGTGGGATAGGTTAAAAGCTTTAATATTAACATATTCTGTTGCCTAGCTACTCCTACGGAGCAAAGTCTAATACCCCATTGTGACGAATATGAAGATGGCGGCGACTGTCGGAGGACTCAGAGAAAGGAATTTTACAGGTAAGATTTTACAAAAATTCAGTTTTTAGTACACAGTTGCCATTTCTTACATTATTTTAAAAACACATCATAGGCATACTTAGTATTACACCCCAAAATGCATTTTGCTACTCCCAATGGCAATGCCACATGTGCGAGGCTCTTTTTCACAGCTTAGCCAAATAGACGAGCCCGAACTCATCTAATTTCCTGACTACCTATCACATTTTTTGACAGTGATAACATCCACAAAATTACCACATTTTGGAAATTAAACCCCTCAAGGTAATTTTTAAGAGGCATGGTGAGTCTTTTGAAGACTTCATTGTTTTTCCAACTTTTTGGAAAATGCAGACAGAAATGAAAAACAAACTTTTTTACACAAAGTTGTCACATTCAAGTACACATTCTACTACTGCTTCCGAGTTTGACAAAACCACGTATTAGACGTTTTCCCTTTTGGAACAGATTATATACTGGACAATGTTTCTTGTGCATCACACAGATCAACCAATTGTATCAAAATCAATGTACACTAATGGTCGCCTCTATATGAGGGGTCAGGGAATGTAGCTTAGTGTTGAGCTTAGCTGTGCCAGTTCATAATAGGTGAGGTTGAATAAAGACAATAGTCCATCCAGTTCAACCTGTGTAGGCGTGCGTGGCTGTAATCATCACACATAGCCCCGAATGTTCTGATCCTTGAGATGCACGTCTAAGACTCTTTTGAAAGCCACCATACTTCCCGCAGAAACCACATCTTGTGGTAGAGAATTCTGCAATCTTGTAGCCCTAACAGTAAAGGACTCCCCACGTTGCCTGAGGTTAAAACGCTTCTCCTCTAATCGCATTGTATGCCCTCGAGTCCTCATGCAATCCCTTCGACTGAATAGCTTTTTTCTAAGCTGAGATCCCCATTGAGTTATTTATAGATTGCTATCATGTCCCCCCTCAGGCGTCTCTTCTCCAGGGAGAATAAATCAAACGATTGCAGACGCTCTTCATAATTAAGGTCCTCCAATCCCCTAATCAGTTTAGTTGCCCTTCTCCGGACTCTCTCCAGCTCCAACACATCCCTCCTGAGGACTGGTGACCAGAACTGGACAGAATACTCCAGATGCGGTCAGACCAGAGTTTTATAAAGTGGAAGGATTATAGTCTTATCTCTGGAATACATCCCTTTCTTTATGCATGCTAATATTCTGCTGGCTTTGGCAGCTGCCGCTTGACATTGCATGCTATTGCTTAATCTATCATCAACCAAGACTCCCAGATCTTTCTCCATTTTTGATTCCCCCAAGGGTTCCCCTCCTAACGTGTATTGTGCTTTTATGTTTTTAGTCCCCAAGTGCAACACCTTACACTTCTCCACATTAAACCTCATTTGCCATGTCGTTTCCCACTTCGTTATTTTGTCCAGGTCATTCTGTAGGATATCTGCTTCATGCTGTGCAGTTATTGCCCTGCCCAATTTTGTGTCCTCTGCAAAAACTGATATCGAACTACTGATCCCGAACTCAATGCTGTTTATGAATAAATTGAATAAGGTTTGTCCCAGGACTGAGCCTTGGGGGACCCCGCTTACCACCTCAGACCAGTCTGAGTATGCGCTGTTTATTACCACCCTTTGGACACGCCCTTTTAGCCAGTTCCTATAAGCCAAGCAAGCCTAGCCTACTGGTTCATGGCTGCCCCCAGATATGCATGTTCCCTGGTCAGTAAGTATAGGAAGGCTAAAGAAAGAAAGAACAAACGCATTCCTGTCGGCCTGGGAGTGCAGTTGCCCCCAGGAACATAGTTAGTTGGATGTGCAGATCAGTTAGTTCAGGCCGCAGGCAGAGAAATGGTCAGCAAATAGGCTAAAAATTGGTCCAGGCAAGAAAAGTGATTAATAAACAGATCATGGTTATTACTAGCAGCAGGCAACACTGTTGGTGTTGGCGGTGATTAGGGACACTGGGAATGGTGTGGCGGAAGTGGAAGTTCATAGATGTAAATATTTCTTTGAATTGTCCCCCTATATGTAAGTGAATAATTGCTTAAATGGCCAGCAGAAGGCTGGAAAAGAATATGAAAATGAAAGCCCTTTGCTAGACGCAGTCAGTATACTCACTTTGTAAAGCACCTTTTATAGTAACAAATCCTACTCCTCATATGGTTCAGTCTGTTTACACACTTCAATTTAAAAATTATTCTAAACCAATCCTCAAATCTGTCTTGGCTTCAAAAGACAAATAAATATTTCTATTTACAGAGTGGCAGCTTTCTCACATTACTCGTGCTATTGTTCACGGTCTGCAAGAACTGACTGATTACCCTCTTGAGAGAGGAAATTGTGTGCAATGTGATGCCCATATGTATTCACCATGAAAATACATTTTAATGACTTTGACATTGACATGCTGCATTGGAATTATAAATATTCGATCACACATGCATGTATACTTTGTTTTATATAATATTATTGCATTGTAGTAGGATTTTACTATTTTGGAGGTGTTATTGACTGAGGAATTCTCAAAAGGGTATCCCCACTGTGTTTTGTTTGAAATCATATCAGAATGACCTCCTTTTTAATAATATTATCTATTTTCATGATTACAGATATAAAGAAAAGAGATACAATTTAGGGAAGCACAGCTTCTATTTATTAAACATGGCTGTAATTAAACATAGGAAGGATATGAACATTTACAAAGAATTTTCCTCAAGCCACAACAGAAGAGTATAAACTCTCTTTTTTTTTTGTAATTATAACCACATTTAAATTCCACTTCCTTTCTTAGGCTGCTGTTGTCTGGGAAGACACCTATTAGATGCAGATCCCGGGGCATGTCTGGGTGTAAAGTGTTTATCCCAGGCTGGGAAATACTCAGTTTGGCATAATTCTAAACCCATGTGCTGTGTTCTTTAGGACATTCCGTTGCTCGGTGTGTTTCTATAGTATCTTAACACCTTTAGTATGCTGGACCAAATTATGCTTGCAAAGAACATTCTCGTGTGTGTCTGTGTATATAATGTATATACAGCGGGTAAAATAAGTATTAAACACGTCACCATTTTTTTAAAGGTGCTATTGACATTAAATTTTCACCATATGTCAGTAACAGCCCATGCAATCCATACACTCAAAGAAACCAAAACAAGTTCAAAAATAAGTTATGTGTGATAAAATGGAATGACACAGGGGAAAAAGTATTGAACACACAGAAAGGGAGGTGCAAAAAAGGCATGGAAAGCCAAGACACCAGCTGAAATCTATCAGTAATTAGAAAGCAATCCTGCCCCTTGTCAGTGCAAATTAATATCAGCTTGTTCAGTCTCAAGTGATGCCCTAAAAAAAACGTCAAATTACCATGGTGTCACACAAGAAAACTCTAATCGGAACCTTATTTTTGCAAAACATACTGATGGCATTGGTTACAGAAGGATATCTACACTTCTGAATACTCCAGTGAGCCCTGTTGGGGCCATAATCTGGAAGTTGAAAGAACATCATTTCACCATCATTTTCGGCCAGGATCAGGTGCTCCTCACAAGATTTCTGACAGAGGAGTGAAATTAATTATCAGAAGAGTTGTCCAAGGACCAATTGTGGAGAGCTTCAGAAAGATCTGGATTTAGCAGGTACAATTGTTTCAAAGAAAACAAGTAATGCATTCAGCCGCCATGGCCTGTATGCACGCTCACCATGCAAGACTCCATTGCTGAAGAAAAAGCATGTTGAATCTCATTTAAAGTTTGCTGCACAACATTTAGACAAGCCTCTGAAATATTGGGAGTGTGACGGTATTCACATTGACTGGAGGTGAGGAGCAGATACTTAATGGTTTGAATTGCTTCAGATGGGACAGTATCATTTGTCAGCAATATCTTCATATAGCAATATGAAGATTTAATCCTGTTTTACACTGGGAGACTTAGACTGTTATAGAACATTGCCATGAAGTCTGACTCCTAAATAATGTGTGTATTCTATGTCCCTGCATGCCAGACAGGCTTCCCTATTGTTTGTGTATTGGGAGGGAATGTGGATTGGCTGCTAAGGAGGAGGGGCGATTGTCCCACAATGTATATCTTTGTGTACACTGTATGAGAGTGTAAAACTCTGTTTTTATTGGATTGTGAATGTCAGGACCTGTTTTCAACAAGGTCCACCTGGGCTGTAACCTTGTGGGGGAAAACTGTATACAAGTCTGTTTCTTGTTCAATAAAGTTGAGTTATACTTCACCCTCAATCTAGAGTCCTGTCTCTCATTGGGGCAATCGGCTACAAGATATTGCTATGTCCTCCATACTCCCTTGGATAATCACTAAGCTCTTGTAAGAGCTTGTGTAAGAGCTTGTTCTGCTGCACTCTCTGGGGAAAGAGAGGTTCACCCATGGGAACCTGGAGCCTTGTCCTAGGTCCAGGGTGGGTTTGAGATGGCGAGACCCTAACCAAGCTGCGGCGGGTCGTGGGGTCTGAAGTGGTTACGGTGTCTAGTGGAGTGCTTGGAGCCCTCGGAAAGCACTAGGAGCATCCGTCAATGGAGGTACCAGGTCGGGGTGCCGGTTGAGCCATTACAGGGAGAATATAGTCTGGTCAGATGAGACCACAATTGAACTCTTTGGATGCCATAATACACACCATGAGTAAAATTGATTATCAGCGCTGCTCAATGTGCTGAAATTTTTAAAATAAACAATAGATGTCTCAACATCAATAAATGTGGTACGTGTTAGTTGGTATATAAAAATTCAAGTGATAAATATTCTAGTGATAAAATTGTAAATAAATTACTTTCCCAAAAATAATACAATATAATCAATAAATATCATATCTTATAAGTTCATCTCATGTGCAAAATATGTGCTTCACAATAAAAAAATGTCCAATATTAAAGTGTCCAGTGCTCAAGTGATTAAATAAATCAAAATATAAAATATAAAAGTGCTCAGTGCCAGTCTCTGTAAATAAATAACTCCTCAAAAAAAGTGCTCAGTGCTTGTCTTGTCAGGAAAAGACATCCAAAGTGCCGATGCTTCTAAGTGCAATCAGGTGCTTCCCCTCTCGGTCCCCTACTCACCAGACAATTATTGTAAATGAGCCTTATAAGATAATCCTCACTGGTTGGGGTCAGGGGTAATCACCAAGCATCGATATTTGACCAAAGCACTCTCCAACTAAGATCATCATCCATGATCGCTTTCCCCATGCGGGATTAACATAGAAAGAGAATAGCCTTCGTCGTGCAGTATGTTTAAACTTTTATTCACACGCTAAAAAAGGTTACACTTACAGTATTGCAGCAAACAAACATCGTTTGTATTTCCTGATACGGGACGCTAACAATGGAACTACGTAATTTCCGGTTTCCGGTTCATGCGGGTGGAACGCACGGCCATTGTTGGCGTCCCCTATCAGGAAATACAAACACTGTTGTAATTGTCATGTGTTCAATACCCGCTGTATATTAGAGAGGGACATAGTTGAAGTTTTTATGACTAGTAACTCTTGGTCAGAATTTTTACTAAAGGTAAAAAAGGAGTAGAGGTTAATTTTAAAAAGTGTATTTAGCAGAGTGTCTGCATCTAATAACTTCTACAGGAGATTGGACAGTTAGCCAGATGTGACCTCTCCCATTCCCATCATGCTTAATTTTTCTGCTAAGGTATGTAAAAGCTCTGGATGGCTGCACTCCAGTTTATTGTAAAGTCATATAAACAGTCACATATACAGGCAGAAAAAGGTGCATGGTGCAAGGAAGGTTCCTCTTCCTTTCGGTTTGTACAACAAATTTTTAAGGGAATGTAATGATCCCCAGTTGCCCCAGTGACGTCTCTTAGGACGAAACATACGTCGGGCAGGAGGAGATAGTGGTGACTTCAGCACTCCCACTGGGGCGTCAGGCACTGTTTTTGAATGCTTGTAATCTTCCTGTTCCTGTGAGTATAAGTCTTTTCATAATACATTTTTTTTATTGATCATTACGCAATGAAGTTTGCCCTTCCTCTTTTTGAGTGTACCATGCTCCATATGTGCCTAAGAGATTACTATTGGGTCACATTACTGTGGAGGGGAGGAGAATGCATTCAAGTGGTTGAGATTCATATAAGATGTTCCTGCTGAGAGTCAATCCCCTGTGGATATTAATCCATTGATGCATTTGTGACCTGCTATGGTAATCTATTTCTAGTAAGGAGCTGATTCTCACTTGTGGGAGTGGAGCACATTTCGATTGACACAGGATGGAGATTATTATGGATATCTGAGTGGAATTTCACTGATGTGACTCATGTGACTGATATCACTTTACTATTTGTGGCTCATTGCACTTTGTATGATTGCATAGAGCAATGATATGAACATATTTTGAATTATTTATGTAGTGGTTTTGTAGCAATATGCACTTTACACCTATATGAATTATTTTTTCATCTTTTAGCATGCTATATTTAATTATGCACATATAGACAGTGCAATTTTTTTTCTACAGTGTTTAGTTAATATTGGTGTGTGCAATATTGTGAGTGTAGCTGTCAATCATATTGATATGATTATCACCTAATGTGGAATTTATTCACATTCACATCACCTAGCACAGAATATCTTTTAGAATGTAATCATTGTGACATGGCCAGGGGGGAAATTGTTTAGGGCTGGTTCACACCAGATGCAGTACAATGCATTTTTAATCTGCCTCAAAAATACATGGACAGTATTTAACACTGATTCCAAAGGCCATAGTTCACATCAGTGCAGTGCGTTCTAGTGCACTCAACAAAAGTAGTACGCATGTGGAATGCGGTAAATTACATCAAGAATGCACATATCCTTAACTGAGATGATAAAAAAAGCACACCGACATGCATCAAAAACGCACATGCAGAAACACTTTCGAAACGCAGAATGCAGCCCAACTGTCTTAAGGTAGTCGACACAAAATCTCCAGGCTAGGTTTTTGGTTCTCTTAAAGTCGGTGAGTTTTCATTCCTACTTGCTTCTAATTTTGCTGCAGGTAAGATAAAATGGAGATTCTTTGGGAAAGTTGAACCTCTGGCCTGGGAACACATGATGCTAACCTGGGAGAGCTGCACAGAATTTTGTAAGATGCTGTAAGTAAAAGTGGCTGCTCTTTGTTTTGAGGTACAGTAGTTGGTAAGTACTCGCCATCAGTTAGAGAGGTATCTCTGTGCGAATCATTAGTGCCTAATGGCACGGATTTATTTTCTATTTTGTTTAACTGCTGCAACCTTTTATATAATGTGAAGTTGGCTGTGTGGCATTTTTAAAGATACTTCCATTCTGACGCCAGCATATTTACCCACCAACATCTGCGTTTACCTTTTACAACAGGCAAAGGAGATCCCAGAGTGTTAAGTTTTACATTTGGTGGAAGATGTGGGCAGAACTCTAACCAAACTGCAAAATGGAGGATGTAAAATTGTAAGAACTAACAACCTGTGCTTAGTGTTCACCATAGAAAGAAAATGCAGGAACCCAGTATTGGTATACACAATACCCACATAGACCTAAAATCTAAAATGGATGCGCTGTCTCTTTAAATCCTCAATGTGCAAAATATATTTATCAAAAAATTCATAAATTACATATAATAAAAATCCAATACTGTACTCCTATTCCATCCTCCTATACACGAGCCTTTTCATGACATCAGCACGCACGCTGGAAGTCGGACAGCAGTGCAATGCTTTGATGTATTGCGATCTGTTATTTCTTCTTTTGAGTATATTTGCTCATTAAAAGTGGCATTTTCTATTTGATACTGGGCCATGGAATTTTTAATTTGCTTTCTCTGAGTGACATATATACAAGCTGGGTGATCGAGGTGGTGATCTGCTGGAGTCCTCCGAGTTGTTGGAGCCATTTAGTGGAATATATCCCTGGCTGCTGTTGCTGTTTCTTGATACATGCATGCCAGATCGACCTTCTATAATTTAGAGGTCTGATCGTTCTCGTCTGGTCTGCACATATGGTGGTGGAGCACTCTTATAAGATTTTCCATGCCTGAAATCTTTGCAGCACCAGTCTTGGAAAAATGAATGATCTTTGGAATGAATTGCATCTTGTGAAGTTTTCTGATTGATGGAATTGGATCACTTGACGAGTATAATATGGAGATTTTTATTATATGTAATTTATATTTTTTGTAATTAGATTTTGCACATTGGGGATTTAAAGAGGAAGCAGGTCCATTTTAGATAGGTTAAAATGGTGGATGTGTTGAAAGCTTAAGTGGGAACACCCACTGCAGTCCCTGCTGAATAAAAGGTGTGTGTGCAAGTCATTTTTAGCAAAAAAAATGACAGCGACAGATGATGTCAAAGCCTACCTCGCTGGTTTTTCAAAGATTTCTGCACAAGAAGGATGGCAGAAGGCAAGGGTGGTGCTGACTGCGTAATTTCTAACTAGTGAACCCTGAAAACCTTTCATCTGGATCCTTGTGAGAATTATGAGATATTTAAAGTAATGATCCTTGCGCAGTTGAGGGTCAACCTCATTGCCAGGGCACAGCGAGTGAACTGCTGGATGTTTGACCATCTCAATACTGGACACTTTGTCCCCCTTCCTGCCCAGGACATTTTAAGTTTTTAGTGCTTTCACACTTTGAATGACAAACACCATGCCCGAATGACATTTATCATTTTTTTTGAGACAGACAGAGCTTTACTTTCTGGTATTTTATCACTACCAGGCTCTTTATATTTTGCTATATAAATGAAAAAAATACAAAAACAAGTATTACCCCCTGGGGAGACCCTGCAAGCTGGTCACGGACCAAGCCCCTGCAAGAGTCTCGTAATAAACTGAACTTTCCAAAAGGTATGGTTTGCTAGTCTGGGATGTTATGGTTGTCCCAGAGGGATGTATAAATGTTGAAACCTTAAAATGTTGAAACCTTCATATTTCAGTAAGGATTATATTGCTGGCCACAGCTTAGGTATGGGAAATAGGGTTGGGCATGTAGGGCTAAATAGGAAAAATAGAGCAGGGTCTGGGACTGCTTTATAGGTAAAACACCTCCATCCCTATTCGTACATAAAAAGAAAAGAAAAACGCCCATGGGACTTTAAATGAGGTGGGTACCGTAGGCCATAAATACTGCATTTTATTTTGTCATACAATACACAGTAGACAGGATCAAACAGTAAAAATACAAAAAAGTATACATATAGGTCCATAACAGTATAAATTGCATATTGGTACATAAACATCTTGAGGCTCAATGCATTTCGTGAGATTCGACTCACTTCTTTAAGAGCAGATGCGTATTTGGTCTGTAAATATAATACAACATACTGTAGTATCAAAATACAATGCAGTAATCATAAAATTTTATTTTAAAATGGACCTAAAGGCAGATAAGTACTCACATAGGCTGAGCCGGGATGAGAGACCCGTGCAACCCCCAGGTAGCGGCCGCAAACACCTGATCTGGGAGTTGAAGGAGTGGAACAAACAGACAGCCTCCAAGGGGGGGACATGTGGGAGATAAGTGTGATATATTGAATGTGGGAAGATATCCCTTGTGCTCCATAACGGTTTGCTGTAACAATTATATGTGTATATGCGTATATAAGAATATGTAAAAATAATGAAATAAGGTCATCTACTATATATAGTAATGGAGTAAAGGAGGTATCTGTGTAATATACATATAATAGACCACAAGGAGGAGTATGGAGCAAGAGATAAATAAAGCAGTCCCAGACCCTGCTCTCTTTTTCGCATTGAACCCAGGTAGAAGACACCTATTTGCCCATTTGGGTCTGATTCTGCCTTGGCCATAGTTTCAATTTAGACCCATGGTTGATGCTCATTTTTTACTTTCTACCTCTCACGCAAACATGTTTTTTATTTATATTGCAGCCTCATTGGTGGTATTATGCATCTGCTGTGACCGTACTGATTGACCTGTGCTCCCTCTGGTGGTTGGTCTGGCCTGCTCCAGGAGTTGCGATGTGTGATTTGGGGAGATTTCTCTCCCCTGCTGTCCCCTCCTTTTCACCACGTGGACAGGTGGGACCACCTTCACATCTGCGCCATGCACCGTGCCCGATGCTTGACGATCACCCCAGTGACGCCATTGCGTCGGCCACGATTGTTCCACCTTTTGTAGGCTTGGGGATACCGGAGTTTTCCCCTGAGACGACACCCGCCCACAGGCATCTGTCCATGTCTCTCATTAGCCGCTCCACATGGTGTTAGGCGTGGCGCTCACCATACCTCCTTGGGAGTACATAGGGGAGGTTTTTGCACCAGGAATTGCAGACTCACTCAGTCACCTAGGAGAATCATCCTACACCACTGGCTTCACATTTGTATGCCTTGGTAGACTTCCACTCACTCTGGCATATTTGTTTATTCCCAATGGATTTCACATTTTTCTACCCCTATATATCTCTCACTCTTTCTTGACTTTTTTGCCACACTCTCTATTGGTATTATTGTTTCTTTTTACTCCACTTCCCTGGTCTCCATCTGTTTCACTATACATCTTTGATCTTTTTATCTCTTGCTCCATACCCCTGCTTGTGCTTTAATATACAGTGGGTACGAAAAGTATTCAGACCCCCTTAAATTTTTCACTCTTTGTTATATTGCAGCCATTTGCTAAAAAAATTTAGGTTCATTCTTCTTCCTCATGAATGTACACATAGCACCCCATACTGACAGAAAAACACAGAATTGTTGACATTGTTGCAGATTTATTAAAAAAGAAAAACTGAAATATCACATGGTCCTAAGTATTCAGACCCTTTGCTCAGTATTTAGTAGAAGCCCCCTTTTGATCTAATACAGCCAGGAGTCTTTTTGGGAAAGATGCAACAAGTCTTTCACACCTGGATTTGGGGATCCTCTGCCATTCCTCCTTGCAGATCCTCTCCAGTTCTGTCAGGTTGGATGGTAAACTTTAGTGGACAGCCATTTTTAGGTCTCTCCAGAGATGCTCAATTGGGTTTAAGTCAGGGCTCTGGCTGGGCCATTCAAGAACAGTCACGGAGTTGTTGTGAAGCCACTCCTTCGTTATTTTAGCTGTGTGCTTAGGGTCATTGTCTTGTTGGAAGGTAAACCTTCGGCCCAGTCTGAGTTCCAGAGCACTCTGGAGAAGGTTTTTGTCCAGGATATCACTGTTCTTGGCCGCATTAATCTTTCCCTCGATTGCAACCAGACGTCCTGTCCCTGCAGCTGAAAAACACCCCCACAGCATGATGCTGCCACCACCATGCTTCACTGTTGGGACTGTATTGGACAGGTGATGAGCAGTGCCTGGTTTTCTCCACACATACCACTTAGAATTAAGGCCAAAAAGTTCTATTTTGGTCTCATCAGACCAGAGAATCTTATTTCTCACCATCTCGGAGTCCTTCAGGTGTTTTTTAGCAAACTCCATGCGGGCTTTCATGTGTCTTACACTGAGTAGAGGCTTCCGTCGGGCCACTCTGCCATAAAGCCCCGACTGGTGGAGGGCTGCAGTGATGGTTGACTTTCTACAACTTTCTCCCATCTCCTGACTGCATCTCTGGAGCTCAGCCACAGTGATCTTTGGGTTCTTCTTTACCTCTCTCACCAAGGCTCTTCTCCCCCGATAGCTCAGTTTGGCCGGACGGCCAGCTCTAGTAAGGGTTCTGGTCGTCCCAAACGTCTTCCATTTGAGGATTATGGAGGCCACTGTGCTCTTAGGAACCTTAAGTGCAGCAGAAATCTTTTTGTAACCTTGGCCAGATCTGTGCCTTGCCACAATTCTGTCTGAGCTCTTCAGGCAGTTCCTTTGACCTCATGATTCTCATTTGCTCTGACATGCATTGTGATCTGGAAGGTCTTATATAGACAGGTGTGTGGCTTTCCTAATCAAGTCCAATCAGTATAATCAAACACAGCTGGACTCAAATGAAGGTGTAGAACCATCTCAAGGATGATCAGAAGAAATGGAAAGCACCTGAGTTAAATATGAGTGTCACAGCAAAGGGTCTGAATACTTAGGACCATGTGATATTTCAGTTTTTCTTTTTTAATAAATCTGCAACAATGTCAACAATTCTGTGTTTTTCTGTCAGTATGGGGTGCTATGTGTACATTCATGAGGAAGAAGAATGAACTTAAATGATTTTAGCAAATGGCTGCAATATAACAAAGAGTGAAAAATGTAAGGGGGTCTGAATACTTTCCGTACCCACTGTATGTATATTACACAGATACCTCCTTTACTCCATAGTAGATGACCTTATTTCATTATTTTTACATATTCTTATATATACGCATATACACATGTATTTGTTACAGCAAACCGCTATGGAGCACAAGGGATATCTTCCCACATTCGATATATCACACTTATCTCCCACATGTCCCCCCTTGGAGGCTGTCTGTTCCACTCCTTCAACTCCTGGATCAGGCATTTGCGGCCTCTACCTGGAGGTTGCACGGGTCTCTCCTCCCGGCTCAGCTGATGCTAGTACTTATCTGCCTTTAGGTCCATTTTAAAATAAAATGTTATGATTGCTGCATTGTATTTTGATACTATGTTGTATTATGTTAATAGACCAAATACGCATCTGCTCTTCAAGAAGTGTGTCAAATCTCACGAAATGCATTGAGCCTCAAGATGTTTATGTACCAATATGCAATTTATACTGTTATGGACCTATATGTATACTTTTTGTATTTTTACTGTTTGATCCTGTCTACTGTGTATTGTATTACAAAATAAAATGCAGTATTTATGGCCTACAGTACCCACCTCATTTAAAGTCCCATGTGCGTTTTTCTTTTCTTTTTATGTAGGGCTAAATAGCAACAACCTTGCCTCTAGAGCTTCAATTAGCATGAGGGGTACATGTAACACAAATGGACTGAATAGGATCAGCTTTATGTTCCTTGGCACAGCTTATTTTTGCGCCTATATCTTCAGGGAGCTGTACTGATCTGAGACAAATAGGGAATCTACCTTATAAAACCATGAATCTAGTATCCACACAAAGGAATTCTGGAGTATACTGTACTTTATATAAGTTGTTGCATCCATATAATTTCAAGCTGATTACAACAGCCAATAACAGAAAGAGGAAGCTGACACCAGATTTCACGTTTTCCCTGAACACCTGTAAGTAGGGAGCAAAGTTAAGCTCTAAATACCACTTAGGGCCAATTGTGATATATACCCTGAGATATACTGTATATGTTTATTAACAAACTGTTTATGTTGAGCACAGGGAAAGATTGTACTAATGGATCAACTGGGAGTAGGATATAGAGAAGCAGCAACAAAAAAAAAAGATTGCAAGTAAAGTTACTGGTTCGAAAATACGTTCTTGCATGCCCTGTAGTATGTGCCCTGTAAGCATGTGTCGCATGAACAAAAAACATTTACTGCTGATGGCAAAGTGTACCACATCCGTACCTTTGAGAACTGTTCCTCACATTATGTCGTTTACTGTCCATGCGGTCAATTATATGTAGGCAGAGCCATTAGAACACTACATCCACATTTTGGAGAGCATTGTAGATTTGTGGAAGAGGGTACTACAAAACATTGTGTGCTTAGACACTTTGCCACCTTAACCACTTTACCACCGGAGGATTTTGCTGTCTTACGTCCGGGCCACTTTTTGCGATTCGGCGCTGTGCAAATTTAACTGACAATTGCGCGGTCGTGCGACGCCGTACCCAAACGAAATTTACGTCCTTTTTTTCCCACAAACAGAGCTTTCTTTTGGTGGTATTTGATCACCTGTGCGATTTTTACTTTCTGCGCTATAAACAAAAAATGAGTGTTTATTTTGAAAAAATAACAATATTTTTAACATTTTTTATATGAAATCCCCCCCCCCAAAAAAAAAAATGTAAAAATCAAATTTTTTAAAAATTTTTGAATTTTTGGCCAATTTGTTTTCTGCTACCTATGTTTGGTAAAAAAAAAATCACAGTAAGCGTATTTTGATTGGTTTGCGTAAAAGGTATTGCGTTTACTAAGGGAAAGATTTCTGTCATTTTTGGTGTTTTTTTTTTTAACGAGTAATGGCGGCGATCTGAGATTTTTTTTGCGGGACTGCGACATTGCGGCGGACAGATCGGATCCCTGACTGACATTTTTGACACTTTTGGGGGTACCAGTGACATTACTGCAGTAATCAGTGCTATATATATGCACTGTTACTGTAAAAATGACACTGGCAGGGAAGGGGTTAATTTTATTGGAGAGGGAGGGGTTAATGTATGCCTGGTGCTTACTGACGTGTGTGGGGGGGGAGGTGACTGAGTGACACAAGGACAGATCGGATGTTCAGCTATGCTGAACACTCCAATATGTCACTCCCTGTCACTTAGGAGATCCGCCCGCTCTGTTTACACAGGCGGCCGAATCTCCAAACTAGATTCCCCGACAATCGGGGAAGAGCAGCGGCGATCGCCGCCGCTCCTCCCCTGGCCCGACTCCCGCTGTGACTGAAAACAGCGGGAGTGCGCCTCTGGCGGCGCGCGAGCGCCGCCTACAGGGGGAGGAGTCCAGCGGCGTAGGTCTACGCCGCTGAACGATAACGAGTCACTGTGCCACAGTAGAGGCACAGTGAGCAGACGTAAAGTGGTTAAACAACAAGTCTTTTACTGAGCTCAAAGTCCGGGTCATCGAGTCTATACCTGCTCATTTCCCCTCAGATCGTCAAACAATTTGAATTATCACAAAAATAACCTGAGTAAATACAAAATGCAGTTTTCTTAACCATGATTTCATTTATTAACTTGAAGCGCGGCCAATAGTAAAATGACGGCCGGGCAGTGGATCAGTTATCCTGCTCAAGTGTCACATGATGTCCTTCAGGATTTGCCACTACTGCAAGCCAATCGGTAGTGTAGTGAGTTCCTCTGACACACCGCATCTCCGATCACGGTAAAAGCCTATAAAGAAGGCTCTTTACCATGTGATCAGCTGTGTCCAATCCCAGCTGATCACAGCGTAACCAGGAAGTGCCGGTTATCGGCATTCCTCTATTTACTGCTGACAGCGTGAATAGAGGAGAGCCGATAAGCGGCTCTCCTGATGGGGGTGGGGGCTAGACGACGACTGTCTCTGCACTGGTAATCCATGCAGTGATTATCAGAGATGCCCACCAGTGCCCATCTGTGATGCCCACCAGTGTTGTGGACCAGTGCCCTTCAGCGATGCCAATCTGTAATGCCCATCAGTGCGTTCTCATCAGTGCTGCCTATCAGTGCTGTATATCAGTGCTGTATATCATTGCCCATAAGTGCTGCATATTAGTGCCTCTTTATCAGTGCCCATCAGTGCCAGCTCATCAGTGCCCGTCAGTGAAGGAGAAAACATACTTTTTCACAAAATAAAAACTTTTTTTTTTCCCAAAATTTCCACCCTTTTTTTGTTTAGCAAAAAATAAAAACTCAGTGATGAATAAAAACCACCAAAAGAAAGCTCTATCTGTCTCAATAAAATGGTAAAAATATTGTTTGGCTACAGCATTGCATGAAGGGGGTGAAAGTGCCTTGTATTGAGGTGGAGGCAAAAAAGCTGTCCAAACCTGCCTGGTCCTATGTGAAAAAGGCATTATATATGGGCGATGCATCTACCATATATAATGCCACCCTGCCTCACCTAAAAAAAAAGTGTGTGGCCCTGTTGATTAGCAAGTTCCATACTGAGGTTCCTCTGGTGAAAGAGGACACAATGGATTGTTTTGATGGCAAAGGTGCGGTAACAAATTCTTGCCAGAAACATAGATAAAAACACTTTTTAGTGAAGTTGACAGAGGGATTACCTTCACTGCATTCTAGGTAGCCAGTAACTCAGAAAATGTTTTTCCTTACCTTGTTTTCCATGTTCATCACTCGGGCAGTAAACACAATTTACGGGCAGTAAATTTACTCTGTGCAGCCTTCATATCTTGTTTAAGGTGGGCAAAATCATCCTCCAGTCGGCTTACTCTTCCCGGGGGATTGTAAATTTCCCAAATTTTTGGAGGGTCATGGCTTAAAAACAAAACCTCCTCCAAAAGTGGGGTACACACTAGTAGAAAATCTGCTGAAAATTCCCGTCCGAGGTAAAATCGTACGATTTTCGGCTAGTGTGTACACAACTTTCAGCAGTCGATACCGACATTTTCAACGAAAATAAACGGAGGGACAAACACCAAAATTTTTATCATCCGTCCCCAGACGACCAATTTTCGTTTAATGTGTATGCAGTAGGTCTGCGAAAAATCGGATACAAAAGACCGCACATGATCTGATGTTGCTGACGACCCGGAAGTCTAAGAACAAACATCCCAAAAAAAAAAAAAAAATCGGACGAGAAATTTAGTGAACATTTATGCACTGTCCACTAAAAACGGTAATGAACGCTGAGCAAGAGAGATAAAAATCAGGGGATATTTTGTCCGATTTCCATCAAGTGTGTATGGGCCTTTAATGCTTATAAGGACAATGCCTGACGAAGGGGCACCCATGCCTCGAACGCTAGCACCAACCCGCTTCAACCGGATGTGATGGAGAAGCTGTGACGCCGACAGAACACCAGGAGGTGCCAGAAGCCACTGACACAGCCAGGACCCAGGGCTACACCCCTCCTGACTCCCCTGCAGTGGATCGGATGACTTTCAGTAAAGCCTGCTTTCCTATCACTCATGTGAGTGCATTACCTTTTTATGCCAATAAAGGATTGTTTTAATACTACACTCAGGTGGCGCTGCTCTGTTCTCTCTTTTATTTATCTATAATGCTCATAAGCTGATCTGACATTTCAAACAGAAGAACTTTACAGGTATTTCCTATCTGCCGCTCTGCTATGCAAGAGAGTTTGTGCCATCTTGAATCACACCTACTGCCTGTTCTCCCTTCCTTCTTGTCATTCCAGAGATAAGACTATAATCCTTCCACTTTATAATACTCTGGTCCTACCACATCTGGAGTATTCTGTCCAGTTCTGGTCACCAGTCCTCAGGAGGGATGTGTTGGAGCTGGAGAGTCCAGAGAAGGGCAACTAAACTAATTAGGGGATTGGAGGACCTTAATTATGAAGAGCGTTTGCAATCACTTGATTTATTCTCCCTGGAGAAGAGACCCCTGAGAGGGGACATGATAACAATTTATAAATATCTCAATGGTGATCTCAGCATAGAAAAAAAGCTATTCAGTCGAAAGGATTGTATGAGGACTCGAGGGCATACAATGCGATTAGAGGAGAAGCGTTTTAACCTCAGGCAACGTGGGGGGTTCTTTACTGTTAGGGCTACAAGATTGTGGAATTCTCTACCACAAGAGGTGGTTTCTGCGGGAAGTATGGTGGCTTTCAAAAGACTCTTAGACGTACATCTCAAGGATCAGAACATTCAGGGGTATGAGAGCTGATTACGACCACACACCTACACAGGTTGAACTGGATGGACTATTGTCTTTATTCAACCTCAACTACTATGTAACTATGTAACTGTATTAGCATTGCTTGATGTGATGAAAGTAGATTTGAGGGTCTGGAGTGAAGCAGTGCAGAATCTGCTTTGTAGGTATTGGCTCTGATTGGGGTCAGGACTGTTTAAAAATTGTAGATTGAAGGCTTCTCGTCAGGATCCCTGGTTAATGCATTTGCTCACACGAGCTTCTTGGTCATGCCCCACTCTCTTCTTCCCTAGAAGAAGAATTAGGTTAGAAGGCAACCAAGTCCATTCCCATCTTGAATGGAAATTAGGAACCACCTTTAGAATAAAATCTGGAGCAGGTCTTAAGACAATTTCATCATCAAGTAAGTGTTTTTATGACTTAATTATAAACAAAATTATTAACCCAACACTTTTGTTTTTGCCCCCATTTTTCATTAGCTGAACTCAAAGATCTAAGACTTTTTCTATGTACACAAAAGGCCTATTTCTCTCAAATACTGTTCACAAATCTGGCTAAATCTGTGTTTGTGAGCACTTCTCCTTTGCCGAGATGATCCATCCACCTCACAGGTGTGGCATTTCAAGATGCTGATTAGACAGCATGATTATTGCACAGGTGTGCCTTAGGCTGGCCACAATAAAGGCATCTAAAATGTTCAGTTTTATCACACAGCACAATGCCAAAGATGTCGCAAGTTTTGAGGGAGCGTGCAATTGGCATGCAGACTGCAGGAATGTCCACCAGACCTGTTGACCTTGAATTGAATGTTAATTTCTTTACCATAAGCCATCTCCAAAGGCATTTCAGAAAATTTTGCAGTACATCCAACCGGACACTTGCACTAGTATAAACTCACCACAGACTCCCTCAGAAGAGAGAGACTCCGAGTTGGCTGTGTGGGGGCAAAGCCCCGCACAATCGCACCGATTTCAAATGTGTCAAAGAGAACGGCTTTGAAAGGCACAGGAAAAGGCATGTTACACTCTAAATATGGGTGAAACATGTGACATGCTCCTAAAGATGAACAGTAAGCCTTCAATGGGGTTTTGAAACAAAAAACAACATTTTGAAGCCTAGCAATTCTTAGATGTAGTGAATGCCTTGCTTTTTTTCCCTTTATTTTCACCTGATGATCCAGACAGTAAATCTGTTATTTTCCAGCTTCCTTTACCAAACCAATCTGCTCAGCACCAGTGGCTGGTAAAGGTTTGGGACGAACCATTTAACGCTGAAATGGGTGTTTACAATGGTCAGCTTTTATTAATTTATGCAAAACCTTTAGCCCAAAAGGAAAAAAAAAATGTTGCTGTAACTGCTTAAAAGTGTTAGCTGGGGATTTATTTTTTAGTCAGGACCCTTATCCGAGCACGCAGCCTGGCAGGCCAGCAAAGAGGGGGGGGGGGGGTACTTTGTACCCCATACTCATTCACATGTGGGGGTGGGATCTGGGGCCCCCTTGTTAAAGGGGGCTTCCAGATTCTGATAAGCCCTCCCACCCGCAAACACCCACAACTATAGCCCAGCGATGTGGAGAACAGGCGGAGAGGCCCTTGTCCCCATCAACATGGGGACAAGTTACTTTGGGGTGGGAGGGCAAAGCTCCCTTGCGGGACCACTAGTGGGGGTGCATGCTACAGGGAGAGCCAATCAGTGGGTCTGGTGGCCGCGATTGCCGCCGGGCACCCGCTCACCATAGAAACAGAACGGCGGTCTGCCATTGTAAACACAGCAGGCCACTGTTCTGTTAGCAATGAACACAGGGATTTTTTGGCCAGGCAATGTATTTTTAAAGGTGCTATTGAGATGACAAGTTCACCACATGTCGGTAACAACCCATGCAATTTATACACACAAAAAAAACAAATGCCACTTTAAGTCAACTCTGTTATGGGCAGCCCTTTTTTTTTCAAGAGAAGAAGTTTGAAAGCTGCAGACTAAAATTGTAAAACTAATCTTTTTTGCAATGACTCAGAAGCCTTTTTAAATGTGTACTTTTTGCACTGATGTTACATATTGTATGATTCAGCAGGCATATTGCGTTATGCCATTTTTAGTGTGTTTTTGTGCATTTTGTTTAGAAAGCCGTGTCTGCTATTACTGTCTATTCACTTGACATTTCTTAATTAATTTCCTATCAGACATTTGCTGAGTCAGGCTAGGGCTGAAAAATGTTTGAAAGCCTACTCATCATTCATTTTAATTTAAATCCAAAATATATAAATTGGCTGAATGTAACCACTGTTTTCAATGGCCATGAAAATATTTTAGTTCATTATTTGCATGACAAGATGGCGCTAGAAATACTCAGAGTTTTTGCTTTCTATTTTTAACAATATGCCTATAGAGTGCATTGGTTCAGGATCTCTAATAAATCTAATATGCGCTCAGTCTATGTATGAGATAGCAAAATGATCTATATGACTTCCAAACCAATGAGAATGATGGGTGGAGACATATCAGTGTGTCCTCATATGATTTGCTCTATCAGTGAGAATTGGTGCAAAAAGTAGAAAATAAAAATATAAAGGTACAATCAAAAAATGTGCTGCGCTACAAAAAAATTCTCCCAAATAAATGGAAAGGTGCTGATCTATCAAATACTTAATATATAATACAATCTAGGATAAAAAGCAAAAATGTGCACACAAGTTATAAATTTTCAGTGTGAAGAAAAAAGGGTGTTTTAAGTCCCAATAAAGTCCGTAGCTTTAGAACGTGAAAATGGTGTTCAAAGAAATCAACCAAAAAAGGTCCCAGAGGCTGAATCCAGATGACACTTTTTAAGAAGATAGGGGAGACACCGACGTGCAGATCACCAGATACAAAAAACAAGATGGCTGCTTACCAGAGCAAGATGGTCTCTCAACCTAATGAGCTGACCAAAACGAGCTTATGTGTAAAACCAGGGATAATCACCGGATATTTCCTTTTGGATCCAGATACAGCATCTATCCTCTATATCCAGGCAATGGAATTTGTTGGTAATACCACAATAAGCCACAAGGTGTCTCTCTATGCGCTCACACACGATATCCACATCATGAAGTCAAAAGATAAAAGTATATACAGGGACATAGCGTAACTCCATTTTAAAAGTTTTATTCAAAGTAAAAGCAAACAGTGCACTCACGTTTTTAGTAGAGCATCAAGGCATGTAAAAAACAGCTAAGAGCGAGCAAACATCTCTTGCAGTATGGAGATCCTTGGTAGCCGACTATTGGGGGCGTGGTAGGGTCACGACTGGCTTCACCCGACCGGTTTCGTCAAAGGTATGACATCAGCAGGGGTTGATTTCTTTGAACACCATTTTCACGTTCTAAAGCTACGGACTTTATTGGGACTTAAAACACCCTTTTTTCTTCACACTGAAAATTTATAACTTGTGTGCACATTTTTGCTTTTTATCCTAGATTGTATTATATATTAAGTATTTCATAGATCAGCACCTTTCCATTTATTTGGGAGAATTTTTTTGTAGCGCAGCACATTTTTTGATTGTATATTTTGTTGGTACTTCTATGTTTCCTTTGTGCAGCAGCTCACTATAAATAATTGCTATCACAATTCCTTGATTAGCGCAGAAAACCCCACCACTTCACATTCAAAAATATAAAGGTACCTGCATGAAGTGTCATATTCCTTGTGGCCTGTCCTGGGTACCTGCATGAAGTGTCCCATTCCTTGTGGCCTGCCATGGGATCCCCAAAATGCAAGGGCACTCTGTTAAGCAAAGCTTTGCCAGCTCCTGTTTTGAGAGATCAAGTTCCTTCCCTATAGACATACCTGTACTAGGGAACAGTACCAAGTAACCCAAAGCTCTTAAAAACAGAATTTGGTTTGGTAGGTGTCTACTTTTCATGTCTGGTAGCTATTTTAAAAACTTGAAGCAAGCACAAATGGTAATTTATTGCATTTTAAATACAGGTATGGGGGTGCATTTATGCATATATTTAAGGGGGGCTTAGGCTCAGGCAAGCTTATCTGTTATACATTGTTAAATAATTAGTTGTGAAAGAGGAGATGTAAGTGAAGCAGGAGATGTATTGGTGCTACAATGGTAGCGCCAGTAGCAGCAGTAAAACCTCTGGATCGGGTGGTATTGATCTATTGGATGTGTTGAGGGATTTTTTCCGATCTTGGCAACCCTGTGAGGCTTTGAACAGCAGCAACCATCTGCAGTGGCTAGAGCAGCAGGTTACATAGTTTACATAGTTGGTCAGGTTGAAATGACACCATCTAGTTCAACCAGTAGAAAAACATGAATAGATAGAATGAATAAAAAGGAACCACCCATATACAGAATCC
This sequence comes from Pelophylax lessonae, assembly GCF_965119305.1. Classification (NCBI taxonomy): domain Eukaryota; kingdom Metazoa; phylum Chordata; class Amphibia; order Anura; family Ranidae; genus Pelophylax; species Pelophylax lessonae. Next base: position 202,908,014 of record NC_138772.1, read on the forward strand.
AAAACCACAATTGGTCCAGAGGAAGGCAAAAAAAAACCTATAAAGCATGGTCCAGTTTGCTGCAGTGGGGGAAAAATAAACTCCTTTCTGATCCTCCAGGCCAGCAGATATTCCCTGTATCCAGGGCTTTTTTTCAGCAGGAATGCAGGGGAACACCATTCTGGCACCTCCAGCACTTAAAGTGATTGTAAAGTCTATTTTTTTTTTCTAAATAACAAACATGTTATACTTAACTCCTCTGTGCAGTTGGCTTTGCACAGAGCAGCCCAGATGCTCCTCTTCTCGGGTCCCTCATTCCTGCTCCTGGCCCCTCCCTCCCTATCTAGTGCCCCCACAACAAGCAGCTTGCTATGGGGGCACCCGAGTAGAGCTGCAGCTCCGTGTTTCCATTCAGACATGGAGCTGTCGTTCGAACCCGCCCCCTCTTTGTTCCGATTGGCTCACTGACTTTGACAGCCGTGGGAGCCAACGGCGCCACAGCTGTATCTCAGCCAATCAGGAGGAAGAGTCCCAGGGTGGCCGAGGGACTCATGGACATCGCTGGATAGAGATGATGGGGCACAGGTAAGTATTAGGGGTGCTGGGGGGCTGCTACACACAGATGGCTTTTTTATCTTTTTTTTAACTCTTTTTATTAAAGGAGATAAAGCTTTAGGTACAATAAACAAAGCACTCAACATAAGCGCAAAAAAATATATAATATGGTACAACATAGTACAATTTATTTTAAAACATCCAGTATGCCACATTCCATCACGTTATAATGTCAGTAAGCATGCTAAATAACAAAAAGATTTCGATATTGTGAGTATCAGGGAGTGTCAAATCCAACAACCCAAAAGACTGTTGAGTTTAAAACCCTCCACAGTAAGGCAATCATTACTCTCAACGATATCTTTAAGCATTAGATACAATAAGGGCAAAAGAGCACTATGCGCCCCAGACCTTATCGAATTTAGCCGGGCACCCTCTATGTTCAAATACAAGTTTTTCATATGGCATTACCTGATTTACCAACTGCAACCACATACGCGAGGGAGGATTTTAGCTGAATCCACTTAAGAGCAACTGCCTTGCAGGCCAAGAATAATGGTTCCATTAGCATAATTCTAGTATGCTTTGGCCACTGCTCCTCATCCAATACCCCAAGCAAACAAATAAGTGGGATGCACGAGACTGGGACAGACAGGACCGCAGACAATACACCGGTCACCCGTTTCCAAAATTCGGCTACAACCAGACACAGCCACATCACATGGGCAAAGTCCGCACGCGGGCAAGTACATCTAGTATAGGTAGGGGCTTTGCAAGCGGTACATTGCGTGCAGTCTGACTGGTGTCAAATAGGATTGATGCAACATGTATAAATTAATCAATTTATTGTTGACTGCCGGAGATACTGAAAGATGAGAGGAACATGCCCTCTCCCAGTCCTCATCCGACAAATCAGGGATAAGCTGCTGTCACTTAGTGCAAACTGTCAATGGGGTTCTGTTAATTGCGACAGATATTAAATGTAAATAAATTGTGGCGATAAGCCCCCTGGGCCCTTGAGACCACAGAACTCCTATCAGAGGGTAGTCAGAAAGACCAACGTCATTGGTCCCAAACTGGTAGTGGAGTACATGTCGAAGTTGGAGGTATCTATAGAAGGCAGTTTGGGGAAGATCACATTTACCCTGCAGCGTTGAAAAAAATGAAGCCATTCCCCTCATATACATCCCCCAAGGTAATAACTCCCTTATTCTCCCAGAACCGAAAATCCATAAGCAATTGAAGACAGAGGAACATTGGGTTATGCCAAAGAGGCAGAGCTGAATCAATGTCCCCAAAGTCTGCAATCTTCTTGGCCTCCCGCCACACCTCTCTGGCCATGGTCAGCATCGGAATGAGACGCCCACCCAGAATCCTGGCCGGAGCCTCTAGGGCCACCAGCAAACTCCTTAGCCCGAGCACCTGTGCAAGGTATGACTCAACCACAGACAAGGAGGTCGGTACCAACCAGTCAGTCAAATGACGCAATTGTCCTGCTAGATAATAATAGTACAAATTGGGCAATGCCATGCCTGCCTCCGCCTTGGGGCGCTGTAGGGCAGAGAGTTTAAGTTTATGTCTAGTATTGGACCAAATTAAGGAGACAAAGAGCGTGTCTAAGGTTTTAAAAAACGATTTAGGCACTGGTATAGGTACATGGGAGGTCACATATAGACATTTAGGTAATAAAATCATCTTAATAAGATTGATCCTGCCTGCCACTGACAGAGGGAGCCTAGTTCAAACTCCAAGCTTGAGCTTGATCATCTGCAGCAACGAGTCTAAATTTGCCTTTAGAGCATCAGATAGGGACAGTGTAATAATGATCCCCAGCTATTTAAATGAGGACACTATATGGAGGGGCTTGGGGGGTCTCCCGGAAACGAAACCCGTGAATCAAAAGGCATCAGCGCTGACTCCTGCCAGTTAATCTTAAGGCCAGAATATGTGCCAAAACCATCAATTATTTGCATCGCTGCCCCCAGTGAGGTGGAGGTGTCCCGCAAATACAGAATAAGATCTGCATAAAGACCTATAATATCTGTTCTATTTGCCATGGTGATGCCTTTTAGGAGAGGAGACTGCTGAAATCTCAGTGCCAGGGTCTCAATAGCCATCGCAAATAATAATGGGGATAAAGGACACCCCCTGCCTGGTACCCCTGTGAAGTTGTATGGACTGTGACATTAAACCATTGACCAAAATGTGGGAGGTGGGGTCTTTATAAATGATACCAAGATGGTGCCTAAATTGGCATCATCCTGGTAGGACCAGTGACGTACCAGCATGTTGCTGGTTCTTGTTGGGCGTATATTGTAAGGTTTTTTTTTTTTCAGCCTGTGGACTGAACAAAAAAAGAGAACCTAACAGATTCCGCCACTCACATCGATCAATGTGAATGAATAAATCTCTGCCAGAAAGTGTGTGGTATGCTTACCATTAGACCTCCCAGCATCCACTCACTTCTAATGATGGGCGTACATGCAATTTTCTTTTTTTTTTTTTCTCTAGCCCATGTGGATAAAGAAATCACTGCCAAGAAAAGTGTTATAAAATATATGACAAAGCATATTCTCTCTGTCTCCACCTCATCCCCTATGCTTCACCATATATGCTCTTTTTTTTTTTTTTTTTTTTAATCTGCAGTGATAAAATCACCTCCTACAGCTCTGCAATCATTGATTTACTGTACTTCTATGCTGAGAGCAAACGCTGTTGCTATCAGAATAAACAAATCAGTGCTGCAGTTGATGGGCATACCTGCAAAGCAAACAATGGTTAACAATAAAACACAGTAACAATACAACATTACAATATAATAGTATACAGTGCAGTAAAACAGTAGAATGGTAGTATCTACAAAGCAAACTATAGTTAACAATGAAAAACAGTTACAATAAAAAATTACAGTATAGCAGTGTATTATAAAGTACAGTAAAATAGTAAGAACAGAAAATGAACTCAGTAAAACGACAACTTTTTGGCTTTTTTATTTTTTTTTTGTAACGGTAAAAAAACGTAAAATGTTCCAGGCTAGGGTCTCTCGAAATGCGATCGCCATCTAACATCTTTCGAGACCCTGTGCGAAAGTGTGCCCTAGACAGTGCCTTGCTGTACCCTATACTCATACTCTACTAGTGTGTGGTAGTGACGGAAACAGTCCCTGATGCAGAGACCAGGTTGGCCAGGACAGGAGCTACAAAAAAAGCGGTTTTCACTCCTATATCCGCGTTTTCTACAGACACATTTTCTTTGGGGTGCTCTTTGGATAGGGCTACCAGGGAGGACATTTGGAAAATGTCTCTAATGCAGCCAGCTCACTGCATCTAGATTGTGAATTTGGGCGACAGCACCTTTTGGATACAGAAGGGCTGTGATGATCTCTTCCTGGAATTTTAGGAAGGATCCGCTTCTTCCTGATGCTTTGTATAGCACATATGCATTCAGCAGAGTCAATTGCAATAGGTATACAGACACGTTCTTGTACCAGCATCTGGCCTTATGGGCCATCATCTGGTCATTGAAGTACACCCCTCCCATGTTAAGGTTGTATTCGTGGACACAGAGGGGCTTCTCAACAACACCAGTCGCCGTTGCAATTTGGACTGTCGTATCTGCGTGAATGGAGGATAGAATGAAAACATTCCGTGTGTCCCTCCACTTCACTGAAAGCAATTTATTACACTTCAGGCAGGCTCTCTCCCCCCCATCTAAGTCAGGTATCTACAAGCCAAGTTTGGACAGTTGGGGGGCTCCACATTGCTATCTTTTCCCTCGTAAATCTGGAAACTACATGTATAGCCTGTTGCCCTTTCACAGAGCTTGTACATCTTGACCCCATATCTGGCACGCTTGCTGGGGAGAAACTGTTTGAAAACAAGGCAGCCAGAAATGTAATCAGGGACTCATCAATGCAGACAGCTTGTTGGGGCATATACAAGGCTGCGAACTTTTGGTTGAGGTGATTTACGAGGGGCCGAATTTTGTGGAGCCAGTCATATCCAGCGTCACCCTGAGGACGACAGAGTTCATTGTCATTGAAATGCATGAACCGCAAGATTTGCTCATATCTAGTCCTGGCTATGGCAGCAGAGAACACGGACATATGATGAATTGGATCAGTGGACCAATATGACCGCAACTCACTCATTTTAGTAATGCCCATGATGAGAGATGGGCCAAGAAAGGTTTTAAATTCGGAAACAGTGATAGGTTTCCATGCAAATTCTCTAGCAAGGGTCAAATTTGGATTTGCGGCGATAAATTGATCGGCATATAAATTGCTTTGGTCCACAGAAGATCTGTACAGATCTTCCGTGAAAAACAGTTCATAAAAATCAAGGGGAGTAAAATTGTCTGTTTCCACCTGAATTCCGGGTTAGCCAGGGAATGAGGGAAGTACAAGCGCTGCAGATATGGTGGGCTCCCAATCAGGATTTGCAAGCGCATCAGGAAGGACACTATGGATTCTAAGGGCCTGTCTTCAATTTCTTGGTGGCTGTGGGACACTGCTTGTGCTAGCCACCGCACCAGCTTGAACTGCACTTATGGGACTCGCCACTAAACTAAGTGCTACTGAAGTGCAGGTTGGACTACGACCAGGATGTACTAGGCCGCTGGTGCTTGCCAGTTCATCAGAAGGTTGAGTGGCACTAGTATGGACACTCTGCTGCATATGAAAACCCTGCGATTGTTGCACCTCAGCAACAGAAGAATGGGGTCGGGTATGCCTGACCTTAGTAGGGACCACTACTCTGTCATCAGAGCTATCTGTCAGGGTGCCACTGCTCTTTACAGGTTCGAATACTGAGCCTGATTCTGAAGCTTGACCAATCGCTCTCATCTGTCATGCTCAGCATCGTGTAGGCCTTTTCATTAGTGTACCTCTTTTTGGACTTTTTGGCCAATAAATTTATAGGTACCTAGTGTGACTCACAGCTAAAAAAGCACCTGGTTGTCAAGGACTGTTAGAACCGCTACCAAAACATGTAACTGCTAGTGCTAGCAGAGATCAGGCCTGACTCTAATGCTGCAGTTTAGTGTGCTGTGTATTGGAAGTGACAGTAATCTGCTGATAGTGCACTTCTTGGGGGCTGGGCTGAGGGGCTAAATGCAGGTGCTGGCTGGTGTCCGGGCTGATCCTGCTAACGCTGCATTTTGGGAACACTGTATTAACCACTTAAGCCCCGGAGGATTTGGCTGCTCAAAGACCAGGCCCTATTTTGTGCTTCGGCACTGCGTGACTTTAACAGACAATTGCGCGGTCGTGCGACGCTGTACCATAATGAAATTGACGTCCTTTTTTTCCCCACAAACAGAGATTTCTTTTGGTGGTATTTGATCACCTGTGCGATTTTTATTTTTTGCGCTATAAACAAACAAAGAGCGACAATTTTGAAAAAATAACAATATTTTTCACATTATTTTTATATGAAATTCTCAAAAAAAAAAATGTAAAAATCAAAATTTTTTAACATTCAAGGTCAATTTGTTTTCTGCTACATATTTTTGGTAAAAAAATCACAAACAAAAAAAACAAGCGTATTTTGATTGGTTTGCGCAAAAGTTATTGCGTTTACTAACTACGGGAAAGATTTATGTCATTTTTATTGTTTTTTTTAACTAGTAATGGTGGCGATCTGCAATTTTTTTTTGCGGGACTGCGACATTGCGGCGGAATGGGATCGGACCCCTGACTGACATTTTTGACACTTTTGGGAGTACCAGTGACATTACTACAGTAATCAGTGCTATAAATATGCACTGTTACTGTCAAAATGACACTGGCAGGGAATGGGTTAACTTTATTGGTGATCAAGGGTTAAGTGTGTCCCTAGGGGCGTGATTCTAACTGTCAGGGGGCGTGGCTTGTTAGATCATCACAGAGACCTACGATCCTAGATAGCAGGATGACATAGCCTCTGTGATGATCTAAGGGAGAATGACAGACGGCTGTGTTGACATTAGCCGTCTGTCTTTCTCCCTCTCCTGAGGGAGATCGCGAGTGGCTGGCGGACATCGGAGCCACAGGTCACACGCGCGGGGATGGCAGGGAACGAGCGGGGGTGGGAGCGTGCTGCCGGCTAAGCGCGCTCGCCCCCTACAGGCTCGTGGGTGAGTGATGTACCGGTACGTCACTTTGCCTGTAGGGGGCTGACTGCCGCAGTATATAGTTGTGCGGGAGTCGGCAAGTGGTTAATCTATTGAGGACGCTAGTATAGTTCTGATCTGATCAAAGATATTGATCTGTTCAGACACTATACTAGTAATGGAGGTGTTTAGTTTGTGTGTGTGTCACTGGCAATCAAATGGTTAAAGCGTATTACTAAATACATCTGAGGCTGTCGTAGATTGACGCTAACTAACGTTAACGCTAACTGATGTCACCTGTGACACTAATACAGTGATCAGAAAAAAGATCTGGACACTACAATAGTGACACTGTGACAGGGCAATGAAGGGGTTAACTGGGGGTGATCAGAGGCTTAAATCTTTAATAAGGGGTTTATAGCGGGTACCCTAAACCTATCAGGGACTGCCGCTAACACTAGCTGCCTCTCACACTAACTTGCGTCACAAGTGACACTAATACAATGGTCATTAAATTATCTGTATACTGTACATAGTGACACTGTGACAGGAATAACAGGGGGGTGATCAGGGGGTGACAAATGTGCCTATGTGTACTTTTTGTCAGTGTAGTGCTTGTGTACTCATCTGATGCTCTCTTCTCTCATGCTGGAACCGAAAAGGGCTCCAGGAGAGAAGATTGCATCATTTCCTGTGCCTGTGTTTACATTACACAGGCACAGGACGTTCTGCAATTGGAGCCTTGGAGGACCAGAGGGCGATGTCATGATGTCACTTCCAGTCCAGGGTTGAAGTAAAAATATTTATTTTGCTTTTAAAGGTAAAGAAGAGAATTGGGGTCTTTTTGACCCCAGATCTCTTCATAAAGAGGACCTGTCATCCTTCTTTTTTTACAATGGATGTTTACATAATAAAAATGATGAATAAATTAATTTTAAGTGATAGTGTAAAAATACAAAAATAAAATAAGTAAAAAAAAAAAAATATGTAACATACCCCTATCCCAGAAGCGAACACATACTTAAGTCGCACACCCATATATAACAGTGTTTGCACTACACATGTGAGGTGTTAGAGCAAGAGCAATAATTCTAGCGCTAGACCTCCTCTTTAACTCTAAATAGGTAACCTGTAAATGTATTTGAAACATCACTTACTGAGATTTTTAAGTACTGTAGTTTGATGCCGTTCCAAGAGTATGTGCAATTTTAAAGCATGACATGTTAATTATCTATTTATTCTGCATAACATCATCTTTCATATTATACAAAAAAAAGTGGGTATATATTGTGTTTTTTTTTTTAATTAATTGAAATGTACCTTTTCCATTAAAATTGCGTTTAAAAAAACTGCTGCGCAAATACTGTGTGACATAAAAAATTGCAATGATCATTGGCATCTTTCCATACAAGTCTCGAACCTAATCGTCTATGCAGTTCCTCAGACAAGTTGTTATTGCTCCCAGGCAATTAAAATCATGCAAAAACTAAACAAATCTACACTCCTCATAGTGTAGAAATCACCAATGAGGAGTGTAGCAAAGCATGTGAAGTGACATCATCGTGTACAGGATATAAACCAGAAGTGCACACTGTTCTGCCGGCGTGTGACTATACTCGTATGCGCAAATCTTTTGACTGTTTATAATTGTGGTTTTATGTTCAAAACTTCTGGACCAGAAGATTTCCCCCCTTAATGACCAGGCCATTTTTTGCTATTTGGCACTGCGTTTTTTTAACGGACTATTACGCAGTCGTGCGACGCTGTACCCAGATAAAATTGATGTCCTTTTTTCCCCAGAAATAGAGCTTTGTTTTTAGTGGTATTTGATCACCTGTGCTATTTTTTTATTTTTTTTTTTGCACTAAAAACAAAAAAAGAGCGACAATTCTGAAAAAAAGATATATATATATTCACTTTCTGCTATATAACATTCCCCCCAAAAAAATTAAAAAATCAAATTTTTTTCTAAATTTTAGGCCAGTTTGTATTCTGCTACATATTTTTGTTAAAAAAAATCCAATAGGCGTATTTTGATTGGTTTGCGCAAACGTTATCGTGTTTACAAAGATTTATATAATTTTTATGTATTTTTTACTAGTAATGGCAGCGATCAGAAATTTTTAGCGGAACTGCAACATTGTGGTGGACAGATTGGACCCCTAACTGACGTTTTTGACACTTTGGGGGGGACCAGTGACATTACTACAGTAATCAGTGCTAAAAATATGCACTGTTACTGTAATAATGACACTGACAGGGAGGGGGTTAACCAGGGGCGATCAAAGGGTTACGTGTGAGCCTAGGGGGTTTTTTCTAACTGGTGGGGTAGGCTTGTAGTATCAACACAGAGTCCTGTGTTCCTGAATAGCAGGAACACAGGGGCTCTGTTGATAGCAAAGAGAACAACAGTCTCCCTTCACAGGGAGCAATCACAGGTGCCCAACAGCAATCGTGGCCACCGACCCTGCACCTCGGCTTCCCCACTGGCAAGTTAGCGCGGGCCCGTGGTTCAGCCCACAGGAGCGCTCCCGTGAACCACCGTACAGGTACGGCGATTCGCGGGAACCTGCCGCTGTGTAACTGCGGCAGCTGTTCCTGCTAGTGGTTAATAAATGGTGTTTGGTCTCACTACCAGTGACCCATAAGCCAGGGCTGTAAGAGAGGCCTTCCTCTTCACGTCAGGATTGACGACCTGGCACCTGACAAATGGTCTCTAAATCCAGATGTATTTACAGGTCTGACAGACCCCTGGGGGCAGACAGAGGTAGATGTGCTTGCCTATCAGGAAAACCAGAAGGTAGAAAGTTTTTGAGTAAATGCTCTGTTGAATAGTCGCAAGCCGGTCACAATAGCCACCTTTGACCAGGTCTAGAAGACATTCAGCTTTTAGATGAAAGAGCATTAGAAGTCTTGTTTTGATGTTCCCTCAATTGTAGAATTTTTCAGGATGGTGCAGATGTGGGATTGGCTCTTAGCACACTGAAAGTTCAGACTGCAGCACTTAGCATATCGATTTTAGATTTTTCAGAGCTATCTCAAGGATAAGACCTATTGTTCCTAAGTACTTCAAGGCATCCTTCCTCCTTTTGAACCATTGGACGAGACTTTCATCAAGTTTCTTTCCTTATAGACATTATTTTTGATTTGTATCACTTCAACTAGAAGGATCAGCCAGTTGAAAGCACTGTCTATAAGAGAACAGTTTCTTTCTGTTTTTGACGACTGTATTGTTCTCAAAACAGATCCAGGTTTTTTTACTGAAGGTGTTTTAGCCTTTCACAGATATCAAGATATTGTGTTATCCACCTTCTATAATAATTAAGAACCCGTTTACCCTGTCTAGAGGCTACTAAAAACATCAGAAGGTCGGAGGCCCTTTTTGTTCTCTTTGCAGGGACCAACAAAGGGAAAAAGGCCTCCAAGGCAACAATAGCTCATTGGATTAGACAAGCTATCTGTGAGTCCTATCGGATCGTGCGTAAAGGCCCTTTTGTTAATGCCCATTAGACTAGGGCATGGGCAACCTCATGGGCTGAGAAAGCTGGTGCCATGCAAAACAAATTTGAAAGGCTGCTACATGATCAAGATATTCCACCTTTGTTAAGCATTATCAGCTGAATTTACTGCCAGCCAAGATTAAGTGTTTGTAGAAAGGCCTTTCCACCCTAGGCTGGTAAGTTAATTCTTATCATCTCATGGGCTATCCTGGAAGACAACTGGGAGAAATCCAGAGTTAGACTTATGAGTAACTCTCTTTCCAGTAGTCTTTCAGGAGAGCCGAATTTCCAAAGCTTTCTTGTTGTTATATTTGTTCTGTGTTCTTTTTAGTTCTGTTCTCTGGTTCTCGAGTCATCTGAGTAGAGGGCCTGAAGGACCTCCAATAAACTCTTTAATGTGTTTTACTGCTCATGAGACCCAGAACCTTGGCCTCATGCACCTTGTGATGACATCACCCTGCTCAAAAAAGATGTCACTGCATCTTTCAGTCAACCAGTGTTGAGAAAGGAAGAGTGCTTTTACACCACTAGACTGGACACACTACAAAGGCAGCATCCATGAAGGCCACTGGCAATGGGTAAATACATCACAAGTGTAGACCTTCACCAGGTACCGAAAGCAGGTAACACCACAACTGCCACCTACTCCCTACCCATACACAGGGTAGAAGGGCACTGCCCCACTGAAAGACAAGCAGCCCATGAGACGACTAAACCCACAAGTTCCATAGCAACACATCTACTCCATTCAGAGGAAACACAAAAAAAAATTAGTGCCTGGAGGACCTCCTTATAACTAATGGTAACGTGTTTTTGTCCAGTGGGAGGAGCTCTGTCTCTTGGGCTGTCCTGGAACACTACTGTAAAGAGAGTTACCTGTAAGTCTAACTCTGAATTTTTTTCTGTCTGCAATAAAACACATAGAATAAGACCTGTAGGGACCTAATGCCGCTGATGGTATCCTGTCTATTTACTGGAAATTATCTGTACAAAATGGCAGGGGCATGGTCTTCCTCCTAGTGCTACCCATATTTGCTGATAATAAGTCTCGAAAATCTTGAATTTTACTTTTATGGAACCTGCGGACGCCTGGTTATTTAGGCACTGCTGTCTTTCTGTTTGCTTCCTAAAATGTATCTACAAACTGTTTCTAAAAATGAGCCAGTTAGGACTGGGTCATGTATTGATGCTGCTGCCATTTCTATAAAATGTATTTGTTATGTTTTACCATTGGGGGGCTGGACATGCTTTCATTGTCTCTGCCATTATGTTGTCTTTTGGAAGTTATCTGGAAACTTTTACTGAAATTTTAAGAGGGGGAATGGTCGTCCTCCAAATGTGGCGGCCATGGTGTGTGCTGAAATTTATCTGGAAATTAGTGGGTTACAGTGGATGTCCAGTAATTTAGAGGTGCTGCTACTGCCTGTGCCAGTCTGATCTTCCAATGGAAATTTTCTATTGTTTGCCTTTCGCCAGTTCTGTATACATTTTTCCAACTGTGGGGCCAGGACTCCACTTACTGCTTTCGACTATCATATGAATTCTGCCTAATTTTGTCTGGGAATCCTGAAAGGGCTGGTCTTCCTGATTGTAACTGTTATAGCTGAATCCTTTTACTGCCACCAGCATCTGTCATGGTTCGGTAGCAGCTGGGGCTTCACACGCTTTCTTGCTGCTACAGCAAACAGAACTTCCTGTAGTAAATGTCACAAGCCAACAGCTTTCAGATGGAAACGTGCTCTACAACCACTGGATCACTTCCAGGGACCGCTGAGCTTACGCCCTCTTCCCCCCACCATGTTTCCCAGGCTCTGGTATTCCACCTGCAGACCATGGACCCACACTCTTTAAGAAACACTCAAAACTTAGTTCAAGTCACCCATACATTTGTGTTTTTTTTTTTTTTTCCATTTAAAAGGCTAGCTAATATCACTCAATTTATGTGTGATAAATCACATACATTGCTTTAATATCTCTATGTATTCTATGTTTTATACAAAAATATTCTGTTTCAGTTTTTACTTCATCCATTTGTATACAGCTCTAACAATAAGCTACTTACTAGCCACCTGTAATGTAAGATTTGTTTCTTATTTTGAAATATCACATTTAAATAGCAGTTAGAAAAATAATGAAGTAAAATTGTTCAAGATGTTTAATTACAAGAAACACTAAACCACATATGTTAGAATCCTTGGTTAAATGGAATTCTAAATAAACTATTCAACAGACAGTATAGCAGCAGGCAGTTTTCTGGGGAAGGCTGATGTGAGATGTCCAGATGTGTTTTTGTATAGTATTGTGGGAAAAGGGTGAGCTGTAAAATACTGTATAAGTCTATATTGCAATGTTGTTCACCTTGTCGAATTGTGAAACGTGCAGCATCTCAGAAAGACAGAGGTGAAGATTCTTGAAACCTGGGTGCAGTTTTGGGCACCCACAGGTTCTGGCAGCAAGTTGCTTCCACAGAAATGGGCCTAAAAACAAAGGAACAGGAGGAGTCCCAGTGTCCAGAAAAAAACACTGACGATACAGAACTACAAGTCCCAGCCATCAGTGTCCAGAAAGCAGCACACACCCGATACCGAACTATCAGTCTCAGCAGTTCTAAACATCTTCTAGTGTGACCTACAGACATGAGTTCCTAAATGTCCAAAACTCTAAATACTCTGACACTTGTCTATCAGCATGGGTATGTTAAATAGTATTATAAATTCAGCCCCAAATTACTGGTGCCGAGGTGTCTCACATTATTGTGGTACAGGATACAAGAACGTCTGTGCTATCTGCTGGGAGGCTCTTAATATTAGACCCCCTGTGGGGGCACAGGAACTCGCAGATCAATCATACAGATATACTGGCTTTTTTTTACACATTACCTGTGGATTAAAGGTCTAATTTTAATAAAATCTAATATATATGAGCTGCATTGCAGGCTGATACCTTCATATTCGTATATTGGACACTGGCAAAGCTTTGCTGGACATGTCTATAGGCATACCCCTATAACCCTATCTGTCTCTGTGCGACCTCAGTTTTTGCTAGTGTCCCATTAGTGATGGACCTCTTCTCCCTTACAGAGAAATCATTTGCTTCACTAGTTTTATATTTTACTTCAGATTCTTCAATCAACGCCTTATTGTCCTATAATTCAGCAATAGAAGCAGTGCATCTGGATCAGTGTAACCTTGGAAAAAACCTTTTGAGCCATAGCCGGACCCCACGCTTTAGGGTTGGTCTGTAATGTTGCTTTGTGCACTGTATCCTGCTTGGGTGCTCACCCTGGCAGGCACTTAATACAACGTGTTAGTAGTTAGTCGCAGGTTTCTATACAGTTCCATGGCCATGGTCCAACCCTATGGAACGCGTGCTCTGAAGACTGTGACTGGCAAAACCTGGACCCTGTTTAGTGACCATTGACCTGGACAAGTTTATTCTTTAAAGTAGCGGCTTTCTATAGGGGCACTCGCCAAAGAGGAGGATCAGGGCCACTCTGTGCAAAACCATTGCACAGAGCAGGTAAGTATGGCATGTTTGTAATTTTATTAAAAAAATGATAGCTTTACAATCACTTTAAAACTATCAGGAAATCAGGAATTGTGTTTGAAAAAAAAAATTAATTTGTAAAGTGTTTAAACTTTTTAAACTCCGCTGTAACGGATCCCCAATACTCCGGCTTAGTATATCCGTTGTAAGTGTTCCAAATCCCATGTGATATAGTTATTATAGCTCTCGGTTCCCCAAACATCAGTTGAGACTTGATGAAGGGTAAAATGAATCTCTTTAATCCAGGCTCAATGTCCCATTTTATACAATACAGAGACACAGTAAACACGCCCGTGACAATCCCATAAACATGCCAGGTCAGGTGAGTCTGATTACATTATCATATGCAGATGAAATTGTATACACAAACATAATTACCTGAGCTAATTACCTAGCACTGCAACAAGGATCACACAAAGTACATTACACATTATCCTAAGTATAAAAACGAAACCCCTTATTAAACAGACAATAGCAGAAGACCCCAATAGCAACGGTCTACAATAGTCTATAAAGCAAAGCTCATACAATGTTCTATTATTCTAATACAGTGGAATTAATGTATCATATATTTCTTGAGGGATATTGTGGATAAATATTACTGTCCGATTTGAAGTAATCAAAACCATATTCTCAGGGTCCATTAAGTAGTTGTCCATCATTTTCTCAGTCACCCTGTGCCCCTAGCATACACCTCACAAAGAGTAGTGTTCCCTTAAAAGCCAGGGTCAGTAGGCAGGAGGCTAGCCCCCACACTCCTCCAGAAGCCCGAGGCGAATGTCCAGGCAAAGGGGCGTTCGTTACATCCACTAATTAAGTAGGTCATCTCAGGTGGATGACCAGGTGTAAGATCACACCACAAGTCACACTTTTGCCACCACTTCAGCCCAGAGCCCTTTAAAAGGTACTCCGGAACTTCCTACTGCACTCTTTGCCTCAAGGATTTTGCTACAGGGCGGTTAACACTCCGGTTGCAGCATACTCCCCTACTGTTCCGCCTACCCCATTTCTGCACCCTACTTCGTAAGGTATACATCATAGGGGAATAATCTTACTCATAACAGTAGCAGGAAACCAGGCACAAGGGATCCATGGCATAAGTTCAGGCAAACACTTACTGCAAAACACTGCAAAACACTCAGACATCTCAGGATGACAGGGCAGTGTACCAAGGCAGATTTTTCTGCAACTGTGTCAGACTTTCTTGGACAACAAACCGCTTTATTAGGTCCATCAATGTCCAGATCACAAAAGTACCAAGCTGCTTTTTCAGTGAAAGGAAAGTGTAATCCCTCCTCCAGCGCAGACATAGGGGGGAATGAACAGGACATAAAGGCAGATCTAGAGGAGGTCAACGAGGATTTATCACCAACCTGTCATACACCTGATATTATGGTTTCAGGCAATATGCTTGCAAGTGTATATATCCCCACCTCTGTTGTGTGCAATAGCCTCGGTATTGTCACACTCGATTCTCCTCTGTATCGTTATGCTCCCTTGCATACTAAGAAACCTGCTAAACCATAGACATCCCTCATTAATGAACAAATGAAATGGGTTATTTATGATGATTGGGTTAACCTGGATATGATTTACTAGGTGGTGTGTTGAGTACATTTAACCACTTGCCGACCGCCGCACGA
Source organism: Pelophylax lessonae (assembly GCF_965119305.1). NCBI lineage: Eukaryota > Metazoa > Chordata > Amphibia > Anura > Ranidae > Pelophylax > Pelophylax lessonae. The sequence goes on from NC_138772.1 coordinate 202,923,327, forward strand.
CTATATACTGTGGCAGTCAGCCCCCTACAGGCAAACCGACGTACCGGTACGTCGCTCGCTCCCGCCGCTCTAGGGCGCGCTCCCGGGCACCCCCGGCACCGCTGATGATCTGATTGGGTTCAGAACCGATCAGTCATCAGGTCCAGGCAAATGATTTTTGGTCTGGACCTGTTGATCGGTCCTGCCCAATCAGATACTGATCTGTGCCTGTGAAATGTAAACACAGGCACAGAAAAGACCCACTCTCCCCTCCCATGATCCTTTTTGGATTCATCGAGAGGAGAGAGCACATCTAAACTGTGAGTACTGCACCAGCACACCCACACACACTTAGATAGGCACATTTAACCCCCGATCGCCCCCCAGTTAACCCCTACATCCTCTGTCACAACACACACTGTATACTGTATATAGCAGTTTCCTATATACCTGTGACTTGTGACCAGGTTTAGCACTTGTAGCCCTTCCTTTTACACTTAGGATACCCGCCACCCCCCAATAAAGAGTTAACCCCCTGATCCACCCCTGATCACCCCCAGTTAACCTCTTCCCCCCAGTCACATTGCACACTCATAAACAGGCAATATAGTGTTTTACTGTATTTTGCATTAGTGTGATTGTAACTTGAGTTAGCGCTAGTGAGTTAGTTTCTGTCCCAAGGAGGTTTAGGGTCCTCGCCACCCCCCAATAAAGATTTAACCCCCCTGATCCCCCCTGATCACCCCTACACCCCCTGTCATAACACACACTGTATACAGTATATAACATTTTACTATATACCGGTATAAGTGTGACTTGTGACCAGGTTTAGCGCTTGCGGCCCTTCCTTTTATACTTAGGATACCCGCCACCCCCCCCAATAAAGATGTAATTCCCTGATCCACCCCTGATCACCCCTAGTTAACCCCTTCCCCCCTGTCACATTGCACACGAATAAACAGGTAATATAGTGTTTTACTGTATTTTGTATTAGTGTGATTGTGACTTGAGTTAGTGCTAGCGAGTTAGTTTCTGTCCCAAGGAGGTTTAGGGTCCCCGCCACCCCCCCAATAAAGATTTAACCTCCTGATCCCCCCTGTTTACCCCTACACCCCCTGTCACAACACACAATGCATACAGTATATAGCAGTTGCCTATATACCTGTATCAGTGTGACTTGTGACCAGGTTTAGTGCTTGCGGCCATTCATTTTAGGGTTAGGATACCCGCCACCCCCCCAATAAAGATTTAACCCCCTGATCCCCCCCTGATAACCCCCAGTTAACCCCTCCCCCCCTGTCACATTGCACACTATACACAGGTAATATAGTGGTTTACTGTATTTTTGTATTAGTGTGATTGTGATTTGAGTTAGCGCTAGCAAATTATTTTCTGTCCCAAGTAGGTTTAGGGTCTCCGCCACCCCGACAATAAAGATTTAACCCCTTGACCCCCCCTGATCACCCCCAGTTAACCCCTTCATTGTCCTGTCACAGTGTCACTTTCATAGTGTACAGTTTTTTTTCCTGATCATTATTATTAATGACACAGGTGACATTAGCTAGTGTTAGCGTCAATCTAAGATAGCGCAGATCCCCGGCGCATAGTTAGAAATAACCCCTTGATTACCACATACACACACACACACACATACACTTCCATTACTAGTATAGTGTTTGAACAGATCAATATCTATACTAGCGTCCCCATAGTTTAGAGTTCCCAAAACGCAGTGTTTGCACGATCAGCACTGATTCCTGCCAGCACCTGTGTTTAACCCCTCTGCCCAGCCCACCCCACCCCACCCAGGCAAGTGTAGTAATCAATAGATTACTGTCACTTACAAAAAAACACAACACACAAAACCACTGTGTTAGCAGAGTCAGGCCTGATCCCTGCTAGCATTAGCATTTTTTTTTGGTAGCGGTTGAAATAGTCCTTGACAACCAGGTGCTTTTTTACCTGTGAGTCACACTACCGGTAAATTTAGTTACTAAAATGACCAAACTTTGGTACAGTAGTGAAGAGGCTTACAGTATACTGACCATGTCAGATGAGAGCGATGGGGAAGCCTCACTGGCAGAATCAGGGTCAGTATACAAACCTGAAGAGAGCAGCGGCTCCCTGACAGACAGCTCTGACGATGGATGGGTCCCTGTTATAACCAGGCGTGCCCGACCCCATTCTGAAGTTGCTGAGGTGCAGAGATCGCATCGTGCTCATATGGAGCAGATTGTCGGTACTAGTGCCGCTCATCCTTCTGGTGGCCTGGCGAGTGCCAGCGGCCTAGTACACCCTGGACCTAGTACAACCAGCACTGCAATAACACTTGGTGACGTGGCGAGTCCCATAAGTGCAGTTGAAGCTGGTGCGGTGGCTAGCACAAGTAGTGGCCCGGAGCCACCGCGTATTCGAAGACAGGCCCGTAGAGCCCATAGTGCCCTCCCTGATGCGCTGGCATATCCCAATTGGCAACCCACTGATACTACAGCGCCAGTACTTCCCGCATTCACTGCCCAACCTGGAATCCACGTGGAAACAGCTGGTTTTACGCCCCTGAATTTTTATGAGCTGTTCTTCACAGAAGATCTTTTCAGATCTATTGTGGATCAATCAAATTTATATGCACAACAATTCATCGCCGCCAACCCAAATCCGCCCCTTGCCAGACAATTCGCCTGGAAACCTATAACGGTTCCCGATTTTAAAAACGTCCTGGGCCTTTCCCTCAACATTGGCATAACCAAAAAGTGTGAATTGCGGCTATATTGGTCCACTAGCCTAATTCACCATATGCGCGTGTACTCTGCCTCCATGTCCAGGGCGAGATACGAGCAAATTCTGCGATTTATGCACTTCAACGACAATGAAATCTGTCGTCCTCGGGAGACCATGAATATGATCAGCTCAACAAAATTCGGCCCCTCGTAGACCACTTCAATCAGCGGTTTGCAGCCTTGTTTAGCCCCCAACAAGTTGTCTGCGTTGACGAGTCCCTGATTACGTTTACTGGCCGCCTTGCTATGAAACAGTACCTCCCCAGCAAGCGTGCCAGATACGGGGTCAAGCTGTATAAGCTCTGTGACAGGGCCACAGGCTATACAGTTCGTTTCTGGGTCTACGAGGGAAGAGGTAGCACTGTGCAGCCCCCCAACTGCCCAGACTACATAGGGAGCAGCAGCAAGATAGTTTGGGACTTGGTGTCACCCTTATCCAGAAAGGGGTACCATTTGTACGTGGACAACTTTTACACAAGCGTCCCACTATTTATTTACCTTCTTGAATTACAAATTGGCGCATGTGGCACCGTGCGACCTAATCGCCGGGGCTTCCCCCAACGGCTTGTAAATTCCCGTCTTAGTCGGGGGGAGAGAGCCTGCTTGAAAATGGACAAATCGCTTGCAGTGAAGTGGAGGCATACACGGGATGTTTTCGTTCTGTCCTCTCTTCACGCAGACACGACGATCCAAATTACTACGGCAACTGGTGTTATAGAGAAACCCCTCTGTGTCCACGACTACAACCTTAATATGGGAGGGGTGGACCTTAACGACCAGCTTTTGGCGCCGTATATTGTGTTGCCCATAAAGCCAGACGCTGGTACGAAAAAGTGTCTGTTTATTTATTCCAATTGGCTATGCTGAACGCCTTTGTCCTATACAGGGCGTCAGGACGAACCGGATCCTTCCAAGAATTCCAGGAAGAGATCATCAACGCCTACCTGTACCCAGGGGATGTTCCTGCCCAACTTCCCCTTCCAGATGCAGTGAGCCGGCTGCATGAGAGGCATTTTCCGAATGTCCTCCTGAGTACCCCTACCCAAAGACGCCCCCAAAGAAGATGTTGTGTCTGTAGCAGGCGCGGATGTAGGCATGACACCTGTTATTACTGTCCCGAATGTCCTGACCAAACTGGTCTCTGCATCGGGGACTGTTTCCGACGCTACCACACAATAGTGGAGTATTAGTAGGGTACAGCATGACATAGTGTAGAGCTATCGACATTTTGAGAGACCCTAAGCTGGAAAATTGCAGTTCACAAAAAAAAGTGAAAAAAAAAATACAAAAAAAATTTAAATTATAAAAGCCAAAAACAGTTGTCGTGTCAGTTATTTTTATGTTCTTCTACTCTTCCTACTGTACTTTTACTGTACTTTGTTTTTCATTCTTTTGTTAACCTGTTTCTCTTGCAGGTACCCGTCGGCTGCCACACTGATTTTATATATTCTGACACAAACAGTGTTTGCGCTCAGCATATATGGATACCTCCAATGGCAGCGCTGTGGTAGGTTGATTTCACCACTGCAGTTAAAATACCTTTAAGTATACGTGGAATATTGTCATGCATACCCACCATTAAATCAGTGGGTTTGGTTGTTGGGCAGTTAATGGTGTGTATACTACACAATATTACTGTGGTGATTTCTGTTAGGTTCTCTTTTTTTCGCTCAGCCCACAGGCTGCATGAAAAAAAAAAAACCTACACTATATGCCAAACAAGGACCAGCAATGTACTGGTACGTTGCTGGACTTTGAATGGTTATACCAGGATGATGCCTGCAGATTTAGGCATCATCTTGGTATTGTTTTTTACAGCCAGCGTTCGGCTTACATGTAAAAGCAATCCTAGCAGATAATTGGCTGCTAGACTGCTTCCGCCGCCTTCCGTGGTTTTTCTCGGGCTCTCCTGTCCCACCGGTTAACCCGAGAGTGCAGCCGGTGGTTCAATTATCTAACCATAGAGCTGATTGGAGATGATAATGGCTCCAATCATCTCTATGGCCTAAGATACCGGAAGCTACAAGCATTTCATGACTTCTGTTTTGCCAGAAATTAACAGCGCCATTGGAAAATTGGGAAAGCATCTTATCACACCAATTTTGGTGTGGTCAGATGCGTTAAGGTCAGAGGAGAAATCTAGAGTCTAAAAGACCCCAATTTTTTTTAAAAAAAGAGTACCTGTCACTACAGATTGCTATCATAGGAGATAAATTTACTGTGATAACAATAAAAATGATTTAAAAAAAAAAAATGAAAGGAAAGGTGTCAAAATAACATAAAAAAAAAAAATCAAGCCCCCCCCCTCCCCTGTCCCCCCGTGCTTGTGCGCAAAGGCGCACACAAGCGTTGGTCTAGTGTCTATATGTAAACCGCAAGTGTAGCATGCATGTGAGGTATCGCCGCAAACGCCAGGTCGAGGGTTGTAATTCTTGCAGTAGACCTCCTCTGTAAGTCTAAAGTGGTAACCTGTAAAGACTTTTAAAGGCTTTAAAAATGTACGTAGTTTGTTGCCGCTGCACAGGCATGTGCAATTTGTAAAGCATGTATCTATGTACTCGGCATAAGATCATCTTTTAAATTTTACCAAACAATTTGGAATTTCATAGTGTATTTGTGCATTCAATTTTAAAAAAAAATTATTTTTTTCGCAGAAATTGCGTTTGGAAAATCTGTGTGCAAATACCGTGTGACAAAAAAAATTACAACATCCACCATTTTGTTCTGTAGGGCCTCTGCTTTGAAGAAATATATAATGTTTGGGGGTTCAAAGTAATTTTCTAGTAAAAAAAAATATATTTTTTCATGTAAACAAAAAGTCACTGAAAAGGCTTGGTTTTCAAGTGGTTAGAAGAGTGGGTGATGTGTGGCTAAGATTGAGCATAAAATGCCGGGACAGTTCAAACACCCCCCAAATGACCCCTTTTTGAAAAGTAGACACCCAAAGCTGTTTGCTGAGAGGCATATTGAGTCCATGGAGTAATTTATATTTTGCCCTAAGTTTTGGGAAGGTGACAAATTGTTTTTTACAGAAAGTTGTCACTAAATGATATATTGCTCAGGCATGCCATGGGTATATGTGAAAAAACACCCCAAAATACATTCTGCTGCTTCTCCTGAGTACAGGGATACCACGTGTGAGACTTTTTTGGAGCCTAGCTGTGTACGGGACCCCGAAAACCATTCCCCACCTTCAGGTTTTCTAATGGCGTAAATTGCTTATTTACTACCTGTCACAGTTTCAGAGGCCCTGAAATTTCAAGATAGCACAAACCCCCCCCCCCCAAATGACTCCATTTTGCAAAGTAGACACTCTAAGCTATTTGCTGAGAGGCATGGTGAGTCCATGGAATATTTTATATTTTGCCACAAGTTTCAGGAAAATTATTATTTCTTTTTTTTTTGTTGTTTTTTTACACAAAGTTGTCACTAAATGATATATTGCTCACACATGCCATGGGTATATGTGAAATGACACCCCAAAATACATTCTGCTGCTTCTCCTGAGTCCAGGGATACCCCATGTGTGAGACTTTTTGGCAGTCTAGCTGCATACAGGACCCCGAAAACCAATCCCCACCTTCAGGCTTTCTAAGGGCGTAAATTGTTGTTTTCACTCCTTACTACCTATCACACTTTTGAAGGCCATGAAATGCCAAGATGGCACAAAACCCCCCCAAATGACCCCATTTTGCAAAGTAGACACTCCAAGCTATTTGCTGAGAGGCATGGTGAGTATTTTGCAGCTCTCATTTTTTTTGGAAAATGAAGAAAAAACAGGAAAATGCATTTTTTTTCCTTTTTAATTTCCAAAACTTTGTGACAAAAAGTGAGATCTGCAAAACACTCAACATGCCTCTCTGCAAATAGCTTAGGGTGTCTTCTTTCTGAAAAGGGGTCATTTGGGGGGGGGGGGGGGTTTGTGCTGTCTTGGCATTTCATGGCCTCCGAAACTGTGATAGGTAGTCAGGAGTGAAATCAACAATTTACGCCCTTGGAAAGCCTGAAAGTGGTGATTGGTTTCGGGGTCCTGTACTCGGCTAGACTGCAAAAAAGTCTCACACATGGGGTATCTCTGTACTCAGGAGAAGCAGCAGGATGTATTTTGGGTGTCATTTCACATATACTCATGGCATGTGTGAGCAATATATCATTTATTGACAACTTTGTGTAAAAAAACAAAAAGACAAAAAAAATAATATATTTCCCGGAAGTTGTGGCAAAATATAAAACATTCCATAGACTCACCATGCCTCTCAACAAATAGCTTGGGGTGTCTACTTTCCAAAATGGGGTCATTGAGGGGGGGGGGGGGGTTGTGCTATCTTGAAATTTTAGGGCCTCCGAAACTGTGACAGGTAGTGCGGATGTGAAATGCACAATTTACGTTATTAGAAAACCTGAAAGTGGTGATTGGTTTTCGGGGTCCCGTACACAGCTAGGCTCCCAGAAAGTCTCACACATGTGGTATCCGTGTACTCAGGAGAAGCAGCAGAATGTATTTTGGGGTTTCATTCCACATATACCCATGGCATGTGTGAGCAATTTATCTTTTAGTGACAACTTTGTGTTAAAAACAATAAAAATAAAAAAAAATAATGTAATTTTCCCGAAACTTGCGGCAAAATTTGGGGGGGTGTTTGTGCTATCTTGAAATTTCAGGGCCTCCGAAACTGTAATGGGTAGTGAGGAGAAAATCAAAAATTTACGTCATTAGAAAACCTGAAGATGGTGATTGATTTTTGGGGTCCCGTACACAGCTAGGCTCCCAGAAAATTCTCACACATGGGGTATCCCCATACTCAGGAGAAGCAGCAGAATGTCATGTGTGAATCATTTATCTTTTAGTGACAACTTTGTGTTAAAAAAAAAATTAACAAACAAAATTGTAATTTTCCCAAAACTTATGGCAAAATATAAAATATTCCATGGACTCACTATGCCTCTCAGCAAACAGCTTTGGGTGTCTACTTTCCAAAATGGGGTCATTTGGGGGGGGGGGTTGTGATATCTTGACTTTTTAGGGCCTCCTAAACTGTTATAGGTAGTAGGAAAATGCAATGAAAAATGTACGCCCTTTGAAATTCTGATGGTGGTGATTGGTCTTCGGGGTCCTGTACACAGCTAGGCTCCCAAAAAGTCTCACATATGTGGTATCCCTGTACTCAGGAGAAGCAGCAGAATATATTGTGGGGTGTAATTACACATATACCCATGTGTGAGCAATATATCATTTCAATGACAACTTTGTGTAAAAAAAAAAAAAAAAATTTTTAGTCATTAGTCAAACACCTGTGACAAAAAAATGAAATATTCAATGAGCTCAACATGCCTCTCAGGACGTTCCTTAGGATGTCTACTTTCCAAAAAGTGGTAATTCGTGGGGGGGGGGGGGGTTGTACTGCCCTGCCATTTTAGGACTTCATGAAATGAGATAGGCAGTCAGAAATTAAGGCTGCGTAAATTCCAGTATTTACACCATAGTTTGTAGACGCTATAACTTTTGCGCAAACCAATAAAAATACGCTCATTGAGATTTTTTTTGTCAAAGACATGTAGTTAAATACATTTTGGCCAAAATATACCGCATAAATTGAGTATATTGTGTATTTTTTAAAAGACAAAGTTGAAAATGTAATTTTTTTCTCAAAATTTTCGCTCTTTATTTATTGATATCGCAAAAAATAAAAAGCGCAGAGGTGATCAAATGCCACCAAAAGAAAGCTCTGTTTGTGGGAAAAAAAGGATGTAAATTTAGTTTGGGTACAGCATTAAATGACCGTGCAATTGTCAGTTAAAGTCACGCAGTGCTAAGTTGAAAAAAGGGCTCTGGTCTTTGAGCAGCCAAATCCTCCAAGGGCTTAAGTGGTTAAAATACTCACCCACTTTAGCCCTGGAGGATCCACCGATACTGTGCTGAGATCCTGCCAGCTTCTGCCACTGTTTGGTTCTGTGCCGCATGTTTTTTATTAAGCCATCAACAAGCCCACAGGCTAAACTCTCCTGACGACGCAGCACTGGGCACACCTCCCTCCACTTTTGCGAATGGAGGGCTATGCCTCCTGCGATATGTAATGTGCTATCCCAGGAGGCATAGGAAGCGCTGTGCATATTGTTTCTGTGAGTGACATGCACAAGGAGGCTGGGCTGCACCTTTTTATCACACAAAAAAGGTAAATAAACACAAAAAAAAATCACGTGGAGGAGGGGTGGGGAGGAGGGAAGTAGCTACAGAGGGTGAAGATCCGCTTTAAACAAGCTTCTTACTGTACCTATTGAACATATTTCTTGATTTAAATATTCTACTGGCAGAAAATTTGAGGCACTTTTTAAAGGATAAGTTTACCTTTTCAAAAATAATAAATGTGCATATTTTTTCAGGTAAAAAAAAAATATGCATCTATTGTTTTCTTTTACACTGCAGCCTCTAAAGCATTGCACCTGCGATGCCAGTATCCTGCAGACTCTCAGCTGTCTGCCAGTACCTCCCGTAATGAGCAGACAGTTACTGAACTGCAGGAAGAAATATTGAACTGTGAGAGCGCTCACCAGTGACCTCACAGTTCATTGCGAACTATAAGCCATCTGTTCATTGAGGACTATAAGCCATCTGCTGCTGCAGAAGACGGTACTTGTAGTTCATTTATTCACATAAAAGTAAAAAGTATTGATTTTTTTTCAGAATTGACGCTCTTTTTTTGCTTATAGCACAAAAAAAAAAATCGCACAGGAGATCAAATACCACCAAAAGAAAGCCCTATATGTGGGGAAAAAAAGGACTTCAATTTTATTCCGGTACAGCGTCACACGACCATGCAATTGTCCGTTAAAATAACACAGTGCCAAATCACAAAAAATGGCCTGGTCATTAAAGGAGTAAAACCTTCCGGTCCTTAAGTGGTTAATAAAGACATAGTCCTCTGCTCCTTGTGCCCTGCTGCTAAGCCCCCCAAAGAAATTGCTGTACAAAGTCTTGACCTTGTCAGAGCTATCAGAGTTTATCCAAAAGCCACAGCTTCTATAAGAAAGGTTGACTCTCTTTGTCTTGTCATTAGAGCCTCAAAATGGAACTCTTGCTTCAAAATCCACTATTGCAAGCTGGATAAGACATTCCATCTCAAGAGTTTACACATTAAAGGAGAAGACACCTCTAGCAGTCTTACATGCACACTTTCCGAGATCAATGAGTGTTACCTTGGCATTCCAGCATCATGCCTCTGTTGCCCAGCTTTGTAAGGTTGCCACCTGGTTTTCAATTCTTACCTTCTCCAAGTTCTACCAGGTGGACCTTCAAGCTTCAGTGGATGCAGCTTTTGGCCGCATGGTTTTTGCAGCAGCACTCTGAGTTGGGTCTGTTGACCCTCATTATTGTTGGGTCTGTTATCACAGTTCTGCTTGCCTTGTTATTGCCTACCCTTATTATTCATTGCTTGGGTACCTCCCGGGGTCTGTGGATATCCAGCATGTGTCCTGTCAGGAATTTTAACTTAACTGTAGGACTCCTTTACACTTGTTTTAAAACAAGGCACTTGCCATGCTTTTTAAAGCACTCAACGCAAATCAAAGCTCCTGTCACTAAATAAAATGGTTAGTTTACAGTCCTGTTCACATGTGTTCGCTTTGCTTCAAAAATTATACAACATGTTGCTTTTTTGGTGCTTCAAAGCATCTTCAAAGCCTCCATAGATGTTAATGACAAAGCTCGCTTGAAGTACCTGCAGCTTTTAAGAGGCTTTTATTCAGCTTTAGCTTCACTTTGTTTTGGCGGTATTGCAGGTATAAGATAACACAAACACACAGGTCAACTGCCAAGCTTCATTAAAACTCCAAAAAAAGCATCATTGAAGCACCACTGAAGCATCACAGAACCATCGCAGAAACATCAAAAACACATCAAAAAAGCATTTTGAAGCAGTAAGCACTTAAATAGGTGTTGAGGTCGAAGTACATGTAAATGAGCCCTAAATGCTATATCTTGGAGTACAGTACAAGACACAACCCACTCTCCCCTGTGTTCCTCTGTTGCCCATGGTTACTCATGTTGCATTGCTTCATAACAAAACGGAGGTCTTATGAAGTTCCTTAGGGTTATACATGAATGTCCAGTAAGCCTTTTCCAACAGGTTTATAGGCGCTATAGAGCATTCTGTGTGCAGAATCTGACTTTGAGTCAGCCTTTCTTGATAATGATACATTGAATAAGCTCCCATTGTTAGACCTATTAGCATGGTTCAAATGAACACAGCCTGATTGGCTCAAAGGGACTGATCTGTTAGGAGTAAACAAGGGGCTGCTTCTCTACTTATGCCTCGTTTCCAATGAGCGGAACGGTTTGGGTCGGTACAGTTTGGAAGAGTTAGAATGGTCTGGTCTATTCAGGTGAGTGTTTCCACTGCAAGTCGGGCCACCAGGGACCATGCGGAGTTTACACCAAATTAGGTGTTTGTTTTGCTCTTTCATTTGACGTGAGCATTGAAGTTTTCCTGTCCGCCAATCAGTAGAATCTATTGTGTGACGCCAGTAGCTCCACCCTAACCGTACCGTTCCATTTCCTATGGCCCTACATCTGAAACAGGACCAGGAATGGAGCGGTTTGGTTCGGTTGTATGGGCCACTTTCACAATGGAAACACTTAAATTAGCGTACCGTACCGAACTGACCCGAACCGATCCGCTCAGTGGAAACGAGGCATAAGATGGCCACTTTTATGTAGAAACACAGTACAGTGTGTGACATGCTAGGACATTCTTGGAGAAAAGACTATCTGCAAGAAGCTTGGGCACGACAAGAAGACAAGAAGTTTTTGAGCACAACTTCCACAGTTTGAGTCCTATTTAACCCTTTCACTGCCCCTGAAATAAAAATTATGTCAATGGCACTACTGACATGTAAACAGACTTTATTTATATTTTAATATTGTGCTATCGATTTTCTTGTAGAATTTACAGTATTATAATTTCCCCCACCAAGTGTCCCAAGCTCACCTGGGTTCCCAAAACCATCATAGCGGGTGTCAGCATAGAGAGCAGGGAGAAATCAATGCACATATGTTCCCCTATGGTGAATAATATTGTCAGCTTTGATTACTTCCAGGTTCAGTGCTGCCATTCCTCAGCCTCTGTGGCCAGGAAAATAGCTAATTGAGCATAATATGTGCTTGATTAGCTTCAAATGAGAGCAATAAAAAAACTGCACTAATATTGTGCGGAAAAAAAAATTGCAACTGCCGCATTTTTATCCTTTGGACTCTGCTTTCAGAAAATATGTAATGTTTGGGGGGTTTTAAGTCATCTGCAGACCTAAAAGGGGCATTTAACCTGCAAAAAAAATAGTTATGGCAGCAAAGGCTTATATAAATAACACTCAAAGCTAATGGAATGCTGCCAGGAAAACTTTACAACCAGTGGATTCATGCAGGTAAAAAATGCTTTAGATGGGTACCCTATTATGTTTTGTCTTTGATAAACTCTCTGTGTGTATAGAGATAGTATACAGCCTTCCTTCCAAAAATATCTTTCTATTCATTTGCCAAGTACTTTTTAAATTTTTTTTTTAGAAGCAGCACACTTTTTTCAGATTTTTTTATTTAATCATTTTTTATTTAGAAACCCTGGAACTTTTAATAGCTTTATAGAATAGCTTTATAAAAGATTCTATAAAACAAACCATAATACTTATATTTTTATGCTATTCTATGTACATAACTGGCATTATGATGTTATTTTTTCAAGGTGGCTTGCTTGACTCATGTAGCTGCCAACTTTCTTAATGGTGGAGTAGAAGCAAAACGTTGGGGAACTGCTCATGGAAGTATTGTGCCGTACCAGGTAAGATTTTAATGCAAAGCGTTGTGCTGTGAATAAATTCAAGTAAGTAAATAATGTAATTATTGTATGAGGTCTTGTTGCACAAATAGGCACATTTATGATGACACTTAAGATGTGATTTGAAAAAAACTGGAGAAGTTACTGATTATAAGATGCAGCTACTCATATACTACAGAGTGACGAGGTTCTGGTTTGAGTCAGACATGGTTTTAAGCCACACCCAACCTGTAGTTTGCAATGTGGCCGTTCATCATCCTGAATTATTACAAACAGACAAGCAGGTACCTTTTTTGAAGTTACGGCCAATTATACAACAACCCCCAACAAGCTGGCACACGCATCATGCACTACAACTATGCCATAAGCCAGTGGAGGACTATATCTCTGAATTCTTCAAGCAGAATGCAAGCCTGGAGTGATGAAGCCCTGCAATGCCATTTCTCAAAGGTGTAATGGACAGGGTGGGTTTTCCCAGTTTTCTTAAAGATCAGCTTTACCAATCTCTTTAGTTGGACTGCAGGCTGCAAGAACAACAATCAGAATAGTCTTTGAATGTCTGTCTAGCTTGACAGTAACTACTGTTCTACCTGTATCCTACCAATCACCTGTCCCATTAGAGGTAGAGCTTATACAGATTGGATTTCTTCGCTCTCTTCCCACAGAGGGGAAACTTTGTTCCTGCCAGTCCAACTTGTGATTTTACTGTGGAGAGACTGGCCATTACATATGGACTTGCCTAGTGGGACTGAGTAAATCAGTAAGCAGGTAAATCTTCCCTGTTGCCTGAGTGTGCTTCAAGGAATAATTCCACTCGTGTTGTTTTAGCTATTTCCTTGCAGGTCTTCAAAATAATTATCCTAATTCAAGTCATCATTGATTCTAACAGTTTCAGTTGCTTAATGGATATTTATTTTGTCAAGCTACATGGCATCCCTTTGTGGCTTGTTCCCTCTATCTTTTGACAACGGGCATCAAAAATTCTTTCTACTGGACATAATTCTATTTTCATTGTTTCCTGTTGTTATTTTTGGTATCCCCTAACTCTTAGCACACAATCCTCACATAGAATGGGACACAGGAAAAATTATTTTCATACCTTAATTGCCAGCAGTCCTGCTATCCCTCTGCCACAAGAACGTCCCAATTTCTGTGCCTTCATTCCAAATCTATTGTAGTTTGTTCCATTATCTTATCATAATCTTTTGGACATTTGTGATAAGAAGACTGACACTTTACTACCCACCACCCACTGTCCAAATGGTTGCCCAGCCAAACGCTTACCTGGGGCAGAAATACATGGGTGAATGGTTCCTCTTTCAGTTGTATGAGTTGAAAGCACTTCAACAATACATTTTAGATTAGAAAAAAGTTTCAACCACTGTCTACATCAGCTGCTGATACCATCTTGGACATTCACAATTCCAAATCTATTGCAGTTTGTTCCCCCGTCTTATCATAACCTTTTGGACATTTTTAATAAGAAGACTGACTCTCTACTACCCACCCACTGTCCAAATGATTGCCCAGCCAAACTTTTACCTGAGGTGTATATGTATATACAGTGGGTACGGAAAGTATTCAGACCCCCTTAAATTTTTCACTCTTTGTTATATTGCAGCCATTTGCTAAAATCATTTAGGTTCATTCTTCTTCCTCATGAATGTACACATAGCACCCCATACTGACAGAAAAACACAGAATTGTTGACATTGTTGCAGATTTATTAAAAAAGAAAAACTGAAATATCACATGGTCCTAAGTATTCAGACCCTTTGCTGTGACACTCATATATTTAACTCAGGTGCTTTCCATTTCTTCTGATCATCCTTGAGATGGTTCTACACCTTCATTTGAGTCCAGCTGTGTTTGATTATACTGATTGGACTTGATTAGGAAAGCCACACACCTGTCTATATAAGACCTTCCAGATCACAATGCATGTCAGAGCAAATGAGAATCATGAGGTCAAAGGAACTGCCTGAAGAGCTCAGAGACAGAATTGTGGCAAGGCACAGATCTGGCCAAGGTAACAAAAAGATTTCTGCTGCACTTAAGGTTCCTAAGAGCACAGTGGCCTCCATTATCCTCAAATGGAAGACGTTTGGGACGACCAGAACCCTTCCTAGAGCTGGCCTTCCGGCCAAACTGAGCTATCGGGGGAGAAGAGCCTTGGTGAGAGAGGTAAAGAAGAACCCAAAGATCACTGTGGCTGAGCTCCAGAGATGCAGTCAGGAGATGGGAGAAAGTTGTAGAAAGTCAACCATCACTGCAGCCCTCCACCAGTCGGGGCTTTATGGCAGAGTGGCCCGACGGAAGCCTCTCCTCAGTGTAAGACACATGAAAGCCCGCATGGAGTTTGCTAAAAAACACCTGAAGGACTCCAAGATGGTGAGAAATAAGATTCTCTGGTCTGATGAGACCAAAATAGAACTTTTTGGCCTTAATTCTAAGCGGTATGTGTGGAGAAAACCAGGCA
Source organism: Pelophylax lessonae (assembly GCF_965119305.1). NCBI lineage: Eukaryota > Metazoa > Chordata > Amphibia > Anura > Ranidae > Pelophylax > Pelophylax lessonae. The sequence goes on from NC_138772.1 coordinate 202,938,386, forward strand.
CTGCTAATCACCTGTCCAATACAGTCCCAACAGTGAAGCATGGTGGTGGCAGCATCATGCTGTGGGGGTGTTTTTCAGCTGCAGGGACAGGACGACTGGTTGCAATCGAGGGAAAGATGAATGCGGCCAAGTACAGGGATATCCTGGACAAAAACCTTCTCCAGAGTGCTCTGGACCTCAGACTGGGCCAAAGGTTTACCTTCCAACAAGACAATGACCCTAAGCACACAGCTAAAATAACGAAGGAGTGGCTTCACAACAACTCCGTGACTGTTCTTGAATGGCCCAGCCAGAGCCCTGACTTAAACCCAATTGAGCATCTCTGGAGAGACCTAAAAATGGCTGTCCACCAACGTTTACCATCCAACCTGACAGAACTGGAAAGGATCTGCAAGGAGGAATGGCAGAGGATCCCCAAATCCAGGTGTGAAAGACTTGTTGCATCTTTCCCAAAAAGACTCCTGGCTGTATTAGATCAAAAGGGGGCTTCTACTAAATACTGAGCAAAGGGTCTGAATACTTAGGACCATGTGATATTTCAGTTTTTCTTTTTTAATAAATCTGTAACAATGTCAACAATTCTGTGTTTTTCTGTCAGTATGGGGTGCTATGTGTACATTCATGAGGAAGAAGAATGAACTTAAATGATTTTAGCAAATGGCTGCAATATAACAAAGAGTGAAAAATTTAAGGGGGTCTGAATACTTTTCGTACCCACTGTATATATATATAGTTTATCAGTGTTTAAGCACCAATCTGAGAAAGTGAAAGTGGCCAGTATAGTGCCATGAAATGCATTGACAGTGTTTTTATAATACTTCTCAGCTTCTCCTTCATATTTGGGCACCATTTTCCCATCTTTTGGGGCTCAAAGATTTCTTACTAAAAAACCTGCTAGAACCACCCCTAGTGCATAACCCTGCCTACTCAGCACAACTCCAGTTTTTTGCTAGTAGCTTTAGGTGATGAACCTCTTCTCCTTGAGAAATAATTTTCTTTTTAACCGTTCAGTGTTTTTCTTCTAACCGTTCTACCAAGATCTGAATGGGCTGTCCAGCAGTTTCTGGATTGGTATTGTTCGGTGTTACTTTGGAGACCATACTTGGACCCCACTGTGTGGGGCCAACCTGTAATATTTGCTTTGGATACTGGATCCTACATTAGGCACTCACATTGGCACAAAGCGAAAAATGTGTGATTAGCAAGAGGGTGCCATACTGATCCAGGGTCCTGATACATTTTGCAGACCCTAAATACCACTTTGGGGGGTGCATAGCACACAATGTTGTTTTATGGGCAGAGAAATTGAGAGTTATTCAGTTTATCGCTGCAAGAAATTTAAAATCGGTATATGTTTTTCTCAACTGACATAGTTGGTGATATACCTCCCAGGTGATGCGATTTTACTTGCCTTATCCTGCAAAAACACACCTACAACATAGCTGCATTCCTGCTACCCTCTGTTACAGAGAGACACAGAAAAAGAAACACAGTCAGCACCTGGGTTATAGCAACTCCTGTATCAGGACATGCAAAATCCCACCCAGTCCGTACTTTAATGGCCGACTACCATATTGAGGATTACCTTACTTAGCAATGGCAAATCATTGGGAGAGAGGGACCAAATAAACATGCAAATGGCCTACAGGTAACTCTGAACACTCCTTAGAGTCATAGCTGTTCCCTGAGCAATGTCCTGTTATTATACCGCTTCCCTCATCTGATGCGAAGTCCCTCTTAGGCACACACCATTTGACCTTTTCAACACAGCAGTTTTCTTTGCCACTGTGTCTTATATTTGAAAACACTACAATAATTGTTCCCCCTGACCCTGTTCAGGGTGGAACCTAACTAGCATACAGCTTGAGGATGATGTGAGGTGAACCGTTGAGGGCCCTGATTTTGTAGTGGAGACCGCAGAGGATTTTTTTATCCCCTGCATTTTCCCTGCATTTTATGAGCCACAAGCTATGGCATTACTCCTAATGTTGTCTATTATGGCACACCTGATTCTCCACGGCTAATACAAGCCCCTATGGGCTCAAAGAGATAAAGGTAATTTAAGAAAAAGTAGGTTGTTCTAGTTTTGGGTTCCATCAATCCCATCCTCAATAAACACCTTACATTTTATATTAGGGATTTTCCCTTGACCTTCAGAAGGTTTTACCCCCCTTCATGACCAGAGCATTTTTTGCTTTTCAGCACTGTGCTCCTTTAACTGGCAATTGCGTGGTCATGCAACACTGCAAGCAAATTAAATTCATATAATTTTTTTTCCACACAAATAGAGCAAATTTTGATATTTGGTATTTGATCACCACTTGGTTTTTCTATTTTTTTGCTATATAAACAATGAAATGTAAAAAAAAAAAAAAAAAAGTGTTTTTACTATTTTCTGTTATAAGTTTGCAAACAAATAATCTTTCTTCATAAATTTAGGCCAAATTGTAGCCTGTTACATTTCTTTGGTAAAAATATCATTGTATATTAAGTCTTTGTGAAAGTTAGAGTTGCAAATTGTGGTACAGTGCCTTGCGAAAGTATTCGGCCCCCTTGAACTTTGCGACCTTTTGCCACATTTCAGGCTTCAAACATAAAGATATAAAACTGTAACTTTTTGTGAAGAATCAACAAGAAGTGGGACACAATCATGAAGTGGAACGAAATGTATTGGATATTTTTAAACTTTGTTAACAAAAAAACGGAAAAATTGGGCGTGCAAAATTATTCAGCCCCTTTACTTTCAGTGCAGCAAACTCTCTCCAGAAGTTCAGTGAGGCTCTCTGAATGATCCAATGTAGACCCAAATGACTAATGATGATAAATAGAATCCACCTGTGTGTAAACAAGTCTCCGTATAAATGCACCTGCACTGTTATAGTCTCAGAGGTCCATTTAAAACACAGAGAGCATCATGAAGAACAAGGAACACACCAGGCAGGTCCGAGATACTGTTGTGGAGAAGTTTAAAGCCGGATTTGGATACAAAAAGATTTCCCAAGCTTTAAACATCCCAAGGAGCACTGTGCAAGCAATAATATTGAAATGGAAGGAGTATCAGACCACTGCAAATCTACGAAGACCTGGCCGTCACTCTAAACTTTCAGCTCATACAAGGAGAAGACCGATCAGAGATGCAGCCAAGAGGCCCATGATCACTCTGGATGAACTGCAGAGATCTACAGCTGAGGTGGGAGACTCTGTCCATAGGACAACAATCAGTCGTATACTGCACAAATCTGGCCTTTATGGAAGAGTGGCAAGAAGAAAGCCATTTCTTAAAGATATCCATAAAAAGTGTCGTTTAAAGTTTGCCACAAGCCACCTGGGAGACACACCAAACATGTGGAAGAAGGTGCTCTGGTCAGATGAAACCAAAATCACAGCTCATCACAGCTCATCACAGCTCATCACCCTGAACACACCATCCCCACTGTCACACATGGTGGTGGCAGCATCATGGTTTGGGCCTGCTTTTCTTCAGCAGGGACAGGGAAGATGGTTAAAATTGATGGGAAGATGGATGGAGCCAAATACAGGACCATTCTGGAAGAAAACCTGATGGAGTCTGCAAAAGACCTGAGACTGGGATGGAGATTTGTCTTCCGACAAGACAATGATCCAAAACATAAAGCAAAATCTACAATGGAATGGTTCACAAATAAACATATCCAGGTGTTAGAATGGCCAAGTCAAAGTCCAGACCTGAATCCAATCGAGAATCTGTGAAAAGAAGTAAAAACTGCTGTTCACAAATGCTCTCCATCCAACCTCACTGAGCTCGAACTGTTTTGCAAGGAGGAATGGGCAAAAATGTCAGTCTCTCGATGTGCAAAACTGATAGAGACATACCCCAAGCGACTTACAGCTGTAATCGCAGCAAAAGGTGGCGCTACAAAGTATTAACTTAAGGGGGCTGAATAATTTTGCACGCCCAATTTTTCAGTTTTTTTATTTGTTAAAAAAGTTTGAAATATCCAATAAATTTAGTTCCACTTCATGATTGTGTCCCACTTGTTGATTCTTCACAAAAAATTACAGTTTTATATCTTTGTTTGAAGCCTGAAATGTGGCAAAAGGTCGCAAAGTTCAAGGGGGCCGAATACTTTAGCAAGGCACTGTATATGTACTGTATTTGAAAATTAATCAGCCCTGATGTACTGACTGCCTATCTTATTTCTTGAGACCTTAAAATGTGAAGACAGTACAACTACCCCCCAAATTACCCCTTTTTGGAAAGTAGACAGTCTGAGATACTTCGTAAGCAGCATGGTGAATTTTTTGAAGTTGAAATTTTTTTCAAAAATTAAGTAAATACATTTTTTTTTTTTGGCCCATTTTTTTTTTTATTTTTTGTTACAGTACAGAGTCATCATGTGACTGGTGAGACGGTGATCAGGGACATTACATTTTTTATTCAATTTTTTTTAAACTTTTTTTTAAACTTTTTTTGCTTCACATACTTTTATCATAGTGACACTGTACTACTTCGGTGGAGTGATCAGACATTTTTTTTTTTCTTTTAAACCGTTATTTCTTATACCAGTGAGTATCACTGGTATAAGCATCAATTAACCACTTGCCGACCGCATACTGTATATATACGTCGGCAAGCTGGCTCTCCCAGGCAAAACCACTTATCGGTACGTTATTTGCCTGGAAGGGGCTAGGGGGAACGCACCGCCGCCGGCGCGCTCCCGCCCCCAGTCGTCAGTCGGGAAGCTGGCGTGTGTGTCAGGCGGCTTTGATTGCCGCCTGACACGCTTGATCTCTCCCCGCTGACAGAGAAGGACAGTCGGCTGATGTAAACACAGCCGTCCGTACGTCCTTCTCCCTCGGATGATCACATGTTACATCCTGCTATAAAGGATCACATGTCTCTGTGTTCATCTTACAAGCCCAACCCCCCCACAGTTAGAATTGCTCCCCTAGGCTTACAATTAACTCCTTGATCACTAACAATGTTAACCCCTTCCCTGCCAGTGTCATTATTACAGTAACAATGCATATTTTTAGCACTGATTACTGTAGTAATGTCACAAGTCCCCCCAAAAGTGTCAAAAATTTCAGTTAGGGGTCCAATCTGTCGCAGTCTCGCAAAAAATCGCAGATCACCATCATTACTAGTAAAAAGAAAAAAAAACAATAAAAATGACATAAATCTTTCCCATAGTTAGTAAACGCGATAACTTTTGCGCAAACTAATCAAAATACGATATTGCGATTTTTTTTTTTTTTTTACCAAAAATATGTAGCAGAAAACAAATTGGCCTAAAATGTTAAATTTTGATTTTTAATTATTTTTTTTGAAGCCCTCCTAAAGGCCTATTATTTTGCACTTGCAGGTTCAGTCCTGTAGCAGGTTATTGCCATTATGTCTACCAAAACAATTTGAAAAAACAAATAAAAAGAGACCAGGAATTAGTCTTTGGGGACCTTTCTGTCTTAGTGTCGGTTCACATTTGTGCGATGTGGGAACGCTGCGAATATGCAGCGTGATTCTGCATCGCATCCGCACCCCTTACAGTTCACACTGCCATATGCGATATGCAGGGGGTGTCAATTAAAAGTTAACGACACCCCCAGTTGCGATCGCATATCGCAGTGCGATCTGCAAGTTCGCACAGAATCAGATCGCACTAGTGTGAACCACCATGCGATCCGATTCTGCTGCGGATAAAAAAAAGCCTCATGTGCGAGTTCAGTGCGGATGCGGTGCGAATTCAGCCATACAAAGTGTATGGCTGAAATTTGCACCACACATGAGATCGCATGTAATTTAGGAGAAGTGCGCTCCGAATTACATGCGATCTCCGCAATCGCACTAATGTGAACCGGGGCTTAGAGGACTTTTAGCTGGTGTCCTGATCCTTATTGTTTTTTGTTGATGCTCTTCTAGAGAATGTAATTTGCCAAATCTCTATACTTTTTTGCATAAGCACAGGATTTTATGGCTCAAAGCTTGATCTGGTGAATCTGCTATAAGAAGGGTCTTATACATATTACTCTTTGATGTTGAATTCCTATTTGGGGAATTCCTTGAAAAAATTAATCAAGAAAGTCATTGGGAAAAAATGCTCTTATCCCACTAGAAGAAGAATAAGATTCCTACTAGGGCTGCAACTAACGATTATTTTGTCTGTCGACTAATCTAGCCATTATTTTTCCGATTTGTCGACTAATCTAACGATTATTTTTATTCTATTTTTTTTTTGCTTAATCGAGTGTACTTTTTTGATTAGCTAATTAATCCTTTGAATAACTTTACAAAAAATAATACATACAACTTCTAATATAATATTTCAACTTTTGTTAAATTTTTTCCAAAAAATACTTCAATGTGGTTGAAGTTTTTACAGTATACAAAAATGGAGTGGCAAAAATAAAATGTAAAAAGGGAATAATTTCTGGCCCCCCATTATACAGGATTTATTAATCATATCCCACCAGACTAGCCTGCATTTTACAGTGTGGGAGAGGGGGTAACCTTCCATTCCTCAGGGGGGTGTTAGATGTTGTTAACCGCTCGAGTTTTTCTTTATGGGGGGGGGGGGTGGAGAGATGGTAGCTGCTGGACTTTTCCATTATTCCATTACGGGGGTGATGATGGTAACTGCTGGACTTTTTATTTATGGGGGGGGGGAGGAGGTGATGGTAGTAACTGCTGGACTTTTCCATTATGGGGGTGATGGTAACTGCTGGACTTTTCTGTTATTTGGGGGGGGGGGATGATGGTAACCGCTCAGCTTGTCCCTCATGTATAGAAAGCTGTAGGAACATGCAATCCCCACCGCAGCCAGGACACAGGAAGCCCCCCCCCCCCATCCTGACACTGGTATAGAACAATGGATGAGGAGCCGGGCAGGACTGATAACAGACGGTGACCCGCGCACGCTCCTCCGGGAAGCCTCATTTAGTATTTTAGCAGAAGCTGCTGATAGGATTTCCTCAGGCAGGCGGGCAAGAGTTAAATGACTTGGCATACAATTGAGGAATGTGGGAACAATGTAAACTGATGCCTGCGTGATTACCTTATTATCTCCTGGTCTTTTCATGCCTCAGTGTCAGTCTCATGCACTCCGAGGAGGGGGAGGAGGAGAACGGCCGGCACGAGCAGGGGGCGTGTTGACGTCACCTTTCACACATGTCAACGTATTTCTGTAGTCTACGTAATCGATTAAGTCGACGAGTCGTTGCAGCACTAATTCCTACCTTTACAGCTACTACTTCTAACTCACTCTCCCCAGGCATAAACCTAAAAATGAAGGCTTAAAACTTCCTTTTGTTGGAATGCCTTTGGACTCCTTAGTTCATCATGCTTGCCAAGAAGCCTTCTTTACAAAGCAGGGAATCCCCCGCTCTTCAGAGTGGGGGAATGTCTGTTGGCATTTGCGCTAGTCTGGATCTAAGATGTTTCCTGGCCTCAGAGTTTCTATCTCTCCCTGATTTATTATCTTCTAATATGCATGCTTCAGATGAAAAGTAAGCAGACTTAAATCAGTCTTTGACCCAAAAACCAATATGTAATATTTTGCAGCTTACCAATTATTAGATGTGGTGGCTGCATTTGTTTTCTTTTTAAAGCTTTCTTTCCTCTGTTTTAGCCTGGTGAACTTGCCAGTAAGGCTGGCCATACACTATACAATTTTCTTGTTCAACTTTGCTTTAGATTTACCAAAACCATGTGATATAGGGTCAAACCTAAACACTTTCAATTAGTATGCAATCTGGCAGGCCCTTGCACTACATAGTTTAAGGTAAATCTAAAGGAAATTGAATAAGAACATTGTATAGTGTATGGCCAGCTTAACACACCTCCTGTATTAAAGTGCTTACACTCTGGATGAAGGAGCAACAGAGGCACCTTTGGACAGCAGCATTGTCAGTCTGGGGAAGGAGGGTAGTGTTAGATGTGCTAGCAGATTTAAATACATTAACAAATTCAAGCCAAACTCCAGCTAACACTTTTTAAGCAGTTACAGCAGTTTTCTCCTTTTGGGATAAAGGTTTTACATAAACAAAACCTGATCATTGGTATTGTCTTTACCCTCTAACTGCTACATCTGCAGGACAGATTGTTCTGTTAAAAATCAACAGATTTACTGGCTGGATCCTTTGTTAATCCAGGGCACTCATGGTCCGGGTACCTGGACACACTTAAGATATAGGACTCCTCAGCCACAACCTAATCTGTCAACATTCAGTGGATGATTTATTTCCTTCAAACTTTTGGCTGGATAATCCATGTTTAAAACCCAGGGCATTCATGGTCAGTGTACCTGAATAATCCTCTATTAAAGGATTCCTCAGCCTCAACTTCTTCTGTTAACATTCAGAGAATGATTTATTTCCTTCAAATGTCTGGAGTACTTGGGGCTAACCTTAGAAAGCAGATTTTTTTTTTTTCAGAAAGTTGTCTCCCTTTGATTTCACACGTGGACCCTCCGATCCAAACAACACTCTTTAGTTTTAATTTGCATGAGAGTTTAGAGCCTAATAGTAGTCTCTTTCGAGGCAGTTCCTTTGCCACGTTTTAGCACAAACCTCATCAATCTAACATGATACCCTCCTGGGTAGAAACTCGCATTTCAGCTCTCTTGGCCCTTCCCATCTCAGGAGTAGACAGTTGGCAGGCAGACCCTGGAAAAAAGTTTCTCATCTTGAGAGCTTTCAAAATCTCTATCAACAATAGAGACTAAATAATGTGAATATATTGGCCTCAAGATTTAACAATAAGCTGAACAGCTTAGTAACCAGGACTGGAGATCCTCTAGCCCTCCCAATAATTGCCATGGTGACTTTTTGGATTCAATTCAGACTTATTTATGCCTTCCCTCTCATGTAGATCCTCCTGCTGCTGTGCAAGATAGAGAAGGAAAGGTTTCCAGTGATTCTGAGCACAACAGTTGGCCTAGAATTACGTAGAACGCTTCGTCTCTTCCTAACAAACCATATTTACAGGCTCAAGGCCCCCTATTCCATCCACCTACTCAGTCAGTGGCTTTAATGGCAGGGCTGTTGAAACCTAAGGCCTGAAGGATATGGGAATTTTTGATTCTGTCATTCCCACATTACTCAGAGCAAGAGAATACAACTGCTACAAGATTTATCATCGTACATGGAAGTCTTTTTTGCCTAGTAGGGGACAGATGGCTGAACCCCAGGGAATAGTCTATCACTTATATTTTTGGTTTTTTTTTTTTTTAGTCTGGTCTTGACCATTTTATTTCCCGGAGTACGCTTATGGGACCTAACTGTAAATTCCTTATCTTGAAGTAGAGTACAGGACACAGGCAACTCTACTCTGTTTCTTTGATCACTCTTTATTGCTGGAGTCCTACAGAATTGGCAGGGTTATATAGGTGCACACTTGGAACGGCCCTAGCAATTTTTTAAAAGTGTCCTTTTACCTGAAGGCCTGCATATAACCTGTGTTCTATGAATACAAGTCTTGTACTCCAAGATAAGGAATTGAGAGGTAAGACTAAATTCCTATTTTTAACGCAATAATGATTCAAACCAACAAGGAATGGCTCTAAAAGAGGAAATAGAGGGTTATGGACTACCCTAGTCAAAGCTATAAATTTGATTCTTATTGAAATGTAGGGATAATTCAAACGGGGCAGTTCATGCAAAAAAAAAAAAAAAAAAATGGAATAAAATAAATAAAAGAATGTGTCAATTTCACCTTAGTTTCTAACTGTGAGACACACATAGCTAAGCAGAAACAGAGAGCAATGGCAATTTTCTGTGCAAACTCTGTGGAGTTTGAGCGCAGGTGTTGTCACAAGTGTGGGTGTGATCCTTCTTGGAAGCAACACCTTTTCCCAAGGATGGAGTCTATGGGATAACAGGTGTTCTGAGAAGGACAACTTCACAGGAGTTTGTGCATAGCTCAAAGCTTCCTCCAGGTCAGCCAGCAGGAACTCATAGACTTGGAGGTGGGTAGGTGCCTGTGGAGCAGAATAGATAACAGAATTGACTGATAGTAAACTGTAGTTCGAAGATCAACAGTCTATAGCAAAATACTGGTAGCTGAACCATAGCAAGACTAAAGGCAGTGTACTGCTAGAGACTGTATTAGACTGGCAGCCACTCTAGCAGACTAGTAGAGATTGTAAGAGACTAGTGGAAACTCTAGCAGACTGTTAGTTACAGTAGCAGACTTCTTGCAATAGTAGCAGGCTAGTAGGGACTGTAGTAGACTGGAGGGAATTCCGATGCACTGTAGGTAGTTAGATGCAATGGGTTCAGAAAGAGACTTTGCAGTCACATGAGATGTCTAACTAATTACATGTCATGTGATATGGCTGCAACACTTCGTGCACTACCCAGAAGCTTCCATGGCCATAAACGATAAACATAAACGAGGCACCTGTGCTGAAGGTAAATGACCATGACAATATAAAAAAACAATTGCTGTGTCAGAAGAAAAATACCTCTGTGAGAGGTCTCCTTATCTTTCACATACCTGAAGAGGTTTAGCATGACAAGGGTAGCTTTTCTTACACCTCCTATTTAAGCACCTCTAGTAATATGCCTTGGTGTGAAGGCAATAAAATGGCACATCGTGTGTTACAGGTTACAGTGGAACCCCGGGTGAAAAATTGGCAGCAGGTCATAAAGCAGGAACCCTATGAGAGCACAGGACAGGGTCATCAACAGAAAAAAAAAACAGAGGACCAGAGATCTAGTGAGAGGAAAAGGACAGATTTATTAATAATAAAAGGGTTTAGGCAAGGCCAGAGTCAAAGAAGAAAGGGCAGTTCAGTGACAGAAGACACAGTATCAGAACAGATTTGGGTCATGGAATACTGGCATACATAGTCCATTTGATGCTAAAATCAGTGCTAGGCATGCTGGCCAGCACAAGTACATGCAATGAAGTGCAAATGTATGCGTTCACGGGTGCAGACACTTACCAAGTGGTGACTCTATGTAAGGAGCCTGAGCAGAGGCAGTCTTTAGTATAAAGCTTTTTTTCTTGTTCCCAAAATCTCTTACATTGTTATAATACTAAAAAATCATGGACTGCATGGAGAACTGACAAAATTCACACTACATCTCAAACAGAGCATTCATGTGAATTTCATGCAATGTTTGGCCTTTACTTTTACTTTACTCAACAGGCGATATCTCACATTGAGTCCTAAAGAAGAACTTTATATGGTGCTTAGAACTTTTTTGGCTTGATAAACCATACTGTTCACTAGATGGGCTTTCAAAACCTTCCAGATTATGCCATTTAGTGCATTATATAGCCCATCTGTTTTCAGTGTAGAACTCACTTAAAGTAAAACATCTGCCATTTATTGGACTGTGCATATGTTATACTTGTTGATGGCACAAACTGTTTAAACCTTTTGCTACAAAATTCTTTCATTCTCCTATCAATAGTTAACCTAAAAAAAAAAAAAAAACATACAGCCAAAAAAAGTAGTTTAGTTACTGTTCTATGATTTATTCAAAAACAATTATCGTACATTAAATGACATGTACAACGCGTTTGTGGCAAGTAGCATTCTGTAGCTTAGAAGGCGTGGCTTTGCCTGTGTCTAATTTTTTTTACTATTTTCATTCCTACTCATCCCATTACACAGATGTTCGGGATTTGGTAAGCAGGAATGTAAATGATTTTGAACATCTGTATCTTCGGTACATGACAAATGTTGGACTACAGTCGCACCAGAAGTTTTGTCGAATGACTGTAGCATTTAATTACTTGATGAAAAAGCTAAATTGTGTGATTAAAGCTTCCCATTCACAAGCAACTTTCGTTGCAGGATGTGTAGGGCTATGTGTATATTAAAGCAACCTAGGACTGAATTCCACAAAAATACCAGTATTTGCACCAAGTTAAACATCATCTTTAAGACTATTTTAAGAATATCCAGATTTAAACTATATATATACATTTGTAAATATTTTATTATATCTTTTCATGTGACAACACTGAAGACATGACACTTTGCTACAATGTAAAGTAGTGAGTGTACATACAGCTTGTATAACAGTGTACATTTGCTGTCCCCTCAAAATAACTCAACACACAGCCATTAATGTCTAAACCGCTGGCAACAAAAGTGAGTACACCCCTAAGTGACAATGTCCAAATTGGGCCCAATTAGCCATTTTCCCTCCCCGGTGTCATGTGACTCATTAGTGTTACAAGGTTTCAGGTGTGAAGGGGGAGCAGGTGTTTTAAATTTGGTGTTATCACTCTCACTCTCTCATACTGGTCCCTGGAAGTTCAACATGGCACCTCATGGCAAAAAACTCTCTGAGGATCAGAAAAAAGAATTGTCGCTCTACATAAAGATGGTCTAGGCTGTAAGAAAATTGCCAAGACCCCTTAAACTGAGCTGCAGCATGGTGGCCAAGACCATATAAAGTTTTAAAAGGACAGGTTCCACTCAGAACAGGCCTCGCCATGGTCGACCAAAGCAGTTGAGATCACATGCTCAGCGTTATATCCAGTGGTTGTCTTTGGGAAATAGACGTATGAGTGCTGCCAGCATTGCTGCAGAGGTTGAAGGGGTGGGGGGTCAGTTTGTCAGTGCTCAGACCATATGCCACACACTGCATCAAATAGGTCTGCATGGCTGTCGTCCCAGAAGGAAGCCTCTTCTAAAGATGATGCACAAGAATGCCCGCAAACAGTTTGCTGAAGACAAGCAGACTAAGGACATGGATTACTGGTACATTGTCCTGTGGTCTGATGAGACTAAGATAAATGTATTTGGTTCAGATGGTGTCAAGCGTGTGTGGCGGCAACCAGGTGAGGATTACAAAGACAAGTGTGTCTTGCCTACAGTCAAGCATGGTGGTGGGAGTGTCATGGTCTGGGGCTGCATGTGTGCTGCTGGCACTGGGGAGCTACAGTTCATTGAGGGAACCTTGAATGGCAACATGTACTGTGACATACTGAAGCAGAGCATGATCCCCTCCCTTCGGAGACTGAGCCGCAGGGCAGTATTCCAACATGAAAACGACTCCAAACACACCTCCAAGATGACCACTGCCTTGCTAAAGAAGCTGAGGTTAAAGGTGATGGATTAGCCAAGCATGTCTCCAGACCTAAACCCTATTAAGGTGGAGGAGCGCAAGGTCTCCAACATTCACCAGCTCTGTGATGTCGTCATGGAAGAGTGGAAGAGGACTCCAGTGGCAACCTGTGAAGCTCTGGTGAACTCAATGCTCAAGAGGGTTAAGGCAGTGCTGGAAAATAATGGTGGCCACACAAACGATTGACACTTTGGGCCCAATTTGGACGTTTCCACTTAGGGGTGTACTCACTTTTGTTGCCAGCGGTTTAGACATTAATGGCTGTGTGTTGAGTTATTTTGAGGGGACAGCAAATTTACACTGCTATACAAGCTGTACACTCACTACTTTACATTGTAGCAAAGTGTCATTTCTTCAGTGTTGTCACACGAAAAGATATAATAAAATATTTGCATATATATATATATATATATATATATATATATATATATATAAGTTAATGAGTTTGTTCTTACATTAATGTTCTAGAGTGCCTTTGGGTTCCTACTCTGATTTTTAACTGGAATGTAAATAATCTTTGCATGTTATTCACATTTCACAATAATAACAAAAATCCCACAGTATGTTATAACATACAAAAATACCAAGATAACACTGGCTGGCAAGTATGTAGTTGTGAATCGCCAGAATTAGTTAAACAATTAGACAAACTATAACACTGCCGGGGATGCTCGCTGTGGTCTACTTTTATTTCCCATGGTTTGATTAATTTTTAAAAAGGAAATTGTTATTGCAAATGCTCAATTACCCATGGCATTGTTTTATTGTAACGTACATGCCTCAAACTGGCCAGCTTGGTTTACTTGTACAGTAAGAGTGAAAAAATATATAAATAAACGCATGAGTAATAGAAATGAATGTACTGAATTTTGTCATTACATTTATTTACCACCTACTGTATGCATATATTTATCAGAATATTGTATGCTTCCTGACGGTTGTCCATTAAAGCACTAACATAAAGAGATAGTTGTTCTGTTGTACATAGCAACTGTTGATATGTTTGTTTTCATTTCGTATATTGAGAAAAATTATGGTATTTGGTTCTTTGGGTTGTATCGGTTTTTTTTTAATGAGAAAAAACACAATCTTTGTTTTCTTAATGGTAGTTTTTTTTTTTTTTTTTTTTGCTGATGGAGAACCTTGTTAGAAGTCTGTATGGTATTGCGTAGCTGGCTACTTACTGTCTGCTATACCTTTACCTGCTACAGATTGCTAAAAATGTAAGTGCTATAAGTAAGTTGTTTCTCTTTCCCATTTCAGAAATATGAAAGGTGTAAATGTGATACGGAAGTTAAATTTAAAACATTTTTGGGGACAGATACTATGAGTGGGCATCCTAATTTTCTGTGTGTGTGTGTGTGTATATATATATATATATATATATATATATATATATATATATATATATATTTATATATATATATTTATTTATATATACAGTTGTGCTCATAAGTTTACATACCCTGGAAGAATTTATAATTTCTAGGCCATTTTTCAGAGAATATGAATGAAAACACAAAAACTTTTCTTTCACTCATGGTTAGTGTTTGGCTGAATCAATCAACTGTGTTTACTCTTTTTAAATCATATTGACAACAGAAACTGTCTAAATGACTCTGATCAAAAGTTTACATATCCCAGTTCTTAATTCCGTGTATTGCCCCCTTTAACATTAACGACAGCTTGAAGTCTTTTGTGGTTTTTGTGGATGAGGCACTTTATCTTCTCACATAGTAAAGCTGCCCATTCTACCTGGAAAAAGGCTCCAGTTCATGTAAATTCCTGGGCTGTCTTGCATGAACTGCACATTTGAGATCTCCCCAGAGTGGCTCAATGATATTGAGGTCAGGAGACTGAGATGGGCCCTCCAGAACCTTCACTTTATTCTGCTGTAGCCAATGACAGGTCGACTTAGCATTGTGTTTAGGATCATTGTCCTTTTGGAATGTCCAAGTACGTCCCTTGCGCAGCTTCCGGGCTGATGAATGCAAATTTTCCTCCAGTATTTTTGCTAACACACTGCATTCATCTTGCCATCAATTCTGACCACATTTCCTGTGCCTTTTGTAGCTCACACATCCCCAAAACATCAGTGATCCACCTCCGTGTTTCACAGTAGGAATGATGTACCTTTCATCATAGGCCTTGTTGACTCCTCTCCAAAATGTAGCATTTATGGTTGTGGCCAAAAAGATACATTTTGGCCTCATCACTCCAAATGACTTTGTGCCAGAAGGTTTGAGGCTTGTCTCTGTGCGTATTGTAAGTGGGATACTTTGTGGCATTTGCGTAGTAATGGCTTTCTTCTGGCGACTCGACCATGCAGCCTCCTTATTGTGCATCTTGAAACAGCCACACCACATGTTTTCAGAGAGTCCTGTATTTCATCTGAAGTTATTTGTGGGTTTTTCTTTGCATCCCTAACTATTTTCCTTGCAGTTGTGGCTGACATTTTAGTTGGTCTACCTGACCGTGGTTTAGTTTCAACAGAACCCCTAATTTTCCACTTCTTGATTAGAGTTTGAACACTACTGATTGGCATTCTCAATTCCTTGGATATCTTTTTATATCCCTTCCCTGTTTTATACAGTTCAACTACCTTTTCCCACAGATACTTTGACAATTCTTTTGCTTTCCCTATGACTCAGAATCCAGAAATGTCAGTGCAGCACTGGATGAAAGATGCAAGGGTCTGTCAGGAGTCCAGAAACTCATTGACCCTTTTATACACACACACTAATTACAAGCAAACAGATCACAGGTGAGTATGGTTACCTTTAATAGCCATTAAAACCCCTTTGTGTCAACTTGTGTGCATGTTATCAGGCCAAAATCACCAAGGTATGTTAACTTTTGATCAGGGTAATTTGGGTAGTTTTTGTTGTCATTATGATTTAAAAAGAGTAAACACAGTAGATTGATAATAAATGGCCTCAGCCAAACACTAACCATGAGTCAAAGAAACGTTTTTGTGTTATCATTCATATTCTCAGGAAAAATGGCCAAGAAATCATAAATTCTGTGAGGGTATGTAAACAGGGTATGCACAACTGTATATATATTCAGCCAGTAACACTTGATTGTACATCCCATATTCTCTTAGACTTATGGTATAATTTGCTGTTCTCAACCTATCATAAGCCCTTTTTCAATTTATGAACATCATAGAGAAGCAGTACATGTGTTCTGGATATACATGCTTTACATTTTTTTTTTTTGTAGTTATGTATAAAAATATACTGTGTACTTGTGTACAGCGAGAACTTAAATAGCTGAAAACTTTGGCAGGTTTCTTGTGCAGCTGTGAACGAGTCTTACTTTTGTTTTTCTCATCATGAAAGTGTTTCCTTCTCCAGAAAGTCATTGTCATTCCCTTTGGAATGTGAGCTATTCATTTACTTGTTCCGGCACAACCCCTTTTCTTTTATTCTTAAAATATAATCAATACTCTTGCTGTTTTTTTTTTTCAAGTGAGATTACTGTGGCACTAGAAAGTAAGCGGGTACTGGGGTAATATTATATATTTTTTGCAGTTAAATTAAAATGATGCTTTTCTACTGAGGAGCCACCGCTAAATCGCCCTTTGTGGAATGCAACACCTAGTTTTTCATAAAATATTTTAACAGCACATGGAGAATGACTGTATAACCACAGTGGTTAGTGTTCCAGTTAAAATAATTATTATTCTACAAATTTTGTTTAAAGTACATGTACATTATAAAAAAAAATCTTATTTATATTCTGACAGATTAGGGAAGGGTTAAAACGTGTCATTTTATTTTCGTCTACCTTTGTCCCTTTCCAATTTCCCTTCACTTCTGTGTTGGACACAACAGAAGATGAGAGAATATCTTTCCAAAGTAAAATAAATTTTCCTCTTAGATGGTTGTCACAGTAACAGGGGTCTCCATTGGAAGATTTTCACTCACCTTCTGTTTCTGTGACATCTGTAAAATTTAGCATTTCCCCTCACTTTCTGTCCTACTGACAAGTCACCTGGACTAACAGTGCGGGTGGACCTTCTCAGTGGACACACAAAAATAAAAACCTGACAGGGGTTCTAATCCTCACTACTTCATCTAAGACTAGAAAAGCAAGTTATAAGTATGTGTGTAGGTGGTTCAGAATAGTGGGAAGTGGAGGTGTTCCCACAGCTCTCCAAGTCAGAATGCCCAGACTAAGTCTGGCCATACATGTTCAATTTTCTTGTACAATTTTACTTTACCCTTTAATATGAGGTCAAAACTAATCAACTTTCAATTGTATCCAATTAGGCAGGTAGGCAGGCCCTTGTACTACATAGTTTAAGGTAAATCTAATGGAAAATTGTACAAGTGAATTGACCAAGTATGGCCAGCCTAAGTCCCGACCTCATGGGGACGCAAAGCACTTAACTGACATTGGAGTGTCATGTAAGAGGTAGGCTGCCAGATTATCCACAAGATACACACCTGTTACCTATAGTCACAGAAAATATGTAATACAATTCCTACTACTTGTTGGCATCTCCAGCAAAAAGAAGATACAGTATCTCCCAAAAGTAAGTGCACCCTCACATTTTTTAAAATATTTTATTATATATTTTCATATGACAACACTGAACAAATGACACTTTGCTACAATGTAAAGTAGTAAGTGTACAGCTTGTATAACAGTATAAATTTGCTGTCCCCTCAAAATAACTGAACACACAACCATTAATGTTTAAACTGGATCATCAACCCTTGTGGGATCAGGGGATGAATAGCTTGCTGTGACTTCCAATGCAGTTGTGTTTCATGGGTTACTGCCCGCTTCTTCAGGAAAGCAAAGTACATTTAAGTTCTCAGTATATGTAAATATCAGCATAAATAGTGTCAAACATTATTCATCCGAAGACCAGCTGTTGCCAATACCCTTAGTTGATCTGGTAGTCCAAAAAGGGCCTCATCCATAGATCATCAAGGCTTGAGTGCCAACATGTGTATTGCTGTAAGTGGTCCGGTATATAGCATATGAGAGGGTAGTAGGTGTCATCCTGGGGTGGTAGGTCAGCTGGTGATGAGAGGAAGAGCCGCACTGTGTCCCCTTCACTAACAGCGTGAACGTGTAGCTACATGTTCATGCTGTTACTGAAGGGGACACAGTGCGGCTCTACGCCATCAACTAAGGGTGTTTGAAATGGACAGTAACCCGTGAAATGCAACTGCGTCAGAAGTTGCAGCAAGGTATTTATCACATGATTCCACAAGGGTTGATGATCCAGTTTCACACTTTATAGTAGAAATACAACCTTGTACATGGAATTTTGTGTTGTGTTATGTTATGTCTTCATTGTATGTCTTAATGATTTTAACATCTTGTATAATAAACTTTTGATATTTTTTAACCAATTGGTACTGTTAAAGTCCTTAACATAGTGTATAGGGTGTATAGGGTTCTTTTTTTTTTTTTTTTAATTCTTTATTTAATGGTGTGACACAGTGAAAAAAAAAGACAATATAATACAAGACTTGACTTTTCAATCATACAATCCTTTATCTGTGATACTGAGTAGAAGATGAACTAACTTAGGTTGATGGTGGCAGAACAAAGCAAAAATCACCTTTAGGGTCCTTTTGTGCAATTTCTCTGATTGGATGTGGTACCGGACATATATAATGCTAGAGGGTTTTCCTTTGAGGTCCCTCCTCCCACCCCTTCCTTCAGCTTCCAGGTTTTATTGTCAAAACTTTTTTTAAGGATAAATGTCATTGATGTTTCACAAAGCAATGATGACAGCATCCATAATGTACAAAGCATGAAATAGGATAAGGGTAAAAGGACATTCGATTACCTATTCACGCAATATCAAAGTGTACATCAGTTTTTACATTGTCCAGTTTTTATTAATAAATAAAAGGAAGCCTGAATATGTCTATGACCTGTCCCTCTGGTTGATGCTGGAGCATACAAAACTTAAAATAAAAGAACAAAAAACAACAGAACTAATATACGTGACAATTGCTTCCACACCGAGAGCAAATAGATACAAACTGTACCAACCTCTTATATAATTATCTGTACTCCATCCATCTTCACTGTAAGATTTACCACACATATACATGTCTTAATCAGTAATATCACCAGAGACCAAAGTAAGCCATTCTGCCCACATTTTCTCGATTTTTTTTTTTTTTTTTCATGGCATCCCCTAGAGGCGCACATTAATTTAAACAATGGTAATGCTTTGTTAACCAGTTCCACCCAAAACTGGAATTGTCAAAGCTTAATTGAACAAGCTAAAGCTAGAAGCTGATTGGCTACAGTGTGCAGCTGCACCAGATTTTGCACTCTCCAGTTTTAGTAAATTAACCCCACTGTGTTAAAAGTGTGAGTCTTTGAGTAGGGTCCGTGTCGGGATCAGATTGAAGATTGGTGCAATTGCCAATTAAATCATAACTTGAGTGCCATTTTAATGTTTGATGTGAGAGAGATACTTTTTTACTGTAACAAATCTGAGCTATGGCCAGCTGTTACTTGGCTTATTACCAAACTTGTAGATTGCAGCACAACAACCGTCTGGCTGTGCTTTTGCTTTGTCAAGCCACATGACTCTGTGGCTTTCACTTTCGCCAAAGTTACTTGACCCTGTGACGTAATGCATAGGGAGGACCCTGATGATGTCACGCCACACAGACCAGAAGGGAGCGGGCCACCATTTTCTTCCAAAGCCTATAGCATACATGTTTACTGCAGTGCACCAGTCATAGTGCACTTTTTAAGTTAAGTTGTTTTATTGTTGGGAATTTTTTAAAATAAAAATATTGATGGATATACAGCAAGCACCATGTATATTCTTTTTGAGCTTTCCATGCATATTAATTGGATGGATTGAGAACTACCTGGAAACACAATTCCTGGTACAGGCAACCTGCCTTAAAGGGAAAAGCACATAAGACCCAATATTTCCGTTAGCTCATAAGATCAGGTGAAGATATCGATATTCGGTGGTGGGATTGCATGGTGTTTGGTAGATAATAAAATCAGGAATAAAAACATTTTACGGAACATTACACAAATAAAAGACACAGAATGTTAAGGACAATATATGAACTTTTTTTTACATTAAATGGGACTTTTATTGATTGATATTTGCTGATGAAAGGACACATATATTTGTTTTATTTTTTATTTTTTTTTTATATTATATTAGTTTTAATGTGAGTTTTGGGCACATTTTTGTGGCATATATTACTACATGGCACTATTTATGCAATCATTTTATAATAGCCATAAATAGGTTTTCTCCTCTCCTAAGATCCGGGAAGGGAAGGTGAGAAGAATGTCGAAAGGCATAGGATCTAGGGTGATGTTGCAGTCACTGCCAATAATAGGCATATCATCTCAGTACTTATTAATGCACTCCAAATAGGACTCTAAGGTTGTAATCTGGTTTTCTTTTGTCTGGTACATGCTTACTAATGTAGTTTTGTATTGGTATAGAGTCCCTTTCACGATCAGTAGTCTACCCTCGTCATCTTATCTTGTATGACCTCATCCTCCTTTCATGGTATATGGTTAGACAGAAGGAACGAGACACCTTTGGATTTCAACTTATTTGAAGTCTTGTGATAGGCTGATGGGAATCTGGGACTGTAGAACTTTGGTATTTGTTTGGCCACAAAATGTAACTCCAATGGAAAGATCATGTTGGATTTAAGGCGTTGGAGCTCGTGTAGCAGTCTAGAATTTTTCTTTTTTTTTTTTAGAGTTTTAAACCCTTCAATGTTATAAGATGTAAATTGTATTGTAGGCCTGTTGTCGAGATAATGGACAATTCAGAGGTGTTCAATAGGATAGCACAACATCACCATATAGGCAGAGGCTCAGAGGTGAAGGGGGGAAAAAAGGGGGGGGGGAAGGGGAGTCAGGAAGAAGGCAGTGAATCAAGTACTAGAGGGAGAGGGAGGTGTATTTGGGGGTAAGAGATAAAGTGGGTTGAGGTGTCCGGGGGTAAGAAGCAAAAGAATGAAGTGAGAATATGGCCAGGGGCCATTTTGTTTGTTACTGAGAGAATATTCAGACCCCTTCAGGGACAAGTCAGGGCAAAGACACTACTAAGATACCCACCACTAGACGGATGAGATGTTTAAGGGTTAGGAGTTATCTAATAGTGAGTATGTGAGATGTAGCCCAGGGCGATGCCAAAGGCTACAATGTAGAAGATAAGCCCTAAGAATATCAGCCTATCATCAGAAAAAGTGTTAATAAGTCATGGTTTCTTCTGAGCCGCTGTATTTAATCAGGTGAGAACACAAATATCCCTAAATATAAAACTAAACCAGCCTAAGTATATACATAGCGATAATCTGGTGGTCCACATGGATTGTAGCCCCAGTCAGTAGCCTGGATAGCTAGAGGGATCCGTGCGCCTCTACTACAGAAGATAGTACTCATACGGGTAGCCTATCAGTCATTTAAAGTGATTGTAAAGTCTTGTGTTTTTTTTCTTTTTACAATAACAAACATGTTATACTTACCTCCTCTGTGCAGTTGGTTTTGCACAGGGCAGCCCAGATCCTCCTCTTCTAAGGTCCCTCGTTGCTGCTCCTAGCCCCTCCCTCCTATCGAGTGCCCCCACAGCAAGCAGCTTGCTATGGGGGCACCCAAGTTTAGCTGCAGCTCTGTGTGTCTGTTCAGACATGGAGCTGCCATTCGGCCCCACCCCCTCTCTCTTCCGATTGGCTAACTGACTTTGACAGCCGCGGGAGCCATTGGCGCCATGGCTGTATCTTAGCCAATCAGGAGAGAGACGGCCAAGGGACTCGTGGAAATCGCTGGAAAGAGATGGGGCTCAGGTAAGTTATAGGGGGTGCTGGGGAGGCTGCTGCACACAGAAGGTTTTTGTATTTTAATGCATAGAATGCCATAAGATAAAAACCTTCTGACTTTACAACTCCTTTGAGAGAACTCAAGACAATGCTAGTCAGAGCCCCTATATGAAACTTGGTTATATGCAGGTCTTTTTTTCTCAGAGAATAAGTGTTGGAACTCGCCTTTCCTGGCCAACTTTTTGCCCCAGCCACACCCAAACCCCGCCCCCAGTCACACCTTATTTAGAGAAGAGAAGTACAGCAGCGCCAAATATTTGTAATAAGTTAAGGCTTGGAACTGTGTATGGCACAAGGTGCATGGTTCAGGAATGTGTAGCACACAAAGTACAGGACTCAGGAGTGCATAACACATGAGGCTCAAGAGTGCGTATTGTGCAGCGGTGAGAAGTACATATCACACAGGGCGCGGAAAAACATTCCCCCCACCGAGCTCTCCTCTCTGCACAAACCCCCCCCCCCCCACACACACACACTTTCCCAGCTCTCCTCTCTGCTAAAATTCCCCCACCCAGCTCTCCTCTCTGCCCTCTTCTCTACATAACCCCCCCTCTCCCCCACACACACACACTCACTCACACCCACTTTCCCAGTTCTCCTATTTGCACAAATTCCCCCCGTCTCTACAAAAGTCCCCCCACACACTTTCCCAGTTCTCCTCTCTGCACAAATTCCCCCAGCTCTCCCTGCTACACAAATCCACCCCCCCTCCAGCTCTCCTCTTTGCACAAATTCCCCACAGTTCTCCTTTGTGCACCCCCCCCCCCCCACACACACACACTTTCCCAGTTCTCTTCAATCCCCCCCTCCCACTTTCCCAGTTCTCCTTTCTGCACAAATCCCCCCCAAATGTATCAGTTCTCCTCGCTGCACATATCCCCCCAGGTCTCCTTGCTACCTAACCCCCCCTTCCCAGTTCTCCTCTCTGCACAAACCCCCCCCCCCCCCTCCAGCTCTCCTTTCTGCTAAAATCCCCCCTCCCCAGCTCTCCCTACTGCTAAAATTCCCCCGCCAGCTCTCATCTCTGCACATATCCCCTCCCCTCACCTTCCAGGTCTCCTCCCTGCACAAATCCCCACCCCACACACACTTTCTCAGTTCTCCTCTGTGCACAAATTTTCTCCAGGTCTCCTATGTGCATAAATCTCACTCCCCCCTCCACGCACACACGCACAGTTTACCAGTCCTCCTCCCTGCACAAATTCACTCTAACCCCCACCCAGATCTCAGCCCTGTAATATGCTCACAACCTTCCCATAGCTGCTTCTTTGCACAACTGTTTCTCTCCTCCCCCTATTCCAACATCAGCTCCCTCACCTCTTCAGGAAAGTCGGCAATGCTCTATATTGCATGTGGAGGCTTTTATTTTTTTATTTTTTTATCACACTCTGATCAGAGAGCTCTGCCTATCAGAACCGTAGTGCAGAGCCGAGGAGGAGTTTCAGAGCTCTTTACTCGGCTCCGTGCTGCAGTGTCTGACTAGCGGCGGCAAGTGTGGACAGAAACTGCCTCCTGACCACAGGCTGCTGTAGCTACAGCACCTGGACTCAAAGCACTCCCCAACAAGAAATGTAGGGTAATAGCCCCGATTGTCCAGCATTAGTACATAGAAGCCAGTAGAGGAAGTGAGCTGTGCAGAAAATTTCCTCTACCAAATTTTGTGTGAAAGTGTAACTAAAGGCAAAACTTTTTTTATAGTCTTAGATAGAATGGAGAGGGATTAAAACCCTTGTCAGTTTTTATTGCTGTCTGTGCCCCCATTAGAGAGATTCACCCTCTCTATTCATTCTGTTTACCATTATTATTGAAAGTGAAAGTAATAGAAAATCCTACATTTTGGGTTGACCCCAGAAAAGTAAGAGAGGGAAAATCTTTCAATGGGGACACTAGTTCTAATGACCTGGGGGTCCCCAAGGGATTGCCTTAATTTGCAGGGATTTTCTCTCACTTCCTGTTTGGCTATGGGACAGGAAGTGAAGGAAAATCTCCTCAATGGGACACAGATGGCGCAAAATAAAATCTGACAGGGGTTATAAACCTTCCTTTCTCTTACTTAAAAGAGGAATTATTAAAGAAAACCGTGTTAGAGAGTGCACCCCCTCATTGTGGATCGCCCGGCCATGGGGAATTCATAACAAAACAAAAAGCACCTGGTTATGGGAAAGGTCATGGAAGACTGGTATCTGGATGTCACATATTCAACTCCCAATCTAGTTTGGTATACATAGATTTTGAAGGATTTTCTATGTTCCAAAAAAAAAAAAATTCTCTATTTTCTTTTTTTCTCTGCAACCCACATAAAAAGCTGAGTTGGAAGAGGTTCCCTATTTGATGATAACTCTGGGATTCACATACAGCCGTCTGCAGCAACCAAGAGTGGCTGCTGCAGAACAGCACAAAACACACCACAGGGAGGCCTCATTCAGCAGTGTGAAACCCATGGTTGCATTCAGGAGATGTACTAAGGCTTTTGGACAGGCTAAAGGGAGAAGTGGAAATTAATAATTGTTATTAGGAGCACCTGACTATTATCCCAGCTAATATGATATTCCAGCCAATCAATCCAATGTAGTTTATTAGTGATGTAATAGCTTTAGAAAAAAACCACTTTAATACAGGGCAGTTACACCCCCTTCCTGCCCAGGCCAATTTTCAGCTTTTAGCGCTGTTGCATTTTGAATGACAATTGCGCGGTCATGCAACACTGTACCTAAACCAAATTTATGTCATTTTTTTCCCACAAATAGCTTTCTTTTGGTGGTATTTGATCACTGCAAGGTTTTTTCTTTTTTGCTAAACAAATAAAAAAAAGACCGAAAAGTTTGAAAAAAAAATGTTTTTGTTTGTTATACAATTTTGTAAATAGATAATTTTTTCCTGCACTGATGAGCACTGATGAGACTGCACTGACAGGCACTGATGAGGAGGCACTGATGAGGAGGCACTGATGGGGTGGCACTGATGGGGTGGCACTAATATGCGGCACTGATAGGCAGCACTGATGGGCACTGATATGTGGGACTGATAGGTAGCACTGATATGCAGCATTGCTGGGCACTGATAGGTGGAATTGATGGGCACTGATGGGCGGCACTAATTGGCACTGATAGGCGGCACTGGTGGGCAATAATGGGCACTGGTGGGCGGCACTGATAGATGGCAATGATGGGCACTGGCGGGCAGCACTGATGGGGAGGGCACTGGCGGGCTCCCTGAACCCTAATTGCCATCCCTGGTGACAATGGTGGGAATCCCTGGGGTCATGGGTGGGCATCCCTGGTGGTTCTAGTGGCACCCCCCGAGGGTCTGCACTGGTAATCAATGATCTGATTACCAGTGCAGACCCCCCCTGTCAGGAGAGCCGCAGATCGGCTCTCCTCAACTAAGGAAAGCCGATCAACGGCTCTTCCTGTGTACTATGTGACCAGCTGTGATTGGTCACAGCTGGTCACATGGTAAAGAGCCTACATCAGTAGGCTCTTTACCGAGATCAGAGATGCGATGCGCAGATCGCATTATCCTGCCGCCGTCATATGACGTCCGGTCAGGATAATGCAACCACTTTCCCACCATCAATCGCCTATAGGGCGGGCGGGAAGTGGTTAAAGTGTATGTAAACCCCAAGAATGAACTTATTTTATTTGCTCCCTTTTGGTCTGCTAAATGTTATTGAAAGTACCATTACCATACCATTGAAAGTGTTTTGTTATATCTGCTTAATAAATCCAACTGGCAACTAAATAACTTTTGATTCTTCCAGAAATCAAATGAGCTTCTAAATTTAATCTCAGTAAATTACACCCCCCCCCCCCAAATCTATGTTATCAGAATTAGTGATCGACGGATATCGGTTCTTCGTTGCAGATACCGATATTTTGGCCAATGCATATCGGTATCGGCCGATATGGGTCGATAATTTCGTACAAAAAATAAAATACATTTTTAAATTTTTTCTTATTTGACAGGTACTCTTGTGGAGGGATCTGGGGGTCTAAAGACCCCAAACCCCTCCTCTGCACTTCAAAGCATTCAAAACCCCAAGTTTGGCTGTTTTGAATGCTGTCATATTTTTGAATCTGGCGCCAGACAGTACCCAGAACTGATGTCACTCATGACATCACTTCCGGGTTTTTACTTCCAGGGTTTTGCATGGAGACCCCATCAGAGCCGAATGCGGCTTTGAGCGGGTCTTCGGCAGCCGCAGAAGGCGGCGGGGGAACGGGGGGGGGGCGTCCCCTCTCACTCCTTGTAATGACAGCCGAGAGGCTTCTCAGCTGTCATTACAAGACAGCCAACCGTCGGCTATGGACGTCGGTACCAGGCTGATGCCTCTAGCTGCAGGCATCACTCCGGTACATGCACTTTCCCGAAATATCAGCAGTATCGGTCACCTTGGTTGCCGATTCTGATATATCGGGGAAAGTGCATATCGGCCCTCGATATATCGGCTTTGCCTATAATCGGTCGATCTCTTAACAGAATGATGAGAGAGAGAAAGGTGTTCTGTGTTCCAAGTCAGCCTAGAGTGACAATGCTGCTTCTCCATAGACAGAGTGAGTGAGGGTTGTGATAATGGGTCAGAAAGTGTGTTACTTGTAGAATTACCAGGTAAAAATAATGTTAAAAAAGCAAGAAAAAAAAAAACAAAACAAATGCAGCTACTTCATCTATAGATTAAGATGATGAGAGAGGGAGGTGTTTTGTGATCCAAGTATGCCTAGCAGCCAAGAGTGACAAAGCTGCTCATCCATCCATAGATAAAGCACAGTTAGTGAGTGTTTTCAACCTAGGTCATGAAATGTGTTACTTGCAAAATCACCAGGAAAAATCATTAAGGAAAAAATATGTGTGCTAGTCTGCAGTTGATAATATAATTGAAAATGGACCATAAAATTTATGTATCCACTACCTGTGCATCATCAATAGAGAACCTAAAAACAAAACTAAATAGCTGCTGGTTTTGAGACCAAAAAAGACTACATAAATGTGAAATATCCAAAAAAAAATAAAGATAGATAGATAGATAGATAGATAGATAGATAGATAGATAGATAGATAGATAGATAGATAGATAGATAGATAGATAGATAGATAGTATAATAGTAGTTGTTTTGCATACAATCAAGTGTGTGTTTTAAAATATCTAATGCTTTTTAAAGTTGTACTGTTATAATATTTTAAGTTCTTGACCACTAGATGGCACTCCAGTATTTGGAATTGCGTATATTGGTAATTAACATGTGCATACTGGTTTAGCTGCTTTAAAATGTACTGCCAGCTACTGTATATGGCTGAAAGTACAAGCAAACTCCAAAACTATACTAGCTGTAATTTGTGTGTACACAAAAGGCATTTTTTTAAAAGATTCTGGTTAAATATATTAGGAAATTATGGATTTAAAAATAAAATAAAATAAATAAAAATGTGTTAAAATTGAGTGAGCAATCTATTTAAGCTTTTTTTTTGTGGCTTTTCATATGATTTTTAAAACAATATTGCAGAAGGAGTCTGTTACGTATCAAAGGACCTGTGTGATTAAGGTTAAATGGAAACAGTCCTTCGTTGACTCAAGTGTCAAGAGTATCAGGAGTGCAAGGGAGTAACAAGAGCAGGCAATATCTGCAAAGGGGAGGAGTGTTAGTAAAAGTTGTCAGTATGTAAAAGAGAGGAGTGCAAAGGATATGCTGTTGGGCAGCATGGAGATATGAACAGTGGTTTCTGATTTATCCATAATTTGCAAGAAAATTACTTCAAGATGAGATTCAGGCATGCTAAATTTTTACATAGTTACATTGTTTCAGCTTGCACCAATGTAAAGCCTGGTACACACATATCGAAATTTGGCCCTGTTCAGCAGGAACGATACGAATTTCAATCCATGTGTACAGTGCCTTGCGAAAGTATTCGGCCCTCTTGAACTTTGCGACCTTTTGCCACATTTCAGGCTTCAAACATAAAGATATAAAACTGGAATTTTTTGTGAAGAATCAACAACAAGTGGGACACAATCATGAAGTGGAACGAAATTAATTGGATATTTCAAACTTTGTTAACAAATAAAAAACTGAAAAATTGGGCGTGCAAAATTATTCAGCCCCTTTACTTTCAGTGCAGCAAACTCTCTCCAGAAGTTCAGTGAGGATCTCTGAATGATCCAATGTTGATCTAAATGACTAATGATGATAAATAGAATCCACCTGTGTGTAATCAAGTCTCCGTATAAATGCACCTGCATTGTGATAGTCTCAGAGGTCCGTTTAAAGCGCAGAGAGCATAATGAAGAACAAGGAAACACACCAGGCAGGTCCGAGATACTGTTGTGGATAAGTTTAAAGCCGGATTTGGATACAAAAAGATTTCCCAAGCTTTAAACATCCCAAGGAGCACTGTGCAAGCGATAATATTGAAATGGAAGGAGTATCAGACCATTGCAAATCTACGAAGACCTGGCCATCCCTCAAAACTTTCAGGTCATACAAGGAGAAGACTGATCAGAGATGCAGCCAAGAGGCCCATGATCACTCTGGATGAACTGCAGAGATCTACAGCTGAGGTGGGAGACTCTGTCCATAGGACAACAATCAGTCGTATACTGCACAAATCTGGCCTTTATGAAAGAGTGGCAAGAAGAAAGCCATTTCTTAAAGATATCCATAAAAAGTGTTGTTTAAAGTTTGCCACAAGCCACCTGGGAGACACACCAAACATGTGGAAGAAGGTGCTCTGGTCAGATGAAACCAAAATCAAACTTTTTGGCAACAATGCAAAATGTTATGTTTGGCGTAAAAGCAACACAGCTCATCACTCTGAACACACCATCCCCACTGTCAAACATGGTGGGGGCAGCATCATGGTTTGGGCCTGCTTTTCTTCAGCAGGGACAGGGAAGATGGTTAAAATTGATGGGAAGATGGATGGAGCCAAATACAGGACCATTCTGAAAGAAAACTTGATGGAGTCTGCAAAAGACCTGAGACTGGGACAGAGATTTTTCTTCTAGCAAGACAATGATCCAAAACATAAAGCAAAATCTACAATGGAATGGTTCACAAATAAACTTATCCAGGTGTTAGAATGGCCAAGTCAAAGTCCAGACCTGAATCCAATCGAGAATCTGTGGAAAGAACTGAAAACTGCAGTTCACAAACGCTCTCCATCCAACCTCACTGAGCTCGAGCTGTTTTGCAAGGAGGAATGGGCAAAATTTTCAGTCTCTCGATGTGCAAAACTGATAGAGACATACCTCAAGTGACTTACAGCTGTAATCGCAGCAAAATGTGGCCCTACAAAGTATTAACTTAAGGGGGCTGAATAATTTTGCACGCCCAATTTTTCAGTTTTTTATTTGTTAAAAAAGTTTGAAATATCCAATAAATTCCGTTCCACTTCATGATTGTGTCCCACTTGTTGTTAATTCTTCACAAAAAATTACAGTTTTATATCTTTATGTTTGAAGCCTGAAATGTGGCAAAAGGTCGCAAAGTTCAAGGGGGCCAAATACTTTTGCAAGGCACTGTAGCCTTTGCTGTCACCCTGTGACAGCGGGTGGTGGATCCTCTCCCCGTACCCACTGTTACAATTTAAAAACAGCGGGGCTGTGCGGGGTTCCGCCCACACAGCTGCATCATTCATTCACAGCTATCTGTGAATTAATGAAGTAAAGGTTTTGTCTCCCATCATGGCAGACGGCTTGTAGTTAACAATAAACTGTAGGGGCACTGGTGAGTGCCCTCATAATTCAATGATTCTTCCTGCTCTTCGTCAACTGTCCCATTAATGGGGCCTATTTTATCCTACTGATACCGGTGATATGATTTTTTTTTTTTTTTTTTACCACAGTGACACAAAAGATATGGGACTTATTTTACCCCACTTTCTCCTTAATGTACTCCAGGCCCTAATTTGCCTTAAGCATAGCCAAGTGTAGGGGGAAAGGTGCAAAACTATAAGCAGCACCTAGTTGGGTACACACACGTTTTCCACACGCATATTTATCCAGCATTTGTCTTTTCAGCCCCTTCAAGGTTTTCCTCCTAATTATTTTAAAATGTTGGGAAGTATCCTAATATTACACACACCAGTTGTCAAGGGTAATTGGAATGGTGATGATATTGATTATCAGAGACGCTGACTGGCGTCCTAACTTATGTCACTCCAAAAAATGGAGGTAAAAAGACAAAGAAGGATGAAAAGGGCAAGGGAGGGATCTGAGGAAATAAAGATAAAGGAGATGTAGAATAAAGTGTTCACATGTGAAGGATTGCAGCATGCCTATGTCAGCCATGTAAAAGTAGAGCCTTCAGAGAATATTACTCTCTGCGCAGATGGTTGAAGTCTGATCCAGATGATCATATGTGACATTGTGGATGGATCCTGGTACAAATGCAGTGTAGCATTTTGTACCCCAAAAATGGAAGATGGTAGAATTAGCAGAGGTATAATACCTTGTGGATTTTTCTTCAACAATAGCCAAATTTTTACTGGTCATAAAACAGTAAAACACCATTAACATGTTTCATGGCTCTAAGATGGCCATATTTTCAGTTCCCAAGAAGTGGCCATCTTAGAGCCCCAAAATGCATTGACGTTGCTTATACTGTTTTATGAAAGTTTATGAATTGTGCTATTTCTGCGTTTTTTTGGGGCACAAAAATATCAACTATTTAACTTTTTCTGAGAAAAGATACTTTATATAAGTGCGTCAGCTGGAGACTAGAAATGAGTTGGTTTACTTTACTTCTGTGCTGTTCTGTAAAGCAGTTCTGTGAGCTCAGGCCAGCATGATGATGCACCCCCAGGAGGTTTGTCCATTTCAACCTGGGGCTCACAGGAAGTGGGCTGAATGAGGATAAGAGTGAAACTGAAGCACAGAGCTGTAAGTCTGAAGGGAAGACCATTGGAAAGAAGGTAAGTATTGTAGTGAAAGTTGCATTTTTTATTTTAACAAGGACAGGGCTGTTTACCTTTTACCTTATCAAAGAGTTGACATTAGGCTTTAACTACATTTGATAATGAAAGTTTCATTTGGTGGTTAAATTAAGGGACAGGAAATACTTCATCACACTTAAATCACAGCTGTAGCAAAAACAGGATATGAAAATGTGTCACTTTATTGGTTCTATGTAATTTATGTGTAATTTGGCCTAATTGTCGTGTACGTGCAGTTCCTTATTGTTAGAAGACATTAAAATTGTTATATACAAACAATGCCATAACAAAGTGTAACTGAATATATAGTTGTATGTCTGTTGTTTTGTTCATTTGGGTATTCATTTGCCATGCTGCCACTGTGCTGCACATGTGATCAGTTATGACACCAGATATTTGATGGTTTGACAGTTTGGTTGAAGACACAAGCAAATGTGACAGCAATCCCAGCATAACAGGAAAGTAAAATTTTTTTGAAATTGCTAAATCAAAAGTTTAGTTCCTCTTTGATTTACTGCTGTTCAGGGGCTCTGGGCTTTAGCAAAATTACATGAGATTGCTAGTTTGTCCCAACCCCTGCCTTTGTCACGTTTGCTTGATGGTGTATGTAAATGTGGATGCAAATATAACATTCCTTGCCTAGCAAGGAAGGAAATGCACAGTATATAACAGTCATCTCTACGATTAATATATATACTAGTATTTGGCCAAAGTGAAACTTTTGATTTCACAGTTGTATAGAGTTGTAGCTGCCCTATAATTTTGCTTTGAAATATTCACCAGAGACATATCAGATCTGCTCTGTATGAGTAAATCAGATTTTTTCTTATTCAGTAAGCAACACATGACTCTATTATTCAGAGATAATTGGGTTATACTGCTACCTATACAGATTTGGCCAACAACCAGGTATAACCACTCCTGTAACGGATGCCTTTTCTCTATTGAAAAATATTGCAGCTTTATTTTTATTTTTGGTCCTGTCACTGTGTTTTATTAAAAAAATGCAGTTTCTGCCTGTTTTCAGAGCGCCGCTCGGTCGTCACGTGACCGGCCGGCTCTCTCCTTTTCTCCTCCTCCTCTCCTGACTGACGTCAGTGGAGAAAGGCAGGAGGTTACCTGATGGCCGATCAGCGCTCTGAAAACAGGTAGAAACGGCATTGTTTTAATAAAACACAGTGATCAGAGCACCTATCATTGAGAAAGATAGAGGATTATATCAACTTAGCAGTGTGGGTTAACAACCACTTTAGAGATACAATATTGATACTTACTGACACAATGCATGCCACCTTAAAGTGATATTAAAGTCAACTTTAAAAAAACAAACAAAAAAAAAAAACCAAACATGTGATCCTTACCTTCACTGTGCAGTGATTTTGCACAGAGCAGCCCCTATCCTCTTCCTCCGCCAGTGCTCCTGGCCCCTCGCTCCTGCTAAGGGGCCCCAGAGCAAGCAGGCTCGCTCCTAAGCCACTGCACTGCGTGTAGATTCACAAAGGAGCCACGGCAGAAGGACCCCGCCCCCTTTCTCTCATTGGCTCACTGTAATTAGCAGCAATGGAAGCCAATGACTCCCGCTGCTTTTTCAGCCAATGAAGAGGGAGAGTCCCCGGCAAGCCAAGGCTCTTGTGCACAGCGCTGGAGGAAGATTGGGCTCAGGTAAGTATTGGAGGAGCTGCTGGATAGAGAAGATTTTTCACTTTCATGTAAAAAATGAATGAATATAAAAAACCTTGAACCTTTAGAACCAAGAAACAGTTTGTAGCTTCTACTAGTGCCATTGCTAGTCTGGGATCCCCAAGGCTATGAAAACTTTTCTGGTGCATGCCTTACCTGGAATCTGGATAAACTGTTCCCTCCTCTCCCCCCAAGAAAAGGTCATTTTTTCCTAGGCTCCAAATTCCAAAGAATGTTAATCTCCTAGTCATTGGTTAACACCTTTGTTCAGCGAGTTTATCATGTGGCTCTTCCTGTGTAACAACCTTTGATTCTGTTGGATTTTAATGTGATTCTGCTGGTACTTCAAACACCAAATTTGCTGAGCATGTGTTTGAACTGACATCCATGTCCTCTAAAGAACCCTTTCTGGTCTTACATAGGGATAAGATGGTATTGAGGCCTAGAGCCTCCTTCCTTTGTAAAATTGTTTCGACCTTTCACTTCAATCAGGACATTGTTCTTCAGTCTCTCTGTCCAGCTCCAGTACACTAAAAGTAAATTTCTCTTCACTTCCCAGATGTAGTTTGTGCTGTGCATGTCTACCTCACAACCACTGTTTCAGCTGAAAAGACTGAATCTAATCTTGTCATTCCTGATGGTCTCTTTAACAGGGACAAAGCTTCTCACTCCACTCATAGTGGCTCAGACAGATCATCATACAAGCTTCCACCTTTTTTATCAAAGCTCACTCTACAGGGTCTGTTAGTGCTTTTTGGGCTGTTTATCAGATTTGCAAAGCTGCAACCTGGTCTTTTGTCATATGTTCTCTAAGTTTTTCTGAATGGATATTCAGGCATCATCTGATGTCAGCTTCAGGTCTAAAGTCATTCGGCAGGTCTGACAGTTTGCTCTTGTGGGCGTGTTGCAGTTTTGTTACAGTTTCCCACCTGTTTATTTGGGCTTCTTTTAGACTTTGCAATTGTTTCTAAATAGCTGGATCCTGGCTCACTTAATGAACAAAAAAGAAAACAAGATTTTTTATACATACTGTTAATCTGTTTCATAAAGTTTATTAAGGGACACTTTTCTGCCAATCTGAAGCATGCTGGGAATGGGAGGGGTTTTACGTGGCGCTAGCCAAATACTTTTTTGCTTGGCTGTATCCAATTCCCCCTGTGGGGGGGGGGGGGAAGGGACTGTGTAACCCAAATGTACATGAATAACTTCATCCTGTCCTCCATGAAACAGACTTTACAGAAGGTATCCAAAATCCTAGTTTCCTTCTCGTTCTTCACACATAGTGGAAGCCCACAAAAACGAAATACCCAGTTGTGGGAACAACAGTTTTGAAGCATTTTTAATGCATGTATGAGTTAATGTTTGTTTAGGAATGTGATATTGACAAGTTTCATTATTATTCATGGGTTCATAAAGAGTTGCTTTAACCACTTCAATACAAAGAACTTATACCCCCTTTCTGCCCAGACCAATCAGCTTTCAGTCCTCTCACAGTTTGAATGAAAATTACTCAGTCATGCTACACTGTACCCAAACAAAATTTTCATCATTTTTTTCACACAAATAAAACTTTCTTTTAGTGGTATTTATTTTCAATGTTTTTTTTAATTAAGATTTTCAAAGTTTAGCATTACAAACGAAGTAATACAGAACAAAAAAAAAAACGACAATAACAAGTGGGAAGGGAGGAAAGGAAAGGGTTGCAGCTCAGTCAGGTAGGTGGAACAATGAGCAAGGGATGCATGACCATGGATAAAAACATTTGCAATTATAGCAATCAAAATGAAATCTATTAAGGTAGACATATGCTAGGGAAGAGATGCCGGATAAGGGTGCTCGATTCCCGACACCCCATCTTGGGAGCAAACTGTGTACAGGGAGAGCACCTACAGTGAGTGGCGTCTACAGTAATAACAAAAACACTTAACTAGGGAACTGCATGAACCATTTTTCCAAGGGGACCAAGAATCAGTTAGTTTCTGGTATGATGTCTTGTCCGGGGAGAGCAAGTTCAAAGTAGTGCGTATGGGCGGTTTGGACCATATCAAGGATAGTCGGGGAGACTTGGATTTCCATTTACAGACTATGAAAAGTCTAGCGGCCAACAGGATGTGGGTCACTAATTTCCTTGTTGAGGGGGGATATCTGTCAATGGAGAGGTTTAGAATGGCCAGGGCTGAGTCAGGTGTGGAGGGACAATCAGTTACTTGTGCAATAATGCGAAATGTTGCGTTCCAGAAGTCTGAAATGCATGGGCAGGACCACAGGATATGGAGCAGAGTTCCTGTAGTACCACAGTTCCGCCAACACAAGGGCGATGGGTGTTGAGGGAATTTAGAGAGTATGCAAGCTGTGGCCTTATACATTTTACCTAAGGCTTGTTTCCATTGTCTTTCGGGGTATTCGCATTGGAGATCAAATTCCCATTTTACCATTGGGGGGAGTTTGGTAAATTAAAATTTTTCGCCAAGGAGATTATAGAATGTCGAGATGCCTTAATGGGTGGTAGTGGGTGTCGTAAGGTGTATGTGAGCGAGCACGGGCAGAGAGATGAAGATGTGAGGGTTTTGTTGCATGCAATGGGAGAATTGCAGAAATCTAAAATAATCGATTGGGTTGACGCCGAACGTTGATCTCCTAGATGAGAAAGGGATCAGTTTATTTTGAGAGAAGAGCGAGTTAATGGATGAGATACCCTTGAGTTCCCAGTTAGACACTGGAAAGTCGGGTATAAGATGGTGTAGAGCGGAGATTGGTATTTGTAGTTGGGTAAGCGGTGTAGAAGTCCAGGTGGTCATGGAGAGTTTCCACCAGGCTTTGACGGCAGCTATAAGGGTGGGGGGCAGAGTAGTAGGTAGGCACGAGAGGGGGCAGAGACTTAGTAACCAAGGCCTGAGGTTCCTGTAAGGAATGCTCATGCGTTCCATGGTTAGCCATTGTGGTGGGGACAAGTTATCAAACCATGGTTTGAGTTGAGATAGCACAGTCGCAAAGTAGTATTCATAGATGTTTGTGAAGTTAGAGCCGCCCACAGATCTATGTTTATATAATGTGTTAGATGCCGCTCTGTGTTTTTTGCCTTGCCAGATGTATTTGTAAGGGGAATAGGCAATTTCTGGAATAAATTAAGGTGTTTTGGCAAGAGGGTCATCTTGAAGGCCGTTTGGCGGCCCCCTCAAGAAAATTCAAATTTGGACAGTTTGGCCAACTCTTGAATAAATTGCTGCTTAAAGGAGAGGAAGTTAATACTGAAAAGTTGGGTAATGTGTTTAGGAAGGGGTATGCCAAGATAAGTAATTTTAGAGTCTCGCCACGGATAGGGGTGTGCATGAGTGAGTAGAGCACTGGTGACACCGTCGATGCCTAAATCTAAAATGTGCGATTTGGAGGAATTCACTTTATAGAATGAAATATTACCAAAAGTCGTGAGGGCTGATTGTATACGTGGGAGGGAAACGAGAGGGTTAGTGATGATAAGAATGATGTCATCCGCGAAGAGGCTTATTTTATGTTGCGTGGAGCCTGTGGTTATGCCGGTGTTCTGTGAAAAAACCCTACCCGTGTAAATTCCCTACCCTCGTCACTTCCGGTGCACCTACGTCATAGAACAGCTGAGCAGCTTACAACTGCGCATGCTCACAGCTCCGGAGGGTAGGGAATTTTCACGGGGTTTTTCTTTAATGTTACACCTCGTCAGCTGTTTCCGCGGGTACATGAAATCATCTCCGCTGCAACATGAAATCATCTCCGCTCCTACCCCTGTGACTTCGCTGATCTCGGCTCCTAAATGTAAAAGCGGCGGTGGGTCTATGAAAATATAAATCACGGAGCGGAGATCTCCGTGATTTATATTTTCATACACCTGCCACTTTTACATTTAGGAGCCGAGATCAGGGAAGTCACAGGGGTAGGAGTGGAGATGATTTCATGTTGCAGCGGAGATGATTTAATGTACCCACGGCAACAGCTGATGCGGTGTAATGTTAAAAAACACTACCCCGTGAAAATTCCCTACCCTCCGGAGCTGTGAGCATGCGCACTGATAAGCTGCTCAGCTGTTCAATGACGTAGGTGCTACCCTCCGGAGCTGTGAGCATGCGCAGTGGTAAGCTGCTCAGCTGTTCCATGACGTATGTGCACAGAAAGTGACGAGGGTAGGGAATTTTCACGAGGTAGGGTTTTTTAACATTGCACCGGTGATGGAAGGATCACAGCGTATCAATTCAGCTAAGGGTTCAATGACTAAATTAAAGATCAGGGGGGATAAAGGGCACCCCTGTCTAGTACCGTTTTTGATTTTAAAAGGGTGCGATAGCATTTCATCATTGTAGACTCTAGCCGAGGGTTTTTTTTTATAGAGAGCCAGAATGGCCGAAAGGATATTTCCAGTGAAGCCAAATTTATGGAGGACCGCGGATAAGTATGACTAGTTCATCCTATCGAACGCCTTCTCTGCGTCCAAAGACAGGAGCAGAGAAGGTGTTCTGGTCTGATGCGCGGTATGGAGTGTGTATGATGTTAATGAGTCTCCTGGTGGCATCAGAAGTTTGGCGGCCGATAGTTAAGCTGGATTTATCTTTGTGTATGAGGGTAGGAAGGAGGGTAGCCATTTGGTTGGCCAGTATTTTAGCATATAGTTTAAGGTCGCAGTTCAGCAGGGAGATGGGGTGGAAGTTTTGGGGGGGTTGTGGGCTCTTTTCCTGGTTTGGGCAGGGTGAAAATCGTGGCAGACATTTCATCTGGGAAGGAAGAGGATATGATGGCATGGTTGAACACTGAGCTGAGGTGCGGGGCAAGTATATGCTAAAATTGTTTATAATATTCTCCTGGAAGGCCATCGGGCCTAGGGATTTGTGCGGTGGGAGGTTTTGGATAGTCTTGGTGATCTCTTCTACTGATAAAGAGGCATTAAGGTCTTCCAATTGGGCAATAGAGAGAGAGGGCAAATTAAGCTTGTCTAGAAAGGTAAATATGGAGGCAGGGGGTTGGGTAGGGGACTCCGGGTCATCTGACAAATTGTAGAGCTTTTCATAATAAGCGCAAAAGGCATTCGCGATGGCTTGAGGGTCCGTCAGTTTTTCTTGGGAGACAGGATGATGTAGTAAGAAGGGAAGTTTGGACTTGATGCGGGCGCCGTGGATGTTGAGCTTGCCCGCTCTATTACCGATAGTGTAGTATTTGGCCTTGAGGGTTCGAGCAGATTTTTCGTAGGAGTTGAGTAGCAGGGATTTTAATTCTAGGCGTAATGCTAAGATTTGTTTGAGGGCGTCAGGGTACGGGTTGGTAGCGTTTGCGGCATGGAGTGCGTCAATTGCGGCAGTCAGTTGGTCAATACGAGAAGTCTTCGTCTTTTTTGCTCTGGAGCATATTTGGATTAGGACACCCCGGATAAAAGCTTTATGCGCAAGTAATACCGTAGTGGGGTCTGATACTGAGTCCACATTATGGAGAAAAAAGTCTGATAGGTGAGAGTCCAACTCCTCCAGCGTAAGGGGGCAATTTCATAATGTAGGTGTTCGCCCTCAACAACTTACGTGGTGGAGGTGATAGAGTGTCAGGTATGGTGATGCTGATCGGTGAATGGTCAGACCATGTGGTAGACTCAATATCGGAGGCCCCTGTTTTACACAATAACCATTTATTAACCAAAAAAAAGTCTAAGCGGGAGTAGGAGTTGTGCACTGAGGAGAGATGGGTATATTCTTAGTCCGAGGGATGGTGGCACCTCCAAACATCAAACAGAGAATGGATGCGGAGAAATGTGGAAAGATCTAGTCCCCGCCGTGAGGTAGAGCTAGTGGAGTCCATCTTCAAATCAGGAACCACCTTGTAATCCCCATATAGGAGCAGGGAGCCTTGTTTACCAGAATACACTTTTTTGTCCGAGGCTTTGAAGTGCATTTCCTGCATGCATAAGACAGTGCATGAAAGTCGGGTTGCTGTTTTCCAAAGGTTTGCTCTTTTGGCCGGATGATTAAGCCTATTTGCATTTAGTGACAGAATTTTAAGTGGCATGGTGATTTGTGAGAGTGGTGCTGGTGATGGTACTCACAGTTCATTTATTGCGGCCCAGGTGGTCGTGTGGGCAAGCAAAGAAGTAAGTAGTAAGTTTGGGTCTCCCGCAGTAAGGGTGATGGTCTCTGTAGTCATAGAGGTTGCGATGCACAGGAGGAGGAGTATATCCAGGGTCCGCTGTAGAGATGCTGCAAGAGAAAATGGAAAAAACAAAGAGGGGGGGGAGAACACATAGGGACAGGTAGGAACTGTGTTCGCCGATGGTGGCGATCACTCAGCATGTTGTGCTGTGTGTTCCAGATGTGGGGGAACAGTTCAGGCACGATGCAGAGGCAGATTTGAGCAGGAGTGGGACAAACTGATGTCGCTCACATTCCACGGAGCTTCAGCGGTGTTGAGGATGTTGCTTCCTGAAGGTGTTGAACCACGGTGAAGAGGGTCTGGGGGGGTATTTAAGCTGGTCTAGCGATGGAGGTGGATCAGGAATGATGTTCCAGGTACGGAGGAGATCCAGGCCGCCCTCCAGGGTGCTGATGGTGTGGAAAGAGCCATCTTTGGTGATCACAAGTTTGGAGGAGTGTCTCCATTTATAATCTATCTTGTGGTTTCGGAGGGCCTTTGTGATAGTGTTTAATTTTCTTCTGAGATCCAGGGTGTATTTAGATAAGTCAGAAAACATTTGCCATAGGGGTGCGGGAGTTGCCCCACGGACCTGGCCTTGGTTAGTATGTGTTCTTTAGTGTGGAAGAAGTAGATTTTCATGATGACATCACGTGGTACACTGGCTGGTAGAAACGTGGGCTTGGGTACTCTGTGGATGCGATCAATAGTCAGTTCAATGGCAGGGGTGTCAGGGAGGAGAGTTGTGAAGAGATTTAAAGCGTAAGTTTTAAGATCTGCGGGTTGGATTGTTTCTGGCACTCCACACAATTTCAAGTTATTGCGGCGTGAGCGGTCTTCTAAATCAGTTAATTTAGATTTAATCCACTACCTTTCGGTTACATTTTCTTCATGTGCATCAACTAAATCATTGACAGTGAGTGTCATGTCGCCAATAGTGTTTTCTACTTGATGCACTCTGCTGCCCAGAACGCTGATTTCAGTGGTGAGCTGGCGTGCAATTGTTGTTAGTTCAGATTGCAGGGAAGTATGCAAGGTAAGTAGCATTTCTTTCAGTAGTGTATTTATCACAGATTGATTGGATGTCTGTATGCTGGCAAAAGGTGAGGGAGCTGGAGTGAAGGCCTGTGTGAGCAGAGAGTCTGCTGCTGCTGGAGTGACAGGCAGTGTATGATGCAGCTTTTGCCTGGATTTGGCAGGGCTGCTGCTTGTGCTCTCTAAGGTGGGAGAAGAGGGGGTCTGGTCCCCTCTGGGGTAGCCATCTGCGGTGAGGGGGTCCACAGGAACAGGGTTGGGAGGCAGAGGATGCACTGGGTCACCGGCCCACGCCATCTTTGAGGCCTACAGCCGCGCTGGGCTGAAAGAAGTTTATCCGTTTTTTTGGCCCACGGTCATCTTTCCTTTTCTGGGACATAATGGTAGGAGGAGGGCGGGTTACCTGGCATGTATGGGTAGTTTTCGACCGTGAATGTCGAGTCTAAGGCCACTGATGTCGATGGATTGTCCCGCTGCTAACAGAGCTCAGGGAAAGACGTCCATACAGACCGTGCGCCTGCCACGCCACCCTCCTTTTGGTGGTATTTAATCACCACTGGGTTTTTATTCTTTGCAATATAAGTGAAAAGAGAGCGGACATTTTGGAAAAAAAAACACTTTTTTTTAGTTTCTATTAAGACATTTTGCAAATAAGTAATTTTTGTTTATAAATTTGTGCCAAAATTTATACTGCTACATATCTTTGGTAAAAAAAAATAACCCAAATTAGTGTGTATTATTTAGTCTGCGTGAAAGGTAGTCTACAAGCTATGGTACCAATCATTGAAAATTGATCACACCTGATGTACTGATGGCCTATCTCATTTCTTTGGACCCTGAAATGTCAGGACAGTACAAATGCCCCCCCCCAAATGACCCCTTTCTGTAAAGTAGACAGTCAAAGGTATTTAGTAAGAGGTATGGTGAGTTTTTTGAAATTGTATTTTTTTCCCACAATTCTTTGAAAAATTAGGAAAAAAATTTTTTGTACACAAAATTGTCATAATAACAAGTTATTTCTCACATATGGTGTAGACATACTTGCAATGACACCCCTAAATACATTCTGCTACTCCTCCTTATGATGGCAATACCACATGTGTGAAACTTTTACACAGCCTTGCCACATACAGAGGCCCAACATCCAGGGAGCACTGTCAGGCGATCACTGCACTGCACGATCACTGCTGATCACTGCACTGTGTGCACCCGGGTGCGCACACAAGTACCGACAATGGTCAGACGCCATTTGACGTCCGCTCAGAGGGAGGAGAGGTTCCTGCCAGCATAATTTTACCATACGTTAACCACTTGCCCACTTAGGCATGTATACCCCTTCCTAACCAGGCCAATTTTCAGTTTTCAGTGGTCTCACATTTTGAATGACAATTGAAAGAGAGCATTTTGAAAAAAAAAAAAAACACTTTTTTTTAGTTTCTATTAAGACATTTTGCAACACTGAGCCCATATGAAATTCATGTCCTTTTTTTTTTTAACACAAATAGAGGTTTATTTTGGTGGTGTTTAATCCCTACTGGGTTTTTACTTTTTGCTCTATAAATAAAAAAAGGCCAAAACGTTTGTAAAAAAAAAAAAAAAAAAAAAAGTGTAAAATTTAGCAAATTAGTAATTTTTCTTAAATTTTGGCCAAAAGTTATACTGCTACATTTCTTTGGTAAAAATAACCCAAATCAGTGTGTATATTTTTTGATCTTTGTGAAGCTTATAGAGTCTACAAGCTATGTGGCCAATCATTGAAAATGTAT
This sequence comes from Pelophylax lessonae, assembly GCF_965119305.1. Lineage (NCBI taxonomy): Eukaryota > Metazoa > Chordata > Amphibia > Anura > Ranidae > Pelophylax > Pelophylax lessonae. The sequence goes on from NC_138772.1 coordinate 202,979,850, forward strand.
CACACCTGATGTACTGACAGCCTATCTCATTTCTTGGGACACTGTCAAACCAGGACAGTACAAATGCCCCTCAAATGACCCCTTTTTGGAAAGCAGACATTTCAAGGTATTTAGAAAGAGGCATTGTGAGTTTTTTGAAGCTTCAGTTTTTTCCCCACAATTCTTTGCAAAATGAAGATTATTTTTTTTCACAAAATTGTCATATTAACGGGTTATCATGGCATATGCATACTTGCAACTACACCCCAAAACACATTCTGCTACTCCTCCTAATATCTGTATGAATTTAATGATAATATTCAGAATGTTATTTCTTATTTTTTTTTTTTTTTTTACACATACCTTTATATTAGTTGTTTTACATTTACATGCAGACACAATTTTCCAGCAAAAGAGACATTTACAGGATTTGGAACAAACTATAGAACACTGCCATGGGTACTTGCAATAGTCAGCTTATATTTATTTAGTTTAAACTTTTTTTTTTTTTTTCTTTTAAGAAAAGTGCTTAAAAAGTGTTAGAAGGAACTGGATTTTAATTTGTTTGCGGTCTACTTAAAGTCAATGTAAAGTCAATTTAAAACTAAGGGGAAGATTTATTAAAACTGGTGCACACGGAATCTGGTGCAGCTGTGCATAGTAATCACCAGCTTCTAACTTCAGCTTATTCATTTAAGCTTTGACAATAAAACCTAGAAGCAGATTAGTTACTATGCATAGCTGCCCTGGATTGTGTGTGCACCAGTTTTAGTAAATCTTCCCTTAAAAGTCCATCTAAAACTACCCTGTCTGTAGGGAGACCATGTCAATGCATTATTTCACTACAGAATGAACAATGTTGTCACCCTGTTAAAGGAAGAGGAAAATTAAGCCATAAGCTGGCTGGATCACAAGGTAATAAAAAACTGTTAAAGGGGTCTCCGAAAAAAAACTAAGTGTGGTAATGCTAGATAATGCTAGTGATAGAATGCATAGTTTGTAAGTTTTTAATTTTGTCCATAATTTCCTTTAAAAACTTTAGAGAAAAAATATTACGTAAATCAAGATAAAAATTAATCAAATGCGATATACATATTGCATAGATTTCCTCCACTGATATTTAGGTCTATTGCTACTACAACCAGAAAGCTCATAGCAATATTCTATATAAGAAATAGCTGTACAAAGGATAATGGCCTTTTACACATAGTGAGAAACTTAATAACAGCACTGAGGGCTAATTTAATCAATGCTGGATGCAGCAGTAAGCATACTTTTACACAGTTGTGTTTATGCTCTTTAGCATGATGTTTGGGAGTTTTCTTTTAATTTGGATTTCACGGTATGGGTGCACTTTAATAATTTGCTGACTTTAAAGGTCTGATATATCATGTCTGATTAACTTTCTAAGTATTTTAGTATCCTAACATCATGTAAAACCAGTACTTGAACGGTTTGATTGTATTAGTTATAAAAAATGTAATAGTTTAGGAAGTCTTAGTAAGTACACCATTTTAGTTGCTGTCCAAACTGTTAAAAAAGAGGGGTATCATTTCCCTGTAACTGTAGATTTTATCCCTACTGCAGACAAACAGAGGAACTAATCTCTGTAACACAGCACCACCACCTAAAAGAGAAATGCTCAATGACTTGGTTGGTTTGTTCACAAAGTTCAGATGTCATATAATACACCTGCTAGGGCCTGGGATTAGAACCATATAAAAGCTTCAAAAAAGGCTAGGATTAAATCTATGGTATATAGTGTACTGTAACACAAAGCAAGTAAGACCGATAAGAACAAATAGGAGGATAGTAGGTGCAGATTGTTAGATGTCCAAATAAAAGGAGTTATCACTGACAAAATAAATTCTATTGTTTTTGGGTAATGCTAGATGATTTGAATTTAATAATGTCACAGAGTGGTAAGCAGAGTCATTCCTATACTATTTCACTTCTTTATTCATTTATCATATCTACAAACAAGTCTACTTGGCTTAAGATGGCTCCCTCTTTGAGAAGAGCTTTTGAATGAAGTCGTCAGTATAAAATGTAAAGACTGTGGGAAATAGTGCATAAAAGAAGCATCAATCATAGTTCATTGAACAATTAAGCTTGTAATCTTCTCAAAAACATTGTTGCCTGAGGGTGCATATTTAGGCATTAAAACTTTAAAATTAGTTTTAAAGATAGCCGTCTTGCAGTCACCATATTTAAGTTGTTATTGGGAATGTTGGTTGCACAGATGTCAGGTCTGATCTTTTCCTTTAGCTAAATTGTTCTGATAAGCATGACAGCAAACACTTCAGTGGGCTCTAATAGCTTTATGCGAAATGTTCATAAAAATGTTATCTTCTGCTTATATAGAAAGTTGCAATAGCTGAAATACATTAGCCCCAAGCTTATCAGATGATAAGTGCATCACCATAAATCAAATTAGGAAAATAAATAATCATGAACTGTAGATATGAATAAAGGTGCGGATTCATTGATGATCATTGCATCAGATTATACCCTGTAAATTTGAGGAAGAGGACTACTGATACCAAGCATTCAGAATTGTAAATGCAGTCACAACTCTTTTTTGACAATATGGCATCTCTGACTATGCAATGTAATCTTCTGTGGGCATTTTCCTCTGCAGATGAGTACCCCAAAAGATTTCTAACTAAAGAGCAGTGTTAATTTCGTCGACTAAAACCGACTAAAACGTTTTCGTCGACTAACACAATTCAGATGACTAAAATACGACTAAAACTAAAATGGCATTTTAGTCTTAAGACTAAAATACGACTAAAACTAAAATGGCATTTTAGTCAAAAGGCTATAACTAAAACTAAATTGAAATTTGCTGCCAAAAATTAACACTGGTGCATGCTCAAAGCATAAATAATAACATATTAGATTTTTCACTCCAGGACCAGCAGTAGTATATAATGAGTTTGGAAATTGTAGAGAAATGCTTAAATAATGCATTACAAATTACAATTGAACTACACCCATTTGATTATAGATGACTAAAATGAGTTTTAGTCGACTAAAATGTAGGGCGTTTTAGTCAACTAAAATATACTGGAGTTTTAGTCGACTAAATACGACTAAAACTAAAACACTTGCAGAAGACTAAAATAGGACTAAAACTAAAATGCCATTTTAGTCCTAAGACTAAGACTAAAACTAAATTGAAATTTGCTGCCAAAATTAACACTGCTAAAGAGCTGCCCTCAATATGAAAGATATGTCTTTTTTTACTTGCTATGGTGGTACTCATGCTGAGCTGCACTCTGTGTGTCCATTGAGTGCAGCTTGGCCCCACTCTCTACTTACTGACTGTGATTGACAGCAGCAGGATCCAATTGCTAGGTATTTAGGGAGTGCTGCGGGGGAGCAGAACACAGAGGTATTTTCACCCTAACGCATAGAATGCCTTCTACCTTTAAAGCTACTTTAAAAGTACTAGATAACCTGTGTCTAACATGGCTTAAAACATGTTAAGTGACAAGAAATCATACTTTTTAGGTCAATGTTTCAGGTCAAAAAATCAAATATTGCATATGTAAAGGCAAAATAAAAAGAGCAAAAAAAGACAAGGAATATCCTTTGATGGTAAGCCAGGGTCATTGCTTTAAAGACTCGTCAGCATCACCTCCCTAAAGCACAACCCTAGCAGGGCATAGAACACACAGAAAAAGAAAAAGAAAGGCGGAGAAGAATGCCACCAATCAATAATTGCACCCCCCCCTTCTCTGGAGAAACCTGACCCCCCAACAAAGAAAGAAAAAGTCTCACAGGAGAAGGTGTTCCACCCCACGTTAGTGCCCTACCCTTAAGTCTTATGTATTTAGTAAAGGGTTACCATATTCTCTCAAGGAGATCTTGTTCGTCATTAATGATACTAACTAAAATTTTTAAGTAATTACTCAAGATAGTCTCTGTTTTAAAAACTTTAGGCTTACTACAAAAGTTTTTCATTTCTTAGCGAACAATATTTTAGCATCTAGGAAAAAATGAATATGAGCCTCTGGGAGGATTTTGGGATCCCAGAATAGGTTTAATCATTAAAGCCATCCAAGCAGTTTTTGTGGCCTTGATTCCAGTAATTTATGTATAGGGATATAAGTTTGGGTCAAAATCATTTCACCTTTAGACATTTCCACTGAATATTACATTTATTATCTCTGAAAACAATAGGGAGAGGAATCCAGATACATTCTCGCAAGTCTCATCAGTACCAGGTGCCATCTGGAAAAGACTTTTAAATTTGCTTCTAAATAGATTTTACATTTTATACTATGAAACTTCACATTTACCACAACCACTATAAGATATAACAGTGTTTGTTTTATACTTTGAAAAAAAGGATTTGCTCCATCTGTGATAAAAAATGATCCCAATGTTTCATCCAGAATTAATTGCTAGTAACTTACCCCTTCCAAGCAGATCCTTGTCTGCTGGTATAACATCAGGCATAACAGGTGCAAAAAGTTTCACATGATGTCACAGAGGAAAGTGTTACAATAAAATGATTACTATTGACAGCTGATGTTTTTATTTTAACATTGTCTGTATTTTTTATGTATACAACAATCACAGTTTTCTATAAATAGCTGCATAAATGGATATTTATAGCAAGTCTATAGTTTCCAGTTTCTAGTTAAATGGGGATAAAAGACACACCTGATAGTTGCAGTGAGCTATTTTATAGCATTTTATGCTGTAAAGCATGACATCTGTTCATAACAAAGGAAGGTAATGTTTTATTTGTAAATTATTTAATAAAAAGGTCAAGCATTTTAAAACTGCCATATGTAAAAACAAGCAATAATTGCATTTTTTGAGCAAGTGTTTCATATGACCTTACTAAAACTATTTCCACTGTATGAAAAACAGGTGTTTGTAGCAAGCCACATTTTCTTTGTTACAACCTAAAAAAAGAAATTGCTAGTTTTTCTGACCAATATGAAGTTTTTCTAAGTTAGTCATTTGCTTAAACTGGTAGAAATGTTCAAAGTATGTGATTTTAAAGAGGATATCTGTTTAGTGCTTTCAAGAACAATCCATTGTTATGATGTTCAGAAATCAGAGGTCCCCAGCATTTACAGCCAGCTTGCGGAATTTAAATGTCAAACCTGGGTCTAAATATTAATAACTTTATTCATAATAATGAATACATTTAGTTATAAAGTAATGAAACTATTACAAATAAGTACGCTTGTTATTATACCCTGCCCTTGCTGACACAAAACTCTGTTCAGTCCACAAGGCAAAACTAGGGAAGGCCTCAAAACCCAAAGGAATCTGTAGTTTAATAGAAATATTTTAGGCTCTAATCCTGCACACAAAAGCCTACTGTAACTACATCCTGGCATTCAATACAATCTAAAAATGTCCTTTAGGGTCTTATAACAATTGTATCCTAACTCTAAAAAGACCTTTTACCATCCAATAGTTAGATTCATCTCTAATAACCTAACATTTTTTAAGGTATCTTATCCAACTTCCTAAAAAGCTTTTTCTTTTTTGTTCACTGACGGACACATCTTCAAGTCTTTAGACCATTGAGCTTTATGCTGTATCTCTCCAGGAGCAGGACTAGGCGAAAACCTTTTAAGTTACGCCCCTGGGGCAGTCCTAGAGGGCATACCATCACTTCCCGCTGTAGGACTCCAGTTTTTTCTGCCTAGTCAGGAGTAAGGACCTGGCTGTCTGCTGGGATCTGCGGTCCTGGCATTTTTTCCTTTTTGAATAGAATTTTTTTACTTTTTCTTTATTTTTGTTCCTGTGTTAACTACAATCAACAGCCAGACTGGGCTACTCACTAGATATTTTAGATCCTTATGGCTTTCCCAGTCTGGCCTGCGAGCGCGACCCAACTCTTAGCTGCGCACTAGGTTGGTCACAACATAGCCCCACTGGACGGGGGCTGGCCAGCAAGTGAAACACCTTGCGAGCCCTGGTCACGACAGCAGTCATGATCAGAGTCGTAGCGTACCTCGGGCCACAGCACCCCCATTCCAAGATGGTGCGGTGGACTGCTGGGAGTAGCGCCCACCTGGTGACCGTGGTATGGTGAGTAGTGTCCCCCCTCCTTTCCCATGAAATTCTTGGGGTGGTCGTGCGCCCTCTCTGGGGATGGTAGGCCCCCACTGTGTCATTCCTCCCCCTCATACTTCCCCCCTTCTCCTTAGCGGGGTTTCCCCTGTGTAGGTGCCCTAATCTGCCCCCTGTTCCCTCCCCTGGCCCCCTCGGGGGAGGAAGGGTGTTTTTGGCTGGGGGGGGCTTGTATGGTGCTGGGCCAGAGAAGTAGGAGGTGACACCGCTACCGGACTCTTTATGGGGGTGTTCGTACCTGGAGTGCTGCGGGGGCATCCCTGGGGTTCAGGGTCCCATACAGCTTCACTTGGTGCCGCCATTTTGCAATGGATTCTGTATTCCCAGCTTTGGCGGCCATGTTTGTGTAGTTCAGCGGCCATGTTTTTGGTTTCCCCATAGACTTTTACTGGCCACCATTTTCCTGTAGTCTGATGCAGTGCTAAGGCTGCGGGGGACTCTAGTGTAAGGTCAGTGTTTCCTCTTTCTAGCAGTTTTTGCAGACCGTTTTGATGCTCTCTAGCTCACATGGTGAGTCCCTGGGGGTATTCTATCCTTCCTCTGCTGTATACAGTGCTGTGGGTGCACTGATACTTGAGGTGCCCCAACGGTGCATGGGCGGAGAGGTCTCCCATTATTTTCTGCAAAAAAAAAAAACATTTTCTGAGCAGCATTGTTCCAATTTTCCCTCTATGGTCATGGAGCCTGTGGAGCACATTTCACAACCCAATCCACTCCTTGAAGCTGCAGGACCCTCTTGGTCTCAGTCTGCCCTGGCGACCATGATGTCCATGAGGCTCTGGTCTGCTACCTCTTCACCGTGGCTGGTTTCATTTTGAGACCGTTTTTTGCTATCACCTTGGTATCCCAGGCCTTAATGGAATGGGCTATGATTTTGCGCCAGGATCTGGAGGGGAGCCAGTTGATCCAGAGGTTAAAGTATATTTGTGATGCATCCCTGGATGCGGCCCCCTTGGCCGGCAGGGTTTCGGTGACGGCGGTGATCCTTCGCTGCATGATCTGATTGAAGTACTGGTTGGCTGACCAAGCTTCTAAAAAGGTGCTGACTGATCTTCCTTTTGTAGGTGACCGTCTGGTGCCTCTATGGAAGAGATTATTAAGGGTCTTACGGGAGGCAAGAGTACATTGCTTCCGCAGGGTGCTAAGGGCAAGGAACCTCCCTTTCGGCTCACAAGCAGTCCTTTTGTCCCTCTGGATCGCAGGAAAAGGGCTTGAGATCCACCCGTAACTTTAGGGGGGGATGGTAAGTCCAAAGTGGGCACTTCTGGTTCCGCAGACAAGCCTTTCCCAGTCTGAAGGGGCGTTCTCACCAGCGTCTGGGGTGGGGGGGACATCTTCGCTGCTTTCCGGATCTGTGGACCTTGCTCATTCAGGACAAATGGATCCACAAACTGATTCGGTTCGGTTACAAGATCAAGTTTTGGTCCTTGCCTCTGGCAAGGTTCTTTCCTTCCAACTTACGTCTGTCTCCAGAGGCCTCTACGGAGCAATGCAGGGCCTGTTAGCACAAGGAGTTACTGTGCCGGTTCCAGAGTCAGAACGTTTAAGGTTTTTATTCAAATCTGTTTACAGCTGGCCTCTATCGATCTCAAGTATGCTTACCTTCATATTCCAATATAGGTCAGGCATCAGTGTTTTCTTTGTTTTGCGGAGGCGAGGAGCACTGTCAATTCATGGCATTACCCTTTGATCTCGCCTCAGCTCCTCTGGTGTTCACAAAGGTTTTGGCCCCAGTGTTGGCCTTGTTACGGTAGAAGGGGATCGCGGTACTGGGTTACCTGGATGATCTGCTTCTGTGTGCAGAGTCCTCCGCCACTCTAGAAGGCTACTTGGACATTATGGTGCAAACTCTTCAGGAGTTCAGATGGACACTGAATTTTCAGAAATCGGCACGGTCTCCATCCACAAAGCTGGACTACCTGGGTGTGACGATGAACTCCGCGTCAGCCCGGGTTTTTCTTTCTCAGACAAAACTTCTGAAGCTACAGGATACAGTCCAGCTCCTGTTGTCCAACCATCGATCATCACTCAGGACTTGCATGCAAGTGCTGGGTTTGATGGTCTCCACCTCCGAGGCTGCTCCGTTTGCACAGTTCCACACAAGACCTGTGCAAAGGGAGATTCTGCTCAAATGGAACAAGGACCTACTGTAGTTGGACAATCTGATCCTATTGAATCAGGGTTTGAGGGAGTAATTTCTATGGTGGTCCTGCGTCTGGGAAAACCCTTTCTTCCCCTGTATTGGACTGTATTCACCACGGATGGCAGTCTGCCCGGATGGGGAGATGTCTTGGGAGTGTGTTCGGGCCGAGGTGTCTGGACTCGAGAGGAGTTCAGGTTGCTGATCAACATCCTGGAAATTTGGGCGATCCGACTTTGTCTGTCTCAATAGACGGATCATCTCCAGGGATGCCCTGTGCAGATACAATTGGACAATGCTACAGCTGTGGCATATGTCAACCATCAAGGGGGCTCAAAGAGTGCGCTGGCAGCCCAGGAAGTGGCCGGCATCTTGAGGTGGGCAGAACGATATGTTCTGGCCCTCGCTGCTGTGCACATTCCAAGGGTAGAGAATTGGTAAGCGGACTATCTCAGTCGGCAGTCGTTGGACCAGGGAGAATGGTCTCTTCACCCGGAGGTATTTCATCAACTGTGTCTTCAGTGGGGGACCCCCAATGTGGACCTGCTGACTTCCGGTCTCAGCAGGAAGGCACAGAGGCTCGTGTCAAGGACTCAGGATCCTCTGGCTGATGCCGCAGACGCCCTGGTGGCCCCTTGGGGCCAGTATCGTATTATTTACGCCTGTCCTCCAATATAACTTCTGTTGAGACTGCTACATAGAATCGAGGTTGAAGGGATTCCAGTCATTGTGGTGGCACCAGACTGGCCTCTCTGGTCTTGGTACATAGGCCTAGTAAGGCTGGTAGCAGACATCCCTTGGAAACTTCCTCTCAGGGAAGATATTCTGACTCAGGGACCAATCTTCCATCCTGCTTTACAGTCGCTGGCTTTAAATGGCTAGGAAATCTACTTTCAGGAAGGTTTATCATTGAGTTTGGAAGGCGTACATTACTTGGTGTGAGTCCCATCGGGGTACTCCCACCCAAGTAAAGTACGTGTCAGAGAAACGGCCATGCTGCAACTGACAACTCCGCCAGTGCTTCCAATGGCCACAATGAACTCAGGCCATAGACTCATTGTCAGTGAAATGGCTGTGCTGCAACTGGCAACTTTGCCAGTACTTCCCATGGCCGCAATGGACTCAGGCCATAGACTAATTCACTGGCCTATAAAAGGACTCTGCTCAGCCCATCAGATTGCTGGATTGTCTTCAGCTCTTCCTGTTTCCTGAGCATTGCTACTTACTGGATTCCAGTTTGACCCGGCTTGTTCCTGACCTGTCTGCTCTCTCTCCTGGCTTCGACCCCCGGCTTCGTCTGACCATCCCTGCTCCAGTTTGGCTCTCCCGTTATCTGATCTCGGCTTGGCTTACGGACTTGCTTCCTTTCTACCTGTCCTCCAGTACCTGATCTTGGCTTTCCCACGGACTTGTCTGCTTCTGGCCTTCCTGCTATACCTTTGGCTTGCACCTGTTGCAGCTTCCTGCCGAGCCCTGTGTTTGACCCCCGGCCAGTCTTACACCTACTGCCTGGTTGTTCCTGGTTCCTCCTTGGACTGTCTGGTGTATTCCTGCCCAGCACTCTGCTAGAGACCGCCTGTCTACCATCAGGACCCTGCCGGCAACCAGTGCTTCTGTGGGCGCTACACCCTCTGTCTCAACCCCAGGGGTGTGCCGCACTCAGCCGCAAGGGGAGCCCTCTCTGCATCTCGGCCTCGGATCAGGTACGTGACAGTACGCCTTCCAAACTGAATGATAAACCTTCCTGGAAGTAGATTTCCTAGCTTTCAGCACCTGGCTTTCAATAGCCAGGCCGTTTAAGCCAGCGACTGTAAAGCAGGATGGAAGATTGGTCCCTGAGACAGAATATCTTCCCTGCTCCTTTTTCTGTGTCTCCCCTGTTGGAGTTTCTACAACTAGGTGTAGACCAACGTTTGGCTCTGGGCACCATCAAGGGCCAGATATCCACCTTAGCTATCTTTTTCCAAAGGCCGTCGGCGGTGAAATGCTTGGTTCAAACTTTTGTGCAGGGAGTTCGCCATCTGGCTCCTTGGCTCCTTTGAGTGCGATCCCTGGTACCACCGTGGGATCTCAATTTGGTACGGTCGGTGCTTCAAAAGCCTCCTTTTGAAAATATTTGAGAACTTCCTCTGCTCACTCTGTCACAGAAGGTGGCTTTCTTGGTAGCTATCCCTTCCACATGTCCGGTGTCGGAGTTGGCCGCGTTGTCCTGTCGGTAAACTTACCTGGTGATTCATAGAGATAAAGTGGTGTTGCGACCCTGTCAGGCGTATCTTCCTAAGGTTGTCTCCGGGGTTTCACTTTAATGAAGATATTGTGTTGCTGTCCCTATGTCCTAAGCAGAAACATCCTAAGGAAATTGCCATACATTCCTTAGATGTGGTAAGGGCTATTCAGCTGTACCTGTCGGTGACTGAACCAAATCGAAGATCTGATTCTTTTTGTTCTTATGGATGGACCTCGTAAGGGGCCGGCCGCATATGCTGTGACCATTTCCAAGTGGATCAGGCAGACGGTGGTGCAGGCCTACTCCATTAAGTGTCATGTTCCTCCTTTCCCTGTTAAAGCGCATTCTATGAGGGTGATTAGTGCTTCCTGGGCCTTCCATCATCAGGTGTCAGTGGTTCAGGTGTGCAAGGCGGCTATGTGGTCATCTGTACACACATTCACAAAGTTTTATAAGGTGGATGTACTTGCATCTTCGGATGCGGCATTTGGCCGCAAAGTTTTGCAGACTGCGGTTGCAGAGGCTTCCGCTTCTTGAGGGTGTATTTCCTGGTAGTGAGCTACAGTTGTTCCTGGTTGAGCTGCTATTGTACCTGGTTGGCTATGTTTAGCCTTGTTGGGAATTCTGCATTTGCTGTGTTTTTTCCCACCCCTCATATTGACATTGCTTTGGGACATCCCAATGGTCTAAAGACTTGAAGCTGTGTCCTTCAGTGAACGAAAGAAAAAACTGGATTTTTGTCTTACCGTAATATCCTTTTCTCTGAGGTTTACTGATGGACACAGCACCCTCCCCTCTATTGGGGTTGAGATATATGTCTCCTGACACTGCTTGTTACAAGCTGGAGTCCTACGGCGGGAAGTAATGGTATACCCTCTGGGACTGCCCCAGGGGCGTAACCAAAAAGGTTCCCACCTAGTCCTCCTCCTGGAGAGAAACAGCATAAAGCCCAATGGTCTAAGGACTTGAAGCTGTGTCCATCAGTGAACCTCAGAGAGAAGGTTTTTACGGTAAGACAAAATTCCATTTTTTTTTTTTTTTATGCCTTCATTTAAAAAAACACACCCTACAAACCACAGATGATATCTTGGACATCCTGAATCAACTTCCTAGAACATCCAAAATGGCTCTGCCATTTTTAGCTTTATTATTGATAGCTTGATCTAATATACTGTATTTTTGCAGCCTTTTACAATGATATTCATAGTTACTTTATATTTATGTACAAAGCATATTATTTTCTTCTGAAAAGTATGTGAAATTACCCTTTGAGACTGCATTCACATATAGGTGCCATAATCATTTTTGCGCGAATGTTGCTTTTCATGCAACAAATGCACCAAACAAGCTCCTGCACCTTTTGGGTGTAGAGCTTTGTATGTTTTTTGACTGTGCATCTTGCTGAGTGCAAAAATGTATGTCTGCTGGCTGTATTTAGGGTGCCACTAACAATAAATGGCACCGCAAGTGTGAAGCTCATTTTTCGCACGTCCCTTAAACACGCCGTGAATGGAGCCTACATTTTATGGGTTACCTAAATGACCATTAGAGAGGCATTGAAGAGGGAGTTGCTTTGTACAATAAATGTCAAGATTTGCATATCATTTTATCCTATCCCTAGATCTCCCAAGAGTTTTTTACATAGTTTTCACTGTAGGTAATCTCTGCATATGGCTTTTTTTTCTCTTTTTTTATTGGAAAGTTTTGTACAGGTTTACATCAGTCTCATTCACATGAGTAACAAGTCCAAAATATGTAAACTATTCTCTAAATTAAGGGCTGAATGGCCTTTTCTTCCCAAACCTGTTAATGTTTTAGAAAGCTGCCCATTAGCCTTTAGTGCTCAAAAGCATTCTAATAATGGTCACATGGTACAGCTCCTCTGTACGTAGTCTTTGAATCTGTTTTCCTGTGCATTCATAATCTGTGTGCGGTTAGATGATCTGTTGCCCCCACTCATTGTGTTGTAAAAGCACTGACTATAAATATAGTTTTCTTTACCTATAATAGTTTTTTTCTAATCCTCTGTTTCCACCTAGCAAACAGTTTTATAGTGAAAAAAGAATAACCTAACTGGATTAGGTAACATTATTGATTACAAAACGTTTACGTATTTTCTACTTTTTTTTTTTTCCAGAAAATGTATTAGTTTTGGTGTTACAAGAAATAGGCAAACCAGTTACGGGCACAGCCGCTTGAGTCAAAGAGTACAACAAAATGTAAAATGGCTTGGCATCATAATATGTTATACAGTATTCAAGTTGTGTTTGTGGAGTGTCCAAGACATGGGCATAGAGCTAAACAACTATTAACTCAAAGAAGGATGCAATATTTGTGGAACACTAAGTATAGGCAGTCAAGCTACTGGAAATAAATCCTTTGTAGCATATTTGTGCCAGCCAACATTATTCAGAACAGCTCCATGAGTATGGGGATCCATGGAATGTTAGTGAATAATCAAGGGGTTGCCCATGACTGGTAGTGATGTAGGGTATAAAAACAGGATGTAGGAGATGGATGTGCAAGGGGACATGAGGTTTTGGATAGGAAGCTTTAAAGGATAAGGGCAGGAAATGGGAACTATCTAGATAGAAGGTTAAGCATGGGTTGAAGGGGGCATATAAGGGGGGTAGGGGTCAGCAGGAAAAAGAGGGGTAGAAAGCAAAGAGCAATATTTTGTTAAATTTAGAAGGGTTTTCTCTAGCCTGGCGAATAAGGTCCTCCATTTCTGCTACTTTTTTTAACACGTTGAATCCATTCCAAGATGATTGGAGGGTTTTTGTCTTTACAATGTATGAATATAGCACATTTTTGCAGCATTAATAAGGTGTAGGGGTAAAGACTTTCTGTATTGGGCTTGAGGTAAAGTGGTACGGTGTAGAAGGTATTGTGCCGGGTGTAGTCTGGAGTAAAAGTCATGATGTTTGTGATTAGGTTGTATATCTGAGCACTCCCACCAAATGTGAAGGAGAGATCCGATTTCTTTGTCACAGCACCAACACAGTGGCGAGACTCTGAAAAAAAATGTATGTAGTTTGTCAGGTGTTCTGTACCATCTTGAGTTTATTTTGAAGCTATTCTCCTGTGCAGATACATTAGTCGACCCCTTGTGAATGTGGATATATATATGTTCCCATTCCTCTGAAGTAAGGTTTAAAGCTAGTTCATTTTCCCATAGTTGACTAGTTTTTATTCAGTTTAGGGTCGCAGGAATGGAATATAATTTTGTATAGATCAGAGATAAGGTGTCTTTGGGGTTCAGTCCTAGTGTAATCGCTTCAAATGTGGTATGTTCTCTGTGCCTCTGTGTTCTCTGTACCTCTGAGAGAGGTTTGGTACTGGTTAGAAAGTGTCTTTTTTGCAGGTATGTAAACCAGGAAAGAGTTTGCCCTGACAACCAGTTGGAAAGGGCATTATAGGTTAGGAGAGCACCTATATCAAAAAAGGATTCAGCATGCATAAGCGTCTTTTCTCCGGGTCCGGTAAGGAAGGAGCCTGCGAGGCGGGGGGGGGGGGGGTAATCAGGGTTATGTATGATCGAGGTGAGAGGGTCAGGAGAGATCAACTTCCTACGAGTCGCATGGAAAGCAATGAGTGTGTTGTCTATTAAGGGGTGGGTTTTAATCGCTGGTGATGGGCTTGATCCAGGGGAGGTGTTTTAGTGGTATATTAGAGAAAGAGCATTCCAATTTTACCCAATCTATATATTATCAGTGGACAGGCCAGTCCACTATCCTGGTAAGGTTACATGCCCAGTAGTATCTATGTATGTCAGGGAGGCCTATGCCACCTCTCGACTTGGGGTGATGAGTTTGTCCTAGCCTAGCCTAGGGTATTTAGATCGCCATATAAACTGGGTGCACATGTTCATATAAGAGGAGAAAAAGGCTGTTGGTATTCTGATCGGGATCATCTGAAGGAGATATAAGACAGGTAGGATGTTTGTTTTTATAATAGATGCTCTTCCAAACCATTAAAAGGGGCCCGATGAACATTTCTGTAAGTCCTGTTAAATGGATTTCAACAACGGGAGATAGTTGCTGGAGTATAAGTTCAAGAGTGTAGATGGGAGTTTGATGCAGAGATAGGATATTGCGTATGGTTCCCAGCCGAAGGGAAAATTAATTTGGCATTGGGATACTAAATTTGGCGGAAGGGAGATATTAGATGCTCTGGATTTGGAAAAGTTTATCTGTAAATTGGATAAGGATTTAAACATTGAAAAATCTTTTAGTAGGTTAGGAATAGTGGTAAGTGGATCAGAGAGGAACAGCAGAATATCATCTGCGAAGGCAAAGATTTTAAAGGAATCACCCGCCACGGTAATCCCTTTGACGTCAGCATTCGCTCTTAGCCTACGGAGTAATGGATCAAGGGTTAAAACAAAAATAAGGGGGGAAAGTGGGCAACCCTGATGCGTCCCATTTGATACGGAGAAGGCGTCCGACAGATGCCCATTAACCCTGACTTTAGCCGTAGGGCCAGAGTATAAGGTTAAATTAAAGTTGAGCATTCGGTATACAAGTGCTCAAAGTATTTCTGTTTTATAATCCCAGGCCACTCTGTTGAATGCCTTCTCCGCATCAAGTGATCGGAAAAAGCCGGTTGGTGGGAAGAGGCTAACCAGTGGTGAATATTGATGGCTTTCAGGGTATTGTCTCTTGCCTCTCTTCCTGGTATGAAGCCTACTTGGTCCAGTGATTTTTTTTTTAGGGAGCAGGGGAAGTAAACGGTTAGCAAGGATTTTCGCATATATTTTAACATCCACGTTGAGGAGTGAAATAGGTCTATAATTTGAGACAATTTAGTCTTTATCTGGCTTAAGAATGACGGAAATATGAGCTTCTAGTAAGTCTCGGCCAGGTTGGACAATGAATTGAATGCCTTCAGGAAACGTGGAATAAAAGTGGTCGAAAAGGTTTTGTAATAGGCAATTAGGACTCTTCCGGGGTTTATGTTGCTTTAAGACCTTTAGTAGTCTCATCTAAGGTGAGAGGGCTTTCTAGTTCAGAAGCTTCTGACGATGTCAATGGTTTGGGGCTGTATCGGCTCAAAAAATCAGTGATTATTTAATTTCTTTCGCTACTTGCCCCAGATTGTTCAGTGGAGGGTAAGTTGTATAGTTTGGAATAATACTGAACAAATTGGTTAGCGATGGCCTTTTATTCTGTACCTTATGCCCAGTAGGGTCAGTTATGGAGTGGACTGTAGCGGCTGCTTTCTGGTTTTGAAGAGTTTTCCCGGATTTATTTCCGTGTTAAACATTTTTTGGGAAAGAATGTATTTTCGTTTAACTTTCTTCCCTAGATCCTCCAGAAGCTCGTTTCTGGCTAAGGTTAGCTGTTGGAGTGTTTGAGGTTTAGAGAATGATTTAACCCCCTCTTTATTATTTAGAATACACTTCCTTAGAACAATCACACTAACTTTCGTTCTACAAAAGTTATAACTTTAGTTAAGATGTATTTATGATCAAGATTTAAAATCATATATTTATTTCCCCATTGTACCTGTATTTCTAGTCTACTTCTGTTAATCTGAACAATCCTGAAATTTGAAAATTTACTTTGTAAAGAATCTCACCCATTTACATCCTTGAATTTCATGACACATATTTACTATGCCCTGTGAATATGCACACAAATCGCAGAGCCTTCCTTCTGGACTACATAGGGGCGGAAAGGAGGAGTTTCAAGAGGCAAGTTCAGTACAGAAATCACTGCTTGCAGACAGCAAGGTACCTTTGGAAATGTAGTCCTTAGAAATTGAAAGTAAACCAAAGGAATGAGCAGAGGAGAAGCTGCAAAATATGCAGGGAATTAAAGTAGAACTTCACTCTCCCAATCAACATTGATTATTTTTAATCCTCATGCTGCTAGCATTAGTAAATGGATAGGAAAGTATATTATATTTGCTTGTTTAAAACTTTTTTTTTTTACTTTTCTTCAGTTACTTCCTGGTTTCTTGCCTAGAAAAATGATGTCATACATCCCAGGAGTCTTGGGGAGGGGAGGAGGAGGAGTTTTCTCAGCTAAGCACACTCTCTTGTATGCATACTTGAGCTAAGGGCAGGAATCACGTGCCCATGCTCAAGATAGCCACGGCCAGAAATGCTAGCAGGTGATTTTTAAAGCAATTTCTCAGCAAAATAAAGCCCAAAAAAATGGATGGATGGATGGATGAGGGGAGTTTGCTTTGAATAATAAAAAGGAAATAAATAGCAATTTTGGTTTGTGGTGCTCAGATGCAGTGAAGATCCGCTTTAAGTAAGTTGCAAAAGACATGGCCACAGGCAGGCATAATTCACAATATAAAAGGAGATTTTTAAAGTAAGCTTAAAGTGGTTCTAAAACCTAACATTTTTCTACCTTAATGCATTCCTTGCATTAAGGTAACATGTTTAGGCATTGGTTTTGGCCCCTCACTCCCCCCTAATACTTGAGCCCTCATTTGATCCAACACTGTGCACGTCTGCATCTCTTCTCTCCCCCCACTTCTGGATCTTGCCGGCTTTGCTGAGTCACTGGAAGCCATTGTTTCCCAGCGCTGTCAATCAAACCCAGTGACGCATGGGGGGGGGGGGCAGGTTAAGTCTCACTATCTGTGTCAATTGATGCAGCAGCAGGGCATGGGAGTGAGCTCAAACGAGTGCCCCTATAGGAAGCTGCTTCCTCTGGACAGAGAGGAGGAGCCAGCAGCGCTGGCGAGGGACCCGAGAAGAGATGCACAGAGCAGGTAAGTTCAAAGATGGTTGTTATTTAATTAAAAAAATGCATCTCTTACAACCACTTTAAATTGCGTTTTCAAAAATAATTATTGTTTGTATTTCTATTACACTGCTGATATTATCAGATGAAAATGTATGTTGTGACTATAGAGTTCTGTAAACTTGCATTAACTTTCATCCTGTAGGTCAGTGTTATTTCAATGTAAAATGATAATATGGCACACACTCGCCAGTGCTCTAGAGGTTGAGAAATCCAGATGGTATTGCAGTACAAGCATGAAAATGCCTCACTGCTGCTGCCCGTATCAGATAGGAGAATCTTGACACTAAGTATTATTTCCAGCACAGGGACAGCATTAAACAGCCCAATCAAACCCTCAAAGTTTACACCTGAAGACTTATGCATTTCAGGATAAACGCCCCCCTTCCACAGAGCCAGAATATTAAGTCCATCATCTCACGCTTTTATATAAACTGAAATGTAGCCACTTTCCGCCCATTCTCACACTTCAGATGAGCGGAACCAGTGCAACAGACAAGACATTGCAACCACCACATAAACCCAAAGATAAAAACAAAAACGATAGAACACAAAACAATAATGAGACTTTTAGTCATCTGACCCAAAGTTTTACTCATAAATACTGCCCAGATGGTATTTGGATGTAATAATACTGTCATAATGTTATATTATGAGCATGTAACCTAGTGTATATACTTCTACGTTACCTGTTTAAAAAGTGTACCATCAATGCAGAGTTTGTCCTATGTTGTTCCGTGCTCCATCTTCCCGACACGAGCGGTTGGAACACACGTTCTGTGTCTTTGGAGTGCTTTGGAGTGTTTGGTGATCACATGATCCGACTAGAGCGGCCTGAAAATAGTTAAGCAAACAGATCTTTCTTACACAGGTTAGTCAGAATGGGTGTTAGGAGACCAGACCGTTTTAAGATTAGTTAGGTGGTGCCTGAAATTCCACTTTAGCTTTACACTGATACAATCCCACCTACTTTAGGTATCAGTGGGAAACTGATTTACATCTCCAACTTTCTTTGACAAGGTAGCAGCACTGTTTTGTGTTTAGGATAGGTAGTTACTCTCTCATTGAAACTTCTACTAAAAGATTAAAAAAAAAAAAAAGTGGAATAAATTTTCAATCATTGAAAAAAATAGACTTATATTTTATATGGTGTGTGAAACGTGGCAGCCAGATCTTTTGGGATGGGAAGAAAAGGGAGGGAGGGGGGCACTTGATAGCAAAACTGTCTTTGGGTTTATGTATAGAATGCTTGGCACTATTCTTTTCTTTCTGTAGTGTTATAAATAGCCGTACTAGACTGCACTTGTTCTTAACTTAAGAATAGCACTGTATGCACTGCAGTGCCTGACCCATGTGTGTCACTTACAATGGGTATAGAAAAGATTTACCCCCCTTAAAATAATCAGTTTGTTGCTTTGCAGCCTGAAATAAAGACAAACAGCGTATATTTTATTAAGCTGTATTTACTTAATGCAACTTATAAAATTAGAGTGAAAGATATAACACCAACATGCTGATCCCTTAGTCAGGATAGCGGCGCCAGCACCTGATAGCCAATTGAAGAATCAGCTCGGGCAAGGACACCGCTGGATGCCTGGAAAGGTAAGTGCCCTAATATAAGCAGTATTAGTAGCTGCTGACTTCTTTTTTTTCTCTTGAAAACCCATTAAAAATCTGTGAAATTACTTGATAATTGCAGTCCACAAATGATAACTATCAACTTTAACTGAGTGAGCAGTTCTGCAAAGAAGAGTGAGCAAATATTGCAAAGTCTAGATGTGCAAAGTTAGTACAGACCTATCCCGAACAGACTTAAGGCTGTAATTAAAGCAAAAGGTGGTTCAACAAAATACTCACACAAGGGGGTGATCCTTTTTCCAACTCAGTGATTCTGTTTCGTTCTGTTTTTTTCTGACATGTTGGTGTTATATCTTTCACTTGGATTTTATAAGTTGCACTGAGTAAATACAGCTGAAAGAAACAGAAACTGTGTCTGTCTTCATATCAGGCTGCAAAGCAACAACATGTGATTATTTTAAAGGGGGGTGATTCTTTTCTATACCCACTGTATATGCCATATTACCAGTTCACTACTTGCACTGCTGAAGGAAATGTAATCCTTATCCGAATGCCATTTAATTTGCCAATTCACTGTGTTTTATGAACAATTGCCTTCTTTTTAACCTTCTTAGCGGTATTCCCGAGCGTGGCTCGGGGTTAAATTTCAGAGCCAAAAGCGGTAACCCCGAGCTACACTCGGGGTACCGCCAGAAGTATCGCTGGATCCTGAAAGCAGGGTTACTTACCTTGTCACCGGGATCCAGCGATGTATCCCCGCGGTGTCTCGCGGTGGATCTTCCTCCCGATCCTCTCCGTGCCCCGGCTTCCGTCTCCTGCGACGTGACGTTCGCAGGGGGGTGTTACCGGCGGGAAATTCAAATGTAAAACACACCAAACACACTGATACAATTCAAAATAAAATAAATTCACATTAGATTGCCCCCCAGTGCCCTTTCCTGCAGTTTTACTGTACTTTTTATGTATATATATATATAAATACGTGTGTATATATATATATATATGTATATATACAGTGTATATATATATATATATATATATATATATATATATATATGTATGTATACATACATACTTTAACTTATTTATAGTTTTTTATTATATTATAATTTATGATTTTGTGTTTCAAACTTTATCATACCCAAGATGTTATAAAGAAGAACGCACAGTAAAAACAATATGTAAATAGTTGGTTTGGGCTGCTCATTCTTAAGAATTACATGCAAAATAATGGTACGGCTTTCAGCACCTAAAATCCAAAAGAATCATACCGCCAGGGAGGTTAAATAATAAAAAAAGCAAAATTTTATAAAATGTGACACTGCACAGAAAAAACTGTCTCCCCCCCATTATTGGAAAAAGAGCTAGCATACATAACTATATGCTTGAAACTTTTCACACACAAAGGTTTAAAAATAATGTCTCAACATGTGCCAAAGCGACAGGGTGACAATAAAGGAGAAGAAAGAACTGCTCATCTAAAAGCTAAGCAAGCCCTAAATATTAAATACTAGAAATAGACTGCACTCTCAATTGCCAATAAATAATATTGCTAAATACTATTGATAAGTATACAAAACATATATAAAATAAATATTAAAAGTGCATAACTCAAATGCCATAGAATTAAAGAATTAAATTGCAATAGAATTAAAGTCCATAATAATTGCACCGTGCCATTAAGTCCATCTATTTGTGAAGAAAAGTGCCACCAAAGAAAACAAGTGATTCTTCTTACCCACCAGCTCACACCGCACTCACCAGAAGGGTATGACAAATTATTGCTTTTGGTAAATATCTCCATATATATACATTTGTTATTTCCCCCCCCCCCAATGGTGTCCTGGGCAATTTTATCTCATTGTATATGTAACAGTGCTCCTGCACCTTTAAGAGACTCTGTATAAAACTTCCTTGCAAGGGATAAAAACAAACGGAATCTCTCATAGTGTAGTATATATAAAATGTATTTAAAAAAAAGGTTAAAATTATACTTACACCAGTAATATAAGATCAGGCTTATCACAGTGTACAATGGAAACCAAAACTGTGGCTATGCGCTCCAAGCATTGGAACAGACGTGTCCACCCAACGTGTTTCATTAGCAGTGCCTGACATCATCAGGGGTCACATGTCCGGACACATCACTTCCCATATATATATCTATTATAAGGGGTTAGCTCGGTAGCGGGTGTGGGTGACCCCTTGGGTGCGTTCGCTACACAGAGAGACAGCCGAGGAGTGGTTGAAAACAACAGTCTATGGTTTATTCTTCCAATTTGCTGGAAACAAGTGAAAGCATCCAAACAGCATAAATCAAACAAACAAAAAAATAAACCCTGGCCACTTGGGGCGTCTACCTTCACAACACAGGAACCTACCTATGGAGTCTGTCCCAACCTACTGCTGGGCAGACACTGCTGTTAAAGCTGCAAAGGATGGACCAACTTAGTACTGAACCCTATGGACTAAGACTAGGATGCCTTTAAAATCCATGTGCATGTAAAGGCAGGTGTCCCAATACTTTTGGTAATATAGTGTATGTTCCGCACTAACATGAGAGGCTGCTGGATGTGCAGTATAAACTGTATGTAGTTGAGGCTAAATAAAGCATACTGCACTGTGCTCTGAGTTGGAGCCAAAACTTCCTGTCTCATACCTGAAACACAATAGAGTCTATCTGACCGGCGCTGAGCCATTCACAGAAAGCAATGTTTTCCAGCAATGAATACAAAGTTTCCTCTGATTGGTCAGAGAGGTGGACTGATGTCAGGACCTCTGACCAATCAGAGGAAGCTTTACATTCATTACTATTGTTGCCTTATGAGGAGTTTGTGTGTAATCTTCATTAGTAACTGTAAATAGATGCGTGTCAATATATGGATGAGATATTGACTTTTGGTTTCAACTAATAGTTGATATAAATTATATGAAGTTAAGTTGTGTGAAACCAGTCTGCAGGCAATAGTAATTTGATTATCAAGTCCTTTTGAAATGCAAGAATGTGGTTAGGTTGGGATACCTTTCATAGACATTACGGGGCCTAGGTAATAATTGATAATAGGCTGTGTCACTTCCCTTGTTATCTTAGCTCCCATTTCAAAGACACTCTCTTTAGATATGCAATAAAGGTGGCTGTCTGTTCAGGGATGGACAATTTGCCCTGGGGAGGACCTAGCATGATTAATCCCCCCCAGAGAGGAGTGATATCGAGAGGCTGGGTTACGCTAAATGTAGGGGATGGGGAAATTGTCCAATCCTGAATGAGATACGCCCAGAGGAAGGAGAAGGGTAAGATCGCTACACCAATCAGAATGGCTCTAACCATTGGGAGATAGATCTATATTAGTGAAGGTGGGAAGGAGAAAAAAATATCTATTGCATTCAGCAGACTAGGATGAAACTCTCATGGGAATGGTAACTATGGAAAGTAGCTCCTGCACTTAAATGTATACATGCTTGTCCTATTTGTGGTCTGTATGGCTGTTTGTATCATTGTGTTATGAGTATCATACTCTATATTTGTTCAGTTAAACTCTGAATATTTTCCATTTTTATATGTACTAGAGATAAAATTGTTGTGAATTAATTTAGGCTTCCAGGCTACTTAAATTAATATTGCTGTTTTGAAGCTTTCACTCATGGTCAAAGAACTCTCATTTAACCCGAATATTGTCTGAGGTATCATAAATCTCATAGCTTCGGGGTAACACTAGAATATATTGCTTTCTCTGAATTGCTGAATATGGAATTTACAGGTAAATTTAAATGTTTTTTTTTTTTGTTTTTTCGAAAAAGTCATAAATGTGTGTTTAATTATACATATAGAACAGCTACAATCTTATCAAAGTGTGTTAATATTTTATAAACCTTGCTTCAATGTACACTTTGTAGCAAGAAATGTATGGAGGGGTAGCCATATTATTTAGGCAGGAATTTATTTTACTTGATTCTCTAATCAGATGAGATACAGTATGTGGTAGGCCCCTTTCACGCTTTCTCGACCTAAAAGTCGCACGATTTTGCCGTGCTTTTGACTGGAGTTGAAGCAATGCCTGTGTAATCTTGAGGGCTATGGACCTCAAAACACCTTAAAGTCTGACCAAAGTAGTGCAGGGACTACTTTGAATTTGCTGTGATTTGAAGTCACACAGATATAAACCGTACTCACTGGAAATCACTGGGTACAACTTCAAGTACAAGTACAGTCTCATGTGGCAGGACAAATGGCACAAGTGTGAAAGGGGCCTAAATGAAAACCATAGACTCTGCAGTCTCAAATGATGTCAGACAGCAACAATGTAGCCAGACCCCATGTAATTTTAAGATGGGATGGAAGCAAAATGATGAAGCTACAGCAGTATGGTTTTATTCATGAGAAAAAAAGTGGAACTTTTACCTACTTTTTAAATCATAGAAACCGAAGAGTAAGAGAAAAAGAATAGAAAAAGAGTAATGGCAGAAAAAAAAAGTGAAAAGAAAAGTGGTCCACAGAGTCTGTGTACAGTATATATATATATATATATATATATATATATATATATATATTTATTTATATTTATTTCAGGGCTTTTTTTCAGCTGGAACTTGGTTCCACCACCTTTGGTTTAGGCTCTCTGCTCCCCACTCACTTGTAACCACAGAAGTCTTGCTTCTGTGTTAACAAATGACAGCTTGTCTCCCAGCATCTCCCACAGGTCTGATCTCCTGAGCAGATCCCACTGAGTGCAGGAAGGGGACAAGGGAGGTGCAGGTGTCCAGGGTGCAGTGTGGTCATGGGCGGGAGGGGGGTCATTGTGTGGTAGACTGATCCTCTGTGATTTCCATTTTTCCCTTGTGTTCGTATGCCGATACCCCTGCTGGATGATTTCCCTGCCAAGTGAGAAAGGCAAAACTGCCTACAGTTTGTGGGGAAGTACTAGTGCCAGCTGGGTGCTTCAGCTTAATAAGACAACAAAAGTAAGATATGCGGAAGATGGCGGAGCTTTTAAGGAGTGAAGAAGAAGGTAGGGCAGTGGAGGGGGGGGGGGGCGAGCAGAGGTCAGAGCTAAAGGGGGTGAAAATGAGATGTGGATGGGGAATGCAGAGGTAATCGGCTGTGGAAGAGCGCTGAACTCTGCACCCTGTGTGTAGTGCCACCCCTGAACTCTGCACTGTGTGTGTAAACCCCCCCCCCCACAACTCTGCAATCTGTACATAATGTAATCATCCAGGTATTTATTGCCCCTTTATGACTTGGTTACACCCACTATTTGATGCAGTTTGGTGTGTGTGTTTGGGGGGAGGGGGGGGGTTAAGTTCCTGCACCTATTCTCTTAATAAAAAAGGCTTATATATATATATATATATATATATATATATATATATATATATATACTGTATATATATACACACATATACAGTATCTCACAAAAGTGAGTACACCCCTCACATTTTTGTAAGTATTTGAATATATCTTTTCATGTAACGAAACACAGAAGAAATTACACTTTTCTACAATGTAAAGCAGTGTAACACTTAGAGTGATAACGGAAGTTCCGGAGAACAAAAGGTTCAGGGGTTTTTACTCAAACCTGTTCATAATCCCCAAACGAAACAAGGACATGAGACCTATTCTTGATCTCAAAGCCCGAAACAAGTTTTTGAACGTTCATACTTTCCGTATGGAGTCAATTCGTTCAGTCGTGGCCTCCCTACAGGCGGAGGAATTTCTAGCATCTGTAGACATCAAGGATGCATATCTTCATGTGCCTATATTCCCGGCTCATCAAAGGTTTTTACGCTTTGCAGTGGAAAACTGTCAGTTTGTGGCCCTGCCCTTCAGGTTAGCCACGGCTCCAAAAGATCCTAGCTCCAGTATTGGCTGTTCTAAGGTCCAGAGGGATAGCTATAATAGGATACCTGGACAATCTATTACTTATAGATAGGATCACATTCGGTACTAAGCCGAAATGCCCTCCAGACAGCACAGTTCCTAGAACGCCTGGGTTGGATTCTGAACTTGGCAAAGTCAGAATTACAGCCAGTCCAATGTCTGGAATATCTAGGATTCCTTGTGGACACAGTACAGGCAAAGGTATTCTTACCAACAAGAAAGGTCACAGACCTGAAGAATCTGGTTCGGTCTGTAATAAGGCTGAGATATCCTTCTGTACGTCTTTGCATGAAGTTATTGGGGAAGATGGTGTACACATTCGAGGCAATTCCCAATTCTCCAGTTGGGGGGTGGTTCTGGAGGAAGCCACTGTCCAGGAGAAATGGTCTTGGGTAGAGAAAAGTCTCCTCATCAACATTCTGGAAATCCGAGCAGTCAGTAGGACTTTGAAATACTGGACACCCAGACTTCGGGTCAGCCGGTCAGGGTGCAATCCGACAATGCCACGGCTGTGTCTTATATCAACCATCAAGGTGGCACAAAGAGTCAGTCAGCCCAGAGAGAGGTGGATATTATCCTGTCCTGGGCAGAGAAGTTTGTGCCATGCCTGACAGCAGTTTTTTATTCCAGGAATAGAGAAATGGCAGGCAGATTTTCAGAGTCATCAACAGATGTTTCCAGGGGAATGGTCCTTACATCCCGAGACTTTTCAATCAATCTGCCTATGCTGGGGGGTCCCAGACGTAGATCTGTTGGCATCCAGGTTTAACAAGTTGAAGAGAATTGTGTACAGGACCAGGGATCCACTCCCAGTCGGGGTGGATGCTTTGGTGACTCCTTGGGAGGAGTATTCCCTGATTTATTCCTTTCCTCCAGTGCAACTGATACCGCGTCTGTTACGCAGAATACAACTAGCGAGGAAACCAGTAATCCTGGTAGCTTTGGCATGGCTGAGGGGGGTTTGGTATGCACAAATCCAAAGTTTGGCAGTTACAAGGCCTTGGGTCCTTCCACTGCGTTCGGACCTACTCTCTCAAGGGGTGATATTCCACCCTGCTTTACAGTCTCTAAATATGACGGTTTTGGCTATTGAAGTCTTAATCTTGAAAGAGCAGGGTATATCTGGCCTTGCAGTTTCTAATCTAATAAATGCTAGAAAACTAGTCTCTAGAGCCATTTATTACAGGGTCTGGAAAACCTACATTACCTGGTGTGAAGCCAGAAAAAAGGCATCCCCGCAAATATATCATCGGTAGAATTCTAGCTTTCCTTCAAGCAGACGTAGATATGAAATTAGCCTTGAGAACTATAAAGGGGCAAATTTCAGCCTTATCGTTTTTTTTTCTTCCAAGAACCGATTGTTTGCCATTCATTGGTTCAAACCTTTGTCCGGGGAATGTTACGTATACTTCCACCTGTGAAGCCACCATAATGTCTTTAAGATCTAAATTTGGTGCTGGCAGTTTTGCAAAAACAGCCTTTTGAGCCCATGGTGCAAGTTTCCCGGGTTCTTCTGACCAGGAAACTGATCTTTTTGATTGCGATAACTTCAGCTAGAAGGGTATCGGAACTAGCAGCTCTTTCTTGTAAAGAGCCATTCTTGATTTTTCATCAAGATAGGTTGATTCTACATCCACACCCAGGTTTTTTGCCCAAGGTGGTGTCCGCCTTTCATTTGAATCAGGACATTATACTGCCTTCCTTTTTTCCCGGATCCTCAGACAGAGGAGGAAAAGTTGTTGCATTCTCTTAAAATAGTGCATGCACTTAAAATTTACTTGGAAAGATCAGCTCAGATTCGTAAGACCGATCTCTAGGTATGTATTAAAAATCCATTTATTTAAATTACTGTAGCAGCAATGAGATAGACGGATATTGTATTCCTTTTAAAGATTTGCTATATAAAGGGTGTATTGGTAATGTTTTGATCCCATAGCGCAGAGTAGGGGTGATTACTACTTGCTTTTACTTTCATAGCTGTTACTAAGTTGCACTGACCTTCTGGCTTCCCTTAATGCATCTTGCATCTATGATAGCTATCTAGCTGTGCCTCCTCCCACTCCCTCTCCTGCGCTATTCACTCCTTCTGTTGTGCCTCCTCCCACTCCCTATTCCTATGCTATAAGCACAGCACAGTGACAATGCTACACAAGTGCATTGTGATTTGAACCCGGACTAGTATCCATCATAGACCCCTTTCCAATGCAGAAGGGAACCTAAAGTGTGGCTCCTGCTATACTTTTTGTCACCAGCTTAATAACAGCTATGCATGTATAAATTAGGTTATGGATTAAACAAATCAAAATATTAACCACTTGCCTACTGGGCACTTACACCCCCTTCCTATCCAGGTCAATTTTCAGCTTTCAGCGCTGTCACGCTTTGAATGAAAATTGCGCGGATATGCTACACTGTACCCATATGAAATTTTTATCATTTTTTTTTTCACACAAATAGAGCTTTCTTTTGGTGGTATTTAATCACCTCTGGCTTTTTTATTTCTTACAAAAAAAAAAAAAAGACAGAAAATTTAGAAAAAAAAAAGTTTTCTTATTTTCTGTGAGTAGATTTTGAAAATAAATAAATTTTTCTCCTTCACTGATGTGCGCTGATGAGGCGGCACTGATGGGCACTGATAGGCTGTACTGATGGGCACTGATGAGGTGGCACTTATGGGCACTGATGAGGTGGCACTGATGAGGAGGTACTTATATGCCGCACTGATGAGCACTGATAGGCGGCACTGATGCGCACTGATAGGTGGCACTTATGAGCACTGATAGGTGGCACTGCTGGGCACTGAGAGGTGGCACTGAGGCGGCACTGACGGGCAGCACTGAGAGACGGCACTGATGGGCACTGAGAGGTGGCACTGATGGGCACTGATGGGTGACACTGGATACTGACGGGTGGCACTGATCAGCACTGATGGGCAGCACCATCAGTGCCCACACTCAGTGCCCATAGTGCTGCTAGTCAGTGCCCATCAGTGCCTAGATGAGCAGGCACTGATGGGCACTGACTGGCAGCACTATGGGCACTGAGTGTGGGCACTGATGGCGGGCACTGTGGGCAGTTGTGGCATTATTTCCCCTCTTCTGTAATCAGGGCACTGGTGATCAGTGCCCTGATTACATTCCTGTGTGTTTCCTTACCGGTGTTCGGGCTCTCCTCTTCCTCACACTGCAGTCTCCATGTGAGGAAGAGAGCTGGCGATGAGAGATGATCTCATATGTTTACATATGAGATCATCTCTCATTGCACGGCCCGATCACGTGGTAAATGGCCGCTGTGATTGGCCATTTACCCCGATCTGTGATTGGCCGTGTCCAAGGGACACGGCCAACACAGATTTTCCCCGATGCGCGGTTGCGGGAGCCGCGGGGAGCCTGTTTCTGGGAGGCCGTTTATAGACGGCCTCCCGGAAATTCGAGTCTGCGCTGTAGCCGTACTTCGGCTATATCGCGGATCTGAAGAAGTTAATATCATTATACAGGATTTATATAGCGCAAACAGTTTACCCAACGCTTTAAAATATATTTATCAAAAGGTTTTTAGAAATGTTGCAAACACTGTGCCTAGAGTTGGGCTTTAACTGAGAATAGTGTAAAATAATCAGAATCACTCTGGAAAATTTATAGATGAATACTTACTAACAAGAATGCAAGAAGACAGGAATAACAGAGAAGTTTAGGTAGGAGTCATGGGGATTCTAACACATTGGATTTCTACAGACTAAGCAGTTTGAAAAAGTCTTTAGGTTGATGAAAACACCTTTCAAAATATTACATTAAACTATCCTCTAGTGCCTGTCTGTGACTTTCGGATGCAATCTTCTTAAACAATGTGTAATATTTTGGTATTTATCCAAAGCAACACGATTAGTAAAAAAAAAAAAAAAATACTTTTTTCCTTGGATTTTGTTGTACTTGTTCTTAGGCAGGAACCTAAAGTATTCAGGAAGTCATGCTCTACTTAATTCTACCAAGCTGCTAAATTTTACAGGCTTAGCATATTGAATGGGATCCTAATGTATATATGTACAATATTCTGTTGGTGCATGTGTGGAACAGCTGTGTGGAAGGGGAAGAAATAAAGCAATTGTGCGTTGCTACGGAAAGCTAAATTTCCTGGCTTACCCTAAGAGACGTTAGAGAACAGTGACCTGAAGAGACGATGAAGTCATACAGAAGGCTAAACATGTGTCAGGTTTACAATTGTTACACCTGTACAAATTTTATGTTTCATTTGCTTTTTACAAGGCAGTTGCTAAGGGACATTTCTACTTGTTTTCAATGGCAGCATGTAAGCCAAAGACATTTTTTGATATAGAAAATGGCTTGTGTATATGAAAAGCCACTAGGCAGAAATCAACTAAACAGTTATGTGTAAATAAAATGCATTCTTTTTTAGGTTAATTTGAAAAATAAAGGCTTAGTATTACACAGAGAAAACAATATCTACTGGCTTTTGTGAATTAGAGAAACTCACTGGACCTGTCTGAATATTTTTATTTTTTTAAGCAGGGGAAGAGTAAATTAATAAACATTTTACAAGAAAACGTGTATGCATGTTATGGTTAACGTTATAGTACAAAACTCACTAAAAAATCTCATATGATTTAACAAATTTTTGTAGTTTCAAGACTCATTAAAATGACACCTGTGGATCATGTCATGAGGGTCCTTGTTTATGCATGTCCCGTTAAGGCTTACAATGTTCTGTCCCCGTCTCCCAACTGTTGTCCTTTATTAAACACTAGAAATAGAACGCCCTCTTAATTACCAATAAACAATCGTGCTAAACACTATTAATGAGTATACAAAGCATATATAAAATGAATATGAAAATTACACAACTCAAATGCAATAGAACGAATGTCCATAATAATTAAAGTGCTCTGTGCCATTACGTCCATCCATTTGTGAAGAAAAGTTTCACCAAAAGAGTGTTTCCTCTTTCTCAACGGCTCACACCACACTCTCCAGAAGGGCGTGATCTTTTTTTCTTTTTTTTTTTTAGCGAAGGTCAAATATCACTTTTGGTAAACGAGGTGTGTCTATTAAATAACAAGACTGATTAAATAACTCACCTTTATTTATATGTATTACAAATTTAATTCTTGTTCCCTTCAATATATTCTCCATTTGCACTAATACATTGCTGCAGTCTTGTTTTTCCACTGGTGGAAGGCATAGAGAAACTCAATTTCTGTCAGCTGTTTCAACACATCCACCGTTTTCTTATTTATAGCATTAACTGACTCAAAACGTGTCCCTTTAAGCACTGATTTAACTTTTGGGAAAAGAAAAAAAGTCGCATGAGCATGGCTTTGAATTTTTACTTGCTTTGACAAGTTTTTTTCATTCTTGGTGATAACGGTGTTTTCCAACCAAACTTAGCATTTTTTCAGCACACTACAGAAAACACAAACAAATTAAATGGCGACTCACAATCAACTGAACGCCATAGAGTGTTGCTGCTTGTCAAAACATGTTTAAGGTCACCACGCATGTAGGTATAACCGGCTCTGACTGCTTTGTTTACTAGGTGAAATCACAGTCTCGTTATTTAATAGACATACCTGGTATAGCTCTTCATATATCCATTCGGTATCTCCCTCAATGGTGTCCTGGACAATTTATCTGCATGTGTATGTAACGGTGCTCCTGCACCTTTAAGAGGCTCTGTATATAACTCCCTCACCAAGGATAAAGATAGAGGAATCTCTGATAGTGTAGTATAACAAAAATGTATTTTAAAAAAGGTTAAAATTACACCTACATCAAAAAAACAAGATTAGGCATATCACAGTGTACAACAGAAACCAAAACTGCGGCTCCACCTGCGCTCTATTCATTGGAAGTGACATGACATGTCACAGAAGCTCCACCCAACAAGTTTCATCAGCAGCATCTGGCGTCATCAGGGGTCACATGCCCAGACACATCACTTCCTCTACATTTATCTCAACCGCCATCTTGCTCCTTTTCAATCCAATCTGAATCGGAACCATCCTCCATGTGCATTGAATCCACGCCCATTAATCGGTTTATGTAATAGCTATATCAAATGCTTTCCCTTTGTTTTTATTTTTATTCTTAACTAACATGTCCCTATCCATTGCTATAACCATGTTTTGTATAGATAAAAGTGAATCCTTTTGGTATCCCTTTTGCATAAATCTTTCTATCAGGACCTCTGATTGTTGCTGGAAATTCCCTAATGCTACTACCATTACATCTTAGACACATAAGTTGTCCTTTTAGAATACACCCAACCATTTGGGGTGGTAGAAATTCGCTGTAGGATATAGCTATTATGGTCTGTATCCTTGAAAGAAGTATTTGTGTTTCTTAATCCATCCACTTTGGTCAATACCAAATCTAAAAAGTTAATGGAGTCAAAATTCCACCCTCCTGTGAAAAGCAATCCATGTAAATTACAATAATGTCATCCAGGAGATCCTTCAAACTATCTATTGATCTTTTCCATAAGATGACAATGCCATCTATAAGGGCCATCTCAGGTCTGTTTTTTCTATAGATCTCTCTTTCCTCCCATTGTCAAAGTACAATATTGGCTATGTTACGGTTATGATTAAGCGAAAGTGATTTCGTGAAACGCGTGAACTGTGTTTGTCCCCTGTCTCTGATTTTGTCACTATGGATTGTTTTGAACAATTGGATCTTCAATAAATGGATTTTATCATTTCATACCTTCAAGCCGGAGTGCGGTTGCCTTTTCTATTCATGTACAATATTAGCTACACTGTAGGCATATATAGTCCCATGGCTACACCCTTTATTTGGCTGAACAAAGAACCATTATGCCAAAAATAATTACTGGTCATAGCCAACTCCAGGACTTTCACCAGGAATTTCCTTTGGGAATGTTTAAGATTAGATTTGGTCTCTAAAGCTGCACAAATTGCTATTAAAGCATATTGTTTTCTGATGCTAGTGTACAGTGATTCAATATGAATTGTGACCAATAAAGTATATTCATCCACATGTTTGAAAAAAAAAAAAACACGTGGTTAAAGCAATGGACAGAGACACGTTATTTACGGATAAAAAAACAAAAAAAACCAAAGGGAAAGAATTTGAAATACCGAAGTTTTATACCTGAATTCAATAAGGACTATAAATTATTGGAAAGAATTATAAGTAAACATTGGAGCATCCTCTTAAAGGATAAAACTCTTAGTGGATTACTCCCAAAAAACATGAAGATTTATATTTTGGAGCGCCCCTA
The DNA here is from genome assembly GCF_965119305.1 of Pelophylax lessonae. Lineage (NCBI taxonomy): Eukaryota > Metazoa > Chordata > Amphibia > Anura > Ranidae > Pelophylax > Pelophylax lessonae. The sequence goes on from NC_138772.1 coordinate 203,011,778, forward strand.
GTCTAAGGAATAAATTAGTCTGGACTATACCTAATCTACACAAAAATATATACACGTTTCTAAATACAGTAGGGTTTTGTTCTTGTGGAAGGTGTAATGCATGTAAAACTGTTAAAAATAGAACTAGAAAAAGTACCTCCTTTAGGTCCAATAGTACCGACAACGAATGCAAAATGAATACATTTATCACCTGTCCTAGTGACCATGTCACGTACCTGTGAGTGGGATCCAGTATGTGGGGCGCATTACAAGAAAATTAGGAGTCAGAATCAACGAACACATTAACAAAATGAATAAGAGATTTCCCAAGCACAATGTGTCTAATCATTTTAAACTGTGCCACAACAGAAACCCAGGATTATTTACTTTTTGCAGCATTGATAAGATTGAACAACAGTGAAGGGGTGGTAATAAGACACAAGCCATTTCTATGAACAAAACAAAATAGATATTTGAGCTAAATACTTTGAATCCCGCAGGTCTCGATGTTGATAATGATCTCAATTGTATTATTTCTCATTTTTAGTACAGTGTTTAAAATTTTGCACTGGATCAATCTAATAATTAAAGTTAAATTAATTTAGGGGATGTATAATTCTCATATACATTTTTTTTTTCATTTATGCATTTTTCATACATTTTTTTTTTATTCAATTAGTCTAATGGAATTTTCATTAGATATCTATAATCCTTTTTTTTAGGTGTATATTTATTTTAGGCCACTAGATGTCCTCAACACATATCACACAGATGCCTTTATACTTTCAAGTCATTAGAGGTTTTCACTTCATTAGGTTATTTAACCACTTTAGGACTGGAGGATTTTCCTGCTTTACGTCCAGGCCACTTTTTGCGATTCGGCACTGTGCGACTTTAACTGACAATTGCGCGGTCATGCAAAGCCATAGTCAAACGAAATTTACGTCCTTTTTTTCCCACAAACAGAGCTTTCTTTTGGTGGTATTTGATCACCTCTGCGCTTTTCATTTTTGCGATATTAATAAAAAAATCGACAATTTTGAAAAAATAACAATATTTTTCTACTTTGACAGTTAATAAATATCCAATATATTCAATTTTTGTCATATATTTAGGCCAAAATGTATTTAGCTACATGTCTTTTACAAAAAAATTCTCAATGAGCGTATTTTTAACAGCTTTAAGACCGGAAGATTTTACCCTATTCCTGACTAGGCCATATTTTGCGATTCGGCACTGCGTTACTTTAACGGACAATTGCGCGGTCGTGCAATGTTGTACCCAATATAAATTTATATTATTTTTTTCCCCACAAATAGAGCTTTCTTTTGGTGGTATTTGATCACCTATGCGATTTTTACTTTTTGCGCTATAAACAAAAAAAGAGCAACAATTTTGAAAAAATAACAAGCCACTTTGCTGCAGTATGCTCAATGTGAGCGGTCGGCAAGTGGTTAATATACAATTATTGTCCACTAGATGTCCTCACTTTTAATCAGTTAATAGAATGCACTTTTTTCACATATATATATAATTCTTGGTTTACAGTCATAAAAATGATTAAAGGATAAGTCCATCCTAAAACTAAAATCCCTGCATCTATAGACCTCCATGATCTAACACTAACCTATTTAGCCCTTTAAAGAAGAAATCGGTATACAGTAATCCCCCCTATATTGTGGGGGTTACGTTCCGGACCCAGCCGCGAAAAGTGAAAATCCGCGAAATAGAAAAACCCTATTAAAATGCATTGTAGGCATGTTTTTTTTACTGTCACTGTACGTGTAAAAGCATTTTAAGGTCTTTAAACACACTTTTAAAATAATAGAAACTCATTTAAACACATAAAAGATACTGAGAGACATAGCAAGAGCTATGGAAAACACAAAAATATTTCATTTTTAATGATTTATATAGTAAAATAACATTACAAAAAAAAACGCAATATACCGGGACCGCAAAAACTGAACCGCGATGGAGCGGGGGTTTACTGTACATACCTTTTTTGAAGCCAATCCGACCAGATCTCCAGCGTTGGAAGCTCTGCTGAGGACACGGCCGACAACGACTGTGAAAAGAACGGAAAGTGACGTCACCCATTGACTTACTATAGGGCTTCAGTTGCCTGGGGTGTCCTCTCCACAGCAAAGCCACGGCTGACAGCTCAGCTTGGGATCGGGTCAGATCGGCTTCAAAAAAGGTAACTATACTGATTTCTTCTTTACAGGGCTAGATAGGTTAGTGTTAGATCGTGGAGGTCTATAGATGCATGGATTTTAGTGTTAGGGTGAACTTATCCTTTAAGTGGTTAAATATAGCTATTACATAAACAGATTAAGGGGTGCAGATTCAATTTACATGGAGGATGGTCCTGATTCAGATTGTATTGAAAAGAAGCAAGATGGCGGTTGAAAAATATATATATATATATATATATATATATATATATATATATATATATATATATAGTGTGACAGGAAGTCAGGTAAATCTGTGGGTGTTGTCACAGACGGGAGATACATTTCTGCCATGTTTAGACAATTCACCAATTACTATCAGGTGTCGGCTGCAGAGGTAGCCAGAAAGGTTTAAAGCGGAGTTCCGGGCACAAAATCTATCTTTTTTTTTTGTGCCCGTCCGCTAGTTCTTCTTCACCTGAAAAGGAATTGGATAGTTAGGTTTTTTTTTTTTTTTACTCACCTTGTAATTGAAGATCGAAATACTCACCTCAGTGTACTTCCTCCCTCAGCGCCGCGGCTCCGCCGTCACTTCCTGTCTTGCGATGATTCCTGGGAGCTGAACGTCATCGCTCCCAGGAATCAATGCGACGGCACCGGCCCCGCTCGTCACTTCCGGGGCGACGCCGCATTCCCCTGCTAAACAGCTTCTGGGCATGCCCAGAAGCTGTGGAGGAATGCGGCGCCGCACCGGAAGTGACGAGAGGGGCCGGTGCAGGCGCATTCTGGGAGAAGAGGACGCGGAAGAAGACGCAGAAGAGGACCGCGCTGGCTTCAGCTGCCCACAAGAGAGATGACAACGCTGTGGAAGAAATTTTATAAGTGAGTATTTCATCTTGCAGGTAAGTGCGAACCGGGACAGATCAGAGGCTAGCCATTGTGGAATGTACTAGCCCTGACTGTCCCGGGGGTATGTTCACTGAAAAATGTTTTCTGTGCCCAGAACTCCGCTTTAAGGACGTTGGAAAGCTTCAGCTATTCAGAATGAGGCAATTAAGGCCTCTATAAGTTATCCAGAGGATGACTACTGATTGCTGCCTCCTGAGGCTTTTTGCGTTAAGGAGAGCAGTGAGCTGAGAAAGACTTCTGAAGGTGAGGTGGTGTTGACTTTTTCTGTGTGAAAGGAAAACAAATGGACTATTGGTTTGCTGCTGTATGACCAACTCTTCTGGGAAGACTGTTCACAACATTTAGGAGTATGTCTATAGGAATGTTTGACCATTCCTCCAGAAGCGCATTTGTGAGGTCAGGCACTAATATTGGAGGAGAAGCCCTCACTCGCAGTCTCTGCTCTAATTCATCCTAAAGGGTTGAGGTCAGGACTCTGTGCAGTCCAGTCAAGTTCCTCCACCCCAAATGTTTTATCCATGTCTTTATGGACCTTGCTGTTGGAGCAGGAAGGGGTCATTCCCAAACTGTTCCCACAAAGTTGGGAGCGTGAAATTGTCCAAAATGTCTTGGTATTCTGACACCTTAAGATTTTCCTTCAGTGGAACTAAGGGGCCAAGCCCAACCCCTGAAAAACAACCCCATACCATAATCCCCCCTCCACCAAATGATTTGGACCAGTGCAGAAAACAAGGTCCATAATTTTGGGGTGGAGGAACTTGACTTGTCTGCACAGAGTCCTGACCTCAACCTGATAGAAAACCTTTGGTATGAATTAGAGTGGAGACTGCGAGCCAGGCCTTCTCTCCAACATCAATGCCTGACCTCACAAGTGCGCTTCTGAAAGAATGGTCAAACATTCCCATAGACACACTCCTAAACTTAGTTGACAGCCTTCTCAGAAAAGTTGAAGCTGTTATAGCTGCAAAGGGTGGGCCAAATCAATATTGAACCCTGCAGACTAAGACTGGGATGGCATTAAAGTTCATGTGCGTGTAATTGCAAGCATCCCAATACTTTTGGTAATATTGTGTAGTTTGTTTAAGCCAGTCTGGCCCAAACTAACTGTGTTAAGCATATCAAAAGCTGGAGTTCAGCTTTAAGATCTTCTCAAACTCCATGTCTACAGAACCTTTGAATGATGCACATCTTCAATTGGTATAATTAAATGTTTGTTTAAGAGAAGGCAGGGTCAGCTACTGGAACCAATTACTTGAACTCTTTTTGCTCTAGATGGGGCTTGGCAATGATTTTGGATTGGTGAAAATATTTTCTGCTTTTACCCAATCATCATTAATTGCCCATTCCATTCGTTCATAAACAGGAAATATCTTTTTTAGATTTAGCTGGTCTCTTTGTACCCAAAGGGGCATTATGAGATCTGGGAGATTCAAGTACAATGACGAGGCTTTTGAAAACAGGAGAAGCGATCATTTCATCATTGGAAAGCATATTGTGTGAAGCCATAACATCAGGTGCAATTGAGCCTGAAATTGAGAAATCTTTCTTTAACACGGCCTCTTGGTTCTCTTCATTCCCTTCTATGTCATCTAGCGCAGGCAGTTCAGGATCTGACTCAGGCAAACACAGTATTGCTGGAGAAGGAGCCTGGTGTGTTTTACCACTAGACAGTGTTGGTTGTAGTAAATTTGTTAGTTGTTTGAGGAATTGTGACATCGTTGCAGAAATGTCTGCCTAAAGTATGCCACTTGTTGCATGCTTGAGATAGACCTGCGTTAAAATCCAGTCCTACTCTTGTGCAAGGGAAGCTTTGTCTCTCTAAGATTGAGTGCTGTGCAGGACTTCTTGATTTCCAGCATTGCTATGGGTGAGGATAATCCCCCATGAGGTGCTCACAGAGTATGGCGTGGAAATAGGGGAAACATGGAAGGAGAAGTATGCAGCAGCCTGGATGCAGACTGTTGTGTAATGAAATTTGCATGGCAAAATGGGGTTGTGAAGTGTCTGAATACCTTATAAAGGACTCTTGGCAAAAGAGGCAGTAAGGGGTGAGACCTGTGGGATAATGTAACACCTGATTTTCCACCTGAGACTAAGCTCTGAGAGTGTGAATTTTTGCACCAAGTCTGAAAAGGTTATACTGTAAAAGTAAATACATTCCAAACACAGCCCCTGTTTTTTACAATAACTGGTGACCTGGCTTACTTGTTCTCTTTACTGGTCCGGTTTTAGGGTCCAGGCTTCAATCATCATGGTGAGCATACCCTCAGAGGGATCTTCAGGGTCTGGCTTTCATGGGAATAGACCAAGGCCCTGGACCTGTATAGAACCATGCGACTAACTGCAAGTGTTGCACCAAGTGCCGAGGTAGGCGTACATTGTGCCCAAAGCAATATTACAGGCCATTTCCACAGCCTGGGGTCTAGATATGGTTCCCAAGATTTTACCAAGGTTTCACCAGTCTGGATACACTGCTTTTATTGTTGTATTAGAAGACCAGGACAAGTTGAGTTGAGTGGGGGGATACTCTTGACATGTCCTCAAAAACAATAATTGAACATAACAGCAGTATGGCTGTCCTATGTGTGACACACGGAAACGTATGTAAAACACGCTTTCAAAATCAGAAACGGAAATGCTGGTTTCTGCAATCTGATATCTGAATGAATCTGAGAGAGTTTAGTTCCATGTTAAAATTGAGGAAACTAGACTAAATCTTTGTAAATATATTCTCTTTAATTATTTTTGAATGTATTATTTGCAGTATGGTTGCGATTACTTTTTTTTTTTTATAACAGTTTTACCAGTGGTGGGCCTGGTTACCACGTCACGCCCCTTGTGAGCTCAGCACTGCATAGTCTGGGTAGAGAGGTGCGGGAGAGCTGGATGTGGTTGGTGCCTGTCTTAAATCTGCTTTGTTACTTGTTTTCTTCTTTTGGGGATTCAAGAAGCTAAAATCAAGTCAAATTTAGCTCCAGGGTGTGGTATCTCCTACATCAGCTTTGCTACATGTTTGCATCTCTCAGGCAATGCAGGAGGCAGAAATCAAGCCAAGTTCAAGAAATTGTTTTTTTTTTCTACCTGTGAAGCTGCAGCTGGGCGTGGCGTTCCTACATCTTCATTGCTTCACTTGTTTGTACCTCTCAGGGATCGCAAGAGGCTGAGATCAAGCCAAGTTGAGATCCTGCATTATGGACTTCCTGTGGATGTGTGCATTCTTCAGCACTGGTTAGATGCTGCTGTTCCCCTGTGGGTTGTGGCGTAACTCTGTATTCGCAAGACTCCTTGCAAGCAGAACTGAGCAAACATTATCACCCCAAGCAAAGGGAGTACAAGTGTATAGCTCTTGGTGGAAAGGGCACCAGGATACCCTTATGACGTTACTGCTAGAGACATTGCTGTGTGAAGTTGCAGAAGGACCCTGGATGGCAAAAAGGCCCCGGCTGGGTATTAATCCAAAAGCGTCATTGACCTCCTATAATACAAGGTAAATAAGAGTTGGTAAGTGAGCATTTTTTCCTTTGGTGGTGGCGATGTTACTAAGGTTCACTTTTCAAGGTGACGGATAGCGGTGATTTTCCTATCAAGCACCTTTTCCATCATTAGTGGATTTATTTCTGACAACATCCAATTAAATTTAGACACTTATGAGTTGGAAGTTAAGCATGTGCAAGTCCAGGGGGGTGTGGTTGGCATTATGCGAGCAGGGCATGCCATGACTCATCTGTGCTTCGGTATCCTGAGCAGCTGATCTGTGTATGCTGCGGGGCGGGGCAGAGGTGTGGAGAGCGAAGGGAAAAGAGGAGCAGTGATCTGGAGCTGGCGAGAGTGAGACCGTCTCGATCAGAGGCAATAGCAGGGGTGACTGTCGGGGTGTTTTTGGAGTGCGGTGTTGCTGGGAGAAGGTAACTGCCTGACTGTGAGGTGGTAGTGAACTGTGGAAGATAGTAGCTGCCTTTGAGACCTCTACAGTCTGTATCAGCCCTGCAATGTCCTGTGTCCTCTGATAACCCCTGCTGATAACCCCCTGTTAATGTGGGGTTTTTTTTTGTTCTCCTCAGCTCCCCTTGACGCCCCCTGCCCTTCATTTGTCCTACTTTGCTGTCCGGCTCTTTGGGCTGCCTTACTGCTGATAAAAGTGGAAGACCTTTCTGAAAACTGAAAGTGAAAGGTGAAGAGTGCATTCGATTGTTATCTTGTGTTCATTTAATCCGACTTGGGCTGGCAGAAAGCTCTCTTGGTCAGTGAATTCTTGGATCGTCCGTACCTGGATTGAAAGTCCTACAGATAAGTAAAATGTACTTTTCCCTCTTTGAAGTACTTTTTTTTTTTTTAAACTTGTGCTTAACGCAGTACTGGAGTGGAGGTGTAAGCCTAGCACCAAGGATGCGATCTAGTAAAGCAATTGGAACACAAAGTTGGAGGCAATGACAAGGAAAAAGGGAGACACATCAGGACTGCAGGAGGCTTCTAGCTCTCAGCCCCAATGAACAGTAAAGGAAGAAAATAAGGAAGCGGCAGCTAAAGTAGAACGGTTTGCACATAATCCATCCCAAAATAATGTGATATGTCGCAACCCAAGATGTCTCTTTCACTCTCTGCAGCCCTTAAGGGGTTAAGCCCAAGAGACAGGTCCTTTAAAATGGCTTTGTTACCCTCTACCCCAACTGCAGGAGGACCAGCTGACCTCTGTTTCAGGGACTTGAGGGATAGAGGAGCCATTTTAAGAGAGGTATTAATAGCAGTAAAAGGATGCGAATATGCCTTATCAGAAATGATGGACCAGTTAAAAGGCATAAAAGAGGAAATGTCATTTTTTTAGACACAATCTACAGAAAGTACGGGAGCGTACCATGGAGCTATAAGGAAGAATCAGGGCCGGATTAAGAGCATCATGGGTTTGGTGCTGAGGATTTTGAAGGGCCTTAAGGGCCGTGCCTTGGCATGCACCCAGAGGAGGAAGGGTGCAGCCATGCATGCCTAATTCAACATGGGATGCTGTCTCTGAAGCCCATAAACACATCCATGCATCGGCAACTGTCCCTCCTTGTCCGGCCTTCGTGCTGTGTGGGGAGGTTCTGAGGGAGCTGCCTGGGGAAGCGAGCATAGAAGCCAGACTTCTGTGTTTACAAGTGACAGAAGAGCGGTAACAGTGAATATGGCCAACCCGGGGCCTATATAAAAGGTAGGGGCCTGGAGCTGCAGCTCCAATAGCCCCTACGTTAATCTGGCCCTGGGAAGAATGATGAAATAAAACCCATGAAACAAGAAGTTGAGTTCTTGAAAGGAACAGTTGAGAAGATCTGGAAAATAGAGTAAAGAGGAACAATGTTCGTATAATCGGACTGCCAGAAAAGTGTGAATGGAATAATATGAGAAGCTTTCTGGAAAAATGGATGCTGGAAGTGTTCGGGAAGGAAGAACTGTCCCCTTTTTTGCTCTAGAAAGAGCTCATAGAGTCCCAATGAGAGCCCCCTCCTTGGAAGGGCCTCCAAGATCAGTGATTATGAAACTTATGCTTTTTAAAGATTGAGAAAAAAATATAAGGAAAAGCAAGAGAAATTAAATAAATTAGGCTTAATGGAGCAGAGGTACAGAGAAGAAGAATTGGATTTGTAGATATCAAGAGGTGGCTGCGGCAGTTAAACATACAATATGCTATGCTTTATCCAGCGCGGTTGAGAGTCACTGTACAAGGAGTTCAGTTCTTTGATACACTTGCCGCAGCCACAATTTGGTTAGAAAGGAATGAGTGGTCTATATAAATACTGTGATAAGAAGTATAAATCCTGAGTTGGGGAAACAATGGTCTTTTTTCTATATTGGTTTTGAAACATTTTTTTTTTTTTTGGGGCACAGGATTGGAGTTATGAGTTAGAGTAAGTTTATTAGAGAGGTGTTTATATATTGCTTGTTGGCCGTGTGTGCTTGCGAATGTGTACATCCCGCCACCCCTTCCTTTTAGAATGGAGGTAATTAATCATTTGCTAAATTTTGTAGTTGACAAACCAAAGGTGCCAGTTTTAGTGATTGGAGATTTTAATATGGTAATGAACACTAAGATGGATAGATTTCCATTAGGAAAGAGATTAGAACAGAGCCCCTATACACTACTGTACAGGTTATTTAAGGAAATGGGACTGAGGGATGTTTGGCGGGAACTCTATCCAGCAGCCCAGGTCTACACATGTTATTCTAGTGCACATTTGTCATTTTCTAGAATAGACATGGCAATAGGAAATGATGCTCTTGTCCCTTTAGTAACAAACATTAGATAAGAGGCTAGGGGACTGTCGGACCACCCCCCCCTTGGTCCTGACATTAAAGAGGAAGTAAACCCTCCTCTGTAACTTGTACCTAGAGGTAAGCCTATGATAAGGCTTACCTATAGGTACTGTAAATATCTCCTAAACATGTACCGTTTAGGAGATAATTACCTTAAATGCAGCCAGTGACGTCACTGACACATGCACTCTGAAGGAACAGCCGCTCGAGCCGTTCATTCAGAGCTCTGTGCCATGACTGTCGGCTCCCGCGTGCGTGCGCGGGAGTGACGTCACCGCGGCTCCGTCCAATCAGATGGCCGGATGCCGCGATCCCGGAAGACGGGCGACTGGACATGTCGCCCGTCATGCAGGTATGTGGATGGCACGGCGGGGGCACGTTCTAAGGTAAGTATTTCATAATGAGCTAGTATGCGATGCTTACTAGCTCATTATGTCTTTCTCTTGCAGGTTGCAAAAAAAAAAAATTTTTTTGGGGGGTTTACAACCTCTTTAAGGTTGAACAAAATTGGATACAGGGGGAATGGAAGGGGGAATGGAAGATCTTTTTTTTGGCTACAGTTAATTTCCCCCAAAGAAAGTATGATTAGAATTACTTCAAGAGTTTTTGGAGTATAACAGATCAACAGCAACACATGGCATAGTGTGGGATACCCTTAAAGCTTATCTGAGAGAAATGATAATCCAGCAAGTATCCAAAAGAAAGAAATCTACTAGAGATTGGGAATTAAATATAATGGGAAAGATGACTGAGATGGAAAAAAAATGTAAGTAGAGGACCCTTCACTAGATAATCTAGCTAAATGGATAGATACAGCAGCTATATCAAACATTGCCAGTGAAGAAGGCGGAGAATAGGTTTTTTTTTTTTAAACAGGCCCACTGTGACGTTAGTCACTTTGGTTGGGGGGCTTGTGGAACCCAGATTGCCTCTGGGAGGTTGTGAGACTACTTGTCCAGCTTCCCCAGCACCTCTTATGTGTAAGTCACCCTGTGTCTATTAGGGGCACAGGGTGACCAAGAACCCCAGTCGGGTCTGCACTAACCAGCCTCGCTGTACAACCACACTGGACTCAGCCTTTCATGTTACCCCCGGTTATCCTGGGTTCTGTATGTGTGGTTTGTGTTGAAAGAGTGAGAGGGGCTCTTTCACTTGGGACAATGATATTTCGGAACAGTGTCCCTCAGGAAATATATGAAGATATATTGAAGATTGCTAGGATATTGCAAACGTGTTTCAAAGACCCTTGCTAGTGGGGTGGGGGTTTGTTATTGTTGAATACCTGCATTCCATTGTTCTATTGTTCCTGTTTGCCATGAGTAAGCTTATTAGGGGATGTGTATGTTTGTGTGGATTGACTAAGGGGGAGGGGTTGTCAGAGTGTATATTTTCTTTGTGCATTTGTTCCAATAAACAGTTTGATGTTTGATGTTGGAGTCCGATTGGTCTGACTCCAACACTTGTACTGTAAAGTTCTTGGGGTAACTATAGCCAGATTCACAGATCCCGTGTTCCAGAGCTTAGGAAGCAGGTTACTGGCGGAGATACCCAGTCGCGGTGTCCGGATTCCGTCACATTGAGGTGTGATGGTACTAACCGTCACCATGAATGAAAGACAGATAAGTAATGTTTTGGATTGCTTCAATATTTGTCAGCAAAATCTTTATATAGAAATATGAAGATTTAATACCACCTTACAAAGTGTATTCCATGCTTGGCTGTGAGAGAGACACAAAGACTGTCATTCGCAGACTTCCCTATTGTTTGTGTATTGAAAGGGAATGTGTATTGTGTTAAAGTTTACCTGTCTGTTTCATTGTTAAATGTTAATGACCTCCCATTGTTCTGTCTGTCTGCCTTAAGAGAAACTTATTATGGAATGTATATATGTATGTGGATTGGATGCTAAGGCGGAGGGGGGATTGTCCCATATTGTATATTTTTGTGTACACTGTATGGGAGTGTAAAATCCTATTTCTATTGGATTGTGAACGTCATGTCCAGTCTTCAACAAGGTCCACCTGGGCGGTAACCTTGTGGGGGAAAAACTGTATATAAGTCTGTTTCTTGTTCAATAAAGTTAGTTCTAGAGTTACTTCACCCTCAATCTAGAGTCCTGTCTCTTATTGGGGGAATATGCTACAAGGGATTGCTATGGTCTTCCATACTCCCTTAGAAAATCACTAAGCTCTTGTAAGAGCTTGTGTAAGAGCTTGTTCTGCTGCACTCTCTGGGGAAAGAGAGGTTTACCCACGGGAACCTGGAGCCTTGTCGTAGGTCCAGGGTGGGTAGGAGACACCGAGACCCTAACCAAGCTGCGGCGGTTCGTGGGGTCTGAAGTGGTTACGGTGTCTGGTGGAGTGCTTGGAGCCCTCGGGAAACACTAGGAGCATATGTCAACGGAGGTACCCGGTCGGGGTGCCTGTTGATCCGTTACACCCACTATGAAGAGGGAGAAAATACTGGGCAATATCACCCTATAAAGCACCAGGGCCAGATTCATTGCCAAATGAGATGTATAGGGAATATGGAGAAATAATGTTGCCGGAAATGCTGCAGGTGCTAAATGAGGCACTGGAGAAAGTGAGACTGTCGGTATGAATGACATAGGCTAAAATCCTAGTAATACCAAAGGAAGGGAAAGATCTAACTCAACCCGCATCATACAGACCAATCTCTTTACTTTGTACCAATGTTAAAGTACTAGCGAAGGTATTAGTGATTAGACTAGGTAAAATAATTAATACTTTAATTCACCCTGATCAATGTAGATTTATTCCAGGCAGATCAACATTGTTAAACGTTAGACTATTCTTAAACTTACAAATTCCCCCAGAAAAGTCAGGGTCACGACCTATACTGCCCCTTTGCTTTGACAGCGTTGAGTGGAATTACCTGTGGCAAGCCCTAGCGCTGTTCAATGTTGGCCCTATTTTTATAAAATGGGTTAAATTGTTGTATGCAGGTCCAAGGGCGAAAGTGAAAGATCATCAGAATATTTTTTGTTGTCCCGGGGGACGAGGCAGGGGTGCCCATTGTCACCCCTGCTCTTTGTCATTGCGATTGAGCCCTTGGGCATAGCTATTAGAACAGCAGAGGGTATAAGAGGCTATAGAAGGGGAAGGAGGAGGAGAAGATCTCGCTATATGCAGATGACTTTCTTTTTTTCTTGAAAGATGTGAATCATTCACTAATTGAGGTTATGGATACTGTGAAGAGATTTAGTCTGTTCTCAGGACTCTCCATCAACTGGGAGAAATCCATATTATAGAAACTGGAGGGAGGTGTTGGATAAAATAAACTCAGTATTTGAAATAAATCTTCAACTAGACCCAGTACTATGCATATTGGGGTATATGGAGCAGAGAGAGGGGTACAGGGCAAAGCAAATAGCAGTTTTATAGATGCTTATATCAGGCTAGGAAAGCTATAACAGAGAAATGGATAAAACCAAAACCACCACGTATAGTAGATTTGTTGGGGAAAGTCAAAAATACCATAACTAGAGAAAAATTAGTTTATAAAAGAAGAGGCAATCTTAAAAAGTTTGAAACACTATGGAAAGCATGGCTAAAAACTCCCGGCCTAATACCAGATTACGCTGATATTTAACCACTTCCCGTCCGCCCTATAGGCGATTGACGGCGGGAAAGTGGTTGCATTATCCTGACCCAACGTCATATGACGGCGGCAGGATAATGCACTTTGTGCGCACCCGGGGTGATAAGTGATGCGGCGTGTCACTCCATCTCCGATCACATAGGCTCTTTACCATGTGTCCAATCACAGCTGGTCACATAGTACACAGGAAGAGCCGTTGATCGGCTTTCCTTAGTTCGTGCCTGACAAGTAGAGGAGAGCCGATCTGCGGCTCTCCTGACGGGGGGGGGGGGGTCTGCACTGGTAATCAGATCATTGATTACCAGTGCAGACCCTCGGGGGGGGGGGGGGGGTAGTGCCGCCCATCAGTGCCACCTATCAGTGCCCATCAGTGCCGCCTATCAGTGCCCACCAGTGTCACCTATCAGTGCCCAGCAGTGCCGCCTATCAGTGCCCACCAATGCTGCATATCAGTGCTACCTATCAGTGCCACATATCAGTGCCCATCAGTGCTGCATATCAGTGCTGCCTATCAGTGCCGCATATTAGTGCCACCCCATCAGTGCCTCCTCATCAGTGCCTGTCAGTGCAGCCTCATCATTGCTCATCAGTGCAGGGAAAAACTTATCTATTTACAAAATTGTATAACAAACAAAAAAAATGTTTTTGTTTCAAACTTTTCGGTCTCTTTTTTATTTGTTTAGCAAAAAAGAAAAAGCCTTGCGGTGATCAAATGCCTCCAAAATAAAGCTCTATTTGTGGGGACAAAAAGACATAAATTTGGTTTAGGTACAGTGTTGCATGACCGCGCAATTGTCATTCAAAATGCAACAGCGCTAAAAGCTGAAAATTGTCCTGGACAGGAAGGGGGTGAAAGTGCCCTGAATTGAAGTGGTTAAAATGTTTAGGTGAATAATGTAACTTGGAGTAGGGTATGGGAAGAGAGGGGGGGTGGATGGGTGGGAGGGGGTTAAAAAGGGTGACTTATTGTTTATTAATATTTTTGTATATGATACTTTTTGTCTATTGATGGAAAATAATAAAGATATAAAGTATTAAAAAAAAATATGGACACTTACTAGTGCAACTTAACATACATTACAGGACCCCTGTGCTATCCGCTCTGCAGCAGCTATGGAGATGTGTAAACCGGCTCCATTGAGAGTCGGTCACAATCTCTTGTCATGTGAATTGGATGCCGGGAAACATTCATCTAATTTGCATAAGTGTGAACCCAACCTAAAAGTTACTTTTCCAAATTGCCATCTTAAATTGTACTAATTCTTTTAATAAGTTTGATGTAAAAAATAATAATTTAATAAAACATACAGTTTTCTTATTACATTGTATATAAAATACTTTTTTAAAGTTGAAACTGCTACAAGTATGTCCATGCACAGAAAGAAATAAAGATGTTAAAATCCCATTTCTTAGACCTTGCGTGCAAATAACTTGCTTCATAAGTCACTAGAGCACAAATTCATCACTAAGCTAATTTTTCTTGTCAGTAAGGTTGTAATTATTGACATGGTTTGTTGAAATGACAATAATTGACCTTATACGTCTTTTAAATGTAATCCCAAAGTATCCAAACTATGCATTAGACGAAGAGTCATGACATTTATCATTAATCTTTTATGTGTCGACTGAACTGTGCTTTAACAAAAATATTACACAGTAGAGTAGGTACCTGACTTCTCAAGGCCCTTGGCACAAATAAGTACTAACTTAAAGAGATTCTGGGATTAAAGGGTAACTCCACTGTCATGGGAAAAAATATATAGCAAATAAAAAAAAAAAAAAAATCATATAGCATATATAATTGCAACACAAGCCATATTGTAATTTTATTAATATTTACCTTTCCTTTTCAAACTGAAACGCTATCATTTTCTGCAAAATGTAATGCAATATGGCAACCTGGAGCCATTCTATGCACAATTGGTTTACACAACTCTCCAAAAATGTAATTTCCTGCTTGTGTGATTGGCTTACTGATTTTCCCAGATATCTGTGCTAGGTCTGATTTTTAGGCATCCTTTGCAACAGAAACTTCTTTTTAGGTGAGATGCTCCTAAAGGGTTGATCGCTTCAAAAGGGATGCAGACCTTTCAGCTGATCAATAATGAAAATACGTATCCAAAAGAGAGAAAAACAGAGCAGAAACAGATTGGAATCTGCAACAAAGTTTGTTAACTTTAATGCAATTTACAACATACAGTATCTCACAAAAGTGAGTACACCCCTCACATTTTTGTAAATGTTTATTTTCATGTGACAACACTGAAGAAATTACACTTTGCTACAATGTAAAGTAGTGACTGTACAGCTTGTATAACAGTGTAAATTTTCTGTCCCTTCAAAACACACAGCCAATAATGTCTAAACCGCTGGCAACAAAAGTGAGTACACCCCTAAGTTACAATGTCCAAATTGGGCCCAAAGTGTCAATTGCTTGTGTGGCCACCATAGTTTTCCAGCACTGCCTTAACAACTCTTGGGCAGAGCTTCACAGGTTGCCACTGGAGTCCTCTTTCACTCCTCCATGATGACATCACAGAGCTGGTGGATGTTAGAGACCTTGCTCTCCTCCACCTTCTGTTTGAAGATGCCCCACAGATGCTCAATAGGGTTTAGGTCTGGAGCCAGTCCTTCACCTTTACGCTCAGCTTCTTTAGCAAGTCAGTGGTTGTCTTGTAGGTGTGTTTGGGGTCGTTATCATGTTGGAATACTGCCCTGCAGTCCAGTCTCCGAAGGGGATCATGCTTTGCTTCAGTATGTCACAGTACATGTTGGCATTCATTGTTCCCTCAATGAACTGTATCTCCCCAGTGCCAGCAGCACTCATGCAGCCCCAGACCATGACACTCCCACCACCATGCTTGACTGTAGGCAGGACACACTTGTCTTTGCACTCCTCACCTGGTTGCCTCCACACACGCTTGACACCATCTGAACCAAATAAGTTTATCTTGGTCTCATCATATCACAGGACATGGTTCCAGTAATCCATGTCCTTAGTCTGCTTGTCTTCAGCAAACTGTTTGCGGGCTTTCTTGTGCATCATCTTTAGAAGAGGCTTCCTTCTGGGACGACAGCCATGCAGACCAATTTGATGCAGTGTGCGGCGTATGGTCTAAGCACTGACAGGCTGACCCCCCAACCCCTTTAACATCTGCAGCAATGCTGGCAGCACTCATACGTCTATCTTCCAAAGACAACCTCTGGATATGACGCTGAGCACATGCTCGTGGTCGACCATGACGAGGCCTGTCCTGTTAAACTGCTGTATGGTCTTGGCCACCATGCTGCAGCTCAGTTTCAGGGTCTTGGCAATCTTCATCTAGCCTAGGCCATCTTTATGTAGAGCAACATTTTTTTTTTTTTTTCAGATCCTGAGAGAGTTCTTTGCCATGAGGTGCCATGTTGAACTTCCAGTGACCAGTATGAGAGAGTGAGAGCGATAACACAATTTTTAACACACCTGCCCCCATTCACACCTGAGACCTTGTAACACTAATGAGTCACATGACACCGGGGAGGGAAAATGTCTAGATAGGCCTGATTTTTTACATTTTCACTTAGGGGTGTACTCACTTTTGTGCGGTTTAGACATTAATGGCTGTGTTGAGTTATTTTGAGGGAACAGCAAATTTACACTGTTATACAAGCTGTGCACTCACTACCTTACATTGTAGCAAAGTGTCATTTCTTCAGTGTTATCACAGGAAAAGGTACAGTGGGTACGGAAAGTATTCAGACCCCCTTACATTTTTCACTCTTTGTTATATTGCAGCCATTTGCTAAAATCATTTAAGTTCATTCTTCTTCCTCATGAATGTACACATAGCACCCCATACTGACAGAAAAACACAGAATTGTTGACATTGTTGCAGATTTATTAAAAAAGAAAAACTGAAATATCACATGGTCCTAAGTATTCAGACCCTTTGCTCAGTATTTAGTAGAAGCCCCCTTTTGATCTAATACAGCCAGGAGTCTTTTTGGGAAAGATGCAACAAGTCTTTCACACCTGGATTTGGGGATCCTCTGCCATTCCTCCTTGCAGATCCTCTCCAGTTCTGTAAGGTTGGATGGTAAACATTGGTGGACAGCCATTTTTAGGTCTCTCCAGAGATGTTCATTGGGTTTAAGTCAGGGCTCTGGCTGGGCCATTCAAGAACAGTCACAGAGTTGTTGTGAAGCCACTCCTTCGTTATTTTAGCTGTGTGCTTAGGGTCATTGTCTTGTTGGAAGGTAAACCTTCGGCCCAGTCTGAGGTCCAGAGCACTCTGGAGAAGGTTTTTGTCCAGGATATCCCTGTACTTGGCCGCATTCATCTTTCCCTCAATTGCAACCAGTCGTCCTGTCCCTGCAGCTGAAAAACACCCCCACAGCATGATGCTGCCACCACCATGCTTCACTGTTGGGACTGTATTGGACAGGTGATGAGCAGTGCCTGGTTTTCTCCACACATACCGCTTATAATTAAGGCCAAAAAGTTCTATTTTGGTCTCATCAGACCAGAGAATCTTATTTCTCACCATCTTGGAGTCCTTCAGGTGTTTTTTAGCAAACTCCATGCGGGCTTTCATGTGTCTTACACTGAGGAGAGGCTTCCGTCGGGCCACTCTGCCATAAAGCCCCGACTGGTGGAGGGCTGCAGTGATGGTTGACTTTCTACAACTTTCTCCCATCTCCTGACTGCATCTCTGGAGCTCAGCCACAGTGATCTTTGGGTTCTTCTTTACCTCTCTCACCAAGGCTTTTCTCCCCCGATAGCTCAGTTTGGCCGGACAGCCAGCTCTTGGAAGGGTTCTGGTCGTCCCAAACGTCTTCCATTTGAGGATTATGGAGGCCACTGTGCTCTTAGGAACCTTAAGTGCAGCAGAAATCTTTTTGTAACCTTGGCCAGATCTGTGCCTTGCCACAATTCTGTCTCTGAGCTCTTCAGGCAGTTCCTTTGACCTCATGATTCTCATTTGCTCTGACATGCATTGTGATCTGGAAGGTCTTATATAGACAGGTGTGTGACTTTCCTAATCAAGTCCAATCAGTATAATCAAACACAGCTGGACTCAAATGAAGGTGTAGAACCATCTCAAGGATGATCAGAAGAAATGGAAAGCACCTGAGTTAAATATATGAGTGTCACAGCAAAGGGTCTGAATACTTAGGACCATGTGATATTTCAGTTTTTCTTTTTTAATAAATCTGCAACAATGTCAACAATTCTGTGTTTTTCTGTCAGTATGGGGTGCTATGTGTACATTCATGAGGAAGAAGAATGAACTTAAATGATTTTAGCAAATGGTTGCAATATAACAAAGAGTGAAAAATTTAAGGGGGTCTGAATACTTTCCGTACCCACTGTATATTAAAATATTTACAAAAATGTGAGGGGTGTACTCATTTTTGTGAGATACTGTAGATGAGTTCTTGCTGAAAAAGAATGTTTTAAGCAACAGACAGCATGGATTTATGAAAGACAGAAATTGTCAAACAAACCTGATTTCTTTTTATGAGGAGGTACAGTATCTCACAAAAGTGTGTACACCCCTCACATTTTTGTAAATATTTTATTATATTTTTTCATGTGAAATCACTAAAGAAACACCAAATTTAACACACCTGCTCCCCATTTCACACCTTAGACCTTGTAACACTAACGAGTCACATGACAGCAGGGAGGAAAAATGGCTGGTTGGGCCCAATTTGGACATGTTCACTTAGGGGTGTACTCACATAGCTCATAGCTCCGTTGGAAATTCTGAAGAATCATTTGCTATACTTCCCAGATTCCACGAGCTATGTGCCAGAAAGAGACAGAATCGTTGCTGTCGTCACTTTCCATACCTGATGACGAATTTTGCGCAAAAAGAACGTTTTTTGGATGCCATGGTCGTTCTCATTTTTCCAGGCACAAAGAACTGGAAAAGCACAAGCAGGGCAATGGAAAAGTCATCAGGTGCAATCCTGTGGTGAAATGGCATGATTACAGTGTAATCCGTTAGGATCACAACTTTGTATCATGTCATTTAGTGTATTTACATTTTTGAATTTGCCACCGGTTCCACCCCCCGCGTCGCAACACTCGCAGGGAAGGGAACCGGAAGACAAGTGCCAGCATCTGCCGAGCACAGAGCGGGGAGAGAGTGTGAGGATGCCTGCAGGACGGCGGGGGATCGCAGGCAAAGTGACTGTGATTCTGGGGTAATCCTGAGTGTGGCTCGGGGTTACCGCTTTTGGTACTGAAGATTAACCCCCGAGCTACACTCAAGAATACCGCTAGGGAGTATAAAAGTTTCCATGTCCCAACAGACTTTCCTCACAATAATGCTAAGTTGATGCGAATTAGATTATCTAGTCACCTTTCAAGAATCCAATAGAGGGACAATGATACTTAATATGCATGTTTTACTATTTGGTAGGTAGCATATACAGGTCCTTTTCAAAAAATTAGCCTATTGTGATAAAGTTCATTATTTTCTTTAATGTACTGATAAACATTAGACTTTCATATATTTTTGATTCATTACACACTACTAGGGTTGAGCGGACACCTAGATGTCCGTGTTCGACGGGTTCGGCCGAACTTTAAAAAAAAGTCCGGGTCCGTGTCCCGGACTTTTACCGAACTTTTCCCGGACACCGAACCCCATTGAAGTCAATGGGGACCCGAACTTTAAGGCACTAAAATGGCTCTAAAACACCAAAGGAAAGGGCTAGAGTGCTGCAAATGGCAGCAAAACGTAATTAAGAGCATGGCAAGTGCTCTGCAAACAAATGTGGATAGGGAAATAACTTAAAACAACAAAAAAAAACAGAAAAATAAAACAATGTTCTTCTTCATCTCTGAAGGACGAGGCCCATATGGAGTAGGAGGGAGGTTGAGGTGGTGGTGGATGTGGCGGTGACATAGGCGTGCGCACAGGGTGTGCTGGGTGTGCCTGGGCACACCCTAATCACCTAGGGCACATAGCATTGCCAGTGAGGAGATGGGAAAGATCTCCCTGGGACCTGCTCTGCTCTATTTCTCCTTGCCTACAGGTACATGGCCCCGATACATTACTCTCCCTGCTGGCAAACACATGCATGTGTATTTCAACTTTGGGGTGCACACCTTAATGCAATAGGCTGCGCACACCTATGGGCGGTGTAGGTGGAAGCGGCGGTGGAGGAGGACCAGGGCCGGATTAACAGCATCATGGGCTTGGTGCTGAGGATTTTGAAGGGCCTTAAGGGCCGTGCCTTGCCATGCACCCAGAGGAGGAAGGGTGCAGCCATGCATGCCTAATTCAACATGGGATGCTGTCTCTGAAGCCCATAAACACATCCATGCATCGCCAACTGTCCCTCCTTGTCCGGCCTTCACGCTGTGTGGGGAGGTTCTGAGGGTGCTGCCTGGGGAAGCGAGCATAGAAGCCAGACTTCTGTGTTTACAAGTGACAGAAGAGCGGTAACAGTGAATATGGCCAACCCGGGGCCTATATAAAAGGTAGGGGCCTGGAGCTGCAGCTCCAATAGCCCCTACATTAATCTGGCCCTGAGGAGGAGGACGAGGTAGCCAACACTGCTTCTTTTCAAAAATTTTAAATGAGGGTACACCCCAAAAGAGTGAGAAAGAGCAAAAATGGAACAATGGGTGGGTAAGGTCGGTATCCATTGCTATTCTGCATAAGGTACGGAAAAGTCCCGTGGGATCCATGCCTGGTTCATTTTAATGAACGTGAGCTTGTCCACATTGTCTCTGGACAGGCGGCTGCGCTTGTCTGTTATAACGCCCCCAGCCGTGCTAAATACCCGTTCAGATAATACACTGGCTGCAGGGCACGCCAGCACCTCCAAGGCGTAAAGGGCAAGCTCAGGCCATGTGCCCAATTTGGAGACCCAGAAGTTGAAGGGGGCAGACCCGTCATTCACTACATGTAGGCGTGTGCACACATACTGCTCCACCATGTTGGTAAAATGCTGCCTCCTGCTAAGACGTTCCATCTGAGCTGCTGGTGCTGCTGTTTGTTGTGGCGTGCTGACAAAGCTTTTCCACATTTCGGCCATGCTAACCCTGCCTTCTGAGGTGCTGGCGGTGCCCTGGTTGCGTTGGCGACCTCCTCCTCCTCCTCCTCTGCCTTGTGCTTCCACTGTGGCCCCGCTGTCAGATGGGAATGCCAGCAGCATGGCGTCTACCAGCGTGCGCTTGTACTCGCGCATCTTGCGATCGCGCTCCAGTGAGTGAATTAAGGACGGTACGTTGTCCTTGTAACGGGGATCCAGCAGCGTGGCCACCCAGTAATCAGCACAAGTTAGAATGTGGGCAACTCGGCGGTCGTTGTGGAGACACTGCAGCATGTAATCGCTCATGTGTGCCAGGCTGCCCAGAGGCGACGAAAGGCTGTCCTCTGTGGGAGGTGTATCGTCCGTGTCCTCTGTATCCCCCCAGCCACGCACCAGTGATGGCCATGAGCTGGCCTGGGTGCCACCCTGCTGTGAACATGGTTCCATCTCCTCCTCCAGCTCCTCCTCCTCCTCATCCTCCTCATCCTCCAGAACTGTGCCCCTGCTGGACAATTGCGTCCCTGGCGTTTGCGTGTGCAGGAACCCACCCTCGGAGCCCCTTGCGAATGACTGCCCTGAAAGCCTTGGAAATGTTACCTCTTCATCCTCCTCCTCCTCCTCATCCTGTGCCACATCCTCTTCCATCATCGCCCGAATTGTTTTTTCAAGGAGGCATAGAAGTGGGATAGTTAAGCTGAGAACGGCGTCATTGCCACTGGCCATGTTGGTGGAGTACTCAAAACAGCGCAACAAGGCACACAGGTCTCGCATGGAGGCCCAGTTATTGGTGGTGAAGTGGTGCTGTTCCGCAGAGCGACTCACGCGTGCGTGCTGCAGCTGAAACTCCACTATGGCCTGCTGCTGCTCGCACAGTCTTTCCAGCATGTGCAAGGTGGAGTTCCACCTTGTGGGCACGTCACATATGAGGCGGTGAGCGGGAAGGCCGAAGTTACGCTGCAGCGCTGCCAGGCGAGCAGCAGCAGGGTGAGAACGCCGAAAGTGCGCACAAACGGCCCGCACTTTCTGCAGCAGCTCTGACATATCGGGGTAGTTTTTAAGGAACCTCTGCACCACCAAATTCAGCACATGCGCCAGGCAAGGGATGTGCGTCAAACCGGCTAGGCCCAGAGCTGCTATGAGATTTCGCCCGTTATCGCACACCACCAGGCCGGGCTTGAGGCTCGCTGGCAGCAACCACTCATTTGTCTGCTGTTCCATGCTCCTCCACAACTCCTGCGCGGTGTGTGGTTTGTCCCCCAAACAGGCAAGTTGTAAAACTGCCTGCTGTCGTTTACCCCTGGCCGTGCTGAAGTTGGTGGTGAAGGTGTTACGCTGTCCGGATGAGGAGGCGGTAGAGGATGAGGAAGCGGAGTAGGAGGAGTTAGGAACAGGAGGCAAACTGAAGCGCCCTGCAATCCTCGGTGGTGGAAGGACATGCGCCAAATTGCTATCCGCCTCAGGCCCATCCGCCACTGCATTTACCCAGTGTGCCGTTAGGGAGATATAACGCCCCTGACCGTGCTTACTGGTCCACGTATCCGTAGTTAGGTGGACCTTGGCACAGATGGCGTTGCGCAGTGCACACCTGATATTTTCCCCCACTTGGTTGTGCAGGGAAGGGATGGCTTGCCTGGAAAAGTAGTGGCGGCTGGGCACGACGTACTGTGGGACAGCCACCGACATAAGGTTTTTAAAACTGTGCGTCTCCACCAGACGGAATGACAGCATTTCAAAGGCCAATAATTTTGAAATGCTGGCATTCAGGGCCAGGGATCGCGGGTGGGTAGGGGGGTACTTCCTCTTCCTCTCAAGTGTTTGGGAGATGGAAAGCTGAACGCTTCCACGGGACATTGTGGAGATGGTTGTTGGTGACCCAGGTGGTGGTGTTGCTGACAGATCGTCTGTTTGCGGGGTGGCAGGTGCCGGTATCACTACAGATGTGGCTGGAGCGGCCGAGACTGCAGCAGAAGAGGAAGCAGGATGAGCCAGAGACGTTTCTTGGTTTTGAAGGTGTGTACTCCACTGCAGCTCGTGCTTTGCACTTAGATGCCTGATCATGCAGGTTGTGCTCAGGTTGAGAAGGTTTATGCCTCGCTTCAAGCTCTGATTGCACAGGGTGCAAACCACTCGTGTCCTGTCATCAGCACATTTTCTAAAGAACTTCCACGCTAGAGAACTCCTTTGAGCTGACTTTGGTGCGCTCGTTCCCTTGCTGCGTTGGGCAGTAGCGGGCGTAGTGTCTAGGGCACGGCCGCTCCGCTTCTGCACCCTGCTCCCTCTTCTGCTGTGCTGGTGGCTCTGTGCGACCACCGCCTCTTCCTCCAAACTACTCAGGTCACCTGCATGACGTTCATTCCATGTGGGGTCGAGGACCTCATCGTCCTCCACATCATCTTCCACCCAGTCTTCACCCCTGCCCTCCTTGTCGGTCTCCACAATGCTGAACGCCGCAGCAGTTGGCACCTGCGTTTCGTCATCATCGGAGACGTGCTGCGATGATCCTTGCATGTACTCATCTTGAGAAATAAGTGGTTGGGCATCGCTGTACTCAATCTCTTCCACTTCTGGGGCAGGGCTAGGTGGATGGCCCTGGGAAACCCTGCTGACAGAGTCCTCAAAAAGAATAAGAGACTGCTGTATGGCTTGGGGCTCAGACTGCTGGCCTGATTTGCAAGGGGGTGAGGTGAAAGACGGTTGGACATTGGCTGCAGGTGCCAACTCTGACCTTTCTGCAGTAGACTGGGTGGGAGACAATGTGAAGGAACTGGAGGCACTGTCAGCAGCAAACCAATCTACTATCGCCTCAACTTGTTCTGGCCTCATCACTTCTAGGGGCGTTTGATGCCCTACCAAATACTGATGCAGGTTCTGTCGCCTACTCACACTTGAGGAAGGTGTTTCACTTGTGCGTGTAGCTGGCACAGATCGACCACGTCCTCTCCTTGCAACAGGAGCTCTACCAGCAGCACCACGACCCAGGCCACGGCCCTTATTTGACGGTCTCCTCATATTTCTGTAATTTAAGATCTTGCCCTAGAAAGGTTTTTATTGAATAGCGGAATAGGAAATATGATCCAAAAAAGTGTATGTATCTCGCACGTACAAAACCACACTAGGCCCCAATTACTATTGTTTCTACCCCTAAAAGGATGGATGAGGAGTAGGAGGAGTATGGAACAGACAGCACCCTCAAATCTTCAGAAGTATGAGATGAACCCCAAAAACTTGGAAAGGTGGATCTCACACGTACCGACACAGACTATCCCGCAATTCAATTGATCCTCAAAGGTTTTTATTGAATAGCGGAATAGGAAATATGATCAAAAAAAGTGTATGTATCTCGCACGTACACAACCACACTAGGCCCCAATTACTATTGTTTGTACCCCTAAAAGGATGGATGAGGAGTAGGAGGAGGAGTATGGAACAGGCAGCACCCTCAAATCTTCAGAAGTATGAGATGAACCCCAAAAACTTGGAAAGGTGGATCTCACACGTACCGACACAGACTATCCCGCAATTCAATTGATCCTCAAAGGTTTTTATTGAATAGCGGAATAGGAAATATGATCAAAAAAAGTGTATGTATCTCGCACGTACACAACCACACTAGGCCCCAATTACTATTGTTTGTACCCCTAAAAGGATGGATGAGGAGTAGGAGGAGGAGTATGGAACAGGCAGCACCCTCAAATCTTCAGAAGTATGAGATGAACCCCAAAAACTTGGAAAGGTGGATCTCACACGTACCGACACAGACTATCCCGCAATTCAATTGATCCTCAAAGGTTTTTATTGAATAGCGGAATAGGAAATATGATCAAAAAAAGTGTATGTATCTCGCACGTACACAACCACACTAGGCCCCAATTACTATTGTTTGTACCCCTAAAAGGATGGTTGAGCAGTAGGAGCAGGAGTATGGAACAGGCAGCACCCTCAAATCTTCAGAAGTATGAGATGAACCCCAACAACTTGGAAAGGTGGATCTCACACGTACCGACACAGACTATCTCGCAATTGAATTGATCCCCAAAGGTTTTAATTGAATAGCGGAATAGAAAATATGATCAAAAAGAAAGTGTATGTATCTCGCACGTACACCACCACACTAGGCCCCAACTACTATTGTTTGTACCCCTAAAAGGATGGTTGAGCAGTAGGAGGAGGAGTATGGAACAGGCAGCACCCTCAAATCTTCAGAAGTATGAGATGAACCCCAAAAACTTGGAAAGGTGGATCTCTCTCACACGTACCAACACAGACTATCCCCCAATTTAACTGATCCCCAAAGGTTTTTGATTAAATAGCGGAATAGAAAATATGATCCAAAAAAAGTGTATGTATATCACACGTACACAACCACACTAGGCCCCAATTACTATTGTTTGTACCCCTAAAAGGCTAGATGAGGAGTAGGGGGGGTATGGAACAGGCAGCACCCTCAAATCTTCAGAAGTATGAGATGAACCCCAAAAACTTGGAAAGGTGGATCTCTCTCACACGTACCAACACAGACTATCCCCCAATTTAACTGATCCCCAAAGGTTTTTGATTAAATAGCGGAATAGAAAATATGATCCAAAAAAAGTGTATGTATATCACACGTACACAACCACACTAGGCCCCAATTACTATTGTTTGTACCCCTAAAAGGCTAGATGAGGAGTAGGGGGGGTATGGAACAGGCAGCACCCTCAAATCTTCAGAAGTATGAGATGAACCCCAAAAACTTGGAAAGGTGGATCTCTCTCACACGTACCAACACAGACTATCCCCCAATTTAACTGATCCCCAAAGGTTTTTGATTAAATAGCGGAATAGAAAATATGATCCAAAAAAAGTGTATGTATATCACACGTACACAACCACACTAGGCCCCAATTACTATTGTTTGTACCCCTAAAAGGCTAGATGAGGAGTAGGGGGGGTATGGAACAGGCAGCACCCTCAAACCTTCAGAAGTATGAGATGAACCCCAACAACTTGGAAAGGTGGATCTCTCTCACACGTACCAACACAGACTATCCCCCAATTTAACTGATCCCCAAAGGTTTTTGATTAAATAGCGGAATAGAAAATATGATCCAAAAAAAGTGTATGTATATCACACGTACACAACCACACTGGGCCCCAATTACTATTGTTTGTACCCCTAAAAGGCTAGATGAGGAGTAGGGGGAGTATGGAACAGGCAGCACCCTCAAACCTTCAGAAGTATGAGATGAACCCCAACAACTTGGAAAGGTGGATCTCTCTCACACGTACCAACACAGACTATCCCCCAATTTAACTGATCCCCAAAGGTTTTTGATTAAATAGCGGAATAGAAAATATGATCCAAAAAAAGTGTATGTATATCACACGTACACAACCACACTAGGCCCCAATTACTATTGTTTGTACCCCTAAAAGGCTAGGAGTAGGGGGAGTATGGAACAGGCAGCACCCTCAAACCTTCAGAAGTATGAGATGAACCCCAACAACTTGGAAAGGTGGATCTCTCTCACACGTACCAACACAGACTATCCCCCAATTTAACTGATCCCCAAAGGTTTTTGATTAAATAGCGGAATAGAAAATATGATCCAAAAAAAGTGTATGTATATCACACGTACACAACCACACTAGGCCCCAATTACTATTGTTTGTACCCCTAAAAGGCTAGGAGTAGGGGGAGTATGGAACAGGCAGCACCCTCAAACCTTCAGAAGTATGAGATGAACCCCAACAACTTGGAAAGGTGGATCTCTCTCACACGTACCAACACAGACTATCCCCCAATTTAACTGATCCCCAAAGGTTTTTGATTAAATAGCGGAATAGAAAATATGATCCAAAAAAAGTGTATGTATATCACACGTACACAACCACACTAGGCCCCAATTACTATTGTTTGTACCCCTAAAAGGCTAGATGAGGAGTAGGGGGAGTATGGAACAGGCAGCACCCTCAAACCTTCAGAAGTATGAGATGAACCCCAACAACTTGGAAAGGTGGATCTCTCTCACACGTACCAACACAGACTATCCCCCAATTTAACTGATCCCCAAAGGTTTTTGATTAAATAGCGGAATAGAAAATATGATCCAAAAAAAGTGTATGTATATCACACGTACACAACCACACTAGGCCCCAATTACTATTGTTTGTACCCCTAAAAGGCTAGATGAGGAGTAGGGGGGGTATGGAACAGGCAGCACCCTCAAACCTTCAGAAGTATGAGATGAACCCCAACAACTTGGAAAGGTGGATCTCTCTCACACGTACCAACACAGACTATCCCCCAATTTAACTGATCCCCAAAGGTTTTTGATTAAATAGCGGAATAGAAAATATGATCCAAAAAAAGTGTATGTATATCACACGTACACAACCACACTGGGCCCCAATTACTATTGTTTGTACCCCTAAAAGGCTAGGAGTAGGGGGAGTATGGAACAGGCAGCACCCTCAAACCTTCAGAAGTATGAGATGAACCCCAACAACTTGGAAAGGTGGATCTCTCTCACACGTACCAACACAGACTATCCCCCAATTTAACTGATCCCCAAAGGTTTTTGATTAAATAGCGGAATAGAAAATATGATCCAAAAAAAGTGTATGTATATCACACGTACACAACCACACTAGGCCCCAATTACTATTGTTTGTACCCCTAAAAGGCTAGGAGTAGGGGGAGTATGGAACAGGCAGCACCCTCAAACCTTCAGAAGTATGAGATGAACCCCAACAACTTGGAAAGGTGGATCTCTCTCACACGTACCAACACAGACTATCCCCCAATTTAACTGATCCCCAAAGGTTTTTGATTAAATAGCGGAATAGAAAATATGATCCAAAAAAAGTGTATGTATATCACACGTACACAACCACACTGGGCCCCAATTACTATTGTTTGTACCCCTAAAAGGCTAGATGAGGAGTAGGGGGAGTATGGAACAGGCAGCACCCTCAAACCTTCAGAAGTATGAGATGAACCCCAACAACTTGGAAAGGTGGATCTCTCTCACACGTACCAACACAGACTATCCCCCAATTTAACTGATCCCCAAAGGTTTTTGATTAAATAGCGGAATAGAAAATATGATCCAAAAAAAGTGTATGTATATCACACGTACACAACCACACTAGGCCCCAATTACTATTGTTTGTACCCCTAAAAGGCTAGATGAGGAGTAGGGGGAGTATGGAACAGGCAGCACCCTCAAACCTTCAGAAGTATGAGATGAACCCCAACAACTTGGAAAGGTGGATCTCTCTCACACGTACCAACACAGACTATCCCCCAATTTAACTGATCCCCAAAGGTTTTTGATTAAATAGCGGAATAGAAAATATGATCCAAAAAAAGTGTATGTATATCACACGTACACAACCACACTGGGCCCCAATTACTATTGTTTGTACCCCTAAAAGGCTAGATGAGGAGTAGGGGGAGTATGGAACAGGCAGCACCCTCAAACCTTCAGAAGTATGAGATGAACCCCAACAACTTGGAAAGGTGGATCTCTCTCACACGTACCAACACAGACTATCCCCCAATTTAACTGATCCCCAAAGGTTTTTGATTAAATAGCGGAATAGAAAATATGATCCAAAAAAAGTGTATGTATATCACACGTACACAACCACACTAGGCCCCAATTACTATTGTTTGTACCCCTAAAAGGCTAGGAGTAGGGGGGGTATGGAACAGGCAGCACCCTCAAACCTTCAGAAGTATGAGATGAACCCCAACAACTTGGAAAGGTGGATCTCTCTCACACGTACCAACACAGACTATCCCCCAATTTAACTGATCCCCAAAGGTTTTTGATTAAATAGCGGAATAGAAAATATGATCCAAAAAAAGTGTATGTATATCACACGTACACAACCACACTAGGCCCCAATTACTATTGTTTGTACCCCTAAAAGGCTAGGAGTAGGGGGAGTATGGAACAGGCAGCACCCTCAAACCTTCAGAAGTATGAGATGAACCCCAACAACTTGGAAAGGTGGATCTCTCTCACACGTACCAACACAGACTATCCCCCAATTTAACTGATCCCCAAAGGTTTTTGATTAAATAGCGGAATAGAAAATATGATCCAAAAAAAGTGTATGTATATCACACGTACACAACCACACTAGGCCCCAATTACTATTGTTTGTACCCCTAAAAGGCTAGATGAGGAGTAGGGGGAGTATGGAACAGGCAGCACCCTCAAACCTTCAGAAGTATGAGATGAACCCCAACAACTTGGAAAGGTGGATCTCTCTCACACGTACCAACACAGACTATCCCCCAATTTAACTGATCCCCAAAGGTTTTTGATTAAATAGCGGAATAGAAAATATGATCCAAAAAAAGTGTATGTATATCACACGTACACAACCACACTAGGCCCCAATTACTATTGTTTGTACCCCTAAAAGGCTAGATGAGGAGTAGGGGGGGTATGGAACAGGCAGCACCCTCAAATCTTCAGAAGTATGAGATGAACCCCAAAAACTTGGAAAGGTGGATCTCTCTCACACGTACCAACACAGACTATCCCCCAATTTAACTGATCCCCAAAGGTTTTTGATTAAATAGCGGAATAGAAAATATGATCCAAAAAAAGTGTATGTATATCACACGTACACAACCACACTAGGCCCCAATTACTATTGTTTGTACCCCTAAAAGGCTAGGAGTAGGGGGAGTATGGAACAGGCAGCACCCTCAAACCTTCAGAAGTATGAGATGAACCCCAACAACTTGGAAAGGTGGATCTCTCTCACACGTACCAACACAGACTATCCCCCAATTTAACTGATCCCCAAAGGTTTTTGATTAAATAGCGGAATAGAAAATATGATCCAAAAAAAGTGTATGTATATCACACGTACACAACCACACTAGGCCCCAATTACTATTGTTTGTACCCCTAAAAGGCTAGGAGTAGGGGGAGTATGGAACAGGCAGCACCCTCAAACCTTCAGAAGTATGAGATGAACCCCAACAACTTGGAAAGGTGGATCTCTCTCACACGTACCAACACAGACTATCCCCCAATTTAACTGATCCCCAAAGGTTTTTGATTAAATAGCGGAATAGAAAATATGATCCAAAAAAAGTGTATGTATATCACACGTACACAACCACACTAGGCCCCAATTACTATTGTTTGTACCCCTAAAAGGCTAGATGAGGAGTAGGGGGGGTATGGAACAGGCAGCACCCTCAAATCTTCAGAAGTATGAGATGAACCCCAAAAACTTGGAAAGGTGGATCTCTCTCACACGTACCAACACAGACTATCCCCCAATTTAACTGATCCCCAAAGGTTTTTGATTAAATAGCGGAATAGAAAATATGATCCAAAAAAAGTGTATGTATATCACACGTACACAACCACACTAGGCCCCAATTACTATTGTTTGTACCCCTAAAAGGCTAGATGAGGAGTAGGGGGGGTATGGAACAGGCAGCACCCTCAAATCTTCAGAAGTATGAGATGAACCCCAAAAACTTGGAAAGGTGGATCTCTCTCACACGTACCAACACAGACTATCCCCCAATTTAACTGATCCCCAAAGGTTTTTGATTAAATAGCGGAATAGAAAATATGATCCAAAAAAAGTGTATGTATATCACACGTACACAACCACACTAGGCCCCAATTACTATTGTTTGTACCCCTAAAAGGCTAGATGAGGAGTAGGGGGGGTATGGAACAGGCAGCACCCTCAAACCTTCAGAAGTATGAGATGAACCCCAACAACTTGGAAAGGTGGATCTCTCTCACACGTACCAACACAGACTATCCCCCAATTTAACTGATCCCCAAAGGTTTTTGATTAAATAGCGGAATAGAAAATATGATCCAAAAAAAGTGTATGTATATCACACGTACACAACCACACTAGGCCCCAATTACTATTGTTTGTACCCCTAAAAGGCTAGATGAGGAGTAGGGGGGTATGGAACAGGCAGCACCCTCAAACCTTCAGAAGTATGAGATGAACCCCAACAACTTGGAAAGGTGGATCTCTCTCACACGTACCAACACAGACTATCCCCCAATTTAACTGATCCCCAAAGGTTTTTGATTAAATAGCGGAATAGAAAATATGATCCAAAAAAAGTGTATGTATATCACACGTACACAACCACACTAGGCCCCAATTACTATTGTTTGTACCCCTAAAAGGCTAGATGAGGAGTAGGGGGGGTATGGAACAGGCAGCACCCTCAAACCTTCAGAAGTATGAGATGAACCCCAACAACTTGGAAAGGTGGATCTCTCTCACACGTACCAACACAGACTATCCCCCAATTTAACTGATCCCCAAAGGTTTTTGATTAAATAGCGGAATAGAAAATATGATCCAAAAAAAGTGTATGTATATCACACGTACACAACCACACTAGGCCCCAATTACTATTGTTTGTACCCCTAAAAGGCTAGGAGTAGGGGGAGTATGGAACAGGCAGCACCCTCAAACCTTCAGAAGTATGAGATGAACCCCAACAACTTGGAAAGGTGGATCTCTCTCACACGTACCAACACAGACTATCCCCCAATTTAACTGATCCCCAAAGGTTTTTGATTAAATAGCGGAATAGAAAATATGATCCAAAAAAAGTGTATGTATATCACACGTACACAACCACACTAGGCCCCAATTACTATTGTTTGTACCCCTAAAAGGCTAGATGAGGAGTAGGGGGAGTATGGAACAGGCAGCACCCTCAAATCTTCAGAAGTATGAGATTGTGTTCACTGTACCCCACAAAGATTGAGTTCACTGCACCCCACAATGATTGTGTTCACTGCACCCCACAAAGATTGTGTTCACTGCACCTCACAAAGATTGTGTTCACTGTACCCCCCAAAGATTGTGTTCACTGCACCCCACAAAGATTCTGTTCACTGTACCCCACAAAGATTGTGTTCACTGCACCCTAAAAGGATGTTGTTCACTGCACCCCACAAAGATTGTGTTCACTGCACCCTAAAAGGATGTTGTTCACTGCACCCCAAAAAGATTGTGTTCACTGTACCCCCCCAAAGATTGTGTTCACTGCACCCCACAAAGATTGTGTTCACTGCACCTCAAAAAGATTGTGTTCACTGTACCCCCCAAAGATTGTGTTCACTGTACCCCAAAAAGATTGTGTTCACTGTACCCCCCAAAGATTGTGTTCACTGCACCCCACAAAGATTCTGTTCACTGTACCCCACAAAGATTGTGTTCACTGCACCCCAAAAAGATTGTGTTCACTGTACCCCCCCAAAGATTGTGTTCACTGCACCCCACAAAGATTCTGTTCACTGCACCCCACAAAGGATTTTGTTCACTGCACCCCAAAAAGATTGTGTTCACTGCACCCCAAAAAGGATTTTGATCACTGCACCCCAAAAAGGATGTTGTTCACTGCACCCCAAAAATGATTTTGTTCACTCCACCCCAAAAAGATTGTGTTCACTGCACCCCACAAAGATTGTGTTCACTGCACCCCAAAAAGATTGTGTTCACTGTACCCCCCAAAGATTGTGTTCACTGCACCCCACAAAGATTCTGTTCACTGTACCCCACAAAGATAGTGTTCACTGCACCCCAAAAAGATTGTGTTCACTGCACCCCAAAAAGGATGTTGTTCACTGCACCCCAAAAAGGATGTTGTTCACTCCACCCCAAAAAGATTGTGTTCACTGCACCCCACAAAGATTGTGTTCACTGCACCCCAAAAAGATTGTGTTCACTGCACCCCAAAAATGATTTTGTTCACTGCACCCCAAAAAGGATTTTGTTCACTGCACCCCAAAAAGGATGTTGTTCACTCCACCCCAAAAAGATTGTGTTCACTGCACCCCAAAAAGATTGTGTTCACTGCACCCCACAAAGGATTTTGTTCACTGCACCCCAAAAAGATTGTGTTCACTGCACCCCAAAAAGGATGTTGTTCACTGCACCCCAAAAAGGATTTTGTTCACTGCACCCCAAAAAGATTGTGTTCACTGCACCCCACAAAGGATTTTGTTCACTGCACCCCACAAAGATTGTGTTCACTGCACACCAAAAAGGATTGTGTTCACTGCACCCCAAAAAGATTTTGTTCACTGCACCCCAAAAAGATTGTGTTCACTGCAGCCCAAAAAGATTGTGTTCACTGCAGCCCAAAAAGATTGTGTTCACTGCAGCCCAAAAAGATTGTGTTCACTGCAGCCCAAAAAGATTGTGTTCACTGCAGCTCACACACAGAAAAATGGATGTGGATCACTGACACCTGCCTATCTCCAATCCCACACCACACAGCAATATCGATTGTAGTTTGTAGAACACAGTTTCCCTAAAATTCAGCAGACTCTGTCCCTAACAGGATTGAGAAGAGATCGTAGATCAGGATTGAGTGCAGATTCACCCCACCCCCCACACAGCAATATCGATTGTAGTTTGTAGAAGACACTGACCCTATAATTCAGCAGACTCTATCCCTAAAATGCCTACAACTCGCCCTGCCTAAACACTCCGACCTGTCCCTCAATTCTATCCGGACACAAATGGTTTTTTCCTGCCTATCTTTCCCTAATCAGCAGCCAGCACGTTGATGTGTGCTCTGTCCCTGATATAAGCAGCATAATGACGCCGCTGCGGCTGCCTCGAACTTATAAAGACTTGGTCACATGCTTCAGACGGCCAATCACAGCTACTAAGACATTTGCAGGCATGGCTGGGATGGCTTAAGGCACACCAGTTAAACGATTGTTGATTGGCTGTTGAAAGCCCGCCATGAAAAGAGCGCCAAAGCATGCAAAACCCGGAAATAAAACGACCGAACACGGATTTTTACCCGAACATACAGTAAAGTGTCCGTGTCCGTGTTCGGGTACAAAAAATCCAATTATTCGGTACGAACACGAATAATACAGTCCGTGTTCGCTCAACACTACACACTACTGAAGTAGTGCAAGCCTTTTATTGTTTTAATATTGATGATTTTGGCATACAGCTCATGAAAACCCAAAATTCCTATCTCAAAAAATTAGCATATCATGAAAAGGTTCTCTAAATGAGCTATTAACCTAATCATCTGAATCAACTAATTAACACTAAACACCTGCAAAAGATTCCTGAGGCTTTTAAAAACTCCCAGCCTGGTTCATTACTCAAAACCGCAATCATGGGTAAGACTGCCGACCTGACTGCTGTCCAGAAGGCCATCATTGACACCCTCAAGCAAGAGGGTAAGACACAGAAAGAAATTTCTGAACGAATAGGCTGTTCCCAGAGTGCTGTATCAAGGCACCTCCAGACCTTGGGGGACATGCGGAAGCAGTGGACTGAGTCTGGAGTAGAAGTATCTAGAGCCACCGTGTGCAGGAAATGGGCTACAGGTGCCGCATTCCCCAGGTCAAGCCACTTTTGAACCAGAAACAGCGGCAGATGCGCCTGACCTGGGCTACAGAGAAGCAGCACTGGACTGTTGCTCAGTGGTCCAAAGTACTTTTTTTTGGATAAAAGCAAATTTTGCATGTCATTCGGAAATCAAGGTGCCAGAGTCTGGAGGAAGACTGGTGAGAGGGAAATGCCAAAATGCCTGAAGTCCAGTGTCAATTACCCACAGTCAGTGATGGTCAGCTGCTGGTGTTGGTCCACTGTGTTTTATCAAGGGCAGGGTCAATGCAGCTAGCTATCAGGAGATTTTGGAGCACTTCATGCTTCCATCTGCTGAAAAGCTTTATGGAGATGAAGATTTCATTTTTCAGCACAACCTGGCACCTGCTCACAGTGCCAAAACCACTGGTAAATGGTTTACTGACCATGGTATTACTGTGCTCAATTGGCCTGCCAACTCTCCTGACCTGAACCCCATAGAGCATCTGTGGGATGTTGTGAAGAGAAAGTTGAGAGACGCAAGACCCAACACTCTGGATGAGCTCAAGGCCGCTATCGAAGCATCCTGGGCCTCCATAACACCTCAGCAGTGCCACAGGCTGATTGCCTCCATGCCACGCCGCATTGAAGCAGTCATTTCTGCAAAAGGATTCCCGACCAAGTATTGAGTGCATAACTGAACATAATTTTTTGAAGGTTGACTTTTATTGTATTAAAAACACTTTTCTTTTATTGGTCGGATGAAATATGCTAATTTTTTGAGATAGGAATTTTGGGTTTTCATAAGCTGTATGCCAAAATCATCAATGTTTAAACAATAAAAGGCTTGCACTACTTCAGTAGTGTGTAATGAATCTAAAATATATGAAAGTCTAATGTTTATCAGTACATTACAGAAAATAATGAACTTTATCACAATATGCTAATTTTTTGAAAAGGACCTGTATATGTGCTGTGCTCTTCACAGTGACAAATGTGCTTTCTAATGCAGGTTTTTCTTTAAAGGGAAGTTGGAGTAAATGAAAACATTAGGTGATGAAAGTTGTAGCTAGGGGTGGATTTCTTGGAAGTTTGCACTGAGGCAAGCAGCTGGAACACATCTTTTTGTCTATCTGTTCAGGAGGTGACAAATATATATGACATATCAAGAGTGGGAGAAGAGAGGACTGAGGTCTAGAAAAGGTTTCAGAGAACTGTGCTTGGTAGGCAGCAAGCACAGCTCCTTTTTTGCCATAATTATCCAGGGTTCTGTAGGGAGATGGATGAAAACTTCATAAGCTCTAATGAAAGCCTAGA
Organism: Pelophylax lessonae; assembly: GCF_965119305.1. Lineage (NCBI taxonomy): Eukaryota > Metazoa > Chordata > Amphibia > Anura > Ranidae > Pelophylax > Pelophylax lessonae. The sequence goes on from NC_138772.1 coordinate 203,047,450, forward strand.
TGGTGTTGAAAGGAGACACAAAAGCATTGGTGAATGGTTGAATTACAACATTGTTCAAAAAAAGAAGTGCTTTGAATATTTTTCTGAAAGATTATTGATGGCTCAAAAAGGAACATCCTTTACTTTCATAGCATGGGATACTAAGCACACATGCCTGGGAACACTGTGTGATGGCTGTCTCACCATCACTAACATTGAAAAGTGTGACATCTCTTAAGACATCATTTGTCAGAGCAACATTATTTGTGAATGGAGTTGCAACAATGAAAATCATAACAGATGACCATAATGTCACTGATAACATCACAGTGAGTAGCATACTTCATCACAATGGGTGGGATCTGATTACATTATATGTTACATGAGTGATGATTGTTTAGTGGAGTCTACAACAATTGGTATTACAAGAGGTTTCATTAGTCACATAAACGTAGAGATTTGTTAGTAATTATACCATAATAAGCGACATCACTGATAGCAGTTCATATAGGATAAAAAATGTAGATTGCATTACAATGGAAGCACTCGTTGATATAAATGATCAGTAGTCATTGAAATATCTAATTTATATTAGCATTATAGTGCATCATGTGACTGATGACCATATAGTTGGTATATCCGTGATGATAGGTTTTGTGACCAATTGTGAGAATAGCATTATTTGTCAAATAAGTGTGATTACTTTTCTAATAGATAACATCTTTTGCACTTTGACTTGAGCAGCATAACCACATACATCAAATACGCAAATACTATTCCAATATTTTCTCTTTGTCAATGCCTATAAATTACATTAAACCTGGAAGATTGTTGACATTACAGAATTAAAAAGATAAACTCTACTCATTTTGTTATATTTGTTAAAAATCCTTCATTTTATTGAAAGAATCATATATTTAAAATCTTTAAAAACAGCTTTCCCCTAGGGAGTCTAATAAGATCTTGGTACATCAATAAACTTCAATATTCAATTTCTCACAATACAATTTTCCACATAGTACCCTGGTTACGCACCCATCAAAACATTACATATATTATATATTAGTGACAGGTTTGGGATTCCCCCAGATTGGACCTTTGGTGAATTAGTATACATACGCTAGGTGCTCAGAAGCGCCCCACCAAATACTGGGCTTTTTTAAGGGGTTGCAGTCTTGGCTTCCCTTGCTGACAGTTAAAGTTGGCTTATTTCTCTTCTGGTTCAATATCATCATTGCACTTCTGCCCTGAAATGCTGGAGGGATCCAGGATGAAGGCAACAATTTGCGAGGCTGTGGCCTGGCTGACATGTGTGAACGACTGCAAATGTGCGAGTATGCGGCGCATTGTTAGTTATGGCATCACCTGCTACAGTTGTTTGCATTGATGGGTGGACGCAGTTGTGGGAGAAAAAATCGGCGATTGAAAGTCTCCCCACACTCTCCCTCATGGGAGATAGATCCTGGGGAAAACTCTACTTCTCCCAGCATAGCAGGAGATCTTAACTTAAAGTCCACCCTAAAACGAAACTCCCTGCATCTATAGACATTCACGTTCTAAAACTAACCTATCTAGCCCTGTATAGAAGAAATAAGTATACATACCCTTTTTGAAGCCGATGGATCCAGTCTCCTGCGACTGAAGCTCTGCAGAGGACACAGCCAGCAATGGCTGTGAAATTAATGGGGAGTGATGTCATCCATAGTCTTACTATGGGGCTTCTGTTGTCGGATGTGTCCTCTGCACCCACCTCCACAGCAAAGCCGCGGTTGACAGCTCAGCGTGGGGTCGGGTCGGATTAGCTTAAAAAAAGGTATGTACATTAAATTCTTCTTTACAGGGCTAGATAGGTTGGTGTAGATGCAGGGATTTTAGTGTAAAGGCAGACTTCTAACTAAGGCCCCTTTCACACGGGCTTTCCGTTCAGGTCCGCCGGTCAGCTTTTCAGGCGGACCTGATCGGATGCTCCATGCACCCCTATGGAGCAGCGGATGTCAGCTTTGACATATCTGCTGACACCCGCTGCTATCTGATCTGATCCTGTCCATGAAATCCAGATGGATGGAAAACATCCGTCTGGAGGATCGGATCGGATCAGATAAGATCGGATGAAAACTGTCAGGCGATCTATCATAGAGGAGAGCGGGGATCTGACAGGTCTGTCTATGCAAAGTAAGCGGAGACGGACCTGTCATCCGCCTGCTCAGCGGGGATCGGCGGATCGATCCCCGATGAACAAAACAAATCTGCCGGGCGGAAAGCCCGTGTGAAAGGACCCTTAACTTAGTGAGCTAAAGACAGACGCAAATATCTATTACAGATACAGATACAAACCTATTTTTTTTTTTTTTTTTGCAAGCTGCTTACATTTCCTCTAGAGTCACACAATAATCAGCTGCAGTATTCTGCTCTGTGATTTGAGCAGTGGGACTCTACGCCTATAGGAGGGCAACACAGGTGAATGTTTATATGTGAAGACATTTGAGATATTTAACCCCTTGGAGCTTAAGCCTTTTTCTGACATGTGTTGGTCTGTGTTTGCAGCGCTGCTCAAAAGTGTTAATGTGCAAATATACCATAAATTACAATAAAATTCAAAAGTGCATAATGAAATTCATATGTGCATAATAAATAAATAAAACTGCATAATGAAATATATCATCAAGTGCAATGGTGCTGTGCTAAAAGTGTGCATAAACGACCTGTTAAATATCACCATAAAACAAGTGCAGTAATAAAACTCATATAAAGTCCATACTAAAAGTCCTTTTTCAAATTATAAAGTGCTGGTGCTCATCCGTGTTGCTTGTGGGGTCTCCCCCTTTGTGGATGTACTTACCACAATCTGGCTTAAACTGAGCAGGAAATGATAATCATGGTGATCTTTGAATTCATTAATGTTGGCTAGAAATCCAATTAAGACTCCTTTTCCTCTTTGAATACTCCCAAGTGTCCTCATAAAAAGAAAAAACTTTCCATGGTGAAGCCCGTTTAAAAATGCAATTTATTAGGGTTAACAGACAATGGGATACTCACAAACATAGTATTGTAAAAGACATATAAAACACTCGGCTCGGTGGTTAACTGCTCCCGCAGCGTGCGCTTCACCGACCGGATATCATGTGACAGGGCTCTCGGCCAATCGCTAGACGCGTTTCGCTGTTGAACACAGCGTCTTCTGTAGCTAGCTATCCGAGCCTGTCACTACGCTTAAATAGTATTGTGCTGTGCATCTCTTCCGGTTACCACTATCTCCTTACTTGAAAGTTTCTCTTCACTCCCTAGTGTAATATTTGGTTATGTCTTATGGCTTGATGTATTAGTCTAATTTTTTATCAAATAATGATATAATTACGATCGTTCTGAAAAGCCTATTTGATTTAATGGACACCCTGCCCTCTAGTGGTGAGATGAGGAACCTCCTCTCTCTGAGTGACATCCATTCGAGTTGTGCTACAATTAAACCCTTAGGTTGATACCGTCTATTTGCATACATAGTGCAGGATGGCACACGATACCTAATTCTATATTACTGGTTAAGATATGTTCAATGTATATATAAATATGATATATTAGTATACTTAGTTGCGATATTTACTTATGCTGCCACCTAGCGGTAAAGGCTAGCATTATTCCTATGCTCTTTGTTACATGATTGCACCCATACACCTTCCAATGGCGTACAATCTCTGTTACTTTAATACATACATATATAAATAAATATCATATAGATATAAGGAAAACAGGATTTTTAAAAAGGTTTCAAGCTTAAATTAACTGAGGTTATTGTACATTCATGTTAAAATTATGTATTAAGATTATATATTAAAATTAAATAAATAAATAATAGCATCTCTAAAATCATTTAAAAATCATTTATGAAGCAGTTAATATCTATTTCAATGTTTAAACCCTTCGGCGTCATGCTGTCAAGTTTATGGATCCACCATGTCTCATTCCGAGAAATGGCTCTTTTCATGTTGGTGCCTCGCCAATGTTTTTCTATAGTATCTATAGCGCAGAATTTTAATTTGCTTGGATCCTTATTATGGTAGATTCTAAAGTGGTTTGATAAACTGTGCTTTTTGAAGCCTTTTTTAATGTTGGCCACATGCTCTCTTAGTCTTATCCTTAGCTCTCTTGTTGTGCGTCCTATGTACTGGAGTCCACACTCACATTCCAATAAATAGGTAACGTAAGAGCTTCTGCATGTGATAAATTTGTTTATTTTAAATTTTTGACCTGTGACTGTGGATCTGAATTCAGTTTCTTTTCTTGATTTATTTTTCTTTTTGCATGTGCGACAAATCACACATTCACCACATCTAAAGTATCCTTTTTGATCCAAAAATGTTACCATTTTCTTAGGTGGATCGGGGATATTTTTCGCTATTATATCTTTTAAAATTGGGGGTTTTCTGTAAATAAAATTTGTTTTTTTTGGTAAAATTTTACTAAAAGTTGGATCTCTCATTAAAATCGGCCAATGTGTTTTAAAAACATGTTCCAATTGTTTGTATTGCCTATTAAAATCCGTACAAAACGCTATCTGGTAAGGTTTTTCCAATTTTTTCTTTGTGGTTTGTAATAATTCCTTACGGTCCATATTGATTACCTTTTTCTGTATTTGCTGTAAGGTCGATGACTTGTATCCTTTATCTTTGAATCTTTCTATTAACGTTTTAGATTGTTGTAGAAAATCTTGTTCGGTTTGACAGTTTCTTCTGATTCGAAGTAGCTGTCCTTTGGGAACCGCGGATAGCCATTTGGGATGGTGGTTACTGCTCATTGGAATATAGCTATTCCTGTCCGTGCTTTTAAAATACGTTCTTGTGGCCATCTGGTTGTTCAATTTAAAAATGGTTAGATCCAAATAATTAATTTCCGTTTTGTTTATGCTGCCAGTAAAAGAGATTTGATACCTGTTAAAATTCAATTGTTCTAAAAACTCTGCGAGCGATTCTTGGGAGCCCTCCCATATAATTAAAATATCATCTATAAATCTCTTGAATCCTCTTAGTTGGGGGTGTGGGTTGTTAAAGATATATTCCGCTTCCCATTTATTCATAAATATGTTGGCTACTGTCGGTGCGTACTTTGCCCCCATAGCCACGCCCTTTATGGGGGCAAAGTACGCACCGACAGTAGCCAACATATTTATGAATAAATGGGAAGCGGAATATATCTTTAACAACCCACACCCCCAACTAAGAGGATTCAAGAGATTTATAGATGATATTTTAATTATATGGGAGGGCTCCCAAGAATCGCTCGCAGAGTTTTTAGAACAATTGAATTTTAACAGGTATCAAATCTCTTTTACTGGCAGCATAAACAAAACGGAAATTAATTATTTGGATCTAACCATTTTTAAATTGAACAACCAGATGGCCACAAGAACGTATTTTAAAAGCACGGACAGGAATAGCTATATTCCAATGAGCAGTAACCACCATCCCAAATGGCTATCCGCGGTTACCAAAGGACAGCTACTTCGAATCAGAAGAAACTGTCAAACCGAACAAGATTTTCTACAACAATCTAAAACGTTAATAGAAAGATTCAAAGATAAAGGATACAAGTCATCGACCTTACAGCAAATACAGAAAAAGGTAATCAATATGGACCGTAAGGAATTATTACAAACCACAAAGAAAAAAACGGAAAAACCTTACCAGATAGCGTTTTGTACGGATTTTAATAGGCAATACAAACAATTGGAACATGTTTTTAAAACACATTGGCCGATTTTAATGAGAGATCCAACTTTTAGTAAAATTTTACCAAAAAAAACAAATTTTATTTACAGAAAACCCCCAATTTTAAAAGATATAATAGCGAAAAATATCCCCGATCCACCTAAGAAAATGGTAACATTTTTGGATCAAAAAGGATACTTTAGATGTGGTGAATGTGTGATTTGTCGCACATGCAAAAAGAAAAATAAATCAAGAAAAGAAACTGAATTCAGATCCACAGTCACAGGTCAAAAATTTAAAATAAACAAATTTATCACATGCAGAAGCTCTTACGTTACCTATTTATTGGAATGTGAGTGTGGACTCCAGTACATAGGACGCACAACAAGAGAGCTAAGGATAAGACTAAGAGAGCATGTGGCCAACATTAAAAAAGGCTTCAAAAAGCACAGTTTATCAAACCACTTTAGAATCTACCATAATAAGGATCCAAGCAAATTAAAATTCTGCGCTATAGATACTATAGAAAAACATTGGCGAGGCACCAACATGAAAAGAGCCATTTCTCGGAATGAGACATGGTGGATCCATAAACTTGACAGCATGACGCCAAAGGGTTTAAACATTGAAATAGATATTAACTGCTTCATAAATGATTTTTAAATGATTTTAGAGATGCTATTATTTATTTATTTAATTTTAATATATAATCTTAATACATAATTTTAACATGAATGTACAATAACCTCAGTTAATTTAAGCTTGAAACCTTTTTAAAAATCCTGTTTTCCTTATATCTATATGATATTTATTTATATATGTATGTATTAAAGTAACAGAGATTGTACACCATTGGAAGGTGTATGGGTGCAATCATGTAACAAAGAGCATAGGAATAATGCTAGCCTTTACCGCTAGGTGGCAGCATAAGTAAATATCGCAACTAAGTATACTAATATATCATATTTATATATACATTGAACATATCTTAACCAGTAATATAGAATTAGGTATCGTGTGCCATCCTGCACTATGTATGCAAATAGACGGTATCAACCTAAGGGTTTAATTGTAGCACAACTCGAATGGATGTCACTCAGAGAGAGGAGGTTCCTCATCTCACCACTAGAGGGCAGGGTGTCCATTAAATCAAATAGGCTTTTCAGAACGATCGTAATTATATCATTATTTGATAAAAAATTAGACTAATACATCAAGCCATAAGACATAACCAAATATTACACTAGGGAGTGAAGAGAAACTTTCAAGTAAGGAGATAGTGGTAACCGGAAGAGATGCACAGCACAATACTATTTAAGCGTAGTGACAGGCTCGGATAGCTAGCTACAGAAGACGCTGTGTTCAACAGCGAAACGCGTCTAGCGATTGGCCGAGAGCCCTGTCACATGATATCCGGTCGGTGAAGCGCACGCTGCGGGAGCAGTTAACCACCGAGCCGAGTGTTTTATATGTCTTTTACAATACTATGTTTGTGAGTATCCCATTGTCTGTTAACCCTAATAAATTGCATTTTTAAACGGGCTTCACCATGGAAAGTTTTTTCTTTTTATGAGGACACTTGGGAGTATTCAAAGAGGAAAAGGAGTCTTAATTGGATTTCTAGCCAACATTAATGAATTCAAAGATCACCATGATTATCATTTCCTGCTCAGTTTAAGCCAGATTGTGGTAAGTACATCCACAAAGGGGGAGACCCCACAAGCAACACGGATGAGCACCAGCACTTTATAATTTGAAAAAGGACTTTTAGTATGGACTTTATATGAGTTTTATTACTGCACTTGTTTTATGGTGATATTTAACAGGTCGTTTATGCACACTTTTAGCACAGCACCATTGCACTTGATGATACATTTCATTATGCAGTTTTATTTATTTATTATGCACATATGAATTTCATTATGCACTTTTGAATTTTATTGTAATTTATGGTATATTTGCACATTAACACTTTTGAGCAGCGCTGCAAACACAGACCAACACATTCAAAAAGCACTTGCACTTTTTATTGCAGCCAGCAGCTCATTCATCTGTTTTAATTAATTTAATTTATTTACCATAAGCGCGAGGTACACTAGTTTCACACTTTTTCTGACATATGTTGCTTACAAGTTAAAGTCAGCATTTTTGCTAGAAAATACCTTAGAACCCCCAAACATTTTATATATATATTTTTATATATATATATATATATATATATATATATATATATATTAGAGACCCTAGAGAATAAAATGGTAATTGTTGCATAATTTTATGTCACACGGTATTTGTGCAGCAATCTTTCAAATGCAATTTTTTGGGAAGAAAAACACTTTCATGAATTAAAAACAAAATAAAACAGTTAAGTTAGCCCAATTTATATAATGTGAAAGATGATGTTACGCCAAGTAAATAGATACCTAACATGTCATGATTTTAAATTGCTCACACTTGTGGAATAGCGACAAACTTCAGTACCTAAAAATCTCTATAGGCAACGCAAATTTTAATGGTTACCAGTATCTGGTTTTCAGAGGTGGTCTTGTTCTCGAATTATTGCTCTCGCTCCAACGATCATGGCGATACCACACATGTGTAGTTCAAACACCTGTACATATGTGGGTGCGACTTGCGTATGCTTCTGCTTCTAAAATAATTATTTTATTTTATTTTTTTTATTTTTTCACTATCCATTTAATTTTTTTTTTATCACTTTTATTGCTGTCACAAGGAATATAAACATGCCTTGTGACAGTAATAGGCAGCAATAGGTGCTCTTTATGCAGGGATCCGGTGTCTAAAGACCCCAGATCCTTCCTTTGCACTTAAAAGCATTTAAAATGCCAAGTTTGACTGTTTTGAATGCTGTAATTTTTTAAAAAAAATCTGGTGCCTTTAAAGCTCCAATACCTGGAAGTGATGTCATGACGTCCCTTACGGGTTTTTACATCAGAGACCCGATCAGAGCCAAATGCAGCTTTGGATGTGCCAGCTGGTCGCTCTGTTCTCCCGGTGGGACGGGCGAGCTGCAGAAAGTGGCGGGAGGGGGGACGTCCCGTCCCGCTCCTTGTAATGACAGCCGAGCGGCTGCTCAGCCTCATCGGTTGTCATTACAAAAAAGCAGAGGCCGCATATTTGCGTTTCGTCGGCGTAAAGGGTTTAAGATTAGTTGGTTAGTTGGTTTGTTCATTTGTTGATGAAATTCCTAAACTGTTCAAAGCCTTAGTCAGAGCACAGAGTAATACTATTCCAATAGAAAAAAACTTGGACAGGTAAGTGTATACAAAGGGATGGATTAATATTTTGAAGGAATTGAACTTAGAGAGATTTTGGATAAGTATATTGCATTGCAATTGCGTGGATACTTGCTGTGGGCAGAACAAGGTAAAACTCTCTAAAGGAAAAAGTGGCGACCTAGAAGCAAGATTTTGGGTGCCACACCAGAGGATCTAGGTACAGTATTGGTCAAAGGTAAAAAAAAACAGAAATACTTAAGTCTTTATCTATCTATCTATCTATCTATCTATCTATCTATCTATCTATCTATCTATCTATCTATCTATCTATCTATCTATCTATCTATCTATCTATCTATCTATCTATCTATCTATCTATCTATCTATCTATCTATCCCCTTTCACACACAGGAGTCTGTCGGCGGATTCTGTTTTTCTCAGGGATCCTCCGCTGAGCAGGCAGATGGCAGCTGTGTCTCCGCGCTGTGTGCGGAGACAGAGCTGTCAGGTCCTGCTGTTCTCTAAGGGGGAATCGGATGGGAACAGACCGTCTGTCCGTTCTCACCCGATCCCATACGATTAAATCAGCTGGACGGATGGAAAATAGGGTTTCCATCCGTCCAGATTTGACGGATCGGATGTCAGTGAGCATGTCTCCGCTGACATCCGATGCCCCATAGAGATGCATGGGGCATCCGTTCAGATCCGCCAAAAAAAACGGACAGGTGGATCTGAAAGGTCTGCCTGTGTGAAAGGGGCCTTATAGTATTTTCTTTAGATCTTCAGAACCCATTATTTGCATCAGGTCCCAAAGACAGGTAAGACTTTACTGCATTTTATCTCCTTTTGAGCTCTCTCCTGGGTAATAAAGGGGAATTGGACACCTTAATCATTTCACTGACTGTTAAACTCACTTGTATTTATTTATTACAGGTACTTATATAGCGCCGTCGCAGCAGTTTACAGACATATTATACATTCACATCAGTCCCTGCCCTCAAGGAGGTTACAATCTAAGGTCCCTAACTCACATACATACATAAACATACTAGGCCAATTAACCTACCAGCATATCAGACCTGCAGTGATATTTTAGCAACAATTACGTAACCTCATGTAATAACTTTTTAACGTTTTCTCAATTCTTGATGAAGCAGGTCATCTGACTCGAGAAACACATTCAATTTACCCAAACCCCATCACTATAATCAGCATTGATGGCAAAAATAGTACCTTACTGATATAAGTTGTATACACTGCCTGGCCAAAAAAAAAAGTTGTCACTAAAAAAAAAAGTCACACACTCAATTTTTATTGGCTTTGATTACAGCACACATTCACTTTGGCATTGTTTCGATAAGTCACAAGATTTATTTCCGTCCAGTGTCGCATTCATTTTTCACCAAGATCTTGTATTAATGATGGGAGAGTCGGACCACTGTGCAAAGCCTTCTCCAGCACATCCCAAAGATTCTCAATGGGGTTAAGTTTTGGACTCTGTGTTGGCCAATCCATGTGTGAAAATGACATCTAATGCTCCCTGAACCACTCTTTCACAATTTGAGCCAGAGGAATCCTGGAATTGTCATCTTGGAATTTGCCCGTGCCATCAGGGAGGAAAAAATCAATTGAGGTGCGAGGGCCACATGAAATTGCCAGGGGACACATGAAATGGCCCGGGGGGCCACATTTGGCCCGCAGGCCTTGTGTTTGGCACCTGTGTTCTAATAGGTGGGGTAACCAGGGTACTATGTGGACAGGTGTATTGTAGCAAGCTGAATATTGGGGTTTATGTACATACCAAGCCCTTAGTATATTTCCTAGAGAAAGCTGTTCTTTTTTATATAAGTTTTTAAATATATATTCATTAAACAAAATGAAATATTTTTAACAAGATATAACGTGTATGTTTAATACATCTATGTGCCACCTGATAATCCAAGTATGTTTATATCCCACTTGAAAATTTCAGTATGTGATATTCTGTACATCAATGTAGCACCTTAAAAATCCTGGTATAATTCTAACCCACTTGAAGCTATAGAAACCTGCTTTTTTTTTAGCATGGACTTACTATTTTAGAAATCTAGTAGGAACCATTGGCGAAAGGTGGTGGTATAGTGCTGTAGTCATGATTTGACATCACAAAGGGTTACATAATTAAAGCAGGCTTTCACATAAAGACAACTCTGTGACATAGTAATTCCCCCCATCCCGTAACCGTCTTAAATTTTTTTTTGGGGGGGGGGGGTGGGGGAGTAGCTTTTTCTGCTGATGCGTGCTCCCGCCTACTCATTCCTCACGTAGGCAAGAATGACGGTACAACTATCACGCTGCATAGCTAAGACGACATATTACGTGTTTGCTGGTTCAGACTTCTAAGGCCCTGTGTTACCTGTCTGCTCATTATGATACAGCAATGATTATACTGATCCATTAGCCAATGAGCAGGCTTAAGGCCATGTATAATAAGAAGCTAGAAAGCCAAGCACTTAAGTTAATTTGTAACCTGCCTGGCTAAGTATTGTGACATACGTAAGTGTATGAATCACAACACTGGCCAATCAGAATTTTACACCCTTTGGCAGGTAAAACAGTTTACACATATGTATTTTAGCTGTGTATTTACCTGTTTGCTTGAAGTTCCCATTTCAGTTTCAGAGTTTTTATTTCATATATACATAAAATGCAAACAAACACAGGATTGAGAGAAATTTACATTCTTTTTTGTTTTATATGTTTCTTACAAGACAAACGTGGGGTGACAGAAAGTTCAGTTTTTAAGCATTTTGGCCTCTCCCTTGAAACAGCTGCCAAAAGCATGAATGATGTGTGCTTTTAGTGATGAGGTCTATAGATTGTGAGGGACCGAGGTGAGAACACCATGGAGCTCTCTCTTGAGACCTTCACTTGGACAACATTTCGAGAAACAGGTCAAAATAAGTTGTATCCAGTTAACTGCATGCTGCAGAGTATTTGTCTTGTTGGAACAAAGTCATTTGTTTTGTAGGCTTCTGTGGTGAACTATCTATTTTCATATTGCTTTAAGGTGTTGCAGCCGTATTTCAAGGCAGATTTTCTTTGGCCAAGCACAAGTATATAGTGCATTTAAAGTACATTAATTCTCTTTGTTGTCATTTTCCATATTTTTAATAGGAGTTGTGCACAAGTGTTAGGCTTTTTGCTGCTGACTTGGCTAGAAAAAAATATGGAAATGTAAATAAGCCAAGTTATGTTAAACTTGTACTGTCTCGAATTGTGAGTCCAAGTCAAGTTGTGTTTTCTCATAAATCCAATAGGAATTTTCAGTCAAAGAGTTGTATTTTTAGCCTGTCTCTGTTGTAACAAGCACTAGAATTTATTGTGCTAGAGCTTTTAAAGCTAAACTCCAGGGGCAAAAATCTTTACCCTTCTGTAGGTCCTTTTTACTGCAAAGGTCAACTGCTCATTTTGCTTAGGGGATAATGAATACACTGTAGTGATATACTTACCTTATTAGTCGCTCCTGCAGGCTACCTCCTCTTCATGTGAACAGTCCCCCAAAGCCTCATTGATTTGCTTCCCCATGGTTTGCAGCTCTCTGACATCATCCCATATCATAATGGACCAGTACTCTGCATTGTACAGGGCATAGCTGAGGGCATTCTGGAGCATTGGTCAGCAGAAAAGAGCACCGTCATTCACCATATTCTAGACAAAATGAGCAGTAATATGTTTCATCCCCCGAGTTCAGTGTAAAGCTAAGGTATTCTTTTGCACGCACATCATGAATGTTTGTTTAGGATTTTATTGCATTAAATATGGACTCACTACTAATACAATTCTTTTAATAGTAAAACTAAACTTAGCATTTCAAATTAATAATACATAAAGACATCTGAACTGGATTCTCATAACTCAAAAGGTACTCCCCCTACTACCTAGGAAAATACAAGATAATGGAAGAAGAGGTAAAATGGAAAGTCTCTTAACTGTTAATGGCATTATGTTTTCTAAAATTGTAAAATGCCATTATAACTTTATCATTAGGATTGTATTTTTATCAGTCTGACTGTTAAATATATATGATCATGAACACTTCCGGCCCCAGAACATCATATGACATCCTTTGAGTGGGGTTGCAGGCATCATTTAGATATCATCTTTTGCAGCCTGCAGTTCCCTTCACCATAAGAACAATCATAGCGGAATTTCAGCCGCTTAATCGTTCTTACAGGCGGTGGTTTTACCGGTTCGCCCGTGCAATCAGCGAGCCAGAGAAGGAATTCGCCAGCAGCGGAAGTTCACCATAGAAAAAAACCAAGGACCAGATGGTCCCCAGCAGTCTCTATGACTCCTAGAGTTATGACGTTATGACATTACGTCTGGCCTGGCAGTTGTAAATACTGCCAAGATCTCGACTCGAGAGGCTGTGATAAATTTTTTTTTTTTTATTCCAGCCTTTCCTGCTTATTGGAGAGATGTGGGAACTTAGACACATCTCTCCATAAAGAGGACCGGCCATGCCCTATTCTTCTTACAAGGGATGTTTACATTCCTTGTAGTAAGACTAAAAGTGATAAAAAATGTAAAAGAAATGTGTAAAAATATAAAAATAAAAAAATATTATATGTAGCGGGGTTTCCCCTTATACAATATAGGTAAAGATGACTGTTTGACATTTGGAAGAAACTCAGCTCCCTCTAGTGGTTTAATTGCTGCACTGCAGTCACTCCATGATTTCTAACAAAATATAAGACTACACTACCAACTGTGCAGCTGTGATACCAGGGTGCACTGCCTCACTGCGCAGCATTCTGGGGGAAGTTTTATAAAGGAAGGGAGGAGCCAGGCTCGCTCTCTTGGGACTACACTCTGAACCAAGAAGGAAGTCAGCGGTGTGGGCTAATGCTGTATGTTAGGCCAAAACGCCTGGGCCTGAAGTGATTAAAGGTGGAGGGTTTGATTTTAAGTAGAGGAGCCTTCCTAGAGGTCCCATCGATGCTCTGCAGAGACCGGAGTCGTCCACCACCAATACCTAGCGCGGCTGGTGACACAGACCGGAGACTGAGACAGCAGTGGAGAGTCCCTGGAGCAAAAGGCCTGTTGGTGAGAAGGGCACCTGCCCAATATTGATTCTTGTTTGGGAGAAAGTGACTTTAGCCAGTGCTAACTACACACCGAATAGTACGCAGTACATCCCGCGGCCTAGTGTACCTCCCCAGGAGACTAAATATTTAAACATGAATACATAAGGCGCCAGGGGCCTATTTATGCTCCATTAGGAAGATCCAGACACCCAACTACGCAGTAACATTGCAGGTGATTGTAGCTTTCTATTGCTACCCTTTTGACTACCTATCAATACGTTTGGATTACAAATAACCTGTGCACCAAAGATTGCTAGCGAAGATTCCGAAATAAAAGAAGGAACTGTGTGTGGGACTCAGATAGGCCTTGCCTGTCTGATACAGAGACTAGATGTGTGTAAGGTGTAGCCTTAAGGGGGGAAATCACATGAGCCACAATTTAGCTGAATAAGTATACCTGTCTTAACCATGTTGTCTATTATTGTGACACTAACCTTATCTTTCTTAGTTGACTCTTGCAGTGCTTTACAGAGTCAACGTGTACTTTAATGTGCATTGTTTCTGTCTTATGCTCAGTAAAGCTATTTTTGGTTAAGCATAAAGCCTGTGTCTTGCACCTTGTGTCACTCTGAGGGACTGTGGCTGGAGAAAGGTAACAAGTTATTACTACTTATTGGGGTGATATATACTGAATTGTGTTCTTCTGTAGCCATTTGGTGTTACAGTTCCATTTCGTGTCAGTTGTGCCTAGGGAGGGTTCGAGCCAATTCTGGGGGTTGGTAGGCAGGAAATAGATCCAAAAATATATTCAGCAGCTCCTACGGGGGTGGTGCTACATAAACAATAATTTTTTTTTTTTTTTTTTTAATGAAGCGTCCCCATGTGCTCACACGCAGAAGCTAACACATACGTAAATGGCATTTAAACCACACATATGAGGTATCATCGTGAACATTACAGCGAGAGCAACAAGTCTAGCCCAAGACCTCCTCTGTACCTCTAAATTGGTAAACTGTAAAAATGTTTCAAGCGTCACGCATAGAGATTTTTAAGTACCGAAGTTTGGCGCCATTCCATGAGTGTGCACAATTTTTTAACACCTTTTTAAAGTGTAACATGTTCGGTATCAATTTACTCAGCGTAGCATCATCTTTCACATTATAGAAAAAAATTGGGCTAACTTTAGTGTATTGTTTCGTTTGTGAAACTGTTTTGTTTCCAAAAAATTGCGTTTTAAAAATTGCTGCGCAAATACTGTGTGACAAAAAAAGTTGCAACGACTGCCATTTTATTCCCTAGGGTCTCTGCTAAAAAAAACCCCATATATAATGTTTGGGGGTTCTGAGTAATTTTCTAGCAAAAAAATTATGATTTTTACATGTAGGAGAGGTGTGCAAAAAAAGGCCAGCTATGGAAGTGGTTAAAAATTGCAGTAAATCTCTTTAACCACTTGCCAACTGCCAGCAGTATCCCGTGAAACAACGTAACTGTACGTCATTACTAGTAAAATAAAAAATAAAATATAAATGACATAAATCTGTCCCCTAGTTTGTAGATGTGATAACTTTTGTGCAAACCAATCAATATACACATATTGTGATTTTTTTTTTTTTTACCAAAAATATATAGCAGAATACATATTGTCCTAAAATGATAAAAAAATTTGATTTTTAAAATTTTTATTTTAATTTTTTATAGCAGAAAGTAAAAAAAATATATATTTATTTTTTTTCAGAATTGTCGCTCTTTTTTTGTTTCTAGCGTATAAAAATAAAAATCGCAGAGGTGATCAATTACCACCAAAAGAAAGCTGTTTGTGGGAAAAAGGGACATCAATTTTATTTGGGTATTGCGTCACACGACCGGCCAATTGTCAGTTAAACTAACGCAGTGCCGTATCGCAAAAAATGGCCTGGTCATTAAGGGGGTAAAACCTTCTGGTCCAGAAGTGGTTAAAGTATGGAAAAGAAAATAGATTGATTTTTTCTTAAACAGTTTTCAATTTCTAGTGCTAGTATAAAGAGTTAGGACTCATTCACATGAAGTAGTCAGGCGGTAGAAACGGTTGATTGAGCTGGGGTTTTACCATCCACTGATTGCCTATCCAAAGGACATGGCTACCTGCTTGGAATTTGTATGTTCTCCCTGGGTCTTTGTGGGTTTCCCCTGGATACCTCAGTTTCCTCCCACACTCCAAAGACACGCTGATAGGTTAATTGGCTCCTGTCTAAAATGGCCCTATTATGTGTATGTATGAATGTGAGTTTCACTATCTGAAGCTAGGCTTGGAAGCCAGGAGCTATAGCAGTGGAGCAGCACCCATACAAGCAGTATACAAGCAGGTCACCCTGGCTGATGACACGGGTTCACCAAAGGTGCGGGGTCTAAGTACTGACCGGTATTCACCAGAGCCCCTGATGGTGGAGATGGGTTTTACTGCATGTTGGTACTAGGTCACAGTTCTCAGGGTTCCTTCACCAGGGGGTGAGCAAGCAGGGGACCAGTAGCAGATATAGTAGGTAGGGATCAAGCAGAAGCATAGTCCTCAAGCAAGCCAAAAGGTCAGTAATGATTGGTTGCAGGTTGGGATTAAGCAGAAGCACAGTCAAACCAGTCAAAGGTCAATAACAAACAGTAGTATAGATACGGTTGGCAGCAAGAGAGACAATTATGAGATATTGGCTGGATAGAGCACAATAATCTGGCAAACAGGAAGTGCAGTGACATGGCTTAAATCAGGAAATTAATGTAAGGAGAACTATTCTAGAAATTTTCCAGGGAACTGTCTGGCATTCCAGGTGGCTCAGCAAGCAGAGTCATTGCCAGACACAGCAGAGGTCCCAGGTTCAAATCTAGGCCCTGACAGTGAATTAGGGACCTTAAGGGCCATACACACTATAAGATTTTCTGAAGACTTTTTCCTTTAGACTTACCAAAACCATATAATATGAGGTCCAACCTAAACACTTTCAATATGTATGAAATCTGGCAGGCCTTTGCACTACATAGAAAATGTAAATCTGAAGGAAATCTAACCACAAAAGTTGGATAGTGTGTATCCCGCTTTACATTGTAAGCTCCTTGAGGGGAGGGACTAATTTATATGTACTATTCTGAGGTATAAGGAGCTCTGCTCCTGGCTGTTAAGGGAACGCTGGTGTGTTTAGCTGCCACCCTTCACACCAATTACAATTTTTTCCTTTCAACTTTTTTTCTTAAATTCTAATTTACAATTCTGAAATTCATATTCTGATTACTAGGATTTATGAATCAGATTTTTAGATTTCCCTGGATTGCGTTTTCTGATCTCTTGGATTTTGAAGATTGGTTTTTAAAGGTGGCTGCTCCCTGTTTCACAATCTTCCCCAGCTTGCTGTTGACTCACCTCTGAATCTTTCCTGGATCACTGGACCTCTTTCCTTGCACTGCACAGGTCGTCTTTTATTAACTCAGTTTGTTTGCACCCCCGCACATATCAAAGGACACACCCTAGATCTTATCGTTGCTAATCGCTCTTTTATCTCTGACTGCTATTCCCTTGACTTAGGACTGTCTGACTATCTAGCTATTCCAATCAATCTTAAATTAGCTGTTTCTTATGCCGCCCTGTCTGGAGCTGCAATATATAGCAACTGGACTTCTACTGATCAGCCCAAATTAGCAAATTCTGTTACATCCTCCCTTTCCTGTATCTCCTTTTCTGACTCCCTTGTTGACCAAATAGATGGCCCTTATTCGTGTGTTTTCCTCTTCTCTTGACACCTTTGTCCCATTAAAAACTCAAACTGTCTCATTTTCCTATTAAGCTCTGTGGTATAATGACCACCTGTGACCAATGAAGGCAATCTCAACTTGAGTGTAGGTAGCACAGTTCTGACCTGACTTCATTATCAGGTTTTGAATGGCCATTTGTGTGACTGAGGGTCAGATTGAAACTGGTAGATCAACTATTTCTACCATGCCATTGATATTTTTTTTAACAACCCTAGACAACTCTTCTCCACCATTGACTGATTCATAAGTGTAACTAGAACCTTTAGGGCCCTGGTGCAAGAAACCATGAAAGGCTCCAAGGTGGGGGCCCTTCCCTCTGAACCCGAGGGCCCTTACCACTTTACCCCCATTGCAGGGCCCTTCATTACGGTTCCACAGTGGATCTCTTTCACATGTTCTGCAGCGGATCTGGTAGATTGGCCACTGTTGTCAGTACTCAGTCGTTTTAATTTTCGTTACTTTATTTTTTAAAATATTTTTTTACCATTTCATTTAATGTATTTTTGTTTACAATTTTATTTTTTTACAATCTTTTTAGGAGCCCCGTTGAAGGTGTGGGGGGCATTTCTGAGATCTTAGGGGTCTAAACAGACCTCTGATGTGTTACCTTTGAGATAGAGAAAAGAGATTGAAGACACAGCCCTCAATTTCCTTCTCTGCAGCCTCAGCTACACAGAATGAATGGACAGAAATACCTTTGTAAAGAGTTTCCTGTTCATTCACAAACTGAAGCATAGTCAAAAGTTTTCTATGCTTCCATTAAGAATGGACAAAGTGAGTGACAGGTACCAATCACTGTGTCCATTCAGAAAAGGAAGGGGTCGCTAAATGACATATTTAACGGCCCTTTCCCCTGCTCTCCATCCTGAAAGAATCCCCCGTAGAAGCCGGTGGGAGAGGGTATGGGGGAAGCCAGCAGCACTGTTGGGGGAGGGGGGGGGGGGACCAGGGAGCACACAGGGGCCCAGGTACAGCAGGAAACAAGTGACCTGTTTAACAAAACAAGTAAGCTTGTTCAAGGATTTTTGTCCACACAATGTAGTAGCAGATTTAAATACACTGACAAACTGAAGCCAAACTCCAGCTAAAACTTTATAATCATTTACAGCAAACTGTTTTTTCCTTTTGGTGTAAAGTCTTCCACCTGCATTCTTGATCCTATTCCAACTCATTTATTTTAATCTTGTTCTAGTTCTCTGTGACCCCTTAATCTCAATATAATAAATGACTCCCTTAGCACCGTTTTTCCCCAACAATCCTCAAAACTGCCGCTATCACCCTGGTACCAACAAACCTAACATAGCTCTGGACAATTTAAACAACTTTTGTCCCCTTATATAACTGACCCTTTCTTGCCAAGATCCTCAAGGGGGCTGTGATATCTCAGTTACATAACCTATTTAAACCTCTCAAATCTGGTTTTCGCCAAATGCATAGCACAGAAACCATCTTGGTCAAAGTTTCTAACAATTTTCTGTTAGCTTCTGATTCTGGTTCACTAACTATTCTTTATCTATTCTTATTCTACTGGATTTTAGTTCTGCCTTTAATACTGTAGACCACAACATTTTACTCTCTCGTTTTGAAACCATATTTAGAGTTTAAGAATTTACTCTGAAATGGTTTACTGAATGTTGTCACTTTGTTTCTCTTGGCAGATTCCGGTCCAAACCAGTTCGGTGTTTCTTAGGGCTCAATCTTGGGTCCCTTACTTTGTAGCATTTATATGCTTCTACTTGGCCAACTGCTTAGATCACATGAGATCAATTATCACTTCTTCAATGCTCTCAATTATATAAGGCCAGTCCTGGTAGCCTATCTATAAATGGCACTGTGCTTGAGCTTCAGTCCAAATTGAAAAATGTATTGGCAAATTTGATGTTATTTCAACCTTTGATCTACGTGTACAAAATGTTGTAATTTTTCTACTTTTTTTCTACTTGAGAAACATTGCTTGACTGCGTCCTGTGCTATCATTCACTGTAGCTGAAAAGCTGATCCATACATTTGTGTTCTCTTGACTAGATTTTAAGTCCTCTTGCTCTCCTACAATGCTCTTCATGGCTTGGCACCCTATTATTTGTCTGAACTTCTATCAGTTTACTCCCCCCTCCTAAACTCCGCTCTTCAAATTCTGGTCTTCTGTGTGCCCCCTTACTCACCTACACTCGATGGGAGACAAAGCCTTCCTCTATGCCCTAAAACTCTGGAATTCACTTCCAAAGAACATCAGAGTCATCTTCTCTAAACTCATTTAAATCAAATCTAAAAACGTTATTCTTTAGACAAGCTTTCTCATTGTTCCTTTTTTCCAATGTTTTACCCTGTGTATTTCTTGTGTTTTTGTTTCTTTTTTCGGTAAAGCACTTTGAGAGGCTACCTTTTAAAGCCGCTATAAAAAATAAAGTTTATTATTAATATAATGTGAAAAATGCTTAGTTCGGCAGGCAGTACTGCCACCAAACATGAAATATTCAATTGAATAGGGCCACAGCAGAACAGTTAATGCATGCAATTGTGGTGCGGAGGTTTGGCCCTTGCAAAGTTTAAACAGGTCGTGCCTCCCAGCTGTTAGTATTTTGATAGCAGAAAGAACAGCATGGGTAACTTAAAGCTGAAGTTTAGTGAAAAAATAAATCTCATTCATACAGTACAGGACACAGGCTTGATATTCATAGACCCTGGTTTTAGGCTGGTACCTTCAGGAGACTGGACGTTGGCAAAGCTTTTTAGGACACGCCTCCTGGAAGTCCCCCTATAACTCTATCCCACTCTGTGAGTCCTCATTTTCTAATGTCCTAAGGTGGTATACCTCTTCTCACTTAAGGATAAATCACTCTTAGCTTAACTCATTTATTATTTCAACTTCAGATTTTTCAATCAGCTCTTCGCTGCCCTCTAATACACATTAGAAGCAGTGTATCCGATCAATACAACAGCATTTTCTAAGGCCATTTATGTTGCTTTAGACATTGGATCTTTGCATAGGCGCTCACCTCTGACCTTCATGCAATGCTTGTGATTAACTGCAAGGTGCTATACAGGTCCAGGGCCACCCCAGACCCCGAAGACCACTTCAGGGGTATTCCCATCATGACAGGGGAAACCTGGACCTGATATAGGAACTAGCGCCATGGACAGTTAAAACAGGGTCCTCCTGTTTCTCTGACTATTGCTGTAGTCCCACAGCAGACTACTTTAAGTTACTTGCTTTTCATTTGTAATGTATATCCTGAATGGTATGGGTTTAGACTTTCAAGAAACCCTGAATGTGTTTGTATTGTATTAACTCATACAGTGTTAAAATTTTTGAACTTCAACCTCTCACAGGTTCCATACTGTAGCACCACTTCTCCCTGGAGCCATATAAGGTACTCAGGCTATTCCTCCCACCCTTTTGCCACAAGGACTTTGTTAGAGGATATCAAACATGCTACTCCAGGTGAGATTAGGCTCCATGCTCCATTATTACATCTCGGGGCAGGAGCGACATGTCTCCACCAAATCAATCAGTTGTATCAGTAACAGGAATGCTGCACACCAAGATTCAAAATATTCTTCCTTAATTAAAATAGCCTGAATGAAGTTATATTCTGAAATATTTTGTGTAACCAGGTAAAAGGAAACCATGGCAAAAGCTCAGGCGAACGTTCGCTCTACCGAAGGCCTGAAAAGCACTCAGACTGCTCAGATACTTCCCTTGCATTGGAGCAGAACCTTATTTTAATACCAGTCTCTGAATCTGATTCTAGTTCTCTCTCAGGCATGCAACGTGCAACCTACCTTACGGAGTAAGACTTTTGTGCAGCTATGTCACAATTCCTCGGACAAGTTACATCTTTAATACAGCCATTACTGTCCAGAGCTCAAAAAATGCTAGGCTGCATCTAGACCCCACCATCTCTACCTGGGTCTAATTTGGATATGCATGCACTAGAAGAGGTAAATGAGTTAGAGAAGTGGTGTTATTGAAAGCCACCAAAGATATTCTCAGTTCATTAACAAATAGAATCCCTGCAGACATCCACAGGATTGTTCAGAGGCTATCCATTATTTTCCAAAAACCTCTGGCTTATGTTTTCCCTTGTAAAGACCTTTATTAAAGGTGATTCTCAGATCAAACCACCCTACAGCACTCCATGCTACCATTGGACCTTCATTTGGTTCTTTCTGCACTTCAGAAACCACCCTTTGAACCCTTTAGGAAACTCCCTTTAGATGACCTCTCCTGTAAGGTAGCCTTCTTGGCAGGTATCACATCTGTAAGACATGTCTCTAAATTACTGGCTGTCTATAGTAAAAAGCCATTTTACAAGGGCAAAGTAGTCTTGTGTCCAAGACCCTCTTTTCTCTCTAAGGTGGGTGTTAGCCATTCTCCTTAATGAAGATGTGGTCCTTCCTTAGTTCTGCCCTACTTCAAAGCATCCGAAGGAGTTTGCTCTTCACAGTCTGGACATGGTCACTGCCACCAGAGTCTACCTTAAAGCTACAGTTTCTATCAGAAAGACAGACTGTCTTTTCATCCTACCCTAAAAACCTCATAAGGGACATCCTCCTTCAAGACCCAACATCGCTAGGTGGAAAAGACAACTAATGTCAAGAGCTTACACCCTAATGGACAAAGCACATCCTGCACTAATTCATGCTCACTCTACCAGATTGGTAAGAGCTTCCTGGCTACATCAGGCCTCTGTTGTTTAGCTTTGTAAGGCCGCTACATTGTCTAAAAGTGCATACCTTCTCCAAGTTCTACCAGGTGAATGTCAAATATTCTGTGGATGCAGCTTTCAACTGAAAGGTTCTTGCAGAAACACACTGGTTTGGGTCTGTTGGCACAATTATGTTTGGCTTGTTGTTTCCCACCCTTCTTATTCATTGCTTCGGGATGTCCCAAGATGAGTATCAAGTCTGTGTCCTGTATTGTATGATTAGGATAAAATGAATTTTGACTTATCTGTAAATTCCATATATTGGAGTAGAGTGCAGGACACAGGCCACCCTCCCCTCTGTGTTACTATGCATTAGTTGCTGTAAAACTCAGTGGTGTAGGGTTATAGGGGTACACCCAAGGAGTGTGTCCTTAAAAGCTTTTCCTGTGTCCAATTATATAAAAGTACCAGTTTATGACCAAGTGACTATGAATATCACGCCTGTTTTCCCTACTTTACTCTAACATATGGAATTTACAGATAAGTCAAAATTCCTTTTTTTTTTTTTGAAAAAGCACCAGTGAAACAACTTACTGATGAACTTCCACTGCTGCATGGGTTAACTGTTTGACTGCCTAAAGATCCCATCTAAATTGTTTCTCCAATGTCCTCCTCTTCTATACACCATCCTCCTCTCACATTTTTACTTGCATTATTTTGAAATAATGCAACATGTTAGATGAGTGGAGGGGAAAGATGAAAAAGGAAGGTATAGTCTAGGTGGAATTTTCACACACGTGCAGCAAAGCAGTTAATAGCAACCTAGAACTGCTTTTGTGTCAATATCTCATCCATACTCTACAACTAAGCCCTCCTCTTTTGCCCCACCCCCCAAAGAATTCTGTGAGTGGATGGGGGTTAGAAGAGGAGGGAATAATCTGAGTTTGTGTTGGGTTTTCACACAGCCAAGCAGTTAACCCATGCAGCAATAGAAGTTTATAGCTGTGAAGAGGACCAGTATTAGTGAAGGGAGGATTTCTACAGCAACCATAAGCCTGCAGGACATGGGATATTTCTCATCACAGGTAATATATATCCCTGGTGCTTTTTCCTAATATTGGGTAGAGAGTTAGAGAGTTTGTGAAGCAGAAAAAAGTAACACAATTGCAGATGCTCAGATCTTTATTTGTTAAAATTTTGATCGTGACTGGATGGCAAGTTGCTAATTTTTAAGACCCAATGAACAATAACCCTGTTATTAGTTTTAAAAATGATCCTTTACAAGTAAATTACTTTTTATTTATGAAACTATAGTTATATGAAAGCAAGAGACTGTGTTAAATATTGGAGCATATTATTATTATTTTTTTTTTTTATTTTATAAACAACAAAGGACAATAGAGCTATCTTGCTGTTAGCTATAACAATTAACCATAAATTGGCTTGCAACAGTTTCTCAGCTAATTTCCTATCCTTTGCAAAAGGTTACTGCATGGCATTGGTCATTCCACTAATTGTAATTTGCAATTTTTGTGCTTGGGTGTTTCCTATTGGCAAAATAAAAATCACAAATCTTGTAATATATGGTTGTGTTGTGTGTATATAGGTATTGTTGAAACCCTTAATAAGTCTTTCTATGAAACAGATGGAAAAGCCCATGGTGTCATTGAGGTTTGGGTTTTCTAGAAGAAACTGTATTTTATATTCACAGATCTCAGAAAACTTTAGAAAGTTAAATGTAATGCCAAAGGAAATATTCACAGGAAAGATTTTCACACAGAGATGGGTTTTATTAATTTGGATTGTTTTCACATTCATTGTTCTTTTGGAGATTTTAGCTTGTAGCTGTTCACATTTTATAATAATGTATTCCTTACTGATTGTCCTTTTGCAGAGACTTTACTTATTAAAATGTGAGAATTTGTTTATGTATGCTGCCTTACACATCTAAAACTCATGGTTTATCAAGAAAAGGTGAGCATAATTTGTTAAACTACTACCATTTCAGAGCACACTGACTTAGTGTGCTCAAGTCATGCTTGACTCATAGGCTAGGAATAAGTTTTAGTAACTTGGTAACTAGGCAATTAGTAACGCAATAACTAGGCATTAGTTACTACTATTTTACCATATTTTTTTTTATATTTTTTTTTTATATTTTTTGATGGTTGTAAAATGGATGGTTGTTAAATGGATGGGGGTGGCTCTTATTCAGTGATGGGATAAAAGGTGGATGAGGCTACAGGGAAAGAGGTAGGATAAAGGACCTAACAGATATGCTCTAGTGCTCCAGCTGTTTAGAAAAATTCAAATAAGTGGGACTTTGTGTATATCTACAAGGGTACAATAAAGACCAACAATAGAAATGGGGGAGGGGGGAAGGGAGGGGGAGGGGAAAAAGGATGGGGAAAGGGTGGAAAAAAGAGGGGGGGGGAAGACCTAAGAATGCCCCCTATTCCCCCATTCCTATGCCTTCCCCCCCTTTCCCCTCCCCCACTTTCCCTCCTCTTTTCCCTCTCCCCTCCTTCCCCCTCTTCCAGGAGCATACATTAGCAACACACAAAACATTTTTAAAATGTTGTTATACAGGCATGTATCTGATTTCTCTTTAGTGTGGAATGTTTTTGTAACTGATTTCGCCCCACGGGCCCGACAGACCATTACCACCAACCTTTTTTTCCCCCATGAGCTCATTTAAAGGTGAAAAAACTCTTTTTCTCTTACGTCCTCCGACAGTCGCCGCCTCTTCATATTCGTCACTAATGGGGGTTATTGACCTTTTCTCCGTAGGAGTAGCTAGGCAACAGAATATATTAATATCAAAGCTTTTAACATATCCCACCCCCAGGGGGTGGTCCCCTCAGTCAATACCTCCCTGCTTCCTGCATACCAACTCAGTTTCATATGCCTAGCTCAGGAGTATGCAGGCTGTTCCTGTGCTGGGGCTCTTAGTCTCAGCTACTTTTCTCTTTTTTGATTTTATTTGAAGTTTTTTCTCTTTCTTTTACTTAGCTGTTTATTTTCAGTGTTAGTTAGTTTCTTCTGATGAAGATGATCGTGCGGCGCTGGGTCTCAGTCTGGCCACCCTGGATCCCAGGGCTCAGGGCCAGGGGCTTCCCAGCCTGCCATCGAGCGTTCAGCTTAGGTTTTGCCCTGGCACATTGAACGACCCATCCCTGTTCGCTGCAGGGATGCTATCGGTGAGGTGGCTACCTCACTGGACGCCATTGCGGTTTCGCACCGCAACTCCACTGTGTCATGCTTGCGACAATCCCTGTCCTCAGTACTGCGGTTTGGTCGCTGGAGCAGGCTCCCCACGCCATCCGGACTGGTAAGTGTAACTCTATGTGGGGACCTGTCTATTTGGGTGTCAGTCTGGGACTGTGTGACCCTGCGTGTCTGTGTGGCTGCTGTGCTCCCTGTCAGCTCCTGTGTGGGCTTGCTGCCTGTGTGTGGGCTGTGAAGGGGGGGCTCTCCCGCTCTGCTGGGTGTCATATGAAGCAGTCAGATTTTAGACATGCTGTGCGGCGATCGCTGCGGCGATCCGCCATTTTTTTGGGGCAAAATTATGGTGGCAGGTCCTGTGAGGTACTGCACAGCGTTTTTGGCGCCATACGCCGCCATTTTGAGTGGCGATCGATCAGGCCACATGTCAGTGCCATGTTCTATTTGCCCAGGGTTTTCCTCAGCCGAGCGGCCATGTTTGTGTAGCCTTGCATAGGCTTCATAGGGGCGGTCAGTCTTGCATCACTTCCTTTTGCTCTGGGACAGCGATTGGTGCAGCAGCCTGTGTGATCTCTCCAGGTTTTTTATATTTCCTTCTTTCCTGTATACCTTGCCCAGTTTCTTGTCCCTGTGGGGGTCAGTGGGTGCGGTGGGCTACGCTCGCCACGATCTTAAAGGGACAGTACCCTTTATTACTTATTTGGCTGGGGCATGGATTCTCAGGATTGCAAGTTTCCTCCCACCTTGGTGGGGGGCCAAGGGGCTGCTGCTTCCCCCGAGGGGGCTGATCTGGCCACTATTGTGGCAAACTTAGCTGCTCAAGTGCAGATGCTGGTGGCTGATGGATCCACTAAACGGCCCAGGGTGTCTATTTCCTCTGATTCAGAGGGCGATGGGGCTGCTATGGCTGGAGTGCCCTTCTCAGGGTCTCACTCATCCCTAGACCTTGTGGGGTCTGACGGGGAGGCTGAGGTGGAAGGGGTTGATAATTCTCCCCCTGGCTCGTCCAAAGAGCTTGCACTCATGGATGAGTTAGTTGCTTCTATCAAGCAAACGCTGCATTTGTAGGATGAACCATGTCCTCCTGCTTTGATTTCCTCTTATGGGACGCAGAGGAAACGCAAAACATTGCAGGTTTTTCCTTGGTCTACGGAATTTCAGCGCGCGGTTGATGAGCAATGGCGCAATTTAAAGAAGCCTTTTGCTGTACCGAGTAGGTTCAAACTGCGTTATCCCTTTCCACCAGCTACTAATGAGCGTTGGTGTGTGCCGCCTCAGGTGGATCACGCGGTGGCGATTTTGAATAAATCTACTGCGATCCCTGCTGAGGATACCCCGGTGTTCCGGGACCCGACGGACAGGAGATTGGAATCTCTGGCCCGTCATGCCTATACGGTTGCTGGCTCTATGCTGAAGCCTATTTTTGCTTCCATTATGGCAGCCCAGGCTATTGCGGATTGGACGCAGGTGCTCAGGCGCACTCTGGTGGCTGACTCTGCTCCGCCGACAACTTTGGCTATGGTGGATCAGATTCATCAGGGTGTCATGTATTTGTGTGATGCGGACTTGGATTTAGTCCCTTTGGCTGCGCGTCTTTCTAGTGTGGCGGTCTTGAACCGTCACCTGATATGGCTGAAATGTTGGTCGGTTGACCAATCTTCTCGCAAGACTTTGGCTAATTTGCCCTACGCGGGATCTCGCCTTTTTGGCGAGTCTTTGGATACTCTGATAAAGGGTATTTCTGGGGGTAAGAGCACTCTCTTGCCCCAATCTCACAAGAATAAGTTTGTTCGTGGTAAGAAGAATGCTTCGTTTAGGCCCTCTCAGGGGTCCTTTCGTGCCTTTCGGTCGCACTATAAGGGCAAGCCCTTCAAAGGCCAAGGCTCCCAGAAGAAGCCGTGGGCGGGTAAGCAGAAGTCCGGCCAGTCCGGATCCGCTGCCCATAACAATGCGGCCTGAAGGGGCGCCCTCACCCGTTTCTGGGGTGGGGGGACGTTTGCTCGGTTTTCTTCAACCCTGGCTGGACCGCGTTCGGGACAGGTGGGTTCAGGAAATCGTTCGATCTGGATACAAGATCGAGTTTCTCTCTCGGCCGGTGGGCAGATTTTTCCCCTCAAACCTTCAGCTGACTCCGGAGCGCTTGCAGGATCTGCACCTGGCGGTGCGGGACCTGCGGGCCCAGGGAGTGGTGGTTCCGGTGCCTCGTCGGGACAGATTTCGGGGGTTCTACTCCAATCTGTTCACTGTGCCCAGAAAGGAGGGCAAGGTACGTCCGATTCTGGACTTGAAAGCTCTGAACCGCTTTGTGCGGGTTCGCAAGTTCCGCATGGAATCCCTGCGATCAGTGGTGGCTGCCCTGGTTCCGGGGGAATTCATGGCCTCCATCGACTTGAAGGATGCATACATCGTATAAATATATAAATCATAAAGATGAAAAAAACATTTTTTAAATGGTTTTATGGCATTTTTGGGAGCTCTCTACTCATGCATGCTGGATGCCTATGTGGCCATTGTTTGCAGATTCGCTTTAGCAACCAGAGTATCACAGATCCCAGGACCCGGAAGTAACAGAGGAAGGAGTCCACACAGGCTGATTTTTCTTGCACAGATTATCCATTATTCTGGTAAGAGGCTGACCTACCCCCCCCCCCCCCCCCCACAGAGGGAGAAGTGTGTGGGAAACCTTTCTTTGCTTTCCTTGGGCTATAATATCATTGGATCGGATAGTACATACACCTTTGTACAATTGCATCTGGTAAGGGGCTCATTCACTCATGGTGGAGGTCTTCGCTGTACTCACCCATTATGCTTGAAGTTTGGCACCTTGGAGATATATCACATGCATGGTGGAATTGAAAGGACTTTATTTATTCAAGGACTCACTATTATGTTTACCATTGATTGTGCTTTTTGGTCTTTGTGTTGAGCACATAGATTTGTCACTGGAACTTTGCAATGTTAAGTTAGAGGACTTTGTCCTCTCTGATTTTTATATATATATATAATATATATATATATATATATATATATATATATATATTGTTTGACCACCATTGTGTTTTGAGATATCATCTTAATTATTGATTTGTCCTTATATATAGTTTACCAT
Source organism: Pelophylax lessonae (assembly GCF_965119305.1). Lineage (NCBI taxonomy): Eukaryota > Metazoa > Chordata > Amphibia > Anura > Ranidae > Pelophylax > Pelophylax lessonae. The sequence goes on from NC_138772.1 coordinate 203,076,193, forward strand.
ATAATAAGACACATCACTGAACAGTTTAGCGCACCTGATACACCTTTTTCACTTCATATCTATTTTTCTAAGGTTGCAGCTTTTCTGACAGTCCAGCGCACTTTTTTCTTATCACATTCCTGTATTTTATTTTAGCCTTGGAGATATACACAAAGTCCCATTCATTTGCATTTTTCTATATACTCTACGTAAGGGATAATCTCTCCAAAGGGTTGAAATTACTGCCTTTACATACTACATTTTCAGTGCTCCAGCTGTTGTAGCAGAGGGGGCTAGTATGGAGTTTTCACTATAGTTGGTTCGACAAATGTATGAATAACAGTAATTATAGTTTTTTGGGTCTTTTTATGCATCCACAAAAAATGGCATATTGCACAGATACAGTATATTCAGATGTGTAGGACCATACTTCTAAGCTGTGCATAGCAGTTAATGTCTATTAGCTCTCATCTGGAATAGATAGAATTTGGGTTTGTGTTTGACATCGGTATGGAAGGCTGATAAGATCATTCACAGGTGCATTTGACCTGCAGTTGACCTTGATCTGAGTTGCATTTATCCTACTTCAAGATGATTTTGCATTCCCATTAAATTGCTTGGTAAAAGAAGCAGTTCTTATGCGAACAATCTTTGTGTACCCTGGCCCATATGCTGAGTAGGCGTTTGTGCATCACACTGTGGCTTACTTTGGTATGCAGTCAATGCTAGTGGCCACTAAAATGACCAGTGAGGAATACAGATATTTAATGTTTCACTTATTTGCAGAGAAGGAATGCAGTTTTTTCTATAAAATTGTGTTTCCTAACAAGACAAATGCATACTGAATTGCCAGCTGCAGTTACTATAATAAAGGTGGAAATCGTGTGTTTGTTCAGATACGGGTGTCCGGATGGGTGTTGCCAACATCCCTAATAAAGTTTAAAAAGCAAAAATTCCCCTAAAGGAGGGACTGTACATGCAATCATCCATCCAACAAAGTATACTACAAAATGATAAAAATTAATAACCTTTATTTAAACATAGTAAAATCGCATGGAGCGGTACATCAAAAAATAAGTAATGTAAAAACACACATTAATGCGGCTAGCAAAATACATCACAGATGAGAAACAAAAAGTTCCAGAAAAAGGAACTGACGTGTTTCGGGCATGGCCTTCCTCAAAGGTCAACTGGAACTCATCTCTAGATATTAGTAAAGAAAATATATATAAGTGTTTTTTTATAACAAGTACACAGGTCATCGCAGTACATCTAAATATATTGCATCTGTTGTACCTTATAGTGTAGAAGTAAAGTATTTCAAAGATTCGCACCGCTTTAGTTACTCAATTCAGGTGTATAGGGCCGCATATGGATGTTGCTACACTTAAACAGTGGTGTAGCACAGAAAAAGACGCCAGTTGTAGCCAGGGCAAGGAAAGGGTCTTCAAAGTACGAAATGCATCTGAGTAGGAAGATATGAGTAGTACCCAGATAAATTGGGTCAGTGTAACCTCATTGTCAATCCCACAAGGATCCCGGAAGGCCCACAATGGGTGTCTAAGGAAGCAAGGATAAATTGGGAACTTATAAAAAATCTGGTAAAGAAATAAAAAACATTTTTTTGTCAAAGGAAGGGCATAGGAAATTGCATAGTTCATAGATCTGTACCTGTAGAGTACGTACAGTAGTATAATTCCAGATGATTATATGATGCCCTCGTATAAAGACAAGTATATTCGTATCAGGCAGCAGGTAAAGGTTTCTAGGAAGACCCTTCTAGGTATAAGAAGGAAAAAATGAGTTCATTTATCATGGAGGTCCCAGGTGAGAAAAATAAAAATAAAAAAGAGGTAAACCAAAGGAATGTGGGGGACCACCGAGCAGTTCCAAATATTGGTGCTCAATAGGTAAATATTAATAAAGGTGAGTAGGTAGTAGTTTGAGAAGTAACACTTTGAATGACAATTGCGCAGTCATGCTACACTATACCCATATTTAATTGAAATTATTTTTTTCACACAAATAGAGCTTTATTTTGGTGGAAGTTAGTCACCACTGGGTTTTTTATTTTTTGCTAAACAAACAAAAAAAAGACAATACATTTTGAAAAAAAAAAAAACAGTTTTCATAGTTTGTTATAACATTTTCCAATCGGGTAATTTTTTTCCTCTATTGATGTGTGCTGATAAGGCTGCACTGATGGGCACTGATATGCTGTATCAATGGGCACTGATATAGGCACTGATGAGCCTGCACTAATGGGCAGCACTGGTGGACACTGCTGGGTGGCACTGATGGGCACTGGTAGGTGGCACTGATTGGCAGCACTGATGGGCACTAAATAACTGCACCCACACAGGCCAGCTCGTCTTTCAGCCCCTCTGAAAGACCAAGACGGAACTGGTGACGTAAGGCCGCATCGTTCCAGTAGGTGTTTGCGCTCCACCACCTGAAGTCGGTAACGTAGTCCTCCACAGCTCTTCGGCCTTGTTGGAGCATGTGGAGTGCGGTTTCCGCGGGGGGGGGTCTGCAGTGGGTCATTGTAGAGTTGGGCCATCGCATTAAGAAAGGATGACAAGGAGTGAAGCTGCATTCTTCTAACAGACGATGGGCCCAAGCCTGGGGTTCTCCCTGGAGAAGGGAGATGATGAAACACACTTTTGTGGCTTCCAGCGAGAAGGTCCGGGGTTGTAAGGAGAAATATAATTTGCATGCATTGAACTTGCTGCGGTCTCCACTAAATCTTTCTGGTATAGGGACTCTCGGTTCCGGGGGCAACATGACCACCGTGGGCCCTGGCGTGGTCCCCGTGGGAGGTGTGGCGGATGAGGAAGCTGGATCTGTGGTAGGGTCAGCAGAAGAGACCAGGGACTGCACGCGTCCTTCCAGCTGGGTATACCCCTCTTGAAGGGATTTCACGGCCTGTGTAAGAGCTGCCAGATGCTGACATATCTCATCCATTGGAGAGATCCCTCGTGCAGGCTCGGTCATGGCTGTGTTATACTGTCAGGATGGCAGGTGGAGCCTGACTAATAGAGATAAGCACTGATTAGCAGCATTCATGCTACTGGTTGGTGGCACTGGTGGGCACTGGTTAGCAGTACTGGTGGGGACAGTGTGGTTCCCTCTTACAGAAGCCAGTGATTAGCTTTGTTTTTCTCTCCTCACGTTGTCAGCGTGAGGAAGAAAAAAAAGCAGATGACCGGCTTCTGTTCACATTACATGATCAGCTGTCATTGGCTGACAGCTGATCATGTGGTAAAGGGCCGTGATCAGCCTTTTGATCTGTATAAGCCGAGTCTCAAGGACTTCCCATCATAGAGCATGCCACCCGCATGCCTGAAGGACCAGAATCGGAGGACCTCCAGGTACATCCTCCCGGCAGTTTAGGCCCGCGCTGTAGCCGTATTTCGGCTATAGCGTGGGCGTGAAGTGGTTAATCACATTCAGCTGAGCTTGTTCTGTAATGTTTCACAGCTTATCCAAGCCACTTCAGTTTTTCAGAAGTATGACACTGTCATACTACATATTTTGTATTTATTATATTTAAATAATATGTAAACCATAGCAGTTTATAGCTGTTATTACAGTTTTAAAAGGTGAATACGAAAAAATAATAACTTTTTACAGAAATAGGATTTTTGGGGTCGCATTTTCTGTGTTACCAAACTTTTTTATTACTGTAAATAAACATGCAGATATCACATTAGACATGGTATGTATAGAAAAGAAAAAGGAAAACAGAAAAAAGATACTCAGGGTGCCATATATAACAAAAATACTGGGTGTGAAAAGAGAGATGTTATAAAACAGAAAAAAAAATAAAAAGAACAATAAACATAGTGGTAGAAAAATGGAGCATATGTATGTAGCACTGCCCCCTTGAGGGCTGCTGGTTTTCCACACTTTTGGATTCCCCTGGGCAGAGATGTATAGTAACGAAGTAGAACTACTTAAGTACTGTACTTAAGTACCGAAATGCGGTATCTGTACTTTCCTAGAGTAGAATTTTTTTCTCCTACTTCTACTTTTACTTCACTACATTTTTTCGATGATTTCGATACTTCTACTCAAGTATTTTTTTTTTGTGCTGCATAGTTACTCGTTACTTTTAAAAAAATTACCACTGCCAGAACAGTAGATGGCAGGTTGCATAAAGCTCAAAAAAATGTGTATAATGTAATTTGTAAATCAGCGCATACGAAAATAAAGGCTGTGTATAATAAAAGCTGCTATACCAAATCTTTCCAATAAAAAGAAAATATGAAACAAACAAATAAATTGTGCTACAGCGCTTAAAGTGCATCAAGAAACTACTAACAAACACAGGTTAATCATTTGAATAAATCATTTGAAATAATAAAAAACAATATGATGTTCAAACTTTTGACTTCTTTCTTTAATAACTACATAACACAGTACTTGTACTTCTACTTTCAGTACTTGAGTAGAAATTTTTTTTCAAAACTACTGGTACTTTTTACTTTTAGTACTTAAGTAGCAAATTTTTTGAAAAAACTACTTGCAATACTTAAGTAAAAAAAATGTTGAATACTTTAGTACTTCTACTTAAGTAACTTTTTCTGCGAGCACTTCCACTTCTACTCAAGTCACTTTTTGATCGAGCACTTGTACTTTTACTCAAGTAGAAATTTCGAGTACTTTATACAAGTCTGCCCCTGGGTCACCCGTAGCAACTGCATGCAGAATCCTAACACTTTACTTTATTGGCTCAGTCAATGAACAGTCCAGGGGTTGTTGTTTTTGTTGTTTTATTTAAAATTGGGATGGGAGAAAGGATAAGTGGGATACTTCAACACTTGATATATTCACAATGCTGAGGACTTCTATCTGAGAATGCGGCCAGGCTGCAGCTTCATCCTGCCACTAGAGGAATCTGAGATAATGTTCCTTTTAGTACTTATCTTCAGGGCACACACCTAGTGCCCCCTTGTCTATCTACTAGCTGACACTCGTCCACTGATTACTCTACTCTGGAGTGGCCCCCCTTCCTGGTCAGGCCGCTAGGCACGATCCTCTGTACTCATGAAACTGCTTTCCAGGTTCTCCAGTGCCTCAACTCCTTCAGTCAGCTCTCCTGGACCTCTGGGTTCAGCTCCATACTTCTGGCTCACCAGGCCAACTGCCTGTGACCGTACTCCAACCACTGCAGAAGAGGAGGCAACCGCCACCCTCCTTTCAGGGCTCACCAGCCAAGGACCTTGAGCACATGTGCTCCTGGCTTTTTATACTACACACCACAATGCACCGAGACAGCAGTCTGTGCCAATCCCTGGGGCTGTATCAAAGCCTGTGTACTCATTGGCCAGGTTTCCTTCACTATCCTATCAGTGGGGACACTCCCTCAGACCATATGAATCACACACTGAGCACATTGAGCAGACCTAACTTACAGATCCTGCTCCCTGTTAAGCAGAGAGAAAATAGAATTTACCTGCTCCTCCTCTGATAGGCAGACAGAGCTAAAACTATACTCACTCTCTAGCACCTATCTAGGAGGGTGCTACATGTATAAGAAAACATATCATACAAATCACAAATTTATATAGAAAAAAGGTGGTATATACAGTGAATCAACATTGTTCATATAATGGAGAAAAGATAATATAAACTGTAATTTCTACACTGAGGAGGGAAGATGGTTAAAAAAAAACAAAGGTCCCACTTCTCGTAAGAGAGAGTCATGGAGTCATGGATAGTGTGAAAAATCTTTGCCATCAACACAATAGAATCAAACCTATCAATTACTCGTGAAAAAAGGGGACCACAGGAGATTTCCAATTAAATTAAACTGCCCATTGTATAGTGACACAAATTGTATACAAAAAAAATCTCAGAAGAGTATGGTATATCTGGAATGTCAGCAAACAACAACATCTAGCAATTGGTAGAGTAACCGGTGTACCAACTAATTTTGCAGAAAGAAACGTAGTCCTAAGTGGGGTATAATACCACTACATAAAAGGCTTAAGTGCTGTTTTCTAATTGTCAATGATTTGGTACTTTTCCATAGATTGCACCACATGGCCTCCCAATCTTGATCCATGTGTTGCATGTCTTTTTCCCAGGAAAGCATCAAGGGAAGTTTAGAGGAGAAATCTACATTGGAGAGCGAATTATAAAGGATATAACTCAACCCTTTTCCTCTAGGGGTCTGCAACCTTTAAGACATAAAGAGCCACTTGGACCCGTTTTCGAAGGAAAAAAAAAAACTGGGAGCCGCAAAACCTACAAAAACCTACCGGGGGGTTGAAAACAGGGACGTAATTAGAAATCACAGGGCCCCATAGCAAAATTTGCTTTGCCCAATGATCATACCACAATGCAGAGACCAGAGTGCATGCCTCTTTTAATGCAGTGACCAGCATGCATGCCCCCTTCAATGCAGAGACCAGCATACATGCCCCTTTCAATGCAGAGACCAGCGTACATGCCCCTTTCAATGTAGTGACCAGCATACATGCCCCCTTTCAATGTAGTGACCAGCATACATGCCCCTTTGAATGCAGTGACCAGCATACATGCCCCTTTGAATGCAGTGACCAGCATACATGCCCCTTTTAATGCAGTGACCAGCATACATGCCCCTTTCAATGCAGTGACCAGCATACATGCCCCTTTCAATGCAGTGACCATGGCAAATTTCTTCATATACCATAATGCAGAGGTCAGTGAACGTGCATAGTGTGTAGTGTAAAAGGGTCATTTGCAAATAACTAATATTTAGAAGATGAGTCAGATTTCAAAGTTTGAAGCTGAGGAAAGGTCACAAAGGCAGTGTCTTCCTGAAAGCTTTAGAGAGTGGTCATATGGTAAGATTTCCACCAAAGGAAGTCTCCTGGAGGAGAGAACGCTATTACAGACCTAGGATCATTTAAAGAAGTGGTCCAAGGAGAAATTTCTGAAGTTTGGTTGCATTTTCTGTCCTGGCTTAGGGCAGTGTATCATTAACTTTGCAACCTATTCCCATTTCTCCAACCCCTTACCTATTAGAAGAGTTCTCTTTCATGTCTCAAAGGAACCAACCCAGACATTCAGTAGACTTATGCCTAGTACACACGAAACGATTATCGGCCGACCGATCGGCCGTATTTTGTCCAGTGTTGTTGTGTTGGTTGAAATGTGCTCTAGACTGCACACATTTTCTCGGCCAACAACAACCAACTTCAGAAGTGATGTCATGTGCTGGTTTACTTTCTGTGTGTTTTTTCTTCTCTGAGCATGCCCAGTCTTGCTCATCTAATTTTTGTCTGCCGCCGAAATCTGTACTGACTGACGGAAAATCGGCCGTTCTGTTGACGGCCAACAAAAATTTTATAGCATGCACACCAGATTTTGTTCGGCCGAAAAGTCGCAGTCGGTTGTCGGAAGCATCATACTAACAAGCCGAATATCGGCCGATCGGACGTTGGCCGAAAATTCACGGCCAACAATCGTTGCGTGTGTACGAGGCATTAGGCTGGTCATAGACGGTTCGAATCTGTGTATGAGTAGGCTGAATTTACCAAGTTGATTGATCGATCAACTCTGGTACAACCAGGCTGCCATATTTACTTGTGATTATTGCTAGCGGCTCCTATAGCCGCTAGTAATAATCACTGACTCTTCCCGGTGGGGCTGGCTTCCCCTGCTTTCCTGTGGTTGCAGGAAAGAAATTTGCACTGTCTATAGCCTACCTTAAGCTCTGAATCCGAAAGTTTATTTGAAGATTACTTTTTCCTGACTTAATGCTGTGAAAATGAACATATTGATGAAATGTACCTATTTCCCCATTCCCATCCAATCCTTCACACTCAAGTCATTTCAAAATTACACCATACATTTTTCTGGTCCAGTAAGAGGCGAAGAAATTCTAAATACACAATGGGGTTCATTTACTAAACCTAGAGTGGAAAATCTGATAAAGATGTGCATGTTAGCCAATCCGCTTCTAACTTGTTCAATTAGGCTTTGACACAAAACCTGAAAGCTGATTGGTTTCTATGCAGAATTGCACCAGATTTTGAACTCTCCAGCTTTAGTAAACCAACCCCAATGTATATACAGAGATGCCAGGGAGGGCTTGGTGTTCCCAATTTCTATAAATATTTTACAGCAGTTTATACATTCCGCTGATATCTATGTATACTGCCAGTGAAGCACCTTCATGGGTAGACCTGGAGACTTACCTTTGCTCAGCAGTGGCTCCCTAGGCTCTCCCTCAGCACCCAAAAAAGACCCCAGTCCATGAGCCCTTAAGGCTCAGCTCACACTATGAATCACATGTGAATTGCACAGGAACCCCACAGCATTTCTGTTCAATTCAAAAGCGATTCAGTGTGGTGCGATTTGAGCCTATTCGTTTTGAATGGGCTCAAATTGCACTGCATTGAACCAAAGAAGTGCATGCATCTTTTTTTGTCTGCACCGCAAACAGATCGGTCATTTTGTACCATGCAATCTGGTGCAGGCAAATGCACTGCATTTGTGACCCATGTTTGGGGTGTCACAAATGTGTATTGACATCTGCAGTAGATCGCAAGGGCAGTGGTGTTTGCATGCAATAACTTAACCATGCACGGATCGTGGCATTGCCTGCACCGCATAAGTGTAAACCTAGCCTTATTGGGACATACACTACTGTGCAAAGGTTTTAGGCAGGTGTGAACAAATGCTGTAAATTCAAGAATAGAAGTGTGAACATTTTATTTTTATCAAGTAACAAAATGGAAAGTAAATGAATAGAAGAGAAATCCAAATTAAATCAATATTTGGTGTGACCAGTGACCACCCTTTGCCTTCAACACAGCATCCATTCTTCTAGGTACACTTGCACTTTTTTTGATGAAACTCAGCAAGGAGTTGTTTTTTTTTTTTTAATTTTCAAATCTTTTATTAATTTTATCCTCAGCAAGGAGTTTGTTCCAAACATCTTGGAGAACTAACCACAGATCTTCTGTGGATGTAGACTGCCTCTTATCCTTCTGTCTCTTCATGAAATCCCATGCAAACTTGATAACTTTGAGATCTGGGCTCTGAGGGGGTCAAGCCATCACTTCCATAACTCCTTGTTCTTAACCACTTGCCGACCGCCGCAAGTATATATACTGCGGCAATCAGCCCCATGCAAGCAAAGTGACGTACCGGTACATCACTAGCCTGTGAGCCAATAGGGGGCGAGCGCGCGCCGCCGGAGGCGTGCTCCCGCCACCCGCTCGTTTACGGACATCTCCGCGCGAGTGACCGCCGGTCACTCACGATCATCAGTTACAGAGGGAGAAAGGCAGGCGGCTAATGTAAACACCTGTCATTCTCCCTTGTGTAACAGCAGAGATCAAACGGTCCTGTTATGTAGGACCGTAGATCTCTGCTGTTACATGAACAGCCACATCCCTGCACAGTTAGAAACACGCCCCTAGGGACACACTTAACCCCTCCTTCTCCAATAAAGTTAACCCCTTCCCTGCCAGTGTAATTTTTACAGTAACAGTGCATATGTATAGCACTGATTACTGTAATAATGTCACCGGTACCCCCAAAAATGTCAGTCAAGGGTCCGATCTGTCCACCGCAATGTTGCAGTCCCGCAAAAAAAAAAAAAAAAATCGCAGATCGCTGCCAAAAAAAAAAAAAACAACAAAAATGACAAAAATCTTTCCCGTAGTTAGTAAACGCAATAACTTTTGCACAAACCAATCAAAATACGCTTATTGCAATTTTTTTTACCAAACATATGTAGCAGAAAACAAATTGGCCAAAAATGTTAAAAAATATTGTTATTCTTTCAAAATTTACGCTCTTTTTTTGTTTATAGCGCATGATCAAAAAATCGCACAGGTGATCAAATACCACCAAAAGAAAGCTCTGTTTGTGGGGAAAAAAGGACGTCAAATTAGTTTAGGTACATCATCGCACGACCGCGCAATTGTCCGTTAAAGTCACGCAGTGCCGAATCGCAAAATAGGGCCTGGTCAGGAAGGGGGTAAAATCTTCCAGGGCTTAAGTGGTTAATGACATTGTTTGGGGTCATTGTCCTGCTGAAGATTATATTTGAGGCCAATCGCATTCCTCCCTGATGGTATGGCATGATGGATAAATATCTGCTTGTATTTATCAGCATTAAGAATGCCATTGATCGTGACCAAATCTGAAACTCTATTTGCAGAGATGCAGCCCCAAACTTGCAAAGAACCTCCAAAATGCTTCACTGTTGCCCGCAGATGCTCATCATTCTACTGCTTCCCAGCCCTTTGGCGAACAATCTCCTGATGCTGCCAGATATTTTTAATTTTGACTTATGGGTCCAGAGCACCTATGTTTTCATGCATAATTGAGTCGCTTAGCCCTTTTTTTCACGTCGGAGGTATGGCTTTTTGGCCTCAATTATTCCATGACCACCACTTTTGGCCAGACGTCTCCAGACAGTAGATGGGTGTACCTGGGTCCCACTGGTTTCTGCCAGTTCTGTGCTAATCGAAATTTTGGACATCATCTGATGTCTAAGTGAAGTAAGAAGGATGTGTCTTTCATCTGCTGCATTGCTTCCTTGGCCTACCACTGCATCTACGGTCTTCAGCATTACCCGTTTCTTTGTGCTTCCTCAGAAGAGCTTGAACAGCACATCCTGAAACCCCAGTCTGCTTTGCAATGTTTGTCTGTTAGAGACCCTGCTGATGAAGTAGAACTACGTTGCTGTGCTCAATCTTGCATGGTGTATGACTTGTGGCATGAAATTGTCTTCCACAACCTCACCTTAGTAGCTGAGTTTGGCAGTTGCTCAACCAGTTTTAGGCCTCCTACACAGCTGTTTCTCTTTCAGGAAAAGGATAAGTTCGTCTTTTGTAATAATTTACATGTTACACCCGTATTCATGATGTATTGTGTAACATGGTATGTACAGTATCTCACAAAAGTGAGTACACCCCTCACATTTTTGTAATTATTTTATTCTATCTTTTCATGTGACAACACTGAAAAGAAAATGGCACTTTGCTACAATGTAAAGTAGTGAGTGTACAGCTTGTATAACAGTGTAAATTTGCTGTCCCCTCAGAATAACTCAGCACACTGCCATTAATGTCTAAACCGCCGGCAACAAAAGTGAGTACACCCCTAGGTGAAAGTGTCCAAATTGGACCCAAAGTGTCAATATTTTGTGTTGCCACCATTATTTTCCAGCACTGCCTTTAACCCTCTTGGGCATGGAGTTCACCAGAGCTTCACAGGTTACCACTGGAGTCCTCTTCCACTTCCTCCTTGACGACATCACAGAGCTGGTGAATGTTAGAGACTTTTCACTCCCCCACCTTCCGTTTGAGGATGCCCCACAGATGCTCAATAGGGTTTAGGTCTAGAGATATGCTTGGCCAGTCCATCACCTTTACCCTCAGCTTCTTTAGCAAGGCAATGGTCATCTTGGAGGTGTGTTTGGGGTTGTTATCATGTTGTAATACTGCCCTGCGGCCCAGTCTCTGAAGGGAAGGGATCATGCTCTGCTTCAGTATGTCACAGTACATGTTGGCATTCATGGTTCCATCAATGAACTGTAGCTCCCCAGTGCCGGCAGGACTCATGCAGCCCCAGACCACGACACTCCCATCACCATGCTTGACTGTAGGCGAGACACACTTGTCTTTGTACTCCTCACCTGTTTGCCACCACACACGCTTGACATCATCTGAACCAAATAAGTTTATCTTGGTCTCATCAGACCACAGGACATGGTTCCAGTAATCCATGTTCTTAGTCTGCTTGCCTTCAGCAAACTGTTTGTGGGCTTTCTGTGAATCATCTTTAGAGTAGGCTTCCTTCTGGGATGACAGCCATGCAGAGAAATTTGATACAGTGTGTGGCATATGGTCTGAGCACTGACAGGCCGATCCCCCCCCCACCTCTTCAACCTCTGTAGCAATGCTGGCAGCACTCATACGTCTATCTCCCAAAGACAACCTCTAGATATGACGCTGAGCATGTGCCCATAACTTCTTTGGTCAACCATGGTGAGGTCTGTTCTGAGTGGAACCTGTCCTGTTAAACCGCTGTATGGTCTTGGCCACCGTGCTGCAGCTTGGTTTCAGGGACTTGGCAATCTTTCTATAGCCTATGCCATCTTTATGTAGAGCAACAATTCTTTTTTTTTTTTAGATCCTCAGAGAGTTCTTTGATATGAGGTGCCATGCTGAACTTCCAGCGATTGAGAGTGAGAGCGATAACATTTTAACTTAGGGGTGTACTCAGTTTTGTTGCCTGCAGTTTAGACATGTGTGTTGAGTTATTTTGAGGGGACAGCAAATATACACTGTTATACAATCTGTATAGTCACTATTTTACCATGTAGCAAAGTTTAATTTCTTCAGTGTTGTCAAATGAAAAGATTTAATAAAATATTTACAAAAATGTTAGGGGTGTACTCACTTTTGTGAGATACTGTGTGTGTGTGTGTGTGTGTGTGTATGTATGTATACATATATACAGTGCCTTGCGAAAGTATTTGGCCCCCTTGAACTTTGCGACCTTTTGCCACATTTCAGGCTTCAAACATAAAGATATAAAACTGTAATGTTTTGTGAAGAATGAACAAGTGGGACACAATCATGAAGTGGAACAAAATTTATTGGATATTTCAAACTTAAAAAACTGAAAAATTGGGCGTGCAAAATTATTCAGCCCCTTTACTTTCAGTGCAGCAAACTCTCTCCAGAAGTTCAGTGAGGATCTCTGAATGATCCAATGTTGACCTAAATGACTAATGATGATAAATAGAATCCACCTGTGTGTAATCAACTCTCCGTATAAATGCACCTGCACTGTGATAGTCTCAGAGGTCCGTTTAAAGCACAGAGAGCATCATGAAGAACAAGGAACACACCAGGCAGGTCCGAGATACTGTTGTGGAGAAGTTTAAAGCCGGATTTGGATACAAAAAGATTTCACAAGCTTTAAACATCCCAAGGAGCACTGTGCAAGCGATAATATTGAAATGGAAGGAGTATTAGACCACTGAAAATCTACGAAGACCTGGCTGTCCCTCTAAACTTTCAGCTCATACAAGGAGAAGACTGATCAGAGATGCAGCCGAGAGGCCCATGATCACTCTGGATGAACTGCAGAGATCTACAGCTGAGGTGGGAGACTCTGTCCATAGGACAACAATCAGTCGTATACTGCACAAATCTGGCCTTTATGGAAGAGTGGCAAGAAGAAAGCCATTTCTTAAAGATATCCATAAAAAGTGTAGTTTAAAGTTTGCCACAAGCCACCTCGGAGACACACCAAACATGTGGAAGAAGGTGCTCTGGCCAGATGAAACCAAACTCAAACTTTTTGGCAACAATGCAAAACTTTATGTTTGGTGTAAAAGCAACACAGCTCATCACCCTGAACACACCATCCCCACTGTCAAACATGGTGGTGGCAGCATCATGGTTTGGGCCTGCTTTTCTTCAGCAGGGACAGGGAAGATGGTTAAAATTGATGGGAAGATGGATGGAGCCAAATACAGGACCATTCTGGAAGAAAACCTGATGGAGTCTGCAAAAGACCTGAGACTGGGATGGAGATTTGTCTTCCAACAACACATTGATGCAAAACATAAAGCAAAATCTACAATGGAATGGTTTTACAAATAAACATATCCAGGTGTTAGAATGGCCAAGTCAAAGTCCAGACCAGAATCCAATCGAGAATCTGTGGAAAGAACTGAAAAATGCTGTTCACAAACGCTCTCCATCCAACCTCACTGAGCTCGAGCTGTTTTGCAAGGAGGAATGGGCAAAAATTTCAGTCTCTTGATGTGCGAAACTGATAGAGACATACCCCAATCGACTTACAGCGGTAATCGCAGCAAAAGGTGGTGCTAAAAAGTATTGACTTAAGGGGGCTGAATAATTTTGCACGCCCAATTTTTCAGTTTTCTATTTGTTAAAAAAGTTTGACATATCCAATAAATTTCGTTCCACTTCATGATTGTGTCCCACTTGTTGTTGATTTTTCACAAAAAAATACGGTTTTATATCTTTATGTTTGAAGCCTGAAATGTGGCAAAAGGTCGAAAAGTTCAAGGGGGCTGAATACTTTCGCAAAGCACTGTGTGTTTATATATATATATATATATATATATATATATATATATATATATATATAAATGTGTATATATATATATATATATATATTCCTAATTTGTTGTGCAAACCTGTGAAGTTAATATAAAATTCATAATAGTGATTTAAAACAACATGATTCATATACAGTATAATCAAAAAAAGGGCAAATATAAGTCCATGTGACACATAAGAATTGTTAGCAGTTCATCCAAACATATGCACAGTGTACCCAATTGCAGAGTGAAAATGACCCAGTATAATAGGAAAAACAGAGTGTGCCTCCCAAGGAGGAAAAGGGTGCTGTATATATCCACCACATGTGCAAAATGGAGCTCCGAAAGTCGCTTACCTAAAGGCTATGACCCTCTGGTTAGAAATGGTCATAGTATGCATGAGACTGATCATAGGACTTCTTTGGGCAGCTGTCAGTTTCTCAATGGCAGGGGCTCCAAAAGTATATCACCAGCTATTTCCTCCCGTGAATGATGTCATATACAAGTAAAAGACCTGCACATAGTATGAAATCTTCCAAAACTCATTTAATAAAGTTTTGCACTTACAGAAATCGCCACATAAAAAGCAATGGATGACCAAAATCTGCCAGCATCAGAACAAGGAGGTGAAAGTATGTGTCCCAGGAGGTTCATTTATTGTTAAGCCAATCAAACGAAGGGTTGAGTAGTTGAAATCACGGAAAACCAAGGATTAAAGGCGGGAACTATAGGAGTCTATAAGAGATAGGATCATTTCCACCTTATGGAGGGCACCAACCTGTAGGGTGACATTGGTGGTTTTGAATTCCACAATGTCTTTGCCCAAAGATTGCCTGTTCACAGTGGTGATGTTCAAAGGTCTAGGTTTGGGAACTAAAGGAAAATTGTTCTCCTTGGCAAATGTCTGATCCAGGAAGATATCCACTGCTCCAGAATCAACAAAAGCTACACAGGACACAAGGTTTATGGCAAGATGGAAGGTTATGAGAACTGTGAGCTTGGTCTTAGAGGAAGGATTTGTAAGGGTCTAACCTGGCTCCTACAACATGGATTAAACCCTCTCTTTTTACTGGACAGTTTTGGTAAGTGGACAACATGTCTTTTCAGTCCACAATAAAGATATAGGTCCAGAGAGTGTCTCCTTTGCTTCTCTGTTTCAGTCAGATGAAGACGGCTGACGTCCAATACCAGTTTCAGGTCTGGAGTCGGGCAGATTTCGGAAATTAGGAGCTAACTAATAAAATGGCCAAGGTAGTTTGCGAGTCCTTGACTTCTCCTAACCCCTTTCATGGTAGTGGGTATCCAGACAGACACACAGCTCAATAAACTTTTCAAGATCCTCTGGAAGATCCCCATACACCAGTTCATCCTTGATGCAATCAGTAAGCTCCTTGTGAAAGGCTCCACAAAGAGCACCAGCATGCCAATTTGTCTCAGCAACCAGTATACGAAACTCAACAGCATATTGAGCAACAGTTCTGGTACCTTGCTGTATATCCAAGAGTCAGCATTCAGCCGCTAAAACCCTACCAGGCTTATTAAAAACAGTCAACAAGTAAGCAAGCTAAAAATTGGGGGAGCAAACCCTGAACATGTATATCTAAAGCCAGTGCAGCTATGGACCAAGCAACATGTATATTAACCAGCTCACATCCGCGCTACAGCCTATATACGGCTGCAGCGCGGACTTGAATTTTCGGGAGGCCGTTTTTAAACGGCCTCCCATAAACACGCCCGCCGCGCGCTCCCGCGAGCGCGCATCGGGCAGAAGCTGTGTTGGCCGTGTCCCTTGGACACAGCCAATCACAGATCGAGACGAATGGCCAATCACAGCGGCCATTCGTCACGATCGAGGCATCCAATGAGAGATGATCTCATATGTAAACATATGAGATCATCTGTCATTGCCTCGGTAGTAACAGACTCCCCGCGCGCTCCCGCGAGCGCGCACCGGGGATAATCTGTGTTGGCCGTGTCCCTTGGACACAGCCAATCACAGATCGTGACGAATGGCCAATCACAGCGGCCATTCGTCACGATCGAGGCATCCAATGAGAGATGATCTCAAATGTAAACATTTGAGATCATCACTCATTGCCAGCTCTCCCTCCTCACACACAGACTGCAGTGTGAGGAGAGGAGAGATCGTAAGTGTGTAAAAAGTGCCCACCATTGCCCACCAGTGATCACCAGTGCCCACCAGTGCCCACCAGTGTGCCCACCAGTGTGCCCACCAGTGTTCCCACCAGTGTGCCATCAGTGTGCCATCAGTGTGCCCAGTCTCATCAGTGCCCACCAGTGTGCCCACCAGTGCCCACCAGTGTGCCCACCAGTGCCCACCAGTGTGCCCACCTGTGCCCATCAGTGCCTGCCCAGTGCTCATCAGTGCCGCTCAGTGCTCATCACTGCCGCCCAGTGCTCATCAGTGCCGCCCAGTGCCCACCAGTGTGCCCATAAGTGCCCGCCCAGTGCTCATCAGTGCCGCCCAGTGCTCATCAGTGCCGTCCAGTGCTCATCAGTGCCGTCCAGTGCTCATAAGTGTGCCTAGTGCCCACCAGTGTGCCCATCAGTGCCGCCCAGTGCTCATCAGTGCCGCCCAGTGCTCATCAGTGCCGCCCAGTGCTCATCAGTGCCGCCCAGTGCTCATCAGTGCCGCCCAGTGCTCATAAGTGTGCCCAGTGCCCACCAGTGTGCCCATCAGTGCCACCCAGTGCTCATCAGTGCCGCCCAGTGCCCATCAGTGCCCGCCCAGTGCTCATCAGTGCCGCCCAGTGCTCATCAGTGCCGCCCAGTGCTCATCAGTGCCGCCCAGTGCTCATAAGTGTGCCCAGTGCCCACCAGTGTGCCCATCAGTGCCGCCCAGTGCTCATCAGTGCCGCCCAGTGCTCATCAGTGCCGTCCAGTGCTCATCAGTGCCGCCCAGTGCTCATCAGTGCCGCCCAGTGCTCATAAGTGTGCCCAGTGCCCACCAGTGTGCCCATCAGTGCCGCCCAGTGCTCATCAGTGTCACCGTGCCCATCAGTGTCACCAACGATGGCAAAAAAATTTTTCTCAGCCGAGGAGGCCTTCAATATAATCAGTGAGGACATGGACAGGGAGCTTTCTGCTTCGGAATCTTCGGAGTCAGAGTCTGACTCCGAAGTAAATTACGAGCCGGTCATTAGCAGCGGGACGCAGACCGACTCCGACGAGGAGGAATACTGCCCGCCTGCCAAACGAAGGCGTTCTGGTGAGGAGGAGGCAGTGCCATCCACCAGCTCCGCGGTGCCATCCACCAGCTTCGCAGTGCCATCCACCAGCTCCGCAGTGCCATCCACCAGCTCCGCAGTGCCATCCACCAGCACCACAGTGCCTCGGCAAGAAAGGCCAAGCTCAAGTGGGGTGTCACCTCGCCCCCAAAGGGTTAGGACCAACGCCAGCCTTCCCTATGCCCTTCTGAACCCCCTGTGGCTTCCTCCCAACTCAGGAGAAGCCATCATCCCCCCTTTCACTGCCCAGCCAGGAGTCCAGGTCAACACTGAGAACTTTGCCCCAATTGACTACTTCCGTTTAATTTTTACGGAGGACCTGCTGACGTCCATTGTGGCCCAGTGCAACCTGTATGCACATCAATTTATCCAAAGTAACCCCACATCTTTTTATTCCCGTCCCTTTGAGTGGAGAGACCGAACGGTGGAGGAGTTCAAGATATTTTTAGGCCTCACCCTCAACATGGGACTCAATAAAAAAAACGAACTGCAAGCATATTGGTCAACCAAACCAATCTACCATATGCCCATCTACTCTGCAGTAATGCCCAGGGCCAGGTATCTGATGATCATGAGGTTCCTACATTTCAACGACAATACCCAGTGCCCTCCCCGAAATTCCCCAGCATTTGACAAGCTGTTCAAAATTCGGCCACTTCTAAATTATTTTTCAGAAATATTCCCTCAATTATTTACCCCAGACCAAAATATATGTGTGGATGAGTCCCTTGTGAAATTTACTGGCAGGCTGGGCATCAAACAATTCATTCCCAGCAAACGGGCCCGCTATGGGGTGAAGCTTTACAAACTATGTGACCGAGCCACAGGGTACACCTATGCCTTCAGGGTGTACGAAGGGAAGGACACCCAGCTGCATCCCCCTGAATGTCCGGACTACATGGGATCAAGCGGGAAAGTCGTTTGGGACCTCATTTACCCCCTCCTTGAAAAAGGCTACCACCTGTACGTAGACAATTTCTACACCAGTTTGCCCCTGTTCCGAAACCTTCACAGAAAGAAGACTCCTGCATGTGGCACGGTCCGAAAAAACCGGAAAGGCTTTCCTCAAAGGCTAGTAAACACCAAGCTGAGAAGAGGGGAGACGGCGAGTCTGAGAAATGAGGAAGTTCTGGCTGTGAAGTGGAGGGACAGAAGAGACGTGTACATGTTGTCTTCGATCCACAATGACAACTATGTGGAATCCCGACGAAGGAATGGCCCAGTCCGAAAGCCAACATGTGTACATGAGTACAACTTATTCATGGGGGGAGTGGATTTCAACGACCAAATGATGGAACCCTATCTACCCACAAGACGTACCTATCATTGGTACAAAAAAGTAGCAATTTATATTTTTCATTTGGCCATATACAATTCCTACATTTTATACCGCAAATCCACCGAAAGCCCCCAACCCTTCCTTTATTACCTGGAGGAAATCTTCACAACCCTCATATTTCCAAACGGCCCACCAGAAAACATTAGATCTGACGTAATAAGCAGACTGTCTGAACGCCATTTTCCAAGTAAAATCCCTCCCACACAAAGAGACCAAAAACGGCAGAAAAAATGTAGGGTGTGTACCAAGGCAGGAATTCGAAAAGACACCCGCTATTACTGTCCCCAGTGTCCTTCCCAACCAGGCCTCTGTGTAGACGACTGTTTCCGCCGTTACCATACTTGTCTAAATTATTAGTATGGTAAACGTAGTCCTCCGCTTTCACCCCTTATGCCACTGTATACTCCTGAAATGACCCTGGACTGTTATACAACGACGCCTTTGCCTGCTGATTTTGTACCTATGTCTGCCTGCTCTGGAACTGACCCTGGCCTGTTTTTTGACCATGCTTCTGCCTGCTGATTCTGTTCATACCTCTGCCTGATCTGGAACTGACCCTGGACTGTTATTTGACCACGCCTTTGCCTGCCGATTTTGTACCTACCTCTGCCTGCTCTGGAACTGACCCTGGACTGTTTGACCACGATTTTTGCCTGCCTCTGGAAGTAGTGGGATTCATACCACAGGGGTCTCGCATATGTGAGGGGACCAGAAATGTTTTTCTGGATGAAGAAAACAATTTTTTTTGTTTTTCTTCTTCTCAGATTAGGGTCTGGATCCCGGAGGCTTCAAAGCGATTTGGGTGGGAGAAGCCTCTACCCCTGTCCCCATTCTATCCCGACAGAGGCCCTACTTCTGCCTGCAGGACTTACTGCCATCATGCCTCTGCCTGCCGCATGCACTGACACTGGACTGGTATCCTTGCCTGGAGAATTGCATGCACTGTTGCTGATCAAGTCCCTGCCTGCTGCCTGGACTCAACTCCTGTGGACAACTGCGCTTCTAAAACTACAGGTAAGCTTTTGTTTACCCTTTGCTCAGCAGAATGTATTGTGGGGTGTAATTCATGGTAATTCATGGTATGTGCATGCTATGTGTCTTTGCATGTTGGGCCTCTGTATGTGACCTGACTGCGTAAAAGTCTCACACATGTGGTATCGCCATGCTCAGGAGGAGTAGCAGAATGTATTTTGGGGTGTCATTTTTGCTATGTACATGCTATGTGTTGGAAATATCTTATAAATGGACAACTTTGTGTAAAAAAAATGCGTTTTCATTTTTTTTCCACATTTTCCGAAAGATTCTGGAAAAAAATGACATGTTCAAAAGACTCATTATGCCTCATAGAATATACGTTGGGGTGTTTGCTTTCCAAAATGGGGTCATTTAGTGGGCTTTTTCATTGTGCTGGTGCTCCAGGGCCTTCAAAAGTGTAATAGGTGGTTGAGAAATGAAAAGTGTATTTTATGCTCCGAGAACGCCTGGAGGTGCTACTTCAATGTTGGACCTCTGTATGTGGCCTGGCTGTAAAAAAGTCTCACACATGTGGTATCGCCATACTCAGGAGGAGTAGCAGAATGTATTTTGGGGGGTCATTTTTGCTATGTACATGCTATGTGTTGGAAATATCTTATAAATGGACAACTTTGTGTAAAAAAAATGCGTTTTCATTTTTTTTCCACATTTTCCGAAAGATTCTGGAAAAAAATGACATGTTCAAAAGACTCATTATGCCTCATAGAATATACGTTGGGGTGTTTGCTTTCCAAAATGGGGTCATTTAGTGGGCTTTTTCGTTGTGCTGGTGCTCCAGGGCCTTCAAAAGTGTAATAGGTGGTTGAGAAATGAAAAGTGTATTTTATGCTCCGAGAACGCCTGGAGATGCTACTTCAATGTTGGACCTCTGTATGTGGCCTGGCTGTAAAAAAGTCTCACACATGTGGTATCGCCATACTCAGGAGGAGTAGCAGAATGTATTTTGGGGGGTCATTTTTGCTATGTACATGCTATGTGTTGGAAATATCTTATAAATGGACAACTTTGTGTAAAAAAAATGCGTTTTCATTTTTTTTCCACATTTTCCGAAAGATTCTGGAAAAAAATGACATGTTCAAAAGACTCATTATGCCTCATAGATTATACGTTGGGGTGTTTGCTTTCCAAAATGGGGTCATTTAGTTGGCTTTTTCATTGTGCTGGTGCTCCAGGGCCTTCAAAAGTGTAATAGGTGGTTGAGAAATGAAAAGTGTATTTTATGCTCCGAGAACGCCTGGAGGTGCTACTTCAATGTTGGACTTCTGTATGTGGCCTGGCTGTAAAAAAGTCTCACACATGTGGTATCGCCATACTCAGGAGGAGTAGCAGAATGTATTTTGGGGTGTCATTTTTGCTATGTACATGCTATGTGTTGGAAATATCTTATAAATGGACAACTTTGTGTAAAAAAAATGCGTTTTCATTTTTTTTCCACATTTTCCGAAAGATTCTGGAAAAAAATGACATGTTCAAAAGACTCATTATGCCTCATAGAATATACGTTGGGGTGTTTGCTTTCCAAAATGGGGTCATTTAGTGGGCTTTTTCATTGTGCTGGTGCTCCAGGGCCTTCAAAAGTGTAATAGGTGGTTGAGAAATGAAAAGTGTATTTTATGCTCCGAGAACGCCTGGAGGTGCTACTTCAATGTTGGACTTCTGTATGTGGCCAGGCTGTAAAAAAGTCTCACACATGTGGTATCGCCATACTCAGGAGGAGTAGCAGAATGTGTTTTGGGGTGTAGTTGTAAGTATTCATATGCCATGTGAGAGAAATAACCTGTTGAATATGACAATTTTGTAAAAAAAAAAAAAAAAAAAAAAAAAAATTTATTTTGCAAAGAATTGTGGGAAAAAATGACAACTTCAAAAAACTCACCATGCCTCTTATTAAATACCTTGGAATGTCTACTTTCCAAAAAGGGGTCATTTGGGGGTCATTTGTACTTTCCTGGCTTGTTAGGGTCTCAAGAAATGAGATAGGCTGTCAGTACATTAGGTGTGATCAATTTTCAATGATTAGCACCATAACTTGTAGACTCTCTAACTTTCACGCAGACCAAATAATGTACACTTATTTGGGTTATTTTTACCAAAGATATGTAGAAGTATACATTTTGGCCAAAATTTATGAAGAAAAATTACTAATTTGCAAAATTTTATAACAGAAACTAAAAAAAAACGTTTTTTTTTTAAATTTGCGGTCTTTTTTCATTTATAGCGCACAAAATAAAAAGCCCAGCGGTGAATAAATACCATCAAAAGAAAGCTCTATTTCTATGAAAAAAAGGACGAAAAATTTATATGGGTTGAGTGTTGCATGACCGCGCAATTGTCATTCAAAGTGTGAGAGCACTGAAAGCTAAAAATTGGTCTGGATGGGAAGGGGGTTTAAGTGCAAAGTAGGCAAGTGGTTAAAAAAGAATAGCGCACACATGCAAAAGAAATGACTATCAAATATGGAGACAATCCATAAATAAAAATGGGGATTTAGTCCCACCATATGGCCATATCGTGCTCAAGCCCACCACTGCGTCAAAGTACCCCATTATCAGTGGGTCCTACACTATCCATAAAAAAGGGGTGAATCCAGCCTCTCTAACCCTTGGAGACAACACTCCTTGCTGGAGTCCTTGCTGGACTCCTCCTATATCAAGTAGATATAGGAGGAGTCCCCTGTAGTGCATTAGCACATCTTTCCCAGGGATTTTTATTTTTTTTTTTTACCAAAGATATGTAGCAAAATACATTTTAGCCAAAATGTATTAAGAGACTTGATTTTTTTAATGGTATGAAGTAAAAAATATATATATATATATTTTTTTTCAAAATTGTCTGTTTTTTTTTTCTTTTATATAATAAAAAATTAAAAACCCAGAGGTGATCAAATACCACCAAAAGAAAGCTCTATTTGTGTGGAAAAAAAAGACATAGGCCCCTTTCACACTATCCGTCCGTCGGACGGATTCTGTTTTTCTCAGCGGGGGATCGATCCTGATGGTGAAAAGCCCAGGACGCACTAACGGCTCTAGTAGAGTGCGCCTTGACAGGGAAAGGAGGATCCCGACCCTTAATCGAATAGGCCTGCACAAACGTCTGTCGGATCCATTTGGAAATGGTTGCCGCAGATGCCGCTGTACCCTTCCGAGGTCCCTCAGGAAGGACAAACAGGCAATCTGACTTCCTGAAAGATTCTGTGGCAGAAAGGTAAACCCTGATCACCCGGACCACATCCAAGGAATGCAAAGCAAACTTCCTTGGATGCTTGGGCTTCGCACAAAGCGAAGGCAACACAATATTCTCATTGCGGTGGAAAGCCGAAACCACCTTAGGAAGAAAAGACTGATTTGGTTGCAAGACCATTTTATCCTTATGAACAATCAGATCGGCTCTCGGGGGAGCGGCAAGACAGAGCCGCCAACTCAGACACTCTGTGAGCAGATGTAATCGCCACTAGAAAGGCAACCTTCTGTGACAACACAGGCAGAAGGATCTCTCTGATGTTCTCAAAAGGAGGCCATTGTAAAACAGACAGAACCAGATTCAGGTCCCAGGGAGGCAAGGGAGCCTTCCTCGGGGGAGCCAGATGACGCACCCCCTGAATAAAGGTGCGAATCAAGGAATTAGTCGCCAAGGGACGCTGAAAAAGAATGGCCGAAGCCAACAACTGGCCCTTAATCGTGGTCAGCGCCAGGTGCTGATCCACCCCAGTCTGCAGAAAAGCCAAAACCCTCACCACTGAAAAGAAGCGGGGATGAAAACTTTGCAACTCACACCAGGCAAAATATGCCCTCCAGGTACAATGATAAATCTTCCTAAAAGAAGCTTTTCTAGCCTTCAGTAAGGTAGGAATGACAACCGATGAGAGACCCCTGTCTCTCAAGACTTGGCTTTCAACAGCCACGCCGTCAAAGCCAGCGACTGTAAAGCAGGATGGAAGATCGGCCCTTGAGACAGAAGATCGTCTCTTAGTGGAAGCCGCCAGGGAGGCTCGACAACTATCTGTATGATGTCCACTTACCAAGACCGACACGGCCATGTCCGGAGCCGACAGAATCACCAGCATCCGTTCCGAGGCCAACCTGTGGAGGAACCTGGATAACATTTGAATCGGGGGAAAGGCATATATCAGCCAATACTGATGCCAAGGCACAACTAACGTGTCCGAGGCGTCCACCAGAGGATCGCGAGTTTGAGCTACGAACCTTTCCACCTTTTTGTTGAGACGGGACGCAAACAGATCCACGTCTGGAAACCCCCACCAGACACACAGAAGGTGTAGGGACCATTCTCCCTGGTCCAGGGTCTGGCTTCTCAGATAGTCCGCCTGCCAGTTCTCCACACCTGGAATGTGGAGGGCCAAAATTGCCGGAACATGCGACTCGGCCCAAGACAGAATCTCGGCCACTTCCTTGGCCACCCGGGCACTCCTGGTGCCCCCTTGATGATTAATGTAAGCCACCGCCGTGGCATTGTCCTACTGCACTCGAACTGGGCAGCCCTGAAGTCGAGCCGACCAACGGAACAGACAGAGCTTGATCGCCCAGAGCTCCAAGACATTTATCTGCAGGGAGGACTCCCCCTCCGACCATGGCCCCTGGGCACAAAGCGTGCCCAGAACTCCACCCCAGCCTGACAGGCTGGCATCCGTGGTGAGTGGTCGGTCACCAGAGCCACCACAAAACTTGGTGGCTTAGAGAAATCCTCGCGTCCAAAGACTGAGGATGTATGTCCCACCTGGCAAGAATCTCTGCTTGCAGAGTTCTTGTGTGAAACTGCGCAAATGGGACTGCCTCGAAAGCCGACACCATCAGACCCAGGGACAGCATACAGGTCCAAAGCGAGGAGAGATCATTGTCCCTGAGGGACCTGATCTTGTCTGCAGTGTCTGGAGTTTGTCCTCTAGGAGAAAGACCTTCGCCTGAGCGGAGTCCAGGATAATCCCCAGGTAGGGGAGACAAATCGAAGGGGACAGAGCCAACTTCTGAAAATTGATGGTCCATCCGAATGCCTGGAGCGTCTGAACCGTGACCGACAGATCGCTCAACAGGGTGGCACTCGAGCTTGACCTTAACAGGAGATCATCCAGATAACCGAGGATCACAATCCCCTGCACCCACAGCAGAGCCAACACAGGAGCCAAAACCTTGGTGAACACCCTTGGAGCTGAAGCGAGACCAAAGGACAACGCCACGAACTTATAATGCTCCTCTGCGATTGCGAAGCGCAGATACCGCTGATGACCCTCGTAAATAGGGATGTGCAGATACGCATTTTTTAGGTGGATGGAGGCCATGAAGTCCCCTGGACTAAGTGACACCACCACCGACCGGATGGATTCCATCCGGAACTTCTGTATCCGCAGGAAACGGTTCAGCAATTTTAGGTCCAAAATCGGACGCACCTTGCCCTCATTTCTGGGCACCGTCAACAGATTGGAGTAAAACCCTCGAAACCTGTCCTGCAGAGGGACCGGCATGATGACCCCCTGGGCGAGAAAATCTTGCACTGCCCTTTGGAGATCCCAGAAACGATCGGGAGTCAGATGAAGATTTGATGAAAAGAATCTGTCTGCGGGGCGAGATCGAAAATCCATCTTGTACCCTGAACGAATCAGTTCGTGAAACCACCTGTCCTGAATCTTGGACAACCAGGGCTCGGGGAAAACAATGCAGACATCCCCCCACCGCTGATACCCCAGATTTCTTGTGACTGCCGGAGGCCTTGAAGGACTTTCCTTTTTCCTGTGCCCCGAAGGCACGAAAGGACCCCTGGTTAGTCTTAAAAGAGGGACCCCGCCTGGTGCAGGGAGATTTACCCCTTGAGACTTAGGACAAAAGAGTGCTCTTACCCCCAGTAAGCCCTTTGATCAGCTCCAGTGTCAGAGTGTCACCAAAAAGACGATTCCCCGCATAAGGGATATCAGACACCATCCTTTTAGAAGCGCGGTCGGCCGACTAGCTTTTCAGCCAAATAATGCAGTGGATTGCAACCATGACCGCAGACACCCGTGCGAACAAATGAGCCTTGTCCAAAGCCGCGTCACATAGGTACATCACGGCCTGGGCCATTTGATCCAACATATCCAGTGCAGCCGAGGAGACCGACTCTGCTAACAAAGTGCGCCTAAGCACCTTGGACCATTCTGCAATAGCCTGAGAGACCATCACTGAAGCTAGCACAGGCTTCAGCAGGGAACCCGCCACCAAATACATGTAGCGCGAAAGCGTCTCCACCCGTCTATCTGCCGGGTCCTTAAACACCGGGGAGTCTTCCACGGGCATCAAGATGGATTTATTAAGTCTGGAAACAGTATAGTCCACCTTAGGAGCCACAGTCCAGCGAGAATCAACCGAATCCGCAAAGGGATAGCAGTACTTAAACCACTTAGGCACCACCGGCGTATGCTTAATGCGACGCCATTGGTCGTTCACTGTTTCATGAAACTCCTCGGGACAAGGAAAAACCTGACCCGACAGAAACCCGCTTACCCGACAGGGGGGGCTCATCATCAAGATTTAAAGTCTCCTTAATGGAGCTGATAAGTGTGTCCACCGCACCGCGGTCTTGTGCTGTCAAGTCCTCCTCCTCCACATCCAACTGAGAGGACAGGGACCTCCAGTGGGGAAGTTGTTCGTGGCAACCAATTCAGGCTCTGAGTCAGAAGACTGAGAGGGCATAGGCCGTTTCTTTGCAACCCGGTCAGACATCAGCAAATCCGCTTTTGACGCTAAAGTCGCAAGTGCAGCAGATAAAGAGGCTATGGAAGCAGATTCAGGAGTACCTGAACCACCAACCAGGTGTGTGGGGAATTTGCTATCCTGGGACTCCATAATAGCAAAGTGAAAAAATAATGACGCTGGCCCTTTAAAACGGCAGTTCCCGCGGACCCCCACCGCAAACTGCACTACAGGTGGAGACCCCTTCCCCAGCTAAAGTCACCCTGAAAAATGAGTTCTAGCAGGAATACAGGCCAGAGAAAACAGTAAAATCACCCCACAGTGTCGCTACACTTGCCATGCTGCCGAGAAGCTGAGGTAAAAGAACGAAGTGACCTCATGCCCCTAGAGGCAAAAGTCAGCCCTGAGCCACAAAAAAAAAAGGTGTCTGATAGAAGTCTATGGAGCGAAGCACTGAGAAAATGACAGCTGCCCATGAAAAGACATTTGCCCACACTTAAGATGGTGCCCAACTGGCGCCAAATTGATGATAGAAAATGGCTGCTGCCCTCACTATGAGGCCAAAACAGCCTGCCCTCACCCAAAATGGCGGCCGTGTGAACAACGCCAAACGCAGCATCAAACGCCTGCACTGGCCCCCACCGGGAACTGCACAGAGCACCCCCAGGACATAGGAAGCCCGACACCCCCCGCATGGCGGTCAGTACCGCAAGAGCGCCCCCGCAGGGGCAGGGAGGGGAAAACACAGGGGCCATATCCCACGGCCAGGAGGGGGATATTACAGAAAACCAACATGTACTGCCATCCCCAGAGTGGGCCCACATATCACCCCCTCACAACATGGTCCCCGAGACAGAGGGGTAGTAGTACTCACCGGTCCAGAGAAACATGGGCACCGCTCTGATACGGGAGACCTCCCACCCTGAGTGGGTGTGCCGTCAGGCAGGAAGGATGCTAGCAACACCCGGGCGTTCCAAAGTTGAGACATCCCAGCGAAGATACTAACTTTGCAGGCTCGTCCCCATCCCCAGGGGAACTGTCGTTGCGAGGCCTGGGCGTACCAATAAGCTGCGACGCTCGATGGCAGGCTGGGACTCCATAAGGTTCTATAATAACCAGTGCGAGGCCCCGCTCTGCTGACGCTTGTAGTCCTCCAAATTCTGACTAACTACCACAGGTGAGAAAAATAAAAGATATTCTTAAAAGAAAAAACACTTTTCAGAAAGAAAACAAAAAGAAAAAACTGAGACACTAGGTCCCAGCAGGGAAAACCTAGCCTACTCCTGATGCTAGGCAGCAAAAAACTGGATTAGAGTGGTACTGGCTGTGGGATATTGGCAAGAGGGAAGGCCCCTGTAGGTGTGTCTATATGTTAAAGTTTGTTTGTATTAACAAAATTGCTGCCTAGCTTGCTCCTGTGGAGAGGGCCAATACCCCAGTCGTGAAGACTGTTTAAGTGGGTGGCGACTGTCAGAGGACGTAAGAGAAAGAGAGATTTCTCTTCTATAGTGGGATTTTAAGGGCAATTCACACAAAGGAAGTAAAAGAATTTCAGTTTATTGAGAACAACAGATACAAGATGGACCTCCAACATGTCCACATAAACATAAAGAAACAATACAGTGCATAAAATTAATCATATACAAAATAGCACCACTACTGACCACATTGTAGTCCAATGATAATGGTCCCATATGTGTAGCCAACTGTACTTTGCCACATAGCCAGGTGAATGAAATCCAAATTGCCACCTCAGGGAAAAGTCACTACATCCTTGCAGGAGCGTGGGATAATTAGATAGAATTCCCATAAAAATTGCACGGTGCCCTTATTGAAGAAGAAAAAAAAGTGTGTGTGGTATATATGTATATGTATATATATATATATATATATATATATATATATATATATATGTGTATATGTATATTGAGGGGGGCAAAAAAGTATCCATAAACTAGGATGTTATATTGGAAAGAAAATGAAAACCGACTGTCTGGATATCTCCCATAGAGACATAAATCTCATAATACGTGGAGGACAGGAAAGGGGCAAAAACATCAATGCCAACCCCCTGAATAAACTTACAATGGTAAAGAGGCCAGAGTGGAGGGAGACACAAATGGAATCCAAAATCGGCTTAGGAATTTCAGATGTTGATAGGCAAGCAACCCCAAAATATTCTTGCTTTATGGCATTCCAAAACAGATTCCCAGCAGTTCCCACAGGAGGGGAAGCAATCCACCTCCTCTCACTGTGAGACATTCAAAGAAATGGCGCCGAGTGCGGACCTCGGCGTCCTCACATAGGGCACATGCGCGGCATGAGGCTGCGTGAGCCACGCCCCCTATCTCGATGACGATGAACTCGTCATCTCCACCTCCTACACAGCATGGGGGAGCTGCGCCCCGAGCAGGGAGGCAGTGCAACCAGGCAGTTACACTGCAATCCCCCAAGGGCACCCGCCCACTGGAGGAAAGTGGGAGGAGGACTAATGACCGCCCACACAGGTAATGCATGGGAAACAGGAAAAAAGGGATTTCCCCAAAGCTTCACATATAGCAAGCCCCCCCGAAGAGGGCCTACCTGTGCAAGGATGCAGAGGTATCCCAGACGAGTGTGGCAAAAAAAGAATAACCAAAAAGTGGGCATATGTGGATGTGGGGACGGCCCCATGATAAAAATATAAATGTAAAAAACAACACACTTTTTCCTTACAATGTATTCAGAGTATAGGATCCTTGGAAAATACAATACCCTAATACAATAACATATGACATACATTACAAATCAGAATTACCCTGTCACTGTCAGAGTCTCCAACGCAAAAAAAAAATAATTGGAAGAAAAGAAAATTTGTAGTACAAAATGTGCCATGGTAGATCAGAGGGATGACATGGATTAGGTGGAACACAACAACACTAAAAAAGTATATATATATATATATATATATATATATATATATATATATATATATATATATAGTGAGAACTCATTTGATGTCCAACATGCCTCAGATGAATGACACATGAAGAATGAAAAATAATAATAAATAATAATGAAATGCTTGTCAGATGTTTGCTGACACGGGCATGGACATACTTTCCAGTAAGCCAACATTTCTGGATTAAAAATCTTTTTTTTTTTTTTTATTGGTCTTATGTAATATTCTAGTTTTCGGAGATAATGAATTTTGGGTTTTCACTAGCTGTAAGCCATAATCATCAAAATTAAAAGAAAGAAATGCTTGAAATATATCACTATCTGTGTAATTAATATTTAGAATAAATAAGTTTCACTTTTTGAAGTGAATTACTGAAATAAATTAACTTTTTGATCATACTCTAAATTTTTGAGATGCACCAGTATTATCTTGACAGACAGATATTGCATCATTTTGTAGATTTTATTTTTTTCCAGGAGTTGGAAGTACATAAAACAGGCTACTTATATTATAACATCACTGCAGAGTAAAGGTCAGGTTGGTTTGTTTTAATACAATTTTGTTAATGTCATAATAGGGCAGTTAAAAGTTCTCATGCCAAAACTTTCATAAAGTCAAGCGGGCTGATAGCCATACCTTCTAGAAAATCATATTGTTGCCTATAATTTCATAATGTTTTAAAGCGTCAGAGGAAAATCAATGAAAATACCACTGACAAAGAGGAATTCATTTGCAAGAAGTTGACCTTAAAATTCTCCAGGATGGAACATGAAGAATTACATATTAACTGCTGAGCACATCAACTCTGTTGTTAACTTTCATCAGGTTCTCATTTCTTACTAGTGTCATCACCAAGACATATGAAACTCTTGACATAAGCTCCTCTGTTGACCCTCTTTCCTCAACGTATTGTTGACATAGGGTGAATCAAAACATCTTGATTTTTTATTTATATATTTTTATATCATATTTATTACTTTTCGTTGATCAGTTTAAAGAAAAAAACATATAGCAATACTGCACTGCAATACAGTGTGAATCACATGCGATGTCTAGCATCACTAGTGTGCCTTCACATTAAAGAGACCAAGAACTAGTCTAGACACTTGTCCCATGGTTATCTAACCCAAATTGTTACCATATCTGTTGAATGTAGCAATTACAGCTTTCACACAATTTTCTGTGGCACAAATTTCAGTGCGGCGATCGGTGCTGCGGTGTGCCACACATAGTAAATAGGAAGTGCCGCTGATCGGCTTTCCTCAGTTCCTCACTACATTGATTCATTGTAAGTATCAAAAACAGCCTTTATTATACTTTGCCGCATACTCTATGAACCTAAAGTGTTTAGATATATTGTAATGATTGGTGATCATTTATATTTGTATTCTAGAAAGGAAAGAAAATACCCAGGGTCTCCCCTGAAGAAGCAACTCATATGGACTGACCATAGTATTTCTCTGGCAGTACCTGGGATGCATTTGATATTAATTGGGTATGGTTTATATGAATCCTGCTGTATAATGTACACCTGCTGATTTTATAGAATTGCTATATGTTTCTTATTTTAAACAGGGCCCAGTTCTCTCTTTTTATATTTTCTACAGGGCCCAGTTCTCTCTTTTTATATTTTCTACTAATACAAGCGGTGTCATTGCCTTTTAACCACTTGCCGACCGCCGCACGACTATCTACGTCGGCGGTCAGCCCCTCACAGGCAAACTAACGTAGGGCTACGTTGCTTGCTTGTGAGGGTCTAGGGAGCGAGCGGGCGCCGCCGGAGGCGCGCTCCCGCGTGGTCACGGACCCCCCCGCGCGTGTGACCAGCGGACCCGATGTCCGCCGGCCACTCGGCGATCGGCGGGGGAGAGGGAGAATGTCAGGCAGCTTGTGTAAACAAGCGACCTGTCATTCTCCTCGCTGTAAAGACACTGATCACATGGATCTACTATGTAGATCCGTTGATCAGTGTCCTTACAGCTCAAGCCACAGCCAATCACAGTAGAAAGCACGCCCCTAGGGACACACACAGCCCCTCCCTCCCAAATAAAGTTAACCCCTTCACTACCAGTGTATTTTTACAGTAACAGTGCATATATATAGCACTGATTACTGTAGAAATGTCACTGGTAACCCCAAAAGTGTCAAAAATGTCAGTCAAGGGTCCGATCTGTCCGCCGCAATGTCGCAGTACCGCAAAAAAAAATCGCAGATCGCCGCCATTACGCGTTAAAAAAAAAAACAACAAAAATGACAAAAATCTTTCCCTTTGTTAGTAAACGCGATAACTTTTGCGCAAACCAATCAAAATACGCTTTTTGCAATTTTTTTTACCAAACATAGGTAGCATAAAACAAATTGGCCGAAAATGTTAAAAAATTTTGATTTTTACATTTTTTTGGGGGGGAATTTCATATAAAAAAATGTGAAAAATATTGCTATTTTTGCAAAATTGACGCTCTTTTTTTGTTTATAGCGCGTGATCAAAAAATCGCACAGGTGATCAAATACCACCAAAAGAAAGCTCTGTTTGTGGGAAAAAAAGGACGCCAAATTCGTTTAGGTACAGCGTCGCACGACCGCGCAATTGTCCATTAAAGTCACGCAGTGCCGAATCGCAAAATACCCCCTGGTCGGAATGGGGGTAAAATCTTTCTTCCGGGGCTTAAGTGGTTAACGAAACATACCTATTTTCTCTGCCTTTAAAATCCATGTGGGGGGGGGGGGGTTGTCCTATATTGCACTTGGTGCATTTGCATATATGTTAAATTTGTAAGTTGACAGTTCAACACACTCTATCCCAGAACATAGCTAGAATATATGATGCAGTCTGTCAGTTGCTTATATAGTTGTTATTTCCCCCCTCCCTTTAACAGGCCAAGCTGTCCAGCAAATGTTACAATTTACAGGTTTTGGAAAACCATATAATCCTGCCAGGGGTGCTTACAATGGTCAGCATTTTTTCATATGGCTTCAACCAGCAATTGGACTTTTCTTTTATCACAGTGTTATTTTTCCTCTTTAATAGAATAGCAGTGCATCAGTCCTTTCAGGAACATCACTCATCCTTCACTTGCATACAGAAGGAAGGAATGCTACTAAGAATGCCTGATTAGTTATATGGTGTAACACAATGCAGCTGACAATTTAAGGAACCACAAATTTTATGGGGACACAGAGCAATTTTGTACTTAACAAAAAAGAACAGTGTGTTCACAAATTACATCTAAAAGGCTTTGAGCTTCACTAGGCAACCTTGTTACTGACGGAATTCTTCTCTAATAATTGTTTTTAGAGAAACCAGATTTCACTATTTAAAACAACGTTTGCCCTATCCAAGATTTTCAGGGCTGATGAAAGTTTGTATAACTTTGTTTCTTGAATTCTATAAACGAAAACATTCTGCTGGTATAAATAGCAAATACTGCCATGGCTGAGTTTCCAAAAATGCTAGTTGTCTGGCTGTTTCTAGTATGTGTGTATATATAAAAAAAATATATATATATATATATATATATATATATATATATATATATATATATATATATACTCACTGAACTGGAACCAGTAGGCAACTAGTAAAGTCAGAGCAAAGTTTGAACACCTGGTCTGCACGCCTGATTTAGGCCTGTGATTCAGATGGTACTGAAGTTGTTGGTTCAGCACAACAGTCTTGCAGGTCAGTTATTTCATTGTTTATCTAAAACAACTGTGCCACTTTTTTTTTTAGTTTATTTTGATTTTGTTTTTGCTTTTAATAATAATTGGGGGAGCTTGAATTCTCTGTGATAACTTTTAAATTCTGATATATTTTTCTTTTTAACCAGTGTGCACATCATTTGTAAAAAAGCATACAGTTTATCATGACATTCCTACTCACTTGTTGGCCAATCAAGTTGTTGCAGATTCTTTGTGTAGGTGGTCTGGTATCCAAGGTCTCGCAACTAGTGTGTATGTTAGGAGATAAAACCTGGCTGAGCACCAAGGGGTGAATTCAGTGTGGCATCAAACGCTGTTCTAGTTGCGACCTTTTGGGGGATTCACACACATATATATCCTTTACTAGTGATAAAATCTTTCACAATAAAACAACTGGTGAACAGCAAGATGAGCTACTTTATATATATATATTATCTCCTGTACTTTATGCAAAAACAAAGAGTCTGCAAAATTACTTCATGGCTATGTTATCCCATGAAGAATCACTTGTCGATAAGGACATGCAAAAAATCTAAGTAAGACAATTGATAGAGTTTCACAGATTTAGTGTACAGTCTTTCAAAGTACAAATTATAGATAGAGTGAACCATCATACATGAGGCAATGATCATTTTTCACTGTTAAGGAGGAGAGAGGTCTACCAGAAATTCTGATTAAATACCTGCATTCCTAAGAACATGAATTTTAACCACTTACCACCGGAGGATTTTGCTGTCTTATGTCCAGGCCACTTTTTGCGATTCGGCACTGTGCGAATTTAACTGACAATTGCGCGGTCATGCAACGCCGTACCCAAACTAAATTTACGTCCCTTTTTTCCCACAAACAGAGCTTTCTTTTGGTGGTATTTGATCACCTGTGCGATTTTCATTTTTTTCGATATTAATTAAAAAAAGCGACAATTTTGAAAACAATAACAATATTTTTCTACTTTGACAAGTAAAAAAATATCCAATATATTCAATTTTTGTCATATATTTAGGCCAAAATGTATTTAGCTACATGTCTTTGACCGAAAAAACTCTCAATGAGCGTATTTTTAACTGCTTTATGACCGGAAGGTTTTACCCCATTCCTGACCAGGCCATATTTTGCGATTCTGACCCTGCCTGTCACTTAGGAGATCCGCCCGCTTTGTTTACATAAGCCGGCGGATTTCCACACTAGATCCCTGACGATCGGGGAAGAGCAGCGGATGATCACCTCCGCTCCTCCCCTGGCCCGACTCCCGCTGTAACTGAATACAGTGGGAGCGAGCCTCCGGCGGCGCAACGCGTGCCGCCGAGAGAGGGGAGTGTCTGGTGACCTAGGTCTACGTCGCCAGACGATAACTAGCCACTTTGCCGCAGTACAGTCAACGTGACTGGTCAGCAAGTGGTTAAATGGAACATTACAAATTATTATGAATAAAAGATTTTGTCTTTCTATTATTTTCCTTTGTTCTTTCCCCTCATACCCCCTTCCCAAGTTTCCAACCCTTCCCCCCCCCCCCCCACACACACCTTTTTCCAATCCTTTACTGCTTTCCTTTGCCTTAACCCCTTTCCTACTCCCAGCCCTTCTTACCCCCCCCCCACCTTTACTTTCCTACCTCCAAGCCTTTCACATGATAAGACTGTTGCACTGGAGGTGTCTGATGGGTCAAAGAGGCATTCCGCAATACTCATGATCCATGGTATCAAATGGGTGCATGTAGACTATTCCTGTTGTGATGAGGGGAAACACAGGCTCACTATCCAGCCACCTTTTAAGATTTCAATCTGTTTCTTGTATTTTTTGTATACACAGAGAAGAATAGGGAAGTACCAAACCACTCAGTACGTTTCAACAGCTGTGAGAGAATACATTAACATAACATCAGTGGCAATCGCATGAATAAAACTCTCAGTTCAGGCTAAAATTCTGACCTGATTTGCACCTGAACCGGACCAGACTACATGCTAGGAACTCATATGTGGACCCAGCCTAAAGAAGTATTTGCTGCTAAAATGAGGAAGGTGTAGAACCTCTGTTAGTATTTCTTTTCTGACTATGTCCCATTATGTACTTTTCCTCCAACTTACTGTTCAGGTGGCAAGTATCGATTGCAACAGAAAGTGAGGGGAAATCCATTTATAGATTGTAGAGATGACCCCCAAAGGGGCCACTGGAAATATACTGGTTTTCCCTTACCTGTTCAGAGGCTGTCTGTCCTGTTTCCAGCCCCAGTAGCACACCAACAAAATTCAGGCTCCAGTCTAGGGGGTCTTTTTAAGGTTTTTTGGCAGACTCTGAACAAAATGCACAGAGAAGGGTTGAGGGCACAGGATATCCAATAGCACACAAATATTGCAGGACAGTTTCCTGAAAAATCTTGTGCCAGCAGTATTAGGTCCTATAGTAGCAGCTTCAAAAATAATGTTAAATAAAGAGGGGACAGCCAGTAAATTTGAGTCTATGAGAGCAGTCACAGTCCATTAGCACAAACTTCTGGCTTCTCATTCTCAGGAAGTGCTTCCATACCTGGAGCTACAGGTGAGAGGAGTCTCCAGCTCTCTAGCCAATTTTCCACAGGCAAGTTTCCTCCAGTACGTTTCCTTCAGGACATCAGCTCAGGGCACCTGGCACACAGGGGGAAAGCTACAGGGGGAAAGGAGAGTCTGATCACTATTTATCTTCTGCCCAGCCACACCTTCTGAGACCTTAGCCTCTCAGAGATTGGCTAAGGTCGAATAAATATCCATAACTCTAGTTGCTGGCCCTCCTACAGTATTGCCTAAACATTTTTCTAGCAGCGGACAGAAGCAATCAGCCATCAGGGAAAACCGAACAGACCTGAAAAATGAATTGCAGCTCAACTGTCTACAGCAGAACTATATATTAAATTTAGCCAGCTCAGGGCAGGGGCACTACAAGAGTAACTTCACTTCTATTGGGGAAAAATAACAATTCCCCTCTGGTTGATCTATGTATATTGCAATGACTTTCTGTGACACTGTGAGAGGAACTGATGATGTTCCTCTCACTGTGTGGCATCAGAAACCAAAAGCGACGAGGATTTTGTCACTTCTGATTTCAGTCTCATGTAAATAGGCCATTACTGGCTTGAGCAAGCATCTGATCAAACTGATTTTGGCTTGATCAGATGCTTTGAAAGGCAGAGGAGAGATCTGGGGTCTAACAGACCCCAGATCTTTCTATAAAGAGGACCTATCATGGCCCATGCAATTACAAGGGATGTTGTTCATCCCTTCTGATAATAAAAGAGATCAAAAAGGAAATTAAAGATACAGTGCAAACATTTTTTTTTCAAAAAAAAAAAAAAAAAAGTACAAATATTGAAAAAAAACAGCGCTAAAATAAGCCAATAATATCATTGGAATAAAGACCAACATACAATGTGTTTAAATCCAATAATGTGCATATAAAACATGCTTATAAGTGACAAGAACAAGTGAAGGCAAAAACCACACATAAATAGTGCAATAAGTGTAAAGGAAAGTATTCTCCAAAATTAATCTATAGTGAGAGTCCATAAATAGGTGAAACAAAGGTTCACAATTGGTATAAAGTCCAAACAAAATAGTGACGATAATAATAATAAAAAAAAAAGTATCTTCTGTTCAAAATCGTAGGAATCCAGCAAGCACTTATCCACCTATAAGTGCAGTGACCGCTCACCTCAATGAAGAGTAATAATTGGGTATTAGATTGTGGTTTTGTGCATTGGAATTCACATTAGAATGTGCATTTAAAAAAATGCTGCACAAATAATGTGTGACATGTTTGGGGGCTCTAAGTAGTCTTTAGCAAAAAAAAAAAAAAAGTTTTTTTTTTCCATATAGGAGAGGACTTGAAGTGGTTAAAGTGTAATATATATATATATATATATATATATATATATATATATATATATATATATATATGCTTTCTTGAAATAAACATGTTTAAAAGGACAATTCCCCAAGTTCAAACAAAAGTGAAACAGCTGTTTTAAATAAATACAATTTTAATTGTGAGGGAATATTTTTGAAAAAAAAATGTTGCTATTATTAAATATTCTTTTATATAAAAGAGCATGTTACATTGGGTTAACTGGTGCTTTAATTACATTTTTTAAGGATTGTAATATTAACAATATATATATTGATATCCTTTCCGTTTTCTATATTAATATTTCCTCTTTTTCATTGTTTTTATTTACTTTAGCTTACATTATTTGAGCTTGTGTTTTCAAATGTAATCCATCTCATGGTTTGTATTAGTGCCTTCAAATAATTGAAACTTGGAATATACTTAAAGGGATATTAAAGTCTTTTTTTTTTAATAACAAACATGTTATACTTACCTGCTCGGTGCAATGATTTTGCACAGAGCAGCCCAGATCCTCCTCTTCTCGGGTCCCAAGCCAAGCAAGCAGCTTTCTCTGGGGGCACCCAAGCAGGAGCACTCCCGACCCTCTGCTCTGTGTGTTTATTCACACACGGAGCCGCAGCTTGGCCCTGCCCCCGTTTTACTGGCCAATGGCTCCCACTGCTGCCAAAAGCCAATCAGGAGTGCAAGTCCCCGGAGAGGCAAGGCTCTCGTGGACATTGCTGGATCGAGAGGGAGCTCAGGTGAGTATTAGGATGGTCTGGGGGGGGGGGGGGCCGCTGTACACAGAAGTTCTTTTACCTTTATGCATAGAATGCATGAAGGTAAAAAAAACCTTGTGCCTTTACAACCACAAGTTTTTTTCTGTCTTACTTGGGTCTACCACCCAAGGTTCTAGTAAATGTATGTTTTACTTTCCGTTACTCCTTTCCCTTCTTTTCATTGAATGACCTCTAAGGAAAAATAAACGAGAATTGCAGAGGTGAGAAGATCAGCACTTAGCTGGACAGCTGTATGGAACAGAGAGTATGGAAGTTAAACTTCATCCCAGTGTTGGGACAGTTGACTAAATATGTAAACAAAATGACCGGTCGTTAGGAATGTTGTTTTATTATTAATTAATATTGATAATATTAAATTAATATACATTTTGTCAAGTCTATCTTTATAAATATG
This sequence comes from Pelophylax lessonae, assembly GCF_965119305.1. Lineage (NCBI taxonomy): Eukaryota > Metazoa > Chordata > Amphibia > Anura > Ranidae > Pelophylax > Pelophylax lessonae. The sequence goes on from NC_138772.1 coordinate 203,114,258, forward strand.
TATTCATATTTGTTTCACGTTTTCTTCCAAGTTTGGATAGAAGCTTTTAATCTACTAGTATGGTTTTGGTTCTGAGAAGGAACTGTAGCCCAGTAGCCCATAAAGAACTTGAGTAGCCTTAAAATGCACCATGTGACTCTAGGCTAGGTTCAAACCTCTGGAATGCATACAAAATTGCACGCTTTCCCAACACATACAGAAACACAATGCACTTTAGCAGATTAATTGTTAATGCCACCCCCATGCATATGGTAAAATGTGCGTTTTTCTGTGTGCCAAACCGCACGGTGCTGCAGCAGCATGCAGTTCAGTGTGGCAGGATTTGGAAAAGGGTCAGGTTTTTTGCATGTTTCTCATGCATAGGGCAGCCCCTTAAAATGAATAAACTTTCCTACATACAACATGCGAGAACGTGCATGCATCATACCTGTGTGGTGTGAACCGAACCTAAGGAAGAAAGTATTTCTTTGTATTGCTAGCATAAATCTTAGAAAGTGTTTTTATTTGGAGTGTGTGTAAATCAGGAGTTCAAAATGTTGGCTAAAAGGGTTGACACAAGAACCTTCATAAGTAATTTTGACTAAAAGTAATGGTCAACAGTTGGTGTTAACCAGCACACAATTAAACAGTATAGCTTGATGTGCAAAGTCAGTAAACATGGTGATCCATACAGTGCAATAGAGTTACAGTGCCTTGCGAAAGTATTCAGCCCCCTTGAACTTTTCGACCTTTTGCCACATTTCAGGCTTCAAACATAAAGATATAAAACTGTAATTTTTTGTGAAGAATCAACAATAAGTGGGGACACAATCATGAAGTGGAACGAAATTTATTGGATAGTTCAAACTTTTTTAACAAATAAAAACTGAAAAATTGGGCGTGCAAAATTATTCAGCCCCCTTAAGTTAATACTTTGTAGCACCAACTTTTGCTGCGATTACAGCTGTAAGTCGCTTGGGGTATGTCTCTTTTTTGCACATCGAGAGACTGAAATTTTTGCCCATTCCTCCTTGCAAAACAGCTCGAGCTCAGGGAGGTTGGACGGAGAGCGTTTATGAATAGCAGTTTTCAGTTCTTTCCACAGATTCTCGATTGGATTCAGGTCTGGACTTTGACTTGGCCATTCTAACACCTGGATATGTTTATTTGTGAACCATTCCATTGTAGATTTTGCTTTATGTTTTGTATCATTGTCTTGTTGGAAGACAAATTTCCGTCCCAGTCTCAGGTCTTTTGCAGACTCCATCAGGTTTTCTTCCAGAATGGTCCTGTATTTGGCTCCATCCATCTTCCCATCAGTTTTAACCATCTTCCCTGTCCCTGCTGAAGTAAAGCAGGCCCAAACCATGATGCTGCCACCACCATGTTTGACAGTGGGGATGGTGCGTTCAGAGGGATGAGCTGTGTTGCTTTTACGCCAAACATAACTTATGCATTGTTGCCAAAACGTTCGATTTTGGTTTCATCTGACCAGAGCACCTTCTTCCACATGTTTGGTGTGTCTCCCAGGTGGCTTGTGGCAAACTTTAAATAACACTTTTTATGAATATCTTTAAGAAATGGCTTTCTTCTTGCCACTCTTCCATAAAGGCCAGATTTGTGCAGTATACGACTGATTGTTTGTCCATAGAGTCTCCCACCTCAGCTGTAGATCTCTGCGGTTCATCCAGAGTGATCATGGGCCTCTTGGCTGCATCTCTGATCAGTCTTTTCCTTGTATGAGCTGAAAGTTTAGAGGGACGGCCAGGTCTTTGTAGATTTGCAGTGGTCTGATACTCCTTCCATTTCAATATTATCGCTTGCACAGTACTCCTTGGGATGTTTAAAGCTTGGGAAATCTTTTTGTATCCAAATCCAGCTTTAACCTTCTCCGCAACAGTATCTCGGACCTGCCTGGTGTGTTCCTTGTTCTTCATGATGCTCTCTGCGCTTTAAACGGACCTCTGAGACTATCACAGTGCAGGTGCATTAATACAGAGACTTGATTACACACAGGTGGATTCTATTTATCATCATTAGTCATTTAGGTCAACACTGGATCATTCAGAGATCCTCACTGAACTTCTGGAGAGAATTTGCTGCACTGAAAGTAAAGGGGCTGAATAATTTTGCACGCCTAAATTTTCAGTTTTTTATTTGATAACAAAGTTTGAAATATCCAATAAATTTTGTTCCACTTTATGATTGTGTCCCAATTGTTGTTGATTCTTCACAAAAAATTACAGTTTTATATCTTTATGTTTGAAGCCTGAAATGTGGCAAAAGTTTGAAAAGTTCAAGGGGGGCGAATACTTTCGCAAGGCACTGTACATACTAGAAGTACAAAATCTTATGTATGCAAGCTGTTGTTGGTATTTAAAGAAAAGTCTTTAAATCTCTCACCTCCCACCAGCTGGAACACACATGGCAATCTGGATATGTACTTTATAAAAGTTCATTTGTGACTCCTCCCGGTAACATCTTTTGCATCCCCTTGGCCCTTCATGAGGCAAAACAGTAATTTGCAGATCCTTTTGGAACCCTCCTACACTCAATCTGCACCTCCATGCAATGCCACCTAAGCCCTCAACTTATTTGAGACACTAATCTTGATACATAAGTACCTTAGAGCCCAAAACATCTATTCACTTATAAACCCTTTGCTGCAAACCTTATTTTCATTTTGCAGTAGAAGAGCTGATCATTTCCCTGCCATGAATGCATTACCTCAGTAGGCCAATTTTATTAATTTGAGCATTATCTGTTATTGTTTCTCCCATGAGGTAAGAGTGGCAGTACTCCCTACCCCCCTCGTTGGACTGTAGCTATAAGTTCCTCTTTTTTTTTTAGTTTGTGTTCCTTATTTCCTGACAATGTTCAGGTTATTATTAGGGTTGAGCGGACACCTAGATGTCCGTGTTCGACGGGTTCGGCCGAACTTTAAAAAAAAGTCCGGGTCCGTGTCCCGGACTTTTACCGAACTTTTCCCGGACTCCGAACCCCATTGAAGTCAACGGGGACCCGAACTTTAAGGCACTAAAATGGCTCTAAAACACCAATGGAAAGGGCTAGAGTGCTGCAAATGGCAGCAAAACGTAGTTAAGAGCATGGCAAGTGCTCTGCAAACAAATGTGGATAGGGAAATAACTTAAAACAACAAAAAAAAAAAACAGAAAAATAAAACAATGTTCTTCATCTCTGAAGGACGAGGCCCATATGGAGTAGGAGGGAGGTTGAGGTGGTGGTGGATGTGGCGGTGTCATAGGCGTGCGCACAGGGTGTGCCTGGTGTACCTGGGCACACCCTAATCACCTAGGGCACATAGCATTATCGCTCTGTTTGCCAGTGAGGAGATGGGAAAGATCTCCCTCGCACCTGCTCTGCTCTATTTCTCTTTGCCAGCAGGGAGAGTAATGTATCGGGGCCATGTACATGTAGGCAAACACATGCATGTGTATTTCAACTTTGGGGTGCACACCCTAATGCAATAGGCTGCGCACACCTATGGGCGGTGTAGGTGGAAGCGGCGGTGGAGGAGGACCAGGGCCGGATTAAGAGCATCATGGTCTTGGTGCTGAGGATTTTGAAGGGCCTTAAGGGCCGTGCCTTGGCATGCACCCAGAGGAGGAAGGGTGCAGCCATGCATGCCTAATTCAACATGGGATGCTGTCTCTGAAGCCCATAAACACATCCATGCATCGGCAACTGTCCCTTCTTGTCCGGCCTTCGCGCTGTGTGGGGAGGTTCTGAGGGTGCTGCCTGGGGAAGCGAGCATAGAAGCCAGACTTCTGTGTTTACAAGTGACAGAAGAGCGGTCACAGTGAATATGGCCAACCCGGGGCCTATATAAAAGGTAGGGGCCTGCATGGAGCTGCAGCTCCAATAGCCCCTACGTTAATCTGGCCCTGAGGAGGAGGACGAGGTAGCCAACACTGCTTCTTTTCACTAATTTTAAATGAGGGTACACCCCAAAAGAGTGAGAAAGAGCAAAAATGGAACAATGGGTGGGTAAGGTCGGTATCCATTGCTATTCTGCACAAGGTACGGAAAAGTCCCGTGGGATCCATGCCTGGTTCATTTTAATGAACGTGAGCTTGTCCACATTGTCTCTGGACAGGCGGCTGTGCTTGTCTGTTATAACACCCCCAGCCGTGCTAAATACCCGTTCAGATAATACACTGGCTGCAGGGCACGCCAGCACCTCCAAGGCGTAAAGGGCAAGCTCAGGCCATGTGCCCAATTTGGAGACCCAGAAGTTGAAGGGGGCAGACCCCTCATTCACTACATGTAGGCGTGTGCACACATACTGCTCCACCATGTTGGTAAAATGCTGCCTCCTGCTAAGACGTTCCATCTGAGCTGCTGGTGCTGCTGTTTGTTGTGGCGTGCTGACAAAGTTTTTCCACATTTCGGCCATGCTAACCCTGCCTTCTGAGGTGCTGGTGGTGCCCTGGTTGAGTTGGCGACCTCCTCCTCCTCTGCCTTGTGCTTCCACTGTGGCCCCGCTGTCAGATGGGAATGCCAGCAGCATCGCGTCTACCAGCGTGCGCTTGTACTCGCGCATCTTGCGATCGCGCTCCAGTGAGTGAATTAAGGACGGTACGTTGTCCTTGTAATGGGGATCCAGCAGCGTGGCCACCCAGTAATCAGCACAAGTTAGAATGTGGGCAACTCGGCGGTCGTTGTGGAGACACTGCAGCATGTAATCGCTCATGTGTGCCAGGCTGCCCAGAGGCGACGAAAGGCTGTCCTCTGTGGGAGGTGTATCGTCCGTGTCCTCTGTATCCCCCCAGCCACGCACCAGTGATGGCCATGAGCTGGCCTGGGTGCCACCCTGCTGTGAACATGGTTCCATCTCCTCCTCCAGCTCCTCCTCCTCCTCATCCTCCTCATCCTCCAGAACTGTGCCCCTGCTGGACAATTGTGTCCCTGGCGTTTGTGTGTGCAGGAACCCACCCTCGGAGCCCCTTGCGAATGACTGCCCTGAAAGCCTTGGAAATGTTACCTCTTCATCCTCCTCCTCCTCCTCATCCTGTGCCACATCCTCTTCCATCATCGCCCAAATTGTTTTTTCAAGGAGGCATAGAAGTGGGATAGTTAAGCTGAGAACGGCGTCATTGCCACTGGCCATGTTGGTGGAGTACTCAAAACAGCGCAACAAGGCACACAGGTCTCGCATGGAGGCCCAGTTATTGGTGGTGAAGTGGTGCTGTTCCGCAGAGCGACTCACGCGTGCGTGCTGCAGCTGAAACTCCACTATGGCCTGCTGCTGCTCGCACAGTCTTTCCAGCATGTGCAAGGTGGAGTTCCACCTTGTGGGCACGTCACATATGAGGCGGTGAGCGGGAAGGCCGAAGTTACGCTGCAGCGCTGCCAGGCGAGCAGCAGCAGGGTGAGAACGCCGAAAGTGCGCACAAACGGCCCGCACTTTCTGCAGCAGCTCTGACATATCGGGGTAGTTTTTAAGGAACCTCTGCACCACCAAATTCAGCACATGCGCCAGGCAAGGGATGTGCGTCAAACCGGCTAGGCCCAGAGCTGCTATGAGATTTCTCCCGTTATCGCACACCACCAGGCCGGGCTTGAGGCTCGCTGGCAGCAACCACTCATTTGTCTGCTGTTCCATGCTCCTCCACAACTCCTGCGCGGTGTGTGGTTTGTCCCCCAAACAGGCAAGTTGTAAAACTGCCTGCTGTCGTTTACCCCTGGCCGTGCTGAAGTTGGTGGTGAAGGTGTTACGCTGTCCGGATGAGGAGGCGGTAGAGGATGAGGAAGCGGAGTAGGAGGAGTTAGGAACAGGAGGCAAACTGAAGCGCCCTGCAATCCTCGGTGGTGGAAGGACATGCGCCAAATTGCTATCCGCCTCAGGCCCATCCGCCACTGCATTTACCCAGTGTGCCGTTAGGGAGATATAACGCCCCTGACCGTGCTTACTGGTCCACGTATCGGTAGTTAGGTGGACCTTGGCACAGTTGGCGTTGCGCAGTGCACACCTGATTTTTTCCCCCACTTGGTTGTGCAGGGAAGGGATGGCTTGCCTGGAAAAGTAGTGGCGGCTGGGCACGACGTACTGTGGGACAGCCACCGACATAAGGTTTTTAAAACTGTGCGTCTCCACCAGACGGAATGACAGCATTTCAAAGGCCAATAATTTTGAAATGCTGGCATTCAGGGCCAGGGATCGCGGGTGGGTAGGGGGGTACTTCCTCTTCCTCTCAAGTGTTTGGGAGATGGAAAGCTGAACGCTTCCACGGGACATTGTGGAGATGGTTGTTGGTGACCCAGGTGGTGGTGTTGCTGACAGATCGTCTGTTTGCGGGGTGGCAGGTGCCGGTATCACTACAGATGTGGCTGGAGCGGCCGAGACTGCAGCAGAAGAGGAAGCAGGATGAGCCAGAGACGTTTCTTGGTTTTGAAGGTGTGTACTCCACTGCAGCTCGTGCTTTGCACTTAGATGCCTGATCATGCAGGTTGTGCTCAGGTTGAGAAGGTTTATGCCTCGCTTCAAGCTCTGATTGCACAGGGTGCAAACCACTCGTGTCCTGTCATCAGCACATTTTCTAAAGAACTTCCACGCTAGAGAACTCCTTTGAGCTGACTTTGGTGCGCTCGTTCCCTTGCTGCGTTGGGCAGTAGCGGGCGTAGTGTCTAGGGCACGGCCGCTCCGCTTCTGCACCCTCCACATCATCTTCCACCCAGTCTTCACCCCTGCCCTCCTTGTCGGTCTCCACAATGCTGAACGCCGCAGCAGTTGGCACCTGCGTTTCGTCATCATCGGAGACGTGCTGCGATGATCCTTGCATGTACTCCTCTTGAGAAATAAGTGGTTGGGCATCGCTGCACTCAATCTCTTCCACTTCTGGGGCAGGGCTAGGTGGATGGCCCTGGGAAACCCTGCTGACAGAGTCATCAAAAAGAAGAAGAGACTGCTGTATGGCTTGGGGCTCAGACTGCTTGCCTGATTTGCAAGGGGGTGAGGTGAAAGACGGTTGGACATCGGCTGCAGGTGCCAACTGTGACCTTTCTGCAGTAGACTGGGTGGGAGACAATGTGAAGGAACTGGAGGCACTGTCAGCAGCAAACCAATCTACTATCGCCTCCACTTGTTCTGGCCTCATCACTTCTAGGGGCGTATGATGCCCTACCAAATACTGATGCAGGTTCTGTCGCCTACTCACACTTGAGGAAGGTGTTTCACTTGTGCGTGTACCTGGCACAGATCGACCACGTCCTCTCCTTGCAACAGGAGCTCTAGCAGCAGCACCACCACGACCCAGGCCACGGCCCCTATTTGACGCTCTCCTCACATTTCTGAAATTTAAGATCTTGCCCTAGAAAGGTCTTTATTGAATAGCGGAACAAAAGAACAACAGTATCGCACGGGTGTATCTCACAGTCAAATATGCAAACTATGCCGCAATTTAATGTTTTTTACACCAAAAGGGTGTGTATTGAATAGCGGAATAGGATAAAAAACTGTGTATCTCACACGTACAAACACAAACTAGGCCCGATTAAATTTTTTCCTACCCTAAAGGGAGGATGAGGAAGAGGAGTATGGAACAGGCAGCACCCTCAAATCTTCAGAAGTATGAGATGAACCCCAAAAACTTGGAAAGGTGGATCTCACACGTACCGACACAGACTATTCCGCAATTTAATTGAGCCACAAAGGTTTTTATTGAATAGCGGAATAGGAAATATGATCAAAAAAAAGTGTATGTTTTTCACACGTACAGAAGCACACTAGGCCCCAATTACTATTGTTGGTACACCTAAAAGGATGGATGAGGAGGAGGAGGAGGAGGAGTATAGAACAGGCAGCACCCTCAAAGCTTCAGAAGTATGAGATGAACCCCAAAAACTTGGAAAGGTGGATCTCACACGTACCAACACAGACTATTCCGCAATTTAATTGAGCCCCAAAGGTTTTTATCGAATAGCGGAATAGGAAATATGATCAAAAAAAAGTGTATGTTTTTCACACGTACAGAAGCACACTAGGCCCCAATTACTATTGTTTGTACACCTAAAAGGATGGATGAGGAAGAGGAGGAGGAGGAGTATAGAACAGGCAGCACCCTCAAAGCTTCAGAAGTATGAGATGAACCCCAAAAACTTGGAAAGGTGGATCTCACACGTACCGACACAGACTATTCCGCAATTTAATTGAGCCCCAAAGGTTTTTATTGAATAACGGAATAGGAAATATGATCAAAAAAAGTGTGTTTTTCACACGTACAGAAGCACACTACCCCAATTACTATTGTTTGTACACCTAAAAGGATGGAGGAGGAGGAGGAGTATAGAACAGGCAGCACCCTCAAAGCTTCAGAAGTATGAGATTGTGTTCACTGTACCCCACAAAGATTGTGTTCACTGTACCCCACAAAGATTGTGTTCACTGTACCCCACAAAGGTTTTGTTCACTGCACCCCACAAAGATTGTGTTCACTGTACCCCACAAAGATTGTGTTCACTGTACCCCACAAAGATTGTGTTCACTGCACCCCAAAAGGATTGTCGTCTCTGCACCCCACCAAGATTGTGTTCACTGTACCCCACAAAGGTTTTGTTCACTGTACCCCACAAAGATTGTGTTCACTGCACTCCAAAAAGATTGTCTTCACTGCACCCCACAAAGATTGTGTTCACTGTACCCCACAAAGGTTTTGTTCACTGCACCCCACAAAGATTGTGTTCACTGTACCCCACAAAGGTTTTGTTCACTGCACCCCACAAAGATTGTGTTCACTGTACCCCCCAAAGATTTTGTTCACTGCACCCCACAAGGATTGTCTTCACTGCACCCCACAAAGATTGTGTTCACTGTACCCCACAAAGGTTTTGTTCACTGCACCCCACAAAGATTGTGTTCACTGTACCCCACAAAGGTTTTGTTCACTGCACCCCACAAAGATTGTGTTCACTGTACCCCACAAAGATTGTGTTCACTGTACCCCACAAAGGTTTTGTTCACTGCACCCCACAAAGATTGTGTTCACTGTACCCCACAAAGGTTGTGTTCACTGCACCCGACAAAGGTTTTGTTCACTGCACCCCACAAAGATTGTGTTCACTGCACCCCACAAAGATTGTGTTCACTGTACCCCACAAAGGTTTTGTTCACTGCACCCCACAAAGATTGTGTTCACTGTACCCCACAAAGATTGTGTTCACTGTACCCCACAAAGGTTTTGTTCACTGCACCCCACAAAGATTGTGTTCACTGTACCCCACAAAGGTTGTGTTCACTGCACCCCACAAAGGTTTTGTTCACTGCACCCCACAAAGATTGTGTTCACTGCACCCCACAAAGATTGTGTTCACTGTACCCCACAAAGGTTTTGTTCACTGCACCCCACAAAGGTTTTGTTCACTGCACCCCACAAAGATTGTGTTCACTGTACCCCACAAAGGTTTTGTTCACTGCACCCCACAAAGATTGTGTTCACTGTACCCCCCAAAGATTTTGTTCACTGCACCCCACAAGGATTGTCTTCACTGCACCCCACAAGGATTGTCTTCACTGCACCCCACAAAGATTGTGTTCACTGTACCCCACAAAGATTTTGTTCACTGCACCCCACAAAGATTGTGTTCACTGTACCCCACAAAGATTTTGTTCACTGCACTCCAAAAGGATTGTCTTCACTGCACCCCACAAAGATTGTGTTCACTGTACCCCACAAAGGTTTTGTTCACTGCACCCCACAAAGATTGTGTTCACTGTACCCCACAAAGGTTTTGTTCACTGCACCCCACAAAGATTGTGTTCACTGTACCCCACAAAGATTGTGTTCACTGTACCCCACAAAGGTTTTGTTCACTGCACCCCACAAAGATTGTGTTCACTGTACCCCACAAAGGTTGTGTTCACTGCACCCCACAAAGGTTTTGTTCACTGCACCCCACAAAGATTGTGTTCACTGCACCCCACAAAGATTGTGTTCACTGTACCCCACAAAGGTTTTGTTCACTGCACCCCACAAAGATTGTGTTCACTGCACTCCAAAAGGATTGTCTTCACTGCACCCCACAAAGATTGTGTTCACTGTACCCCACAAAGGTTTTGTTCACTGCACCCCACAAAGATTGTGTTCACTGTACCCCACAAAGGTTTTGTTCACTGCACCCCACAAAGATTGTGTTCACTGTACCCCCCAAAGATTTTGTTCACTGCACCCCACAAGGATTGTCTTCACTGCACCCCACAAAGATTGTGTTCACTGCACCCCACAAAGATTGTGTTCACTGCACGCCACAAAGGTTTTGTTCACTGCACCCCACAAAGATTGTGTTCACTGTACCCCCCCAAAGATTTTGTTCACTGCACCCCACAAGGATTGTCTTCTCTGCACCCCACAAAGATTGTGTTCACTGTACCCCCCAAAGATTTTGTTCACTGCACCCCACAAGGATTGTCTTCACTGCACCCCACAAGGATTGTCTTCACTGCACCCCACAAAGATTGTGTTCACTGTACCCCCACAAAGGTTTTGTTCACTGCACCCCACAAAGATTTTGTTCACTGCACTCCAAAAGGATTGTGTTCACTGCACCCCAAAAAGATTGTGTTCACTGCAGCCCACACACAGAAAAATGGATGTGGATCACTGACACCTGCCTATCTCCTATCCCACACCACACAGCAATATCGATTGTAGTTTGTAGAACACACTTTCCCTAAAATTCAGCAGACTCTGTCCCTAACAGGATTGAGAAGAGATCGTAGATCAGGAGAACTAAGTGCAGACCCCACCCCACACAGCAATATCGATTGTAGTTTGTAGAACACACTGACCCTATAATTCAGCAGACTCTATCCCTAAAATGCCTACAACTCGCCCTGCCTAAACACTCCGACCTGTCCCTCAATTCTATCCGGACACAAATGGTTTTTTCCTGCCTATCTTTCCCTAATCAGCAGCCAGCACGTTGATGTGTGCTCTGTCCCTGATCTAAGCAGCATAATGACGCCGCAGCGGCTGCCTCGAACTTATAAAGACTTGGTCACATGCTTCAGACGGCCAATCACAGCTACTGAGACATTTGCAGGCATGGCTGGGATGGCTTAAGGCACACCAGTTAAACGATTGTTGATTGGCTGTTGAAAGCCCGCCATGAAAAGAGCGCCAAAGCATGCAAAACCCGGAAATAAAACGACCGAACACGGATTTTTACCCGAATATACAGTAAAGTGTCCGTGTTCGTGTTCGGGTAACAAAAATCCAATTATTCGGTACGAACACGAATAATACAGTCCGTGTTCGCTCAACACTAGTTATTATGTTTCCCCTTTTTTATGGGCAGGTCTTAGCAATATTAACAATGTCCATACTATTATTTTTTTCGTTTTGCTTGACCCATCCTAAAATACTTGTTTATTAGGCAACGCTTTGTGGAAATTGTTGAATCTTCCACATATTTTAAAGGTAAACATTAGATCCCTTTCAGAACGAGGGACCGATCGGGTCTGCCTGTCCGTTTTTCAGGGGGACCCGATCGGGCCATCGATTTCTCTCTACGGAGTGGCAGATGTCAGTGGACATAAATTTTCAGTGAAAGATGCCATCATGACTAAAATGCGCACCAAATTAAATCTTTGACTTTGATGTGGCACACCAGCATTTTTCCCTGATGTTTTTCTGGCAAAGCTATGCTCACTCCACCCACTGCTAGAAGAGTTAGGCAGGACAGACATTTATTACTGCTGGGGTTTTCTGTTTTAATTGCCAAGAGGAGTCCCTTCTTCGGGAAATTCCCCTGCTTACGCTATCCCAGGAGGTGGCCTTTTTGGTGGCTATCACCTCTTCACGCAGGGTGTTGGAATTGGTGGCGTTATCCTGTCGTTCACCTTACTTGAGGGTTAACAGAAGAGATAAGGTGGTTCTTCGTCTCTGTCTGTCATTCCTGCCAAAGGTTGTATCTGATTTTCATTTGAATGAAGACATTGTGTAGCCTTCCCTGTTTTCCAGGCTAAAACATCCGAAGGAAATTGCTTTGCATACCTTGGATGTGGTCTGGGCGATTTAGGGTGTACCTGGCAGCTACAGAGTCTTTTAGAAAATCAGACTCACACTATTAGTGCTAATGGATGGGCCTTGGAAAGGGTCGTCCGCTACCTATGCGGCCATTTCCAGATGGATCAGACAGACAGTGGTTTAGGCCTATTCCATCAAGGGTCAGGTTCCTCCTTTCCCTGTCAAGGCGCATTCTACTCAGGTGCTCAGTTCCTTCTGGGTCTTCTGTCATCAGGGGTCAGTGGCACAGGTTTGCAAGGCAGGCAACTAATCGTCGGTGCACACTTTTACAAATGTTCTAGAAAGTGGATGTGTTGGCATCTGTGGGTGCTTCCTTTGGCCACAAGGTTTTGCAGGCTGCTGTTTAGAAGACCTGGTCCTCTTTGAGGGTATATCATGTTTTTCAGGTGAGCTCCAGTTGTTTTGGTTGAGCTCTTGTTTACCTGGTTGTCTATAGTTAGCCTTGAGAATTTTTTCCGCTGTTCCCACCCTTCACGTTTAACACTGCTTTCGGACATCCCAATGGTTAAGAATATCAGGAGCTGTGTCCGTCAATGAACGAAAGAGAAAATTAGATTTTTGACTTACTGTAAAATCCATTTCTCTAATGTTCGTTGATGGACACAGCACCCACCCCTCGGTAGAGTTGTATTGTTCTGACACTGCTTGTAACAAAACTGAGAACCTATAGCAGAGAGGGAGTATATCCCCTGGGACTGCCCATAGGCATAGCCAGACTTTTTTTCTGCCTAGTGTCCTACTCCTGTAGGGGGCATATACCCCAATAGTTAAGAATATCAGAAGCTGTGTCCGTCAATGAACATCAGAGAAATGGATTTTACTGAAAAGTCCAAAATCCCATTTTTCCTTTTTCTTTCTTCGTTTTCCAAAACCAATGAGAGCTGCAAAATACTCACCATGCCTCTTAGCAAATACCTTGGGGTGTCAACTTTTGGAAAAGAGTTAATTTGGGGGGTTTTGTGCTATCTTGGCATCTCATGGCCTCTGAAACTGTGATAGGTAGTGAGGTGTGAAATCAACAATTTACGTCCTTTGAAAGCCTGAAAGCGGTGATTGGTTTTCGGGGTCCTGTACGCGGCTAGACTGCCAAAAGTCTCACACATGTGGTATCCCCGTACTCAGGAGAAGCAGCAGAATGTATTTTGGGGTGTAATTCTACATTTACCCATGGCATGTGTGAGCAATATATCATTTAGTGACAACTTTGTGTAAAAAAAAAAAAAAAAAAAATCTACTTTCCAAAAAGGGATAATTTGGGGGGGGGGGGGGGTGTTGTTTGAGCTGTCCTCGCTTTTTATGCCGAATATTAGAAGCCAATGCCACACATCACCCACTCTTCTAACCACTTGAAGACCAAGCCTCTTCTGACACTTTTTGTTTACATGAAAACAATATTATTTTTTTGCTAGAAAATTACTTTGAACCCCCAAACATTATTTCTTTAAAGCAGAGGCCCTACAGAATAAAATGGTGGGTGTTGAATTTTTTATTTTTTTTTTTGGAAAAAAAAAACATTTTCAAATTGAATGCACAAATACAGTGGGTACGGAAAGTATTCAGACCCCCTTAAATTTTTCACTCTTTGTTATATTGCAGCCATTTGCTAAAATCATTTAAGTTCATTCTTCTTCCTCATGAATGTACACATAGCACCCCATACTGACAGAAAAACACAGAATTGTTGATATTGTTGCAGATTTATTAAAAAAGAAAAACTGAAATATCACATGGTCCTAAGTATTCAGACCCTTTGCTCAGTATTTAGTAGAAGCCCCCTTTTGATCTAATACAGCCAGGAGTCTTTTTGGGAAAGATGCAACAAGTCTTTCACACCTGGATTTGGGGATCCTCTGCCATTCCTCCTTGCAGATCCTCTCCAGTTCTGTCAGGTTGGATGGTAAACGTTGGTGGACAGCCATTTTTAGGTCTCTCCAGAGATGCTCAATTGGGTTTAAGTCAGGGCTCTGGCTGGGCCATTCAAGAACAGTCACGGAGTTGTTGTGAAGCCACTCCTTCGTTATTTTAGCTGTGTGCTTAGGGTCATTGTCTTGTTGGAAGGTAAACCTTCGGCCCAGTCTGAGGTCCAGAGCACTCTGGAGAAGGTTTTTGTCCAGGATATCCCTGTACTTGGCCGCATTCATCTTTCCCTCGATTGCAACCAGTCGTCCTGTCCCTGCAGCTGAAAAACACCCCCACAGCATGATGCTGCCACCACCATGCTTCACTGTTGGGACTGTATTGGACAGGTGATGAGCAGTGTCTGGTTGTCTACACACATACCGCTTAGAATTAAGGCCAAAAAGTTCTATTTTGGTCTCATCAGACCAGAGAATCTTATTTCTCACCATCTTGGAGTCCTTCAGGTGTTTTTTTTAGCAAACTCCATGCGTGCTTTCATGTGAGGAGAGGCTTCTGTCGGGCCACTCTGCCATAAAGCCCCGACTGGTGGAGGGCTGCAGTGATGGTTGACTTTCTACAACTTTCTCCCATCTCCTGACTGCATCTCTGGAGCTCAGCCACAGTGATCTTTGGGTTCTTCTTTACCTCTCTCACCAAGGCTCTTCTCCCCCGATAGCTCAGTTTGGCCGGACGGCCAGCTCTAGGAAGGGTTCTGGTCGTCCCAAACATATTCCATTTGAGGATTATGGAGGCCACTGTGCTCTTAGGAACCTTAAGTGCAGCAGAAATATTTTTGTAACCTTGGCCAGATCTGTGCCTTGCCACAATTCTGTCTCTGAGCTCTTCAGGCAGTTCCTTTGACCTCATGATTCTCATTTGCTCTGACATGCATTGTGATCTGGAAGGTCTTATATAGACAGGTGTGTGGCTTTCCTAATCAAGTCCAATCAGTATAATCAAACACAGCTGGACTCAAATGAAGGTGTAGAACCATCTCAAGGATGATCAGAAGAAATGGAAAGCACCTGAGTTAAATATATGAGTGTCACAGCAAAGGGTCTGAATACTTAGGACCATGTGATATTTCAGTTTTTCTTTTTTAATAAATCTGCAACAATGTCAACAATTCTGTGTTTTTCTTTCAGTATGGGGTGCTATGTGTACATTCATGAGGAAGAAGAATGAACTTAAATGATTTTAGCAAATGGCTGCAATATAACAAAGTGAAAAATTTAAGGGGGTCTGAATACTTTCCGTACCCACTGTACACTATATATTGCCTAATTGTTTGGTAGCATATAAAAAATGATCTTATGCCGAGTACAGAGATGCCAAACATGACATGCTTTAAAATTACACACGCCTGTGCAGCTGGGACAAACTACTTACATTTTTAAAAGCCTTTACAGGTTACCACTTTAGATTTACAGAGGAGGTCTACTGCAAGAATTACTGGCCTCGATCTGGCGTTTGCGGCGATACCTCACATGCATGGTGAAATTGCTGTTTACATATGACACGAGACTGATGCTTGCGTTCGCCTTTACGTGCAAACACGGGGGAACAGGTGTGCTTTCATTTTTTATTTTTTTTTTAATTTTGCCTTTTTAGTTTATTTTTTTATAATTTTATTGTTATCACAGGGAATGTAAATATCCCCTATGATAGCAATCAAGTAGTGACATGTACTCTCTTTTTTTTAAAAAGTTGGTGTCTATTAGACTCTAAATCTCTGCCAGAAAGTGTGTGGTATGCCCACCATTAGACCTCTCAGCATCCACCCACTTCTAATGATGGGCATACATGCAACATTCTTTTTCTTCATTTAGCCCATGGGCTGAACGAAAAAAAAAAGAACATAGCAGATTCCTCCATTCACATTGGAGGAAATCTGCCCTCTGTGTCCACCCCATGCTGTATGCTTCGCCATATATATATATTTTTTTTTTAACTGCGGTGGTGAAATCACCTCCTACAGTGCTGCAATAATTGATTTACATATATGCTGAGAGCAAAAGCTGTTGCTCTCAGGGTAAACAAATTAGTGCTGCAGCTGATGTGCGTACCTGCAAAGCAAACCATGGTTAACAATAAAACACAGTAATGCCTCTCATGCAACCGGCTCACTGTGTCTGGATTGTGAATTTGGGCCACAGCACCTTCTGGATACAGAAGGGCTATGATGAGTTCTTCCTTGAATTTTAGGAACGATCCCCTTCTTCCTGACGCTTTGTATAGTACATAAACGTTCAACAGAGCCAATTGGAATAAGTATACAGACACTTTTTTGTACCAGCGTCTGGCGACAGACAATTAAGTACAGCGCCATCATCTGGTTATTGAAGTCCACCCCTCCCATGTTAAGGTTGTATTCGTGGACGCAGAGGGGCTTCTCAAAAACACCAGTTGCCATTGTAATTTGGATAGTCGTATCTGCGTTAATGGAAGACAGAATGAAAACATTCCAAGTGTCCCTCCACTTCACTGCAAGCAATTTATTACACTTCATAGCCTGTTGTCCTGCCACAAAGCTTATACATCTTGACCCTCATATCTGGCACGCTTGCTTGGGAGAAACTGTTTGAAAACAAGGCGGACAGAAAATTTAATCAGGGACTCACCAACTCAAACAGCTTGTTTGGGTGTATACAAAGCTGCAAATTTTTGGTTGAAGTGATTTATGAGGGGCCGTATTTTGTGGAGCTGGTCATATCCAGGGTCCCCCCCGATGACTACAGTGTTCATTGTCATTGAAATGCATGAACCACAGAATTAGCTCTTATCTAGTCCTGGCCATATCAGCAGAGAAGACAGGCATATAATGAATTTGGTCAGTGGACCAATTTGACAGCAACTCACTCTTTTTAGTAATACCCATGATGAGGAATAGGCCCAGAATGGTTTTAAATTTGGAAACAGTGATACGTTTCCATGAAAATTCTCTGGCAAGGGTCAAATTTGGGTTTGCGGCAATAAATTGATCGGCCTAAAAATTGCTTTGGTCCACACTAGATCTATACAGATCTTCCGTGAAAAAACGCTCATAAAAACCAAGGGGAGTAAAATTGGCTGTTTCCAACTGAATTCTGGGTTGGCCAGTGAATGGGGAAGTACGGACGCTGCAGAAGTGGTGGGCTCCCAATCAGGATTTGCAAGTGCATCAGGAAAGACACTATGGGCTCTCCGGGCCCATCTTCCAATTCTTGGTGGCTGCGGGACGCTACTTGTGCTAGCCACCGCACCAGCTTGAACTGCATTTATGGGACTCACCACGTCACCAAGTCTTACTGCAGTGCTGGTTTGTCTATGACCAGGATGTACTAGGCCGCTGGTGCTTGCCAGTTCACCAGAAGGTTGAGCGGCACTAGTACCGACACTCTGCTGCATATGAGAACCATGCGATTTTTACACCTCAGCAACAGAAGAACGGGGTAGTGTACGCCTGACCTTAGCAGGGATCACTACTCCGTCATCAGAACTTTGTCAGCGTGCTGCTGCTCTCTACAGGTTCGAATACTGAGCCTGATTCTGACAGTATCACTCTCATCTGTCATGCTCCTCATTGTGTAGGTATCTTTACTAGTGTACCTCTGTTTGGTCATTTTGGCCAATAACTGTATAGATACCTAGTGTATCTCACAGGTAAAAAAGCACTTGGTTTTGAAGGACTTTTTGAACCGCTACCAAAAAATGTAACTGCTAACGCTAGCAGAGAGCAGGCCTGACTCTGCTAACGCTGCAGTTTTGTGTGCTGTGTATTGGAAGTGAAAGTGATCTGCTGATACTGCACTTCCTGGGGGCTGGGCAGAGGGGCTAAACGCAGGTGCTGGCGGATGTCCGGGCTGATCCTGCTAACGCTGCGTTTTGGGAACACTATACTAAACTATTGGGGATGCTAGTATAGTTCTGATCTGATCAAAGATATTGATCCGCTCAGAAAATATACTAGTAATGGAGGTGTTTAGTGTATGTGTGTCACTGGCAATCAAAGTGTTAAAATGTATTACTAAATGTGTGGCTAACTGACGTCACCCGTGACCTTAATACAGTGATCAGAAAAAATATCTGTATCTTTAATTTTGATGATTACGGCTTACAGCTAGTGAAAACCCAACATTAAGTATCTCAGAAAACTAGAATATTACATAAGACCAATAAAAAAAGGGATTTTTAATACAGAAATGTTGGCTTACTGAAAAGTATGTTAATGTACAGAGTATAATATACACTCCATACTTTGACGGGGTTCCTTTTGCATGAATTACTGCATCAATGCTGTAATGGAGGCGATCAGCCTGTGGCACTGCTGGGGTGTTATGGAAGACCGGGTTTTCTTTGATAGCGGGCCTTCAGCTCATCTACATTGTTGGGTCTGGTGTCTCTCACCTTCCTCTTGACAAAACTCCATAGATTCTCCTATGGGGTTTAGTTCAGGCGAGTTTGCTGTTCAAAAAACACAGTGATACCATAATCGATAAACCAAGTATTGGTGCTTTTGACGGTGTGGCCAGGTGCCAAGTCCTGCTGGAAAATGAAATTACCATCTCCACAAAGCTGTTCAGCAGAGGGAAGCATGAAGCCCTCTAGAATTAACTGGTAGAGGGCTGCACTGACTTTGGACTTGGTAAAACACAGTGGACCATCATTACTGACTGTCTAAACGTCACACTGGACCTCATGCAACTTGGATTCTGTGCCTCTCCACTCTTCCTCTAGACTCTGGGACCTTGATTTCCAGATGAATTGCAAAATTTTCCACAGTTCGTGATGATTTGGGGAGCCATGTCATCTGCTGGTGAAAAGAATTAAGCCAACATTTCTGTATTAAAAACATTTTTTTTTATTGGTCTTATATAATGTTCTAATTTTCTGAGATACTGAATTTTGGGTTTTCACTAGCTATATTCATAAAAATAAAAGAAAGAAATGCTTAAAATATATCACTTTGTGTGTAATGCATCTATATAAAATAAATGAGTTTCAATTTTTTTGAATTGAATTATTGAAATAAATGAACTTTTTGAGGATATTCTAATGATGCACCTGTATGGTACTAATGTGTGTTGCATGTGTGTAAGGGAACATCCTATCTTATTCCATTTTGTAGGGAAATTTTACAGGGTAGCCCACCTTCTGATATGAGAAACAAGCCTGTAAAGTTTATATAGTTCATCACTTTTAATGTCACTTCCAGCAAATGGAAATTAAGCCTGCAGTGGTTTAAAGCTGCCAATACTTTCATGTTGTTAGATACTGCTGTTTTTCTTATGACAAAAGCTAACTGTTATCTGCCCACTAATTTGTGCAGCAGGGTTTTTAGGTGGTCACCTGTGTGAGGTCTTGGTATATGGATACAGAAAACATTTCTATGTAGCCAGGTGCTGGTCTACAGCAATGTGGAAAAGGTGCCTTTTATTCTTCTCTCCCTCTAATGAGATACTGATTAGGGATGATCGAACGGTTCGGGTCGACCATTGGTTCGACCCGAACATAGGCTGTTCGAGGTTCGGCCGAATTTAGAACTTTTTGCCCACAAAGTTCGTAATTCGACAACCAGAACCAACCATAATGCAATGGGACAGGAAATGGGCTTTAAAAGCCCATGATTGGACCAGAACCATTAGCAAAAGCCAATTGAGGGGGCAGGAGAATGCTAGGAATGTGATTGGAGTGACTAGGGGGTCCATAGGCCAATCATTAGTGAATACGCCCCCCAGTATATAAGATAGCCCCCGCCAAATTCCTAGCATTGTTATACAGGGACATGGAAGAGAGTGGAAGCAGTTCTGTGACTTCTGCTACAAAGTGTCATTTAGCATTTATTAGTGTGAGGAAAGGGATATCTAGTGTAGTTAGGGTGCTCTTTTACACTTTAGTTAGATGCAAAAATTTAGTTTCTGTAGGGAAAGTGTTAAGTGCCAGGGTGACCGTAGTGTAGTGTAGGGTGAACTGACACTGACTGCTATGGCAGGGTGACCAAACCCTTCCATATCAGGGTGACCGCTATAGAGAAAAGATTCTTTCTCTGAAGTCACATTCGCTGCAGTAATATGGCTTCGCCCCTGTCAGCTTGCTTTTTGGCTGCAGGCGTCTATAGGGATTTTTTGAGCACATGTTTGGAGTTGGGCATGACATCTGAACATGTGTATAGGGGGTATATATACACACCCATGTATGTATATATACACCTGCACATATATAGGTGTGAAAGGAGCAGAAAACACTACTTGCGCTAATGAAATAATTAACACCAATATAGTTACGCTCCTATCACACCTATATATGTGTATGTGTAAAATACATATAAGTGTGTGTGTGTATATATAAAAATGCCTGCAACAACACACTAGTGTTTTTTTGGGCATTTTTCGGGTTCTTTGGAGGCAGGCAAAACATCTGAACTTGTGTATAGTGGTATATATGCACACATACTTATATGTATTTTACACTTAGACATATATAGGTGTTATAGGAGCGGAGCCTTATTAGTGTAAATTATTTCATTAGCGCAAGCATGTATTTCTGCTACTATCACACCTATATATGTCTAGGTGTATATATACATATAAGTATGTGTGTATATATACCCGTATACACAAGTTCAGATGTTTTGACTGCCTCAAAAGACCCCCAAAAATGCCCAAAAAAACGCTTGCTACTAAACCGGCAAGGTGTGAAAAGAGAGAAGCCACTATCCTGTTCTATAAGTGACCTAATACAAACGATCTTTTTTTTTTATGGTTCTGGACATTCTACAGAGCTGAAACTTCACAGGTACACTTTTTAGACCCCCCAGATACTAAATCCAAAGATTTTTTTTTTTTTTTTAATAATTGTCTCTCTATCAAAAAATGACAATTTTTATGAACTTTTTTTTGTGTGATTAATAGTCCCTGGGGTATGACCCAGAACCCTACGCATTTTTTATGGGCATTTATTGGGTTTTAGGGCTTCAAAATGGTGTTTTTTGATTACCGAAGTTCAGGTCCCATTGATTTCAATGGGGTTCTGAAATCCCGGCTGAACTTTCGGGAAGTTCGGATGTTCTGGCCGAACCGAACTTTTGAAAAGTTCGATCATCCCTAATACTGATTATTATGCTGCTCCATTCTTCTCCAGTCAGCAGAACGAGATCTAAAGCCTAGCAAGACTTCTATGCAGAGCACTGAGAATCCTGGGAGTTTGAGAAGACACCCATATAATAGGACAAATAGACTCCTTACTACAGATCCCAGTAGTCACTGCAGTAGGATGGGTAGGGAGATGATTGATATTAAACTGCCTGAAAACATTCTTCTTGGCTCTGAGGGAGTTATGCCCCATACACACGTGCAGATTATCTGCAGACTTTTGTCTGCAGACTTACCTTTTCTATGTAGTGCAAGGGCCTGCCGGATTGCATACAAATTGAAAGTGTTTAGGTTTGACCTCATATTATATGGTTTTGGTAAGTCTGCAGACAAAAGTCTGCAGATAATCTGCACGTGTGTATGGGGCATTAGAGAGAGAGCATCTTTGTCTGGATATTTGCCTGCCACCAGGAGACAATATCATCGTAGAACTGAGTCTGAGACTGGGAGCGAGGATACCCGGAGCAGTGCAAGCACTGCCCGCATTACAGCACCCACATTGCTGCCACAGGTAGACTGAAGCATGCACTTACCCTCTGCTTCCTACTCCTGATCACCAGAGACTTTTGGGGTGAGCTAGAGGTCACTGCAGCATCCCATGGACTGGTGAGAAGGCATTTCATTCATTGCTGATACTGCTAGCAGGGACTAAGCCACTTAGAGCAGGACACCAAGTGTAGCCAATTCATACTGCACCCATATTGTACTCTAAACCACACGTATTCCAAATGTAAACTGCACTATACTATACCAACCTTATATTGCATTATACCAAATCTTTACCACATCTGAACCACATCTACCTTGCACCTGTGTCGAGACTATACCGTACCTATACTGCATGCAAGTTAACTGGGACTGTCGTTAAATGCACTGAAACTTCTGAAGGACCCCAACAATAGCCAGCAGAAGAATATTTCAAAGGATTGCCCCTCCAATGATAATTATTCTGCGAGCCCTCTTTGTTCCTCTGCCCCCTCTGATACCATGCTCCTTTACTTTTGGACAGTGCATACTCAGTTGTTCTAAGACTAGCATCGCTCCCATAAATGTGCTCTGGCAGTATAGTTCCTAGGTAGATTAAACTTTACTACTGCTCACTGCTGCACTAGAGGTGACCTTGCTACTTTTTATGATGTTCCGAATGCCAAATATCATCGTATGCCTAATTTCTATTAATCACTTTGTATGCCAAATTGTGTTATTACCTTTGTTCATCCATTTTTTTCATGCCTAGTTACCAACCATATTAGGTGATAGTGTATTTAAATTTGCCTTTACTACCTGGTTTGGTGCCTGTTTTTTTTTTTTTTTAATAGCACAACTGTTGGATACTAAGTATTGCTTTCAGTGAATGCCTGTGACATTGTATGTTTGTACACTCAACCTAGTGTGTAAGAGGGGCTGAAGTTTGTGAGAAGGTCGAGGCAAAGAATAGAGGACCCATTGTTTTCAGCGGCTCCTATGAGGGTAGTGCTAAATTTATAATAACTGGAAAACACATGTGATACAGTAGCATTGGGGTTTATGTTAAAAACACCTCACCCATCCTGATAAAGGTAAAGTGGGTGCATATAGTGTACAAGCTTGGCAGCAGTCAGATTTATTAAAAAAAACTTTTTTTCTAACTTTTTTTATGTAGTGAATATGCAGGTCATATTTTGGTAGCCAAATGCTGTGTACATATTTGGCCTGTAGCAAGCAAATTGGTTGGAGTTAGACACAGTTTCCTTATATTTGTATTATCCCTCTCTGCTCTTTAACATTTAATAGTGTGTGATGGACCAGTAAGTGCTTAATACATAGTCTACTCACGCAATGGCCCATATTGCCATATGATATACAGAAGACATTAAAAGCAGTATAAAAATGAATGTCCCAAACTGACATTTAACCTTACATTCATAGCTTAATTTCACAATGAATAAGTGCATGCTTGTCTGAACAAAATGTATAATTTTTAAACCTAACTGACACACAAAAGGCTGTACGTAATTTTCGTCAGCCTCAAGCCAAAACAACAAAATGCTATTAACTATCTCTTATTAGTCATGGGTTGATCAGTTTGTCATTGTTATACCTCTTATGTGATAAAATAGAAAAGCACAGTAGTTTCATACATTATGCAATTGTTGTAATATTTGTATAGTATATTTTAACGATCAGAAAAAATTATATAGTTCTACCCCCGTAGGAGCTGCTGTAATTTAACAGTATTTTCCCCAAAACTGGTGCAGAGGCAGCCAGGCACACAGCAACAGTTCATTTACTTTGCTGAATACCATGAATGAGGTGAAGGATGATATGCCATACTCCAGATTTACTGAATATTTGCAGGACACTTCACTTTGCTAAGACACCCCGAACAGTCTATACAGGAACAAGTACAAATGACAGACTGATTCCTCTTTAGAAACTCAGTCAGGACTATCACTGGCTCTTCCACCCAAAGAAAGAGCACACAGTCACTGGGACCCTGAGCTCAGGTCAGTACTCAGTATATCACAGGATCACCTGATGCCTCCTTCCTGTATCCACCAGACAGTCTTCATTGAGGGAGAGTTTATCTACTCCTAATACCACAGGACAGCCAGACCCTTTACAGCTTCCACCAGATACTCTTTAATGAACTCTCAGAGCAGGTCATTAGATGAAATTTCCTTGATTAGCTCCAGAAACTGAATCTTTGAAGTTGGCCACCCAGCTATACCACAGCTTGGGTATCGATGAACATGCAGCAAACTCCAGTTTTCCGCCTAGAGGTGCAGAGCCCCTCAGGCTGGAGACTCCTCCTGCAGAATTAAACCCAGAACTTTCTCTTCCCTGATCCAGGCCTCTGACTCACATCTCCCCAGGGATTGGCTGAAGAACAATAAATATTCAGGTTGTTCATTTGCCTTGCTCAACCTCCTTTGTTTCAGAAGTCTCTAGAAAGCAAGAGAGAGCAATCAAACTTGCAGCCTGTGAGACTCAGAACAGCCCAAAGCAATTAACAACTTAACTAAATTTACCTAACCTATAGCAACCTACATATAAAAATCCAGCACGTTTTAAACATATGCAATTCAATACGTTTTGTGCACAAACCTAAATTATAAGCTGCAAGCTAAAAAGTGAACAAATCACCAAAAAACTCAGTTTCTCTTACGTCCTCCGACAGTCGCCGCCTCCTCTAAGTCATCACTATTGGGTATTGACTTCCACTCCGCAGGAGTAGCTAGGCATAAGACTTAGTCAAAAGAACAAAAGCATTTGCATAGACACACCCATGGGGGCTGTCCCACTGGTCAATACCCCCATGCAGTGATCACTCCCAACTCAGTTTGTTTCTGCCTAGCGTCAGGAGTAGTTAGGCTTTCCCTGTGCTGGGGCTACAGTCTCAGCCTTTCTAATCTTTTTTATTTGATTTTCTTTTAAAAATGTCAGTTTTTTCTTGTTATACTAGCTGTTTCTTTTGTCAGCTTTAGTTTTTAGTCGACTCTTCGGATGAAGATGGATTCATGCGGAGCTGGGAATCAGACTGACCGCCCTGGTTCTCCAGGGCAAAGGGTCAGAGGGACCCCCAGCCCGCCATCGAGCATTCAGCCATGGTTCGTCCTGGCATTATGAACAACCCATCCCTGCTCGCAGCAGGGATGCAGCTGTGAGGTGACTACCTCACTGGACTCATCTGCGATACTGCAGTGTAATGTCCTTGGCTAACGGCATTCCCTGTCAGGTGAGGACAGCGGCTTTCCGTTCTGAGAGGCACCCCACATCATCTGGTACATGTAAGTACTTCTGTGTGGGGCCTCTGTCTGGGGTGGCTGTCCTGTGTTGCTGTGTGTCCCCCAGGTCTGTGCCTGTGTGGGGCTCCCGGTGGCGATCCCTACAGGGGTCTTTTTGTACATGCGCTGCGGTGCTGTGTATTGTTGGGAGCCCCTTCCCCTGTGTCACTTCGGTGTTTTTTTCTGGGGGTGCAGACGATGTGTGTGGCGGCTGCAGCGAGGGAAAACCGCGCGGTCCACTGTTTTTACTATGGTCAAGCATGTCTGGCTTCACTATGGGTTACATTACATGCTGTTTTGGCGCCATCTTGCGTGTGGCAGACCGATCGTTCCGAGCACATGTTCGGCGGCTATTTTCCTGAAGCCTTCCATTCAGTTCTATAGGCAGCCATTTTCCCTGGGTTATTGCAGCTTATAGTTCAGCCTCTTATGACCTCACTTCCTTTTCCTCTGTAGCAGCGATCGATGTGGTAACACTCTGTGGGGCTCTGCAGGCTGTCTCTTCCATAACTTTCTGTTTTGTCATTCCTGGCTCAGTTTCTTCTCCTTTTGGGGGTCTTTAGTTACTGTACATATAGCAGCAGCGGTATTAAAGGGCCAGTACCTTTTTATTGAACTGTTGTTTTCTACCTTGGGCAATGGAATCTCAGGACATCAAATTTCCTCCAGCTCTGGTGGGGGACCCCAGTCCTGCTGGGGCCCCTGTTATACCTGATTTTGCCGCCATAGTGGCGTCCTTAGTGTCCAAAATGGAGGTACTGATGGCTGAAGGTGCTGCTAGGAAAAGACCCAGATTATCTATCTCCTCTGATTCAGATGGTGATGTGGCTGCTGCGGCGGCCGTACCCTTTTCAGGGTCTCGCTCATCCTTGGACCCTCTGGGGTCTGAGGGGGAGGCGGAGGTGGAGGGGGTTGATGTTTCTCCCCCGGGGTCGCCTGAAGAACGCCCGACCATGGATGAGTTGATTGTTTCTGTAAAAGAAACACTACACTTGGAGGATGAACCCAGTCCTCCAGGCATTGTGTCCTCCTTCGGTACACATAGGACCCGCAAGTCGGCGCAGGTTTTTCCCTGCTCCGCTGAGTTTCATTACACTGTGAATGAACTGTGGCGCACTTTAAAACGTCCATTCATGGTTCCTAGTCGGTTTAAACTACTTTATCCCTTTGCGCCGGCTACGGAATCGCTATGGTGTGTGCCTCCACAGGTGGATCACACTGTGGCTGTGTTAAACAAGGCTACCTTGATTCCTACTGAGGAGACCCCGGTTTTTCGGGATCCCACAGACAGAAGGTTGGAGTCTCTAGCCCGCCATTCCTACACGGTGGCGGGTTCCTTGCTCAAACCTGTTTTCGCGTCCGTTCTGGTGGCTCAGGCGGTGGCTGATTGGACTAAGGTGCTTAGATGCAACCTTGCGTCTGATTCTGCCCCCCCTGCCACGCTGGCTATGGTGGATCAAATTCACCAAGGAGTCCTGTATTTGTGCGATGCAGCCTTAAATGAGGCGCCTTTGGTAGCACGCCTATCTGGTGTTGCGTTGCTTAACCGTCGACTGATCTGGCTGAAGAGCTGGTCGGCTGACCAGACATCACGGAAAACAGTCCCTGATTTTCCCTATGCTGGCTCTCGCCTTTTTGGCGAGGCGTTGGATACCTTGGTAAAAGGCGTCACGGGGGCAAGAGTACCATGCTGCCCCAGAACCCGAAGAACAAGTCCTTTCCTAGCAAGCGGGGTTCCGCCTCTCGACCCAATCAAGGGTCCTTTCGTGCCTTTCGGAATCAAACCAAGGGCAAGCCCTTCAACGGCCAAGGTAGCCAGAAGAAGCCCTGGACGGGCAAGCAGAAGTCCGGCAATGCCGGTGCGGTGGGTCAATCTGCCTCTGCCTGAAGGGGCGCCCTCACCCATTTCTGGGGTGGGGGGACGTTTGCGCGGTTTCCTCCGACCTTGGCTGCTCCGAATTCCGGACAGGTGGGTTCAGGAAATCATTCGATCAGGGTACAAGATCGAATTCCTTTCCCGGCCGGCGGACAGATTTTTTCCCTCAAATCTTCATTTGACCCCAGGGCGCCTGCAGGACCTGCATCAAGCGGTGCAGGATCTCCTTGCCCAGGGGGTGATTGTCCCGGTGCCTCATCGGGACAGGTTTCGGGGGGTTTATTCCAATCTGTTCACTCTGCCCAGAAAGGAGGGCAAAGTGCGTCCTATTCTGGACCTGAAAGCGCTGAACCCCTTCTTGCGCGTTCGAAAGTTCCGTATGGTGGTGGCCTCCCTGAGTCCAGGGGAATTCCTGGCCTCCATAGACCTGAAGGATGCGTACCTACACATCCCCATTTTCACCAGAGGTACCTTCGGTTCGCAATAGCGGAGGACCACTATCAGTTTGTGGCGTTACCTTTCGGTCTCGCTTCGGTTCCAAGGGTCTTTACCAAAGTGTTGGCGCCTGTTCTGGGCCTGCTAAGGGCCCAGGGCATTGCGGTCTTGGGATATCTGGACGATCTCCTCTTAAGATCGAGTGTCCGCCAGGACCTAATGCGCGATCTGTCTACCATGGTACAGACACTCCAGGAGTTCGGATGGACCATCAACGTACAGAAGTCGTCCTTGTCTCCTTCAGTTCGTCTTCCCTATCTGGGAATGGTTCTGGACTCTGCTCAAGCAAGGGTGTTCTTGCCGGAGGACAAGCTCCGGACCTTACGGGACAAAATCAGGTCCCTCAGGGACAAGCCATCCTCGCCGCTCAGGACCTGCGTGCGGTCCCTAGGGTTGATGGTATCGGCCTTCGAGGCGATACCCTTTGCTCAGTTTCACACACTGTTTCTTCAAGCGGAGATCCTGGCCAGGTGGGGCAGACTACCTCAGTCCTTGGATCTTAATGTCTCATTGAGTCGCCGGACCAGAATGGATCTTCTGTGGTGGCTTCAGTCCCCGGCTGTGTCAGAAGGAAAATCCTTCCGTCCGTTGTTGTGGACGGTGCTTACCACGGATGCCAACCTGTCGGGCTGGGGTGGAATCCTGGGCAACCTGTCTGCCCAGGGCACTTGGTCGGGGGAGGAATCCTCCCTTCCGATCAACATATTGGAATTGAGAGCGATCAAACTCTGTCTCTTCCAGTGGTCGGATCGACTTCAGGGCCGTCCGGTTCGGGTACAGACGGACAATGCTACCGTGGTGGCTTACATCAACCACCAAGGGGGCATCAGGAGTGCCCGGGCGGCCCGGGAGGTGACCGACATTCTGCCTTGGGCCGAAACTCATGTCCCGGCAATCTCAGCAGTTCACATTTCGGGTGTGGAGAATTGGCAGGCCGACTATCTGAGCCGCCAGACCCTGGACCAGGGGGAATGGTCCCTGCACCCGGAGGTCTTCCAAATGCTGTGTGCGAAGTGGGGATCCCCGGACGTGGATCTGTTCGCGTCTCGGCTAAACCACAAGGTGGAAAGGTTCGTGGCAAGAACGCGCGATCCTCTGGCAGACGCCTCAGATGTGTTGGTGGCCCCGTGGCATCAGTATCGTCTGATGTATGCCTTTCCTCCAATTCAGTTGCTGTCCAGGTTCGTTCACAGGTTAGCCTCGGGAACCACACTTGGTGATTCTGGTAGCGCCGGACTGGCCCCGCTGGTCCTGGTACGCCAACATTGTTCACCTGGTGGTGGCGCCTCCTTGGCGGCTGCCACTGCGGGAAGATCTACTGTCTCAGGGACCAATCTTCCATCCTGCTTTACAATCGCTGGCTTTAACGGCCTGGCTGTTGAGACCCAGGTCCTGAGAGACAGGGGTCTTGCCCCTGGGGTCATTCCTACTCTAATCAAGGCTAGGAAAACCTTGTCTGGTAAAATCTATTACCGTAACTGGAAGGCTTATTTCGCCTGGTGTGAGTCCAGGGGGTTCTCCCCTCGCTTGTACTCGGTGTCGAGAGTGTTGGCTTTCCTCCAGACTGGTGTGGACCAGCGCCTGTGTAACGCTTCTGCGTTTTACGTATGATGTGGATTTTCAGCTGCAGAAATATTCCACTTCAGTAGTCATGTAGAGAAACGCTGAGACACCAATCCCAACTCTCAATGACTCATCATGTGTGGATGATCTCAATTCAGCAAGTAAATACACACACTCAATAAGATGTTTCCTAGAGTGACTTATGTATATAGTAACACAGTGATGATAGGCTGAAGAGACAGGTTGGGTAGAGATGGTAGATGACAGACACTTGAAAGGAAATGTTCTTGGAAGTAAGATAGTAGCAGATGGGATGCAGATAGGTTTAGCAATCATGTATGGTAGTAGATGACAGAGTAGCAGGTGGACATACAAGAGAGATCAACCCAGTGCAAGAACAGGTGGTAGTAGGCTCAAGAGCTAGCAATCTTAGATAATGTAGATGTAGTAATAGTCCTTAGTATGCAGAGCTAGATAGTGTAAGCTTTAGTATAAAGGTTATAGAGGTTTCCCCTGTGGGGTACTTATCACTAATAGCAATGTAGCAGAGGAGAGGTTCGGCAAGAGCGGATGATCCGGTAGCGGGATACAGGGATCAGCGCAGCGTGGTTCCGACAGCGAGGTATGCTTGCAAGCATGAGAGCTTCAAGACAGGTTAGCATCAAGGCACAAAGCAGTTTGAACGAACACATGTGAGTGAGAGCCGGCGATCTAAATAGCCATCCAGTCAGGCGCTCAGTGATGACAGCATCAGTCTTAAAGGTGTATGCGCACTTTACCAAAAGAGAATGGTGGGGCGCATACACTTATGAAAGAGTAATTAGGGTACCCAAAGGTACCAGAACATTACAGTACCCCCCCCCTTAAGGCCGGCTCCTGAAGGCCTCTGGAGCTGGTTTGTCTGGGTACTTCGCATGAAAATTGCGGATTAATCTAGAGGCATGTATGTCAGAGGTGTTTAGCCAGGTGTCGTCTTGGGGCCCATAGTTCTTCCATCGAACCAAGTACTGAAGTCTTCCTCTGTGGATACGAGAATCCAGAATATTTTATCTTTTATCTTTTATCTCATATTCTTCTCCACCTTCAACTTGTACAGGAGGAGGAGGTGGGATAGTAGGCCTTATTCCTTGGTCAGGAACATGGGGCTTCAGTAGCGACACATGAAAAATGGGATGTATTTTGAGGTCTATTGGCAATGTAAGCTGTACTGCAGCTTTTCCAATAAGTTTCTTGATTGGGAAAGGTCCCAAGAACAGAGGTCCAAGCTTTTTGCTAGGGATTTTCAGTCTTAAATTTTTTGTTGAGAGCCAAACGAGGTCCCCAATAGCGTACTGAGGAGAAGGTCTTCTGCGAAGATCATAGTACTTCTTTTGTTGACTATGAGCGTGTGCAATGGTAGTATTAAGCAAACCCAGAGAGTCCTTTATTTGGGTAAGATAGTCTGAAGCTACTGGGTTATTTGAAGGAAGGATGCGTGGTGGAAGAATAGAGGGATGAAACCCATAGTTCAAGTAGAACGGACTCTGCTTGGTCGTACTGTGAGTTGCGTTGTTGTAGGCAAATTCTGCCAGAGGGAGAAGATCCACCCAATCATCCTGTTGGTAAGAAGTGTAACAACGTAAATATTGCTCGATGCATTGGTTGACTCTTTCAGTCTGTCCGTTGCTCTGCGGATGGTAAGGAGAAGTGAGCTTCCGCTCGATCCGTAGTATGTGACATAGTTCTTGCCAGAACTTGGAAATAAATTGTGATCCACGGTCAGACAGAAGAGTTTTTGGGATACCATGTAACTTAAAGACATGTTTCATCAGGAGTTCTGCCGTTTGTTTGGACGAAGGTAGTCTGCGAATAGCAATGAAATGTGCCATTTTTGTCAGATGGTCCACTGACACTAAGATGGTATTAAATCCTTTGGAAGGAGGCAATTCCACTATAAAGTCCAAGGACACAACTTCCCATGGAGTTTGGGGTATTGGTAGACTGCATAGTAGACCGGATGGTCTCGTAGTGTCAATTTTGGACCTGGCACAGACATTGCATGAAGAGACGAATTTTTGTATAGATGTTTTCATGTCAGGCCACCAGAATTGCCTGGTAATCAGATTAAGAGTCTTTGTCATACCCATATGTCCTGCCATAGGCACATCATGCGATAATTCCAAGATCTTGGTGCGTATGGTAGGTGGTATGTAAAGTTTGTCGTTGTAGTAGAGGAAGCCTTCTGCATCAGTATTTAGTTGTGGTGGGGGTGAATCCAAACTTATACCATGCAAAACCTCTTCCTTCAAGGAACGGACAACTCCAATAATGCGTTTGTGAGGTATTATAGGAACGGAAGGGATTTCAAAGTAGTTTTCTTCAGTTAGTCGTGATAGTGCATCCGCCTTTTTGTTCTTATCTGCAGGTGTGTAGGTCACTAGGAAGTTAAACCTTAGAAAGAATAGTGACCATCGTACCTGTCGGTGTGAGAGAGTTTTGTTAGTCTGAAGATATTGGAGATTTTTATGGTCCGTGTATATAAGTATTGGTAATTGGGTGCCTTCGAGTAGATGTCGCCAATTCTCCAGAGCCAATTTTATAGCAAGCAGTTCCTTTTCACCCACGGGGTAATTTTATCTCTGGACTGCTTAGGGATTTAGAAAAAAAGGCGACTGGATGAAGTGGTGAAGTGTGAGTTGGTCGTTGGGAGAGTATTGCTCCTACTGCCATGTTTGACGCATCTACTTCCAGAATGTATTGGAGGGATGGGTCTGGATGGCGTAGTATGGGAGCAGAAGTAAACCTTGTCTTTAACAGGTGAAAAGCTTTATTTGCTTCATCTGACCATTTGAATGGTTTTTTAATGCTAGTGAGCTGTGTGAGGGGTCTCACAATGGCAGAGAAGTTTCTAATGAACTTCCTATAGAAATTCGAAAATCCAAGGAATCGCTGTAGCGCCTTGCGTGTGGTTGGTGTAGGCCAATCCTGAATGCAGGATATCTTACTCATGTCCATCTCGATTCCTGTTTTGGATATGATGTAGCCTAGAAACAGTACCTCTTCTTTATGAAACAAGCATTTTTTCAGTTTCACATAAAGGTTGTGTGCAAGCAATCTCGATAATACTAGTCTTACATGTCTTATGTGTTCAGACAGGGATCGTGAATATATAAGTATATCGTCCAGATATACCACAACACAGACATCTAGTAAGTCTCTGAAATTATCGTTTATAAATCGTTGAAAAACTGCAGGGGCGTTGCATAGCCCGAATGGCATTACAAGATATTCGAACAATCCGTATCTGGTTCTGAATGCAGTCTTCCACTCGTGTCCATCACGGATTCGAATGAGATTGTATGCTCCTTTCAGGTCCAATTTTGAAAAATAGGTAGCTCCACGCACCTGCTCAATGAGCTCAGGGATAAGCGGTAGAGGATAGCGATCTTTTATTGTAATAGCATTCAATTGCCTATAGTCGATGATAGGTCTGAGACTTGAGTCCTTATTGCGGACAAAAAAGAGTCCTGCTGCTGTGGAAGAAGTGGAAGGTCTAATAAAACCTTTTTCCAAATTCTCATCCAAATAGTCTTTGAGATGGGAAAGTTCATCCTGTGAAAGAGGATAAACATGACCGAATGGCAATTTGCTATTTGGGAGTAGATCAATGCTACAATCATAGTCTCGATGGGGAGGTAGTGCTTGAGCATTTTTCTCAAGAAAAACCTCAGAGAGATCCTGATAACATAGTGGTGCAATCTCATCTGTCACCACAGACAGGATCTTCCCGAAAGACGGGAGGTTACACGTACACCCTCGCAATAGCAAGAGAGGAAGGTCAGGGTCCGTTCCTTCCAATCTATGGTTGGTTGATGTGTGTGCAACCAGGGAAGTCCCAAAACAATGGGAAAGTGGGGTGAAGGTATTAGATCGAAGGTAGTGGTCTCCATATGAGACCCGTTAGTAGTGACTAGGAGTGCCTGTGTCTGATCAGTGATCGGACCAGAGGATAAAGGAACACCGTTAATAAGACTCACTGAGACAGGTTTAAGTTTAGAAATAATAGGAACTTTATTTAAAGCAGCAAAACGTATGTCAATATAATTTCCACAAGATCCTGTGTCAATCATGGCCTTAGTAGTAATCCTGTTCTGGTCCCACTGTAATGTTAAGCAAACAGAAAGGTAAGGGTTAGTGATTGAAGTTGTCAATCCCCCTAGGAGGACATGTGAACACTCACCCTTCTTTTTGTAGACTAGGGGACAGACGTTTATTTTGTGATCCGGGGATGCACAGTACAAGCAGAGATTACCAGATCGTCTTCTGGCTCTTTCCATAGTTGATAGAGGTGGGCGTATGGTTCCTACCTCCATAGGAACGGGGTCAACGGCCGAAATCCGAGAAGAACTGGATAATGGCATTCCCATTTTCTCAGCCTTTCTTTCTTGTAGTCTTCTATCTATGGTGATACTGAGTTGTATCAATGCATCCAGGGTTTTTGGCAGATCCGCTCGGGCGAGCTCGTCTTTAACGGCCTCTGATAGGCCAAGCCTAAATTGGGATTTCAGAGATGCATAATTCTATTCTGAATCAAGGGTCCATCTCTTGAATTCTGCGACAAAGTCTTCTACAGGTCTCCCACCTTGTTTCAAGGATCTTAATTGAAGATCGGCAGTACTCTGCCTATTGGGATCATCATATAGGCTAGTGAGTTCTGCTAGGAACAAGGCATAGGAGTTGAGAAGCTGGTCGCTTTTCTCAAAAAGAGAGTCTGCCCAGGCCCGAGGATCGCCTGTTAGGTAAGAAATAATAGTACAAACCTTAATGTGATCAGTAAGGTAGGTACGGGGTTTTAGCAAGAAAAGTAACTCGCATGCGTTTTTAAATTCGCGAAATTTTTTGCGATCGCCTGTAAATACCAAAGGAGGATTTATTTTGGGTTCAGGGGACTGAGCAGTGGTAAGTTGTGTCAGTCTAATTACCTGCTGCGACAGAGCCTGATTGTCTTCTTTTAATTCAGCAAGTGCGTGTATTAACGCAGGTACTTGCTGTTTTAATTGTGTCATCTGAGTGGTTATTTCTGCTGAATCCATTTGCGGTTCGTTCAATCTGTAACGCTCCTGCGTTTTACGTATGATGTGGATTTTCAGCTGCAGAAATATTCCACTTCAGTAGTCATGTAGAGAAACGCTGAGACACCAATCCCAACTCTCAATGACTCATCATGTGTGGATGATCTCAATTCAGCAAGTAAATACACACACTCAATAAGATGTTTCCTAGAGTGACTTATGTATATAGTAACACAGTGATGATAGGCTGAAGAGACAGGTTGGGTAGAGATGGTAGATGACAGACACTTGAAAGGAAATGTTCTTGGAAGTAAGATAGTAGCAGATGGGATGCAGATAGCTTTAGCAATCATGTATGGTAGTAGATGACAGAGTAGCAGGTGGACATACAAGAGAGATCAACCCAGTGCAAGAACAGGTGGTAGTAGGCTCAAGAGCTAGCAATCTTAGATAATGCAGATGTAGTAATAGTCCTTAGTATGCAGAGCTAGATAGTGTAAGCTTTAATATAAAGGTTATAGAGGTTTCCCCTGTGGGGTACTTATCACTAATAGCAATGTAGCAGAGGAGAGGTTCGGCAAGAGCGGATGATCCGGTAGCGGGATACAGGGATCAGAGCAGCGTGGTTCCGACAGCGAGGTATGCTTGCAAGCATGAGAGCTTCAAGACAGGTTAGCATCAAGGCACAAAGCAGTTTGAACGAACACATGTGAGTGAGAGCCGGCGATCTAAATAGCCATCCAGTCCGGCGCTCAGTGATGACAGCATCAGTCTTAAAGGTGTATGCGCACCTTACCAAAAGAGAATGGTGGGGCGCATACACTTATGAAAGAGTAATTAGGGTACCCAAAGGTACCAGAACATTACAGCCTGGCGCTGGCCACGATAAAGGCCCAGGTGTCTGCACTGGCTATTCTTTTCCAATGCCCTGTGGCGTCTCATTCTTTAATTCGCACCTTCATTCAAGGGGGGATCCTTTACCTCCATGGGACTTGAACTTGGTTCTGTCTGTGTTACAGTGTGCTCCCTTTGAAAACATCCGGGAGATATCGTTGCCTCTGCTGTCTAAGAAGGTTACCTTTTTAGTGGCGATCACTTCGGCTCGCAGAGTGTCGGAGCTGGCGGCATTGTCTTGCCGCTCTCCCTACAAGGATAAGGTGGTCTTGCGACCTCATTCGTCTTTTCTTACGAAGGTGGTCTCTGAGTTCCACCTTAATGAGGACATTGCCCTGCCTTCGCTTTGTGCGAAGCCTAAGCATCCTAAGGAGGTTGCATTGCATTCCTTGGATGTTGTCAGGGCGATCAGGGTTTACCTGTCGTCTACGGAGTCCTTTCGGAAGACGGATTCCCTCTTTGTCCTTCCTGAGGGACCTCGGAAGGGCATGGCTGCGTCTGCAGCGACCATTGCCAAATGGATCAGACAGACCATTGAACAGGCCTATGCTTTGAAGGAACGGGTTCCACCCTTCCCTGTTAAGGCACACTCTACCAGATCTTTCAGTGCGTCCTGGGCCTATTGGCATCATGCCTCGTTGGCCCAGGTGTGCAAGGCTGCGACTTGGTCGTCGGTGCACACCGTTTCCAAATTTTATAAGGTGGATGTTCTTGCATCAGCTGATTCCTCCTTTGGCCGCAAAGTTCTCAGTGCGGCAGTGCCATGAAGGACCCTTGTGTTTTTTTGTGGGTCCCTGGCTGTTGGGGTGTTATCCCCTGGGTTATTTGCTTTCCTGGGCTGTTGCTGCTGTTGAGCCTTGTTTTCTGTTGCCAGAAGGTTCTCTTACTGTGCGTGTAAGGTTCCTTTCTCTGATGTGGGTACTGCATTGCCTTTTTCTACGGTTGCGTCTCCCACCCCTCATGTCTACACTGCTTTGGGACATCCCAATAGTGATGACTTAGAGGAGGCGGCCACTGTCGGAGGACGTAAGAGAAAACTGAATTTTTGTAAAATCTTACCTGTAAAATTCCTTTCTCTGAGTCCTCCGACAGTCGCCGCCCTGCCCCTCTTTTGGGGTTTTCTTGTACACTTACTGCTATGCTACCAAACTGATTTGCGAGTGATCACTGCATGGGGGTATTGACCAGTGGGACAGCCCCCATGGGTGTGTCTATGCAAATGCTTTTGTTCTTTTGACTAAGTCTTATGCCTAGCTACTCCTGCGGAGCGGAAGTCAATACCCAATAGTGATGACTTAGAGGAGGCGGCGACTGTCGGAGGACTCAGAGAAAGGAATTTTACAGGTAAGATTTTACAAAAATTCTGTTATTTCAAAAATAATAATCCAATGCATACGTGCAGATAATGTGAATTTATAAATCCATCAAAGCAAATCTTAGTGGAAAAACTCTGAGAAAGTCCAGAACAGTCTAAATTATTCACAAAATTCAGTGATAGGGTGCAGTTTCCAAGTGAAACCTTCACCATCCTCTTCAGGCCCTCTCACCTTTGAGATTTGACCCTCACCAAAAAGGTCAAATATGCATATTTCTTTAAATTGGGATGAATGCTTGTAAATGAACCCAGTTAAGACAACCGGAAAATAGGGGTTGCCCCTTGCTGCAAAGATCAACACCGCATATACCTTCAGGTTCAGGACCAAACTGAAGGCTGATTAGTGAATCCAGCTACTCAGGAATACAGTATTTCAAGCAGTTGGGCTCAAAGAAGATACATAGTGCTCACCAAAATACATGTATTAACACAAAGTTAAAGAAATGCACTCACATAAAGGCAAAAAAAGATATTGCTCAACAAGGGCATAAGACGGAGCTGCATGGCCTGTGTACATTCTCCTATAAACCTCCAACCAGTTGGCTGGCAGTTATAAGATAATATACACAGGCAGTGCCGTTCCGTCATAAACCATTGGCTGGTGGTTTATAGGAGATTATAGGAGAGAGTACACAGGCACCACCACTCTGTCGGAGGGCTTGTTCCTTGTGGAATGAGATCTGTTTTGCCTTGTGAGTAGATTGCTTTTAATTTGTGTCAATAAATGTATTGCGGTGAGCTTTAAGTGAACACGATAACACACACAAATCCAACAAGAAGTGAGATAAAAATCTTTTCATCAAAACAAATCTCCTTATTGGAAAGTTCACCATAATTTTCTTTCCTGCTGACAACTCAAAATTTTAGCTAGGGATGTAAAATGCCTCTATTGGTGACACTGACAGCAGTAAAAAAGAAAAAGGTTTTGGCTTTAGATACTTACTTTTTAGTCTTGATTTGAACGGTTAGATGTGGGTCTTCCAACACCTTGAACCTAGGCCCCCCTTTCAAACTGAGCTGCAACACAGTGTCCACGACCATACAACGGTTTAACAGGACAGGTTCCACTCAGAACAGGCATTGCTATGGTTGACCAAAGAATTGAATGCACTTGCTTAGCGTCATATGCAGAGGTTGTGTTTGGGAAACAGACATATGAGTGCTGCCAGCATTGCTGAAGAGGTTAAAGGGGTGGGGGTCAGGTAGTGCTCAGACCCCATACTCATTTACATAGGGGGGGTGGGATCTTGTTAAAGGGGACTTCCAGATTCCAATAAGTCCCCCGCCTGCAGACCCTCATAACCCCAGGGTTGTGGGAAAGAGGCCATTGTCCCATCAACATGGGGACAAGGTGCTTTGGGGTGGGGGGGCAGACCCCCCCTTTTTCTGGGAATGTGGCCTCATATGGTTCAGAAGGAGGAGGCACTTGCTTGTCCCCTTACTGTCCTGACCTGCCGGGCTTCATGCTTTGATAGGGGTCTGGTATGGATTTTGCAGCCTCCACACCATTTTTTTTCTCATAATTTTAGCGTCGGGTATCCCTTAGAATCCATACCAGACCCAAAGGGCCTGGTATGGGTTGGAGGGGAGACCCCACGCTTTTTTTTCTGACTTTTCTATTGCCAGCATTCTTTTGTTTACATTTCAGCTGTCAGTGGGGAAGCCCACTGACAGCTGATGAGTCATTGGATGTTAAGGATGTGGCTGCCGGCTTTCCAGCCCAATACCAAATCTGATGTCAAGTCCACATTGTAAGAAGGGGCACAGCCACTTCTACAAGCTTGCATTTTGTATCTTTGGATCCCAAAGTTATAAGTTAGAATTTTGGTCCTTGCCTCCTACATGCTTCATATTCTCTAATCTGCCCACTGCTGCTGAGATTCAGTGTGCTTTGTTCCCTTGGAGAAATTGTATCAAGGTTTTATTCCAACCTTTTTATGGTTCTAAAACCCAACAAGGAATTCTTCCCATGCTGGATTTTAAGGTTCTCAAGTCATTTTTTTGTGAATGTTCGACATTGATAGACATCAAGGATGTGTATTTACATGTCCCCATTTTTCCTCACATTAGCAGGTTCTGCACTTGCAGTGAGTGAAAAGCACTTCTGGTTTGTAGCTCTACCTTTCAGCCTGTTCATTGCCTGCCTGTCATCCCAAAGAGATTTCTATTTCTCTCCACTGCTTGAATGTGGTCTCTTGTCAACTTTTATTTTTTATTTTATTTTTATTTTTTTTATGTTTTTCCTATATTTCTATTTTATTGCCATTATTATTCAAACTTTTTTTTGTAAATTCTTTATTCATTCTATTCATTTATTTATTTTGTACACAAAGGGAAATGCATAACTTCATAACACTGAGGCAAAGTACAGTAGTCTTGCCGAATAAGACTGTAAAATGACAGGTAATTATGGAATTAAAATACGTTGTCCGCTTCTGACAGGAGTCTCATTCGCCGAGATAAATACTTAGTTCCTGTCTTAGTTTTATTTGGGGATATTACAATAATAATATGCTTATGTATTAAAATTACAAATTTTAGATTGGAAACAAAACAAAATAAAAAAAAGAAAGGGGGGTATGGGGGGGGGGGCGGGGGGAGGGAGTTATGGATAGAGGGAAAGGCTAAGTGAAATTTCTCACATTTACAAAGACTAATGCCTTGCCTTCCATTGACCGCATACAATCTTTCCAATAGAACCATGTCATTTTATAGACTTTCTGTTTATTATGGGCGGAGAGTATAATGTTTTCCATGTGTCTAATATAAACCATTTTCCATATCTATACTTGTATAGTAGGAGAGGTGGGGTTTTTCAAGAAGAGAGGGATACCGGATTTTCCTGCATTTAATAAATGACAGAGAACTGATTTCTTGTCAATTTTCATGGTAGTCTGAGAGTGGTGTAGAAAAATGGCCACTTCTACTAGGATCAGATAATAACTGAGTTTTTGGATAATTTCCCTTTTTTTGGTCCAGAAGTCCCTTATCACAGGACAGTAGCAAAATGATATGTAGTATCAATTCTGTATATCGGTTATATCTCCAAAAGATGTTTGAAGTTCCACTGTAAAGCCGTTGAGGTCTTTTACCACCTTATCAAAGTTTTTATAGTTTCTTGTCATCTGATGTTTAGGAAAGATTTTAGGGAAAAATAAACAATCTTTCTAGAGGGGGGGGGGGGGGGGCGGTTCTCAGATGCCTTGTATAATAGTAAAGTGTGCCAACATCCCTTTTGAATGGTTTGGAGATTTTGTTGGTTCCTCAAGCCAACAGAGAAAAGATGGGACTTTTAAGGCAGTGGAGAAGAAAATAAAAAGTATAATGCGATTTTCATATGCAATTTTTATATAAAATATATTTATTTGTTCGTGCTAACATCGATCATAAAAGGTGCTTCATTTAGGCAAGTGGCCCAAGAGTGAGTAGTGATAAAGAGTAGAAGAAGTGACATGTGTGAGATTGGTGACTTTAAAGGATGCTCTGTTATCCATGCGATTCCTGGATTCTACATGAGACATCCCAGTGATCGATGTTAGCATGAACAAATAAATATATTTTATATAAAAATCGCATATGAAAATCGCATTATACTTTTTATTTTCTTCTCCACTGCCTTAAAAGTCCCATCTTTTCTCTGTTGGCTTGAGGAAACAACAAAATCTCCAAACCAAAATAAACAATCTTTTGCACTTAATTAGGTGTGAAGGATATTGGAATATCTTTTTCCCATTGTGAAAAGGAATGGAGTCTTGAAGTTCCTTCCCAGTTGGGAAAGGATGGAGTAGATACTTGAAAGCAAGTGTTAGTGGACCTTGCCCTTCACATTGAGATTTAAAAGGAGAGAGTGGACATGTAAGAGTTGATTTACTAAAACTGGAGAGTGCAAAATCTGGTATAGCTGTGGTATACAATCAACTTCTAACTTCAGCTTGTTCAGTTAAGCTTTGACCAAAAGAAGAAAAAAACTTGGAAGCTGAATGGTTTCTATGCACACAAGGTTTTGCACTGTTTTAGTAAATGAACCCTGTTGTGTCTAAGCTGTAAAGCTTTCCAGAGGGTCAGGTGGAAAGGACTAGAGGCCGTTGTCTGAGTTGGGATCAAGGGCTTAAGTCCAGCATTTATGAAACGAGAGGCTTAGTATAGATCAATAATCGACAGACCCCCCAAAATCTGGGTTATCCAAATTCAGAAATATGGGAAGGAGATGGTGGCAGATGGTATTTATT
Source organism: Pelophylax lessonae (assembly GCF_965119305.1). NCBI lineage: Eukaryota > Metazoa > Chordata > Amphibia > Anura > Ranidae > Pelophylax > Pelophylax lessonae. The sequence goes on from NC_138772.1 coordinate 203,154,560, forward strand.
AAGGACCATAGAGCCAATCCACAATGAAGGGACAATTTTCGGGTGTCATTTCAAGTAGTTTGGGATGTGTCCACAACTCCATGGAAAGTGATGTAGAGGAAATCAAGAGAAGGAATTACTGTGATATGTGCACTGTGCTTGTGTATCTCCGGAAAAATAGGAGTGATAGGTAAGGGCATTGAAGGTAGCAGTGAGATGGGGAAGTAGGTGTGGAAGGTGGACTTTTGTTGGAATTTCAGCCAATCTGGTCTAGTTCTCTGATTAGATCAGCTAAAATCTATGGATCCTGAAATAGATTCATTTAGTCACCATTATGTAAACAAAATGTGCAGCGCTAAAACAGCAAGTGACATAAATTGCAAAAGTGGCAGCAATACAAATGTGATAATAATGTGATGACAATGTGATGAAAATATAATAAAAAAGCATGCAGGTTTATACAATAGAAGTCCATACAGGAAGAAAAAATGAACTGACATTAGAGTGCTGAACCCAGGAGTGCACCACAAGTCCCAGCAAGTATAGGATGTTCCAAAGATTCCTTCTCTCATGAAAGCAGCAGGAAACAAGAGGGGACACCCATGTGCAAAGGGGTAAGGAGGCTGCTTACCAGAAATCCATGGCCATTCAAACGAATGAAGTGGCCCAAAGAACGCAAAGCATATCACTTAAACCAGAGTCTCAGGCTAGCGTGGATCACCTCCAAGATAAATAATCCTCAAAATCCAGTCAGACGCCCAGCAAGATCAGGTACCAATGGCATTTGAAAGAAATAGAAGGGTGGAAACACATAGCGCAATCCAGTAAACTGTATAAAAGGCTTTATTTAAAATATCACTTACAAAAGCAGGTAAAAGCGCATGGACATAGTTTTCCAAAAGGCTGGTAAGAGGGCCACAGCGTCCCGTGTCCTCCCTGGAGTGAACAGAGCCGGCACGGATAGGGGGCGTGTTGACGTTACGTCTGGTACCGTCCGACGCGTTTCGTCATAGGTTGGCGTCGTCTGGGGCGTGGTTACCAGATGTGACACACACACCTCTATATCCCCCATAGGACGGAAGGGCAGTGTGCCGTTCGCCCAATCAACAGAGTGACAGGGCGGACGCACAACACCACAAATAGTAAGGGCATGAGCACAGCATTACCTGGCAAACCGGAGAGTAAAAACAAAAACGAACTGTGCATAACTCAACCTCAGAAAAAGGAAGGGAGGAAGCACAACATCGCAATCTAATATAGTGAGGGCGGAAGCACCACCTAACCTGGAAAACCAGGGAGTGAGACAAAAAAATGTGTCGGTGCATAAAACAGCCCAGACAGGATGGATATGTGTTTTTTATCTTGTATTTTTTATTACCTTTCATTGCCCGTAATTGTTCCCCTATCCTTTAGGTATGTATACTTTTGCTGCAAATCATTTGTAATGAGTTATTGTATTTTTTATAATAGTGTAAGTATGTTTTGTACGACTGGAACACAGCATTATAGGCCTTTTTTGGTCCTTTTTTTAAACCTGTCTTTTGGTGGTACTTTAATATTTTTGACCACTAGATGGCACATAATGTCATATTATTCCTACACTTTGCTTTTTCTACATATTGTGGTTCATACCAAATCTGTAGTTTACATTTTTCATTATCATTATCTTTTCAGTGCTATGGCGGATTTACACCTTTTGCCCACCGTGTCTGGGCTGTTTTATGCACTGACACATTTTTTGTCTCACTCCCTGGTTTTCCAGGTTAGGTTGTGCTTCCGCCCTCACTATATTAGTTTGCGATGTTGTGCTTCCGCCCTTTCTTTTTCTGTGTTTGAGTTATGCACAGTTCGTTTTTGTTTTTACTCTGCGGTTTGCCAGGTAATGCTGTGCTTCCACCCTTACTATTTGTGGTGTTTTTTTTTTTTTTTTTTTTAATTTAAAGCATTTTTATTAAATTTTTTCTTTAAGGATACAGTACATTTCATTTTTCAGATGTTTCTTAAAACAGGAAAATACCACGTTCAATACGATTCAATATAATCCAATTCCAATCTTGAAAAATAAAATTAAACACAACAAGTGTAAAACAATCCGTGAAAAGTGATCTCACAAACTCCAAACTTAAAGCGGAGTTCTGGGCACAAAATCGATATTTTTTTTTTGTGCCCGTCCGCTAGTTCGACATCACCTGAAAAGGAATTGGATAGTTAGGTTTTTTTTTTTTTTAAAACTCACCTTGTAATTGAAGATCGTAAATACTCACCTCAGTGTACTTCCTTCCTCAGTGCCGCGGCTCCGCCGTCACTTCCTGTCTCGCGATGATTCCTGGGAGCTGAACGTCACTTCCGGGCGACGCCGCATTCCCCTGCTAAACAGCTTCTGGGCATGTCATGCTATACAATAGAAAGTATAGGAATGCGGCGCCGCACCGGAAGTGAAGAGAGGGGCCGGTGCAGGCGCATTCTGGGAGAAGAAGACGCGGAAGAAGACGCAGAAGAGGACCGCGCCAGCTTCAGCTGCCCACAAGAGAGATGGAAACGCTGTGAAAGAAATTTTATAAGTAAGTATTTCTTCTAAATGGTAAGTGCGAACCAGGACAGATCAGAGGCTAGCCATTGTGGAATGTACTAGCCCTGACTGTCCCGGGGGTATGTTTGTTGAAAAATCATTTCTGTGCCCGGAACTCCGCTTTAAAGTGGGAAGTGAAAAAGGGGAAAAAAAAAAAGAGAAAGAGGGGATAATTCCCCAATATACTTTGATAATAAGAAAAAAAAAAGTGTAGATATTTTTAGTGATATGTGTGATATGTGGCTAATATTGTGAAATCATTTGGTGTATAACTTTAGGTCCATTATATTTGTGAAGTGAAAAAAAAAAACCCTGAAGGAGAGAATTTTTCCTGTTTTTTCCAAAAAAAAGAAAAAAAAAACATCTGAACCAAATAGAGCTGTTGTTATCAGAACAATCACAAGTTTCATTTAACTTTATAGAGGAATAAAAAATAAAAAAAATAATATATAACAGATTTTATGTATCATTTCTTCTACCTCTCAGTACGTATCCCATTTGTGGGGGGCCCCACCTACAGACCGATCGAAAGAGGGAAGAAAAAAGGAAGAGAGAGAGAAGGGAGAAAAAAAAAGGGGGGAAAAAGATAAGGAAAACCCCCATCGACTCCGGCAGAGTCAGGGGGGATCTAGAGGCTCACTCCTTATACACATAAGGGAAATATCCCTAGAATTACAGATTTAGCTGTATATACTCATCGGAGCTTGTGAATTGTAACCATGGTGACCAGCGTATTCGGGTTTGCTCCTCAGAATTGTTTAATGCTGCGGTTAGGAGTTCCATGCAATGTATTTCATTTACTCTTGCAGTCCACATTTGTCGCGTAGGGGGACATGTGTGTCTCCACATTGTTGGAATGCAGGCTTTCGCAGCATTGAGTAAGTGGGCTATCAAAGACTTCCTATATTTCCTAATTGATACCCTCGTAAGATGAAGTAGTCACAGTGCTGGATCCTCGCCCACCTCCACCGAGGTAAGTTCCTTAATCACCAGAGCGACCTCCCTCCAAAAATCCCTCAGAGAGGGACATGTCCAAAAAATATGTATCATTGTGCCTCCCTCAGCACCACATCTCCAACAACAATCTGAAATCGACCCATCCATTTTATGCAGGAGTGCAGGGACTCTGTACCAGCGAGTGAGAATTTTGTAGTTTCCTGATATCTGCTGGCCAGGGAAGACCTACAGTGGGTACGGAAAGTATTCAGACCCCCTTAAATTGTTCACTCTTTGTTATATTGCAGCCATTTGCTAAAATCATTTAAGTTCATTCTTCTTCCTCATGAATGTACACATAGCACCCCATACTGACAGAAAAACACAGAATTGTTGACATTGTTGCAGATTTATTAAAAAAGAAAAACTGAAATATCACATGGTCCTAAGTATTCAGACCCTTTGCTCAGTATTTAGTAGAAGCCCCCTTTTGATCTAATACAGCCAGGAGTCTTTTTGGGAAAGATGCAACAAGTCTTTCACACCTGGATTTGGGGATCCTCTGCCATTCCTCCTTGCAGATCCTCTCCAGTTCTATCAGGTTGGATGGTAAACGTTGGTGGACAGCCATTTTTAGGTCTCTCCAGAGATGCTCAATTGGGTTTAAGTCAGGGCTCTGGCTGGGCCATTCAAGAACAGTCACGGAGTTGTTGTGAAGCCACTCCTTCGTTATTTTAGCTGTGTGCTTAGGGTCATTGCCTTGTTGGAAGGTAAACCTTCGGCCCAGTCTGAGGTCCAGAGCACTCTGGAGAAGGTTTTTGTCCAGGATATCCCTGTACTTGGCCGCATTCATCTTTCCCTCGATTGCAACCAGTCGTCCTGTCCCTGCAGCTGAAAAACACCCCCACAGCATGATGCTGCCACCACCATGCTTCACTGTTGGGACTGTATTGGACAGGTGATGAGCAGTGCCTGGTTTTCTCCACACATACCGCTTAGAATTAAGGCCAAAAAGTTCTATTTTGGTCTCATCAGACCAGAGAATCTTATTTCTCACCATCTTGGAGGCCTTCAGGTGTTTTTTAGCAAACTCCATGCGGGCTTTCATGTGTCTTACACTGAGGAGAGGCTTCCGTCGGGCCACTCTGCCATAAAGCCCCGACTGGTGGAGGGCTGCAGTGATGGTTGACTTTCTACAACTTTCTCCCATCTCCTGACTGCATCTCTGGAGCTCAGCCACAGTGATCTTTGGGTTCTTCTTTACCTCTCTCACCAAGGCTCTTCTCCCCCGATAGCTCAGTTTGCCTGGACGGCCAACTCTAGGAAGGGTTCTGGTCGTCCCAAACGTCTTCCATTTGAGGATTATGGAGGCCACTGTGCTCTTAGGAACCTCAAGTGCAGCAGAAATCTTTTTGTAACCATGGCCAGATCTGTGCCTTGCCACAATTCTGTCTCTGAGCTCTTCAGGCAGTTCCTTTGACCTCATGATTCTCATTTGCTCTGACATGCATTGTGATCTGGAAGGTCTTATATAGACAGGTGTGTGGCTTTCCTAATCAAGTCCAATCAGTATAATCAAACACAGCTGGACTCAAATGAAGGTGTAGAACCATCTCAAGGATGATCAGAAGAAATGGAAAGCACCTGAGTTAAATATATGAGTGTCACAGCAAAGGGTCTGAATACTTAGGACCATGTGATATTTCAGTTTTTCTTTTTTAATAAATCTGCAACAATGTCAACAATTCTGTGTTTTTCTGTCAGTATGGGGTGCTATGTGTACATTCGTGAGGAAGAAGAATGAACTTAAATGATTTTAGCAAATGGCTGCAATATAACAAAGAGTGAAAAATTTAAGGGGGTCTGAATACTTTCCGTAGCCACTGTATGTACCATTGATAAGATTTTTTTGATTTGTATGGGGGTGAAGGAGACTTTGAGATCATATTCTCATTGACGTATATACAGCAGAGGTTGTTCCTTCACTGTTTCTCCCAACATCGCATAAAAAAAGATAGTGCATGTGGGATAGATGATCCCCCCTTGCATAATGTCTCAAATGGGGACAATGCTCGCGGGGAATAGCCCTGCCTTTGAAGATGTAGAAGAAAATGTCGGATTTGTAAAATACTTAAAGGATCTAGATTCAACTCTGGCCATGCCTTAATCTCCAAATGAGATGGCGGATCTTTCTCTGTCCAAACATCCATGAGACGCACCCTCCCCACCTGAGCCAAAGCAGTCACCCTGTTGTTTAAGGGAGCCTGGTAAAATATCAGGGTTACCTAAGATTGGTGTCATAGGAGATTTCAATGGAGTTATCTTCGGGTGACTTTGTACTCTACGGGATTCACGTATTGTAGGCCCAATTGTCGGGTGCGAATAAAGCATATCATTCGCCATGATTGGTGTCCAGGGGGCCAGAGGAACAGGCCGGCCAGCCATCCCATTCTCTAGAGATACCCATTGTTTTGTAGTGGAATTGCAATGCCAATCCAATACTCGCATAAGGTGTAAGGCCCTATAGTATTGGAAAATGTCTGGTAGACCAATCCCCCCCCCTATCTTTAGGGAGAGTGAGGATCCGCATCCCAATCCGAGGGGATTTGGTGGCCCACACAAATCGAAACAGTGCTTGTATTTGAGAGAAAAACAACCCAGGGACTGATATTGGAAGAACTTGCATAACGTATAAAATACGTGGCAATATGTTAATTTTGAGTGCACTGCATTTTTGGATATTCAAACGAATAATCCCCAAAAGGGGCAAAAAATTTGCTGAATTAAGGTTCCCAGGATCCGCCGTAATATTCACCCAAGATATTTTATCGAGCTGGTGGACCAATGGAAAGGGAAGGCTGTACATATAGATCTCCAGGTGTCCAGGGGCACAGAAACATTCAAGGCCACAGATTTAGAGAGATTTATCTTATAGTGAGATATGTTGCCATATACCTGAAGTGCATCCAGTATATGCGGCAAAGATTTAATAGGATTCATCACAAAAAAAATCAGATCATCAGCAAACGCCGCTACCTTGTGGTGTTCACCCACCACCCAGACACCTGTGATATTTCCATCCCTGCGTATTGTACACAAGAATGGTTCTAAGGTTAGGATGAAAATCAAGGGGGATAATGGACAGCCTTGTCGCGTACCATTGTTGATCTCAAAGAAATCCGATCTCCACCCATTAACCCGTACTGCCGCCGTGGGTGATGTATATAGGGCCCTTATGCAGCTCAACATCCATGGTCCTAGGCCAATATATGACAGGGTGGCCTGGATAAATTCCCAGGCCACCCTGTCAAAGGCCTTTTTGGCGTCCTTGGAAAGTAACATCATGGGGGTTTGCGTTGATCGAGCACTATGTATCAGATCCACCACTCGGGTCGAGTTATCCCTCGCCTCCCTGGTTGGAAGAACAAAACCGACCTGATCCCAGTGTACCAATTGTGGGATATAAGGTATTAATCGGTTTGCCAACACCTTGGCGAACAATTTAAGGTCGGTATTGAGCAGGGAGATCGGGCGATAACTCCCACACAGTGATGGATCCTTTCCCTCCTTACATATCAAAGTTATATTGGCCCTCAGAGAATCTAAAGACATACTTCCTCCTTCTCCAATCGAATTGAAGTATAATAATAAAGGGGTTTTCAAATGTTGCATGAATTGTTGATAATATGGAAGGGTATATCCATCAGGGCCGGGAGCCTTATGTCGCTTAGACTGAGACAAGGCTAGGGTCAACTCTTTTTCTGTAATTTTACCCTCCATAGCTGTCGTCTGTTCTAGTGACAGAGGAGGCATACCAGATGCTTGTATATATGCCGTCGCCACATTGATTTTCTCCTGTGTGTTTTTAGTTGCATCTATAGGTGGCAAATTATATAGAGCTTTATAATACGCCTTAAATTCTTCTGCGATCTCAACTGAAGAGTGAATTTTTTGTATTTGTGAAATTACTGTGCGTTATTGTGGCCCGCGCAAGGCTCTCGCCAACATTGTCCCCGGTTTGTCTGAAAACTCATATTATTTTCTTCTGGTTATCATAAGGTTCCGAACTGTTCTCTGAAATAAGAGTTTATTCAACTCTTCCCTTGCTTTCATAAGGGGGATTAGGTGTTCTCTCGCCAGAGACTGTTTATGGGAAGAGCTTAATGTTGTAATACGTTCTAAAAGCGCGGTTACCACCCTCTCTCGATCTCGATTGTGTTTGGAGCCTATCCTCATTATTACTCCCCGAATAACACACTTATGTGCTTCCCATGTTATCCCGGGTGCTTGTAACGGGTCAGTGTTATTCGCGAAATACTCTGTCAGGGCTACATCAACTTCAGACCTGGCAGTGGGAATCTGCAGGAGAGATTCATTTAATCTCCAAGTCGCTAATCTCGGTGGTCCAGAGTCCCACTCAAACAGATGAACAGGTACATGATCTGAAAAAGAAAATGAATCTATATGAGTAGCAGCAATCAGAGGAAGGTCGTTCTGGGATACCATAAATCTATCTATTCTGGAGTAGGTATTGTGTGTAGCTGAATAGTAGGTATAGTCCCTCTCCCCAGGGTGCATTATTCGCCATGGGTCAACCAGATCTAAAAGGGATATTTCCCTCTTCAATCTGTTTAATCGAGAGTACGATAGCTGGGATATTCCTCGTGAAGTGTCTATGAGGGGCTCTGGTGAAAAATTGAAGTCTCCCCCCATTATCGGGTGCCCCTCACGGAATTCCAATATAGTCGATGTTAAAGACTGCATGAAGGGTATTTGATTGGCATTGGGGAAATATACATTCACAAGAGTAATTACTCTTTGTCCCAGCATCCCTTTAATCATCAAATACCTGCCCTGGGGGTCGGCCTGTAGGGCCCTAAATGCCCATGGGATATTTTTGGATATGACTATACTCACGCCTTTCACTTTAGGGATGGGCGAGGGGGCGTGGTATGCCCAAGGAAAATCCCTATTATACAGTCTGGGGATCAGATCTTTCTTAAAGTAGGTTTCCTGGAAAAACGCTATATGAGTATGGCTTAGTCGCATATCAGATAACAGTCGTGAGCGTTTTTCCGGGGGGGACAGCCCTCGGACGTTTAAAGTGGTCAATTTAAGATTTGATATCGTCTCACCTGCTGGAGCCGCCATGTCTCACCTCTGTGTCCCTGTCTCTGCCGGATGGGTGAGGAAAAAAGAGAAAAGAAAAAGAAAGAAAGAAAGAAAGAGAGGTTGAAAAAAAAAAAAAAAAAAAGAGGAAGAAAAAGGAAAAACAGATTTTTATTTATTCTTCTATTCTTCTTCCCCCATCCTATCGGTCTGCACGTAATAAATCTAAATAAGGGTTAATATTTAACCTTTCGCAGTTTTAGCACGGCCTAATATGGGAGAGGTAGAAGGCCTAATAGCTCCGTAGAGTGTACGAAAAAACCAAAGAAAGAAAGAAAAAATACAAAATATGAGTACACCTAGCCCCAGCCCGCAGGCGACCGCCCTATATCTAATTGAAACATATGGGGAGATAGAAACAGGGGAGAACAAGTTAAAGCAATATGGAGGGATATTGTGGTCTTGATCACGGCACAATAATAGCTACATCACATTATTTACTCCCTTCCTGTGGCTTCATCTTATGGGTCCATTACTCCCCTGTATCCCACCCCCCCACTTATTATATATCACATATCCCCCCCTCCTCTATTACCGTGTTCCCATGGCCCCTAAGGGGCCCAAAGATATCAAAAGGCTTCTAAGAGTATTATACACATAATATTATTGATTTGATCTCTTCACACAGTAGGCCCGGGATCTTCTCGCATGTTTCTAGAGATATCAGTTCCATGTTGTTGCTGGTCCCTTAAATATTGAGATCTATTGAAAAGGGGGGTTAAAGAGGGTTGGTTACAGGGTTCCTCTAGCCAGTCAGGGATAAGGATTGGTGGGGTGTCCAAAAAAGAGAAGAGTCCAGGTGCTTGGTCCAACCAACGTACGACATAAGAGGCCCCCCCTTCTGAACAACCAGGTGGAAGGGATGCCCCCAATGATAAGTAGCTCCCACTGAGTGTATTACCTCCAATAGAGGCTTCAGGAGGGCCCTCATCTTTAATGTGCGCTGGGAGAGGTCTGGGAGTAAGCGTATGGTAAACCCCTCATTTTCCATAGGACCCTTTGCCCAGGCTTTCCTCATGATCTCTTAATAGAGAAAAAATGTACTCTTACTAGCACATCCCATGGGTGGTCTTTGCCTAGACTTCGGGGGGCGCGTGCTCTGTGGACCCGGTCAAGTTCTATTGCCTCTGTGGGGGGTCGCTCCAAGAGCTCATTAAAAATTGCGGTTATTTTAAACCTCAATTCTGGGCCCTGGATTAGCCGAACATTATTTCGTCTGCTGCGATTTTCTGCATCATCTTGTTGCAATTGCAGGATTTGTATCTGCCTTTGTATTACTGTATTTGAAGTTTCTAGAGCAGTTACTTTGGAAGATAATATGGTGTGTCCTGATTCTACCACTTCCACTCTGTTTTCTGTGTAATCTATTTGTTGTTTAAGTGAGTTAATCTTTTGAGTAAGAGTACTTACAATGCATGCCGACATCTCTGTGATGTCCTGTTTAGTGGGTATGGTAGCGAGGATTTCCTGCCATTCCATAGTCTGAGACCGCCATGCCAGGGCTGACTGAATCGGAGACACCGCCGCACCTTCCAGATGGGGTGCCATTGGGGAGGCTGAATGGTGTGGACTCTTTGCACGGGCGTCCTGTGTCTCCATCAGAGGGGCGCTTCCCTTCTCAATCCGTTTACCCGCCTCATGTCCCGCTACGGGCGGGCGGGTCGGCGCCATCTTGGAGCGGTCCTTTGCTGACTGACCAGTCAGAGGGGTATGTCTCAAAAAATATGCCGAAATATTGGCTCTGCTGCTGTCTGCCTGAGTCCCCTGTAGTCTCGCAGCACCAGGCATAGAGGAGGGAGGGAAATCACTAGATGCACAGGGCGGTAGCACCTCTCAGATCACGGAGCCATGTGGAAATGAGACTCTACGGCACCATTGCCTGACCACACCCCACCTATTTGTGGTGTTGTGCTTCCACCCTGTCACTGTGTTGATTGGGCGAACGGCACACCGCCCTTCCATCCTATGGGGGATATAGAGGCGTGTGTGTCACGTACCAGACGTGACATCAACACGCCCCCTATCCGTGCAGGCTCTGTTTGCTCTAGGGAGGACACGGGACACCGCGGTCCTCTTACCAGCCTTTTGGAAAACTATGTCCATGCGCTTTTACCTGCTTCCTTTGTAAGTGATATTTTAAACAAAGCCTTTTATACTGTTTACTGGATTACGCTATGTGTTTCCACCCTTCTATTTCTTTCAAATGCCATTGGTACCTGATCTTGCTGGGCGTCTGACTGGATTTTGAGGATTATTTATCTGGGAGGTGATCCACGCTAGCCCGAGACTCTGGTTTAAGTGATATGCTTTGCATTCTTGGGGCCACTTCATTAGTTTGAATGGCCATGGATTTCTGGTAAGCAGCCTCCTTACCCCTTTGGGCATGGGTGTCCCTTCTTTTTTCCTGCTGCTTTCATGAGAGAAGGAATCTTTGGAACATACTTGCTGGGACTTGTGGTGCACTCCTGGGTTCAGCACTCGAATATCTGTTCATTTTTTCTTCCTGTATGGACTTCTATTGTATAAACCTGCATGTTTTTTGATTATATTTTCATCACATTGTCATCACATTATTATCACATTTGTATTGCTGTCACTTTTGCAATTTGTCACCTGCTGTTTTAGAGCTGCACATTTTATTTATATATATATATATATATATATATATATATATATATATATATATATATATATATATATATATATATATATATAATATATATATTGGATCATTGTCTATAGATCAGTGTCAGCAGCTTTATTCTTTAGTAATCTTCACGTATCATATTATTTTTAGCGCAGAAATCCCCTCTTTTTTTTATTTAGACACCATTGCCAAGCGCTCGGACCCTTGTCAGGAGAAAAGATTACCTGCATAGAGAAAGGGGTGTGATAAAACCATATAATAGTATCTATTCCGTTGCAGGAGGGGAATATGCTGGTGAGGGACCAACAACAAATCAATGCAGGAGTACTGGGGCATTTACATTTCCAAACTGCCATTCAGGGACACCCCCTTCCCAAAAAAGATGAGTTGAAAACCCTCGCTAACTATTGAATCTGTCACTACTTCCCTCCTGTGTGGCTATCTCTATCATAGAGCCCTAGGAGGAAGTGCTGTCACCTGTGGGGCCAGGATGGGGAGAGGTGTCTGTCAGTAAGGGTGTGTATTAATAACAGATGGATATTAATTTGCAGGGGGGGGGGGGGATAATGTGCGTATGAAGTATGTTAAAGGGGAGATTTTCAGTGGAGGTGTCTATGGGGTGACCAGGGAGGGATGTTGGGGAGGTGGGGGATGAAAAACAACTATGGAATGATGACTGTCAACTGGGTGATAGGAAGTTGCTCGGAGTAATGACTTTTGGCAGAAGGTATGGAGAGGCCTGTGGTATGTATTTATGTACTCTGGAGGGGTGGAAATTGGCTAATGAATGATATCGGTCATCTGGAGGTTGGGAAATGGTTGGTTAGTGATACCAGTCAGTTGGAGGTGGAAAGTGGCCAGGAATTGATGTAAGTTGGGGGGGGGGTTAACATGAGAAGGGATATCCTAGGTGGTGTGAGTGTAAAATGGATGTGTTTCAGCTTTTAGGTCTGCTTCCCATTTGCGGTAATGCTTACTGATATTGACAAATAGGGGTACAGCGCTAAAGTGAATATGTGCAAAAATATTGTTATGTGCTAAATGGTGCTGTATGGATTATTGTAGTGGATTGATTATTTGACATATTATTGATATTATTGTTATATATTGTCAAGCACTTTATTAAGCACCTGCCACTTTATATCAATATCTTTTTTGGATATCGTTATTTATATAGCAGGCACCTTATTTAGCACATAACAATATTTTTGCACATATTCACTTTAGCGCTGTACCCCTATTTGTCAATATCATCATTTACTTTTTAGTGAAAAAGTTTTGGTATAGCAGCTCAGTGATCTTTCATTTTATGTTATTTTAATTATCGATTGCGCTGATTTTTCACTTTGCACAGGGTAATGCTTACTGCCCTCTGAAAAGTAATCCACAGTGGATTGCTTTTAAATAGGTGATGTATCAGCTGTTGACAGATGTTTAGAAAGCACTATTGCTGCCTCCTGATGCCTGTTTTTTTTGGGGGTTTATTATTTTTTTTTTTGTAGCACCATACAGGGTAGGTGCTAGGTAAAAGTATAGTGGGCCTTGGCTTCCTAACACCAGGGCCATAATTTCAGCTGGGCTGTCATGTCTCCCTAGGTGTGTCTGCTGAGAGGGGAGTCTCCACACTGGCTCCATGAGAGGATTGTCATTGAGCAGTGGAGGAAATCCAATCAGAGACACATTCAGGCCTGTATCTGGGAGTGGGTATAAGTTTGAGGGGAACCCAATGACGCAGCGACTTTGGCGGGAAGCAGAGTCCCAGGAGGGGCTGTCTTTCCTCCTGTCAGAAGGATCAGGTGTGTTGGGTGGCTGCCTGGGAATCCAGAGAATGCTGAGTTGAGCTGCAGAGGGGATCTGGTGTGCCGAGGACCAGTGGAGGAAGATGAGTTCAGTTCGAGAGAAAGACTGCCAAGGTCGTGAGTACTGTGAACTGCCCCTAGGGTTCTGCCAAGTATAGAGGGGACCACTCCAGAGAAGGTTCCAGGGATCCAAGAGTCAGCTAGCTGTAAAGGGGGTGCCTAGTCAGAGGACCCTGAAGTGTTAGAGGGGGCGCCAGCGGTTGGGCCCTGAAGAGCTAATGTGTACAGTGTGCAGTGTTGAGAGTTAAGAGTTGCAGTGGCACAAGCAGTGACAAGGAGCTACCTCGGTCAGTGAAGGACTGAAGGGAGCTGTTCAGTGACTTTTGAGCTAAATTGAGTGTCAGGAGTCAAGTGTTCTACAGTCCTGAATCTTCTGAGTTAACAAACAAGTTAAGGTCGAAGTTCCAGCACAAGTTCAGCATAACAGTATCTTCAAACACCAGGAAGCACTGGTCGGCATTCAGCTGGCGTCAAGACAGCGCCAACGGGCATTTTTGTATAAAGTCCCAGTTAACCTAGTTGAGCCAGAGGAGTATCCCACTCATTCCCTTCTCCCATCCCCAAAACACAATAAACAAAACCAACCAAAGATGCCGGAGTGGTCATTGTCTCAATTCTCACACTTGGGTTCACAACTTAAATGTGTTGGGAGTGTCACCGAAAACAATGGCAGACCCACATCAGGCTCAAGGCCTGGAAATATTGCTACTTTTTTTTTTGCTAAATTGCAGTTTTATATTGTGGGACTGTGCCACAACTTTGAGTCAAGAGTTTGCCTTGCAGTTCTGAAGCAGCACAATTGAACTCATTGGGAGGGTTTGGCAGCCACCTGTCAAACTCTGCTGCTTTTAATAAAAATACTGCAACAGCAAAGCAAAGCATGGCCACCGTGGCATGTGTACTGCCCGGTTAGGCTAGGAGTTGGGTGAGCAGCCGGAAAGGTAAATCCATGGTTCAGCCACTTGTTTTTACAACCCCAGCTGCCCCCTATGGAAGAGCCCTTAGGGGTGGAGTATAGAAATTGCTGGGTCAGTTGGATGGAGAGGTGCTGTGCAGTCCACCTGTAAACTCTGTAATGTCCCCAAATGAAGGGACCGGGACAGACCTGCAAAATGCGGGACTGTTCTGGGCAATTCGGGACACGTGGTAACCCAAAGGAGTATTGTTTAAGGTGGGCAAATTAAAAAGTATAGTACCTATTGTCAGGATATTGTAGTCTCCAGAGTGTCAATCAGGTGCTCGTCATAATTCGAAATATGCTTTTAAGGAGCATAAGAGAGAGAAAGTCCCAGTCAATTAATCTGCAGCTGGATCAGGCAGCAGTTTAAATCTACTCCCAGGACATGGATGCCTCCCATGAAAGGAGTTAGTTTGTCGAAGACCCATTTGCGGAACTGGTATTGCTTGCTATTGGGACAATACACGGCAACCTGTATATTGTGCCTTTTAAAAAATATATCTGCTATAACCCACACTACACACATCTAGAAAACTCCAAGGGACAGATTTAGAGATCAGGATAGACATTCCTTAGATTTTGCTCCTCTTTGATAACTGTGATCAGCTATAAGGTAGTGTCGGTCTTTCAAGGTAGGGGGTTTGTCATTGCAAAAGTTCATTTTCCTGGAGATATATATGACATGGGCTTTTATGTTGTGTAGATCTTGAAGGAGAATCCACCTTTTTTTGGTGTATCCAAACCTTTGGCATTTAGGGTAATAAAATATAGGTTTTCACCTGTGGGAAGCGGAAGAGGGAAAAAAAGAAGATCTGGAGGAGGGTGGGGTGCTCAGAAGAAGGTAGTGGAGGAGGGTAAGGTATAGAAAAACGAAAAGTTTAATAAGTATTAGTTTGTCTTCACCACAGTCCAAAATAAGGTGCAGTGAAGTATATGTAGGTGGGTGCAACACAGGCAGGTGTTGTAAGATGCATCCCAACTGCTTAAATGATGAATATCTATACCTATGTTAACAGTAATCAGCCAAAAGTGATTGTAAAGTCTTGATTATTTTTTAAATAGCAAACATGATATACTTACCTGCTCTATGCAGTTGGTTTTGCACAGAGCCACCAAAATCCTCCTCTTCTCGGGTCCCGCTTAGGCTCTCCTGGCGCCTACTTCCTGTTGAGTGTCCCCCACAGCAAGCAGCTTGCTATGGGGCACCCGAGCCAAGTCACAGCTCCCTGTGTCCATTCAGCTGCGACCTGGCCCCGCCTCTCTCTTTACTGATTGGCTAACTGATTTTGATTGACAGCAGTGGGAGCCAATCACACTGCACTGCTGCCTCAGCCAATGAGGAGGGGAGTCCCAAGCTGCATAGACACTCCTGCAACATCCCTGGATGAAGACGGGCTCAGGTAAGTATTAGAGGGCCTGAAGGGGGCTGCTGCACACGGAAGATTTTTTTTATCTTAATGCATAGAATGCATTAAGATAAAAAAAACCTTCTGCCTTTACAATCCCTTTAAACCATTGGATCAGCTAATGTTAAACCAGAATGAGCTTTAACAGAAGACAGGAGACAGAAGGGTCTCACCAGTTGGGGCTGAGATATAATCCTCTAAGGGTAGGTATGCAATGTTTCCTTAATGGACCTAAAGGAGGCAGAACGGCCGGTCGGGAGAGTGGAGACATCAGGTATAAAAAGAAATCTCATTTCACTGTTGCCTTGATCCCATCATGGGTGAACCCTGCCTTTTTATCTACTGTAACTCTATTTTTTTTTATTACCTAACATTGGTCAAATAAATACATATTACTTTATCGTAAGTGATGACAAAGTTATTGCCAAATAAGCAGGCCCATAGCAGAAATGTAAAAAAATTGCTCTGGTCCATAGGGGGTGTACAGGTGTGGGAGGGGAGGTGGTTAAGCATTCAATGGACCCCTGACAAATTAAAGAGGAGCTCCAGCCCCCCCCCCCCCCCCCACCAAAAAATTAAAAGTCATCAGCTACAAATAAATACTATGTAGCTGCTGACTTTTAACATTAGGAAACGTACCTGTCCAGGGATCCAACAATGTCAGCACCCCAGGTGATTTTTCAATTGGTTTTCAGGTTCTGCCATCGCAATTGTTTGTAAAGGAAAACCCCACTGTGCATGTGCGAAGCGCACTGCACTTTGCAAATTGTCCGGCATTGTGGGAAGGAGAAGGGGGCCAAACTTTCGGGGGATGGGTACCTGTAAAAACAAAGGTGCCAAATGTGGCAGTGGGGGGGGGGGGGAAAGAAGCAAACAAGCAGAGCTTCCTCTTTTGAGTGGAGCTCCGCTTTAGGGTTATAAAATGGAAACAAATGTTTCAGGCCCTAAATCATACACTAAAGTGAATAAGAGCACTGATGATTTTCCATTAGAAGAAACTTGCTTAAAATGGATCTAAAACCTATTTTATACCCCTCTCTCAGCTGTCCTATAATCTAACTAGTAATGAAAGATGTGTCATACTGTGTCTGTTAGCATTTGCAGGCTTTTTTTAAATGTCAGCATTTAAGCACAGTTGCAGGTCTAACACACTAAGGTTGATTTACTCAAAATGAAGAGTGCAAAATCTAGTGCAGCTTTGCATAGAAACCAATCAGCTTTTATTTATTTTTTTTCAAAATTTAACTGAACAAGCTGATGTTAGAAGCTGATTGGCATTTATGCGGAGCTGCACCAGATTTTGCCACCATGGCTGTGGAAGAAAAAACGAATACTAGAATAATTTTTATATCTACAAAAGATTAACAAAATGGGGGTTGCTGATAATGTTTACATTTCTTCCTTGTGTTATACAGTTGAGATCTTCTTTGTTAAATGTTATTACAATGCAAGTACAGAAAAACTCTGGATTGAGAGTAACTTGGTTTGAGAGCGTTTTGCAAGATGAGCAACATTTTTTTATAACTTTTATACAAATAGCGTCATGTCACAACTGAGTATAAAAGAGAAGAGAGGTGCCTCTAAGTGTAGCAACATGATTACATTTAATGAAGACACAACAATTAGCAACTCACATGGTTGATGATTAAAACAGGCACATCTAAGTATGCATGCTTCTGGGGTAAAGCTGTCCACATAGACCATTCTCTGCACTGCCATCGACATCATCCCTTCCACACTGCGCTCTATGAGCGCTTCAAGCCTCACCTTCAGATCGCTTTACTGCAGGGTAATCTTCCTAGTCACGACTGCAGACTGAGGGCAGTGAGAGTCGACAGTGAGGAGGATAGTCTATGTGGACAGCTTTACCCCGGATGCCTGCATTCTTAGATGTGCCTGTTTTAATCATCAACCATGTGAGTTGCTAAATGTTGAACCTTCATTAAATAAAACCATATTGCTACACTTAGAGGCACCTCTCTTCTCTTTTATACTCTGTAGCTCCTGATGGATTTAGCTTCTAATCCCCTTGTGGAGGCTGCCATTTGTTCATGGACATTATACGGTTACACAGCCTATCACATTACTATAATCTTTTTATATATACTATAAAAGAAAGGACTTATGAATAAATGGTTGTGGAAGGAATTTTCTGAGTTTCCATTATTTTTTGTAATGGGGAAATTCGATTTGATATAAGACCGTTTTGGATTACAAGCATGTTTCCAGAACCAATTACGCTCGCAATCTAAGGTTTCATTGTATGTCCAAGGTGTTCCTGGCAGTTAATCTACTTTTTTTTACATGTAGAGACAAATAATATGAATCTATAAACTGAGTGGGAAGAGTATAGCACACCAGGACTTATCATTCAGTGAGATATATGCTACACTGGAAAATCTCAAACAGATTGACGTACACATTAACTGAATGGTTACATTGACTGAGCCGTGTTAGGTGTGTAATGTTTTATGAATTGACACTACTAACATAATCCTGCAGTAAATATAATGATGTGTAGACATATAAGTGAAGAAAGAGTATGGCAAGATAATTACAGTAGGAAAAGCTTATGATTATTAAATGTTGCTGTTGACTGATGACATTTTTTTCTAACTAGATTTAAGCATATCTCAAGCCTTCCCCCCCGCCCCCAAAAAAAAAAGTATTTCCATACTTCTGCTTTGCATGAATACATTTATGAAAAGACATAGGCCGTACATAAATATTTAGTGATTGACAAGTCTGCATTTAAATGTGCCCCCTTTTGTGTTTTTCTTCTACAATACTCTTGTCCTTTTGACTACGCCAGCCCGCGCCTTGATTTTTCTTTTCTAGTTTCCTAGAAGGTTAGATGCATTGTCCTAATTCTACAGTACAGGACACAGTATTCTTTTTTTTTTTTTTTTTTCTTTCCATAAATTTTATTGAAAAATTGAACATGGAAAAACAGAGTTCACAGTAAACATAGGCAGCTTGTACATTTAGACTAGAACAATCTTATTTTGTAACAAAGTGATCTTGACCTTCAAACTAGAGTTGGGATGTAATAGCTCGCATTGTAACTGAGAAGAAAATAGCAATCATGGCGGATAGCATAAAACAAGGCAATTCTGAGGAAGTGAAATGTGAAGGACACAGTATTCATAGACCCTGGGTTAGGCTAAGAAAAAGTTTAACTGTAATTTATGACCTTGTTGTTCTTTTTTTAATTTTTTCCTTCTTCAATTAAGATACTTAGTACACCAAAGATATTTGGTGACTTCAATCAAGTTTAAAAAAAAATAGAAACTGGTTTAGTCTTTACTAGCTTTAAAAGGCCATACCCAGCCTATAATGGACTAGAAGATTTCTCTAAATGCACACAGGCTAGCCTGGAATGTGACCTTCAGGCACTGAACTCTGCATTGTAGTACTATCCAGACCTTCTCTGCATTGTAGTACTATCCAGACCTTCTCTGCATTGTAGTACTATCCAGACCTTCGTGTACTGTGTTAGATAGTTACAGAGCACTTTTTGAGACCAGAGCCATGCCACAGGCTCTGGCATGACCCAGTCCCTCAAGGCTCATGTTTACCTGGAATGATTATTCTTGTTGTTGGTCTTTCTTTCTAGTTATGTTGCTCCACCTGTTGTTGTTTGCTATAATTTACAGTTTCTGCTGTAAGTGTCCTTCGAGGTTGTCATTACCTTTGGCTGGATTTCTATCCTGGTGTGAGCATCAGATTGATCCTCTGTGACTTACACTGCGTTGTTAGCAGTTGTCCTACTTCATATTCAGAAATTGGTCCTCCTGGTTCTTGAAGATGGTTCCTGATTCTATCTTAGACCCATCAATGGCTGTTGCCTATCTCTCAGCTGGACTGCTTTTGGATATTCAAACAGTTTCAGACTATTTAAATTCCGGTGTCCCTCAATGAACAATAAAGAAAATAAGATTGTTTTACTTACCATAAAATATGTTGGCCTTCCATTTTTTTTCTGTTTGCCAGTGTCCTAACCCCCTGTAGGCAGCAGTGTATCCTAAATGATGATAGACACAATAATTCAGGTTATCTAAAAACTGTCAATAAAATTCAAGAAATTGTTTTTATGTTAAACACAAAAATATTATTAGGCTTCTATATAAAGCAGATAAAATATACAGTAGTGAGTTACAGCATCCATTTATTGCCAGAATACTGCAGAGAAAGCCAGGAATTAAAATTTTCATAATTTGTTACATTGGGTAAATGTGTTTTTGCGATTTTCAGCATGTAGGAGATAGATAGATAGATAGAAATATTATGAACATTTAAATCCTAGCAATGAGAAATAAAAAAGGTTCAGTTGATTGTAGGAAATTCTATTGAGCACCTTGATTAAATGTAGATGACACTTTCAGCAAGAAGGAAAATGTGCTACATGTTTTCATTTAATCAAAGCATTATTTTGGCAGTGAATACTAAATCCTTGTGTGACCTCTTACTACTATTAGACACAAATGTGTCTTGGTAAAGGGATTCATACTTACAATACTGCATGCAGTGAACAAACTCCTGATTTATTTTTTGCATAAATAATTTTAGTCAAGCAACCAAAAAAGGTGACTTGTCCAATTTGTCTGATTGGTACTTTGGGGATATACATACTACTACATACAAATTGAAAGGTGTCCAGGTTAAACTTTTTTATGGAAAAGTGTGTTTCGTTTGAGATTTAGGTAAACAACATTTTTTATCATCAATAATCAGCGAAGTATCATCATATGTTATTACTCTTTAGGCTGGGTTCACACATACTGTGTGTTGACTTGAAGAAGTAGTTGTACCAGGGTGATGTCTGCAGCTTCATACATCAACCCATGACCACTTTTTTAGAGCTGGTGCTCGCTTTTCTAGTGATAACAACCGATGTGGCTCAGCAGCCACTCGGCTGTTATCCCAGCGACCGGGAAGGGACACCCCCTCCCGCCGCCTTCCGCTGCTCTGCCCGGGTCTCCTGTCCCACTGGGAGACCGGAGCAACCAGCCGGCATGTCTGCTAACTGTTTGGCTTTGATCCGGTCTCAGATCAAATAACCTGGCAGCAACGTCACAACGTCACTTCCGGTTTACTCGGCTGCTAACAGCACTGATTTAAAAAAACTGACCATATTCAAAAATGCCAGTTCGGCGTTTTGAATAATTTGAAGTTGAAGTTTAGACCCCAGATCCTGCCATAAAGAGTACCTGTCACTTCCTATTACTGTCACAAGGGATGCAAAACAGTAAAACAAAATAATAATTTTAAAGCGTCCCCGTGAGCTTGCGCACCAAAGAAAGCGCATACGTAAGTTGCGCCCGCAAATGTAAACGGTGTTCAAATCACACATGTGAGGTATCGCTGCAAAAGTCAGAGCAAGAGCAATAATTCTAGCAAAAAAGCCCTCTTACTTTTAAGTACTGTAGTTTGTTGCCATTCCACGAGTTTGTGCAATTTAAAACTGTAATATGTTGGGTATCTATTTGCTCGGTGTGACATCTTTCACAATATGCAAAAAAATTGGGCTAACTTTACTGTTTAGTTATTTTTTTTAAATTCAGTAAAGTGTATTTTTTCCCCAAAAATTGCGTTTGAAAGACCGCTGCGCAAATACTACGAGACAAAAAATATTTCAATGACTGCCATTTTATTCTTCAGAGTTTTTGCTTAAAAAATATATATAATATTTGGGGGTTCTAAGTAATTTTCTAGCAAATAAATACAGATTTTAACTTGTAAACAACATGTGTCAGAAATAGGCTTGGTCCTTAAGTAGTTAAACAGACGTGAAGGATTTTTTTTTTTCTTTTTCAATGTTTTATTTAGAACTTTTGCAGTCTAGCTACAAAGAAGAGCGTAACTGGTAAACTACAGGTTAACAAGAGTATGAAGAAAATAATGCATTCATGTCCAAGAGTAGTACAAAAAGGCGTCAAAGTTCATATAGGGTATATGAAGGGAGAGTGGTATACGATGAATGTGCCAGTAGTATACAGCACATTCAGGCAGTGCAAAATAAGGCTGAAAAAGTAAGTTTGCATAGAATTGGGGGAGAATGTGGGAGATGGGGCTGAGTTTTGGAGAAAGTGGGAGGTTGGGTGGAAACATTACAACTGATAGGGGTCAGTATACAGTGGACCGAAAGGGATTTAAAAGGACAAGGTTATAGCATAGCTAAACCCAAGAACAAATGCTAATAATATTGCACTACACCAGTCCTTAGATGTGGTGGCTGCATTTGTTTTCTTTTTAACACCTTTTTTCTTTATTTTAACTGGGTAATCCTGCTATTAGCTTACTTGCTTTTCCTAGAGTGACAACTGTACTTAGCAGCATTATCACCCTGAAACAGGCGGAGGAGTTTTGTAGTTCATGGAGCTTTTTTGCAATAAAATAATAAAATGCTTTCAATGGGTAATTTAACAGATCAAAAGGCAGCAAATAAAATAATTTATTTTTAGAGTTTATATACACTTTAAGATATGGTAATAAAATATGAAATGGGGGACAGCGATATCAAAGTTAGTTCTTACTCCAGAAAGAGTTTAGTGTGGTGGTCATTAACCATTTTAAGACCGGAGGATTTTCCTGCTTAACGTCCAGGCCACTTTTTTTTAACATGGCACTGCGTGACTTTAACTGACATTTGCGCGGTCATGCAATGCTGTACCCAAACGAAATGTACGTCCTTTTTTCCCATAAACAGAGCTTTCTTTTGGTGGTATTTGATCACCTCTGCGCTTTTTATTTTTTGCAATATTAATAAAAAAGGAGCGAAAATTTAGCGAAAAATTTACATTTTCTACTTTGACAGTTAACAAATATCCAATATATTCAATTTTTGTCATATATTTAGGCCAAAATGTATTTAGCTACATGTCTTTGACAAAAAAATTCTCAATGAGCGAATTTTTATAGGTTTGCGCAAAAGTTATAGCGTCTACAAACTATGGAGTAAATACTGGAATTTACGCAGCTTTAATTTCTGACTGCCTATCTCAATTCTTGAAGTGCTAAAATGGCAGGGCAGTATAAACCCCCCCTCAAATTACCACTTTTTGGAAAGAAGACATCCTAAGGAATGTAGTGAGAGGCATTTTGAGCTCATTGAATATTTTTTTTTTTTGTCACAGGTGTTTGAAAAATGACTAAAAAAAAAAAATGTTTTTTTACAAAAAGTTGTCATTGAAATTATATATTGCTCAAGCAAAATATATTCTGCTGCTTCTCCTGAGTACAGGGACTTTTTGGGAGCCTAGCTGTGTACGGACCCCGAAAACCAATCCCCACCTTCAGAATTTCAAAGGGCGTAAATTTCTCATTGCACTTTGTCACTGCCTATCAGGGTTTGGAGGCCCTGAAATGTCAAGATAGCACAAAACCCTGCCAAATGACCCCATTTTGCAAAGTAGACACATTTTTTAAAAATTTTTTTTAATACAAAGTTGTCACTAAAAGATAAATAGCTCACACATGACATGGGTACATGTGTAATGACACCCCGAAATACATTCAGCTGCTTCTCCTGAGTACAGGGATACCACATGTGTGAGACTGTTTGGGAGCCTAGCTGTGTATGGGACCCCGAAAACCAATCACAACCTTCAGGTTTTTTAATGGCGTAAATTGTGCATTTCACCTCCGCACTACCTGTCACCGTTTCAGAGGCCCTGAAATTTCAAGATAGCACAAAACCCCCCCAAATGACCCCATTTTGCAAAGTAGACACTCCAAGCTATTTGCTGAGAGGCATGGTGAGTCCATGGAATATTTTATATTTTGCCACAAGTTCTGGGAAAATTATTATTGTTTTTTTTTAGTTGTTTTTTTTATACAAAGTTGTCACCAAATGATATATTGTTCACACATGCCATTGGTATATGTGAAATGACACCCCAAAATACATTCTGCTGCTTCTCCTGAGTATGGGGATACCCCATGTGTGAGACTTTTCTGCAGTCTAGCCGCGTACAGGACCCCAAAATCCAATCACCACCTTCAGGCTTTCCAAGTGCGTAAATTGTTGATTTCACTCCTTACTACCTATCACAGTTTCGAAGGTCATGAAATGCCAAGATAGCACAAACCCCCCCCCCCCCCCAAATGACCCCCTTTTGCAAAGTAGACACTCCAAGCTATTTGCTGAGAGGCATGTTGAGTGTTTTGCAGATCTCACTTTTTTGTCACAAAGTTTTGGAAATTGAAAAAAGAGGAAAAAAAATGCATTTTCCTTTTTTTTCTTCATTTTCTAAAATAAATGAGAGCTGCAAAATACTCACCATGCCTCTCAGCAAATAGCTTGGAGTGTCTACTTTGCAAAATAGGGTCATTTGGGGTGGTTTTGTGCTATATCGGCATCTCATGGCCTTCAAAACTGTGATAGGTAGTAAGGAGTGAAATCAACAATTTACGCCCTTAGAAAGCCTGAAGGTGGGGATTGGTTTTCGGGGTCCTGTACGCGGATAGACTGCCAAAAAGTCTCACATATGGGGTATCCCTGTACTCAGGAGAAGCAGCAGAATGTATTTTGGGGTGTCATTTCACATATACCTATGGCATGTGTGGGCAATATATAATTTACTGACAACTCTGTGTAAAAAAAACAAAACAAAAAAAAATAATTTTCCCGAAACTTGTGGAAAAATATAAAATATTCCATGGACTCACCATGCCTCTCAGCAAATAGCCTGGAGTGCCTACTTTGCAAAATGGGGTCATTTGGGGGGGTTTTGTGCTATCCTGAAATTTCAGGGCCTCTGAAACTGTGACAGGTAGTGGTGATTGGTTTTTGGGGTTCCGTACACAGCTAGGCTCCCAAAAAGTCTCACACATGTGGTCCCTGTTCTCAGGAGAAGCAACAGAATGTATTTTTGGGTCTCATTTTACATATACCCATCGTATGCGTGAGCAATATATAATTTAGTGACAACTTTGTGTAAAAAAAAAACAAATTGTCATTTTCCTGAAACTTAAGGAAAAATATAAAATACTCCATGGACTCAATATGCTTCTCAGCAAATATCTTTGGGTGTCTACTTTCCAAAAAGGGGGCATTTGGGGGGTGTTTGAACTGTCCTGGCATTTTATGTTCAATCTTAACCACACATCACCCACTCTTCTAACCACTTGAAGACCAAGCCTTTTCTGTGACTTTTTGTTTACATAAAAATTTTTTTTTTTTTACTAGAAAATTACTTTCAACCCCCAAACATTATATATTTTTTTTAAAGCAGAGGCCCTACAGAACAAAATTGTGGATGTTTTAACAAGTTTTGTGTGATTTGTGTTTTTTGGAAGTGACAGTAATCTATTGCTTACTGCAATTGCCTGGGTAGGGTGGGCTGGGCGGAGGGGCTGAACGCAGGTGCTGGCAGGAATCAGTGCTGATTGTGCAAACACTGCATTTTGGGAACACTAAACTATGGGGATGCTTGTATAGTTCTGATCAGATATTGATCTGTTCAAACACTATACTAGTAATGGAGGTGTATGTATGTGTGTGTGTATGTGTGTTAGTGTAATTGACTCTAACTGACGCTAAATAACGGTGGTGTGGTGGGACCCTGACGCTAACTAGCGTCACCCGTGACACAAATACAGTGATGGGTAATCACTGTATATAGTGAACACTGTGACAGGGCAGTGAAGGGGTTAACTGGGGAGATCAAGGGGTTAAACCTTTTTAGGGGATATATGGCGGGTGGCCTAAACCTATTTTGGCCTAGCGCAAGCGCAAACTGGGGTCACAAGTGACACTAATACAGTGATCAGTAGTTAGCTGAAATACTGTATATATGAGTGCACTGTGTGATAGGGAGTGAAGGGGTTAACTGGGGGAGATCAAGGGGTTAAAAGTTTATTAGGGGATAGATGGCGGGTGGCCTAAACCAATTTGGACCTAGCGCAAACTGGGGTCACACTTGACACTAATACAGTGATCAGTAGTTAGCTGATATACTGTATATATTAGTGCACTGTGTGATAGGGAGTGAAGGGGTTAACTGGGGGAGATCAAGGGGTTAAAAGTTTATTAGGAGATAGATGGCGGGTGCCCTAACCCTATTTGGACCTAGCGCAAACACGATTTAGGGTCACAAGTGACACTAAATACAGTGATCAGTAAAAGATCTGTATACCACTGTATATAGTGTACGCTGTGAGGGGTTTGGGGGTGATCAGGGGTGATCAAGGGGTCAAAGTGTGCCTATGTGTGTTAGTGTGGTGTTGGTGGAACTCACATTTTAGATGTCTCTCTTTCTTCTCCTGGAACCGAAAGGGCTCCAGGGGGGAAAATGACATTACTTCCCCTGCCTGTGTTTACATTACACAGGCAGGGGACATGATGGCATTGGGCAGAACCGATCACCAGATCCAGACCAAAAATAGTTTGTCTGCATCTGGTGACTGATTGATTCTGAGCCCAATCACACCAGGATCAGCCGTGAATGTGCGCGACGTAGGTCTACGTCGCCAGACCTAGCCGTGCTGCTCTGCTGCAGTAGCAGCAACGTTAGCGGACGGCAATTGGTTAATTATGATTCTGCACTCACTCCTTTCAGCTTCAGAGAAAGGAGAGGGATTTTTTTCCAACTGCAGCATGAGTTTGTTTGGATGCCAAAAGCACAACATTTGCTAAATGTTGTTGATGGTGGAGAGGATACAAATTTTAGTATGAAATAGGATTGATCAGGGATCTCTTATAATATGGTTTCAGAATAATGAGAAGAGTAGATGAAAGATTTTAGCCCTGAATCAAATTGTAATAAAGCAGGACCTCTAGGTGTGCATCATGTCTCCATCAGAAACAGATAAGCATTGCTTGGATGAAGAGCAGTAAAAGTGGGCTATTCTGGTGGGGCCTTAAAACCATCTTCTCATGACCTTAGGGTTTGGTTTTATAGTTGGGGTGTTGGAAGAGCGTTTAGAGACTAAAATATATATATATATATATATATATATATATATATATAGTCACCCAGTCTTCTGGAAAAGGAGGTCAGGGAATTAAATTTAAAACTTTATAAGCAGTTACAGCAACAGATATTTTACTTTTGGGATAAAGGTTTTACATAAATAACACCTGCTTATTGTAAGCATCCTTGTCAGAGTTAAATGGGTTGCCTCAACTCTACAACTGCTACATTTGCTTAAGACCTTGTTCTGTTTAAAAACAAAATATTTACTGGCAGGATCACCTGGTAAAAATAAAAGAAAAAAAGTGTAAAAAAAAAAAGAAACCTAGTGCTGCCATCACATCTAAAGGCCCGTACACATGAAAAGAAAATCTGAAGGAAAATTTAGTCCGACGACTGATCTGCCGATTTTCGGATTGTTAGTATGGTGCTTTCGACAGCTGACTCTGACTTTTCAGGCCGAAAAAATCCTGATATGCAGGCTATAACATTTTTATTGTCCGTCAACACAATGTTCCGTCTCATTAGTACAGTTTTCGACGGAAAAAAATCTTAAGAGCAACACTAGGCATGCTCAGAGACGAAAGAACACATACAAAAAATCCAACACATGACATCACTTCTGAAGTAGAATTCTGTCTTAAGGGAAAATTCGTATGAAAATAACCTCTTCACTTTCCACATCAGACTAGCATGCCACAAAAAACGGACGACAGATCGTTCGATAATCTGATCGTGTGTACGGGGCTTTAGAATTAGTAAGTTGCAATATAGTAAATACTTGCATTTGGGTTTAATACTGCTCCAGAAAAGCTTAGTTTACTTGGTTTCTTTTATGTAGGAAGGGAAGACTCCGCATTTAAATCTGTATCTGATTGTTAAATTAACTGTTTCTGAAGTGCAATTGAGCATCCTTAGACTGTTACTGTGCTTTTCATCTTTTGGATAAAAGCTAACTTCAAAGAAACTGTTATGTTTTATTCTTTCCTGGGCACCTTTGCTACAAGCCAGTGACAGATTTGTATATACCTGAGGAATTATCTGTCAGAAGCATGTGCCAGATCTATAATAGTTAGAGATGGCCTTGCGGTTCGCCCGGCGGTCGGTTCGCGGCGAATTTTGCTTGTTCGCTACCCGCCAAATTTGGGAACACATGACGTTGTTCGCGGCGGCCATATTCGTTTACATTGGGGAGAACTTTGACCCATGACACAGCCGTCAGGTGGAATGGGACAGCCAATTAAAACCTTTCATCACATGTACATGCCCCCTACCCTATAAATAGACCTGAGCTGTCGGCCATTTCACATTCTGCTTTTTGCCAGCGTAGGGAGACTTTGCCTGTGCTCATGAGGGAGAGATTGCCAGACACAAATAGCTCTGTGAAGATCCACAAAGGTCCTTTTCGGGGCTGGTATTTCGGTATAGGTCTACTACAGTATCTTTTCAGGTTAGGGGCAGGTATTCAGTCGGTGCTTTAGGGGCAATTAGAAATCGGCAGCAGTCACACAAATCGCTCTGGTAATGTCCACAAAAGTCCTTTTCAGGGCTGGTATTTCGGTATAGGTTCAGTCTTTTTTCAGGTTAGGGACAGGTATCCAGTCTGTGCTTTAGGGGCAGTTAGAGAGATCATCTGCAGTCATACAAATCGCTCTGTTAATGTCCACAAAAGTAATTTAAAGGGCTGCATTTTTTGGTATAGGTCCAGTCTCTTTTCAGGTTAGGGGCAGGTATCCAGTCTGTGCTTTAGGGGCAGTTAGAGAGATTGGATGCAGTCACACAAATCGCTGTTAATGTCCACAAAAGTCAAAGGGCTGCAAATTTTTTGGTATTGCTGTGCAGTGCACTAAAAAGGGGGCGGGGGAGGGGGATAATCCACAGTATAATATACTTTGTAGAAAGCATATTATAGTGGATTAGTAGTATTATTGTGCACTGTGCAGCATTGTGACAGGTGTGGTGACTGAGCGTTGCTGCAGCAAGACTACACACAGTGACAAAAGCACTTATAATGTATTATAACTGGTGTGATAGACCAATGGCCCCACCATTACCACATATTGAAGTGGGGTGTTATCTGAGTATACTTTTACAAGTGTATTTGTGTCCTGCGACAATATTGCCTCTTTTGCTGAGTGAAGTCTGATACACACAGTGCCAAACTCCCTGACCAATTTCTTCAACAACTGGTGTGATAGACCAGTGGCCCCCAAATACCACATGTTGAAGTGGGGTGTTATTTAACAGTATACTTTTCTAAGAGTGTATTTTAGTCCTGCAAAAGTTTGGCCTCTTGCTGTGTAAACTGTGCTACACACAGTGACAACAGTTACTGGCCAATTATTTGTAGAACTGGTGTAATAAACCTGAGGCCCCCCCAATACCACAGATTGAAGCGGGGTGTTATCTGAGTATACTTCTACAAGTGTATTTGTGTCCTGCAACAATATTGCCTCTTTTGCTGAGTTAAGTCTGGTACACACAGTGCCAAACTCACTGGCCAATTTTTTGAACAACTGGTGTGATAGACCAGTACCCCCCAATACCACATATTTAAGTGGGGTGTTATTTAACAGTATAATTTTCTAAGATTGTATTTTAGTCCTGCAGAAATTTGGCCTCTTTTGCTGTGTGTTAACTGTGCTACACACAGTGACAACAGTTACTGGCCAATTATTTGTAGAACTGGCGGACTGACGGAACGGCAGAAAGGGAGGAGAGGCAGGCAAGAGGTACAAAGTAGACTGCAAATGTATCAGGAGCGAGCCATCAACCATGTACAGTCACATCTGGCGCTCCCAGGATGCCGTCACATGGCTCCGCAGTGTGGGCTTTTTTTAATGTGTCCATTGCTGACAACAGAGTTTCCATCTGCAGCCTTTGCAGTCAACGCATAAGTCGCGGTAAGCTCAACACTAACCTAGGGACAACCACCTTAAGAAGGCACCTGAAATGCCATCACCAAGCCCAGTGGGAGCAACACGTCAGAACCCACAAAGCCACACTCCAGGCTCTCACCGTCCAGCCTCTTATCCTTCTCCTGTCTCCTCACAGTTGTCCTCCACTCCACCTTCCATGATGCCATCGTCACATTGTTCTGGAAAAAGGCAGGCTTCTGTGGCTCAAATGTTGCAGCGTAAAAAAGGTGTCTGACTACATCGGGTTAACAGCCGATGTGGGCGCTCTGAGGAGTGATGAACCCCTGGACTACTGGGTGGGCAGGCCTGACCTCTGGCCAGAGCTTGCACAATTTGCAATGGAACTGTTGGCTTGCCCCCCGCCCAGTGTCCTGTCCGAAAGGACGTTCAGTGCAGCAGGGGGGATCGTGCCTGATAAGCGCACTCGCCTAGCTCATGGCCGTGTAGACTACCTCACATTTATAAAAATGAATGAGGCATGGATCTCTGAGGAATTCAGCACATGTAACCAGTAGACCATGTTTCATTGAAATTCCTCATGACAGGCCACAAATATCTGCCAGACCGCCATATACCCACAACAATTCCTTGTCCTTGTCTTCGCTAAATACAGCGGCATTAAAGGCATTTCATGTCCACTGAATGGCTAATTTTTGGGGCCTATACAGGCCGACACTTCTGTATCCTGTGAATGCCTAATGTACCTCTAGCCATCAAATACACTACGTTCTTTGCTGTCAGTTAAACCCATGTGGGCTAATTTTTGGGGCCTATACAGGCCGACACTTACTTCTGTATACTGTGAATGCCTAATGTACCTCTAGCCATCAAATACACTACGTTCTTTGCTGTCAGTTAAACCCATGTGAGCTAATTTTTGGAGCCTATACAGGCCGACACTTACTTCTGTATACTGTGTGAATGCCTAATGTACCTTCAGCCAAAGAATACTACGTTCTTAGCTGTCAGGTAAACCCATGTGGGCTAATTTTTGGGGCCAATACTGGCCGACACTTACTTCTGTATCCTGTGAATGCCTAATGTACCTTCAGCCACAGAATACTACATTCTTAGCTGTCAGGTAAACGCATGTGGGCTAATTTTTGCGGCCTGGAATGGCTGACACTTCTTTATCCTGTGAATGCCTAATTTTTCAGACTGGAAATAAAAAACAATGGGTCTGTAAAGGTTCCGCCAAATTGTGGAATGGATGCGGACCCATTTTACAGATGTGTGAATGGGCCCTATATGTATTAGACATGTATTTACCGGCTGCTGTCAGTTCTGGCTGATTTATGAAAAACAAAAATTATTTTTTGCTGTAAAAAAAAAATAATTATTTTTTGCTGTAAAAAAAAAATTTAGGGCAACTTTTCCAATTGCAATACTTCTTTTATGACATTGTCCATGTGCTGGGACTACTTGTGCATGGCTAGTATGTCTTTTGTGGCTGCAAATATGACCTAAAGGTTCTCCTCCCATTAAAGTCAATGGGGCCCGCCGCGAACTTGCGGTTTGCGCACTTTTGAGAAAATTTGCGGCTGACGTTTGCGAACCGCCCCGGCCGATGTTCGTCCATCTCTAATAATAGTGTCAAAGGTGATTGGTTTGTAGTGGAGGAGGTGATGAGATACAAGACATCCTGTATGTAAAACCAGAAAGATATTCAAAAGTGGGAGTGAATATGAGATTGCTTACAAGAGCAGTTTATTTATAGGTATATGGTGAGTGATTTTATTCCCAGCTTGGTGGGTGGGACCAAAAACCACTTTCACTCAGTGTATAAGGGATCCTAAGAATTCATTAGTTCTGAAGGCTAGGATTTTTGCCAAGAGCTTGATTCCAGATATGGAGCTATTGCACAGGAGTTGGTGATGTGAAAGCTGTCTTTCCATGGTTTGGGAATCATAGCTATGCGGATGTTAAATGCTGGAGAGACAGATGTTAAATCATTATGGGACTGGAGGTAGTTCAATATGTCTGCTAAAAAGGGAGACAGTATTTCTTAATATTTCTTCTATTAAAAATACTACTGGGGCGTGTCTAGCCGGCACGATGGCCGGCCGCATGTGATCGGAGCTCTGCGGCCTCCACTCGAGCTCCATGCGGTGCACCTTGATACCCACCTTGATCCAGACCTCCATGCGAGTATTGCAGCAGCTTGCGATACATACCAGGCAATATGAGTAAGGAGACAAGTAGGGAACGTCCCGCTACGGCAACAGAACGTTTGAAGGAGTTTGTGCAGACCGAGAAGCAGGAAGAAGTCGGAGCCCACCAAACACACGGAGTGGAGGAAGCAGCAGTAATACACAGAGCAACATGCCGGTGGAGAAACCAGCAAAACTCTCACTAGAACAGGTACATTCTCAACTTATGGCTTCTATAACTGCAAGTAATACTATGTTGACTGGTAAAATGGAGGAAATTAGAATGGATATTGGTTTAATACACCATGATCTGCAGGCTGTGAGAGAGCGGATGGCAGAGGCTGAAAAAAGGATATCCTCATTAGAGGATAATTACACTCAAGTGCCAAGTCGTATATTAGCAGCTGAAAAGCAAGTAACATACCTTAATCAAAAAGTTGATGACTTAGAAAACAGATTAAGACGCAATAATATCAGATTTGCGGGCTTACCGGAGAGGGCTGAGGGGAAGAATCATGGAGAATTTGTGGAGACATGGATTAAAACCCTATTTCCTGATACAACTTTCTCCACAGCATTTGCAGTAGAAAGAGCCCATAGAATTCCTGCAAAACCACCAGCCCCTGGAGCCCCTGCAAGACCTTTACTTGCATGATTTTTGAATTGTAAAGATCGGGATCTTATACTACGGAAAGCAAGACAAAAGGGCACCATTCAATATGAAAATGCACAAGTGTTTTTTTTCCCTGATTTTTCAATAGATCTACAAAAATTGAGCTACCTTTTTTGAAGTTCAAAAAAATTAAGAGAACGACACATTATCTACTCCATGGCATACCCTGCGAGGATGAGGGTGGAGGAAGATGGGGAAAATATATTTCTTAAATACTCCAGGGAGTGTACAAGAATGGCTTTGCTCGAAAGGAACTATAAAGTGAAAGGAAAGAAGAATCTTGTAATTTTCCTTGTAATGAAAACTCTTTCTTTTTTCCTGGTGAAGGATACAGGGAAAAAAAAAAAGGAAAAAAAAAAGTATGTGGATGATGGAATGACGAGGTGGGGGGAGTAAAGGGACTGGGAGTCAAGAAACTATGGTTGTTTTCCTGACAGACTCCATGGCAGCATACGTATCGGGTTTAGCCCCGCCTCCAAACCTACCCTATAGGACACCACTCCCATAAATCTTTGCACCTGTTCAGCACACGTGTTCCTTTTTTGTCCTCCAAAGGATTACCTGTATCCTACCTGAAGATGGATCCCAGGAGATGGATGACTCTACCATTCGGGTATTGAGTGCTCTCTAATAAGCCCCAGCTGCTGTGGGGTATGGAGTAGGGGAGAAGATGTGTGCAGCCCTTGCCCAAAAAGCCCAGCTGCTGCGGGTGGCCTGTACCCTAAATATATTAAGTCCGGTGTGTGTCCGTCCATCCCTGGTGGTCAGCGGTTCGTGAGTACCCCATTTATTGTCATATCTCCATGGAAGCTATTGTTTATATGCTCTTATAGTGGCTGTGTGTTACCTTTTTGTTTTCATGATGTTCCCTGGTGGCTAGTGCTCTGGGGCCGGTCAGTGTCTTACTTCCTGACCGGCCGCCGGTTCTTTGCGCTACTGCGCATGCGCGAACTCCTCCGGAACGAGGCTTGGTTCTCGCGCATGGGAGACTTTAATCTTCTGTGGGACCCGCTGGTGGGCAGGCATGGACCCTCCCCCCCCTGAAAAGAACTCGAAAACCACTTATGTTTCGTGAGTTAGGGGAAGAATTTGGATGGAGAGATTTGTGGCGAAGGGGATGTCTGTCAAGAATAGATCTGGCGCTGGGAAATGATAAAATTATTTTTAGGGTTGTCTCTGTTGAATATTTGATTAGAGGAGTGTCTGATCACTCACCACTCCTGGTAAATATAGCAATAGGAATTGAGGGAATGAAGCAAAACTGGAAATTTCAGCCATATTGGTTATCACAGATTGGAACGCACGATCGTATACCTGAACAATTGCAGATATTTTTAGAAACACAAGAGATTTGATCTTTTGGGATACCTTGAAAGCATATCTACGGGGGGCACTTAGATCAACAATTATCATATATTAAAAGAGCCACCAGGCAGGAAATGGAAGAGCAATGTAGAGATACAGAAGCTGCGTTTTTGAAAACCCCAACTGAAATAAATAGGGAAAAATGGGTAATTACAGTAAGAAAATATACTACACACATAGCAGCAATAGCTAAATACAAACAATTTGAATATCAACAGAAGTACAGTATTTTGAACAAGGGAATACTTCAAGTCGTCTTTTAGCACATATGGCTAAGCAACAAAGTACAAGTTTAGTTATAACTAATATACAGCGCCCTGACGGGGAATGCGTAAGGGATGTGGCTGGTATTATGTCATGCTTTCACACGTTTTATACTGATATGTATGCCACCTCTCTTACGTATAATGCAGATGAAATTTCAACTTATCTGAGTGAAATACACTTTCCAGCCTTAACGACCGAGCAGGTTAAATTATTAGAGGAAAATCCAAGCGAGGAAGAAGTAAGAAGAGCAATAACAAGTTTAGCAATAGGAAAGGCTTCAGGACCAGAGTAAATACGTGGATATTCTTGCCCCAGTGCTAGTTCAAGTATTTGATGCAGCTTTCAGGGTAAAAAGACTTCCTGAATCCATGTATTTAGCTACAGTAGTACTAATTCCAAAACCAGATAAAAACTTAACAGATTTTGCTTCATACCGACCCATATCGTTATTAAATACAGACTACACAATTCTTGCAAACATTTTGGCCCATAGATTAAACAATGTAATACTTAATATTATACATCCAGATCAAACTGGATTTATGCCAGGAAAATCCACATCTATAAATCTTCGAAGAACACAACTTATAGCTCCGCTTAGAGATCAACTATCAGACTCAAGTGTCTTGGTTTCTCTTTATACAGCAAAGGCTTTTGATTCTATTGAATTGCCCTTTTTACAAGCAGTGCTTAGGGCATTTGGATTTGGGGAGAAATTCTGTACTTGGGTGGAAATAATGTATCTAAATCCAACTTCAGCTGTTGGTAAATGGCTTTTTAACCAAGGCCATACAATTATATAGAGGCACCCGGCAGGGATGCCCTCTATCACCACTCTTATTTTCAGTAGCTATTGAATCTTTGGCACTTCGACTTCGGCAAACCTCTTCTCTACGGGGCATTACATTGGCAGAAAAGATAGATATAGTGGGACTGTATGCTGATGATCTTGTTTTATATTTAAAGGATGCACATGGATCATTGCAAGCAGCTATGCATATAATAGAACTATTTGGTCCTTATTCAGGCCTTAAAATGAATTGGCAAAAATCCTCCCTTATGCCATTGCAACCACAACTACTCACACTAAGCAAGGATTCAAGTTTATTAAAGGTAGTGTCCTCTTTCAAATACCTGGGAATAAATATTACAAGATTACCACAAGCAGCTTTACAGGCTAATCTTAATCCACTCATGACAACAATTAAAACTAAATTAGCGACTTGGGCTACATTACCACTTTCAGTTGCAGGGAGAATAAATTTAATCAAGATGGTCCTATTTTCGAAATGTAATGTTCACATATGTCGGTTATAGTCCCTAAAACTATTTTAAAAAAAATAGATGCCCGATTTACCACATTTATTTGGGGAAAGGGTAGAAATAGAATAAAGTTAACCACACTTCAGAGAGCTAAAACAGAAGCAGGTATGGCACTTCCTAATATATACAGATACTATCTCGCTGGACAACTTAAACATCTTACAGGATGGATAGTACCAGTAACACCACAGAAGTTAGAATCACACCTGGCTCATGTTTTACAAATCGATAATTTACTTATGGCCCTAGAAGCACCTTTGAATAAATTAAAATATAAGCAAATACCAATGTTAACATTAGCTCGTACAATATGGAGAGAGGCAAAACGTATAGAGGGACACACACAAATAAACATGGATCTCCCACTATGGCGAAACCCAATGTTTAATCAACTGAAACAATTGGTAGAGTATCAGTTCTGGGAACAAAAAGGGATATCAGTCCTTGCAGATGTATATGACATCACATATATGTACTCTTTTTCAGTTATACAAATGAAATATGATATACCACATACCTCATTATATAAATACTTACAGTTGCGACATGCGTTAAAAGCGCAATTTGGAGTTTTAGGACCCGGGATCTCTAGATATCCAATGATTGGTATCCTTAGGTCCCAGGGCCCTAAAGGATTAATCTCTAAAATATATGCACATTTAACCAGGGTTAATTCAGGAATGAATCCCTTGGCAATAAGAACAAAATGGCAGGAAATAATTCCCAATTTAACTGACGAAGATTGGGAAGAAGCTTGCTCTTCCCATTTATATGTATCGCCAGCAGCAAACAATAGGTTAATACAATTATATATGCTACATCAATCATATCTCTCTCTCCAAGTAGACTTTATGCAATGCATAGCATTGCATCTCCTAAATGCTTGAGATGCAGTGTTATACATAGTATGTGGTTTTGTCCAGTGATATCAAGATTCTGGCAATAAATAATTCAAATATTATCCTCTGTCCTGAATATGCCTGTACCTTTGACCCCAGAAACCTGTTTGCTGGGTATATTAGATGAAATAACATGGTCTAGATATCACAAGATATTGCTTAGAGACACGCTGTTTATGGCAAGGAAAACAATCACAGTTAAGTGGATTCAAGTGAAGCCCCCTGCTGTTAAGAACTGGATAAGAGCTGTAAATCAGATTTTACCATTTGAAAAAGTATTGTATATGCATAGAGGATGATCAACGAAATATAATAAAATTTGGGATAATTGGTGTCAATCAACATTAACCAATGGTTGAATATAAGGAGATAACCAAGAGGATATAGAGGGATGCACATAGTATGATGAGGTAATAAATCTATGATTGCAATGGAGCAAGGGGCTGGGGCACACCAGGACAACGGCGATCAATTAAGCTAAATGGATATACATTGGCATAAAGAGATTATGAATACTAAGTAAACAGATAATTATTTGGATATTGTATAATTTTTTATTATTTAATATTGTTTTGTCTTTTTGTTGAAAGGACGTTTGGAATGTTCGTTTTTATGCACATATTGAAATAAAAAGAATTAAAAAAAAATACTAATAAAAAAGTCTTTGACGCAATGAGTCTTTTGGTTTTTTAGTGTTTTGATGGCTAATTGAACTTCCTGGGTTTTGATTGAGGCATTCAGTTTAGTTTTATATTGATGAGTAGTGTTGAGCAAACACGGACTGTATTATTCGGGTCCGTACCGGATAATTGGATTTTTGTTACCCGGACACGGACCCGAAAACTTTAGTGTATGTTCGGGTTTAAAAGCCGTGTTCGGTAATTTTATTTCCTGTTTTGTATGTAATGGCGCGCTTTTAATGGTGGGCTTTCAACAGCCAATCAACAAGCGTTTAACTGGTGTGCCATAGAAGCCATCACAGCCATGCCTACTAATGGCATGGCTGTGATTGGCCAGCTGAAGCATGTGACCCAGGTCTTTATAAGCTAGAGACACAGCGCGCTGTGCGTCAGTCTGCTCTAGTGTAGGGAGAGAGCACACACAACGGTGCTGGCTGCTGCTGATTAGGTACAGACAGGGGAAAAAAACATTGTGCCCGAAAAGAATGCAGGGACAGGTCAGAGTGTAGGCAAGGAAAGATAGAAGAGCATTTTAGGGACAGGCTGGAGAGAGTAGGCAGGGAGAGATTAGGAGACACAGGACAGAACAATAGTCCGTTAGCGATCTACATCGATTTTGCTGTGTGGGGGGGTGGTGCAGTGAACGATCCTTTTGCCTTCACTTGAGCCCACTGAGGAGGAGGGAGAAAAAAAAATATTTTTATCAGTCTGTTGTGTGCAGCGTTCAGCTATATTTTACTACAGAGTGCTGTTCTAATCTGCTATTTAAAAATTACAAATTTAAAGGGGAATTTTTTTTTTATTTCCCTTCATAGCCTGCTGCTGACCGTGACATAAAACATAAGACACTGCTGTATTCACATGTGCTATTAAAAAATCACCAATTTATATACTTTTTTCTATTCCGCTATTCAATATACACCCTTTTGGTGTAAAAAAATTAAATTGCGGCATAGTCTGTATCGGTACGTGTGAGATACACCTTTCTATATACTTTTTTCTATTCCGCTATTCAATATACACCCTTTTGGGGTGAAAAAAATTAAATTGCGGCATAGTCTGTATCGGTACGTGTGAGATACACCTTTCAAATTTGTTTGGCACATCTCCTTCCACCGTCGAGGATTGCAGGGCGCTTCAGTTTGCCTCCTGTTCCGAACTCCTCCTACTCCTCTTCCTCATCCTCATCCTCATCCTGCCTTTAGGGTACAAAAAATTGTAATCGGGGCCTAGTCTGTGTTTGTACGTGTGAGATACACCGTTTTATATACTTTTTTCTATTCCGCTATTCAATATACACCCTTTTGGGGTAAAAAAAATTAAATTGTGGCATAGTCTGTATCGGTACGTGTGAGATACACCTTTTTATATACTTTTTTCTATTCCGCTATTCAATATACACCCTTTTAGGGTGAAAAAAATGAAATTGTGGCATAGTCTGTCTCGGTACGTGTGAGATACACCTTTTAAATTTGTTTGGCGCATCTTCCACCGCCGAGGATTGCAGGGTGCTTCAGTTTGCCTCCTGTTCCGAACTCCTCCTACTCCTCTTCCTCATCCTCCCTTTAGGGTACAAAAAATTGTAATCGGAGTCTAGTCTGTGTTTGTACGTGTGAGATACACCGTTTTATATACTTTTTTCTATTCCGCTATTCAATATACACCCTTTTGGGGTGAAAAAATATTAAATTGCGGCATAGTCTGTATCGGTACATGTGAGATACACCTTTTAAATTTGTTTGGCGCATCTCCTTCCACCGCCGAGGATTGCAGGGCGCTTCAGTTTGCCTCCTGTTCCGAACTCCTCCTACTCCTCATCCTCCCTTTAGGGTACAAAAAATTGTAATCAGGGCCTAGTCTGTGTTTGTACGTGTGATATACACCGTTTTATATACTTTTTTCTATTCCGCTATTCAATATACACCCTTTTGGGGTGAAAAAAATTAAATTGCGGCATAGTCTGTATCGGTACATGTGAGATACACCTTTTAAATTTGTTTCGCGCATCTCCTTCCACCGCCGAGGATTGCAGGGCGCTTCAGTTTGCCTCCTGTTCCGAACTCCTCCTACTCCTCTTCCTCATCCTCCCTTTAGGGTACAAAAAATTGTAATCGGGGCCTAGTCTGTGTTTGTACGTGTGAGATACACCGTTTTTATATACTTTTTTCTATTCCGCTATTCAATATACACCCTTTTGGGGTGAAAAAAATTAAATTGCGGCATACTTTGCATATTTGACTGTGAGATACACACGTTGTATTTGTATACTGTTTTTCTATTCCGCTATTTAATAAACACCCTTTTGGGGTAAAAAAAATAAAATTGCGGCATAGTTTGCATATTTGACTGTGAGATACACCCATGCGATACTGTTGTTGTTTTGTTCCGCTATTCAATAAACCCCTTTCTAGGGCAAGATCATAAATTACAGAAATATGAGGTGAACGTCAAATAGGGGCCGTGGCCTGGGTCGTGGTGCTGCTGGTAGAGCTCCTGTTGCAAGGAGAGGACGTGGTCGATCTGTGCCAGGTACATGCAAAAGTGAAACACCTTCCTCAAGTGTGAGTAGGCGACAGAACCTGCAGCAGTATTTGGTAGGGCATCATGCGCCTCTGCAAGTGTTGAGGCAAGAACAAGTACAGGCGATAGTAGATTGGGTTGCTGACAGTGCCTCCAGTTCCTTCACATTGTCTCCCACCCAGTCTACTGCAGAAAGGTCAGAGTTGGCACCTGAAGCCGATGTCCAACCGTCTTTCACCTCACCCCCTTGCAAATCAGGCAAGCAGTCTGAGCCCCAAGTCATGCAGCAGTCTCTTCTTCTTTTTGATGACTCTGTCAGCAGGGTTTCCCAGGGCCATCCACCTAGCCCTGCCCCAGAAGTGGAAGAGATTGAGTGCAGCGATGCCCAACCACTTATTTCTCAAGATGAGTACATGGAAGGACCATCGCAGCATGTCTCCGATGATGACGAAATGCAGGTGCCAACTGCTGCGGCACTCAAAATTGTGGAGACCGACAAGGAGGGCAGGGGTGAAGACTGGGTGGAAGATGATGTGGAGGACGATGAGGTCCTCGACCTCACATGGAATGAAGGTCATGCAGGTGACCTGAGTAGTTTGAAGGAAGAGGCGGTGGTCGCACAGAGCCACCAGCACAGCAGAAGAGGGAGCAGGGTGCAGAAGCGGAGCGGCCGTGCCCTAGACACTACGCCTTCTGCTGCCCAACGCAGCAAGGGACCGAGTGCACCAAAGCCAGCTCAAAGGAGTTCTCTAGCGTGGAAGTTCTTCATACAATGTGCTGATGACCGGACACGAGTGGTTTGCACCCTGTGCAAACAGAGCCTGAAGCGAGGCATAAACCTTCTCAACCTGAGCACAACCTGCATGATCAGGCATCTAAGTGCAAAGCATGAGCTGCAGTGGAGTAGACACCTTCAAAACCAAGAAAGGTCTCTGGCTCCTCCTGCTTCCTTTTCTGCTGCAGTCTCGGCCTCTTCATCCACCTCTGTAGTGATACCGGTACCTGCCACCCCGCAAACAGAGGATCTGTCAGCAACACCACCACCTGGGTCACCAACCATCTCCACAATGTCCCGTGGAAGCGTTCAGCTTTCCATCTCCCAAACACTTCAGAGGAAGAGGAAGTACCCCCCTACCCACCCGCGATCCCTGGCCCTGAATGCCAGCATTTCAAAATTCTTGGCCTTTGAAATGCTGTCATTCCGTCTGGTGGAGACGCACAGTTTTAAAAGCCTTATGTCGGTGGCTGTCCCACAGTACGTCGTGCCCAGCCACCACTACTTTTCCAGGCAAGCCATCCCTTCCCTGCACAACCAAGTGGGGGAAAAAATCAGGTGTGCACTGTGCAACGCCATCTGTGGCAAGGTCCACCTAACTATCGATACGTGGACCAGTAAGCACAGTCAGGGGCATTATATCTCCCTAACGGCACACTGGGTAAATACAGTGGCGGCTGGGCCTGAGGCAGATAGCAATTTGGCGCATGTCCTTCCACCACCGAGGATTGCAGGGCGCTTCAGTTTGCCTCCTGTTCCTAACTCCTCCTACTCCGCTTCCTCATCCTCTTCTGATCAGCGTAACACCTTCACCACCAACTTCAGCACAGCCAGGGGTAAACGACAGCAGGCAGTTTTAAAACTTGCCTGTTTGGGGGAAAAAAACACACCGCGCAGGAGTCGTGGAGGAGCATGGAACAGCAGACCGATGAGTGGTTGCTGCCAGCGAGCCTCAAGCCCGGCCTGGTGGTGTGCGATAACGAGCGAAATCTCATAGCAGCTCTGGGCCTAGCTGGTTTGATGCACATCCCTTGCCTGGCGCATGTGCTGAATTTGGTGGTGCAGAGGTTCCTTAAAAATTACCCCGATATGTTAGAGCTGCTGCAGAAAGTGCGGGCCATCTGTGCGTACTTTCGGCGCTCTCACCCTGCTGCTGCTCGCCTGTCAGCACTGCAGTGTAACTTCGGCCTTCCCGCTCACCGCCTCATATGTGACGTGCCCACAAGGTGGAACTCCACCTTGCACATGCTGGAAAGACGAGCAGCAGCAGGCATTAGTAGAGTTTCAGCTGCAGCACGCACGCGTGAGTCGCTCTGCGGAATAGCACCACTTCACCACCAATAACTGGGCCTCCATCACTGGTGCCTGGCTGGGATACAGAGGACACAGACGATACACCTCCCACAGAGGACAGCCTTTCGTTACCTCTGGGCAGCCTGGCACACATGAGCGATTACATGCTGCAGTGTCTCCACAACGACCGCCGAGTTGCCCACATTCTAACTTGTGCTGATTACTGGGTGGCCACGCTGCTGGATCCCCCTGTTACAAGGACAATGTACCGTCCTTAATTCACTCACTGGAGCGTGATCGCAAGATGCGCGAGTACAAGCCCACACTGGTAGACGCGATGCTGCTGGCATTCCCACCTGACAGCGGGGCCACAGTGGAAGCACAAGGCCAAGGCAGAGGAGGAGGAGGAAGAGGTCGCCAACGCAACCAGGGCACCGCCAGCACCTCAGAAGGCAGGGTTAGCATGGCCGAAATGTGGAAAAGCTTTGTCAGCACGCCACAACAAACAGCAGCACCAGCAGCTCATATGGAACGTCTTAGCAGGAGGCAGCATTTCACCAACATGGTGGAGCAGTATGTGTGCACACGCCTACAGGTAGTGAATGACGGGTCTGCTCCCTTCAACTTCTGGGTCTCCAAATTGGGCACATGGCCTGAGCTTGCCCTTTACGCCTTGGAGGTGCTGGCGTGCCCTGCAGCCAGTGTATTATCTGAACGTGTATTTAGCATGGCTGGGGGCGTTATCACAGACAAGCGCAGCCGCCTGGACAAGCTCACATTCATTAAAATGAACCAGACATGGATCCCACAGGACTTTTCCGTACCTTGTGCAGAATAGAGATGGATACCGACCTTACCCAGCCATTGTTATAATTTTGATCTTTCTCACTCTTTTGGGGTGTACCCTAATTTAAAATGACTAAAAAAAAGCAGTGTTGGCTACCTCGTCCCTCTTCCCCGCCGCTTCCACCTGCACCACCACATCCACCGCCACCTCAACCTCCCTCCTACTCCATATGGGCCTCGTCCTTCACAGATGAAGAAAATTGTTTTATTTTTCTGTTTGTTTTGTTGTTTTAAGTTATTTCCCTATCCACATTTGTTTGCAGAGCACTTGCCATGCTCTTAACTACATTTTGCTGCCATTTGCAGCACTCTAGCCCTTTCCATTGTTTTTTTAGAGCCATTTTAGTGCCTGAACGTTTGGGTCCCCATTGACTTCAATGGGGTTCGGTGTCCGAGTAAAGTTCGGAAAAAGTCCGGGTCACGGACCCGGACCTTTTTTTTAAGTTCGGCCGAACCCGCCGAACATGGACATCCAGGTTGTCCGCTCAACTCTATTGATGAGGGATAGGGGAAGGCTGGTCAAGATCCTAAAAAGGGTCTCTTCCATGGACAGGGGCCTCCTCCTTCATGCATTACGAGATGTATGACCCATTCATTGTTCGACTGTTTGGCCGGCTGGCTCCTCTGACACTTATGCTGTTATTATGGCTAATTCTCTGTATTATTTTACTGGCAAAAAGGCTCTCATCTTAGTCAAAGGGGTGTGAGTTAGGGTAAAAACATGCTAAGTGAGAACTGAAATAATTGGGAATGGAAGAGGGCATTGCTGTGTGTGTACTTTTAAGATTTTTTAGATTTTGATAGA
Organism: Pelophylax lessonae; assembly: GCF_965119305.1. Classification (NCBI taxonomy): domain Eukaryota; kingdom Metazoa; phylum Chordata; class Amphibia; order Anura; family Ranidae; genus Pelophylax; species Pelophylax lessonae. Next base: position 203,197,513 of record NC_138772.1, read on the forward strand.
GTGGGGGTTAGTAAGCATTTTATGAGCCTTGCTAGAAGGTGACCTTGTTTGTTAGTTCTGGAGTCTCGTGCCAGAACTTCAGAGCTTCTTGCTAGAACCAAGAACTTCTGCGCACATGCGAGGGAGTGACGTCATTACGACTCTGGCCACTCACAGCACCGAGGCCCACAAACCCAGAAGAAATGCCGGGAGAACATGTCAGCCCCCACAGTGGTGACCAGGCGTCACTGCGGGGGCTTCGTTCTAGGGTAATTATTTCATAATGTGCCAGTATGCGATGTATACTAGCACATTATGCCATTGTCTTGCAGGGTTTTTTTGGGGGTATACAACCGCTTTAAGAGAGAAGTTTAAACTTGGACTTTCTTTTGTTTTTTTTCATAGCTTCGGATATACCAACAATTTGCTTTGTAAGCTTCCCAGAGGATAATAGGTCAGTCAGTAGATAACGGAAAATTTATATCAATACTTACCGTAATTTTCCTTTCCTGATGGACTCCATGGCAGCACACGTATGGGTAGGCTCCGCCTCCTCTCCTACCCTATAGGACCCCACTCCCATAAATCTTTGCTCCATACCAGGAGCCGTGTTCCATAACTAGAACTACTCCAGCAGATGGGAGGGGACTCCTGCTGCCATGGAGTCCATCAGGAAAGGAAAATTACGGTAAGTATTGATATAAATTTTCAGTTTTCCTGACAGACTCCATGGCAGCACATGTATGGGAAATAACTAGCCATACACACCCGGGCGGGTAACTGCTGGTTTAACAGAAAAAGGTTTAATTTGCACCGTCAACAGACAAGACTTTTAAACCAAAGTTGACCGAAGATAAAGAAGCCGGTTCAACACAGTAATTCGACATAAAGGTATGAATTGATGACCAAGAAGCCGCTCTGCAAATCACGTCAGGAGCTACATGAAGAGATCCTGCCCACGACGTAGAGATCCCTCTAGTGGAATGAGCTGTCACCACCTCTGGAGGAGCCAGTCCCTTGGCTTTATATGCCCACTGGATGGTCTAAACTATCCAACTCGCTATGGATCTTGAGGAAGCTTGTTTGCCCTTGTTTTTTCCACAGATGAGGACAAAAAGATGGTCGGACTGGCGGAAAGGAGCTGTAGACTCCAGATATAGCCGAAGAGTTTCCCCCACGTCCAAAGGATGGATAGAATTTTCATCTTGAGATTTGAACTTGGGTAGGACAATTTCCTGGTTGACATGGAATACCGACATTACTTTCGGATTGGAGCCAAGCATCGGAACCAATACTACCCGATCAGGGAAAAACGTAAGGAATGGTTCCTTGTAACCCAAGGCACCGAGTTCAGAAACCCGTTTGGCCGAAGTAATAGCCACCAGAAAGGCTGTTTTCATGGAGATATTTTTAAGGAAGAATGGATCCTTCTAAATCAAGTTGACCGAGGAAAGAAACTCCAAGACCGTAGGAAGATCCCACTTAGGGAATCTGGGCTTTCTAGGAGGTTTTAACCTAGTAGCGCCTCTGAAGAACTGGCGAACCAAGGAGTGTTTCGCCTATGCAGTCCCAGTGAAGGCCGAAATGGCTGAGATTTGGACTCGGAGGGAGCTTACTGCCAATGACAGGTCCAGTCCTGACTGGAGGAAGCCCAAAATATCCTGGATTCCTGGGTCAGAGACAGAGCCAGATCTGCTATCCACATAATCCTTGAACTTGGACCAGATTTTTTCGTAGACCTTGTTCGTGCCGGGTCTTCTGGCACTCATCATTGTAGCGATTGCCTCGTTTGGACAACCGAGCGCTTTCAATCTTTCCCTCTCAACAGCCATGCCATGAGATGAAGCTGTGCTGGGCAGGGGTGAAGAATAGGCCCTTGGGACAGAAGGTCCGGTCTGACTGGCAGAGGTATCGGGTCCCGACAGCTCAGTTGGAGCAACAGAGGAAACCACGGTCTCTTTGGCCAGAAGGGAAGAATCGCTATGATCTGCACTCTCTCTGTCCTGAGTCTGTGAAGAAACTTGAATATGACTGGCACTGGAGGAAACGCATAAGCCGTTTGAAAATTCCAATGATCCGTCAGGGCATCTACCCCGTAGGCCTGGGGATAACGCCACCTCGTGTAGAATCTCTCCAGTTTGGCATTGCTTGGAGATGCAAACAGATCTACCTCTGGACGGTAACCTAGAGACATGACCCATATGAAGGTCTCTGGATGGAGTGACCACTCGTTGTCCAGAGCAGACCTCGAGAGGAAGTCTGCCTGGACGTTCTAGGCACCTGGAAGATAGGCGGCTGACAAGTTGAACAGATGTCTTTGAGCCCAATCCATAATTGGTTTCACTTCTTTCAGAAGAGAAGGACTGCGGGTGCCCCCTTGTCTCTTGATGTAGGCGACAGCTGTCGTATTGTCCAGTCTTAGGAGGACCGAGGCATCGGTCGCCAGATGCTGAAAGGCCTGGAGAGCACAGAACGCTGCCCGAAGCTCCAGCACATTCGAGACCACCCCGCATGTAGGGAAGTCCCATCTGCCCTGGGCCACCTCCGACAGGCAGTGCGCTCCCCATCCCGTCCTGCTGGCGTCCGAGGTCAGGACCAACCAGGACGCTGGAACGATTGAATGGCAGTTTAAAAGATTCTTTCGCTGAAGCCACCAGGTTAAGCTGTCTCTCATGGACGTAGTTATCCGAATGAGGACTTCTGGATTCTCGAAATTCCATTGTTGGAGGAATCCCATCTGAAAGGGCCTCATCTTCCACTGTGCCCACTTCACCATGGGAGCCGTGGAAACCATGGTCCCAATTATCTTCATGCACTGGGACGCCCGGAGATGAGAGGCTGATAATGCCGGACGAATCCTGTTGCGAATTGTCGGAATCTTCTCTAATGGAAGGGAGATAGTGCCTCTGGAAGTGTTGAAGAGGGCCCCTAGGAAGACCAACGACTTTGTGGGTTCCAGATGGCTTTTTTCCAAATTCAGGAGCCACCCGAACTCTTGAAGGGTGGAAATTACTTGAGATCTGTGAAGCAGAATTTGATCCTGATGTTCTGACAGAAGGAGCAAGTCGTCCAAGTAATGGTAAAGACGAATCCCTTTTGCTCTGATCAGGGCTACTACAGCCAGTAAGATCTTGGAAAAGATTCGAGGTGATGTGGTAAGCCCGAAAGGGAGACAGGTAAATTGAAGATGCACCTGACCCACTGCAAATCGGAGAAATTTTTGCATTTCTGCTGCGACTGGGACGTGAAAGTAGGCATCTTTCAAGTCTATGGATATCATCCAATCCTCTGGCTGTATCACTTGCCGAATTGTAAAAAGTGATTCCATCCTGAACCTCTCTTTCTTGATGAAGGTGTTTAGGTGTGTTAGGTCTATAACCGGCCTCCAAGAGCCGCTTTTCTTCAAGACCATGAAGAGCGGAGAGTAGATGCCTTGGAACCGTACCTCGGTTGGGAAAGGCACTGCCGCACCCTGGGCAACCAGGGATTCTACATATGTAAGAAGAGTTGACTTCTTCTCTTCTGAACGGGGTAAGGCCGTAGGAATGAAGCGAAGAATGGGGCTTCTGTCGAAAATCCACACATGTCCGTGTGATACTGTTCTGACGGCCCATTGATCTTCGATCGAGGCTGCCCAGACGTGCGCAAACTGAAGCAAGCGTGCGCCTACCCGCACCATCTGGACAGGCTCGATATCAAAAAGACTTCGTCGCCTCTCGGCTTGCTGAAGATTTTCCTTTGGAGAACTTCTGCCCTGTAGACTGAGGGCGCTTCCAGTTCTTCCTAAACTCACGACTGGGCCTGTAAAAACGGGCCTCTCTGGCACGATCAGGATTTTGTCTGTTTTGAGGTCTTCTCTGATCTATCAACCGGCGATCCTGGGGAAGGAAACCCGATTTACCACCAGTGGCACGGGTGATAGCACTGTCCAGTTTATTACCAAAGAGGGAGGAACCCTCAAAGGGAATTTTGCACCAGGCCTGCTTAGAGGCAGGGTCGGCCAACCAGGGGCGCAACCACAAGGCGTGTTTGGCCGTGACAGAGGACAGCATGACCCGCGCCGCCAAGCGGATTATATCAATGGATGCCTCACCCAAGAAAGCCGTTGCCAGTCTCAACTCCTGAATGGCTGAACTCCTGGCCACCTCTTCGGAGACACTCTGAAGTGTAGCCTCCACGCTGTCTACCCAGGCTTCCATTGCCTTGGATGTGGCTGCCAAAGCCCGAGCCGGCTTACACGCCATACCTGCGGACAGATAAATCTTCTTAAGATCTGTGTCAATGTGCCTGTCAAGAGCGTCTTTGAATGAGACTGAGTCTTCCAATGGCAAGGTCACGTGTTTCACCAACCTCATCAAGGCCGCATCCACCGTGGGAGCGGAATCTAGATGTTTCACCTTATCATCCTTAAAGGGATACATTCTGGAGACCTTAGATGACAAAGAGTTTCTCTTTTCAACTCCCTGCCACTCGTCTGTAATAATTTATCCCAATTCCCCTAGGAGGGGAAAATGGGAACGCTCTTTTTTGAGATGTTTGAAGTATTTCTTCTGTTTGGCTGGGGACTCAGCTGGATCTTCCCATTTTAATGCCTCCTTAACCGCCTTAACTAGCGGTGGGACCATAGCAAGTTCAAAACCTACATTCTGGTCTGCCAAATCATCTTCACTGTCTGTAGAATCATCTGACAGACGACTTGGTTGTTAAGTACCTGGCTCCACTTCATCCCTTGGGAGGAAACCAGGAACCTCTGAAGAGTGACCCGAAAGCCTGCTGGAATCCCAATCTCTAAGGGATTCTTTTACAATCCGCCTGACCATAGCCTCCACTGGTTGTGCAGTGTCTTGCTTTTCCCTCAAAACCCTGGAATAACAGGTATCACATAGGGATCTATCCTCAGGGATACGGGCTCGACAGCCCCAGCATGATTTCCCTGAACTTCGGTCAGAATGGCGGGATTGCCGCGGTGCGACTGAACTGGAGGTGTGCTCATGTCGTTTAGACCTGGAGCTAGACCTATGACCAGACTTTGATGAAGAATGCCGATGGGCTGAAGGAGAACGATCCTTTGATCCAGAAATAGGGCGTTGGTCAGACCTAAAAGGGCTGAATAGGGAAAGAAAAACACACTTAAGCTCCACTCCACCAGCCAACGCAAGCAGGTAAGGGTTAAGAAAAACTAGCTCACCTGTTGCGCAGGGACTGGCCACCGGGGGGTGGTGAAGCATCCATTTGCAGATAGAAGCAAAAGCCTGCACAGGAAGAAAGTAAGCATACATGTACTGACTTTCGTTTCCACACCATCCCTTTTACCCCAAATGGCACCTGGTTCAAAGCATGACTCACCGCTGAAGAGCAGAGAAACAGCACGGGGAAGCCACCGCAACGCCCGCAGACATCCCATTGTAAACAGGACTGACCGCTGGTTAAATCTCCCGGGTGCTGCAAAGCCACGCCCCAAACGACGCAATAGCGTCATAGGAGATCGGGAGCGATGCGCGCGCATGGGCAGACGACACCAGGGCCAAGCCTCATCCTGGACAACCAATTGGAGGTCCAGCGAGGCAGGGGGAGGAGCCTAAGTGACGATCTGGAACGCAGGAGCGCTCCACCGCACAAACAGGAAATGCAATGAAACCAAAGAAAGTTTTATACTTTACCACCATGAAGATAACCGAACGGTCTCAGGCCTGGATGAATTCATGCGTGTGCGACAGGGCATCAGGGCCTATCCGCTCAATAGCAAGGACATATCGGCCATCAATGCAGCCCACCTCTCATTCAGGATTTACGGAATCTTCAGCATTTAAAATAATATTGCCCGGGTCCACCCGATAAATATCGAGATTGCTGGACATAAAACAGGAGGCATCCGACATTAGTAAGGTCCACACGCCACCAGTTCGCCTGAAAACCGATAGACGTCCTATGAGGTAAGACTTCCTTCTCGCAGGAGGAGGATGAAAAAGGAACACGGCTCCTGGTATGGAGCAAAGATTTATGGGAGTGGGGTCCTATAGGGTAGGAGAGGAGATGGAGCCTACCCATACGTGTGCTGCCATGGAGTCTGTCAGGAAAGATTGTTTGCAATATTTGTTTTGGAAAAAAAGAGTGTGTAATATTTTTTTCCTGGCATACGCATATGCTTGTGTTCTCAACCAAACTGTCAAACCATCAAATGGCTGATGTTATAACTGATCACATGTGCATCACCATGCTAGTTGCAGATCAAACAGAGGCTAAGATAGCAGCTTCCTTGGCTGAAAAGGATAAGGAGGGTTTAGTTCAATTTTAAGTCGCTAATTGTTGTTGCAAAGGAGTGATATAGTGATGCACTCTGACAGGATAGGGGAATGATCTGACCAGGGTGTGGTAAGAATGGTGTTGTCCGAACTTATGGGGATGAGAATGGAAGAGTTCTCTCCAAAGGTCAAATAATAGATTATGATTGCATGGAGGTAGCTTGTGTTGTAGGAGTGGGGATTGGTGAGGAACCAGGTGGGAGTATCTGTCTTGATGAGGGTTTAGGACTATAGCAGTCCCTTGCTAAAATTAGAAGACCTTTTAAGTTAACAGCTTTTTGTATTGGAGGGCATTAAAGTTACAAAGGTCACATTGTATAAGAAGCTCTGTAAAATAAAACCTGCTGTTTTCTTTGTGCAAACACATGGGAGTATTTTCTTGAAGACCATAAGCATGCCTGTTTTCTTTTCTGTGAAGCAAGCCTGGTGGTCCTGGGTATGGTGTTTACCTAGGAAGGAAGATGGAGTGAATGGATAATCTAGTCTCTTATAAGCAGATTACATCTGCAAGATAGGACTTCAAAGGCGAAGGCTTTGTCCTGCTTTTTGGGTATATGAAACCCTAGCACATTATGGGGTTGATTTGCTAAAACTGGAGAGTGTAGTTGTGCATAGTAGTCAACTTCAGCTTGAGCAATTCGCTTTGATAAAAAAAAAAAAGAAGGGGCGCGTTTCCCTGGCGCAGAATTGATATGTGGAGGGGGGCATGCTTGGAGCTTCAGTACAGGCACCTTCTATCACTTGGCTCCTTCTATCACTGTGTTCAAGAATTTGATGGCTAAGGATAAAGATAGGCTCAAATTGAAAAGTAAAAGAGAGGATATCAAATTCAATATCATCCCTTAGGGATAGGATTGATATAGTGGTGCGCCCTGCTGACAAGGGGGGTGGTATAGTGATTTTGGACAGACTGGCTTATACTGCCTAAATGCTTCGGCTTTTGTCTGATAGTGATACTTACAGCCCCCTTGCTAGCAACCCTACTTTAAAATTTAAAAAAACATTGACTGGATTGGTGGAGGACGGATATCAGGAAAAGATTATAACTTAAAAAGAAAGGGCATTTCTGGTACCAATATCACCTAAAGTACCGGTTATTTATTTCTTGCCTAAAATCCATAAAAGTTTAGTTAACCCCCCTGGAAGGCCCATCATTAGTGGGATAAATTCAATTACCTCTCAGGCAGGAAAATACATTGATCATTTCCTTCAACCCCTGGATATTCAGACCCTGTCCTATCTAAGACTCTACACAGCTAAATTATATCTTACGTGAAGTAGAATGGAAAGAAAGTTACCTTTTGGTTACCGCTGATTTGGCCTCCCTGTACACTGTGATCTCTCATGCACATGGCCGGGAGGCTGTTAAGCATTTTCTATTAGGAGTAAAACTCTTTACCCCAGGCAATGCCAATTTGGATCTATCTTTGCTGGATTTATGTATGGCACACAACTATTTTTGGTTTGGTGACAGATATTATCTGGAGAGTAGGGTCGTTACCCCGGGGGCCAAGTCTGCGCCTAGTATGGCAAATTTGTTTATGGCCAAGTGGGAGGAGGATGTGATCTATGAACACCTCAGGCTGGAGTTGCGCCTTTGGAAGAGGTAAATAGATGACGTTCTCCTCCTTAGGGATGATAGTATAGATTCGCTAAAGCTCTATTTGTGGGGAAAAAAAGGACGTCAAATTTGTTTAGATACAGCGTCGTACGACTGCGCAATTGTCTGTTAAAGTCACGCAGTGACGAATCGCAAAATATGCCCTGGTCAGGAAGGGGGTAAAATCTTCTGGGGCTTAAGTGGTTAAGCCAGAGATAAATTCATTTCTTTTGGTGGTATTTGATCAACTGTGCGATTTTTTGATCATGCGCTATAAACAAAAAAAGAGCATCAATTTTGCAAAAATAACAATATTTTTCACATTTTTTATATGAAATTCCCCCAAAAAAATGTAAAAATCAATTTTTTTTTAACATTTTAGGCCAATTTGTTTTATGCTACATATGTTTGGTAAAAAAAATTGCAAAAAGCATATTTTGATTGGTTTGCGCAAAAGTTATTGCGTTTACTAACTAAGGGAAAGATTTTTGTCATTTATGTTGTGTTTTATTTTAACGAGTAATGGCGGCGATCTGCAATTTTTTTTTTTTTTTGCGGGACTGCGTCATTGCAGCGGACAGATCGGACCCTTGACTGAGATTTTTTACACTTTTGGGGTTACCAGTGACATTACTACAGTAATCAGTGCTATACATATGCACTGTTACTGTAAAAATGACACTGGCAGGGAAAGAGTTAACTTTATTTGAGAAGGATTAGGGGTTAAGTGTGTCCCTAGGGGCATGCTTCTAACTGTGATTGGATGTGGCTTGAGGTGTAAGAACAGAGATCAACGGTCCTACATAGCAGAACCGTATGATCTCAATTCTTACACAGGGGAGAATGACAGACGGCTGTGTTTACATTAGCTGCCTGCCTTTCTCCCGCTGTAACGGACAATCGAGAGTGCCCAGCGGACATCGAGTCCGCCGGGCACACGCACAGGGGGGTCCGTGAGGGAGCGGGAGCGTGCTTGCTCCCTAGAGCCTCACAGGCTAGCGACGTAGACCTACTTCGCTTTGCCTGTGAGGGGCTGACTGCCGACGTAGATAGACGTAAGGCAGTCGGCAAGTGGTTAAATACTAACGATAGAGGTATCTCTTTACAACATGAATCCAGCAGAGAAGAGATACAGTATTTAGTTTGCGAGTTAAAGTGGAAGCAGGGAGAATTGTTACTGCCTTTTTCTTCAAGGAAACAGACAGAAACGGGTTCATATGGGTAGTTGCCACCATGCAGCTTGGCTCAGGTCTGTGCCAAGGAGTCAGTTTCTGCGCCTTAAAGGGAATTGCACTGAGCATGTTGATTTTGTGAGGGAACCTGACGTTCTTAAAGCGGAGTTCCGGCCACAAAATCTTTGCTTTAGATTTTATGGCATCCGCTTCCTTATTGGTATCTGTACAAGAATTGGATATTCCCGGCTTTTTTATTTTTTTTACTTACCTTATTTCAGAAGATAATATACTCACCTTTAAATCCACTAACCTCCTTCCTCGGTCGCGGCTTTTTAGCGATCGTTTTGTTGGAAATTTCCAAGCTTGAAACTTGGTGGATATATACTGCTAAGACATATGTCCCATATGGCATGAATGTAGAATGAGATGTCAACTTGGCTTTTATCGCTTACAGTTGATTTATTAATTTATAGATTTTTATACATTTAACCTCCTTGGCGGTATTCCCAAGCGTGACTCAGGGTTAATTTTCACTACCAGGGGCGGTAACCCCGAGTCACGCTCGAGGTAACATTGCAGAGCTGGCAGCAGAGTCCCCTTACCTTCTCCTGGCGATCCAGTGATGTCCTTCGCTATGATCGCCGACCAGCATCTGACTTCCTGGTTCCGTTCCGGCGCATGGGAGCGGAACTGGGCAGGAAATTCAAAAAGTGTAAATATAAACATGACTCACACACACACAAAAGAGGTGATACATTGTAATCTGAGAGGATTACACTGTATTACACTTGATAACTTTACAGTGCTCTTGCCTGCCATTTTACTGTCATTTGTGCCCATAAAATATTTATAACATGGCATAAAAAAAGCGCCACTTTACTACAAAAGCACTTTTGGACCAGTTGAGTGACAACGACAGCGACACGGAGGTGCTCGCAGAACTGAGCGATAGTGAATCATGGGGAGATTTGTCATCTGACACTGATCTGGCAAGTGACAACAGCGATGATCCTGCACCTGACCTCAGCGATGTGCGCACTTGGTGCTCTATTGACGGCGATACGGACCAGGTAGCGCCCCCAAGATTCCTGTTCACTGGATCACCTGGGATGAAAGTAGATGTTGAGCATGACAACCCTCTGGCATACCTGCAATTATTCCTCACTAAGGAGGTAATTGAAAAAATTGTCACGGAGACAAATCGCTACCAAGAGCAGCAATCCGCTACGCTGCATGCCAGGTTTTCCAGAAGCAGAAAGTGGGAACCGGTGACCAAAGAGGACATCTGGCAGTTTCTGGGACTCCTCATTCTTCAGAGGGTGGCGGGGAAACCATTCCAGAAATGGTACTGGACCACCAACAAGTTACTGGCCACTTTTTGCACTGTGATGTCAGAATATTGGATTTCCCTCATCCTGAAGTATTTCCACTTCATGAACAATGAAGAATTTGATGAGGCCAAGCATCCTGTGCCCAAACTAAAAAAAATCTGGGAGGTACTGCAAATTATTTTGACCAATTTCCAGCAGACCTACATGTCAGCGTGGATGAAAGTTTGATGGCCTACAAGGGACGCCTAAGCTGGATACAGTACATTGCATCCAAAAGAGCGCGGTTTGGCATCAAATCCTACATGCTCTGCGGGTCATCCACTGGGTACATCTGGAATTCGGTCATTTACACCGGTAAAGGCACAAAGTTCAACCCCAGGTACAGCGGCTATGGGATGGCCACATCATCTGTCCTTACACTGCTGGAGCCATTGCTGAACCAGGGATATTGTGTGATCACTGACAATTTCTACACATCTCCGGAACTGTATGAGGTTTTGCTACAAACAAGACTGATGCATATGATACCATTAGGCCTAACCGACGTGACATGCCATCTATGTTTGCCAAAAAAAACCTCAAAACCGGAGAAATGGTTGACTGGCAGAAGGGTAAGATGATGGCAAGACAAGGACGTGTGTCTCATGAGTACTGTGCACAATACCTCCACTGCTATGGTCCACACAAAAGGTGGGAAAGATGTGCTGAAGCCGCAAGTGGTGATCGACTATAATAAAACCATGGGAGGTGTCGACAGAGCCGATCAGGTAATGACATTTTATCCGGCTATGCACAAACAGCAAAAAAAATATTATAAGAAGATCTTCAGACATCTTCTGGAACAATGCCTTTGGAATGCATATATCGTGCACAGAGCAAAGAGTGACAAGCCTCTTGTTCATTCTGAGTTTATCTGGAAGGTGGCTGAGCAGACTTTTGTCAACAACCAGACGCAATTAGTAGTTGTGAACAGACCTGGACGTCGTGCTGTTGATGTTGTCAACCCAGAACACCTGAATGGTCGTCACTTTATGGACTACTACATCCTGCCAACCGCAAAAATGGCAGCACCTACCAGGATGTGCATAGTTTGCTGCTCAAAAATAGATGGCAATGGAAAGAAAGTCCGAAAAGAAACCAGGTTCCATCATCCTGATGGTGACGTCGGACTTTGTGCAGTCCCATGTTTTAAAATTTATCACACTCAGGATGTTTATTGAATTTTCTTTGTTTGACAAATGTAATTATTTTTTATTACATTATTGAATAAAATTATAATATTATTAGATTAAAATTCATGATTTTGTGTTTCAAACTTTATCACATCTGGGATGTCTACTAGAGTCTTGTTTGGTCAGGTTTAACCACATCCATACCGGGGCATAGTAATATGACGCCGGCAGGATGGCTTTACCGTTCCGGGCGGCTGTCATATGACGTCCGCCCGCTCTAGCTGCTACTGCGCGCCCCCGGGGGCACGCATCGCAGCGATCAGGGATGAGGCTCGTCCCTCGGACATAGCCTATCCCTGATCAAGGTAAACAGCAAATAGAAATTGGCTGTTTACCATGTGATCGGCTGTGTCAATCACAGCCGATCACATGAGAGGCTCCAGCACGAGCCGCTCGTTCTCTCTGCCATGCGCGCCCCCGGGGGCGCGCAGAGCAGCGATCGGGGACGAGGCTCGTCCCTCGGACAGAGTCGATCCCCGATCTAGGTAAAGAGCCAATGAAATTGGCTCTTTACCACGTGACCGGCTGTGTCCAATCACAGCCGGTCACAAATGTCAACAGAGAACACGGTAACTAGCTGTCACCGTGTTCTCCTCCTCACACACTGATCCTGTGTGAGGAAGAGAGTGTGGTAACAGCTAGTTACCAAATACAGTGCACCCCAAACACACTGATTGCCCCCCCAATAAAGAGCACCTGTCACTAGCCCATCAAAGTACCCGAGTACCCGTCACTAGCCCATCAGGTACTCTGATGACAGGTACTCGGGTACTCTGATGGGCTGATGACAGGTACTCGGGTACTCTGATGACGGGTACTCTGATGACAGGTACTCGGGTACTCTGATGACAGGTACTCGGGTACTCTGATGTCGGGTACTCTGATGACGGGTACTCGGGTACTCTGATGACAGGTACTCGGGTACTCTGATGACGGGTACTCGGGTACTCTGATGACAGGTACTCGGGTACTCTGATGACAGGTACTCGGGTACTCTGATGACGGGTACTCTGATGACAGGTACTCGGGTACTCTGATGACGGGTACGCAGGTACTCTGATGACGGGTACTCTGATGACGGGTACTCGGGTACTCTGATGACAGGTACTCGGGTACTCTGATGACGGATACTCGGGTACTCTGATGTCAACGGAGTACCCGTCATCAGAGTACCTGAGTACCTGTCACCTACCCATCAGAGTACCCGAGTACCTTCCACCTGCTCATCAGAGTACCTGACGCCTGAAGTACCCGAGTACTTGCCGCCTGCTCATCAGTACCCATCACTACTCATCAGTACTCATCAGTACCTATCACGTATCAGTACTGATCATCAGTACCCATCAGTACAGTATCACCTATCAGTACTACTCATCAGTACCTATCACCTGCCTGTCACCTGCCCATCAGAGTACCCGAGTACCTGTCACCTGCCTATCGGAGTACCCGAGTACCTGCCACCTGCTCATCAGTACCAGAGTACCTGTCACCTGCCTGTCACCTGCCCAACAAAGTACCCGAGTACCTGTCACCCTTCATACAGCCACCATGTCCAAGTCCAAAAAGGTTTATATACGTCCTCCGTTTAAACCTAAATACCGGTGTTATGGCAGCAGATAGCTGCCATAACCCTGGTATTTTTTTAAACAGTGGACGGTTGGCTTTCCGATAAGGGTGGTCCCAGCGGCGGATTCGCCGTGGGATCACCCTTCCGGGATGGCGGAAGAGGTGCCCCCCCCCTCCCGCCGCGTCCGGTCCTTTTCCCCGCTTACCGGACCCGCCGGCAGCGGGGAAAACGATCCGGTCCCGAATCCTCACAGACAGGATGTTGAGTGAGGGCAAGCTTGCCCTCACTTGACTCTATGGTCTTGGAGGACCGGAGCTACGGAAAATGTTGTTGCCTAGCAACCGGTTTAAAGGTCCTTTTTTTTTTTTTTTTTTTTTTTTCATTTTATATAATAATTTTTTTTTTTTCTATCTTTTAGTGTACTTGTGAGATCTGAGGACTTTTTGACCCCAGATCTCACAAAAAAGGGGTCCTGTCGTGCCTTTTTCTATTACAAGTAATGTTTACATTTCTTGTAATAGAAATAAAAATGATATTTTTTTTTTTTTTTTGTTAAACGGTGTAAAAATAAAAAATAATAAATAAAATAAATAGTAAAAAAAAAAAAAAAAATTAAAGCGCCCTGTCCCCGTTAGCTCGCGCGCAGAAGCAACGCATACGGAAACCCCACCCACATATGTAAACGGTGTTCAAACCACACATGTGAGGTATCGCCGCGATCGTTAGGGCAAGGGGAATAATTTGAGCCCTAGACCTCCTCTGTAACTCAAAGATGGCAACCTGTAGAAATTTTTAAATTGTCACCTATGGGGATTTTTAAGTACCAAAGTTTGTCGCCATTCCGTGAGCGTGCGCAATTTTGAAACATGACATGTTGGGTATCTATTTACTCGGCGTAACATTATCTTTCACATTATGGAAAAAAATTGGGCTAACTTTTCTGGTTTCTTATTTTTTAATTCAAAAAAGTGAATTTTTTCCAAAAAAATTGCGTTTGGAATACGGTGTGATAAAAAATATTGCAAAAATCTCCATTTTAATCTCTAGGGTCTCTGCTAAAAAAATATATATAATGTTTGGGGGTTCTAAGCAGTTTTCTAGCAAAACAACTGATTTTAGCTTGTAAACACCAAATGTCAAAAATAGGCCTAGGCAAGTGGCTAGGATGCATGATGATGCTCCTTGGATGTTGGGCCCCTCTATATGGCTAGGCTGTGAAAAAGTCTCACACATGTGGTATTGCCATACTCAGGAGGAGTGGCAGAATGTATTTTGGGGTGTCATTTTTGCTGTGTACATGCTATGTGTTAGGAATATCCTATAAATTGACAACGTTTTAGGAAAAAAAAGAAAAAAAATTTCTTTTCTTAATTTTCCCAAGAATTGTGGGAAAAAATTATAACTTCAAAAAACTCACCATGCCTCTTACTAAATACCTTGGACTGTCTACTTTACAAAATTTGTACTGTCCTGACATTTCAGGGCCTCAAGAAAGGAGATAGGCCATCAGTACATCTGGTGTGATCAATTTTCAGTAATTGGTACCATAGCTTCTAGACTCAATAACTTTCACACAGACTAAATAATATACACTAATTTGGGTTAATTTTACCAGAGATATGTAGCAGTATAAATTTTGGCCTAAATGTATGAAGAAAAATAATTTTTTTGCAAAATTGTATAATAGAAACTAAAAAAAAGTGTTTTTTTTTCAAAATTTTTGCTCTTTTTTTGCTTATATCACGAAGAAAAAAAAAAACCAGTTGTGATCAAATACCACCAAAAGAAAGCTCTATTTGTGTGAAAAAAATGATAAAAATTTTGTTTGGTTACAGTGTAGCATGACTGAGCAATTGTTATTCAAAGTGTGAGAGTGCTGAAAGCTGAAAATTGGTCTGGGAAGGAAGGGGGTCTAACTGCTCTGTATTGAAGTGGTTAAGTAAGTAATTACTAAGAATTGTAGGCCTAAAATACATAACACCAAATTTCCATGCTAAAGCCCCGTACACACGTACCGATCGTCGGCCGACGGAACGTCCTACAAATGTTCGCGGCTGGTGTGTTTGTTGTTTGTCTGTTGAAAAGTGCTCCAAACTTGCCCAGGACATTTGTCTTCCGACAGAAAATGACGTCAGTACGTTCCACGCACGTTCGCCGCTACAAAAGAGGAAGTGAGTGTTTGGCCGTGACCCTTCTGGGCATCTCGCGCTGATTTCGGTAGCATTTGTTTGGTTGACGACATTTCGCTATTTTCCGAGACATCGTTCGAGAATTTATTATGGCGACCGTGAATTCGTCCGTTGCTGTCGTTAGTGTTGGAGTTTTGGCTCTGAGACGACGTACGAGCAATAGGAAGAAGAAGCGGACCTCCTGGACGAAAAATTGGTTGCTTAACCGTGATCAATTTTCTCATATGTCCTTGCTGAGGGAGCTCCAGGAAAATAATCCTGATGACTTCAGGAATTATTTGAGGATGACGGATCCCATCTTTTACCGTCTTCTTGCCCTGGTGTCCCCCTATATTCTGAAGCAGGATACTTGTATGCGGCTTGCAATTACTCCTGAGCAAAGGTTAATTGCGACGTTGAGGTATCTTGCAACAGGGAGAAGCCTGCAGGATCTGAAGTTCACCACAGGCATCTCCCCCCAAGCACTTGGAGTCATCATCCCTGAGACCTGCTCTGCCATCATCAAGGTCTTGCAGAAGGACTATATCAAGGTATGTTTTATTTTTTACATTACATGTATTACTAGTTTCACCTGAATTATGATGTTTTTGGATGTACAGCAATTGACACAGGCCATTATTTGTAAACTACCCTCTGTCCGCATGCACATAGTAGTAAAGATGTAGATTATCTTTAACCATTTGTAAAATTACCCACTAACCACCCCACCATTCTCTCCTATGTGTCCCTAAACGCATTGCCTGTTAACAGTATTTTGAATTTGGGTCATTTTATTGCTTTCCCTCAAACAATTATTCCTTGGCCAATGTTTTAGTACCTAGTTAATGATTTATCTAAAATACATCAGTCCATCCATTCCCACCTATGATTCTGTATGTTTATGTAATGATGTTAAAACCTTCACTGACCACAAGCCCTAATTGATGTATAAATGCCCAGTTTTACTTACCCATCCCCCCACCCACATGCTAAATCTCAAAGTCAGCATATACCAAAGCTCAAGTTCAGAGGTCTTCAAACTATGGCCCACCAGTTGTTCACGAACTTCAATTTCCATCATGCCTAGTCATGTCTGTGAATGTGAGAGAATTACAAGGCCTCATGGGATGTGTAGTTCTGCAACAGCTGGAGGGCCGTAGTTTGTAAATCTCAGCTCTAGCTGGTGAGTATAATGGGCCATACACACTAGAAGATTGTCAGAACAATTTATCCTTCCGATTTACCAAAACCAAATAATATGAGGTCCAACAAACACTTTCAAATCCTATGCAATCTGGTAGGCCCTTGCACTACATAGAAAAGTTAAATCTGCACGAAAAAGTCTTCAGAGAATCTTCTAGTGTGTATGGCCCTTTACAATATAAGAACAATAGGAGGTTGAAAATAAATGTATGTAGATGTTACATCCCCATATCCAAACCTTTGCCTTCCTGTTGTATATTTTTTTAGCAAGTTGCATAAGCATTTAACAGACAACTGTGTGTGTAATTAATAATGTGATGTGCTCAAGCACTAATTTTTTTTTTTTTTTTTTTTTTTTATTTTTTCCCCACAGTTTCCTTCAAACGCAGAGCAATGGCTGGAGATTTCTGATCAATTTCTGGAGAAGTGGAATTTTCCCAATTGTGGGGGTGCTATTGATGGGAAGCACGTCCGCATTGTCCCCCCTCCGAATTCCGGCACATTTTATTATAATTATAAAGGTTTTTTTAGTATAGTCATGCTAGCCATAGTTAATGCAAACTATGAGTTTATTTTTTTGGATATTGGCAAAAATGGCCGCAATTCGGATGGGGGAGTTATTGATCAGACGGAGTTCGCTCGTCGTCTAAAGAACGGCACTCTGAACCTGCCATCCAGGGAGCAAACTGTTGAGGGTATGAGCTTTGTGTTTATCGCAGATGAGGCTTTTGCGCTTGGGGAGCATCTCATGAAGCCCTACCCTCAGAGGAACCTCACCCCAGACCAAAGGATTTACAACTACCGGTTGTCCAGAGCTCGCAGAGTTGTGGAGAATGCCTTCGGGATAATGGCCAACCGGTTCCGGATATTCCTGACGTCCATAAACCTGGCACTGTACAAAGTGGATAATGTGGTCTTGTGTTGCTGCATTTTGCACAACTTCCTACGCAGGAATGCACAAAATTATGTCTTGCAGCAACTGGATACTGACCCTGCTATGCCAGGTACAAGTGGAGAGGCCCAACCTTCTAACCAAGTGGAGTCCATGACGTCAATGGAAGTTGGACGGTCAGCATTGGCATCACACAGGGCCCGTCAGATCCGCCAGGAATATCTGGACTATTTCGTGGGGAGAGGAGCTGTGTCCTGGCAGCAATCACTGTCACAAACACATTAATCTTGTTAAAGATTGGACACACAAGATAAATGTCAGAGATATATTATTTTTCAACACATTAAACAAAAATTGCAATGATTCTGTATTGTGGATTATAATCATTTGGGCACATATGCCAAACACAATTATTTGGGTTAATCATGTGTTATATATGTGTGACTTTGGAAGGGTTAATACATTCATCAGTGTGTTTCTTGACTGTAGTCTCTCACCAGCTGATCCAAAGTGATGATGGCCATGTGTTATTTTTTAGCCAGTGGTGTAAATACAAGGGCCTTCTGCACCCCACAAAATGTACACAAACCCTGTCACATTGAGAACTAGGTCACACCCAAGGTTCATCTAATGTCACCTTATATTGGTGTTCATTGTCCAGAAGTTGCCCATACTATATATTTCAGATAATACATTAGGGTATTAACAAAGTACCTACACCTGTTATGTTGTGTTCATTTATGACATCCTTCTCACTGCCCACCAATGTTAGGATATGTCAGTGTTATGTGAAACTTGATCATTGTTCATCTCAAAGTGTTATATATATATAGGTAATGGAAAGTGAACTAGAGCAACGAACAAGCAATACACTATAGATTACACTGATCTCCCTACACTGATTGCTACTGGCAATATCAATGCCATATTGAATCCTAGGACTGCTAGTACCTTGAGTGTTGAGTCACACTTATGCGATGCGGGAAGTCTGCGACTTTGCAGCCTTCCAGCATTGCATAAGGGTGACCCGCCACTTACTTTTTCCACAGGATTGTATTCCACAAGTGTTAAGCACTGTGCGATCCAATCCAGATACATCAGAAATAAAGGGTCATGTGCGACTTGTATGCGTGTTCAGTGCGAATGTAGCCATACAAAGTGTATGTCTCAATTCACACTGCACATCTGATGGCATGTAATATCGTAGCGCACTGCTCCTTTATTACATGCGATCAGATGTTCATGCGAAAATCAGCTATACAGTTTGTATGGCTCAATTCGCACTGCACTCGCACAAAAGTCGCACATGATGCATTTATTCAGCCGCATCAGGATAGGATCGCACAGTCGTTCAAACTTGTGTGCTCCGATCCTGTGTGAAATGTCAGATCGCACTGTGATATGCGTTAAAACTGGGGGTATCTTTAACATTTCATTGACACCTCCAGCAACTTGCATATGGCAGTGTCCAAAATGCTTTCATTAACATGTAAATATGTGAATAGGACAGCCATCATACATTTAGTGCTTCTTTACACAGCTTTAGACCTCGACCCCCCAACGAAAGTCTAATAAAGAATTGAACACACATTGTTGAATGTAAAAATGTTTTAGTATCAAACATTCACAGGGTTAGGGTTAGGGTTAGGGTTAGGGTTAGGGTTAGGGTTAGGGTTAGGGTGTTGGAAAGTGCTTTTCCCAAACTTGGGTACACTCTTTAACATCTGAGTGTCATAAAACTGGCCTAAAATATTATATAAAAATGGGAACATCCCAATACAAACTGTAAAAAATTTTATAATAATTATTTTTAAAATTTGGCAAGCATGTCCACAAAATCACGCATCTTTCCTTGCAATGCCGTTGCAGTCTCTTTTATTTGCTCGAGGTCTGAGCAGCATTGAAGAGCCTCACGGGTCAATTTGGCCAATGTGCAAGTGTGTAATACATGATCTGGAAAATAAAATACAACGGAGTCAATGTGAATCACCTACATGAGGTCATAATATAGAAACATTTGGTGTGCAGGTAATCTTTAAATTCCTCTCGAGTTAATACCTACCCTGTTCTTATGCTCTTTTGCCCTAGGCTCTTCATCTTCCTCCTGACCTCTTCCAATGCTGTTGCTGATGATTCTGCCGGTCTCCTGAGCTTACTATATATTCATTAGGGGTGTGAACGCATGATGACGTCATTGTGAGGGCATGGTTGTAATGTATATATATTAAGATGCAGAGACCAGAGACGGGCAGAATGCACGGCAACAGCATTGGAGGAGGACAGGAGGAAGAAGAAGAGCCTAGGGCAAAAGAGCAGACAACATAAGAGCAGAAGATTGGACAGCAGAAGACTGGAGAGGAGAAGATCCAAAGAGCAGAGTGGAGAAGACCGGATGAAGATCTTTAAGAACATTTCATAAACGTCTCCTGTCGTTATTCACATACACTTCCATTTATGTGGTTAATGTGTAGGGGTACTATGTACCCCATACCCATTCACATAGTGATTGGGGTCTGGGATCTGGGGGCCACCCTTTGTTAAAGGTTGCTTCCAAAGTCCTAGGAACCCCCTGGCCGCATGACCCCCCAAAACCACCAGACAGGGTTGTGGGGATGAGGCTCTTGTCCTCCTCTACATGGGAGTAAGGTGCTTTTGGGTGTGCGGTGCAGAGGCCCCCTGGCCCAAAGCAACAAAACCCCCCCATGTTGAGGGCATGTGTCCTGCTGTGGTCCAGGGGGTGTTTGGTCCGCTTGCTCGTTCTCTTTCCTGGCCTGACAAGCTGCATGCTTGTATAAGGGTCTGGTAGGGGTTTTGGGGGTAACCCACGCTGTCTTTTTGTTGTGGGCATACCCTCAAACTCAATACCACACACAAAAGGCCTGGTTGTGAACTTGGGGGGACACCCACGGTGGGTTCTTCAATTTTTTGGTGTAGTTCCCCCTCAAAAATCTTCACAACGCAAGTGGCCCCGCAAGTCAGAGCATCCTGATCCGACTTACGGTGCGACTTCCATTCAAATAAAGAGGCTCCCATAGGGAACTAGTGTTGTAAATTGGAGGCTAAAAATAACACTGATAAAAATCATTCTGAAAAAACCTACGTGGGCACACAATTGGCTCTTGGACACTTGGTCCTGGTTCCTCCACAGTTTCTGAACTGGCTTCCATGCTGCTTGGCACGTTGCCAGGAGATCGGGCTTCTGACCTGGCTGGGGATGCCACATCCTGGCATGATGCAACATCTGCAATGTAAATTTGTAAGGGAATACAAGAATATAAGGTTAAACAATCATTGCAAATACACATATTTCTATGATCCCACTACACAAAAATCTGTGACTACCAACCTTCTTGTTGCTCTGGTGTCTGGTCACTTGTAGGCTCCACCAGGATTATTTCCGGCATAATGTCTTCATCTACATAATACAAAACATTGGCCATATCATAAAAGTCACAAGAGGTACATTTGTTAGGACATGGTGCCCTGCTTGATAGCTCTTTTAGTAACAAATATGAAGACATGTACATGGTTATCTACGAAAAATATGGTACATTAATGTTTGACAGTGCATAGGAACCAATTACCTTTAGTGGAATCTGTGCCACCTTCTGTGCCCATGTCCTCCTCTTCTTCCTCCACTGCAGATGGAGCTGCCAAACCTCTCCTCCTCCTTTCCCACTGTTTGGCACGGAGTTTACGTTTTTCTCCTATTTAAAGGTTTGAATAATAATCTGTGATTAATAGGAATGTTTGCTGAGAAGATTCGTGCAGGAAAGAACGTTCGTTGCAACACAATACATATATTTTTCACTATGGCTTCCTGACTTTTAATGTCATATACTAAAACATCAACAATAGATCGATCAAATCACGACATGACAACTAAAATGAGTAATCTAACTTTTTACATAGACATTATAATCTAGACATGTTAATACAACATACACCAAATTATAAAAAACATATTGCATGATTAAAAAAATAAAGAAAAAATAAAACTTACTTTTTTTCAAAATCCGATGGATTTGGGAAAGCTGATCCTGCTCACGGTGTTTGAGGTCAGACCATCGTTTCCTAATCTGATCTTTCGATCGCTCGACACCGAATTTTCTGACCAAACAGGCCACCACCTTGTCCATGATGCCATCTTTCCTGGCATTGGGCCGCTCGTAATTTGCCAACTTTCCATCGTAATCCATTTTTTCTAAAATGGAGACCATCTCCACCATTTCTGGCTTTGACATGGGTGTAGCCCTTGATTTTCGGGTGGCCCAATCACTTCGGCCCCCACTAATTGAGCTCCCAGATTGTTGAGACATGGTTCCTAATTAAACAATTATTATTCCACTGCCTCAGGTGTGAGTGTCGCATGTAGGCCTGATCTTCGGCACGTACACACCCCTGCACAAGCCCGCCACTGGAGGAGGAGTTGACGCCTGCGCTGTATTTAAAGGACGCCAGATCGTTCGGCCGACGATTCGCTAGCGGACATATCGAGAGTTGGAGCACGATCGAGCGGCGAATCACGACTTTTCCCCACAAACAAAGGTACGACTCTTTTAATAGAAAGTGTGTGTTTTGGGCCCTATACAGCTTTTATTAGGAATATCTTTATTATGTGCCAAAATACATGCTATTTTAATATGTTTTGTGTTGTTTTGTGTCTTGCAGGCATATACTGTCCTGCAATATGGTGGACAATTTCACCACCCACAACTTTTTAATAAGTTTTATTGATGAGTTCAGGCAACTGCCGTGTTTGTGGCAAGTGAAGTCCGCGGATTATAAAAATCGAAAACTCCGAAAACAGGCCATGGAACATTTGGTGGCCTTCTACAAGCCCGTCTATCCTGGGGCAAATTTTGAGTATATACGCAAAAAAATAAACAGTATTCGTACTGCCTACAGGCGGGAGTTAAAAAAAATAGAGGAGTCCACCCAGTCTGGAGCAGGGGCACGGAATGTACATGTACCACGGCTGTGGTACTATGATAACATGCGGTTCCTGGCAGACACCTTGGAATCCAGGCCGTCAATTTCTACACTGCCTTCTACATCGGCAGAGGGCTCAGTGTCGGTAGATCCAAGCCAGGATGAGGATTTCCTGGAGGAGAGTTTTACTCAGGTATGGCATTTCACAATATATTGTCTGCTAAAATGTAATCATGTAACAAAATTATAAGCTAAACCATAATTGACCCTTTAGGTAAACGGGCATAGCAAGGGGTTGGCATGACAGGCAACCGCCAGGGGCGCAGGCCAAGGGGGGTGGGTCACAAAAACATTGGCATTGTTTTATTGTTTATTTTAACAATCCACTCAGCCTGCACACCCCAGAACCCCCAGTTTGCAGGCGGATTCATGCAGGTGTAAAACATTGAGAGCAGCTTCATGCAGGTGTAAAACATTGAGAGCTGCTTCATGCAGGTGTAAAACATTGAGAGCAGCTGAGCCAAAAGACCAGGAGACTGAGACTGCCTCTCACTGCATCCCCAGCACCCCTCCGGTCTTACAAACACTGCTGCATCCCCAGCACACCTCTGATCCTTAGAAACACTGCTGTAGCCTCAGCATTCCTCTGGCTCAACCTTTTTTAATACAAAACTAACAGCTCCTGCAAATGATACATCCATCCTTGCTTCCATGTCTCTGGTCTCTCACTCTGGGTCAGCAAGGCAGGTGGCTTCCTTATTCATGTTTCCCTGCACTGCTTCACCCTCAATGCCCTACATCAAGCCCTCTGCAAGTTCAGGCCCCTCTCTCTCTGCAACCCCCTCCTCTCTCTCTCACACCCCCTCTTTCTCTCCCTCTCTCTATCTCTCAACCCTCTCTTTCTTTTTCACACCTGAGACAATGATTGCCCACTAGAGAGCTCTACACTGGGCAAACAAGGGGCAAATTAGAAACTTTTAATGCCCTTTAATTTTTTTTTGGGGGGGTGGGTTACAGTTTTCCATTGATCTTGGGGGGGGGGGGGGGGTTGTTGCCAAATACAGCTCCTCAACAAGGGCACTGGAGACCCTAGATATGCCACTGTATGTAAAGTCTGCTATTTGTTCACAATAATATAACAAACATGACTTTTTATATACACTATAACATTCTAATCAATTGTTCATTTCATCAACAGGGAAGTGTCACTGAGGAGGAGCCAGGTTGCAGCCAGGAGCCTGGGGAGCCTGTGGAGCCTGAGGAGCCTGCGGAACTCTTTCCACCACCACCTCCTCCTGCCAAACGGAGGCAAAAGAGGAAACACATAGACGACATCACAGATGAATTCATACAGGAGGCCACCATAGCCCTCCGTAGGAAACCGGAGGCAAATGAGTCCTTCGGGAATATGACTGCCAAAATCCTGGATAAGGTGGACCTCAGGCAGTGTCAGTATGCCAGAAAAATTATTCTGGATGTGCTGCAAAACGCAGAAAACGGCATACTTAATGAGCACAGCCATGCATGCCAGGAGCACCCGTGCCCTCCACCTCCACCTCCACCTCCACCTCCACAACACCCACCACCTCGCCAAATGCCACATGGCCAGTGGCAATATGGCCAGCAGGATCCAAACCTGCCCTCATGGCAACCTGATTATAGCTATCACCAACTTTAATTTGTGTAACCCCCTATTATTTATTTTACCCCTGTTTGCCAGTTTCTAGTTTAATTTTGTCCAAATGGACCTTTTTTATGTTTAGTTTATTATACGGAAAGTATTGATGTTTGCTTTTTTTTTTTTTTGCTGAGATCCAAAAAATAAAGAAAATTGAAAATAAAAAATGGCCTATCTGAATTTGTTAACATGTTTAATATTGTGCATAACCTGAAAAATATGTTTTAGACATTAATTCATAAAAGAATAAAGGGTCATATCAATAGTTAGATCTTTGGTGTGAAAATACAAAAATAATGGTGAAGAGTTCAAATTATTTAATTCTAAAATTTGATAGAACAGATAGAATAGACAAACATTATCTTCATCATAACAGAACACATGCCTTTTTATTAGAAAAGTATGGCATTATGAGCAGCATCTTCCTTCTTCTCACATTTATCAAGATGAGCATGTGCTCCGCATTTCACCTATTTCTTGGACTTCCGCGAGCCGAAAGTTCTTTCTGAATAAAATGTTGAGTTTACTAGAGAAAATTCTTCCGGGAACTCATTTGGTTTGATCATGCGTGTTGGGATTTGTAGCTGTGTGTCGGCAGAATTGCGTACTGACAGGCGAACAATCGTCCGTTCTGGTGTCGGCATACAAATATTTTCATGTTTGCAAGAAAGACTTTTGTCCGCGGATTGTGCGCAGACATCTGTCGGAGGCACCATACTAACACGCGTACAATCGGCAGATCCTTCGTCCACCGACGTTTGTATGCCGACGATCGGTACGTGTGTACGGGGCTTAAAAGTTGGTACAAATTTCCTGACATAATCCTACCGCCGGGAGGTTAATCTAATTTTTTAACCTCAGTATTTTGCATCCAGTTGATGTTTGTTTTTATTTGATGTCTGATTGATATTTTATATGCATTGATATATATTATTGCTATATGTTTCTCAACCACTAGATGGGGCTGTGTCCTGGTGCATGGTGTAAAATGTCTTTTGTTTTTATTATTGTTAATGAGATTGGGAATTATTATTTTTTTCCTTTTTTAATGTTTATATAACATAGTGGCTGTTGTTTGTTTAATTTACCAGCTGCTATACTATATCTATTAAGTGTGATCTGCCTCTTGAATTTGGATTGCTAGGCCAGCTTTTATAATTTAACAAAAGGAAGAGAAAGCAGCACTATCCAAAGGTTGGTGTAATAGATACTAGGAGGACAGCCCGTGAAGAAAAAACATGTTTATTGTAAAACCATATAGATGCTGGATATCAATGGGTGATGAATCCAATCCCCAAGATGAAAAAGAAGAGAGCCCCAGCTGGATGGTAACGCCTAAGGGCCTGGAGAACGCCAGACCAGCCGGTGTTCAATGAGGAGCAACCTGTTCCTACTTGTGTTCCAAGCTGGTTTGACTTTCGGTGTTGTCACTTCCGGTGCTGCCATTTCCGGTTCAGATGATTCTGCTTCGCTCGGCTCTGCATTGCAGGAGGCGCTCCTCATTGAACACCGGCTGGTCGAGCGTTCCCCAGGCCCTTAGGCATTACCATCCAGCTGGGGCTCTCTTCTTTTTCATCTTGGGGATTGGATTCATCACCCAGTGGCTCTGCAGGTCGTTTACCGCCCACCATCAGCGGCTTCACCCCGGATGGATACCGGTTTGGAATTTTTTTTCATTGATATCTATCATCTATATGGTTTTACAATAAACATGGTTTTTCTTCACGGCCTGTCCTCCTAGTATCTATTACACCAACCTTTGGATAGCACTGCTTTCTCTTCCTTTTGCAAACATTTATGCTGGTACCAGTATTTTCAAGCATCAGCACTGGTTAGTTGAAACTTTTGAAGTGTGATTACTGCAGTGTCAGCACTGGAACTTTTGGTGTTTTTATAATTTAACATCCTTCCATTTATGAGCTCTGCTTCCGGTTATTGGGACGCATGGCATGTTATGGTTATTTGTGGTGTGGGAGGATTGGAAACCTCCCTTCCGCTTGTTGGAACGCAATCAGGGTAATTATTAGCCGCCGGTTTCACTTCCTTATATATGTTGCGATGCTGTGCGCTAACCATGCCCCTGACAACGTAATCGTGACAAAACGCTTTGGAAGGAGGTTAGAAGTGTGACATCATCGCGCACTCAGACGTAGCGGACATTTTTTAGGTTGGAAACCATCGGTTTCCTGGAAACAAAGACGCTTGTATATTTCCACTGCAATGTGAGTTTATTATGAGAGTATCTTTAATACATTTTATCTGTTTGAACATACTACTCCATGAGTGTTCCCTTTCTGCATTTATGAGCCACAAGAGCCTTTGGATCAGAACAAAGAGGAATCTTTGCTATCTGAGAAGGTCCCTTGAGGAGTGAATGGAGTTTGGGTCCTTAGTCACTGAGAATATTATTATGCTCATTTGACCTTCTTTACAGGAGGTCCACTATTTGGGGTAAGAGGCAGTGTGTTCGGTGTTGATGGTGGCTCTTTATGGATCTCTACCCAATTAACCCTTGCATTTGCTTCTACAATTGAAGTCTTTATCTTATCCAATTCTGGACTTTAATTTATTCATATATAGCGCTGCACTTTTCTCTGTAAATAATGTCTCTTAAAATTAATCAGCTGCTGCTGCTGATCCGAGACTTCATAACTTACTATGGTTCCTCTCTTTCCTCTGTTGCAGGTGGAAGGGGATAAATCAACAATGTAAATAGTATTATATACAGTAAATATTTGTTTTTGCTGCAAATTGGTCATCACTGTGATCTGATCACATGATACTGAGCCACTATGTATGTGGGCTAGTGTATGATTTTTGGCTGAAATGTTGGGCTATGGAGCAAGCATCTAAATAGTGAATACTGCACAAGCTTATTGACGGTTATCAGACCTTCTTTGGACACCCTTATCAAAAATGCCACTGGGGGCAGGGGGTAAATATACTCCTCTCCCTCAGCAAAAGAAGCCTAGACCTCATGCTGAGAAGAATTACTACTTCTCTGTGGCCACAAAGATTTTTATTTTCTTTTTATCATTTTGTTACTCCCAGGCTTCAGCCTCTAAGGCTGCCCACGCCAGGAACACCTTTTCAGTGCAAACCTTGGACCCATAAATCTCTCTACCCTGCAGACAAGTCATTATTGGCATGATGGGGGGGGGGGGGGGCATCTGTTACCTTTGTGGACACTTAACAGTCAGCATCTTAGATGCTTGGGCATGGGAGGGGATTTCAACATTCTACAAACTAGAGTTCTGCTTCCAAACTCGTCCTCATTTCATGTCTTCCATGCCCTATGTAATCATCAAGGTTCTAGCTCCTGTGTTCACCTTGTTACACTCCTAAGGCATCCCATTGTTGGGTATCTGGATCACCTACTGTTGAGAGAACAGCCAGAACAATGTGGTGCAGATGGTTCAGATGTTAAAAGGTTTTGGTTCGATCCTGAATTTTCAAAAGTCTGCATTGCAGCTGACTCATTGCTTGGATAACGGGAGTCTAATCCTGGATAAAGCTCAAGGCACAGTTTTTCTTCCTCAAAACATTGCCAATTCTACACTTCTAGACTCAGAATTTCAGTCCAAAAGTCAACTGATTCTTTACTTTTGCTTGATAGTTGTGGGGCTGATGATACCCTCTTTCAAGCCATTTATTAATTTTGATTTATTTAAGGTACTTGTATAGCGGCGTCAATTTACACAGCGCTTTACATATGTATTATACATTCACATCAGTACCTGTCCTCAAGGAGCTTACAATCTAAGTTCCCTAACTCACATCCATAAATACAGATACTAGGGTCAATTTAGACAGGAACCAATTAACCTACCATCTTTGGAGTGTGGGAGGAAACCTGGAGTACCCATAGGAAACACACCCAGGCACAGTGAGAACATGCAGACTCCATGCAGGTAGTGTCATAATTGGGATTCAAACCAACGACCCCAGTGCTGCCAGGTGGAAGTGCTAACCACTTAGCCAATATGCTACCCATTTGTCCAGTTCCACTGCTGCCCCTCTGCTCAGCTTCAGTATATCTGGAAGAGATCTTCCTTTTTTGTCTGGATGTAGTTTTAGTTGTGTGTGTCTACCCCACAGCCAATGCTTCCATTAGAAAGACACACTTACTCTTTATCATCCCTGATGTTCCTTACAGAGGGGCCAGCTTCCTGTTACACCATTTCTCAGTGGCTCATAAAAATAATTTTTTTAAAGATGAACTCTTGCTTTTCATACACTTTACATCGTTTGGGCAAAGCTGACCCAAATTAACTATGTCCCACGAATTGGCTGAGTCAGAGGTTGTGACATCATTAGCCTGGCTCTCTAAATCAGCCAATCAGAAGAAACTGTGTATTCATTGCTAGAATACATTGCTTTCTCTGAATGGCTGAGAGCCGTTGTGATACTTTACTGTGTTCCGGGTATGAGACAGGAAGTCTTGGCTCGAACCTGGAACACAGTGCGGTATGCTGTATGATACAGTTTATACCGCACATCCAGCTGCCTCACATGTTAGTGAGTAACATAGTTCGTTTGGCCCAGCATGGCCCAAACAAACTATGTAAAGTGTATGAAAAGCTGCAGTTCATCTTTAAGCTTATGACTTTATTGATTGGGTTCCTCCTTGTCCTGTCAAGGCATACTCTACTACATCTACTTCATGAGCTATTTAGCACCAGGGAATGGTTTTCCAGATTTGCAAGGCTGCCACCTGTTGTGTTCTCTAAGTTTTTCCAAGTGGACCTTCAGGCCTTTCTCAAAGCCAGCTTTGGACATAAGGTCCTTCTGTTGTTTTTTTTAGCAGGTCTGTTAGCATTTTGTTTGCTATGTTGCCCACCTCAAAGTAACATCTCTGAATCCTCCAATGAAGAAGAAAGAAAATAAGATTCCCGTACTTGCTATAAAATAATTTTCTTGACTGACACAGGTCCCACTCCTGTGTGTTTTTGCAGTGGTCCAGAGGGTGGAGGTGGTGCAGGGTTTTTGGAGGTCGATTGAGGATGTCTGTGGTTGCTAGGAGATGTGGCAGGGTAGGCAGAGCAATGAGGAGGATCCATCTGGAAATGTCTTGGTGTCCGGAATACATAGCGCTTGTGAAGAGGAGGGTACAACTTGCTACGCAGGACCCCTCTTAACATCACATATCTGGAGCAGCTTCCCCCCCTTGCCCCGACCTTGTGCCCAAAATAAAATAAATTGGCATTGAAATTTAGGGAAGCCTATCAATAGATAGGACAAATAAAGTAAAGTTGACCTTGCATTGGAACGTCTGATGCACATGCTTGCTTGAGTGATTCAAAGTTTTAAAACCAGAGGATAAAGCCCCGTACACACACGCAGATCGTCGTCATACAAATGTTCGTCTTTTCTCCCCGGGATGTCAGTGTCTGTTGAAAAGTGCAAAGACAGCACAAGGACAGCACAAAAATTTTGTCCGCAGACTTCAGCTGACTGCAGAAGTGATGTCATGTAATGGTTAACTTTCCCTGTGTTTTTTATTTTCTGAGCATGCCCAGTCTTGCAAATCTGCGGTCTGTCGGCTGATTTCTGTACTGACAGGCGAACAATCGTCCGTTCTGGTGTCTGCAGACAAAAATTTTCATGTTTGCAAGAAAGACTCTTGTCCACGGATTGTGTGCAGACATCTGTCGGAGGCACCATACTAACACGCATACAATCGGCAGATCTTTCGTCCGCCGACGTTTGTATGACGACGATCTGCGTGTGTGTACGGGGCTTTAGCGTGATGGCATTTCTCTTACGTCCTCTGACAGTCGCCGCCGATCCTTATAAGCCTTCACTATTGGGTAATGGCGCCCTCTGCAGGAGTAAGCTAGGCAGATAGAAATGTTAATACAAAACTTTTCTATACTTAGACACACCTCTAGGGGGCTGTCCTCAGCCATTATCCCTGATCCAGTCACAACTGGTCCTCCGTTTTATGCTGCTTAGCTTAGGAGTAGGCTAGCTTTTCTAGCCAGGACCTAGTGTTTCGGTTTTTCTTTCAGGTTTTTTTTGACAATATGTATTTTTCTTCTGAAAATAAGTTTTTATTTCTCTCACTATCACTAGTTAGTAAGGGAATTTTTCCTGGAGGACTACAAGTGACTGCAGAACTGGGCCTCCCACTGGGTAATATAGATCCTTATGGAGTCCCAGCCTGCCAACGAGTGTCGCAGGTTACTGGTGCGCCCAGTCCTCGCAACGACAGTGCCCCTCGGAATGGGAATGAGCCTGCAGAGCTGCGTCTTCGCTGAGGGTGTCTCAACCCGGAAGGCCTGCATGTTGCCAGCATCCCTCCTTGGCTGACGGCACCCCCACTCAGGGTGGGAGGTCTCCCGTATCAGAGCAGTATCCGCTTCCCTGGACTGGTGAGTACTAAATCCCCCCTTGTCCCTGGGGACTTTTGGGGGGTTTGTGGGCCCACTCTTAGGGGATGGCAGGGCTGGTGGTCTCTTTGGAATCCCCCATATGGCTGGCTTAGTGTTATTTCCCTCCCTCCCTGGCCCTGCTGAAGGCGCTGTGTGAGGTACTTGTGGTACCTGGGGGGTTTTGGGAGGGGCTCCATAGCGGTGTGGGGGCTCCCTAGGGTCCCCTGTGGTGGCCAGACCACGTGTGTACGCTTAGTTTGGCGCTGTGTTAGCGCAGCTGTCATTTTAGGTGAGGGCAGGTCACTGGGCTCTGTGGGTGGGCAGCAGCCATGTCATGTATACTGCCTTGCTGCCGATCGGGCGCCATCTTAGGTAAGGGCACATGCTGAGTAAGGGCAAGCGGCCATCTCGCTGGTGCCTTTTTTACATAGAGTTTCATTAGGCACCATTTTATTGTGGTTCCTGGGCTAGGCCTCCAAGGGCGTGAGGTCACTTCCTCTCTTTCCCTCCATTTTACCTCAGAGCAGTCTGTGACAGTTTATGAAACTGTGAGGGGATTTTTACTAATGTGGGGGGATTTTTACTAATGCCAAAGGCATTTTTCTGCCAAAACTGTTATTTTTTGTGGATTTTTACATTTTCTGAAGGAGCTCTTTCAAACAATGCAGGCTGCGGTGGGGTTCCGCAAGAACCGCCGATTTAAAGGGCCAGCGTCCCATTTATTTTATCTTGGCTTTCTGGACTCCCAGACCAAAAATGTCCCTGCAGGCCTGGTGGGGGCTTTGAGTATTCCTGAAGCCTCTTCCCTGGTCTCCGTTTTCTGCTGCTCTTGCACTTTTTTTTGCATCCATGGTAGATCTGCCGAGTGCTCATTTAAAGAAAAAAAAAAGAAAATTTTTTAAACAGCCTGTGCCCTCCCAGTTCTCAGACTTAGAGCCTGAATGGTTCCCACAAACGATGTCCCTCCTGTGGGGGTCCATGCCCTCCACTTATGAGGAGGAGGAGGTGGCAGAATCTTCCTCCTCTGTAGCGCGGGGACGAGCTGCCACAAGCTATCCTCATTAGCGCCATTACGGAAACTCTCCATCTTGACGATGAGTACTCTGTCAAGTACAAGGGCTGCTTTTGGGTTCCGAAGTGCCCGGACATCAGGTCAGGTTTCCCTGTCCTGTGAATTTTCGCAAACTTGTGCATGACCGGTGACATCGCATTACACATATGCTGGTGGTGCCTGAGCATCTTTTCCCTTCGCTATCCCTTTTTAGGAGGCCATGATCAGACGTTGGACGGTGTCCCCTCACGTGGACCACACTGTCTCTGGGCTGACTAAATCCACCTCCATGCCAGTTCACAGGCTGGTAGGCGCGTTGAGGCGCTTTCCTGTTTGCACCTGTGTTTGCCGCGGTGCTGCCCTCTCAGGCTCTCGCGGCATGGGCCAAGGTGCTTCGGTGCACCCTGGTGGCGGAGTCAACCTATCCCACTGCCCTTGACTTGGTGGTTTGGGTTACCCGAACGGGGATGTACCTGTGTGACGCGGCCTTGGATGAGGCTCTGTTGGTCGCTTGGTTGTCTGTGGTCGGGGTCGCGATTCGCCGCTTTTTTTTGGCACAAAAGCTGGTCGGCTGACCACGCTTTCAGACAGACGGTGTCTGATGTTCCTTGTTGGTGAGTCGTCCTTTTGGGAACACTCGGGCTGAGTTGATTAAGGGGCTTATGGGGGTCACAGTACTCGGTTGCCCCCAGTCGCTAGGGGTAGGTCCTCCCGCGCTAGGCGGGGGCCTTCCTTGATAGCTCAGCGTGGGTCCTTTCGTGCCTTAGGGGCGCAGGACAAGGGCTTCAAGCCCTCCGGTGGTCACAAGAAGCTGTGGTTGTGTGAGACAAGGGCCAGACAGTCTGGCTTGGTGGCCCGGTCCACCTCTTCCTGCAGGGACGCCGTCACCCATTTTAGGGGTGAGGGGACGTCTGTGTTGCTTTTAGGTTCCCTGGTTGTCCAGTATTCAGGACAGGGGGGTTCACGAGTTGCTTCTTTTTCAGGGTACAAGATCAGTTTTCAAACTCGCCCCGTGGACAGGTTCTTCCTGTTCTGCTTGCCCATGGAATCTTTGTGCCTGTGTCTTCACGGGACAGGTTTCGCATTTTTTTTTCTTCCATCCTGTTCTCTGTGCCCAGAACAGAGGGCACAGTGTGTCCACTTCGGGGGCTTGCAGTCTATGAACCACTTTTTGCTGGTGCTGGAATTATGGATGGAATCCCTCAAAGCCGGTCGTGGTGTCCTTGGGTCCAGGGGACTTCCTGGCCTCCCATCACCTTGCTGGATGAGTGTCTACCCATCCCTATCTATGAGGGTTCTCAGAGATGTTTTCTGGCGCTACCCTTCGGTTTCGCTTTGGCTCCCAGGTTTTTCCACCAAGATTTTGGCTCCAGTGCAGGCCTTACTGCGTTTAAAGGAGATTGCGTACTCCTTTATCTGGCCGACCTCCTGTTCAGGTCGAGCTTGTGTGCACCTTTGTCAAGTTTTCTGACCGTGCCGGTTTCAGACACTCCGGGAGTTCGGGTGGAACGTCCATTTTCATTGATCGGCACTGACTCCTTCAGGTCGTCTTCATTACCTGGGGATGGTCCTGGACTCGGCTCAGGCGTGAGTTTTATCTTCTGGTGGGCTAACCCCGACTCCTGAGGGACGAGATTAGATCCCTCAGGGACGACGATCCCTCCTCCTTGCAGACCTATGTGCGGTCTCTGGGTCTGATGGTTTCTGCTTTCGCGGCCGCCCAGGTGGCCAGGTGAGGCAGGACGCCTCGGTCATTGGACAAGTAGTTTCTCTGTTCCACCGGCTGCGGTCGGATCCTTTGTGATGGCTCCGGTCACCGACCCTGACACAGGGCCAGTCCTTTTGGCCTCTGTTGTGGACGGTGTTCACCACAGATGCCAGCCTGTCGGCTGGGGAGAAGTCCTGGGCATGCCTTGTGCCCAGGGGTTGTGGTCGGTGGTGGGGGCCTCTTTGCTGTTACACATCTTGGAGCTCCACGCGATCAGGCTTTGTCTGTTTCCGTTGGTTATCTCAACTTCAGGGGTGTCCGATTCCAGTACTGACGGACGACGCCACGGCTGTGGCTTATATACACCAAGAGTGCCCGGGTGGCTGAGGAAGTGGCCGTGCTCCTGCCTTGGGCCGAATTGTGCATTCCTGCGCTTACGGCTGTTCCCATTCCGGGTGTGGAAAATTGGCAGGTGGACTGTCTGAGTCGCCTGACCTTGGACCAAGGAGTCTGGTCCCTGCATCCGGAGGTGTTTTGCTTCCTGTGTTCCCGGTGGGGGACTCGGACGTAGATCTTTTCAGGCCCCGCCTCGACAATGGGGCTGGGAAGTTCGTGGCCGGACCTCGCGATCCTCTGGCGGACGTCACGGA
Source organism: Pelophylax lessonae (assembly GCF_965119305.1). Lineage (NCBI taxonomy): Eukaryota > Metazoa > Chordata > Amphibia > Anura > Ranidae > Pelophylax > Pelophylax lessonae. The sequence goes on from NC_138772.1 coordinate 203,231,355, forward strand.
TGCGTTAGGGGTGCCTTTGGCACCGGTGTTGGCTGTAGTATGCCTTCCCTTGGGTTTGACTGTTGTCCAGGTTCCTCCGCAGGTTGGCGTTGGAATGGATGTCAGTCTTTCTGGTGGCCCCAGACTGGCCACGTTGACCCTGGTACGCTGCCATCGTTCAGATGGTCGTCGGGCCTCCCTGGCGTCTTCCGCTGTGGCACGATTTTCTGTCTCAAGGGCCGATCTTTTTTCCTGCTTTGCAGCCTCTGGCTTTCACGGCGTGGCTGTTGGAAGAAAAGTCTGGAGGGGTAGGGGTCTTCCACAGGTGGTCACCCTTACATTATTGAAGGCTCGTAAAGCTACCTCGAGGAAGGTTTCTCGTCGCACCTGGAAAGTGTATATGCCTGGTGCGGATCGCATGCGTTCCATCCTCGCTCCTTCTCGATGGCAAAAGTTTTTGGCCTTCCTGCAGAAAGGAGTGGATCAGCGTTTGGCGCTGAATGCGATCAAGGGTCCGTTGTCGGCTTTGGCTGTCTTTTTCCATGTCCCTTGGCATCGTATTCTTTGCTTCGCACCTTCCTCATAAGGGTGTGGCGTCTGGCTTCTCCGAGGAAGGCTCTCTTGCCTCCCTGGGGCCTGAATTTGGTGTTGTCTGTGTTACAACTATCTCCCTTTGAGAACTTTAGAGTTTTTCTTCTGCCTGTATTGTCCCAGACAGTTGCTTTTCTGGTGGCTATCACATCTGCTCGCAGAGTGTCTGCATTGGCGGCTTTGTCTTGCCGTTTTCCTTATCTGGTGTTTCATAGGGATGAAGTGGTTCTGCGACCCACTCAGTCTTTTATTCTCAAGGTGGTTTCTTCATTCCACCTCCACGAGGATATCATGCTGCCTTCGCTTGTGAGAAGCCTGAGCATCTCCAGGAGCTGGCTTTACATTCCTTGAAGTTTGGCGGTCAGGGTTTTCCTGGCTGCCGCGGCATCTGTTCGGCAGTCTGATTCCCTGTTTGTTCTCGGAAGGGCTCGGCCGCGTCCGCAGCTACCTTCTCTCCATGGATCAGACTGACGTTTTTTGTTTCAGACCTCTTCCATTGAGGGTCAGGTTCCTCCTTTAAGGGCCTTTTCTACTGGAGCCCTCAGCGTCTCTTGGGTTTTTCGCCATCAGGCTGCTCTGGCTCAGGTGTGCAAAGCGGCGACCTGGTCGTCTGTGCACTCTTTCACACAATTCTACAGAATTGATGTTTTGGCATCCTCGGATGCTTCCCTTGGCCGCAAAGTCTTGAGGTGTGGCGATTGTTTTCAGAGAAAATTTTTTTTCTGTCTCTTCTTTGGGGTGTTTTTTCGTTACCTTTTCAGTTGGTTGCATCTTGCCACCCCTCACACCTGCACTGCTTTGGGACGTCCCAATAGTGAAGGCTTATATGGATTGGCGGCGACTGTCAGAGGACATAAGAGAAAATAGAATTTTTGTAAGAACTTACCATAAAATTATTTTCTCTGAGTCCTCTGACAGTTGCCGCCCCTGCCCCTCTGTTTTTTTTGGATCTGGGGGTTATTGCCTTGCGGTACTGCTTGCTACAAACTGAGGACCAGTTGTGACTGGATCAGGGATAATGGCTGGGGATGGCCCCCTAGAGGTGTGTCTAAGTATAGAAAAGTTTTGTATTAACATTTCTATCTGCCTAGCTTACTCCTGCAGAGGGCACCATTACCCAATAGTGAAGGCTTATATGGATCGGCGGCGACTGTCAGAGGACTCGGAGAAAATAATTTTACGGTAAGTTCTTACAAAAATTCTATTTTTTAGAAGGAGAGGCCAGCGATAGTGACCTTCATGTTTAATTCATGTTTAATTCATAACAGGATTTCTTTATCTCCTTTTGTAAAGAGGCAGATTGGTCTTATTGGTCTTATTCTAATAGTTTGTTAGCAGTTTGGAAGCCAGAATGCTTTTATAATGTGTGTAGAATGTTTAGGACCTTATAATGAATCTTTATTATTAATACAGAATGCAGACCCTTACTAAAATGACAGCTGCACGACTTTGTATGCTTCTTGTTTTGGTGGTAATGTTTTTTTTTTTTAAAGTCTCAAGTAACAAGAATACGGTTTCAAAGTGCAGCGACAGGTTGGCTTCCAAAAAAAAAAAACATTTTCTACAATGGAACCAATTTTTTTATAGATTGTATGACTTTGTACCCATTTTCCTTTTCTCCATGCTATGATTTGGTTAAAATAGGTTTTCCTCAAAACTATAGAATTTTGGGTCAGTACAGTGCCTGTTGTCTGTATCCAACGTTTTCCAATGTTACCCATCTTTATAATCATAAATGGTAATCGTCTGTTGTAGTCTCAGAATTCTTGAATATGCAAACTTTTTATGTGATCACTATCACAAAAAATATTGTATTCTAAGAACTGTATATGATTAATACTTGCAATGGTTGTATTAAGTTTATGAATTTATTTTTTATTTCACGTGTTCGTCTTGTATTTTTGTATGCCAATCAAGTCATATAACAGAAGAGCCATTGACAAGAGTTGGGATAAACTATAACGCTGCCAGAGGTGTTTTAGTTTAACAAAGATTAAAGTAGTATAGATGTAAGATAATTCACTGTTGTTTTTGAAGATTACAGCAAACTAAGATAAGACACGGTTGTTAGGCTTAACAAAGCAAAATCTCTTCGAAAGTTGTGTGTGGCCTGAACATAGATGTCCTTTGTGTAGTTTGAAGTAATATGTTTTATGCGAATGCCTTCAAAAAACATATGAAATTATAGGCATGGCTTTTAGATTTAAATGATAAATGTGTTGTAAATGATGTTTGAGATGTTTCTGCTTTATCAGCGGTCCCAAAGCACTGTTTTTGAAATGAAACCTTAAAATAGCCTTCAAAGACCCTTGCGCAAAAACCTATAGTAAGCAGAATCTACTGCATTTATCATGAGACAGCTTTGTTTGGCAAATATGACATAATCCTTTTTGGTCTTTTAAATTTACAACACCATTAAGAGCGACCTGTTTTCCCACACATAACAAAGACCGCAAAAACTGAAGAATTACCACTTCATATAAATGGTAAGACCTGTTTCTGAAATACAACTGCTCCTAGGGATGTTTTTTGCTAAGGCAAGCAAGAGCTTTGTCTGTTTATTTTAGTAAACATAAAAGGAACCTATTCTAAACTACACGTGGCTCTTTGCAGAATTCCTTTATGCTGCTCATATGTACTAGTATGTTTTTATGGGGTTACTATAAAATTATATTTTCAACATAATACAGTATACAGAATTTAGTGCCTATAAAAAAAATTGTATACATCGTTTTTCAATTAATATTTTTTATCATCTTTAAACATTATAATGTGTATTTGGTATTCCATCTTAATTTAGAAATCCAAGAAGTCTAGGGAAGCCTCTCCTGGTCCTGCTAAATAAATAGCACTGCAACACACATTACCATTACATGGAAGTGTTAATGGGCTTGGAGTTGATTTTTAGCTTCTGAGTGTATATGGAACTGGATCATTCTCCTTCGGCAGAAATTGACAGGATGAGGGGATGATTTCTGTGGGTTACCAAGGACTTCAATTGATAGCTTTAGCCCATTTATTGAAAATGAATAATTAATAGCTAGTTTGGATATTCTTGGCTGTTAGAGCAACTGCACAGGGTTCACTGAGACAATCTGGTCTTGTAGGGGTTAAAGCCAAACTCCATGCATGCAGAAACTGCTTTACCCACCAAAGAATTTGAAATTCTGTTTAGCCAATCTTGTCATATGGCAGAGCCAGGTCCTCAACATTTCAGCTGTGACAACACAGCTTGATCAAAATTAACATATGTTCCCAACCTGCTGATTGGCAAATCAAGAAGCAAAAACATTCCTGTGATTATTTTCTGATCAGACTGCTCTTATCACCTGTCAGCATTTTTACTCCCACCACATGTATATGACAGCGGAGCCTAATTGGCTCAGTGTTCTCACCTTCTTTCTACCAGTCTGTGTGCTGCTGTGGATAAGATTACAGTGAGCTGGTATCAAGACAGACTTGGTTAGCCAAATATATAAGGTACATTAAATTATATTTAAATAAATAAATTAATATCTGTAGTAACTGGAGCTTATGCTATATCTGCCTGGAGTTCAGCTTTGATTAGTAAGCAATAATGAGCACATGTGCATGTCTAAAGTGCTTATTACCTGAGGCGGAAAAATTCCAGCAATACTGTTGACTTAAATGTGCAGCATTTGTATGTTGGCTAAATTGGAGAATCTTGGGCTCGTGTATGCCCTGGTAGGTGTCCCCTGAAGCTGCAGATGCATCATGTAGGGACCTGTTGATGGTCATATGGAGAAGTCCTATAGGGACCTACTGATGACTACCTAGTGGAGCCTAGTTATGTTTGTGGAGGCTGAGTAAGGGATGGGACATTCCATACCCTAGGACTGCTGTCAATCTAAGGTGTACTGGCAGACAATACATATTTTGATCCTTACCAAGGCTTAGATAATACATTTCTCTCCACAACATTGCCACATCTCAGCTTTCTAATCGTTTGGATAGTGTTCTCGGCATGATCCGCTCCATCATTTAGATTTTAATAAAGCATTGTAGTTCTACAGTTTGCGACTATTAATTAATATATACTTAAGCTCCTGAGGAAGCGCACTGTCGCAAAACATGTTGAGCTTAAACAAGCTACAACAACCTACAACAATCCCATCTGGATGTTGGCAGCCTTAAAACCTCTGGCTCATACACTATACCTGTATAGGATGAGTTTAGGTCTTTAGTTGTTAATAGGAGCTTATTTTGGATATAAGATTTTACTGTGAGTTTTTAGTTGCACGTCTATGTAGAATATATAAAGTAAATATTTTGTTACTTTTTTTTAAAGATTTTGTTGTATTTTGGTGCCTAAAAAATCCATTGTTTTTCAATTCATCTTGTATAATTCAGGTAGAATGTGGCATTTTGCTACTGATATATGCATCCACAGTACCACCCTGTGATGATGCAATTATATCTAACTTTTGCTCTTAAGCTGCTGTTGATCCTACAGGTAAAACAAAAACAGCTTTAGTGTATTATCATACAGAAATCTCTGGCTTCTAATTTTTAACATTGTTTCACCAGTTCTATTTTGATAGTTCTGTTTTTTTTTTCGTTTTGTGCAATTGCATAAAATGTATTAGCTGTATAAGCTTGCTTTCCTGGCATGTTATCATAATAGTCAAACTTTCTTGATGTCAGGAACCATAAACCAGGCTGAGACAGATAAAGCAGTTAAAATCACACCTTTAATGTAACAGCAAAAATAACAATAGCTCAGGAATGTAGTCAAAAACAGAAGCCATGGTTTGGAAGCCAGGGCGGGTAATCATGACAAGCTCGGATCACAGAACCAGAAGTCTGCATTGTCAGGAGCCAAAAATCAGGAGCAGGAATCACAAGAGAAGTCAGCCAGGCCAAGTCATACACAGGAACACACTGGAGATGTTGACCACACGAAGGCACAGAGGGAATGAGCAAAGGTGTTTAACCACTTCCCACCCACTGGATGTTATATAATGTCCTGGACTTTCAGAGGGAATATCTGAATGATGCCTCCAGCTGCACCGTAAAATCAATCAAAGGGGCTGTAAGGCTGCTTTTTACAGGTGGCTGGAGGGGACGTTCCCCCACCCGCCGCCCTCTGGTGCTTCTGCACGGGTGAGCCAGGGAATGATTCAGCCGATGGCGGAAATTTACAATAGAGAATAGTGAATATGTAATCAAACTGCGCTAATACGTAAACAGTGAGCTGCCAGCACTCCAACTTACATGTGTTGTACAAAAGTAAATATTTAAATAATGAGTGTGAGTGCAGCGCTAATAAACATATGTGAACTAATTAAAGGGTAAACAAAACCTGTGCGCGCAAGTGAAGTACACAAATCAAAAATCAAGAAAAAAGTCCCAAGTGAGAAATAAAACATCCAAGTTGGTAGACGTGAAGGTGGATAGTAAAGGATCCCCACACCAACAAAATAAAACTGAATGCGCTTACCCGAGGATATGAACCCAAATTACCATAAAGTAAATGGGTCATAAAAGCTGGTTATGGTATTAGGTATCTCCAACCATCCACTGGATCACCAGATGTTCAAATGCGAGGTACTCGAGGAGTCAGAACAGTGGATACCAAGGTGTCACATGTACAGGGATAAACCAGACATTGTAGACATAGTGTAAAACCGTTTCAAACCATTTATTACAAGGAAAGAAATACACTTACAAACATCTGTAGACAACGCACAAGAGATCAAAATGGCAATAGGAAGTCCCTAACGCGTTTCATCCAATAGGACATAATCATAGGGAGTTGCCAGACCCATGACCCATTTACTATATGGTAATTTGGGTTCATATCCTCCGGTGAGCGCATTCAGTTTTATTTTGTCGGTGTGGGGATCCTTTACTATCCACCTTCACGTCTACCAACTTGGATGTTTTATTTCTCACTTGGGACTTTTTTCTTGATTTTTGATTTGTGTACTTCACTTGTGCGCACAGGTTTTGTTTACCCTTTAATGAGTTCACATATGTTAGCGCTGCACTCATTATTTAAATATTTACCATAGAGAATACTCCGAACCAGATGGTCCCCAGCAGTCTCTATTGGAATACAAGCATGTTTCCAGAACAAATTATGCTCACAATCCAAGGTTTTACTGTAATTTATATTATTCAGACTCATGAATGAAAGAACCCAAAATCTAAATAACATACAGTGTAACTATATCCATCTCCCAATAAAACAAAATAAATGTAAAAACCACTGAGATAAAAGTCAGAATCAACCAGGACTTACTGATCCACAATGCTGGGAACAGCTGCAGGTATAGGGCAATGCCCAGCCACCAAGCAGGCATCAGCTGCATATTGGAAATCTGACTGACATATCAGGTTGTGGCCTAAGTCAGAGTGTTCAGGACTTCCTGCACACATAGACAGACCACTATCAACAAACACCTCGGGGGCAAACCCAAAACTGAGTCAGGAAGACACAGATCCTCCACTTGACTGGGAGTTAGGGCATAGCTGCCCTCTTACACAAGCTTACAGCTCTCTGTGGAGACTCCTACATGAAACACAGCAATAAGCAGGGGAGACATACTGTAGATCCGTTACTCAGTTTGTGACCTGCATAGAAAGCATTGCAAACCTGCCTTCACAGACAGGCAGACAGCTGCCAGTGAGCACCCTGAGGCAAAACTGGGAACACAGCAGGGGGCACAAGGCCCCCACTGAATAGGCAGGACATCCTAAGTCTTGCATTAACTGTTATATAAGGCATAAATTCATAAGCCCAACATATCAGTGGAGACGATCAATTTTTCATACTTCTTATTTAGGCTAGTTATACATGTTCAATCCTCTTGTACAATTTTCCTTTAGATTTACCAAAAAACATATAATATGAGGTCAAAACTTAACGACTTTCAATTGTATCAAATTAGGCAGGCCCTTGCACCACTACATAGTTTAAGGTAAATCTAAAGGAAAGTTGCACAAGAGGATTGAACATGTATGGCCAGCCTCAGATTGAGATGAGCATATGTAACCCCTGGATGATCCAGAATTCATATTAAATAAAACTAATATGTATAGTGATTTGTATAGATAAAATCTAAAGTTTATTTAACGAAGTTAAATAAAATATATAAATATTAGTTTCTCTGTACATGTACTGTATATACCAATGAAATTTTATCTACTTTACGTTGAAAAATCCCAGGGCTATTTTTCAGCAGGAACGCGGGGGAACGCAGTTCCGGCACCTCCAGCACTGAATGCATGCAGTTATGTAGTGACAAGGGGGGTAGTGGGGTGTCCAATGAGTTCAGCTGCTAGGGGATTTATTGCTGCTGGGGAGGTATTATGTTGCTAGTGGGTCAATTGTTGCTGGGAGGGATTTACTGTTAAGGGAGTTTGGGTCAAATGTTGCTGGTGGGGTCTATTGTTCCCAGGGTGAATTTGTTGTTGCAAGTGGTCAATTGTTGCTGGGAGGGGGGTATTATGTCGCTAGTAGGTCAATTGTTGCTGGACGGGATCCACTGTTAAGGAAGGGGTCTATTGTTTATGGGGTGGATCTGTTGTTGCGAGGCAGTATTTTGTTGCAAGTGGTCTATTGTTGCTGGGGGGATATGTTATTGTTGGCAGTGTCTGTTATTGTGGGGGGGGGGTCTATTTTTGCTTTGAGGGGGCAATTGTTTCTGTCTTCATGGGATCCATTTTACTGCTTTTTTAATTATAATTATCAAAATTTCATACAGATTACTTGGCACCATAAAAATTATACCTGGTTCTGTTTTCTCTAAAAGAGGTTGTACTGGGAGGTGGGTAGGGAGCAGAAACAAGGTATGGTGCTTGGAGGTGGGTGGGGGCGGAGACGAGGGGGAACTTGGGGGAGGGGAATTCCTGCACCTATTCTCTGAGAAAAAAAGCCCTGAAAAATCCTATATATTCTGTAACCCCAAAAATCTGCAAAAATGAATAAATGGGTAACAAACATAAAGAAGTGTTGGAATTCTATATTGGAATATACTGTATTTTGAGTCTCACAAGCACAATTTTTTGAGTATCTTTAAATCTTGTGTATCTTAAACTTATTGAAGAGGAGTAATTTTTTGTAACAGAGGGATCTCTCTCATGATATAGTGCCAACAAACACTATGTTTAAGAAAATGGGTCTTGATATTAAATCTGTTTATTTAATCTTGATTCTAATTTCTGTATTGTGGCAGTAAAACCGCACAACCCGCATTGGCACTCTTAATTATAAATAATCAAGATTTTCATAAATGAACAGATTCCTATTTCTGAAACGACTTCAGTTATACTGTCTTGAAGAACATTACAACATTAACAATCAGATATTCTGCATTTGTAGCTGCTCTTAATATTTTGTATTAAATATTAACACTTATTATTGGGGTAATCCTCTTTTTAGTGATCACATTACCCAATATCCTAGCCTGTCTAAAGACAAAATGGGGTTTCTTTGGGATAATATAAATAAATATAATAAATAAGTGGGTAATTAAGCAGGAGATGCCAGCAATTGCTAAAAATATTCTTGCTCTCCTTGTGTTGGGAATAGTGACCTGTAATCAAAGATGTTTGAATATTCATAGTTTTATTACTGTTTTGGGGTTTTATTTCTACATTTGTCCAAATGTAATATTCATTTTCATAATACAGTATATAATGTGCACTGTTGCAATGTGGGTAATTGTTGGTGTCTACCATTTTAAAATGTGTATTTGGAGATATCCTCTCTCTTGGTTTTCCAGTCAGGATGGTATCCAAAAAATCTATTTTCATGTTATAGTTTACTGTAAAATTTAAACCCCCAATATTTCTATTAAGGCGAGAGACACATTCATCAATAAATGATGAGTCTCTTTTTCAAATGCAGAAGGTGTCATCTATAAGTCTATTGTAGAGGATGAGGTATTGTACTCCACATTGTAATGATCACATTTGAGTATTTTTGTTTTATTTTAATTTGAAATTTCACACCCACAATAGGATTCATTGATGGGAGTTATTTGAAGTCACATAGCATACTTGGTAGCTCAGGGGTATTCACACTATTCACAACGATGAAGTTGTTCCTCAAAGACCCATATATACACTATTTTACCAAAAGTATTGAGACGCCTGCCTTTACACGCATATGGACTTTTTTTGGCATCCCAGTCTTAGTCCATAGGGTTTAATATTGATTTGGCCATTTGCAGCTATAACAGTTTCAACTCTTCTAGGAAGGTTGTCCACAAGGTTTAGGAGTGCGTCCATGGGAATGTTTGACCATTCTTCCAGAAGCGCATTTGTAAGGTCAGGCACTGATGTTGGACAAGAGGGCCTGGCTCGCAGTCTCCACTCTAATTCATCCCAAAGGTGTTCTATCAGGTTAAGGTCAGGACTCTGTGCAGGCCAGTCAAGTTCCTCCATCCATGTCTTTATAGACCTTGCTTTGTGCACTGCTGCACAGTAATGTTGGAACAGGAAGGGCCACCCTTAAACTAAAGTTCATGGTGGCCATTAAAGTTCATGTGTGTGTAAAGACAGGCATCCCAAAACTTGGGTAATATAGTGTATATTAGTCAAGCTAGTTACAAAAACTGATCTCATCCACATAGCTATCCCACTGATTTGAAGATAAAATCTATCAAGAAATGTGCAACAAATTTTGTCAAAATAAATGTAATATAATCCAAAAAGAATTTCTGTTTATGGCCATAACATGTATACATTTATACATAATTTATAAAATGTATTACATTTATAGGCATTAAATGGAACTGTTTTGTAAGTAAAATGTTATCACCTCCAATCCTTTCTAATGGGGCATATTAGAATAGAGGGCAGCTACATCTAGTGTAATACAAAAGTAATCCAGGGAGAAGATGATATATTTTAGTGTTCCTAATATATAAGGAACATTTTTTTTTTTTACAAACTTTCAAGTTGTAAATCCACATAATATGATAAATTACTACTTACTAGAAATAAATGGATGACCAGGAGGCATGTAAGCAACTTATGTATTTTTGGGAGATGATACACAAAGGGAATAGAATGGGTAATTTAGATACAATTCAAACTTTTTTTGTTAGAATATTTTCTGAATATGCTTAATTTATCAATTTACATTCTTTAACATAAACATTGTTAGAATCTTCCCTTCAGGTCCTATAGTATTTTCCATCCTCGACAATTCTTTAAGCTTCCAGTATATACTCTTGTTTATTCTTGTTTATTCTGTAACACAACCCTTTTGCTTTTCTCTGTGTTTCTAATAATATGTTGATAAGCTTGTAAGGATTTAAACAATTTATTTTCTCTTTTGGTCAGGTTCTATTTTATAATGGGCATTTTTGTTAATTCATGTAGATCTTTGGAGAAAAAGGACTGTTTTTATAAAATAAAATGCAGATTAAATCGTTGGAGCAGAAGGATGGTCAAGGTCAAGGCGAGGTCGATGCAGGCAGAAGGCAGGGGTGGTCAAAAGCAAGCCGGGTTGGTATTTCACAGGAGACAGGTAGCAGATGCAGGAACAAACAGGGGAAGCTGAAGACGAGACAGCACTGAACCTGTGTGCTGATCCAGCTTAAATAGTGCTGTTCCTTGATGAGAAGGGTGGAGCCAGGATTAGCCTGTGGGTTTAACTAATCCTCTGCCAGAGCTTTCCTGACATGTCCCCCCCCCAATGGGCAGCCTCCGGATGCCCAACTGGGCCATTCTTGTTGGGTGGGCCCGGTTGAAAGCCTGTATGAGTCTTTTGGCATGGATGTTTTCTTCAGGTTCCCGGGAATTGTCTTCAGGACCATACCCCTTCCATTTAATCAGGTACTGTACCTGATTCCTCCTTTTCCTGCAACCCATAATTGCTTCGACCTCAAATTCCTCTTAACCGTCCACAATTACTGGCTCGGGGGGACCTGTATTTCGCTCAGGAAAAGGATCAGGGGTGGCAGGTTTTAGCAGGGTGACATGAAAAACCGGGTGGATTTTAAAGGAAGCTGGTAGTTCCAATTCATAGGCTATGTTGTTAATTCTCCTTTTTACTGGGAATGGTCCTACAAATCTAGGTCCCAATTTCCTTGAAGGACAGGCTAATTTCAGGTTAACTGTGGATAACCATACCTGATCGCCAGGTTCCAGGATTAACTCCCCACGTCTTTTCTTGTCAAAGTTTCTTTTACTGTATTCCTGTGCCTTGGTAATTGCTTCCTGTAACAATTTATTGTTAGCCTCGAGGAAGGTTACTGTTTCCATCACAGCTGGAACGGGACATTCAGGGATAGAATTGGGAAGAAAAGATGGATGAAAACCATAGTTAGCAAAAAAAGGAGCTTGCTGGGTAGCTGAGTGTTTAGTATTGTTGTATGCAAACTCGGCTAATGGCAGCAGTTTTACCCAGTGATCTTGAGAGAAGGAGGAAAAGCACCGTAAGTATTGTTCCAGAGTCTGGTTTGTCCTTTCCGTCTGTCCATTTGTTTGAGGATGGTAGGCTGAGGAAAAGGATAACTCAATCTTCAGGGCCTCAGCTAGAGCTTTCCAGAATCTTGAGGTGAATTGTACCCCTCGATCAGATACAATATTATTCGGGACTCCATGAAGCCTCGCAATTTCTTTAATGAACACTTGTGCTGTTTCCAACGCAGAAGGGGTGCCTTTCATGGGTAAGAAGTGTGCCATTTTAGAGAGCCGGTCGACGACTACAAAAATGGCTGTACACCCCTCAGAAGGGGGAAGTTCCACTATAAAGTCCATTGACACCATTTTCCAAGGTCTGTCTGGGATGGGCAGTGGTTTGAGCAAACCCCATGCTTTCGTCCTGCTGCTTTTGTTCCGGATACATGTGGTGCATGCCCCCACATATTTCCTACAGTCTTCCTGTAAATGGGGCCACCAAAATGTACGGAGTATTAATTCGGCTGTTTTGCTGGCCCCAAAATGTCCTGCCAAAGCATTATCGTGGCACAGGTTCAGAACAGAAATGCGTACACCTTCAGGTACAAAGATCTTGTCCTGGTGCCATAATAGACCATCCCTGGTTTGTAAAGGTGTCTCAGGGAGAAAGGGAATTCCCACAGAAGAGTGCTTGATTCGAGAAATTAAGTCTTCCTGCAACAGGAGGAAGTTTCCGGGAGATAGAATGGTGTCCGGGAGATCAGCTTCTTCAGATTCTGCGAACATTCGGGATAGGGCATCTGGTTTAGTATTTTTTGACCCAGGTCTGTAGGTTATGTGAAAGCAGAATCTCGCAAAGAACAATGCCCACCTAGCTTGACGTGGCCTCAGGCGTTTTGCTGTCCTTAAGTATTCCAGGTTCTTATGATCTGTAAAAATAAGAATAGGATGAGCTGCCCCTTCCAGAAGATATCTCCACAAGAGTTAAACAAGCCGGGTCATACACAGGAAGAGCAGATCAGATTAAATCGTTGGAGCAGAAGGAGGGTCAAGGTCAAGCCGAGGTCGATGCAGGCAGAAGGCAGGGGTGGTCAAAAGCAAGCCGGGTTGGTATTTCACAGGAGACAGGTAGCAGATGCAGGAACAAACAGGGGAAATCTGAAGACGAGACAGCACTGAACCTGTGTGCTGATCCAGCTTAAATAGTGCTGTTCCTTGATGAGAAGGGTGGAGCCAGGATTAGCCTGTGGGTTTAACTAATCCTCTGCCAGAGCTTTCCTGACAGTGATGCATGTGGTGAGGCTGACAGCATTACTGCTATACTAGAGAGCTACACCTATCCATATGAGCTGACAGCCCAGCAGTAACCACACAGAACCAGGAGATTGATTGCACCAGCAGATCCATCTGGCACAGACTGAGCCACGGTGAACAGTAAGTAACCATTGCCCTGTTATGGGCTGGATTGGAGGCTGGGAAAACCCCTGAAGAACTGTGAGGTGTACCTCTGAACACTGGCAATTGCAGAAGTCATGGTTAACTGCATGATCGTCAGAGTCATCTCTGCCCAAATCTTAACATCCGCTGCTAAGTTTGATATTGGACTATCTATGCTGAAGCTAACCATATCATTGAGGGAGGATACTTACCACTGTTCTACACCCCTTATCGATACAGCTATTTACAGCTAAAATTAGTCTGACATTTTGAAGCAATCTTCACACACTTAGACCGAGTATTGGTCATACATATACACATACGTTTTAATGAACATTGCTCCTGTTGGCCCTACACTTGTGTGCACCTGGGAGACACTATACACGGGTATGTCTGAAAAACATTTGGTTACAAGAGATGAAGCACACTGTGTGGAGGCTTGTTATGGGGTTATACTTACACTTCCTCTCTGAGTTCTATATTGTGGGGAAGAGGCCCTCATTCTCTTTTTTGGTTACAAGAGATGAAGCACACTGTGTGGAGGCTTGTTATGGGGTTATACTTACACTTCCTCTCTGAGTTCTATATTGTGGGGAAGAGGCCCTCGTTCTCATCAACATAGGGACAAGTTGCCTTGGGGGGTGGGCCCTGTTCCAAAACCCTGCCACCCTCCTATGTTAAGGGCGTGTAACCTGGTATGGTTCAGGAGAGAGGGGAGAGGCTCACTTGTCTCCCCCTATTTCTGGTCTGCCGGGCTGCATGCTCAGATAAGGGTTTGGTATTGATTTTGGGGGGATCCCACGTCATTTGTTTTCCTAAATTTTGGCATGGGGTTCCCCTTAAAGTTATATCAGATCCGAAGGGCCTGGAATGGGTGAGGGGGGGGGGGGTTACGCTATTTGTTTTCTTTAACTTTTATATGCCAGCAATTCTTTCGTTTACATTCTGCTGTCAGCGGTGAACCCCACTGACAGCAGATGAGTCATGGTTGTTAAGGACGCGGCGGCTGCCCACTCCTACACAACCAGCTATTTATTGCTTGCTAAGGATGACAGCTACTGCGGGCGTTAAAGTACTGCACGTTTTCACTACTAAAATACTGCAATACTTCATAAAATAGTGCATGCAGTATTTTAGTAGCAATTTTTTAGTGAATTGCAAACATTAAAAAAAAAAAAAAAATTGCTAAGCGGTATTTTATTGCAAAATATTGTAGTAGATACCACTTCGTGAATGGAGCCCACTATCATTATCTATTGGAATAATTCAAATATCAGAAGTCTCTTCAGTTTTGTTATTAAAGTTTTCATTGCCAAAAATTTGTTGTTGAGTTCATTTTCAAGATATAGGTGTATAAATCAATAGAAAATTTGATTGGCTGGCGGTGAAGGACAAAACGCTAAACCCCCCCTTTAAAAGGGCAGATTCATCTGAAGTTAAAGTGTAATTGCATGAATTAAAAACATTTTATTGTGTTGGTGACCTTGTTCGTTGTCTTGCTTTTCCTCTTGTCACTTTCCCTGCATCCTCTATTTTTGTCGTGGCCACGTTTCTTTTTATTCTTATATTCTGAAACATTTGTAGCATAATTGCAGTCTTTGGACTTTTAACTTTTCGGAAAATAAACTTGTAGAAGCAGAGGAGATTTCAGAAACACCACCTGTAGGGCAACCGTCTAAGATTGGCCATAAATGGATGTTTTTTTTTTCAGCCAGCGGTCTAAAAAAAAATTCCTCCAACCACACAATCAAAGTTGATAGAGTACTTATGAGACATTTTATTCTGACAGCAGGACTCTCCACTGTCAGAATACACTGATCAGCTGTCTGCTGCAGCCCATTAGTTGCAGCCGCTGATTGAGTGCAAATTTCCAACAAGCCAGTTCAACAAAAATCAATCTAAGGATCTGTCAAGAAAAAAATAAAACACACGTGGATTGAAATTTAGACTGATCAGCAGGGATCCATCTATTGTCAGTTTTAGACATTACACGTTTTTGGTGTAAATATTGTTCCCCCATTGTGAAAACAGAATTTTCCACAAGCTGTATAGAAATGAAAGTGATCTATTTGATTGGCTGGAGTATATGCAGCGCTACCCCTGTACGAGTCCTGAATCGGATGGATCCTCTGTTCTTTGGCTTGACATTCTCAAGAACCTCAGGCCCTCTAACACACAAGGTTGAGTGTCCAAATAGTACAATATCACAGGAATTTACTGGAAGTAACACTTAGTACCCAATAGTAGTGCTATAATGAAGAAAACAGGCAACAAACCAGGTAGTAAAGGCAAACCTAATATATGGCTACCCAGTATGGTTGGTAACTAGGCAGGCATAAAATGGATTAACAATGGTAGTAACAAAATGTGGCATACAAAGTGATTACCAGTAAGCACTAGGCATAGGATGGCATTTGGCATCAAGATCAGCATAAACCGTAGCAAGGCCACCTCAAGTGCAGCAGTGAGCAGTAGTAAAGTTTAAACTACCGAGTGCTGTAACTATAGTGCCAGAATGTATTTATGGCGGCAATGCCAGTCCTAGACTGACTTAGTGGAGGGGGCAGGGGGATAAAGGGAGCTTACAGAATAATTATTATGAGAGGGGAAGTCTTTTGAGATATTCTTCTGCTTGCTATCCTTGGAGCCTTTTAAGAGTTTTGGTGCACTTAATGACAGTCCCAGTTAACCTGAAGGTGAATGTACAATATAAGCGCTCCGTACCTTGACACTGCTATATATTAAGTACCTGTAATAAATAAACAATAAATACATAGAAGTCTAGGACTTGCTTGGCTTTAGCTCTTT
Source organism: Pelophylax lessonae (assembly GCF_965119305.1). Lineage (NCBI taxonomy): Eukaryota > Metazoa > Chordata > Amphibia > Anura > Ranidae > Pelophylax > Pelophylax lessonae. The sequence goes on from NC_138772.1 coordinate 203,247,549, forward strand.
TCCTGCTTCTTGGAGGAGAATGATGCAGCATAACATCAGTATCTCAGCAGAGGGAGAGAAGAATAAAAGGTAATGTCTCCTTCTCCATATTGCTGTAGCCCAGCATTTTTCTACATGTGGTTACCTAAGTCACTATCTGATTCATTTAAAGTGCATGGTAAAGACATCTCTATTTGATACACTGCAGTTTGATTTATTTTTTTTTTCAGTATTTGAAGCATTTGGGATCCCTAACTACAGTTTTTATATAATTGAATCCTTCTAGTACTATTCCTTGTGGTTCCTCATTAGATTTGATTTTTGTTTTCTTCCTACTTAATTTTGTTTGCTTAGTTTGGTTTGAAAAAAAAAAAACATTTTTAACACAATCAAAATACTTGTGCCTATAAAAATGTAAATGATGTAAATAAAAGAACTTGTGGAATATTAAACAGACATCAAGTCCATCAGAAAAAAACGGTTTATGTCCATAAATCTCTGAATTCACACTTAGTCCTGGATAGCAGTGCTATTAGATGGAGGAATAGCTGCAGCTAGAGGACAAACCAGAGCTCTGTACACAGGAACAGTGTGTTGCAGGGAATCTCCTGTATGAAATCACATGCAGGTTGAGCAGTGGGCATGGCTATTCATTTTGAAGGACCTCATTCTTTGTCAAACCTCTTGAGAAGAAAAAAAATCTGAAAAGGTCTGTGTACTTTTCCATTTTTCTAGACCTAAAAAGATGTAAATGGATGTTGTCCATATATGTCTGTTTCTAGGAAAGAAACATATTTTTGCCTATACTTTTGTCACCTATGACTAGTTTCTTAAATAATAAAAAAAAAAAAAGAACATGAACATGAAAGAAATGATACAAAAACAAATGTAAACTGAACTGAACTGAAGACGGATTTGCAAGCTTAGGGTCCTTTCACACGGGCTTTCTGTTGTGCTCAGCCGGGATTGATCCGCCGATCCCCGCTGAGCAGGTGGATGACAGCTCCATCTCCGCTTACTTTGCAGAGAGAGAGCTGTCAGATCCCTGCTCTCTATGGGAGATCGGATGAAAATGGACTGCCTGTCCTCCAGACCAGGGGTCTTCAAACTATGGCCCTTCAGTTGTTCAGGAACTACAATTACCATCATGCCTAGTAATGTCTGTGAATGTCAGAGTTTTACAATGCCTCATGGGATGTGTAGTTCTGCAACAGCTGGAGGGCCCTAGTTTGGGAGTACCTGCTCCAGACGGATGGAAAATAGGGTTTTCATCCATCTGAATTTCACGGACCACATCGGATCGGACAGCAGCGGGTGTCAGTGGAGATGTCACCGCTGATATCTGCTGCTCCATGGGGGTACATGGAGCATCCGATCAGGTCCGCCTGAAAAACTGACAGGCGGACCTGATCAGAAAGCCCACATAAAAGGGGCCTTATGTAGCCTGAATAAGTATTTATCTGTTTTTTTCTGATGATGGCTGTGTGAAAGCACCCTTGGCCATGGAGCTATCCAGCTTCAGTGTATATACAATGCTCAAAAAAATTAAAGGAACACTTTTCAATCAGAGTATAGCATCAAGTCAATAAAACTCCTGGGATATTGATCTGGTTAGTTAAGTAGCAGAGGGGGTTGTTAATCAGTTTCAGAAGCTTTGTTGTTAATGAAATTAACAAGTGCTCTAGATGGGCAACAATGAGACAATCTCCAAACAGGAATGTTTTTTTTAGGCTGTTTATTACTAGTTATGCATTTGGCTAGGGCCAGTGTCACTGCTGGTAGCATGAGGCGATACCTGGACCCTATAAAGGTTGCACAGGCAGTCCAACTGCTCCAGGATGGCACATCAATACATGCCATTGCCAGAAGGTTTGCTGTGTCTCCCACCACAGTCTCAAGAGCCGGTAGGAGATTCCAGGAGACAGGCAGTTACTCTAGGAGAGCTGGACAGGGCCGTAGAAGGTCCTTAACCCATCAGCAGGACCTGTATCTGCTCCTTTGTGCAAGGAGGAACTGGATAAGCACTGCTGGAGTCCTAAAAAATTAACTCTGGCAGGCCACTGGGGTAAATGTCTCTGACCAAACATTCAGCAACAGACTTCATGAGGGTGGCCTGACATTGTCTAGTGGGCCCTGTGCTCACTGCACTGCACCGTGGAGCTTTATTGGCATTTGCCAATAAACACCAGAAATGGCAGGTCCCTCAGTGGCACCTGTGCTTTTCACAGATGAGAGCAGGTTCACCCTGAGCACATGTGACTGATGTGAAAGGGTCTGGAGAAGCCCCAGAGATTGTTATGCTGCCTGTAACATCGTTCAGCATGATGGGTTTGGTGGTGGGTCAGTTATGGTCTGGGGAGGCATATCCATGGAGGGAAGCACAGACATCTAGAGGCTAGACAATGGCACCCTGACTGCCATCAGGTATCGAGATGAAATCCTTGGACCCATTGTCAGGCACTAGGCTGGTGAAGTGGATCTTGGGTTCCTCCTGGTGAACGACAATGCCCAGCCTCATGTGGTGAGAGTATGCAGCCAATTCCTGTAGGATGAAGGTATTGATACCACTGAACGGCACCCACGCTCGCCTGACCTAAACCAATAGAACACCGCGGGAAATTATGTTTTGGTCCATCTGACGCCACCAGATTGTACCTCATTCTCTTCAGGAGCTCAGCGATGCCCTGGTCCAGATCTGGGAGCAATATATGCATGTGAAAGAGTAAAGGAGGCGCAAACACCTAGTGCATTATCCTTGGACACCAAAAAAACTTTTTATTAAAATGCCAAAAACATACTCACAGACATGAAGAGCAAAAATTGCATTAAAAGAGTCCACACATGTGGAAGTAATCGTCCCTGTAGTTGGACCGCTGACGTGTTTCGGGAGCTATGAGGAAGGGAGTGTGTCTCCTGAAACGCGTCAGCTGTCCAACTACAGGGACGATTACTTCCATATGTGTGGACTCATTTAATGCTATTTTTGCTCTTCATGTCTGTGAGTATGTTTTTGGCATTTTAATAAAAAGTTTTTTTGGTGTCCAAGGGTAGTGCACTAGGTGTTTGCGCCTCCTTTTCTCTTTCACATGCACTTCTGTTTGGAGTCCCCTGCCTGAGGAGAGCGGCATGCCTAGTAGCCCTATCGGAGTGAGCACTTGGGTGATTCAGTTGTTTGGAAAATCGGGGAGCAATATACCCTAGAACACCATCTGTTGTTGTCATGTCAACATTGTCAGGCATGCATACAAGCACATGGGGGCCATGCAAACTACTGAGTACAATTTTTATTTGCTGCAATGAAATTTCAGCAAAATGAACCAGCCTGCTGCACCATTTTTTCACTTTGATTTTTTTGAATTCAGCCCTCTGTAGGGTGATAACTTTTATTTCCATCAAACGATATGGCATCCTTTCAATCCTAACACATTACCCAGTCCATATCAGTATAGATATCCAGCATAATATTTTTCCACATTGAGATCTGAAGTTTTCAAAGTGTTCCTTTAATTTTTTTGAGCAGTATAGTACAAGACAACGTTGTCTTCATTTTATTTGTGGGTGTGGTGAAGGGTATTTTAACCAAATTTCTTGGTAATTTGTGTTATACTATGATTGGTTAAACAATATTTAATAAATCATTTTTGTATTTTTCCTAATCTGTGTAGAAGCTATGTAGTCTTTGAACGTAACCATTTTAGAGACCCTGTTACATAGTAGGTGAGGTTAAATAAAGACAATAGTCCATCCAGTTCAACCTGTGTAGGTGTGTGTGGCTGTAATCATCTCACATACCCCTGAATGTTCTGATCCTTGAGATGTACGTCTAAGAGTCTTTTGAAAGCCACCATACTTCCCGCAGAAACCACCTCTTGTGGTAGAGAATTCCACAATCTTGTAGCCCTAACAGTAAAGAACCCCCCACGTTGCCTGAGGTTAAAACGCTTCTCCTCTAATTGCATTGTATGCCCTCGAGTCCTCATGCAATCCCTTCGACTGAATAGCTGGTTTAAATAAATCAAGCGATTGCAGACGCTCTTCATAATTAAGGTCCTCCAATCCCCTAATTAGTTTAGTTGCCCTTCTCTGGACTCTCTCCAGCTCCAACACATCCCTCCTGAGGACTGGCCACCAGAACTGGACAGAATACTCCATATTCAGTCGGACCAGAGTTTTATAAAGTGGAAGGATTATAGTCTTATCTCTGGAATACATCCCTTTCTTTATGCATGCTAATATTCTGCTGGCTTTGGCAGCTGCCGCTTGACATTGCATGCTATTGCCTAGTCTATCATCTACCAAGACTCCCAGATCTTTCTCCATTTTTGATTCACCCAAGGGTTCCCCCCCTAACGTGTATTGTGCTTTTATGTTTTTAGTCCCCAAGTGCAAAACCTTACACTTCTCCACATTAAACCTAAATTGCCATGTCGTTGCCCACTCTGTTATTTTGTCCATTCTGTAGGATATCTGCTTCATGCTGTGCAGTTACTGCCCTGTCCAGTTTTGTGTCATCTGCAAAAACTGATATCGAACTACTGATCCCGTCCTTAATGCTGTTTATGAATATATTGAACAAGGTTGGTCCCAGGACTGAGCCTTGGGGGACCCCGCTTACCACCTCAGACCAGTCTGAGTATGCGCTGTTTATTACCACCCTTTGGACATGCCCTTTTAGCCAGTTCCGTATCCAAGAGCAAACCCTGCGGTCGATACCTGCAGACCTTATTTTATAAATTAAGCGCTTGTGGGGAACTGTATCAAACGCCTTAGCGAAATCCAGGTACACCACATCAACTGGTCTGCCCCTATCTAGCTCACAGCTCACCTCCTCGTAGAATGTTAAGAGATTGGTTTGACAAGAACGCCCATTTGTAAACCCGTGCTGATTACTGCTGATGATGTTGTCTTTAGCAAACTCTACGATATAGTCTCTACGATATATATATACACGTATATACGTGTGTAAATATATAGATATGTATATATATATATATATATATATATATATACATATACATGTACATGTACATATACATACATATACATGTATATATACGATATATATAGTCTCTACGATAGTCCCTTATCATCCCCTCCAGAAGTTTACATACTATCATTGTCAAACTGTAAGGCCTATAATTTCCCGGGATATGCCTCTGCCCCTTTTTGAATATCGGTATCACGTTGGCTTTCCTCCAATCTCCTGGTACATTTATTGTCATAATACTGTGAGCAAAGATCAGGAACAGAACAGTGGTCTAGATATAATCTTACTGAGTTCTTTGAGTACTTTCGGATGTATGCCATCCGGGCCTGGTGATTTGTTTGCGTTAATTTCATCCAGCCTTTCCCTGATTTCACCCTCTGTTAGCCATAGTGGCAAGTCCTGTGTATTACTACTAACCATATAGTCGTGATCCATGTACCCCTCCTTTTCCTGTGTAAAGACTGACGAGAAAAAAGCGTTCAGCATGGTTGCTTTTTCAGTGTCCTCTGTAACCATCCTCCCATCATCGTTAATTATGTGTGCAATATGCTCTAACCTAGCTTTTTTGCTGTTGATATATTTAAAGAATTTCTTTGGGTTCTTTTTACTATCCTCCGCTATTTGTCTCTCAAAGTTGATTTTAGCCATTTTGATTTCATATTTACTTTTCTTATTTGCCTCCTTGTATTGCTCGAAAGCCGATACTGTGCCCTCTGATTTATATTTCTTGAAGGCCATTTTTTTTCCCCTAATAATTTTTTTAACGTTACGGATTAGCCAGCCAGGTTTGGCTTTGTCTCTTCTAAATTTATTTCCCATAGGAATGCACTGCAAGATGCATTTGTTTAATATGTTCCTAAAGCATTCCCATTTTTCCTCCGTGGTCAGTGATCCCAGGGTCACTGTTGACTATACTGAGGTCTAGTTTTTTCTATTTGTGATCTCAAGGATTGTAGGGTGGGGATGGTAAAAATAAGAGACAATTGGTGGAGTAAAGAAGGTTTCAGTCTGGGAAAGGTAAAGGAGGAGGGAAGATCAAGTTAAAAAAAAAAAAAAAATACTGTGGGAAAATATGAAAGAGAAGTGAAGGAAAAAAGGGGAAACAAAAGGGTGATGAAAATGAAGAAAGAGAGAGGGGAGAGCAGCAAAGTACAATCCCAATTTAAAAAAGAAAGTTGGGACAGGGCCATGTTTACCACAGTGTACCATCCCCCTTTCTTTTAACAACACTCTGTAAATATCTGGAAACTGAGGGCATCAGTTTCTGGTGTTTTGGGAGAGAAATGTTTGTCCCATTCGTGCCTGAGCATATGCTTCTCTAAAACCTGGATATATCTTTCAGCATTGATAGTGCCTATCCAGATGTGAAAGCTGCCCATTCCATACGCACTAATGCAGGCTTGCCATTGTAAATGCAGGCTTTTTAACTTAGCACTGATAACAAGCTGGAAGGATCCCCTTCTCTTTAGTCTGGAGGATGCAGCACCCATGGTTGCCGAAAAGAATGTCAAATCTTGATTTGTCTGACCACCAAACAGTTTTCCACTTTGCAACAAACCATTTTAAATAGCCTTTGGCCCAGAGAAGATGGCAGCATTTCTGGATCATGTTCAGATATGGCTTCTTCACATGATTTAACTTTCATTCTTGGATGGCACGGCAAACCGTGTTTATAGACAGTGATTTTTTGAAGTATTCTTGGGCCAATGCAGTGATGTCCATCACAGAATTATGCTTGTTTTTTTGCAGTGCTGTTTGAGGGTCAGAAAATCATGTCCATCCAATCCAGAACTTGTACATAGAGATTTCTCCAGATCCTGTAAATCTTTTGATATTTTGTACTGTAGGCGATGATATATTTAAACTCTTTGCAATGTTATGTTGAGGAACATTATTATGAAATTGTTTGACCACCCATCACTGCTTCACAGCTTGGGGACATCCTACAGTCTATAAATATCCAGCGTGTGTCCTGTACTGCAAAATTTACTTACTGGTGAATTTCATATATTGGAGTATAGCACAGATCATCCTCCCATTTGTTCTTATGTTACTCTGCATTGCTTGCTAAAAAATTACTCACAGAGTGGGATGTGCTTATAGGATTACTATAAGAAATGTAATTTCCTGCTTGTGTGATTGGCTCACTGATTTTACCAGAAGTCTGCACATAGAAACAAATCAGATTTTAGAGCATCCTCTTTATAACACATCAAGTGCATCAGACGATTAGTAATGAAAAACTCACTCTCATTCAGATCCACTTTGCACATTGACATAACCCAGCAAAACGTTTTTTTTTTTAGAGCAAAAGCAGGTAAGGAATCTGCAAAAAAGTTTGTTACAATCATTGCAATATAGATGTAGATTGATCGCCCAGAGAGGATTGTTTTTTTTTCCTCGACAAAAGCGTATTTACTCTAAGTGCCAGTTCACACCACAACGTGGTGCTGAAAACCCACTTTTTGTGCGCGCTTCCCGCACCTTGTTTAAAATGCAATGCACTTGCAATCTGCAGTGGATGTCAGTGTTAACTTAATGACACCCCAAACACAGGTCGCAAACGCAGTGCGTTTGCCTGCACCAGATCGCATGACACAGTGGTACCATGTGATCTGGTTGCAGTGTTTTTTTTTTTTAAAGTGGTGCATGCACTACTTTTAGTGTTGTCTGTTGTGATTTCAGCCCACTCAAATAAACAGGCTAAAATCGCACTGCACCCGTATCCCCGTGTGGTACTGTGCGATTCATAGTGTAAACCAACCCTATCTTGGGCTGATCTCTTTTTCATAAATATTTAAAACTAATTTTGAAGACTATGCATTCACTTTACCAGTAATCTGTTTGAAAACACTATTTGATTTCAGAGATGCATGTATTGAGCTGTATACATTTTTTTCAAAAAAATCCACAATATTTATATTACAAAACTATTTCAAACCACCTTTATTGGTTATACAAACTTTAAGCCTTCCTAGCACTATCCTGGGGACATCTCAAAGAACAACCTTGTCTGAACTTTTAATCATCTTTTCTGAGTGTTATTTATAGCAATCTCAACCTTGTAAATATGTTTCCAGATGTGTAATTTTTCTGTGCGACTATTAAAATACAAGTTGCAAAGTAAACATTTTTTTTTCTGCCATGATATGTTTTGAATGCACTTTCTTAGCTGACCTTATGTTTATTTAATTTTTTTTCAGTCATTTAAAGCAAAGGATGGTTATGTTGTAATTGGAGCAGGCAACGATCAACAGTTCTCTACTGTTTGCAAGGTAAGCAGGACAGTGATGTAATGCAAGTGTTCCATAAAGGCACAGCCTTCAATATTTCTCTTGCATTTTACTTTCTTAAACATTATAAGTTGTAAAAATATGACTGATAGAAGTGACTATTTGAAGATAGGCTAATTATTATTATTCTTGGCAAGGCTGAGCTTTGCTGGGTAACTGGGTCCTCTGCATAATCCTTCAGACATGCAACATAGTTAACGTGTACATTTTGATAGAAAGAGGGATTCACTTTCTAAATACAGAAATGCTCACTGAAATGTGCACAGTTTAAACAAACGTCTCTGCTATGTATTTACAATGTATATAAGGTATACAGTAAGTAGGACCCCTTGGTAGGATTTCTCAGGGGGGGAGATATAAAATTTTGGCTCCTAAGAAAGGTAAAAAAAGATGTCCCCGCTGTTGAGTGTTTCATGCTCATTGAGATTGTACATTCCTGTATTAAGTGCATGTGAAAAATATCTTATTATAGCTCATCTCTAGGCTACATGCCTTCGTTGCCCAAATCCACTCTGTTAATCTGTAGCAAATCGTTTGCATACTTTATTCTAGGGTTTGAAACTTTGAAGTTTTATTGATGTCATGAGTGACTGGTCGCAAGTTTACTTCTTTGCAGCCTGCAAGAGGATGGATCTGCAGGGCTTGTGTGATTGGGCTCTTAGCGGGGTATACAAGAGGATGGGCAGCTGTAGTACAGCTTTAAGTGGATAATGCAAAAAAAAATGGGAGCTGCTCTCTAGTGTGATTTTGTTCTAAATCTGAATTAAAGCCCAAGTTTAGCAAAAATCAAAAACATTAAAATCTACACAATGAATACACAATTAGAATGTTTTTCTTTGTGCTAAAATCTTTGTGCTAAACTCTTCCTCCATCCTACCCCTCATCGCTGCTGCAATAATCTTCTGGTGTGGCGGGGGTTAATACAACTAAAGAGCTGTCAGGATCAAGGATCAAGAGAGCTTGATTGTGCCAACCATTTCCTGACAGATCTGTCATTTATCAAAGCCAAACTACAGCTTCTATGAATGACACAGGATCTATGAACAGAGGGGGTGGAACTATTTTTCATCCGCCTGTTCCCCATTCAGGGGTTTATGTTCCATTAATAGAAGCTGTAATTTGATTTCCATGCATGGCAGTTCTGGAGATCTGGCAGGAAAGGATAGGCATAGTCAAGCTCTTATGATTAGAGCTTGTGACAGCCCCTTATCTACATAAACCCTCACCACACCAGAAGATTATGGTACTGGGGGTGGGGAGTGGGGTAGGACTGAAGAGGATTTCTCCTTCAAGAAGAAGAATCAGCACAAGGGACAAATCATATTTAACCTTAAGTTATTTCTCTTGTGCTGCTTTTTATTTTTTTTGATTTTGGATACAATTAGACTTTAACATATCTATGTGTAAAAAAAACAAAAAAAACAAACAAAGGTGCCAAGTAAAATTTAATCTGGACACCATTGACTATAAAAACTATAGAAATAAAATGAAAAGTTGTTGGTGAATACAACCAGTCAGACATAACACTTACTGTCTCTTTTAGTTGTTTTTATATGATAAGAAATCAATTATCTTTTCTTATTTGGAAAGATCCGCTCTTACATGGTTGCTTTTTCAGTGTCCTCTGTAACATCTTAATTGTATACCTAACTGTAAGACATAGGCGTTGATTTGCTTAAGGCAAATAGGCTGCTGACTTTGCAGGGGAATTTTTCCTTAGGTTGCTGAATAAAGTGAAGATCTGCTGACTTCCATCATCCAATCACATGCCAGCAATACTGTTTTGCTTTCCTTGCACACAATTAGGTATTTTTTGCAAAGTGAATATTCAACACATTCACTAAGCTAGGGAAAAATTATCTTGCAAATTTAAAATTACTTTGAACACCCAATTTGCCTTTATTAAACCAACCCTATAATTTCCCTAAGATGTAATTGACATTTATTCTGAACATGTTAGAATGGTGGGGTTCGTATTCATCGTTTTTTTTTTTTTTTTTATATATCCTTACTCTCAAAACTAAAGCTTTCCAGGAGTTGTGAATAAATTACAGAGACTGTCCACCATTTTATCAAAACTCTCACTTTTATTCTATGCCATTCTTTACCATAAAAACATGCTGTTAAATTATGAATGCCACACACGGGTAAACAGAAAAATTCTGCCTACTCAACATGTAAACCAGACCCTTGCCATGCATCCTTAGTTAAAGGCTTGTTATAGAGTAATATATACCAATCGTAATCGGTATAAAAATTTAAACATCCAGTGTGGTCGTTAGGGAAAGTCGTGAAGTGGATTTAAAATAAGTGTGTAGAAAATTAATTTAAGCCTTTCATCTTCGATAAAAGAAAGACTTCATAGGAAGGGTCAGTGGTACAAATACCAAACATTCAGAGCGCTGTCTGTGAAGTTATTTACATTGCCTTCGAGATATATACGCTGGATAACTGCACTAAGTGGTTACAGACATGTGGAGTGCGGTACATTATAAGGAATTTGTGATCTTGAGAGTGAAAAAGCTATGAAAGTTCAATTGAATACGATAATACATACTGCACTGACGTCGTTATGTTAAAATATTACGAAAGTCCATTGAATATACTTTTGTTGTTAGATTGACGATAGTACTTGATTGCTAAGACAACTGGCTTCTGGGAAAAAATACATATATATTCTCATGCACATAGAATGGCTAATCTAGTAGGCTTCATGAACATCTGCTTGCTGCTGGCAGAGCATGTGCATTATATACAGTAATTAAACAGCATATTTTACAATACACATCCATCATATCCTTGACGTTCGGAACAAGTGCTTAGTCAGTGCTGCATCAAAAAGGATGTAAATCCCCTAAGAAGGAGAAAAAGAAAGAAAGAGAAAGGAAGGAAGTTTAGCCCTTTGTGAACCTATACAAGAAGTTTGAGTATTTTATTGTATTTTTAAAGATAGCTCGTACCTCTTTAGAGTGCAGTCTCTGTTTCACTGTGTTATTTGCCTAATTTGAATATAAAAGACTTATTATTTTTACAATAATTTTGCTTAATTTTCACTATTAAATTGAGGAGAAAACCGTTTCACAATCTGTATGCCTGTATAGGGTGTGTCACTTAGAGGAGACTTTTTAGAGTAACATGCTTTGCCTACTAGAGTCTCCGGCCTCATGCACACTGCATTTTTTTAATGTGGCTGTTAGGGTGGGCTGGTGTTTTTTTTCTGCTTCTAAACACCCCTAAATACTAGCCTATGTGTCCATGCACACATAGGCATTTAGAAGCAAAAAGAAACACCACAGCCAGCGATGTCTTAGCAGAAAAACATTAACACTAGGTTCAGCACTTGAGCTTTAATTCATTTCAATGTAGAACGAAAAAGTATCTTACAAAAGTGATTACACATTTTCGTAAATATTTTATTATATCTTTTTATGTGACAACACTGAAGAAATTACACTTTGCTACAATGTGAAGTAGTGAGTGTACAGCTTGTATAACAGTGTAAATTTGCTGTCCCCTCAAAATAACTCAACACACAACCATTATTGTCTAAACTGCTGGCAACGAAAGTGAGTACACCCCTAAGTGAAAATGTCCAAATTGGGCCCAATTAGCCATTTTCCCACCCCGGTGTCATGTGACTCATTAGTGTTACAAGGTCTCGGGTGTGAATGGGGAGCAGGTCGGTTAAATTTGTTGTTATCACTCTCAATCTCTCATACTGGTCACTGGAAATTCAACATGGCACCTCATGGCAAAGAGCTCTATGAAGATCTGAAAAAAAAAGAATTGTTGCTCTACATAAAGATGGCCTAAGCTATAAGAAGTTCACCAAGACTCTGAAACCGAGCTGCAGCTTGGTGACCAAGACCATACAGCGGTTTAACAGGACAGGTTTCACTCAGAACAGGCCTCACCATGGTCGACCAAAGAGGTTGAATACATGCTCAGCCTCATATCCAGAGGTGCTCTTTGGGAAATAGACCTATGAGTGCTGCCAGCATTGCTGCAGAGGTTGAAGGGGTGGGGGGTCAGCGTGTCAGTGCTCAGACCATACGCCACACACTGCATCAAATTGGTCTACATGGCTGTTGTCCCAGAAGGAAGCCTCTTCTAAAGATGATGCACAAGAAATCCTTCAAACAGTTTGCTGAAGACAAGCAGACTAACGACGTGGTCCTGTGGTCTGATGAGACCAAGATAAACTTTTTTTTGGTTTAGATAGTGTCAAGCGTGTGTCGCGGCAACCAGGTGAGGAGTACAAAGACAAGTGTGTCTTGTCTACAGTCAGGCATGGTGGTGGGAGTGTCATGGTCTGGGGCTGCATGAGTGCTGCTTGCACTGGGGAGCTACAGTTCATTGAGGGAACCATGAATGCCAACATGTACTCTGTACTGTGACATACTGAAGCAGAGCGTAATTCCCTCCCGTCGGAGACTGGGCCACAGGGCAGTATTCCAACATGATAACGACCCCAAACACACCTCCAAGACGACCAAAGCCTTTCTAAAGAAGCTGAGGGTAAAGGTGATGGACTGGCCAAGCATGTCTCCAGACCTAAACCCTATTGAGTATCTGTGGGCCATCCTCAAATGGAAGGCCAAGGTCCTTAACATCCACCAGCTCCATGATGTCATCATGGAGGAGTGGAAGAGGACTCCAGTGGCAACCTGTGAAGCTCTAGTGAGCGTCATGCCCAAGAGGGTTAAGGCAGTGATGGAAAATAATGGTGGCCACACAAAATATTGACACTTTGGGCCCAATTTGGACATTTTCACTTAGGTGTGTACTCACTTTTGTTGCCAGTGGTTTAGACATTATCGGCGGTGTGTTGAGTTGTTTTGAGGGGACAGCTAATTTACACTGTTATACAAGCTGTACACTCACTACTTTACATTGTAGCGAAGTGACATTTCTTCAGTGTTGTCATATGAAAAGTTATAATAAAATATTTTAAAAAAATGTGAGGGGTGTACTCACTTTTGTGAGATACTGTATATATCTAAAACACATTTGTGAAAACAAATACACTGTGAAATTAATATTACAAAGTGCACATGTTACATAAAAAATATATATACATGTCCAAAAAGTCCAATATGTTGCTACTGCCCAAAACCAAACTGAGACATTGTGATCCACAAGTGCAAATCCTGCTATATTCAATAGTCTCCCAACTTCTTCACGACTTGTGCTCAACATATAGGTGTGCACTTACCAGAAGTCTATGACCCCTTTTTACAGACAGGTCAAACAGCACTTATTCAGCTCTTTAAAGGGGTTGTTAAGCCACTTGCATGACTTTCTATAACCCTCTTTGTTTCCTAAGCCTGTGTGCCTCTGTCTATGTGTTTTATAAAAGAAAAATGCTGTAAATACCTGATTTAAGTGTGCTGCTTGGCGATCACATGACTGGCCGGCTCTCTCATCTTTCCTTCTGACAGCTGCAGGGGGCAGGGGCTGAGTTTCCCTCGCTGGCGTCACTCGGGAGGAGAGGAGGGGTGAGAGAGCCGGCCGGTCACGTGATTGCCGAGCAGCACACTGAAATTAGATAGAAACAGCATTTTTCGAAAAATAAAACACATAGACAAAGGCACACAGGCTTAGGAAACAGAAGATTATATAACATATTTACAGTTATTTCAGCAGCGGGCCATGACACAAAGCTGACAGGCAGGGAGGGGAGGGGGGAGGAGGACAGAGGAGCACAGAGGAGAGTAGAGAGGAGGGCTGTGGATGACGGAAGCATGTACACTGACCACTGTGTCAGGGCTCAGCAGCCATGATTCACTGTGGTCAGTTTACAGGGGGGAGGGCAGAAACTGGCAGGATCAGCCAGGTTTTTTTAAGTGATCCAAAGGGCCAAATGACCCAACGCAAGCACTGTGCTGTGTAATATGCTATCAGGGAACAGGATCAATTTTTCTTTTTTGTTAGGGTAACAAATGCTTTAAGATGATCCCCAGATCCTACTTCAATATATTGCAAATTGACTTATAAGGTAACAAAAGTGGGAGATACCAAATAAAAGTATCATAGTGTAGTATTTATTAATAAAAATGAACAGCATCCAATAAAAGTAGAAGGTTACACTCACATTTTCCAGTGCCTATGCACCAACACTAGTGTACACAGCCGATGTTTTTAGTATCGCCCCCACCATACCACTCACTGGCGTTTAATTCATTTCAATGGCCAGAATAAATTATTTTTCTGGCCAATGAAATGTATTGTATAAAGTTTGTAAACATGCCTAAACGCGTTACACATATTTACAATCATTAGGCGTTTTCTGCCAAAACACTGCTGCCAGGTGTTAAGGAGTCTAGGAGAGTTAGCAAAAGTCCAGTGTGCATGGGGCCTACCAAGTCTTGCCATTGCACAAAAACAAAAATGAATATATTGCAGCTTATCAATCATTAGATGTAGTGGTCCCATTAGTTTTATTTTTTTAAGCTTTTTCCCCTTTATTTCACCTAGTGATCAGGCCAGTAATTCGCTTCCTGTTTTAGGATGTCTGTACTCTGGATGATGTAGTAAAGCAGACACCTTTGGACAGCAGCACTGTGTCTGGAGAAGCCAAACTCCAAATACCACTTCATAGGCAGTTACAGCAACAGTTTTTTTTCCTTTTGGCATAACGTTCTTACATAAATAAATGAATAAAATATGGTCATTGTAAGCACCCCTTAGTGGTAAATCGGTTTGCCTTATCCCTCTAATTGCCACTTTTGCTAGCAAGATTGGTATGTTAAAAGAAGCTGAAAAATACCAGACTTTCTTGCTGGATCACCAGGTAACAATAAAAAAAAAAAAAAAAAAGCCAAAAAAAGGAAACTGTTGCAGCCACTACGTCTAAGAATTAGTAAGTTGCATTATTGATACAATTTTTGTTTTTGGGTTTAATACCACCTTAATTTGTTAAAGGTAGCCAAAACACTTTACTATACAATGAAGTGGCAGCACACCAAAGATATCTTACTGCAATACTGATTAATCAACTGACAGCAAAAAACTCCAACCAGAAGCCATGCCCCTAACATGTTTCTCTCGACACAGAGTTAAAATGTAGGGATCCCTATGATTAAACCCTGTGTCAGGTGAAGCATGTTAGGACGTGGCTTCTGGTTGGAGTTTTCAGAGTGTGCTATCAGTTATTTAAATGGTGTTAGGAGAAAGCTGTCTTTGGTGTGCGGCCACTTCATTGGATCGTATTGTATTGGATTGTAAGGTGTGCATGACAGTGAGCAGTTCTCTGGGCTTGAGCACTTGGCTTTACATACATGGATGAATAAGAATACAGGTTGCTTGTGAACGGTGATATTGGTTGGAATCAACAAACAGAAATGCAGCTGAAAGATGCGTTTTTTAATGTATGTGATGAAGGCATTACCCTTTTTTTTCAATTTTTTAAGTAATTCCGTGTAGTTTTCAAAGAGTGATCTTGTTGTACATAAATTCCCTTATACTCTTGGTGAGATTTCACACAAACCATATAGCCTGTAGCCTCTGCTACAGGTGGCACTTTACTTCCCAGGCCAGTACCTATAGCCTGATACCTGCAAGAGAATCCCTGCAACAAGCTCTTTCTTTGCTGCACAGAAGTGCTTCCACAGTAATCTGAATTGCTAGGCCTTCTCCCATAAGACCCCACCCCCAGCATACTAAGACACTGCCATACCCCTGGATTGTGCATGGGACCTGATACTTGGGCAGGCACTGTTGGTATCCTCAACAATGCAAGCTGTACCTGAGATGCTGAGGTCTTATCAGTAAGGAAGGGAGCGTGTGGACAATCAGGACAAGTAAGGCTGTAATTATGCATTCTAGTGTAGCGCTACCCCCTCAGGAGCCGCTTAAGTAAAACGGGTCCCTTGCTCCGCCTTTTAACCCCGAAGATCAAGCTCTACGCCACTGGCACACCTGTTTTTTTTCTCTAGGGTGTATGCGCCTTTAACAATCAATTTGACACAATGAAGCACCGGTTTAACTGTTTACTGGAACAATTAAAGTGTAACAGATACAATTCAACACAACTGGGAATATAGATAAGAAGAACCAAATTGAGATTCTGAGTATTAAAACCCCTATGTCATAAAGGGGCTCAAGACTCGGAATCCTAAATTTCAAAAAGATAGACAAATGTAAATATGTTACTGGTTTGAATGAAGAATAATATATTAATTGCTACTTCAATAGATCTTTCCTCCTTTAATGATGTGAGAGTGACCAAACAGGTATAAACAAATATCCTTAGCTATCGTAGAATAGTGTAATCAGTTTAAATTAGCTCAGCTGCTCTAATGCTGTATTGCAATACAATCTGATAGAGTGCACTCTGTCACCTATAGGGGGCCCCCTTCTGTATAGATTATATGAGTCTCCTCCTGGGCAAGGCCTTGCTAATCTTCGCCGGCAGTGAAGTTCTCAATCATTCCATGAATGATATTTGTAATCCAGAATGAGAAAGGGAAATATTTGTAATCCACAGAGAAGAAATATTGATATCCAGGCTCTGTCTAAGATGTGTACAGTTTAGGGGTTTGTGTGTATATAGTTGAGGCCTTTTTTTAGTTCGCCACGCACTATTACAGAACTGCAGCGTCCTATGGCAACCTCTCTATCACATCAGAGTTCCCTCTGAGTCTATACTGCATCACAGGCCATTCCTCTGTATCCGTGAGCTACTGTATGTGCTGTAATTAGGTATCTCGCACCCAATCCTCTGACACTCTCCTTCAGCAGTCCTTCACACCAGCCGGCTACTCAACTGTAACGTCCCCTGCTCTCCATTCAGCTTCAGTGGCTCTGCCACCGCTGTGCGATCACCAGCATCCACGCTGCTGAGGACGGGCTCCACACTCTCAAGACCTCATGCACTAGGCCTCAAACACAGACTGTATCTCAGCACACCTTTCAGGCTGGTCTGTCCTCGCTGAGTGCAGGAAGCAAGAGGGAGATACGCTGTGAAGCAGACAAAAGTATCGCTCTGCTCTGGTCCTCCCCTTCCCCCATTGCATCCTGGGATTGTAGTCTCCTCTGTAATCCATATAATAGCATACTCACACTTCAGAACTATATTTCCTACAATCCTGTACTTCTACTTCATGTGAAAGGCTGATCTCTTCTGCAAGCAGTCTTAAAGGTCCACACACAGCCTGAAAGTGGTTGTAAACCCACTTTAAAGACTTTTACCTATAGGTAAGCCTATATTAGGGCTTACCTATAGGTGCTATTAATATCTCCTAAACTTGCACCGTTCAGGAGATATTTATTTATGACGTCATCAGCGCATGCACTCTGAAGGAATGGCCACCCGTGCCATTCCTTCAGAGCCCTATGCCAATCAGATGGCCAGAGGACGTGAACAAGGAAGCAGGATGGCTGGACATGTCGGCCACCCTGTTGCTTAGGGGGCGACACTGCGGGGGCTTCGTTTTAAGGTAAGTATTTCATAATGAGCTAGTATGCAATGAATACTAGCTCATTATGCCTTTGTCTTTACAGGTTTTTTTTTTCTCGTTTTTTTTTATGCTCTCTATCAGAAGGTAAATCTGCATTATCAAGGAATGGCAGTCCGCTACAATAGTAACACATTAAATGCATATTGGTGTGAAGTGGGGCAGAGGGCTGTGCATAGTATGAGTTCATTCACTTCAATGTTCTCAAGGCTCCAATTTTCTGATTTATATTTCCAGTCTGTTTGATATATGGCTGCACCGTGGTCTGATTCCCCAATAGACTCTATTGGGTTGATTCCTGAATAGTTGTCTAGGCCTAAAATAACATCCATAAAATCTATTTGGCTTTCCTGCTGAGTTGAAAAATTAAGGACATAGACATGACTAAAATTTACACTCATTATTTTACCCCATATCACAAGTTGAGCTTCAAATTCAGCAAGGAGATGCTCTTTATTATCAATACACCTTCATACTTGTGTTAAGTTTATTGATTCTGTTCAAAGTTGAACTTTGGGCATTAAACCCTCATCCCCCAACCTATTGCTGTGTTAATGAAAAGAAAACATATTTCACAGTCCTTTTATTTGCCTAAATGAATGATCACAAGACATTAAAGTCCTCTAGTAATTGACAGTGGGGGAGAGTGAGGGTCATCTATTTCCTGTTCAGAAATGACCAGACATGTGGGTGCATACTGCAGTGCAGGATCACTGGACATCACTTGTGGTAGCAGTGCCAGCAATGGACACAGACACTGGTCTTAGGTAAGAAAAAAACACCAGAGAGCTTTTCTTTTTTTAAAGTTTGTGAATAGGTAGGAGGGGTGGTAGAGCATTACCTGGATATGGACTTAAATCTACATTTAACCTCCTGTGTGCAGTCACATGTTATATTTATGGTTAGGTTGAACAGCTCACTTGATAGTGCAGGATGAAGAGGAGCAAAGTGTGATGCATTCAAAGTTGTTATTGCAGGGAGGGGAGCAGAACAAGATGGTCAGGCTAGTAGAGAAAAAAAAGTTTTAAATCTGGCTAAGTTCTATGTTCTTTCATACATTTATGTCATTAATGCATATGGCACTTTAAATTATTGTTATTCAGATTTATATCACTAATATATACTTCATATTTACATGTATTTGTGTATCACTAATATACACTCTATATTTACATACTTTCTCTCACCAGTGACACCACCTAGTGGCTGGATCTGCACTTGTCACCTTACATATGCACTATTTACACCTTTTCTCTTTTTAGAGTGCAATATATTTATTTAGCACAGCAATATTTTACTACCACCCTATACCCCTGTGTGTGCACAGCAATATTTTACTACCACCTTAAACATTCTCCTCAATAGGCAGCGCCATTCCCCTATCTTTCTTTAAATCCGGCTCTGCCTATTCTTTACAATTCACTCCTTACAACCCCCTTTTGAAGCACATGTACTGTGGCATTTACAGTGGATATATAAAAAAATCAACCCCTTTTAAAACAATCACATTTTGTTACTTTGCAGCCTGAAATGAAGACGGACACAGTTTTTATTTTATCCAGCTGTATTTACGAGTGCAACTTATAACGTCCAAGTTAGAGATATAACACCAACTTGTCAGAAAAAAATGAAAAAACAGAATCACTAAGTTGGAAAAAGGATCACCCGCCTGTGTCAGTATTTTGTTAAACCACATTTTGCTTTAAATACAGCCTTTAGTTTCTTGGGATATCTCTCTACTAACTTTGCACATATAGACTTGGCAATATTTGCCCTCTCGTTTTTGCAGATATGCTCAAGTTTAGTGAAATTTGGTGGTGACTGTTTGTGGACTGCAGTCTTCAAGTCCTTCCCCAGATAGGGGGTTAAGTCTGGGCTCAGACTAGGCCATGTAAGGACATTCACCTTTTTCTCCTCCCACCACTGTGTGGTCATATTTGCTGTTTGTTTTGGGTCATTGTCATGTTGGAAGGTATACCACCTTCCCATTGACAACTTTCTGGCAGAGGGCAGCAGATTTTCCTCAAGAATTTGATGGTATTTTGCCCCATTCAAGTGCTCCAGTCCATGCTGCAGAGAAACATCCCCATACCAGGATATTACCACCTCCATGCTTTACTGTATAAATGGTGTTATTTGGATGGTGAGCTGCATTGGATTTCCGCCAGACATGGCATGGTGTTGAGGCCAAATAATTAAATTTTAGTCTCACCTAACCACCTTAAATGCACCTTGAATGTTCTGCGGCCACATGGAAAAAGGTGTTATGGTCAGATGAGACTAAAATTTAATTATTTAGCCTCAACGCCAAACCATAATTTTAGCGGAAATCCAGCTCACCATCCTAATAACACCATTAAAACAGTAAAGCATGGAGGTGGTAATATCCTGTTATGGGGGTGTTTCTCTGCAGCAGGGACTGAAGCACATGTCAGGATAGGAGAAAAGTGGATAGGGTAAAATACCTTTAAATTCTTGAGGAAAATCTGCTGCCCTCTGCCAGAAAGTTGTCAATGGGAAGGTGCTTTACCTTCCAACAGGACAATGACTCAAAGCAAACAGCAAATATGACCACACAGTGGTTGGAGGAGAAAAAGGTGAATGTCCTTGCATGGCCTAGTCAGAGCCCAGACTTAACCCCCTATCTGGGGAAGGACTTGAAGACTACAGTCCACAAACAGTCACCATCAAATTTAACTGAACTTGAGCAGATCTGCAAAAATGATTGGGCAAATATTGCAAAGCCAGAAAGTTGTCAAAGAAAAGGTGGTTTACTGTCCAACATGATAATGACCCAAAGCACATAGCAAAAATGACCACACAGAAGCTGAAGGAGAAAAATGTGAATGCCCCTGCATGACCTAGTCAGAGCCCAGGCTTAAAGCCATTGTAAAATCCCGTTTTTTTCCCCCTATAAAAATAACAAACATGGTATATCTACATCCTCTGTGCAGTTGGTTTTGCACAGAGCAGCCAAGATCCTCCTCTTCTCGGGTCCCTCTTCAGCTCTCCTGGCCCCTCCCTCCTGTTCAGTGCCCCCACAGCAAGCAACTTGCTAGGGGGCATCCAAGCAGAGTCACAGCTCCCTGTGTCCATTCAGACACAGAGCCCCACACCTTCTCTGTCCTGATTAGCTAGCTGACTGTGATTTATAGCAGCGGCAGCCAGAGGCGCCACTGCTGTCTCTCAGCCATTTAGGAGGAAGAATCTCGGGCGGCTGAGACACTCGTGGACATCGCTGGACAGAGAGGGACCTCAGGTAAGTATTAGGGGGGCCGAGGGGGCTGCTGCACACAGAAGGCTTTTTATCTTGATGCATAGAATGCATTAGGATAAAAAACCTTCTGCCTTTACAACTCCTTTAAACCCCTTTGAAAATCTGTGGAATGACTTGAAGACTGCAGTTCACATACGGTCACCTCCCCATCAAATATAACTGAACTTGAGCAGATCTGCAAAGACGAGTTGGCAAATATTGCAAAGTTTAGATGTGCAAAGTAAGTGGAGACATATCCCAACCGACTAAAGGCTGTAATTAAAGCAAAAGGTGGTTCGACAAAATACTGACAGAAGGGGTTGATCCTTTTTCCAACTCCATGATTGTTTTTGAATTTTTGATTTTTTTTCTGACATATTGATGATATATCTTTTAACTTGGATGTTATAGGTTGCACTAGTAAATACAGCTGGATAAAACAAAAACTGTGCCTGTCTTCATTTCAGACTGCAAAAAAAAAAAAAAACAAAATGATTTAAAGGGGGTGGTGTATATAGCATTTTTTTAAGACCACACCCATAACCTAATGGGCCCAAAAATCACCATAGTGGTGCGATGCAAATGTTCCTACTGTGAAAGGGCAAAATGGATGTGTTTGAATTCTAGGCCAAAAGAAGTTCCCAGTCCTCCCCTGAGCAAACCCTGCATATGCTTGTGAGAGGACAACTAATCTTGTGTATGTGTAGAGTAGTTCACATGGGCACACAGAATGCAGATTTGTGTGCCCTTCAACACCCAGTCTGGAGATGATTTTCCCCTGAAGTTTTTTCATTACAGTACTTTGTTGAATACAAACTGATTGTCGTGCTAACAAGTAGACAGAATCTCTGTGTTGATCACTAATTGAGATTAAGGGAATGCATTCAGACTATGTTAATTTGAACAAAACCAATAAACAAACAGCGTATTCTTCAATGTTTTTGACGTTAATAAAATGTCATTTTTGCCTAAAGTGGAATAGATACCCATGTACATTACTGCCACAGGATGTCACCAGTGCTCCAGTAGTGAAACTTCTACTGTCAAAATACGTGCTTCCAGTCCAACAATGTAGTAAACGCCTCATTGATTTATAATAGTAGCCATAAATCTTAAAAAGTACAATTTTAAACTAGCAATAAATACGTATGTTTTTACTACATTCTTGAGTGGATTCAGGTCACTTGTTGTAATTCCACGAGATGATATAAACAAACGCAAGTAGAAAAAAATGTGTAGATTTGTCTTGGAGACCTGACACTGAAATATACACACTTGCCACCATGTTATCCTAAGGATTTATTATTTATTGTATAATAATTTATTGTCCACCTGTTGGAACATTATAAGATTGTTTAAGGTTAAGTTTGCCTTGGTGACCTAGTCACAAGAAAACAGATTTGATGTACTTTGCACATTTTTACATTTTTTTAGGGAATAGTGAAGAGAACAGTTGTATAGTGTAGGAAATTTGATTTAAAGTGAAACTCCAGTTTTGATGGGAAAAAAAAAACTCTCAAGGTCATACTGTACAGTATACATCAAAAGGGGGTTTAGCAGACTTAAAGTGTAACTCCACTTTTGTTGAGAAAAAAACATCCCACTTTGAGTGATCTATGTACATTGCAAGGATTACAATAAACTTTGTTGCAGAATCCTACCTTTTGTTATTCTGAAGAAATCACTGCTTGTTCCTCTGTAATGAGTGGGTCTAATGGGAGTGGTTTCATAATTATCTACCAGCTGTGGCAGTTGCAGGGCACTGATGAGGAAATCTGCTGGGCCTGCATCCCTTTACACGTGTTCCTATTGGGACTATTTCACCAAAAATGAGATTTTTGTTGCAGGGTATGCCTGAAATCTGACTTTTATCTTGGGCAGACTTCTGGGAAAATGGGTGAGCCAATCACACAAGCAGGAAATTATGTTTCGCTTTCGTTCATCGACGGACACAGTGCTCCATAAATCACAACTAATGCGTTATATTGCCTCCTCCAGGAGTAGGATTAGGCAGAACAAAAAACACCTGGCTACGCCCATGGGCCGTCCTCAGCTTGGTATATAACCCCCCTCTCTGCTCTAGGGAATCAGTTTTAATCTGTCTAGTCAGGAGTAAGGACCGAGGCTCCCGTTTGGGATCTCTGGTCCTAGCAATTTTTTCTCCTTCCTTACATCTTTTTTGTTTTTTTCTGTCGGGAGATCTAAAATCAACTGATGGGCTGGGCAACGGGCTGGATAATCTAGATCAAGTGGCCTCCCCAGACCAGCTAACAAGCGCGTGCAGACCGCAGCTACACGCTATATTGGCCATGACTTAGTCTCACGGACAGAGGCTGGCCTGCGAGTTAAACGTCTCGCAGGGTCGCATATGACCGAGCTCGTGTCTGAGTTGCAGCGGTTCCTTAGCGGAGAGTTCCCCTGTTTCGGTGGTGAGGATTCTGTCTGGAGCGTTACCCGCACCATGGAAGGGTAAGTATAGTTCCCCCTCTCCCTTTTTGGCATTTTTTTTGGGGTGGACACGTGTAACCTCCAGGAACGGTCGGACCTGCCTGCAGGTTCCCTCCTCCCATCCTTAAAAATCCCTCAGTGAGCTGGGCTTACCCCACTCCCTTTCCTCCCTGTCTGGACCTGGGGCCTGGTGGGGGTCCCAGGACCGAGGATGCAGCGGAGACCCTTGGGGTCTCCCCCACTATCTCCACTATGTAAGATTCCTGGGATAGTGTGTCTGGAGGGGTCCCAGTGTAGGAGACCCCTAGCTGCATGCCCCACTGTTTGCAGTGTGGGTATAGTGCAGGGGACTCAGTACAGAGTGTGCAGCGGAGTCTCCCCTAACGTGTCCTACCTTCCGGAGGGTGTCCCCCTGCAGAGGGTGCAGCAGTGTAGAGGGCACAGGGAAGATCCTGGCAGCATGCTGTAGCTAATGACGGCCATTTTCCCATAGTCTGTCTTGTCTCCGGTTGGCGGCCATGTTTGTGTAGCCCGATGATGTCATGGGGGCCATTTTCCCTTAGTCTGGCTGGTCTCTGGTTGGCGGCCATGTTTGTGTAGGCTGATGATGCTCCTGGGGGGCATTTTCTCTTAGTGTGGCTGGTCTCCGGTTGGCGGCCATGTTTGTGTAGCCCCATGTCACGGGGTCATGTTCCCTTAGTCTGGCTGGGCTCCAGCTGGCGGCCATGTTTGTGTAGCTCAATTATGTCACGGGGGCCATTTTCCCTTAGTCAGTGAGATGCTGGAGACGACCGAAGCCTCATGGGGATGCCAAAGCTCCTCTGCTTCCTCTTCCTCTGTTTCCTCTTCCTGTGCCCAGGACATATGAACAGGGATGGCGTCCATGGTGATGATGGGCCCGAATGCTCCTCTGATCGGTAGGGTGAGTCCTTGGGGGTTCCTGTTATCTCTCTCTGCTGATAGGTACCCTGAACACTGGGGGGAGTCTTTTAGTGGTGCCAAAAGATCATTTTTGTACTGGAAGGTCTTCCTTTCCTTATGGAGCCTCAGGGTCACATCTCCCCCACTGACCCCCTCATTGAGATTGCAGGTCCCTCAAAACCCCAGCTTCCCATAATTGCACTGACGGTGGTCCTGCAGTCTTTAGTGTCCTGGGTGGAAGTGGTGTGTGGGCAAAAGCTCAGGAGAAAGTGTCCCCTGCCTTTACCTGCTCAGTCTGTCTCATCTGATTCTGAGCCTGATCCCCCCCCCGCCAGGGGGGCTTAATATCACACCTCCAGATCCATCCAATAATGAGGATGATTCCTCCATGGTCGCAGCAGCGAATTAAAAAGCGCTGGTAGATGCACTTATCACTGCAGTGTGTGAGACTGGGGAGTAAGGAGGTCCCCGCTGCTTATGTTGATTTAACAGGCCAGTTGTCTATGGGCTGCAGTTTATTTGTGATGCAGCTTTGGATACAGCTCCCGTGCTGTCCAAACTTTCTGTTTTAGCGGTGGTGATTAAGCGCCTTCTGTAGCTTAAGAATTGGTCCACAGACCAAGCCTTCAAGAAAGCTCTCATTAATCTGCCCTTTCAAGGCGATCGCCTGTTTGGGGCTACCCTGGATGACATCATTAAGGGTATCACAGGGGGAAGCGTACCTTCTTGCCATAGTCTAGGAAAGGGAAGGAGCCTCGTCAAAGACGGGGGCCCTCATTCTCCGCACATAGAAAATTATTTTGTGCTTCTGGGATGGAGAAAAATGGAAAGAGATCTTTCACATCTTCCCTGGGAGGTTCCAAGCATCCTTGGTCTGATAAGCCTAGAGCTAGCTTCTCTGGACCTGCAGACAAGACCCCTTCTGCATGAAGGTCTGCCCTTACTCATTATTGGGTTGGGGGGACATCTTTGCTGGTTTCCGGCCTCGTGGACCTCCTTCCTTTTTTAGGTCCTGAGTCTCCTTGTGTGGATTTAATTCCTGCAAAGGTTCAGGTTATGTCTGAACTACCTAAGGTCCCCCCCTATCCCTATCTAGGGAACTGATTTACCTAGGTCTGATTTTAATTCTGACCAGGGTGGTCCTTCCTTTGGACAAACTTCAGGAACCACAGGCCGTGATTCACCGGCTGCTGTCACACAAATAGTTCTCTCTCCCTTTTTGCATGCACGGTATCAGACAAGGTGTCTGGTGGTGTCCATCTTCAAGACAGTTCTGTTTGCACAGTCCTACATGCAGCTCCTTTAGCAGGTTTGGCTCCACAGGAGGATACCGAGATTCATGGCGAGATCACGGGTTCCTCTGGTAAACTCCACAGGTGTCCAAGGGCCATGGTAAGACCAGCATCATCCTCGGCTCAGGCTTCTTCAGCAGTTCCTGCGAGGAATCAAGACTGAGGATCTTCCAATCAGTCTGGTGGCCATAAACGTCCCTTGGGGGCTTCCTCTCAGAGAAGACTAGTTGACCCAAGGGCTGATCTACCATCCTGCTTTACAGTCGCTAGTTTTAATTGCTTAGCTATTGAAAGCCAGGTACTGAGGGATAGAGGTCTGTCTGGATCAGTGATCCCTACTATAGTGAAGGCAAGGAAGTCAAGTTCCAGCAAAATATACCATCGTACCTGGAAAGTGTACATTTCTTGGTGTGAGTCAATGGGCGCTCATCGTCGATCCTTTTCTGTGGCTCGGATATTAACCTTTCTTCAACAGGGCGTTGAACAGAAGTTGGCTTTGAGTACTATCAAGGGCCAGGTGTCTTCCCTGGCAATCTTCTTTCAGTGACCCCTAGCCATGCACTCTTTAGTTCGTACCTTCATTCAGGGGGTTTGACATGTGGCTCCAGCTGTATGGTCTCTTATGCCACCATGTTATTTAAATTTAGTACTTTTGGTTCTCCAGAAACCTCCATTAGAGAATATTCAGAAGATTCCCTTGCCTACGTTATCCCAGAAGGTGACATGCTTGGTGGCTACCGTGTTTCCCCGAAAGTAAGCCCTACCCCGAAAATGAGCCCTTTCTCGATTATCGGGACAGGCTGCAATATAAGCCCTACCCCGACTGACAGGAAAGGGGAGGCTGTGGCGCGCAGCATGTTTATTATGGCTGGTTCGACAATGGGGCAAGGAAGTCAAGGAAGCAATATAAGCCCTCTTTAGTTTGTACCTTCATTCAGGGGGTTTGACATGTGGCTCCAGCTTTACGGTCTCTTATGCCGCCATGTTATTTAAATTTAGTACTTTCGGTTCTCCAGAAACCTCCATTTGAGAATATTCAGGAGATTCCCTTGCCTATGTTATCCCAGAAGGTGACATGCTTGGTGGCTACTGTGTTTCCCCGAAAGTAAGCCCTACCCCAAAAATAAGCCCTATCTCGATTATCGGGACGGGCTGCAATATAAGCCCTATCCCGAAAATAAGACCTAGTAAATCTCCTTCAAAACACTTTGTAAATTTTAGCTAGTGTCTCCATTTTCTGCTACCGATAGAACAAACATGTTTACACCCACTGCTGCCCCGTCGGAGGTCCTCTTCTCTCCTCCCGGCTGATGTCTGCTGCTGCTTCCTCTTCTGCGCACGTCAGCCGGGGATCGCGGCTCTTTTTCCTCCTCTCCTCCCGCTGACGTCTGTGCCCCCCTCCCTTTTTAGTGCATGGAGCGGGCTGACATCACCACAGCCAACTCTTCTCTCTACCGTAGGTACTGGTAATCATCACCTCAGTGAAGAATAAAAGCTGTACGTAAACAGGTACTTTTACCAGTATAAAACTGCACTGAACCAGAAATAATAAAAAAAAGGACTCCTGACCTGATAGGGGGGGGGGGGGGGGCTGAGGGGAAGACAGAGGACACAGAATTTTTAGATTTTAACTGTTATTTTTAGAAAATAGAGAGGGATAAATGACACAGCACAAACACTGTGTTGTTTATCATGGTTTAAAGGAACAGGATTGTTTTTAAAGCAACAACCAGCCAGACAGACTTGAGACCTTTTGCGCACTTTACCGTATGCATACCATATACGGTATTAATACAGTATGGTATTTTGAACCCCAGACAAGATGAGTGCAAAGAGAAAGAGCTATTTTGTCGAGTACAAAAAAGGAATCGTGGAGGACTCCCACGGGAAGAATCTTACCGCTTTCTGCAAATAGATGCAGTTAGATCTCCGAATGGTCCGAAAATTGCAAGCAGAGTACGGTAACCTCAGTCAAAACGTGGACGAGGGAAATGCTAACAAGCGCAAGTGTGGATCAGGTCACCAGCCATTATATCTTGAGCTGGAAGATATCATCTGTGAATGGATTGCTGTCAAGAGAGCAAAGGCTTTGGTTGTGCGCAGGGCTGATATCCAAGCATTTGCCCTTGAAATGGAACCAGAATTTGACATATCCCCAGAAGATTTCAAAGCATCTCACCACTGGCTGGATAGCTTCCTTCAGCGATATGAACTGTCTCTAAGAAGATCAACAACACTGTTCAAGCTGGCAGATAATGAAGTTGTTAAACGTGCACTTGCATTCAAGTTCTTTGTTGATGGCATAGACTTTTCTAAATACCAACTCTCCAACATGATTGCAATGAATGAAACTGCAGTGTATATGGGCCAAGGATCTCAAACGACAATTGATCAGAGGGGAGCCTCCTCAATCTACGTTCCCTCCACTGGTTATGAAAGTGCACGTGTTACTTGTGTTTTGGCAATTCGTCTGGATGGAACAAAAGCCACGCCTCTAATTATCGCAAAGGGCAAGAAAGATGAGATTGAACGTGTTTCAGGCATTTATGTTTGTGAAACAGTAAAAGCCTGGTGCACACAAGCAGTTATAAGAAAGTGGATCGATTTAATGCTGCCACTTGTTCTGAGAGCTGGCCAAAGTGGTCTGCTAGTCTGGGATTCAGCCAGCACTCACCGCGCAAAGGACATGAAGAACTTCCTTGCAGAGAGAAGAATAGATCAAGTAATGATTCCCGCAGGATGACTGCTTATCTCCAAACTCTTGATATTGCAATAAACAAACCATTCAAGGACCATTTGCGCACGGAAATCAATGAATAC
This sequence comes from Pelophylax lessonae, assembly GCF_965119305.1. Taxonomy (NCBI): domain Eukaryota; kingdom Metazoa; phylum Chordata; class Amphibia; order Anura; family Ranidae; genus Pelophylax; species Pelophylax lessonae. The sequence goes on from NC_138772.1 coordinate 203,276,003, forward strand.
ACTGAAAATAGATTGGTCAGAAATCAGCGTGGAAACTTTGTGAAGCCTAAACTGCTAGAGGTCGTGACATGGGCGGAGAAGTCATGGGATAAAATCACTGACAGCTGTGTTGCCAAAGCACTTCGAGCAGGCTACATGGACAAGAAGTACTCGTTTAAGGAGAGCTATATTGCTTTACATGAGATATTAGGCCCAATGGTTCAAAAGGAAATGGAGATGCAAGAAATTCAGGCTGGCAATCAGGGTTTGGAGAGTTATGATGATATTCCAGAAGAAGATGACATGATTGTAATTGAATAAATGTTGTTTAGGGAGAGCTACCGTACCATACCGTATATTGCTGTAAATGAGAGATTAGGACCAATGGTTCAAAGGGATATGGATATGACTGTACTGGTATTTGAATAAATGTTGTTTAATGTTGAATAAATGTTGTTTAATATACATAATGTAAATAAATAAGCACTACCCTGAAAATAAGCCCTAGTGTGTTTTTTGTGACTAAAATTAATATAAGACCCAGGGTTATTTTCAGGGAAACATGGTATTACCTCGGCCAAAGTGTATCGGAATTGGCAGCATTATCCTGTCGCAGTCCCTATTTAGTGGTCCATAGGGATAAAGTGGCTCTTTGTCCCTGTCCATCATTCCTGCCCAAAGTTGTCTCTGACTTCCATTTGAATGAGGACATTGTGTTGCCTTCCTTGTGTCCCAAGCCGGGTCATCCCAAGGAATTTGCTTTGCATATCTTGGATGTGGTTTGTGCGATTTGGGTGTATCTGGCAGCTACTGAGTACTTTCAGAGGTCAGACTCGCTTTTTGTGGTTACAGACGGACTAAGAAAAGGGCTGGCAGCTTCTTCGGGCTACCATCTCCAGATGGATCAGACAGACGGTGACTCAGCCTATTCCATTAAAGTTCAGGTTCCAACTTTTCCTTCCATGGCACATTCTACTCAGGAGCTGAGTGCTTTTTGGGCCTTTCGTCATCAAGCATCAATATTGCAAGTTTGCCATACCTTCGTCGGTGCATACCTTCACAAAATTCTGTAAGGTAGATACTTAGGCATCTGCAGATGCTTCTTTTGGCCACAAAGTTTTGCTACTGTTTAACCACTTGCCGACCGCCCCCGCAGATATACTGTGGCAGGCTGGCTTAGCTGTGCGAATCGCCGTACCTGTATGGGATCCACGGGAGCGATCCGAGTGGTAGACGCACACCTCCCATTAGCCAGCGAGGAAGCTGATTCACGGGGACGGTGGCCGCGATTGCTGCCAGGCACCCGCGGTCACTCCCCGTGGAGAGAGAACAGCAGTCTGCTGTTGTAAACACAGCAGACCGTTGTTCTCTCAGAAATCAGCACAGAGCACCTGTGATCCTCCCATTTAGGATCTCAGGTCTCTGTGTTGATTCCACAAGCCCATCCCCCTCACAGTTAGAAAACAAACCCCTAGGCATACACTTAACCCTATTGATCGCCCCTGAGTTAACCCCCCTCCCTGCCAGTGTCATTATTACAGTAACAGTGCATATATTTAGCACTGATTACTGTAGTAATGTTACTGGTCCCCCCAAAAATGTCAGTTAGGGGTTCGATCTATTTGTCGCAATGTCGCAGTCCCGCTAAAAATCGCTGTTCGCCACCATTAATAGTAAAAAATAAATAAATAAAAATGACATAAATCTTCCCCTAGTTTGTAGACGCAATAACTTTTGCGCAAACCAGTCAAAATACGCTTATTGGGATTTTTTTTTTACGAAAAACATGTAGCAGAATACAAATTGGCCTAAAATTATGAAAAAATTATAGATTTTTACATTTTTTTTGTTATTGTGAATGTTATATAGCAGAAAGTGAAAAATATTGTTTTTTTTTTTTCAGAATTGACGCTCTTTTTTGTTTATAGCGCAAAAAATAAAAATTGCACAGGTGATCAAATACCTTTCAAAAGAAAGCTCTATTTGTGGGGGAAAAAAAGGACATCAATTTTATTTGGGTACAGAACCGCACGACTGCGCAATTGTCTGTTAAAATAGCGCAATGCCGAATATAAAAAAAAATGGCCTGGTCATTAAGGGGTAAAACCTCCCGGTTCAGAAGTGGTTAAGAGGGGCTGTTCCCTCTTGAGGGGTGTTTTTCTTTATCTTTTATTTTTCAGACAGGGCTCCTGTGACCCGGTTAAGGCTCCTGTGTTCTGGTTAAGGGCTGTTATGTTTATCCTTGGGTTATTTTCCCCACTCCTCATTTTCCTTTTGGCACTGCTTTTGGACTTCCCAGTAGTTACGATTATTGAAGCGCTGTGTCCATCGATGAGCGAAAGAGAAAATGGGATTTCGGCAGACACAGCACCTCCCCTCTATGGAGTTCTGATATTTCAAATACTGCTTGCTACTAAACTGATTACTGAGAGCAGAGAGGGGGGTATACCAAGCTGAGGATGGCCCATGGGCGTAGCCAGGTGTTTTTTTATGCCTAGTCCTACACCTGGAGGAGGCAGTATAACCCAGTAGTTATGATTTATTGAGCACTGTGTCAGTCCCAAATCCTATTTTCTGGGGAATGTTCAGTACACATTCTGTGTTCAGAACAACTCCAGGTAGCCATATTGCATTGCATTTTCAGAAAATTACAGTGGCTGCAGAGTGAAAAGAAAAGGTAATTTTAATTAACATTCAAATACAATATGATTTGTGTCGCAATTGTATACGCTATATTATTTTTTCTTTATTCGCTATTTTTTTTTTCAGACGAAAGTAGAATTACCCTTTAATTTTAAATTCCTACCTGTCTCTGCTCTATAGATACTGAGTCAATGACAGTAAATTCCTAAAAGAAAGTTATAAAAAAAGTGATAAATAGAAGGCACTACCTATTATAATAATATGATCACTGCTTGTGTTTAAATACAAAGAAATTTATTTTATGAAAAGACATTGAGCACCACTGGCTTGTGTGTATTATCACAGCTAAAAAGCCCACTCTGGTAATAGACTGTGCTAGAGATGCTTTAAATTCTACTTCCAGCTTTGTTTTTGGAACCACAACTAACACCCCTTGAGGATGACACATCAATAACCTTGTACCAACTACTGGGAAATTACCATGCTAACATCTGAATTGGTATAACATGTTTAGCTGTGGCATTCTTATTTGGTTTACAGACAGTCCCCGAGTAACATACATCCAACTTACAAATGAGTCATACTTACAAACAGAGGGAGACAACAGGAAGTGAGGGGGAAATATACCCCTAGGAAGGGAAATTCACTCTTGTAAGAGTTATCATGGGAAAAAGGTGTCTCCAATCCTTGTTTCCATGACAATCCAAAATTTTCAAAATCCAATCGTCACATGGACAGATAGTAAGGTGAAATCTTCTGAACAGGTGTGTTAACCCTTCCCCATGTTATCCAAAATACTTAAAAATAATTATTTTGGCTGGAGCTACATTTAAAATAATGTACCTGTTCCAATTTACATACAGATTCAATTTGAGAACAAACCTACAGAACCTATCTTGTTTGTAACCCAGGGACTGCCTGTACATGTAATGATAAAGTTCATCCACATTTACAAATTTAAATGATAAGCCAACTTTCAAAATACCAACCCATTAGATAAGCAATGCTTCGCAAGAAAGGGCCAAGCAAATCAGCACAATTAGCATTAGAAAGGAAAACCATACATCAATAAAACAAACGTTCCACGTGAAAAAAGCGCTAGATATCAATGGAAAAACGAGTCTTGAAGTGGTAAAGCCATTGAGGTTCCTTAGTAAAATGCCCTCTATTATAACCTGTTATATTGCTCACTGCCTTTGTTTTATAAAAATGATGCTGCGCAATACCTTATTTTGAAGTGCCGCTGTGCAGTCAGCTAATGTCCCGGTGCTCTCTTGCCCTGCTCTGAGGACTGCAGAGGGAGGGGCTTAGGTTCCTTCTTACGTCAGCCGGGAGAGAGGAGGAGAGCCTCGGGTGGTAACGTGACGTCAGGCGGTCTTCATGAAGGTATTGCGCCACATCATTTTTATAAAACAAAGGCACTGAGCAATAAAACAGGTTATAATAGAGAGGATTCTGCAAAGGACAGATCGTTTTTTTACATTGTATAGCAGCAGGGGAGGGGAGGACATGGCTCACACACAGGAGCTGACAGGCAGGGAGGGGAGGGGGAAGGGGGACAAAGGGGAGCAGACAGGAGTGCTGCGGGTGACGGAGGCACATGCACTGACCACGGTGTTAGGGCTCAGTAGCCATGATACACCATGGTCCGTGTACAGGGGGGGAGGGTAGAAACTGGCAGGATCAGCCAGGTTTTTTAGGTGATAGAGAGAGCCAAATGACGCAGCTCAAGCACTGTGCTGTAAAACATGCTTTATAGGAACAGGATCATACATTATTTTAGGGTTACAGACACTTTAAGAGGTGATGGACCAGAAACACAATGCTGAGACAAGGGCGAGGAGTTCATTTGGTATTGCTGAAGATCTTTAATGATAAAACTGGACTTTGGCAGGAGTTCTTAATAGGGTTTTCATCCAAACAGCTGAGACCCACTGCAAATGTCCTTCCCACCTAAAGATGGGCCTGCAGAGAAAAAGGAATGGGTGGTAGAGAGAAAAAACTTTTGGCACTGGCTATGCCCCCCCCCCCCCCAACACTCAATGGAGTCCTGCATCAATCTAGCGCTGTGTCCTTCTGAAGTTCTTCTCCCTGTCTTTCTCTTATCCGGCAGCAGCAGGACCACAGAAGGGGAGGTTTGGGTCTGCTCTGTGTAATACCATTGCACAGTGCAAGTGAGTATAACATGTTTAATATTTTAATTCATAAGAATGCCCTTAGTAACACTTACATTTAAAAAATGTTTGTCAGTTTTAGGGAAAATCATAAATAGCGTCAGGTTTTTCAATTTTTAATAACATAAAATTACAAAATGGCTTGTACACAGGTTTTTGAATACATTATATTATGGGCGGCACAGTGGTGTAGTGGTTAGCACTTTCACCTAGCACCAAGAGGGTCGCTGGTTCGAATCCCAACCACGACACTACCTGCCTGGAGTTTGCATGTTCTCCATGTGCCTGCGTGGGTTTCCTCCGGGTACTCCGGTTTCCTCCCACACTCCAAAGACATGCTGGTAGGTTAATTGGATCCTGTATAAAAAAAATTGGCCCTACTGTGTATGTATGTGAGTTAGGGACCTTAGATTGTAAGCTCCTTGAGGGCAGGGACTGATGTGAATGTACAATGTATATGTAAAGCGCTGCGTAAATTGACAGCGCTATATAAGTACCTGAAATAAATAAATTATCAATTATATTAATGAAAGTGGAGTGTACATCCATCATCGGTCATATCATCCAGGGATGTAGATCCCCTGTCAATCACAATGAAATAATCCAAAACTGACCCATTGGATCCCCTTGCCATGAATGACAGAAATTGCTAAGGGAAAATGAGGAAAAAGGAATATAAAATAACTATTTAGGGTTAACTAAGATTAAAAGTGGTTCTAAAGATAAAATGTTTTTTACCTTAACCACTTAAAGACCAGGCCTTTCCTGACACTTTTTGTTTACATGTAAAAATTGGCTTTTTTTTGCTAGAAAATTACTTAGAACCCCCAAATAATATATATATTTTTTTAGCAGAGGTCCTATAGAATAATATAGTACGTTTTGCAATTTTTTTATGGCACATGTTTTTTTGAGCGCACATTTAAAAATATATATATAATTTAATGAGTTTTAATGCAAACAAACACAAGATTATACCCGATTTTTTGTAAAGTAAAATTTGGTGTTACGCAGAGTAAATAGATACAGTACCTAATATGTCATGCTTTAAAATTGCGCACACTTGTGGAATGGCTTCAAAATGAAAACATCTCCATAGGTAACATTTTAAAAGCCTTTTACAGGTTACCAGTGGAGAGTTACAGAGGAGGTCTGGTGGTAGAATTATTGCTCTCGCTCTGACATTCACAGCAATACCTCACATGTGGTGCGATCGCCATTTACGTATGCGTGCAGGACCAAAACATGCATTGGCCTTTGCACGCGCGCACAAGGGGACGGGCTGCTTTTTACATTTTTTTATTATTATTATTTATTTTTATTTTTTTACACTGCTTTTTTCATTTTTTAAACACATTTATTGCTGTCACAAGGAAAGTAAACATCCCTTATGACAATAATAGGCAGTGACAGTTACTCTTTGTGGAGAGATCTGGGGTCTATTAGACTCCAAATGTCTCCTTTGCACCTAAAAGCATTTGATCACACCAAGATCAGTGTGATCAGATGCTTTCCTATTTTAAAAATGCATTGTTTACATCCAGGGAAACCGGCAATGACAAAGTACAGGTGACTTCCGGTTTCCTATACTAATCGGGGACCTTCTAGTTGTCAAAAACCTCTATGGTAAGCCGGCAGAAGCGAAGCAATTCAGCGGCTAATTAGCTGTTAGGATGGCTTTTACAAAAAAGCCGGCTGCCTGCAGAAAAAAAATAAAAAAATACTAGTAGGATGCATGTAACTGCAGGCATCATCCCGGTTTACCACTTTAAAGCTGCAAAGTAAATATGTATATTGTGGTCTTTTTATTGCATTCTCTGTATTAGGATAAAAAAATTTTAATAGTGGCCCCCAGCTCCCCACATACTCACCTGAACCCAATCTCAGTCTAACGCTGTGCACTTTTGCAGCAGCTTTCCTCCCCTCTCTCTGATCTCACAAGCTTGGCAGAGAGCAATGGGAGCCATTGGCTCTTTCTGCTGTCAGTCAAAACCTGTGAGCACAAGTTCAGAACGGTCATACTTGTCTATCGTTTACTGCATAATGTACTAATTTCTACGGAAATTTACAATGTAATGTACCGTTCTTTTCATTAATGTACTTGTTCAGCGTTCATGTCATGTTATATAAAATTTATAAAAATGATTTAAAAAAAAAAAAAAAAACCTGTGAATACAGAGTGGGGGTTGGGTTGTGTGTCTCAACATCCCAGCTTGGGATCGAGTATGCACAAGTGCCCCCATGGGAAGCAGTTTCCTATGGGGGCACTTGGCAGGGGGGAGGAATCAGAAGCACCAGCAAGGGACCCCAGAAGAGAAGGATGGGGGCTGCTCTGTGCATATCCATGGCACAAACCAGGTTAGTATGATGTTTATTTTGTTTTTTAATTTCAGACTTTATGGTCAGTTTAAACAAAAACAACTCAAAGCCCCAATCACGCCTGAGTGTTTTGTAGCAGGTTTCCCTTTGCCTGAGTATAGCTGGCCATACATTATACAATTTTCTTGTTCAATTTCCTTTAGATTTACCTTCAACTATGTAGTGCAAGGGTTACATAAAAATTGAAAGTGTTTAGGTTTGACCTCATATTATATGGTTTCGGTAAATCTAAAGGAAAATTGTACAAAAAAAAATTGAATAATGTAAATGTATGGCCAGCCTTAGTCTAACTGTGCTCTCCTCCCTTTGCCAAGCCCAGGAAACAAACACCTGAAGCCTGATACATGTGTACAAAGCTTTTAAAACACTTAAAACAAAAAAAAAAAGAATTGCTTCAAAGTCACCAGAATTTTGTTCTGCTCACACTTTGCTCAGATGTGAATGTAAACTTAAAAAAAAAAAAAACATTGTCAAAATACAGTGCAACAGTATTGTTCAAATAATTTGATGAATGGACCCTGCAGACACTGTTTGCAGAGATCATTTATGCAGGAGCTGTTGTTATCACACCTGAGTCACAGAACACAACCAGTCGATCGAAAAGTCAATCCCTGTAAGTTACAACAGGCGAGCCTCTCTCTGGCTATCATCTGCAAGTTTTGGCTCTGTGCCTCAGGAACCCTGTGTGAGCCCTGACATTGGCAGCTGATCCGCGGACCAGTTCAGCCCACGGTTACCCCTTTGCCCTGCACAAGTCCCGTTGCAGCTGTGTAGGCTTCTGGTGATGGTTGTTTTTCTGCCTCTGGGGAGAAAGAAGTTTGAGCATCCATAAAGATTGGGGCACATATCTGAACCCATCTGATCAACTTTTTCCCTTAAAGCTGCCAATTGTCTCAAGGACCACCACTCCGTGATGAGATTTTGATGAGATTTTGATGAGATCTGGTCAAAACCGCTGAATTAAAGTAAAACTACTGTATAGACCAATTTTTTTTTCATTTTGGATAGAGCAAAGGAGGGTTAAAAAAAACCCATCAGATTTGTTCAGCCATGTGTGTCCCATTGCAGAGATTTCTCTTCACTTCTTGTCCCATACAGCCAAACGGGAAGTGAGAGAAAATCTCTGCAAAATAAGGGATAAGGGAATTCCTTTGGGACCCCCTATTGGAATATTTCCCCTCCATTACTCTTCTGGAGGCCACCTAAAATTGGGGATTTTCTTTTACTTTCACTTTCAATAATAACAGTAAACAGGACAAATAGAGAGGCTGAATCTCCTAACAGGAGCACAGACAGCAATAAAAATCGACAAGCATTCTAATCTGTCTGCACTCTATCCAAAAATAAAAAAACTATTTTGGCTTTATTTATACGAGGCGTGTCTAAAAAGTTTGGTGAATGGTCCGATATTTCAATAGCAACATGTGCCAGGTGCGCGCATACACCTGGCTATCGAGAGACACGTTGGGAAGGGCTACCTAGTCTGGAGTACACGTGTCTGTCGGTAAACCCACTGTGGCCAGTTAAACATAGTCAGTGTGAAAGGTGGGATTGTGAGATTGATTTACTAAAACCGGAGAGTCAAAAATCTGGTGCAGCTCTGCAAAGAAACCAATCAGCTTCCACGATTTTTAGTCAAAGCTTAATTGAACAAGCTGAAGTTAGAAGCTGATTAACTACTATGCAGAGCTGCACCAGATTTTTCACTTTCCAGTTTTAGTAGATCAACCCCACAATGCAATGGAGCAACATGTGAACATCAAGTTCTGCTACCAATTGGAAGAAAACAGCGCACAAGCTGACAGACGAACAGAAAGCAAAAGGGGTGGAAATGTCTGGCGATCTCATTACTATGTGTGACCAGTAGCCATCCTTTCTACCAACCATTGTCACAGGGGATGAGACCTGGTGCTACCAGTTTGACCTGGAATCCAAGCAACAATCGATGGAATGGCGTTCACCACCTTCTCAGCAACCCAAAAAGAGTTGCCTGCAAAAGTCCAAGGTCAAAAAATCATAAAAGGTGCACATTTTGCAGACGTGGCCACAATCCAAGAACGCGTGACAGCGTTTCCGCAATTGATTCCTAATGAGGCCTTTGCTGAAGCTTTATGAATGTTGCCAAAGTTGTGTTTTGAAGGATGGCGATTATTTTGAGGGCCAATATTTTGTATCTTCTGTTTTGTTTGTTTTCTGATACCATTCACCAAAATTTTTAGACACACCACGTACTTTAAACAAATAGGATATCATGTCTATGTAAATAGGATTACAAATATCAGTTCCTCTATATCTTTACAGGCCTGCCGTCATCTGCAGCCATTACAGGGCATTCTTACACTTCCTGTTGGTGCAGAAAAAGAGATTTTTTGGTGTACAGTAGCGTGCAGAGCCAGAGCTATGTAAACAAGGCAGACTGTAATTCTGTGAGTACAAAAGACGTGGATCCTGTGTTTGTGTGAAGCAGGAACATCGATCCATGTCTTCAAGTAGTAAAAGTACCCTCCACAGTTAGTACAGTGGTGTATCTAGGTTGTGTACTGCCCTAGGCCTGACTAAACTTGTGCACCCCCTAATTGAAATATGACCCACCCCTTCCTGTAAAGGCCACACCCCTTCCTGTTTGACACGCCCTGTCATCTGTGAACCACAGACCACAACCACAGTTTATCAGTGCCCATCAGTGCAGCCTCATCATTTCCCCTAAGTTCAGCCTCATCAGTGCTGCCTTATAAGTGCCCAGCAGTGCAGCCTCATTACTGCCCATCAGTGCAACCTCATCAGTTCCCATAAGTTCAGCCTCATCAGTGCTGCCTTATCAGTGCCCATCAGTGCAGCCTCATTACTGCCTATCAGTGCAGCCTCATCAGTGCAGCATATCAGTACAGCCTCATCAGTGGCCACCAGTGCAGCCTATCAGTGCATCATATCAGTGCCCATCAGTGCAGCTTATCAGTGCCAACTCTTCAGTGCAGCCTCATCAGTGGTGATCAGTGCAGCCTATTGGTGCCCATCAGTGCAACATATCAGTGCCCATCAGGGCACCGTATTAGTGCAGCCCCATCAGTGAAGCTTATCCATGCTACCTCATGCCCATCAGTGCAGCCTCATTAGTGCCCATCAGTGCAGCCTCATCAGTGCCCTTCAGTGCAGTTTATCAGTACCCACCATTGGCAACTCATTAGTGGCCATCAGAGCATCATATTAGTGCCCATCAGTGCAGCCTGTTAGCACCCATCAGTGCAGCATATCAGCGCTACCTTATCAGTGCAGCCCCATCAGTTCTTTTAAGATATTTGGACTTGTGTTTGCTGCCACTGATTTTAATCATAGGATTATTTCACGTATATGTATAATGACTAGGAAGTCCAGAGTCATTATACAAATAAGTGAAATAATCAATGACAGCAAACACAAGTCCAAATATCTTATAATATTGGAGTAAACCAATCAATATACGCTTAATGGGATTTTTTTTTTTTACCAAAAATATGTAGCAGAATACATATTGGCCTTAATTGTTGAAGAAATTAGATTTTTAATTTTTCTATTGGATGTGTTTTAAAGCAGAAAGAAACATTTTTTTTTTTTCAAAATTGTTGGTCATTCTTTGTTTCTAGCGCAAAAATAAAAAATGCAGAGGTGATTAAATACCACCAAAAGAAAGCTCTATTTGTGAAAAAAAAAGGACATAATTTTTATTTGGGTACAATCTTGCACGACCGCGCAATTGTCAGTTAAAGCAACGCAAATGCCATATCGCAAAAAAAATGGCCTGGTCAAGAAGGGGGTAAACCTTCCACAGCTGAAGTAGTTAGGTTAGGATGTGTTGTTTTGTTTTGATATTTTGCAGTTTATTTCTAGATACATTTGTCAGAAAGCATCCAATAATGTAATTTGAAAAGTAAAAATATTACTTTCCCAAGTCATCCTCCAGGACGGTCACATAAGAGATGGCTCCTCCTCCTACAGGAAACACAAGCACAGTTAAGTTTAAAAGGCAGCCCCACAGGCTGCCCCACAGTTCTTGTGTTTCCTGTCCTGCTTGCACAAGCATGGTCCTTAACATCCTCTGTTTGTTATTTTCAATTCCCCTATCCTGGGCAGGCGTCCTGGGATACCTCCTCCTTCCACCGGCCTGAGCCGATAAAAATATCTGGCGGGCAGGTGCCAGCAATGGGGGCGAGGGAGGAGGACTTCCTAAGGGGGAGGAGGGGGTCGTGAGAGCTCAGAAGATACCCTCTCCTCTCTCTCTCTAATGGGGCATATGTGCAGCTGGAGACCTGAGGGCAGGTAGATTCCAGTAACCTGCCATAAGCTTACCTTGCTCCCGGTGGGACCGAGGAGAAGCCGACCAAGAAGGGACCATGGCGGCCAGCCGGAGGCCGCGCTGAGCCGCTCGCCATCCCCTTCGGAAGGGTCATCCTCACGCTGGGCTCCCGGTGGAGCCTCCAGCGTGTGCCGTAGCAGCCAGCGTCGCGGCTGGCACAGGGGAAATGACGCAGCTAAGATGGCGCCGCCACCGGAAGTGGGGCGGCGGCCATATTGGATGTGGGCAAATGCGCCGGGAAAGCGCCGGAAAAGCAATAGCGAGGCTTTGGTGGGAAATTCAATTATAAAAGGCGCCAGTTCACATAACAATCGGGCTACACTTGGCTACGTTCAGCTGCTGCAAGATTCCTTCCCTCCAGGCGGTCCTAATGGCAGAGGACCAGTCCCTGCTACCAGAGGCTGTCGCTTGCGGCCCCAGCCTGAGTATGGTAAGTGGAGGGAAGAAGAGGGGAAGGGTGCAATCCCATCACCCACACCCCCACCACCCCCCCCCCCCCGGGAAAAAAAAAAAAGGGGGACTTTTCTTTGGTTTTACCAAGGAGGGGGGTCGGAGGAAAGAGGGGGGGAAACTCAAGGGCCCTTTGGGTCCGGGGAAAAGGGGGGGGTAAAAAGGGGGAGGGAGAACGCACATCCCAGGGACGGGCGATAATTGGCTTTATGTCTCTTTTTCTTTCTCTATCTACAGCCCAAACCCGCAGAAGCTACAGACACGTCGGTTAAACCAAAGAAAAAGCACTGCCGCATCTGCGGGACAAAAATACCAACGGATTCAGACAAACTACTGTGCCAAAAGTGCATCAAGAAAGTTGTCAGCGAAGAATCCAAGCCACTAGGGAAGGATTTCCTCGATTTCAAAAAATAAGTCACGTCCACTCTAAAATCGCTACAGTCATCCATAGAAGGGATGAAAAGAGCAGACCAACCATCCATGTCAGGATACCGCACGAAAATGGCAAGGATTCAAACGGTCGCCAGGCTAATGGAAGAATCCTCAGAATCAGATTCCCAAGATGAGGAAGGAGAACTCCTGGGAGGAGACAGTTCAGACTCAGAGGAACATGACAGTGAGGTACAGGAAAAAGTGACCAGGCACCTATTCCCAACGGAAGAGACGGAGGAACTACTGAAAGCAATATATGTAACAGAAGACCTACAAGAAGAGGAAGAACCAAGATCGGTAAGAGACCGACTATATAGAGGCCTACAGGTTCCGAAGACACGTACCTTTCCGGTCCACCAATCCCTGAAAGGGATTATCAAGAAGGAGTGGGAATGTCCCAAAAACAAGCTTTTCTTCCCTAAAGCAATGAAAAAGAGATTCCCCAAAAAGATTCCCCAAAAATTTACGCACCTCTAGCCAAAGTGTCAAAAAAGTCGGACTTGTCTTTTGAAGACATGGGCCACTTAAAAGATCCGATGGATAAGAAGATCGATGTGACACTTCGGAGGGCTTATGAGGCGGGGGCAGCATCTTTTCAGCCAAATATGGCAAATACCTGCGTGGCTAGGAACGTGTCCTCCTGGCTGGAACAGCTAAGGGGACAGTTGGAAAAGGTCCCAGGGAGCGAAGAGGCACAGTATTCCCTCCTCTTGATAGAGAAAGGGGTTGCCTATATGGCAGATGCAGCAGCGGAAGGGGTACGAATAGCAGCCCGAACCACTGGTCTAGTAAACTCTGCCAGAAGAGCCCTCTGCCTCAAAACATGGGAAGGCGACTACGCATCCAGAAATAAGCTGTGCAGTATCCCTTTTGACGGGAAGCTACTCTTCGGCCAGGAACTGGATAAGGTCCTGGAAAGATCGGCGGACAAATCAAAAGGATTCCCCGCTAAAAAGAAGGAAAAACAGAAGAGATTTTTTCGCCGCCCGAGAGGAAACACACAGGCCAAGAGAGGAAAACCAGATACCCAGAGGAAGTGGGTATACAATAAGGGCAAGGGTAGACCAAACAACCCCTTCCCCAATAATAGCAGCAATGTCAGCAAGCCTCAGTGACGCCAGACGGCCGGTAGGGGGGAAACTGAGATTCTTCTCCCCCCAATGGGAAGAATTCTGCACGAACCGTTTCATAGTACATATCCTCAAGGAAGGTTACAAGATAGAATTCGTGACAACTCCCCCTCACAAATTTCGGGTAACCTCTCTACCAAGAACATCACCAGCAAAAGAAGCTTGGGAAACATCCATATCGAAACTATTGCAGGAGGAGGTAATAAAGGAAATACCCTTATCACACCAAGGGGAAGGGTTCTTTTCCAGAGTCTTTTTAAGACTAAAACCATCAGGCAAACATCGCCTAATCCTAAATCTCAAGGACCTCAACCGAAGAGTAAGGTACAGGAGGTTCAAGATGGAATCCATCTTCTCAGTAAGAACACTACTTCCCGAAGATGCTTTCCTAGTAACCCTAGATCTCCAAGATGCCTATTTACATTCGCAACTAAATTGGGGTCACAAATACGCCTATTCCAGTTCCAGGCACTCCGATTCGGAATCTCACCGAGAATCTTTACCAAGATCATGGCGGAGGTAGTCCAGGACCTTCGAGGAAGAGGGGTCCAGATAATTCCCTACCTAGACGACTTCCTGATATACGGCAAATCAGAAGCAGAAGCGTTGGAAAATCTCAGAACAACAGAGGATTTCCTCACATCACTGGGGTGGGTGATCAACACCCAGAAATCCAACAGAATCCCTTCACAGGAGACAGTGTTCCTAGGTTATCGAATCAACACAGTGACACAAAAAATCCTGTTACCAGAGAACAAGATTGTGAAGCTCAAAGAAGCTACGAGACGCCTAATAGTTACGCCGTATATCAAGAAGAGACACTATGGTGGTCCTGGGCCTCATGTCAGCAGCCATCCCAGCAGTACAGTGGGCTCAGCTACACGTGAGACCTCTCCAGAGACATCTCTTGAGTCACTGGAATGGGAAGACCTCAGAGCTGGACGGTCTAATATCGATTCCACCAACCGTAAAAAAGTCACTAACCTGGTGGCTAAAGGAAGACTCCCTATCTCAAGGGAGACTCTGGATGCCTACAGTACAGGTCAGGATAATGACGGATGCAAGCCTTTTCGGCTGGGGAGCCCACATAAAACATCAGGTGAGACAGGGAACCTGGTGCCAATCTGGGGAAGAAGTCAAATATGAGGGAACTGGCGGCCGCAAGAGAAGCTCTGGTAGGATTCCAACAAGAGACAAAAGGAAAACATGTCCAAATTCAGTCGGACAACGTGACGACAGTCTCTTACATCAACCACCAAGGTGGTACACGCTCAAAGCACCTGATGAGAATAGCGCAAGACATCCTATCAGAGGCGGAAGCAAACCTCTTATCCCTTTCGGCAGTGCACATAAAGGGGTCAACAAATGTGCTGGCAGATCTACTGAGTCGGAAGCACCTGGACCCAGCGGAGTGGGAGCTAAATCAACAGGTTTTCAACCTGCTGGTACAGAAGTGGGGCACACCGGAGGTGGACCTTTTCGCCACAGAAAGCAACAGAAAAGTAAGGACGTTTTTCTCCCTACACAAGGAAAGAGACGCATTTGGCATAGATGCCCTAGCATTCCCCTGGAGCTTCGGCCTGGCGTATGCGTTCCGCCCGATCCAACTGATTCCAAGGACAATCAGGAAGATTCATCGAGAGGGGACAAGGGTAATCCTAGTGGCACCCTTCTGGCCAAAACGAGCATGGTTCACTCCACTCTGGAAAATGGCGGAGGAAGAACCCTGGATTCTACCAGCTCAGGAAGACCTTCTGGCCCAAAAGGGTGCGCATCACCCTTCCAGTCAGACGCTACAACTAGCAGCATGGATCCTGAACGGAGCATACTACTAAATAAAGGACTATCTACAAGAGTCACGGAAGTACTGCTCCAGAGCAGAAAACCTGTAACCAGGAAGATTTACAACAAGATATGGAAGACATACAGACTTAAAATGGAGCCCAGCAACAAGAACCTACAGGGTCAACCTGGTCTCCGCCCAGGATCTATCCTTCGGTCGCAAAGTGCTCCAGGCAGTAGCCCCACCCTAGGTATGCATCGTTGGGGTCTCATGTGACCGTCCTGGAGGATGACTTGGGAAAGAATAAGTTATTACCTGATAACTCCCTTTCCAGGAATCCTCCAGGACGGTGGACCCCCACCCTATTAATAAATTGTATACTTAGAAATTATAGTTTGAGCTAGTCGCTTAAGCAGGCCAGTTCATCTTTTTACAACTGTGGGGCGGCCTTTTAAACTTAACTGTGCTTGTGTTTCCTGTAGGAGGAGGAGCCATCTCTCATGTGACCGTCCCTGGAGGATTCCTGGAAAGGGAGTTATCAGGTAATAACTTATTCTTTTGTAGCTAGTGCTCTAAAAACTGTTATACTGGATTTAGATCCAAGTGAAAGTCCAAATATTTTCCAGAAAGATCACATTTGTGATAAATGTTATTCTTGTTTTCTGTGATCATTGTTATCTTAAAGTGGCTAGACTTTCCCCAATGTGCAAATATATTTTACTTGATTATATATTTAAACAATAAATATATTATACCTTTGTGTTTTTTTGTGGTAGGCTATAAAGTGTACTGCTAGTAGCCGAGGCAATAAGTTTTTGCTGGCAATCTGCACAGGATGACATTGTGCTTCAGCTTGGGACATCACAAATTATTATATATGTTCATGTAGACTTTATTTGGCAATCTTTGCAGCATCTGAGTCTTGACATAAAGGCATATGTTATGAAAAATGTGAGTTTACCAAACATAGTAAAAATTGTTAACACAAATTGCAGAAAAAAGGAGATACTGAGGCAGAAATGGTCTATTTAACTGTCTGCTACAGTTATACATAAACATATAAAGGCCTGTTGAATCATTATATACTTTTACACCAGTATACCAAAATATATATATATATATATATATATATATATTAAAAAAAAAATATATATATATATATTGCAACTACCTGTAATGCATGGGAAAACAAATGTGTTGAGCTGTATTTTTTTTTGTTTTTTTTGTTTTACATTCTTCTCCTCTGCCTGTGGGTAAAAGATGCAATGGGGTTAATTTACTAAAACTGGAGAGTGCAAAAACTGGTGCAGCTGTGCATGGTAGCCTATCAGCTTTTAACTTCAGCTTGCTCAATTAACCACTTTACCACCGGAGGATTTTGCTGTCTTACGTCTGGGCCACTTTTTGTGATTTGGCACTGTGCAACTTTAACTGACAATTGCGTGGTCAAACAGCGCCGTACCCAAACAAAATTTACGTCCTTTTTTTCCCACAAACAGAGCTTTCTTTTGGTGGTATTTGATCACCTGTGCAATTTTTACTTTTTGCGCTATAAACAAAAAAATAGTGACAATTTTGAAAAAATAACAATATTTTTAACATTTTTTTACATGAAATTCCCCCCAAAAAAATGTAAAAATCTAAATTTTTTTATCATTTTAGGCCAATTTGTTTTCTGCTACATATTTTTGGTAAAAAAAAATCGCAATAAGCATATTTTGATTGGTTTGCGCAAAAGTTATTGCGTTTACTAACTAAGGGAAAGATTTCTGTCATTTTTGGTGTTTTTTTTAACGAGTAATGGTGGCGATCTGCGATTTTTTTTTTTGCGGGACTGCGACATTGCGGCGGACAGATTGGACATGCACTGTTACTGTAAAAATGACACTGGCAGGGAAGGGGTTAATTTTATTGGAGAGGGAGGGGTTAATGTATGCCTGGTGCTTACTGACGTGTGTGGGGGGAGGTGACTAAGTGAAACAAGGACAGATCGCAGGTTCAGCTATGCTGAACCCTGCAATCTGACCCTGCCTGTCACTTAGGAGATCTGCCCGCTCTTTTTACACAAGCGGGCGGATCTCCAGACTCGATTCCCCGACGATCAGGGAAGAGCAGCGGCGATCGCCGCTGCTCCTCCCCTGGCCCGACTCCCGCTGTGACTGAATACAGCGGGAGTGTCTGCCGACGTAGGTCTACGTCGTCAGACCTACAAGAGCCACTTTGCCGCAGTAGAGCTCTAGTGAGCAGACGGCAAGTGGTTAAGCTTTGACAAAATAAACCTGGAAGCTGATTTGTTTTTTTGCACAGCTACACCAGATTTTACACTCTCCAGTTTTAGTAAATCAACCCCTATGTATCTTTTTCTCCTTTCAAAAGCAGAAAAAAAAGAGAGCGTACAGGGCTATCACAATGATCATGTGACTAGAAGCCAGTCCACCTGGCTCTTTTTCATTAGTACAAGACAGGAGCTATCGTGAGAGCTATGTATTACGCTGGCGTGAACAGTTAAAGTACACCGTATTTAGCTAATTTGAGACGGCTGCTTACAAAGAGACCCTGAAAAGAAGAAAAAAAAAAACAGTGGCCAGAGAGAGGTATAACACTCCCAGGGGGACGATGCTTAGACTTCTTGATCATGGTACTTGCGAAATGCATCGTGGTCTAAGCATCGCCCGGAAACTCTCTGACCAGTGACGTAATTTCCTCTGTAAGCTGTGGAACGCATCGCCGACTGTTGCCACACTACCAGACTACCAGGGAGACATCTCTGCACAGCTGGCTGCTATTCATAACAATCTTTGGCGATTCTTCCTGTGCCAGGAGGGCACTATATATATGTAAGCACCCAACTATTTCTTACCCCGTATTTTATAATAAAGACAATATTACACTATATATGGCTTCTTGTCTCCCACTTACATCTATTGTATGAGGGACCCAGAGGACCCTTTCAGGAGGAGAAAGGAGGAGGAAAGTGTCCATCTCTAGGGATCTGGATTATTGATCAAGCGCTATAGGTCTGTGTGGCCTGCTTACTTCTGGTAAGCACATTTTTCAAAGCTCACGAGGTGGATTACTTTCAGGGGGCACATTTAAGTTTGTCAATTTTGCACGGACTTGTTTACACCAGGAAACATCAAATTGCACTTATTATTTGTTATTTCACAATTTTTTATGCACTCAGATTTTATTTATTCTTGTTTTCTGTGCAGAAACACTTTTGGCACTATATGGTGCAGAGTCGCATACAAGAGTTTTTGCAGATTTTTGCACTTTCACTTGTACTTTATTAATTCCAGCACCTTTTGAGCAATTGTTATTTTGTATATCACTTTTTGTGTGATTACTACCACTAGCACCAGCGCCTACTTCCATTTGGTTTACATTCGTTTAAGTGTGTTTCACGCACTTAAAGGGACAGCAGGTCACTTTATAGTCTATATCCTGTTTAGAACTAGGTGCCTTCACACCACTATCTAGTTCCAACACTCCCAGCATGCTTCAATGTTTTGCTAGTGTCCTAGGAAGATGGACATGTTTCTCCATTAAGAAAGCATTACCGCCTTTTTTACTAGCCATTTAGTTTTTATTTTTTTTATTTGTTTAAATGTGTTTTTCAGTCAAGATACCCTCTACAAGCTCCTGAGTTGGGCTGTCTATCCAGCTATCTAGATGGGCTAATCCTTGCCAATATCTTAGAGGCCATTTTAGCTGGACTGAAGATTGTGGGGCTGGAATGTGTCCTTCAGGCACTGAGCTTTGCTTACTAACCTAGAACCCAAAGGCTTACCACAGAATGCATTCCAGGTTCAGAGACATGATAAAGCTTTTACTGTAACCCAGTCTCTGAGGACTTTCCGTGAGTACACCATTTGAGCTGAGTAGTGGGAGCTACTATTTTATTGGTTCCATTGAGCGCTACCATTATTTCCCTATTCCATTAGTTACTGCAGAAAGGGCTGAGCATTGCATATGTGTGCACCTCACACTTTTGCCTTATTTCTTTCAATGTGAGAGAGCTTTTTTCTGCCATTGCTTCTATCTCCAGGAGAGCCCTGGTTAGACCATGCTGCTGGCTGCTTACCTCTTCTTTGCAGGTGGTTTTTTATGAACCCAAGGTTTTTATCTGATGACTTTATTTAGTAGTTCCTATTAAAACAGTATAATGTGCTGAATCCAAAGCACATCAAGTGCATCAGATCTCACAAGCTCACTGTTTACTAACATTTTCAGGGCAGCCTGGTGACCTGATGCCCATAACCTAGAGCGTTGCACTCTATTTGAGTCAACTCCCACCTTTGAGTCTCCAGTAGCTCCCTGTAGCACCCTCTTGCTCCTTATATGGGGAAGAGTTCTCTGTAATTATGCTAGTTTTTATTGGCCAACTTGCAAATATGATCACTGACTTTGGACATACTGGCTGTAGCATACTGTAATTCTGTGCCTCTCTCTACTAAATTTTATCTGACATTCCTGCTGCCTCTGAACATTCTACTGGGATGTACTGTCTGACAGAGTCTCATAAAACCGTTATAATTGACTTTGACTTTATTCCAGAGGAGTCAGCTGAAATAGCTCCAAGGATAAAGGATACCATTTTGACTTGTATAGATGCTGTGTGAGTCATATTTATGATAGAATAGCCTGTAGCTTCCACGAGTGCTGTTATCAGTCAGGGTTCAAAACTGTAAAACTTTCCCAGTACACTTCTAACTTCAGCCTGTTTTATACGGAAACTGGGGTACTCCTGAAACTTGATGAATATTTTCTAAAAAAAATGGGACTGTTCCCACTGTGGATCTGGAAAATATTCCACCTTAACAAAACAGTGACTGTACCTACTGATGATGTCCCAGTGCGTAAGGACACTACTGACTAACTATTTGAAACTCTTTCCAAATATTTGTTTTTGCTAGTGGGCCATGCTAAGCAACCTACTATAGCTGTGATGTTGGTCTGCCAGACCTTAGGGAATGATGTTGGTCTGCCAGACCTTAGGGAAATGGACTATGCTGATATCAAAAGATCAAGCTACAGTCCTACTGACCTGTCAGTTATACAGCAATTTAAGCTTTTCTTCCTTCTTCCCTACAATATTATGTTGCTGGTCTTAATGATATCATCTGTTATATTTCCTGATTGAATCTCCTGTATGTCAATATTTGAAGATTTCTGTGTCTAAAATGTTGGTTTGTGGAACAGCAATTTAAAAAAGACTTGCTGAACATACATTTTGATGGTAAACATTTTTTTGGGGCTTCACTAGATAATTTCATAAAGGACCTCTCTAGTGATAAGAGTACTCGTTTACCCCAGCAGAAGTCTTTCACGGGCAAATCTTCTTTTGAAGCCAAAAAGAGTTCCTTTAATTTTTTAATTTCTACCAGGCTTTCAGCTCTAAAGTTAAGCATAAGGAGGGGGGAGCATAGGGGGGGGGGGGGGTTTTCAGTGCAGTCACAAACCCAAGGCTGCTGCAGAGAAATCCACTTAAGGACCCCCCTAAAAGTGGGGGAACATCTGTTGGTCTTTGCAGACATCTGGTTGGAAAGCATCTTGGATGTCTGGGTAAGAGACGTGGTGTCCAGGGGCTACAAGCTACAACTTCACCCTCTGCTTGGTTTTTTTCTGAACCTTCAGAAATCACCCCCCTGGAACCAACACACAATATTTAGGTCTAGTCCTAGGCGAAGCTCAAGTTTGAATTTTTTTTTCTTTCTTTCAGAAAAATGCCTGACCTTTCACTCAGACTCTACAGTCTAGGAGTCATCCAGCTCTGCAATTCTGCATGAGAGTTCTGGGCCTGATGGTATCATCCTTGAGGGCAGTGTCATTTGCTTTATTTCACTTCAGACCCCTACAGCACAACATTCTGTCTTTGTGGGACAAATCAGTTCAAGCTTTAGATAGTCTGACTCATCTGACACCCAAGGTCTTATTACCTGTGGCTTGCTGGCTCAAGAAATAATTTTACCTACTATCTTGGAAGATAATAACAGATGCCAGCCTGGGAGGATAGGGGGATCCTAGAAAGCTTGTTAGTACAGGGGACTTGATAGACAGAGGTACTGTGTCTGCCAATCAATATTCCGGAACTACAGGTGATTTATTTGTCTGTGTAGTACTGGACAATTCAACTGGAGAGTCATCAGATCAGGATCCAGCTGGATAACTCCACAACAGTGGCATACATCATTAACCATAGTAGAAACAGATGGCATGCCATGGCAAGATGGGTGAAAAAAAATCCTTGCTTTGGCAGAACTCCACATTCCAGGTTTGTCCACAGTTCACATTAGAGGTATGGGAAATTGGCAAGCAGACTACCTCAGCCAGCCTCGCATAGACTTGGAAGCATTGTCCCTACAGCCGTAAGTATTTCAGGACCTGTGCGGGAGGTGGGAGATGCTGGATGTGGACCTCTTGACCTGCAAGTTCAACACCAAACTGAGCAGGTTGGTCTTCATGTGCAGAGATCCTCTAGCATAAGCAGTGGATGCTCTAATAACTTTTTGGGATCAATACTTCCTAATCTACGCCTTTCCTCTTCTGGAACTCCGTGGGATGAATCCTGCCCTTTTTGCAATCAGGTCTAAATCAACATTTGGCCTTTATTGCCAGAAAGGGGTATTCCAAAGACCTCCAGGCTCCATTCCTTGGTCAAGACCTTTCTACATGATGTCTTTCATGTGGCTCCTCCTGTACAACCTCCTGTGAGATCTCATTTTGGTTTGTTGGCTCCTCAGAGACCAGCCTTTGACCCTAATATTGATATTCCCCTTTATACCCTCACTCACAAGGTTTTTCTTGCTAACATAATCTCTGCCAGACGTATGTCTGAATTGGCTGCCTTGACCTGTAAAGAAACCTACCAAGGTAGGGTCGAGGCCTTTAGACCCATTTCTTCTTATGTTGCTTTTGGCCTTTAACTTCAACCAAGACCTTATTCTTCCATCACTATATCTGAGTCTGACTTTTTAATATGTAATTTTGCATATGGTTCTTTGCCTAGAATTCCACTTTGCTGGTATTTTCCCTTATCTCCACTCTAAAGTATTGATGTAAAAGAAAAACTAAGGTACAGTAAGTATAAAGGGTATTGATAACATGACAAGCCAGTGCTTTAAAATGCTTCAAGAGCCCCTGAAATCTAGCTGTGCTTACAGTGTGCCTCTCAGGGCCGCCATTAAAAAGTCTTGGACCCCATATAGTCTATCTGGGGAGCCACCAATCTCCCCCAGTGTAAGCTTAGAAAGGAAATTGCTTACACCTGAGAACCTTTAAGCCTCATGCGCACCTTTTTGGGAACTCCTATCTTGTGGATGGAGAGGAGATTGTTAGTACTAGTATTGGAGAAGACGACTCCATTGTACTGCTTTGGTGTGCCCAGATTTCTCTGATTCAACACTGCAGCTCTGATCCAGGCAGGCAATGTCATTTGTACACATTCTATACATATCCTATATCTGCACACATCCTATGTGGATTATACGCTATGTCCACATTTAAGGCTCCTCTGCCCCAGCAGCCATACTGAACACAACAATGTATACAGCCAGTCCCTGCCAATCTACAGCCTTCTGCTAGCTTCTACTTGCTGTTGTCTATAGCCAGGCCCTGCCACAGCCTCTGCCTGCTGCTTTTTTTTTTGTAACCACATATGGATGTGTACAGGTTATCAGTGGGCATTTGACTAATTTACCTTACCATGCTTTCTACTCTACCATCATGCTGTTCTAATCAACCTGATAAAACTACTGTGCTTAGCTTCTTGACCGCTTCTCTGGTGCCACCTACTGGCAGAATATAGCATGCAATCCAGGGTTTCGGTGCAGAGGAGACCCTAACATGATGTCACTCACTTCTCTCTTGCACCAGTTATTGAAATACAGCTGGGTCTGTTCCTGAGCACCCCTTTCAGCAGCCCTGATGCAGCTCTCTGGTTTACAAATGGTGGGCCTTGAAATGCATCAGTGTATTTCACAATACTTTATATTTGTTAGAATACATTGATTTTCTCAACAAAAGGCTTTCAAAAATACAAAGCTAAATGTTTTTTTTTAGGGTTTAGATACAGCGGGGGGTTTATATACAGCGCTATACACATTAGTTATGTGTAGAGTTGTATATCCCATGACCTGTAGGCAGGTGCTTCTGCCATAAATTCTCCCTGCTTTGCCTTCTTACAGCCAGCAGATATTGCCCTGAGCCACTGTCTACTGGCGTTGTGAGAGTTAACTGCTACGAGGAAAACGTTGCGCTGCTCGCTCGCTCTCTTCTGCCCTCTCCCATTAATAGAATTGTTTTACTACACTCCCTTTATGTATCTATGAATAGGTGGTATCCAGATTTTCCACTGTTCAATAGCACATTAACAGATGTGAATGCATTGTGGGGATGTGCAAGTTTTGTGAATGGGAGAGTGGGCAGAAGGGGGTAGACAAGCGGTTCTTCTTTTCTCTGTAGCAGTGGCTGCAATTAACTATCACAGTGCTGGTAGGCAGCTGTTTAGGATGGTATTGGGCAAATCTGAGGAGACACAGCAGTGAGGATTTAATGAAGGAGCAGAAGCCTGCAGGTAATATGATTATACATATCTAATTTGTAAAAAGAATTTCAGCTTTAAAATGTTCAAAATGCAGATGGCTGGTTTTTGGGCACTCTATAGATATGAATTGTGAAGTTAATAATATCCATCAGCACATGTCACTGTCTAATCCTAACAGAGAGGCAAGGAAGTGACAGGCACACCTTAGGGGTCCTATATATATTTGCTGTAGTATTTATAGAGTAAAAAATTAATAGCGGGATATCAGTTAATTTTTACTTGACAGAGCCTTTGGGTTTAGTGTGCACATCAATCAACCAGAAATGTACATCTATATAAAAAGCTTATTAATAACAAATTTTTCTTAAATCTCTGGAAAGCTTCACTGGTTTCTGTATTGCTACAAAATTCAAGCCTACATTACAGACTTGATTTGACATCACAAAATGGACCTTGGATCTGCAAGTCTGCAACTTCCTCTTGTGCCATTTACATGTACCTTTGAAGAAATATATTCAAGATGTAAAATTAGTCTTAATAAACTTGGATTGTGTAGGTAATATCTATTGTTTTCCATTATCTTAAAAATATATATACTTTTTTGTAGATCATGAATTTACCTGAACTTATTTGTGATCCAAGATTCAAGACCAACAAACTTAGAGTCCAATACCGAAAAAGTCTCCTTGAAATTCTAACCACACGGTATGTTATTATCTCTTGGATTTCTTAAAATGTTTTAGCTCTGGATTAAAACATGTTAGAATGTTTGTGTTGATATACCTTTAAATCATACTAAAAGGTTTTTGATAAAATGTATGTTTGCTGTTCTTTAAAAATTTACATAACACCATTTTCTTCTCGAAACTCAGAAATAATTCAAGGCTTTTTATTCTTTGCACACCTTTTTTCTTTTTTTCTTTTCCTCCCCATTCTTTTTACAATCACTATTTTCACTAAGGGCAGATAAATCCATCTCCCTTTTATTCCTTGAACTCCGGATCTGCCTCCCGAAACGTGACAGCGCACATCATATTTTGTGTGAAGGCAATGGTGATGTAGCCTCCCTGCATCTGTGAGGTCAGAGCTACATCACGTGGAAAAGCAGTTATTGTATGTAAAACTGTAAGCAAAGTCAAAAAATGTTTATTTATCTAATGCATGTAAGATTTTTTCATATCAGCATGCACAGCTGCTGATACAAAATTTACAAAGATGCAAACAGTGTACACATACAGTATATATACAGTACAAAAATGAATAAAAAATAAACACACACACCTTTTAATGCAGAGCAGTTCAAATATAAAAGGGATAAATATGGAAAAGCTATACATCACCAACAATTTAGTACATTTATTTTATTCCTTGGACATGTTGAAAAATTTTGATCTTTCTCCTAATTATGCACATTCCCCTAAAGTACATTAATGGATGACATTGCAGCTATACAGAGCTAGGTTTTATAATTTTTTTTATGTCTTTAGGTTTATGAACTAAGCTAACATTTTAAAATTCATACAGTAGCTGATTATCCAAATATGTGGTATGATAGCTGTTTTCACATTGATACTGAATATCCCTTGTTATCTTTGTGTTGTCACATTAATGGATTATGTACAGACATAAAAGTTATAAAACCTAAAGTGGTTGTAAATGTAATACATTCTATGCATTAAAGTGGAGCTCCACCCAAAAGGGGAAGCTTTAACCACTTGCCGACTGCCGCATGACTATATACTGCGGCAGTCAGCCCCCTACAGGCAAAGTGACGTACCAGTACGTCGCTCGCCCATGAGCCTGTAGGGGGCGAGCGCGTGCCGCCGGCGGCATGCTCCCGTCCCAGCTCATTCCCTGACATCCCCGAGCGATGTCCGCCGGCCACTCACTATCTCCCTCAGGAGAGGGAGAAAGACAGAAGGCTGATGTAAACACAGTCATCTGTCATTCTCCCTTAGATCATGACAGAGGCTTTGCGATCCTGCTATGTAGGATCGTATGTCTCTGTGATGATCCAACAAGCCACGCCCCCTGACAGTTAGAATCACGCCCCTAGGGACACACTTAACCCCTTGATCACCAATAAAGTTAACCCCTTCCCTGCCAGTGTTATTTTGACAGTAACAGTGCATATTTATAGCACTAATTTCTGCAGTAATGTCACTGGTACTCCCAAAAGTGTCAATGTCAGTCAGGGGTCCGATCTGTCCAAAAATGACATAAATCTTTCCCGTAGTTAGTAAACGCAATACATTTTGCGCAAAGCAATGAAAATACGCTTATTGCGATTTTTTTTTTTTGCCAAAAATATGTAGCAGAAAACAAATTGGCCTAAAATTTTAGAAAATTTTGATTTTTACATGTTTTTTTTCGAGAAATTCATATAAAAAATGTGAAAAATATTGTTCTTTTTTCAAAATTGTCGCCCTTTTTTTGTTTATAGCGCAAAAAATAAAAACCGCACAGGTGATCAAATACCCCCAAAATAAATCTCTGTTTGTGGGGAAAAACAGGACGTCAATTTCATTTTGGTACAGCGTTGCACGACTGCGCAATTGTCCGTTAAAGTCACGCAGTGCCGAATCGCAAAATAGGGCCTCGTCTTTGAGCAGCCAAATCCTCCGGGGCTTAAGTGGTTAAGGACTCGTCCCCCACTCCTCATGAACAGTTGTCACTTTTGAGAATGTTTGAGGAGCGGGGGGGAAGGGGGGTGCGGGTACGTGTTTTAGACAGGTACCCCTTTCCACTTCCGCTCTAACTGCCTAGGTGAACGGAGCAGAAGTTCCTAGCCTCCCCCTGTAGACTTCTGGGACATATGACAGGTCCCAGAAGACTGCATCCACAATTCATGATGCGCAGCACATGTGGGCACATTCAAGTCGCAAGCTGTCACAGCTGGTGCCCATAGAGAAGATGCCGGTGTCGAGGAAAGAAGACACCGGGTGAGCCTGACTGGGGTGAGCACAGCTGGATCGTGGGACAGGTGAGTGGCTGTTTTTTAAAAGTCAGCTGCTACAGTTTTTGTAGCTGCTGACTTTTTTTTTTTTCAACTGGAGACTGGATCCCCCTAAATACTCACCTGAGCCTGATCTCAGTCCAGCACTGTGCACTTTGCAGCAGCTCTTCTCCCCTCTCCTGCCTTGGCTGAGAGCAGATGGAACCATTGGCTCCTGCTGCTGCCATACAAAACCTGTAAGCAGAGAACAGGGGTTGGTATAATGGTCGTGCAAACAGGGAACATAAGAAGCTGTGTGTGTGGCAGCCATGTTGTTCAGGTCACAATTCCCCCTTACCATTTTGTCATAAGCAGATAAGAAGAGACATAGCTGTAGTGACTTTCCCCCTCCATGCACCTTTAGTTTATACAATCCACAAATTCTTAGCTCCAAACACCCCTTATTAGTACTGTGATGGGACCTGCAGACCCTAACTCCAATACACCAATTGCAAGCCCCGAGTAACCAGAGTTTTAACAGATACCTGTCTGATCTCAGTTCTATCAGTCATTTTACAGTTGTAAATAGCTCAGCTGGAGGAATAGCCAATACATATTCTTGATTGACTGGCTATTAGCAAAGACTCAAAATCTTTAGTGTATTGCATAACTTCTGCAGGAAGGACAGTACAGCCAGAATAGAGTCATATTTACCTCTATCAGTTAATGGGTAGCATGTTAAACCCAAACACCCCTATGCTAGGAGGTACCAGAGTGGATTTGGCCCCCACACCCCTTGTAAGAGAAATAGATATCTGAAACCTGCTATATTTATATCCATTCAACAGGTAATTGCACGCTGGACAATATTATACATGTTATCAGCCTGTAACATGTAAGTATTCAAAGATAATAATACCTGGTCATAAACACATTGACATCCCAGCAGCCACACCTTAAACCAGATGATTGGTCTGATCATTATTGTCAACACCCCCTTGATGTCAATATAAAGGGACTGCAACCACATTTGACAGCTCTCGTTTAACATCAAACCAAGGAATACCTGTCAAGTAGTATTTCACTGTTTCAATATGTCTCTTTGCTTCTTTGTAATATCTTTTTTTTTTGTAAATATTTTATTTGCCTTATATTGACCTTTTCATTTTAAACCATATTTTGACAAGTGTTGAAATTTTCTCTAATGAGCTATCCAAAACTCAAATATTTCCTGTCTCTTAAAGATCGCTACTGTAGTGTAAATCTCTGAACATACCTGTCTGAGGTGACAGTGTATGTTACAGACATTAATTCTAAAAAGTTGCTATTGCTAATCTTGTGAAAGTTTACTACTTCTCTATAAAAGTAGTTGGTGGTGGCAGTTTAAATGAGAATTAAATGCTAGTTAACCTAACCCAGTGACAATAACTCTGTCTGTTGGCACTTGTGGGATTGGGGTCCCGCAAGCTGAAAAATCTTTGTGCAGGGTGAGGCTGACAGTGACAATGTTGCAATTCTGTGACAGTGCGGTGTGACCAGCCAGTAGTTGTCACAAGTTGGTGAAAAGGGCAGTGGTCTGACCTGCATTTGTCACAGGGGGGCCTAGCCGGGCTGTGTGTCTGAATAGACACAAGTCGTCTGGCTCGGGAATGAGCCCGCATGAGTGCCCCTATGGGAAGTGGCTTCCTATAGGGGCACTTGGCGGAGAGGGGGGAGCCAGGAGCGTTGGCGTGGGACCCGAAAAGAGGAGGATCAAGGCTGTTCTGTGCAAAACCATTGCACAGAGCAGGTAAGTATGACTTTTTTTTATTTTTCATTTTAAAAAAAAATTACCTTTTAATATCACTTTAAAATGATTTCTTTGCAACGTCTGAATTTGAACTTCTCAATCTCTAAACTAAACAGAATTGTAGGCAAATTAAATTTTAGAGCTTTCTTGTTAGTGTTGCAGGTTTTCCAGGCATTGGGCCTGATGTGGGTCTGCCATTTTTCCCGGTGATACCTTCAGCCCATTTAAGCTGAATACCCAAGTGTGAGATTGGACACAATGACCATTCTGGCATCTTTGGTTTGTTTTGTTTATTTGATAATGGGGATGGGAGAAGGGAATGAGTGGGATAATCCTCTGGCTCAACTAGGTACAACTGGCACACTTTGCAGAAAAAATGCCTGTTAGCGCTGTCTTGACGCCAGCTGGATGCCGACCAATGCTTACTGACGCTTAGAAAATACTGACTTGCTGAACTATGCTTGAACTTGACTTTTGACACTCTGGTTAGCTCAAAAAGTCCTGGACTGTACTGAGACTTGACTCTTGACACTCTGGTTAGCTCAAAAGTCCTGTAAACAGCTCCCTCCAGCCCTTCACTGACTGAGGTAGCTCTTTGTAACTGATTATGCTGCTGCAACTCTTAACACTGTACACTGCACATTGCACGCTGTACACTTAAACTCTTCAGGGCCCAACCGCTGGCGCCCCCTTTACAGTTCACGGTCCTCTCACTAGGCACCCCCTCTACACTTTTGGGTCCTCTCACTTGGCACCCCCTCTACGCTTCAGGGTCAACACTGGCACCCCCTTTACAGCTAGCTGGCTCCTGGATCCCTTGGACCGGACCATCACCAAAGTGGTCCCCTCTGGGCAGTTTACAGTACTCACGAACTGGGAATGCTATACTGAAATTGGATTCCCTCTGCTCGGCTATTCCTCGGCACACTGGATTCTCTCTGCAGGTCAGCTCACTCGGTCCTCTCAGGCAAGCCGCCTGGGACACCCGATCCTGCTGACAGGAAGAGAGACAGCCGTACTCTCCCTCCTGGGACTCTGCTTCCCGCCAAAGATGCTGCGTCATGCGCTCTCCTCAAACTTATACCCACTCCCAGAATCCTATGCAGCAGAATCTGCCTTTCTGGGCTAGATACAGGCCTAAATGTGCCATCAATTGGGTTTCCTCCACTGCCCAATGAGCGCCCTCTCTTGGAGCCAGTGGGCAGACTCCCCTCTCAATGACCACACCAGGGATCAAGTAATACCTCACTCACTATGCTGACATATATGGTAGGAAAATTATGATGAGTGACATCACCCAGCTCCACTGAAGAGAAACCAGAGGATTGTTTGTATCTCTTATTGGATTTACCTTTCATTTGTCAGTGTTGCAGCACTGGGATTGTGGGCTCACTAAGCAGTGTGTATTGTTTGTATATAGGTTTGCACAATATATGTTTGTTCAGTGTTGGAATATTATATACTATTTCATCTCATATTGGGTATTATCCAGTAATCTGGGTTATATATTCATAGTTTTTCTATTTTTTTTGTATTGTTATAGCACTAGGATTGTGGTATCACAGATCATTCTAGATATTTTTCTTACCACATATGCCCTCATGGTGAGCAGAGTATCACTTGATTTAGTAGGTGCAGGCCTGTCTTTAACATTGATTGGACCCTGAGCAAGCAATTTATTATCCCCCCCCCCCAGCTCCCACCATGCCACCATGCAATTTTGTTCTCCACCTGCTCTGAGAGATACAATAAGTAGCAGCTAAACTCAAAATCAGTTTACTGCAGCAGATAAGGTAGTGATTGCTCACTGATTGGTTGCTAGTGTGTCACGGAACCATGAACCAGACGTACAACAACAGATAAGTGAAAAAGAAGGCTTTATTGAAAATCAAGCTGTAAAGCAAAAGTCCAAACGGATGGCGAAACCGAGGCAGAGTCCTTGCGAAGCCAGAGGACAGGAACCAGGAGGGTAGTCAGACGAAGCCGGGATCAGGAACCAGCAGGGTAGTCAGACGAAGCCAGGATCAGGAACCAGCAGGGTAGTCAGACGAAGCCAGGATCAGGAACCAGCAGGGTAGTCAGACGAAGCCAGGATCAGGGACCAGAAGCAGCAGCAGTCTTAGAAGCATGTGAACACAGGAGGACCAAGCAAGGAACTGAAGCCACAGACCTCCTATATATATGAGCTAGGCATCCAGCTCCTCCCAGTGGGAAGGAGGAGCCGCAGGGTGGGAGGCTACAAGAAACCCAGAAACCAAGATGGCCGCCAGCACATGTCAAACGAAGGAGAACAGCAAGAAGGTAAGACCATGACAGTACCTCCCCCTCAAGGGCCCCTCCTCCGCAGAGTAAAGAACGGTTTCTGAGGGAAGCGTGCGTGGAAGGCTCGGAGCAAGGCAGGAGCATGGACATCTGCGGAGGGAACCCAGGAACGCTCCTCTGGACCATAACCACGCCAATGAACCAAAAACTGCACCCGACCGCGGACCAGGCGTGAGTCCAGGATATTGCTCACCTCATACTCCTCACGATTGCCCACTTGGACCGGACGAGGCCGAGGAACCGAGGAAGTGAAACGATTACACACCAGTGGCTTCAACAGGGAGACATGAAACACGTTGGAGATCCGCATGCCAGGAGGAAGCGCAAGGGCATAGGCTACCGGGTTTACCCTGCGAAGCACTCGGAAGGGACCAACAAAGCGAGGCGCCAGCTTGGGAGTGGGCACTCGAAGGTTGAGGTTGCGGGTGGACAACCATACACGGTCTCCGGCCTGGTAGGAAGGAGCAGGCGCTCGTCTGCGATCAGCCTGGAGTCTCTGGCGCTGCGCAGAGACCTCAAGGGACTTCTGGATCTGTACCCAAGAAGCACGTAGGACGGAAAGGTGATCCTCCACAGCCGGAATATCCTGGGGAGAGAATACCTCCGGCAACACGGCAGGTTGGAACCCATAATTGGCCATGAAGGGAGACGTCCCAGAGGAAGAGTTCACCGCCGTATTCCTGGCAAACTCAGCCCAAGGCAGGAGGTCAACCCAATTGTCTTGGTGATCGGAGACATAGCAACGAAGGAATTGCTCCAAGGCCTGATTGGATCGTTCTGCGGCCCCATTGGACTGAGGGTGGTAGGCCGAGGAGAAGGAGAGATGAATCCCCAACTGGGAGCAAAAGGCGCGCCAGAACCTGGACACAAACTGACTCCCCCGATCCGACACAATCTCCTTGGGCAAACCGTGCAACTGGAAGACCTCCCTGGCAAAAATCGTGGCCAACTCCTGTGCAGAGGGTAACTTCTTGAGAGGAACACAGTGGCACATTTTGGAAAATCGATCCACAATCATGAGAATGACCGTATGGCCTCGGGATGCAGGGAGGTCCACAATGAAATCCATCCCCAGGTGTGACCATGGGCGCTCCCCGGTGGCTATGGGTTGCAGAAGGCCCAACGGAAGGTGCCGAGGGGACTTACTCTGGGCACAAACGGAGCATGCCGCTACATATGCGGCGATGTCGGAACGTAGGGAAGGCCACCAGAACAGACGTGAAACAGCCCAGGACAGCTGATTCTTTCCAGGATGCCCCGCGGTCTTTGAGTTATGGTAGGTTCGCAACAACCGAGTGCGCAACTCCTCAGGCACAAAACATCTGCCGTTGGGTCTCCCAGAGGGAGCACCAGATTGAGCCGCCAAAATCTGCTCACCCAGTGGAGAGGTCAGGCTGGTGCGAATGGCGGCCAGGATCTGATTCGGAGGTATGACCGAAGTCGGAATCGACTCCTCCCTGGACAGGTCGGAGTACTGCCGTGATAAGGCATCCGCCCTGATGTTCTTGGAACCGGGTAGGTAGGAGACCACGTAATTAAAACGTGACAAGAACAGAGCCCATCTGGCCTGACGTGGTGTCAATCTCTTGGCCTCAGAAAGGTAGGTCAGATTCTTGTGGTCCGTCAGGATGAGGACCGGAACCACCGAACCCTCGAGCAAGTGCCTCCATTCTTTAAGGGCCTGCACGATGGCCAATAACTCCCTGTCACCAATCTGATAGTTGCACTCCGCGGAAGACAGTTTCCGGGAGTAAAACCCACAAGGAAGCAGAGGACCCTCTGGTGTTCTACGCTGAGACAGAAGGGCGCCTACTCCCGTCTCAGACGCGTCCACCTCGAGGACAAAGGGCAACCCAGGGTTGGGATGCGACAGAATCGGAGCCGACACAAAGGCGGACTTTAGAGCCTCAAAAGCTCGGATGGCCTCGAGCGGCCAGACCTGGGAATTACTGCCCTTCCTGGTCAGATCCGTGAGAGGCTTGGCTAGCATGGAAAAGTCCCTGATGAACTTCCGATAATAATTGGCGAAGCCCAAAAAGCGCTGCAGGGAGCGAAGACCACTGGGCTGGGGCCACTGTAAGACAGCCGAAACCTTCTCAGGATCCATGGAGAACCCCTCAGCGGAAATGATGTAACCTAAGAAGGTTACCTGGGATCGGTGAAATTCGCATTTCTCAAGCTTACCGAACAGCTTGTTCTCTCGTAACCGTTGCAACACTCGTCTGACATCCAGAATGTGGGTCTCCATGGATTCAGAATATACCAAGATGTCATCCAAATAGACCACCACACACTGCTGCAACAGGTCACGGAAAACATCGTTAATGAATTCCTGAAAGACTGCGGGCGCATTGCACAACCCAAAGGGCATAACCAAGGATTCATAATGACCGGTCCTGGTGTTAAACGCGGTCTTCCACTCATCGCCCGCCTTGATCCTTACGAGGTTATATGCCGCCCTCAGGTCGAGTTTGGTAAAGACCGTGGCCCCTTTAAGGTGATCGAACAGCTCGGAAATCAAGGGTATCGGGTAAGCGTTCTTGATCGTGATGCGATTGAGACCCCTGTAATCGATGCAAGGCCTCAACTCACCGCCCTTCTTTTTCACAAAGAAAAATCCAGCCCCTGCCGGGGACGAGGATTTGCGAATGTGTCCGCGTGAAAGCGCCTCCTTCACGTACTCCTCCATGGCCTCATTCTCCGCTACCGACAGTGGATAGACCTTGCCACGAGGAGGAACGGCACCAGGTTGTAACTCGATGGCACAATCGTATGGGCGGTGCGGAGGTAGGGCAACCGCGCGCACCTTATCGAATACATCCCGGTACTCCACGTATTCAGGAGGCAACAGAGAGTCCGAGGAAGTACACAGCAACTTGACAGGCCCATGGATGCAACTAGCCCCACACTGCGGTGACCACGAGAGGATCTCGGCCGATCTCCAATCGAAAGTCGGATTATGCTTCTGGAGCCAGGGGTACCCCAAGACCACCGAGTAGTGTGGAGACGAAATAGCCTGGAAGCAGACCGACTCTCTGTGAACGGCACCAATGGCTATCCCCACTGGAAGGGTCTCATGAGTCACGTGTGGCGGCAGAAGGGGTCTGCCGTCTATCGCCTCAAGAGCCAGTGGAGAACCTCGGGCCTGCAGAGGAATGGAATTGGCGGCAGCGAACACACTATCAATGAACAAACCACCAGCACCAGAGTCCACCAACGCCTGGGTCGTCACTGAGCCCCCGACCCAGGAGAGGACAACAGTGATCAGTGGTTTGTCAACACGGGAAACCGGGGACGAGGAGACTCCACCCAAGATCTGCCCCCGACAGGATCTCAGGTGCGAGCGTTTCCCGGACGGTTCGGACATGCCAACCGAAAATGCCCACCGAGACCACAGTACATGCATCGACCCTCGCGTCTTCGGAGTACCCTCTCCCCCTCGGACAGGCGAGCAAAGCCCAGCTGCATGGGTTCACCCCCAGCCAAGTCATCCCCAGGAGGCGTGGGAGGAGAGGGAGGCACGGGTGGGACAGCAAAGGTAGGCGCCAATCTGTTAGGAGGCCTCCGCAGACTCTCCTTAAAGGAAGGTCTCTCCCTGAGTCTGGTGTCAATCAAAATCAAGAAAGAAATAAGAGACTCGAGCTCCACTGGTAGGTCCTTAGCTGCAACCTCATCCTTCAAGGCATCCGAGAGACCATGAGAGAAAGCAGCGACCAGAGCCTCATTATTCCAGCCCACCTCTGCTGCCAGGGTACGAAACTCAATGGCGTATTCAGCTACGGATCGTGAACCCTGTCTGATGGACATAAGGAGCTTCGCAGCAGAGGCAGCACGAGCCGGCACATCGAATACCCTCCGAAGAGAAGCAACAAAACCGGAAAACTCGGCAACCACCGGATTGTTGTTCTCCCATAAAGGGCTGGCCCAGGCCAAGGCCTTGTCCGAGAGCAGCGAAATTAAGAAGCCCACCTTTGATCTCTCAGTAGGAAAGGCATGTGGCAGCAACTCGAAATAAATGCCCACCTGGTTAAGGAAACCTCGGCACTGAGTTGGCTCTCCCCCAAAGCGCTGTGGAAGGGGGGCAGAACGGGTCATACCCCGAAACACCGCAGGCGCAACAACAGGTGTCGGGGTAGACTCTGGCGCAACAACCGGAGCGGCAGTAGGAGCGGGCCCAGGAGTGACAACCGACCCATCGGCAACGGGAGCGAAATGAGCCGTGCGTTCAAGCAGGGTTTGCAACGCCACGGTGAACCGACCCAACAGGTGATCCTGCTGATCAAGTCTGGCAACCAGCGTGGGTAGCGAGGATGGCCCTGTACCGTCAGAATTCATGGCTTGGTCCTTATGTCACGGAACCATGAACCAGACGTACAACAACAGATAAGTGAAAAAGAAGGCTTTATTGAAAATCAAGCTGTAAAGCAAAAGTCCAAACGGATGGCGAAACCGAGGCAGAGTCCTTGCGAAGCCAGAGGACAGGAACCAGGAGGGTAGTCAGACGAAGCCGGGATCAGGAACCAGCAGGGTAGTCAGACGAAGCCAGGATCAGGAACCAGCAGGGTAGTCAGACGAAGCCAGGATCAGGAACCAGCAGGGTAGTCAGACAAAGCCAGGATCAGGAACCAGCAGGGTAGTCAGACGAAGCCAGGATCAGGGACCAGAAGCAGCAGCAGTCTTAGAAGCATGTGAACACAGGAGGACCAAGCAAGGAACTGAAGCCACAGACCTCCTATATATATATGAGCTAGGCATCCAGCTCCTCCCAGTGGGAAGGAGGAGCCGCAGGGTGGGAGGCTACAAGAAACCCAGAAACCAAGATGGCCGCCAGCACATGTCAAACGAAGGAGAACAGCAAGAAGGTAAGACCATGACATAGTGGTCACTGCACATCATTACTGCAAAATGATTGGCTGCTAGAGATTACTGCATATTATTACCACTCACTGATTGGTTGCTAGAGGTTACTACATATCAGTACTGTGCTGATTGGTGGCTAGAGGTTACTATACATCATTAATGCTGATTGGTTGCTACAGGTACTGCACATCATTACTGCTAACTAACTGGTTGCTAGATAGAATATGCTACAAACACAAAACAGCCCCCTTGCCAGAGTAGAAGTTTTCCCTTGCAGCAGAATGTATTCTGTGGCAGAAAAGATGGGGTTAATGAAGCCGACCAGGAAAACATTCAAAACAGTACTGTCTTCGAGCATAGCAAGCAGAGAGGCAGATGAGTGATAATTTAGTGGCTAAAGCAGTCAATACAGCAGGGCAAACTAGCTCATTCGGCCTGCCTACTGATCAGTGTTATGTACATGCGGGGCTGGTGATGTTAACAGCAAGCAGAGGGGCAGAGAAAGGTGATGAAAAGCCAAGCACACGTTCTCATTCAGATGTAACTCCTGCCACCCACCGACTTTCTACTCATCCATGCTGCTTATGTCATTGCCTCCTCGTAGCGATCCCCTCTCACTCCTCTGGCCAATTCCACTGCTTGTCAGTATGTCTCTCCACTCGGCCAGCTCCCGTTGTCAGCCTAAGACACTGCCGCTTACTAATTCCCTTTCTCTGCAGCTGCACTATGTAACAGGGATGGATTGTTAGGATGTTGGGCCCCTCAACATTGACAGGGTCCTGGGCAGGTGCCCCCTTTTGCCCTGCCTTAAAGACGGCCCTGAGTAGGTGTAGCTCTACACTTTTTCATTTTTGTTTGCATGACAGTGTGGAAACACATTTTAGGTGTTAGCAACTCAAATCACTTAAGAATTTTTCAAGTTAGCGCACAAGTATTTGCATCTTATCAATTTTTTTCCCTAATAAGTTATAGAGGAGGAACAAAATTAACAAAATAAAGGGATACTATTACTGAAAATGCTAAAAGTCCCTATATGCATACTTGTTTAAGGACAATACCTCAAGCCAACAGAATGAAATGACAGCCAGACAACCAGCATTTTGAAAAGCACAAAAATTTCCTCTAAATTTTTCACATCTAAGGTTGTGCTGGTTGACCCTTAAGTCTAGGTTCACATTTATGCGGCTGCGCTCAGTGGCGTAGCGTGGGGGGTGCAGGGGGGGCCGGCCGCACCGGGCGCAACATCTGGGGGGGCGCATCCGCAGTGTCACTCTTTCTGTCTGACTCTGACATACACAGTTCACACACTTTCTGCGGCTGCCTCCATCTTTAGGCTGGGAGATGTCCAGCGCAGCCGCCCTATGGCTGAAAATGGCGGGGCGGGGCTGGACTATGCCTCACCTATCCATTGGTGTAGGAAAGGGTGGCGTTGCAAGCCAAGCCCCGCCTATACCGCCTCTCCTCACTGCTCAGTCAGTTTAGCAGTGAGTGAGTCAGCAGCCTGGCGCTGTCACAGAGTGGGTTTTTTTTTTAATCACCTGATTAGAGCCAGAGGCTCTAATAGGCTTAAAAAAAGGGTGGACCTGGGGCGCAGAGCAGTGCGCCCTGAGCCCACCCATTGTGTGACAATAGCAAATGAAAATTCGCTATTGTCACACGGATCCTCCTCCTGGCCAATCAGGAAGCAGGTCCGAGACCCGCTTCCTGATTGGCTGAAAGGCGAACGCATGCCATTGGATGAGGAGGAGGCGGGAGGACTCAAAGAGATGCGGGGAACTGAGGAGAAGCTGCTGCTGCAGGTAAGTCTCTCTGCATTGAAAGGGGGCACGCTGGTCTTTCTGCATTGAAAGGGGGCACGCTGGTCATTCTGCATTGAACGGGGGCTCGCTGGTCATTCTGCATTGAACGGGGGCTCGCTGGTCATTCTGCATTGAATGGGGGCACGATGGTCTCTCTGCATTGGAAGGGGGCTCGCTGGTCATACTGCATTGAAAGGGGGCACACTGGTCATTCTGCATTGAAAGGGGGCACGGCACGCTGGTCACTCTGCATTGAAAGGGGGCACGCTGGTCATTCAAACTTGTATTTAGATGCATTTTATTTTAATTACATCAGTATTTTCATAACAAACAATACATGTGCTTAGGGGGTAAGGGTTTCTTTAACTAATCTAGTGGAAGAGACTCGAGTGCTAAAATCCCGCGGGTTAGGGGGCGCAAATTACTTGCCTTGCCCCGGGTGCTGACAACCCACGCTACGCCACTGGCTGCGCTTGATGCGTTTTTCAGGCACGTTTTTGCAGTGTGTTTTGCATTTTTAAACCCTCGTTTTCTTTATGCGGTTTTGCTTGCAGTTTTCCTGCATTTTGAATTTTACATTTTTTTTCTCTTTAACCACTTAAGCCCCGGAAGATTTTACCCCCTTCCTGAGCAGGGGGTATTTTGCGATTCGGCACTGCGTGACTTTAATGGACAATTGCGCGGTCGTGCGACGCCGTACCTAAATGAATTTGACGTCCTTTTTTCCCACAAACAGAGCTTTCTTTTGGTGGTATTTGATCACCTGTGCGATTTTTTGATCATGTGCTATAAACAAAAAAAGAGCGTCAATTTTGCAAAAATAACAATATTTTTCACATTTTTTTATATGAAATTCCCCCCCCCCCAAAAAATGTAAAAATCTAAATTTTTTTAACATTTTCGGCCAATTTGTTTTATGCTACATATGTTTGGTAAAAAAAATCGCAAAAAGTGTATTTTGATTGGTTTGCGCAAAAGTTATTGCGTTACTACTTTGCTGGTTGCTAAGGAGCAGGCTGGGAAGCCGGCAGCTGTATCCTTAACAACCGATGAGTCATCAACTTGCCAGCAAAAAAAAAAAAAAGAGGAAAAAAAACGGCGATCCGTACCAGGCCCTTCATATCTAATATGGAATTGAAAATTAAATTGAAAAAGAAAATGGTGCAGGGGTCCCCCAAAAATCCATAACAGACCCTTATCCGAGCATGCAGCCCGCCAGGTCAGGAAAGGGAGGGGACGAGTGAGCGCCCACCTCCTGAACCATTCCAGGCCGCATACCCTCAACATGGGGGGATGTTTGCTTTGCCCCAAAGCACCTTGCCCCCATGTTGATGGAAACAAGGGCCTCCCCCCCTACAACCCTTAATCTGGACTGCATGCTTGGATAAAGGTCTGGTATGGATTTTGGGGGTGAAAAAAAAAATTGGCATGGCCGAACGTATGGTACGCTGTTTTTTTTTTTTTTTTTTTTACAATTTTTTTTTTTTACTTTTTTTACATTCAGCTGTCAGCTGATAACTCCTCGGTTGTTAAGGATGTGACAGTTGGCTTCCTGGCCCTCTCCTTACCAACCAGCTATTTACAGTGTTTAAATGAAAAAAACTGTAAAACGCAAAACACATCAAAAATCGCATCTCAAACACAACACTTGCATTTCTGGTGTGATTCCATTAAAGTCTATTACACTCAAAACACTGGAAAAAAGTCCCCAACCCTTTCCAAAAATGCACCCGCTGCAAAACGGATAGATGTGAACGTGTAGCATAGGAAACCATGTTAAATGGACTGTAGTGCGTTTCTTCAAACTGCAAAACGCACTAAAAACGCATAGGTGTGAACCTAGGGTAAGGCTGGCCATACATGTTCAACTTTTGTTGTACAATTTTCTGGTAGATCTACCACAAACCACATAATGTGAGGTCAAAGCTAAACAACACATTCACTTGTATCTAATTAGGCAGACCTTCGTACTACATACTTGAAGGTAAATTTCAGGAAAATTGGACAGAAAATTGTGAGAAAATTGGATCATGTATGGCCAGCCTTAGTTCCCTTCCCCTCCAGACTGCTACAGACTGCTCTAATTTCAGCCAATTCCTGCTGCATCTGAAAAATCAAAGCTGTGGGTGGCTCTGCAGGTACCACCCAGCGCAATAAAAGGTAATGCAAAAATAAATGAGCTAGGTGGAAAATAATTGGTCAATCAGTGACTGTATCCTATCAGATGTAGTCATTTGTTCAGTAGTACCACGGTATTTAGGCAGCTACATCAGTAGGTCCTGTTAAAAGAAAAGGACTCTATATACAGTTCTTGACCACTCCCAATGGCCATATTTACATTGTTAATTTTGCTTTGAAAATTTAGCTTTAAAATGGACATGAGGGCCCCTACAACTATAATCATTCCCAGTGCACAAGTTATTGTTATGGTTGTGTTTTAGAAGGCCACACATAGAGATTTAACAGATATAAATGTAATAGGTAGCCTTGTTCAGTCTGTCACCTCATTATCCTTGTCACACTTGATGAAGAATAAAAAAATAAAACATTTTTTTCACCCAACAATGGAAAAGCAAGCTAGAAGTCCTTCCGTTGAAGGGCAGGAGGACAGCATGCATTCCTCACTCCACCATCTGCTAACTTTATTACAGAAAGGGAGGGGAGATATTTACATCCATGAACACATAAATGTACAATGCCTTTGAAATCGTCACAAGGTTTGCACAGTAAAGAACAGAGCTCTTTCAGACCTTCCTCACTGTTTGATTCTACATAGTAAAGTTGAATCCAGGTCCCATAATATTCTTCTATGGAAAAGTTGTGTAATCACATTTAAAAAAAATCCCATTTATTTTATCAGTGTGTATAATTATGTGAACACATTATATATTTTTTTTTAATTTGCCCTTGGTGTTTATGACTTTTTGATACTTTCCTTTCTGTGTTTCATTATTTTTAACCAAAATGATCAAAGCACCTGTATATTATTCCAGATGTATCGTTCAGCAATGCCCTTACAGTTCTGCTTAGATTTGCAGGAACTAATGTTGGAGTCACAACTTTGTTACATGAGCATTTTTTACATCTGTAGCTACTCATGAGAGAATCAATCACTGACAGCTAGATATATGAAATATAGTATGTGCCAGTACGTTGTACTTGTTTTTTCACTCATTATAACTACTTCA
The DNA here is from genome assembly GCF_965119305.1 of Pelophylax lessonae. Lineage (NCBI taxonomy): Eukaryota > Metazoa > Chordata > Amphibia > Anura > Ranidae > Pelophylax > Pelophylax lessonae. The sequence goes on from NC_138772.1 coordinate 203,316,741, forward strand.
GCTCTTACACCTTTACACTCCACTATGGAGCAGAGCAATTTTTTAATTTTTTGCTATGAGTCAATTGATTTCGGCAATACCTTTTTCATTACTTAAGATAAAGTAATACATGTAAATATTTTATGGACAAACAGGACTTTCTTTTGGTGATATTGTCTTGCAAAATTACTTGTTATGTAATCTATTGACAAAAACATAACAAAACTATAAAAAACACACTCTTTCTAGTTTGATTAGTGTTACTGTAGATGAAAAGTACAGTATAAATCAATAAAAGTTCAGAAGTTTAACCAATTCATATTTGGGTAAATTTTTACATTTCTCACACACACACACAGATTGGATGTCCGTTAGATGGAAATGGACAGGTGGTCCGTTTCCATCCGACCGCCCCATAGAGAACAGTGTCCTGATGCAGAGCAGACACGGACCTGTCATCTGCTTGCTTAGCGAGGATCAGCGAAAAGATCCTCCACTGACGGATCCTCCAGTGAACTGGTCAAGTGAAGATGTGCTGAAGAGAACTTATGCTGTAAAGCAGTTAAATTACACTTTGACTGGACATTTATTTAACCGGTTGCCGACTGCGCACAGTATATTTACTGCGGCAGTCAGCCCCGGCCAGGCAGAGTGACGTAGATCTACGTCGCTCGCCTGTCACTGGGATCGGAGCCAATAGCGGGTGAGCGCGCGCCCGCTGAGGCGCGCGCCCGCTGAGGCTCGTTCAGGGAGGAGTGCGTGTGTGTGACCGGCGGACCCGATGTCCGCCGGTCACTTGCCGATCGTCGGTACAGCGGGAGAAAGGCAGAGCGGCTTATGTAAACAAGCCGCCTGTCATTCTCCCCTGTGTAAAAATGAAGATCAGACGGTTCTACTATGTAGAACCGTTGATCTTTGTTTTTACACCAATAGCCATGTCCCACTACAGTTAGAATCACGCCCCTAGGACACACTTAACCCCTCCCTGTCCAATACAGTTAATCCCTTCCCTGCCAGTGTCATTTTTACAGTAACAGTGCATATGTATAGCACTGATTACTGCAGTAATGTCACTGGTACCCCTAAAAGTGTCAAAAATGTCAGTCAAGGGTCCGATCTGTCCACTGCAATGTCGCAGTACCGCAAAAAAATCGCAGATCGCCGCCATTACTCGTTAAAAAAAAAAAACACCAAAAATGACAAAAATCTTTCCCTTTGTTAGTAAACGCAATAACTTTTGCGCAAACCAATCAAAATATATTGTTATTTTTGCAAAAATTACGTTCTTTTTTTGTTTATAGCGCATGATCAAAAAATCGCACAGGTGATCAAATACCACCAAAAGAAAGCTCTGTTTGTGGGAAAAAAAGGACGTGAAATTCGCTTAGGTACAGCGTCGCATGACCGCGCAATTATCCGTTAAAATCACGCAGTAAAAAATCGCAAAAAACCCCCTGGTCAGGAAGGGGGTAAAATCTTCCGGGGCTTAAGTGGTTAATTTATTCTGGATAACAGGCCTCAGGCCGGGAATATGTGTGTGTGAGCGAGCTTTAGGCCAGGTGAAAGTGACACAATATGGCGGAGTTTCTCCAAACAAAAGGCAGGAGACTGTCCCATCCAAGAAAAAGCAGGGCGGGTCCAAGGACAGCATGGAGCAAACCTCGACACAATAAGAGAGACCCCATGTTTGTCCTTTTTATTCTCTTGTTTTCCAATATCATCCCAATTTTGCTTTAATTTATTTGTGTTTACCTATTGTTGTTGTAAATTTGTTTTACATGGGCTTTTTTTTTTTTCTCCCTTTCCTGTGGTTTGGGTGTTGTGTTTGTTTTTTCAGTGCCCCTGGTCCTAGTGGCCTGTCTGTGGTCTTTTTGCCTTTTATGCACTGTTATGCCCCTATAAGGGGTAGACATCTTGCCAGCACTGGACATACCCGCTATTCTGTTATCCACCTAAGTCAGGCTCAGGATGTGCAGGTTTTGCGCATGTTTGCCCATTGTTTGGGGCAAAGCACCCTGTCCTGTAGAAGCAGATCTGGGCACATCAACAAGGATTTTAAAAAAGTCATGGTATTCAAGTGACGTTGCCTTTTTCTAATACCTATATGTTATATAGACTGTAACTGTAATGCAAATCTATGGATTTTTTTTTTTTTAATATTTTTAACATGGATTTTATTTTTTGTACTTGTAAAATTGCGATACTATATTAAAAAAAAATAATAATAATCAAGGTTTGCATGTTATAATGAAAATCCCCTTTCTCCTTCAACTTGTCATGTTTATTAACCGGTTGCCGACCGCCGCACGACTATATACTGCGGCGGTCAGCCCCGGCCAGGCAGAGTGACGTATCGGTACGTCACTCGCCTGTCACTGACTTACGAGCCTATCGCGGGCGGGCGCGCGCCCGCCGAGGCGCGCGCCCGCCGCGACTCGTTCACAGGCAAGTCAGTGCGTGTGACCGGCGGACTCGATGTCCGCCAGTCACACTGCGATCGCTCCTGTGAAGGGAGAAAGACAGAGCAGCTTGTGTAAACAAGCTGCCTGTCAGTTCTCCCTGTGTAAAAGTAAAGATCTGACCGTTCTACTATGTAGAACGGTTGATCTTTGCTTTTACACCAATAGGAATGTCCCTACACAGTAGAAAGCACGCCCCTAGGACACACTTAACCCCTCCCTGTCCAATAAAGTTAACCCCTTCCCTGCCAGTGTCATTTTTGCAGTAACAGTGCATATGTATAGCACTGATTACTGCAGTAATGTCACTGGTACCCCCAAAAGTGTCAAAAATGTCAGTCAAGGGTCCGATCTGTCCGCCGCAATGTCGCAGTACCGAAAAAAAAATCGCAGATCGCCGCCATTACGCGTTAAAAAAAAAAACACCAAAAATGACAAAAATCTTTCTCTTTGTTAGTAAACGCGATAACTTTTGCGCAAACCAATCAAAATACGCTTTTTGCGATTTTTTTTACCAAACATAGGTAGCATAAAACAAATTGGCCGAAAAATGTTAAAAAATTTTGATTTTTACTTTTTTTTTTGGGGAATTTCATATAAAAAAATGTGAAAAATATTGTTATTTTTGCAAAATTTACGCTCTTTTTTTGTTTATAGCGCGTGATCAAAAAATCGCACAGGTGATCAAATACCACCAAAAGAAAGCTCTGTTTGTGGGAAAAAAAGGACGTCAAATTCGTTTAGGTACAGCGTCGCACGACCGCGCAATTGTCCATTAAAGTCACGCAGTAAAAAATCGCAAAAAAAACCCTGGTCCTTTAGCAGCCAAATCCTCCGGGGCTTAAGTGGTTAAGATGTTAGCTTTTTATTCCTTGTTAATTTTTAACGTAGGGTTTATCTTGTGTTGGAGTTTATTCATACACATAAATGTACACTTATGTTGTTGGTGTACATTTATTTGGGTGGATCTGCTCCTTGTGTGTTACTCAGCAAGGGGACCTGTAATAAAGGAGAGGTTCCATATTCTGTTGACATGCTCACACTTCTCGCTGCTGGCTTTGTTCTGTTCCTGCTTTAGGGGGAATTGTTTATTTTCTTCCCCCTTGGTGCTTTTTCACCTGTGATCTTCAATGAACAGAAGACAAGTTAGGATTTTTGTATTCCCCCTAAATTCTTTTTCTCTGAGGTTATTGGGTGTCATAGCACTCTCCCCCCTGACTGTTTATGCCTGTGTCCTGTTGTTCTTTATGTACTGATTAGTGACCAAGGCAGCCCATACATTAATCCATTTTTATGTCCAACCATTGAGTTGAACAAAATAAATGACCCAATTTCCCTATTGACATATTCCCTATTGCGGTTGATTGGGGAATCCTTCCCGCTGAGCTATTATATTTTGACAGTGAGGGACTTTCCCACTGTCAGAATATGCTGATTAGTGCTGACAGCTTTAGCAGGCGGCACTGATTGTTTGGGAAAAGCCCAATAGGTTCTTTGTGCAAAACTCGATCAGTAGGTTGACTTCTGTACAACCAGCTTGCCCATACGTGAATTGAAATTCATCTGGTCCCTGCTGAACCAGAAAAACTGAGATCGAAGTATGGCCAGCAATTGTGGGGGGCAGGGGGGGGTTCAGTCCTCATCAGGGGCTGCTTTGCCTTTGTTTTTTGCTTAGAGTCCTACTCCTTAAAATGATCCTTTAGTCCATTGGTCAGTGATCAAGATGTAAGTTGTGCCCTTCAATGAACTTATAGAAAAGGATTTTATGGTGAGAACAAAAATGTATTGTATGATCAGACTTGCAAAGCTAAAGTTTGACTTCAAATTTAGGTCAAGAGCTTTTGTTACAGGGGAGCATGATTAATATTTCCTTTAGTAATCATGGAATGCAAAGATGTTCCATCCTTGACTGATTGAGCTTGAAGGTATTTAATCTCGTCTCTTGCTGCATAAAACAGACATTAGTTATGGCAGTCATGTAAAAAATATTCATGATGATTTTTTTTTCCATAAAAAGAAATGAAGCCATTTATAGTTCTTGGGGGGATGAGACTGAAGGATACACAAACACTAAAGCCTTAAATACACCCCAGTGATTACTGGTGGATTTTGAACAGTCTAAAGGCACGTTTGATACTAACTTGCCTTTACTTCACAGAGCTTCAAGGAAACCACTTGTGTAATTCCAGAAATGATCTATGCGCTTGCCTTGAAAATTCATTAAGCGTACCATTAGAGCATAGTGTTTACGTAGATTTGACTCATTGACATCCTGACTGAAAAGGTTCCCATTATGGTGCATTCTAGTTTATTCCCTTAGTTACTTTATCTTACTGTGGAGAACAACTGTTACTCTGTAAGTTCGTTTTTTAGTCTAATATAAGTTTGTGAAACAGCATTTCTCTATACACTCATCATTACTGCCTCTTGGTTTTTTGTAAACCACCTATGGCTCCAATGGTAGTTATGGTCTCCTAAAAGGCACAGACTCTAAAGATTAGCTGTTTTTTTGTCAATTATCCCCACAAGGAAGATTATATTTTTCCATGCAGGTTGCAATTGTAGCGTTTTCGCCAATAGCAACACCTGAAGTGAAGTACCATATTATAGGGAAAAGAATAGTCCAAAAAATGTCAGAAATTGATTCAGGTGGCCTTGATGGGTCAGGGTATGCAGCACAGCATTTAGGCAGAGTTTAAATCAAGTGGCAAAGGACAAACATTAGGAAACAGAATATAGGCAGGTGAAACACACAGGGAAGCAGATAGGGTTCACAGGACACTTATAAAAGCTGACAAGAATGGACAGAAACGTGTTACTCACACATTATAACATGCTACTCTGTAGTATACATCCCCTTCATAATCCATAAATACTTTCAGTAACCCCTGAGAAAACTCACTAAATGCTATAGATGTGCTTCACAGCCCAGCTGTAAGCCAAACACTAATGCCAAAACAGGTTTGTGTCTCTCAGGTCACAATGTTCCCCATGCTACCTGTGCCCATCGTGAAAATGGGAAACTGACCCAACCCCCCAACCTTTAAGACAACCATGTCCTTGGGTTGGTTGTGCCACTGAAAGGAAGAAAAATTTCCCTGCATTGTAGTGTCACTGAAAATAACAAAACGTCCTGGAGTCTGCGGTTTTACTGGAAGGAAAAAAAAAATCCCCCTCTGTGGATGTTACACCGAAAGAAAAAAATGTTCCTGCATTGGTATTGTTACTGAAGTTTAAAAAAGACCCTGACTTGGTGGTGCCACTGGAAAGAAACAAATGTCCCTGTGTTGGTATTATTATAATTACTATACAATTTTTGCAGCTAGGTAACCTGTCAGTGGGAGCCAGTTCGGTTTGCACCAGAACACTGCGAACAGGGGAAAAGTTTGTTAGAACATGCAAACTCCATTAAAGTCTATAGGACTCGAACATGAAAATCAAAAGTCCTCATTTTAAAGGCTTACATGGAAGTTATTGCCAAAAAAAAGTGTGAGGTCTGGGTACTGCCCTGGGGGACATGTACCAATGCAATTTAAAAAAAAAAAATTGTTTTTTAAAAAAAAAACAATCGTTTTTACAGGAGCAGTGATTTACTGATTTTAATGATGCTTAAAGTGAAACAATAAAAATGAAAGGTTCCTTTAAATATTGTGCCTGGGGGGTCCCCTTATTGTGCCTGTAAAGTGGTAAAATTTTTGCGATGTATGTAGCACAGGGCAACCCCAAGCCAAAATTAAAAAAAAAAACAAGGGGTGGGGTCCCCCCCTGAAAATCCCCCCCTGAAAATCCCCCCCCCCCGAAAATTCATACCACACCCTTATCCGAGCAAGCAGCCTGGCTGGACAGGATAAGTGGGGGGACAAGCGAGCAGCCACTTGTCCTCAACATGGGGAGGGTGCTTTAGGGTGCCCCTCAAAGCACCTTATCCCCATGTTGATGGGGACAAGGGTCTCTTCCCGACAACCCTTGGCTGTGGTTGTGGGGGTCTGCGGGTGGGGGGCTTATTGGAATCTGGAAGCCCCCTTTAACAAGGGGGCCCCCATATCCCAGCTCCCCCTATGTGAATGGATATTGGGTACATCGTACCCCTACCCATTCACCAAAAAAGTGTACAAAAAAAATGAAGACAAAAGAAAGTTTTGGACAAGTCCTTTATTTAAAAAAAAAAAAAAAATAGTGTTCCCCGATGTAAATCCATCATCAATCATGTCGTCCGCCGCACCCGAAAAATAGAAAAAAAAAAAAAAAAAAGAAGCTCTTTCCTCTTCAGACGTTTCCCACGTAATGAGCTGTTTGAGTTTGACAGCTCTTTTATAAGAATCTGATGTCACGAGCGCCCCATAATGCACTGCTCAGGTGCAGTGAATAAATTACTGACATCACGTCAAAAGGGGCGGTGCCACCGGGTGGTGTCCCCGCCCCTTTCCTATAAAAGATCTGTCACAGCTCCAGCAGTTCATTATGCCGGAGGCGTCTGAAGGGCGGGAGCGTTTTTTTTTTCTATTTTTTTCGGGTGCGTGGGCGGATTTCCCGCGAATGGCCCCATTTGTTCGTGTGTTCAGTGACGAATGCCCAATGTTCGAGTCAAACTTACATTCGACTCGAACTTGAAACTTATCCCAACCCCCCAATAGAGAGCTATTTACCCAGTCTTGAGTGCAAGAGGAACAGTTGCCATAAGGCTGGGCTGTCATGCGCTGTGTGAGCATTTCCTACTCTCCAGCAGGATAGACAAGCCTCCTGGCAGCCACTCATGCACTGGAAATGTGTTATCAGCAGCAGGGAGCACAGAGCTAGTGGTGGAGATGGAGGTACCGTGTGCAGATGCGCTCTGGATGAAAAAAAAAATACCTTTTGACAGATGTCAATGAAAGGCAGGGAGCAGCTGCAACTTCCAGCATGCATCCCACTTTACATACAGCCGCTGCACCCAGGAAATGTGCTCCTTGTGCCCCCTTTTGTACTAGCCCTGTCTCCAGGGTAAGCAGTTCTCTAATATTCACTAGAGATGGGCTGAACACCCCACTGTTCGGTTCACAGCAGAACTCCCGAAAAGGGGAAAAGTTCTGCCACAAACCACAAACTCCATTAAAATCTATGGGAGCCGAACATGAGATATCAAAAGTGCCCATTTTGAAGGCTTATATGAAAGTTATTGGCCATGAAAGGGGTATAGGGGAAAAGTGTCAGTGCAACATTTTGTAAAAAAAAATATCTTTTTTTTGAAAGAACAGTGATTTTAATGATGCTTAAAGTGAAACAATAAATCATAAAAAATTCCTTTAACCACTTCCAGACCGCCCGCAGCAGTTTTACATCGGTACTTTGATGTTAAGTACCGGGGTTATGGCAGCAGATAGCTTCCATAACCCGGTATTTTTTTAAATGGCAGGTGGTCTGCTTTAACATAAGAGTGGTCCCAGTGGCGGATTTGCCTCGATATCACCTTTATGGGCGATGGGAGAGGTGCCACCCCCGGTCATTTTCCCCGCTTACCGCAGCCGTCAATATTGGGGAAAACGATCCGGTGCGCTGTCCTCTCAGGCAGGAAGTCGAGTGTGGGCAAGATGGCCCGCACTTGACTCTATGGCCTTGTTGGGTAGGGGTACTATGTACCACATACTCATTCATATAGGGGGTGGGATCTGAGGGCCCCCTTGTTAAAGGGAGCTTCCATATTTTAATAAACCCCCTGCCCGCAGACCCCCACAACCACACCCTAGGGTTGTGGGGAATAGACAGCAGAACTGCAATATGGGAAGATGACAATTAGTTAGACACCAAACCTGTCTATACTACCAGATCCAGCAAGCTAATTAAACAAATCAATCTTCTAAGTGATATATATGCATAAGTTACATAACATATTTAGTCTCTAACAAGTCGTTTTTTCCTTCTGATAAATATTATGTTGGTGGTCAGATTTTGAAACCTTATTGTATGGAAACACAGATATAGATGAAGCTCTTGTTTGACATGAAAACCACTAAGGATACTGAGAAAGTCTGCAACCAAATTGGACTATACAGGGAACCAAAGAAGTCTTTTCATTTTCAATCCCATTCTATTTTACCATTGCTAGCTGTTTTGTAATATTCTTTTTCTGTGAATAATTTATTGTATTATTTTATTTTGATGTGGAATATAGTATGCTCCCAACGTGTAGATCAGCAGGATAATAAGACCATATGGGGAAGGAAAGGCTCACAATAGTGTAATACTGATAATGCCATTTATTGAAAAAGAAGATAATTGTTCCACTCACATTTGGTTTCATAAAAGCAGACTTTGTTCGTCACTAGCAGATAATGCAGGTCATTCAGATCGCGGTGCGCTCGGGCCTGTGCTTGGTCCCGGCGTGTGTTCCACCACTACCGGAAGTGACGTCGCGGCAAGCGTAGGACCGGAAATTGCGTTGACGCGTTTCACCTTCCTCCAGGGCGTTATCACAGACGTATTTCCGGCCACATCCAGGAAGGGTTTATTTATACCTCATCCTCTACTCATGCATTTACCGCTTCCTGTTCCTATTGGGTGTACCTGGCTTCATGTACACCCAACCGGAAGCTGCTTGCCACCGTAATGTACTTAAAGACCCCATATGGTCTTATTATCCTGCTGATCTACATGTTGGGAGCATACTATATTCCACATCAGCCTTTAAAGGATATTCCCCGGGTTCCTTACTGGACTATGCCTGAGAGACCCTTACACAATATTGTCTAGGGGTCCAATCCGTCTGGTAAGTGGAACATCCTATGGGAGTGGATCTTCACCACATCACATTGCTGGCATGGTTTTGCACAGATTCCTTAGCACTTAAGCACTTTTGTGGACTTTCTTTCACTGGCTACTTGCTGAAGCACTTTTTTTGGGATTATATATGGAAATTTTATGTGGAACTTTTCACGATTTATTATTGTCAATTAGTTATATATATTTATGGCATTATTTATATGACTGAAATATTGCACAGGTTGCACCGTACACTTTAATAATTTACTATTTTGTATGCACTTTTACCGATTACATATTTATTACTTCTACCATCAGTCACAACCTTTTTGCGCTGGTTTATCTGCACTGTCATACTTTAAACTGTGTTAAGTTCCTGTCTGGGCATGGCAGCAAGTGATACAGAATATTTTTGTAAAGGGTCAGAACTGCAACAGCAGATGCTGTGAACAGTGTGCATTTACATTAAAATATGTGGTAGCTGCTACTGTGTGAGTAAAGGGTTAACTGCAGAGTTATCCTGCCTCAGATATAAGTCTGCTGGAGATTATTGTCCTGTGAGCTGAAAAATGTCTGCACATGGTGAGGGTGAAAGTGTAGTTCCCATTGGTTGTATAGAATTTACAGGACTTGCAATTCTGGCTCTGTAAAATTGGTGTTGCAGGCTGCCACATGCAGGTATATTAGCTGGTTCCAAGGTCTGAGCAACTGCCACGGCTTTGTAGTGACCCTGTGTGTCACCAGCGGTAGTCATGAGTACCCCTGAGATGCAATGTCTTCAAAAATTTCTAGTCTTTGACAGTAATCCCCACAGGGCAGGGGGCGTGGCCTACGCATGCAACTGTGAGGACGCACGCTGCCGGAGCTCCTCCGTGATACCCGCTATTTTTCCATACCAGCACTTACCTGCCACCACCAAACTCAACGTCTACCATGGGGAAGCGTACCGGACGGTCCTTGTCACAGAAGACGCCGTCTTCAGGCTCCATTAAGCGCTACTTAACGTTGGAAACAGAGGATTCCCAGGACGCCGGAGGACTCTGCCGCTCGCCTGGTGGTGTTAGCTCCGCCCCCCTACGGAGCTCGCCAGCGCGCCACAGATCCCCTGCCTCTTCCTGCTGCTCCGACGGGACGGATGTCTCGCCATGCCGGTCTGCAGTAGCTGCCCTAGTGAGTGGACTCCCCACTAAGGCTGATCTGGCTTCCATGCTCAGGGTCCTGGAAAAATCGATCAAGAAGGAGGTCTCCTCAGTTCGGGCTGACCTGAACCACGTGCTCACCCGGGTGGAAGAATCTGAGCAAAGGCTTGACTCTCACGCCGCAGCTATTCAAGAACTCCAAACCACCTCCAAACGCCTGGTTTTAGCTCAAAGGATGGCCCTGTACAAGCTGGAGGACCAGGAGAACAGGAACAGGCATAATAACATTAGGATCCGTGGCCTGCCTGAAGACACTAAGGACCCTGACCTGCTCCCAACGGTACGTGGCATTTTCAATAAGCTGCTTGGTGTCCCCATTGACAACCCTATGCGGATTGACAGGGTTCATAGGGCACTCCGCCCTCGTAATCTCCAAGTGGACACCCCTAGAGATGTCATCTGCAGGGTCCACCACTACCCTGAAAAGGAGCTTATCATGCTCAGAGCGCGGGAAGCGCAATCTTTGGACTTTGATGGGGTGACCCTCTCCCTGTTTCCTGATCTGGCAAGGGAGACCCTGGAGCGTCGCAGGGCGCTGAAGCCTCTCTTTGAAAAGTTGCGAGCTGCCTCCAACCCATACCGCTGGGGCTTCCCATCCTGCTTATTAGCTTCCAGAGATGGCCGATCAGCGACCTTGCGATTTCCGGGAACTGGACGCATTGAAAGGGGAAGTGGTTTTCCTTCAAGAGACCCACATTAGTCACACCTCTAATCTTACGCTGGCCACCCCTACTTATCCTACCTGGTACTATGGCCTCTCGGATGTTCGACATTCCAAGGGTGTCGCCATTGGGTTTCGCAGGGGGTCATCCTTTAAACTTACGCACATGGTGGCTGATGATTATGGGCGGTTTTTCTTCTTGAAGGGTACCCTGGGCAGCACCGTATGTTCATTCGCTAATATCTATGCTCCTAATCAGGACCAAGTGTCTTTTTTGACATCCACCCTGCGCAGGTTTCATGAATTTGCATCCGGTATATCTGTGGTAGCAGGTGACTTCAATGTCCCCCTGGACCCACTGCTTGACACCTCCTCGGGTAAGTCCTACATCGCACACAAACGTTTGAATCTCTTGCGTAAACATTTCCACGAATTTCAAGATAAGATAAGATATGGTCATGTTGGTTAGCATTTACCCATTCTAGTACTTATGCTACGTATATGATTGATGATTCTCCTTGTTATGTTGTTTAGGTTTGGGAAACACTAAGGGAGCTCCCCCCACCCCCCCTCACCTTTCCTCCTGCACCTATCTCTACCTTCTAACTTTTCCCCCTCTTTTCTGCTCTTGCATCTCCGCTGACCTTGAGCGCCTCCGCTCATATACCTGGTTTGCTGTGCTTCATAATTCCCGAAATGTTGAGTTCTATGAATACCTGCCTGTTTGTTTTACATGATGCTCTTGGTTGTCATTAACGTGTACAACTATGTTCATGGATTATGTATATTCCCTTTTTGTCACAGAGGTATGTCCGTGTCTGTGAATTTTTCTATATTTCAATAAAAAACATATTAAACAAAAAAAAAAAAAAAACCCACAGGGCAATTTGAATTTCTCCCTTATTGCAGTCATCGGGTTTTCCTGAAAGCTGGTGACCCAACAGGTAACAGAAGTGAAGTGAAGTAACATCATCAGAAAATAGTGCTGCTCATAAGCCAGCCCAGGTCAGGACAGGTGACATTCAGGCAGAATTTGATGCCAGTTAATAATTTGATTACAGTCTTTAGTTTAAAGTGCCTTTGTTCTCCTAAAGATGTTCAGCAATATATCAGTCAAGGGGTTCCTCTGAGCCACTCAAGAATGGGGATTTATATACTGTAAAATATAATCAGCTTTCTACACTCCACTCCAATTTGATATAATAGCTGAAACATACAAGCTATTGGGTGAAAAACACAAGCTTCATCAGATGTTTGTAGAATGACTAATATACTAACACGCAGTCACCAAACTTTGATGTCTATATTTTCAGCTGTGCATTTGGAATATGGTTAAACTTGGAAGTTGTTCAATGGCACGTAAAACGAATGATAGTCTCATCTGCCACTATAAATCTAACCCTGTGTGAGCAATTTAGATTGAATGTACATTTTTTTTTTTTTTCAAAAGGCCGGGCAGGACTGTTATACGTTTTCTACTATAATGTAGTGTATTACACTATATAGTATTTTAGTGTAATAAAAATTCGTTAGGAGACTAATTTACGAATAAACTCTGTATCCTGAAGGAGATCATCTATATAACTAATTAGTAGATTACTTAATCTAGTTAAATTACGCCAGGCTGTTTATAATCTCTTTATTGCTTTTTTTTTCAAAACTTTTAGATGTTCAATTACCATACCCAAATTCCAGAACAGTAACACAGGAAGAATTATGCACTTTACAAAAATAAAAATATTCATTATCTTAATTGTATAGTACTGGACACAGGAATTGATTCCTAGACTATGGGATTTTATGCTGCTACTTTTAGGTCATTTGACACTGTTAAAAGCTTTGTTTGGAACAACCCCCTAGTGTACCCATATAACTTGTCCCATGAAGCTCCAGTTTCTTTGCGAGTGATGGACTCCTTCTGGTATTGGAGAAGATTATTTTCTATTTTTTACCAGTTCTCTATTTTTTCAACTGACACTTTTTTTTTCTAAACAGTTTTTATTGAATTTTAAGTGCATAACAGACAAATAAGTCAGCAACATTAGGTAAGTACAAAGTACAAGCTTAAGAAAGGATTTAACAATTGACAACTAACCAGCAATAGAAAAGTAATATACAGTATTGAGATATAGACGGGCATTAGCTATATAACCTCAACCAGCCAAAGACCCTCGGAGCCTTAAGGAAAGGAACCCGTAACAGACAAACTATATTATGTCTGAACAGAGTTCGGAGTGAAAAGGCTCCATATAGGTCAGGGAAAGTTCAGACAGGTTGATTGTGGTATAACAGAACAGGTCCTAAGTATTCCAATATCCCATATGCGTGGCAACCAAGAACGGGAAAGAGGGAGTTGTCTGCATATTGGTAAACACAGTTCGGGTATGAAGTTTGGGCTGAGGGTGCGCGTCGTCCGGACCCGCCAGACAGCCCTTAGGCACCGTGCATAAATGGGTGAGGCAAGGAGGCACTAGGGGGAGATGGGTAAGAGGGGGAGGAAAGGAAAAATGAAGGGAAAAAAATAAAAATGATAAAAAAATAAAATAAAAAAGAGGAGAAGAGAGAAGAAAAAAAAAAAAAGGGGGGGGGCGGAGGTAGCCTGGCCAAAAGCGGAAGCAATCCCCCACAAGGGAGATCTTGTCACATAATGGAGACAGACTTCAGGATTGATCCAAGGTGAAAAACTCTTATTGGCATAAGCGAGCGTATTCCGCTGTAGACGTGTAGTGAATCCAGCATGCCCACGTTTTGTAAAATTTAGTAGGGGAATCTTTCGCAACGTGAATAAGTTCTTCAATTTCGGCTATGCCCTTGAGGCGTTTAAGCCACTGCTTAATTGAGGGGGGCTGCGTGGAATTCCAGAGTACTGGAATGCATTCAACTGACACTTTTATCAAGATCTGTATGATCCGTATGGCTCACTAGCAGTTTCCAGATTGGTTACTCTCAATGTACATCTTGGGAATCGTGCAAGGACCCTGCAACATCGGAATCAACCTGTTGTTTGCATTGGCCCTGAATCCTGATTTTCAGCACCCACATTGACACGTTGTGCAACAAGTTAGACGCAAGGTGCTATATAGGTCCAAGGTCGTTGTCCATCTCAATGGCGTTCCCAGACCCTGGAGACCCTTTAGGGGTATGCTCACCATAAAGGGTGAAGCCTGGACCCTGGATGGGACCAGTATCATTGATCAAGTAAGACAGGGTCTCTTGGCTACTCATATCTTGTTGAATTATTACCTGGCTATGTAGTGCATAATACATTATATCCTTTATCCTACAAGACTTACTGCAGTGCTAAACACACAAGTTATTTTGAGGGCATAGATTATAGGATAATCTTCAATTGAAGATTTCTGTCTCGTTTATTTATCGTACATCATGGGACACAGACAGGTAATAATGACTATCTAGGTTATACGCTACCTTTAGGATGGACACTGGCAACCAATAGACAGGAAGTTCCCCCAATATAACCCCTCCCATACAGGAAGAACCTCAGTTTTTTTCGCCAGTGTCTTGAAGGGGGTGGTCATGGCTGTTAAAGCTCTTCAATCCTAAGAATGTTACCCGAGCCTCGGCTAGGAAGACCCGAGGTTTTGCCTGCAATGTGACCCATCTGGGCGCTGGACCCTGATAAATGGAACCCTAGTTATTTATTATCCCAAGGAGTTTTCCAGCAGGGGGCTCTACAGGTCCAAGGGTGTGGACCCCATTAAAAAGGGGGACCCGTTCCTTGAAGGTCCAATGACTGACAAAGTCCACCGTGATGGGTGAAGTTTGGGTCCTTTAAGGATCCTGCGGCGGGGACTGGTACGTTTTTCCCTTTCGTTTTTAAAAAAAAAAAGAGAGATCTGTCGTTCTGGTTTTTCTCCCAGTGGCCACTGGGGGCAGTGTACTGTTCATGCTCTGTGTACTTCTCAGGAGTATTGGACTGCAGTGTATCCTCCAGCCACTAGAGGGCCCAGGTTCCCTCAGTATGGCATACTCCGGTATAGACAGGAAGTAAAAGGGCAGCCATTTATGGTGGACCATGTGGGCTGAAGGATCAGCAAGGCCTCTGAGACAAAACTTCAGCCCATGACTACATTTCTATGGGAGAGCTAGGTGACCAGTCAAGGCATAACAATATATTTGTATACTTACTGCTTAATCTGGGGGGCTTGTACAACTGTCTGTCGATACACCCCTGTACGGTTATCAGTGCACTTGAAGGAGTTATGTCTCCAGAACAGTGTGCTGTATTAGAGCCTATATGTTTGGTGTATCCTGAAAAATCAGTTGGGGCCAAGTACAGTTGAGCTGGTGCAGCATAGTAAACATTATACATGCCTGCTTACTTGCATAAAACACATGTCTGCTTACTTGCATAAAACACATGCCTGCTTACTCGCATAGGCGCGTGTTTGCATGGGCACATGCTTGCATGAACTCATGCTTACTTATATACATGTTTGTATAAACTCATATTGCATAAATGCATGGACATGTGTTTGCGTAAGCGTGTGTTTGCATAAATGCATGGTTACATAGGCGCATGTTGCATAAATGCATGCTTGCTAATTGCGTGGATGCATGTTGTGTGGGTACGCATGTTTGCAGGAACACCTGTTTGCATAAACGCATATTTGCATGAAATGCATGCTTACATAAATGCATGCTTCCATAAACGCATATTGCATAAAAGCATATATGCTTATTTGCCTTGAACTGCATGCATATATGCTTAATTGCCTTGAACTGCATGCATATATGCCTAATTGCCTTGATACTTTGGGATCCAGCAGATAAAAAGTTGGAATCCTTACTTAAAGCTTCCTTTGCCGTCGCTGGCTCTGCTGTTCAACGTGCTATAGCGGCTATAGGGGTTTGCCAATCCTTAAAGATCGCTTTAAAAGGATGACTACAAGTCTGCCTATGCAAGCGGAATCTTCTGAATATTTGGTGGAGTTTCCTCGCGCCTTGTGTTTTGCGATAGATGCCCTTAAGTATTCTATCCAACAGATTTCCCGAGTTGTTCTTCTCTCTGTTCAAATGGGGAGAGTACTATGGCTTTAAGAATTGCCTTGTAAGAAACTACTGACAGCTTTTCCTTTCTATGGGGATTGCCTCTTTGGTGAGGATCTGGATAAATACATCCAGAAGGTTTCAGGTGGAAAAAGCTAATTTTTGCCAGTAAATGAAGGATTAAACATCCATCTTTTAAAGCTCCAAGTGTTTTACGGTAGCTCCTAACACATCAGCTTCTAGGCAGTTCCGACGGCCTCAGTCATCAGGGGTTAGAAGACCTCAAAATCAAGGCCAGAAAAATCCCTGGGTCTAAAGGCCCGTTAAATCAGGTTCAAAATCCGCCTTATGAGGGGGCGCCCCCACTCGTTCAGGTGGGGGAAGGCTCTTACAGTTCTCAGAAACTTGGGGAGGAGTGGTGCAGGACAGGTGGGTTTTGTCCACAGTGGCACGGGGCTATATGATAGAGTTCCGAGAGTTTCCTCCTTCTCGGTTTCGGGGTTCAAATGTCCCTGTTTTCCCAGTAAAAAGGAAGTCCTTGTTCCAGGCCCTGGAACATTTGTGGGTACAGGGCGTGATTGTGGAGGTTCCAACCAGCGAAAGGTTCATGCGTTTTTACTCAAACCTCTTTACCAAAACCAAATGGCAAGGTAAGACCTATTCTAGATCTCAAAGCTCTTAACCAGTACCTGACCATTTGGTTTTTTCGCATAGAATCAATCCGCTCTGTGGTAGCCTGTTTAGTAAGAGGAGATTTTTTGGCTTCCATAGATATCAAGGATGCATACCTCCATGTACCAATTTTTCAGGCTCCCTCAGAGGTTCTGCGTTTTGCAGTAGGGCAGTCCCATTTTCAGTTTGTGGCTTTGCTGTTCGGTCTTGTCACAGCTTCCCGGATGTTTACAAAAATCTTGGCCCCGGTGTTGGTATAAGGTCTCAGGGCATCTCAGTAATGGGTTACCTAGACGACCTGCTGATCAAGAATCGGTCAGGACCAGGTCTTATATTGGATGTTCCCGGACCGTCCAGTTCTTAGAAGATCTAGGTTGGATTTTGAACTTTGTAAAGTCAGTCTTGAGGCCTGTTCAGATTCTGGAATGTTGGGGTCTAATTCTCGATACCGCTCAGGCAAAGGTTTTTCCTGCCATCAAAAAAAGTTCTTGCCCTGAAGGGTCTGGTGCGGTTGGTAAGAGGGAAAAAGTTTTCCTTTATACGGGTGTGCATGAGAGTGCTAGACAAGATGGTGTCCTCTTTGTGGCAGTCCCTTATGTGCAATTACACTCCAGACTGTTCCAGATATTTTGTTCACTTGGAACAAAAATCTCTGAGCTCTGGATTCCCCAATGTTTCTTTCCCCAAGGGTAAGACAGGATCTGGCCTGGTGGCTGGTCCTCCGCATCCTAAGCAAGGTGAAATCTTTTCTGCCTATGACCTGGAAGGTAGAAACCACAGACGCCAGCCTTGTCGGCTAGGGAGCGGTCCCGGAGGAATTCTCTATCCAGGGAAGGTGGTCTCAGGTAGAAAAGGGTTACCCATCAACACCTTGGAGGTCCGAGCAGCCCGTTTGGCGCTGGTTTCAGTCCGACAATGTGACTCTTGTGGCTTATATCAACCATTAGGGGGGCACCAGGAGCCAAATGGTTCAAAAAGAGGTGAACCACATACTGACATGGGCATAGAAGTATGTTCCATGTCTGTCAGCAGTATTCGTCCCGGGTGTGGACAATTGGCAGGCAGACTTTCTAAGCCGCCAGCAATTGTGTCCAGGGCCCTTGCATCTCGAGGTGTTTCAGCTGATCTGTCCACGTTGAGTATCCCTGACATGGATCTATTGGCATCCAGGTTCAACAACAAGGTCAACGATTTTGTGTCCAGAACTAAGGATCCGTTCACTATCTGAACAGATGCTTTAGTGACCCCTTGGTCACATTTCAGCCTGATGTATGAATTTCTCCGATCCAACTTTTGCCACGGTTGTTGAGCAGAATTCAGGTGGAAAGGAAGCCGGTGATCCTGGTTGCTCCTGCGTGGCCTAGGAGGCCTTGGTTCGCAGAGGTTGTGAGGTTGGCCTTGGGGGAGCCATGGTTGCTTCCATGTCGACCAAATCTGCTCTCCCAAGGTCCCATATTCCACCCTGCTTTACGGTCACTGAATTTGATGGCCTGGCTGTTGAAACCAGCACTATAGGTTCCTATTGTTCTTTTCACAGGGGTAGTTATGGGATTCTGTGCCCCCTCCCCTCAAGGGCATTGCTTTAGGACATCCCAGATAGTCATTATTACCTGCTCTGTGTCCTGTGATGTACGATAAAGAAAATAGGATTTTTCCTACAGCTTACCTGTAAAATCCTTTTCTTGGAGTACATCACGGGACACAGGGGTCTCTCCCCTCTTTTTCTGGGATCTTCATTGCTTGCTTCAAAAACAAAACTGAGGTTTGGGAGGGGTTATATGGGAGGAACTTCCTGTCTATTGGTTGCCAGTGTCCATTCACCTAAAGGTAGCGTATAACCCAGATAGTCATTATTACCTGCTCTGTGTCCCGTGATGTACTCCAAGAAAAGGATTTTACAGGTAAGCTGTAGGAAAAATCCTATTTTTCTCACTTGGCCTTATAGGTAACGTTATTATAATGTTAACCTATCTAAAGACAGCATTTTTTTCTTCCACCTCACTAAACTTATGAAGACATCTGATTTTATTGTATATGTTGTATGTTTTATAACAAAGTAGAAAATATTGGGTTTTTATTTTTTTTGTTTACTTTGCAAAAGAAATAAAAAAAAAAAGCAGTGTTGAAAAAGCTCTACTTGTAAAAAAAAAAAAAAAGCTAAAAATGTAGTTTGCATATAGTATTGCATGCCCACGCAATTGCCAGTTAAAGTAGCACAGTGCTAAATAGCTTTGGTCACTAGGGAGGTAAAACCTTCCAGAGCTTAAGCGATTAACCTTATGAGCCATAAATCTGCTTTGTCCCACCCTGTATTCTTCTTGTGCTGAGGGCCCCCTTCTTTTCTGACCCTTTATAGTGACAAAGTCCCTTTCTCATTACCTGTACATATTTCCCCAAGAGGTTGGGGTTCTTGGTTGTTTACATTATCTAGCATCGGTCCTTCTCAAGGGTCGCAGGTCCACAACCTGTTCTTCGCTGGACATTTATAAAACTTTGTTGTCTAATTGTTCAGGTCTGTTTACCCTTCTTGTTCTTCCTGTGGGCCTGTTGCTGCAATTTTGGATGTTTTATTGCCCACCCCTCAATTTATTGCTTGGGGACATCCCATGGTCTAAGATTCAACCCATATCCTAGACTATACAATTAGAGTAATTTGAATTTTGACATGCCTATATATTACATTTTTTGAAGTACAGTACAGGACACCAGGCTCTCTCCTTTTTGTGGTCTTTTTACCGCTTGAAGTTTTACAGAATTGGTGGGACAATATGGGTACACTGTAGGGCATTTCCCAGCAAAGCTTTTGCCAGTGTCCAATCACCACAAGGTAGCGACATACTGTATATAATCTATGGTCTAAGAATCAACTCCCTGTACTGTACTTGAAGATATGCTATTTACAGGTATGTCAAAATTCATAATTTTCAATTGCAGTTCTAGATTATTGATTGTAATTGCAGATAAATGTTTTTCTTCAGACATTCTCAAGAGTCTAAAGACTCTATTTATATACTGTATGTATCAATATATATATATTTTTTGTACGGGATTTACGTCACTTCAATCTATCAATTGTAAAATATGGAAATCTTGGATGAAAGTTCTGCAGATCTTATGTGGAAATGGGTCTAAATAGGCCCCTAACTGTCACTATATCAGTTGCTTTTTTAGTCATGTTCTTGGTCCAAAAAAAAGACATTTTTTCCAGGAGTACATAGCAAAACAAATTTAGGAATCCAGAAAGCCCAAATATTAACATTAACAACTTATTTGGGGACCATACCGAAATGCTACTGACCACTGCTTCATAACATTAGACAATCCTTTAGGGAAACCATATTTTGCTAAATATGTGACCGTTTGCAAGGATTATATAAAAGGAGTTTGGGGTAATGTGTTTTTATCTTACAACATTGTTTCCTGCTAAATGCTATCAAAAGTTACATCGGCTGCTTATTAACATGTATGTATCATATTGTTAACTGAAAATGCAGCATTTAACAAATGACTCTTCTAATGCTGTGATTTGAGCTTTCAGCAAGATTCAGACAAAGGACTTTGCTGATAACAAGGATATTTAAAGTGCACTGGAGTCCATGGCCCTGTGACCTCGCTAATCCATATTTCCAAATTATGTTGCTAATAAATGTGAACATTGTTTAGCTATCTAACAGTTGTGGTTGTTAGTTCCGACATATGTTTCACATATGATAGGCAGGAAAAGTAAAGCTGCTTCATATCAGGTTTTTCAGATCAAAACTCAAGCAGTTCCATGTTTTATTTTGTTTTCCCCATAGAATGTTAATGCTATTGTCTTACAAATGTGATGATCATTACTGCAGAAACAGCCTAAGGAAATCCTCTGACCATATATGAAATTGCTGATAATTTTGGTTTGCGTCTCATATTAAGACAATCAGATAGAATTACAAGGCTTCTTAACCATGTTCTTTGCCTGGGGCTTTAAGCTTTTGCATTTCCGCTGAACATTTTTTGTTATAATATTGGCTGCCTGGGAGTAAACCAGTGCGGTAGTACTTTACATCCTTTGGAATTAAACCGAGAGAGAGTTTAGACCACAATATCTTGTTTATTCTTAGGTTCTCAGAAAAAACAACCTCTGAGTGGCTTCAGCTCTTTGAAGGAAGTGGCATCCCGTATGGTCCAATCAACAGTATTAAGCAAGCATTCTCAGAACCCCAGGTCAGTCCTAGAGCACTTTTTATTTTCTCTATATTTACAGGCTGCTAATTTATTCAAGTTGCAAAAGTGGTTATGTGAGAAATTTTTCACCATTGGGTACTGGTGCCTAAAATAAACCAATCCTCATCCCAGAGTACATTATCAGAAGGGTCATTCTCTTTCACTTCCATGTGTTGATAAGGCAAATAGTGACCATACACAGTTTGATATTTCTGTCCAATCAATATATACGTTGATAAAAACGATCAAATATGAAAAAAAAAAAAAGAATAGCCATAACATCCCTTTCAATCAATTTAGACTCAATTTGGATCTGATTAGATCAAATGGAGTCAATTGACCATTGACCAGGGCAAAATATCTGTTGATTTGTATTGATCCCCAGCACTGAGATGAATGTTCATGAATAAAATCATGATTGATAAAATTATTAGTGGTAAAAACAGATGCAATCCAAATCTTACGATCAGAAGTTCCAATCATATCTTAGCTATTGATCAAAATCTACTTCCTGATGTGTGGCATATTGATTAAATGGATTGTTAAATGTAAATTGATTATTCCTATCCAAAGATATTGATCAGAAAGGATATTGATCCTTTATCAAGGTGTGTTTGGCCACCACAAGTCTCACCTTTGTTGTGAGACCTAAGTAAAGATGAATAAGCCCTAGGGGGATGAATTCCGCCACAGTTCAAAATTACTGAGTGGTGCCATACCTAAGCCATTTTAGCCAATTATTTTATATATCAATTTCTGGTATTAATCTTGTTAGGTTTCCCAATTGTGCCAGCTATCTTCTTTGCCTATACTTGTGTTTTTACATGATGTACCGTGCTACGTTCAGTCTTCTTTAGTTTGAACTGTAATTTTCTGGCTATCGTCTATTGACATATATGGAGAAGCTCTTTATTATTGGTAAAGAATCTCACTTTTGGCCACACTGGCCTTTTACATTAATAATTAAATGTAATTGCCCTGATAACTAATAGGCTCATGGGTCACTAAAGAGTATTTATTGTTTTCCGCCCTCCCCCCTACATTGCAAAGATGCTCCACATCATGGACTGCGTTTTACAACCCTTTAATAAATTGTAGGCCATGGGTGGAAACTTGCGGTTTGTCACAGAGATCAAAAAAAAAAAAAAAAAGCCCCATATTTTCTTTATAAGAGCAGGTGTTTTTAAATAGCCTTGCAAGATTTGAAAACTACTTTTTTCTGTGTATGTGTGCTCTATTATATTGTTCAATTTGTATATTGGTTTTTTAGCAGCACCAACCTGAGAATTGTGCGTTTAGGGTGTGCCCCCCCCCAATATCTTTTTTGTTTCATGTATAGTCCTGACCAGACTTATGGGCGGAGAACCCCACTCTCCCACACCAAGACCTCATTAGCATGGTCCACCTGTAAGTAGTTACAGGAGGTGTCCCTTCATTGCAGTTTTAGCAGAGGAATATGCAGCTAGCAAACTCCTCCCATGACAAGAGTGAGTATTGCCCTATGGTTTTGAGAAGTGGGATTATCTTTTCTATGAATAGTGTAGGACCCACTGAAAATTGGGTACTTTGACGTTGTGGTGGGCTTAAGCACAATATGGCCATATGGTGTGACCAAATCCGCAAATTTTCTTTATAAGAGCATGTGTTTTTAAATAGCCTTGCAAGATTTGAAAACTACTTTTTTCTGTGTATGTGTGCGCTATTATATTGTTCAATTTGTCACAGAGATCCCTCTGCTTAACTTTGCAATCAGTCACAATGCTTATAGTACACCTAACTGGGCTCTCTCCTGGATTTTTTTTTTGCTCATTTTAAACGTGCTCAACTTGCTTCAGAGTCCAGAAGCAAATGGAGCACAATGTACATTTGTAATGGACATTGCTGTGCGGTGCTTCTTAAATGGACCCCCAAGTGTCGAGACCCCTCATGTTTGTAGAAGTCTTCTCCATGGTCATTCCGTTTACATAGGGCAGAATATTTAGTAGAATATAATTTCCCCCTGATGAGGACACGCAAGAGCCCTGTGTCAATACGCGTGGGGGAGGGGCCATACGTCGGAGTGTGAGTACAGCTCAGAGCATTTTCACAGCTCACTGAGCAGATAAACCAGAACAGTTGGAGACCCCCGCCTGAGCTTCTGAGCCACTATTTGCAAAATAGCCATTATAGTGTGGTGCGCTGCAAGCACCAATTAAATGTAAGTGCAATACGTTTATTTTTAATAAAGTCTGTTTACAAGACATTACTTGCACCATATATATCTTTCTTCCTATCCATGTGAGCCATCCGTAAAGGATAGGAGCACCCTGACAGCATTTAAGAAAAAGCAACCCCGCATCTATATCTATTGGATTGAGCACAAGGCCATTACTGACCAAGCTTAAGTGTGAGGTCACAGGCATAAAGGTGAGGCACCCACCTGAAGGGGGGGGGGCACAGAGATTGGAGGTGAAATTTTGTTTGCTCACGACCATATTTGAGCACTGGTGATTGGGATTATATCTCCATACAGAGGAGCATACTTTGTTTGGACACTTATCATTTGGATACCAGGCATAAGGAACTTGACACTAATTCACTACGCCACTTTGCATGATTTATATGTGTTTGAATATTCATTGTATGGTTATATTGCATATAGAGAATTATTAATTGTGTTTAAATTGGATTTAATCAGTGCACAACTGTTGATATATACACATAAATATTTTTTTTCTACACAGAGTGATACAAATTTTTCACTACAAATTCATTATTTGTTTAACTTAATTTATTATTAATACAAGCTACACAGGTTCACGCAGCACATATTTATATTATTTCATTCAGAATATAATAGGGTTCACAAAGGGATAATTCCAAGAGGAATCCTTGAAGAGAACCAGTCAGTATGGAAATACAGGAGCTGCCACTGCTGACTTCTCTTTTTTATAGTGCAAACACCAGAACTGTCTTTCGTAAATCAGAATTGACCCTTTTTTCCTCTACATCGAAGAAAGCTGCCATCTTAGCTACTGTGTGATCTAAAAGTTGTTGTGGTGCTGTATTTGTGATTAGTTATAACATCAGCCATTTGAGGGATTGACAGTTCAGATGAGAGCTAATGTAAGCACATTTGTAACTGTAACTTTACCTTGCAATGGCATGGCTTGAATGTAACTGTGTTTGGAAACACAAATGGGTACAGACATTTGTGGTTCAAGCAGTACAATCCAGAGTGAATGTCGCTCTTAGTTTACTATGATCAATGTACATATGTTCAATGGGTTCATTGTACAGTAAACCCCCCTCCATTGCGGGGGTTACGTTCCGGACCCAGCCGTGAAAAGTGAAAATCCGCGAAATAGAAAAACCCTATTAAAATGCATTGTAGGCATGTTTTTTTACTGTCACTGTACGTGTAAAAGCATTTTAAGGTCTTTAAACACACTTTTAAAACAATAGAAACTCATTTAAACACATAAAAGATACTGAGAGACATAGCAAGAGCTATGGAAAACACAAAAATATTAAATTTTTAATGATTTATATAGTAAAATAACATTACAAAAAAAAAACCGGGACCGCAAAAACTGAACCGCGATGGAGCGGGGGTTTACTGTATATACGTATATATTTTAATAAATACTTATGCACAGTACAAAATTGTATATTGCTACAGATACACAAGCAGGAATTTAAATCAATAGATTAGTTGTGAATTTGCATTTGGCTTCAATTTTATTTTTTGTGACAAATAATAATTGCATTGCTATTGCTTAAATATAGCCTGCTTATGTTAACTGCATTGTTTATTCCATTGCTGTCCTTAAACATTTAGACCGCATAATTGCACTAGTTGTTCAGATGTCCCAAAAGCAGACTCTTTCTGACTTTAGGTACCCATAGCCTGGTCCTTTCTCATCTGTTCAAATGAGTAAATGGAAGGTGAATTTAACTGTGACCTTGGGTTCTACTTATGCAAACGTACTCTCGATGTGTGCTGTGTGCTTTTACCAGATGTGGTAGCATATATTTGCAGGATGCATCAGGACGGGGAAACTACGGCAGTATGATATAGTCTGGAGGTTAATAAAATCTACTCACTTCACAGGCTTCCACAAATAAACAGATGAAACCAACAGATAATTTTTCCAGTCATCAAATATTTAACTTCTTTATTTTCTGTTTGTTTTCTGTGGCATATTTATCTTAGCCGAAAGAACTGTGAAAGGAAATGGAATAGCCTTCTGGGACAGGAAGAATACTGTTTCTGTAGAAATGTTAAATTAATTTTTATGGTGATGCAGAGTCAACGACTGGTTGTTAAGGGATGGCTCAGTGCCATTGGGTGGAGTTTTGTTTTGATATCCTTTTAGAGTTTGCAGGTGTTTGGCACTGACTGAAATCATGACCAGCTGTGATATTTCACTGCTGATTATTCCCTCCCAGTACTTCTCAGTGGTGATGTATCACCGGCGGCGTCCTCCACCTGATAAACTCCACTTGTGTGGTACGTTTTGTTGTGCCCTTTTGGCAGCCAGCATGGTATCATCACTGCCTTCAGAGTTGTGGGATGCAGCTGAGATTAAAATGGAAAAAAATCAACCTGTCTAGTACACTACTTGGTCTAGAAGGATTTATTATTCTCTTCAGTTGCTGGAGAGTGCTAAAACTGACAATTGTGATAAATTTTAGAGTGTTGACATGGAAGCTCTTCCTAATCCCTTTAGTGCCTCTTATAACAGCAGTTCTCTGTGCTGTACTATTTTACAGACCTTTTGGTATGGAAGGGGTTATCTGGCATTGATTTTATATTCCAGGAATTTTAGGGTCCTTCCACTGACATTTTATAATGTGCACTTTATTTTTTTAATGGGAAACAGTATATGCCACTGTATTTGTAAAACATATTTGTCAAACAATTGGAATTATAAGTTTTCTTGCATTTATTGGTTACAAATGCTAGTATAATATACCTCAACTTACCATATACATTTTCAGCTTCCATGTTTAGCTGCCTTAAAAGTGATTTAATTGTACTGAGAACAGTATTGGATTTTAAAAATTGAACGCGTACCTTATCGAACTCAGAATTTACTTTATGTTTCTTAGGATGTGGTATTTAAAAACAAATTCATGTCATCTATTAGGATTTAACATCTTGTTAGGACTATAATGCAGAACTTGAAGGATTGGATGTTTACCTAAACAACAGTAGGCTAGACATTAGGTACCATATTTTAGCCCCAATTATTCAAAGTGCTTCATAGTACAATTTAAATTTTGTTTGGTAACCAAGTGAGACCAATGGAAATGATGCATGTGATTTTTCTGCTAAACAATATGTACAACAGTGAGACAAGTGTTTATTGATTAAACATCACTGGTGTTGCCATACTAATGACATATAATAGTAATTGCCATGGATTATTGCATCGGTAAAACCAAAACCAGATTTATGTGATTCCAATGTAGAAGCAGTTGACAAAAGAAGAATAACCCTCATAATTGTTTTATCTAGACCTTGCTGGTTTCCAAGGCTGTAATAGCAGACCAGGAGGTCCACAGAGTAGGCAGGGATATAATAACCCATAAATCAAAAAAATAAACCCTTCACCATTAAAACTGCACATATGGTAAAAATGATGCAGAGGCCCATATATAAAGGCAGCCAAATTTTATAGTGGAACTAAAGTCCATATTGTCCAATTACCTCTCCTTCAACGCTCCACGGTCCCTCAATGTCATCTTTTGCATGGCTTCTTCAGCAGCCACCTTCAAACAGGATATATGCCAGAATTTAAATTGAGCTGCACATGTGCAGCTTAGTGTATATTCCAAAGAAGACTGTGAGCAGGCAGGTAGGTTTATTTTATTGCAAAAGATACATTGCATGTCTCTTCTGTCTGCTCACAGTTATGTAATTAGTGACTTTAATTCCCCTTTCAATATTGAAGAATAAGTTCTCCTTTGGGAACATATCACATGTTCCACCCGTTTTTAGGGTGGAACATGTAACATGTTCCCATTGCTGCAGCCGCTGCCCTGGAGAAGTTCCATGTACTAGCTGTAATTTTTATTAAATCCATGCAGCTATTCGGATCTCCACCCATACGGCTGTTTCATTCATTCACACAGCTCTGTGTGTGAATGAACTGCAAGCCCCAACATCCTTTGCAACTGTCAGCTTGTAGTTCCCAATGAACTACCACAGCGCTGTGCCAGATCACATACCTTTTGTATGTGATCACGGATCGTGGTAAAGGGCCAATGAGAACGGCCCTTTACCACGTGATCGCTCTGTCCAATGATGGAGCGATCACTTGTCAACAAACCGGCGCATGTCCGGTTAATTTTTCTGCTCTCCCTGCACACTGTACACAACGATTGGTACAGTGTGCTAGGAGAGGAGAGAAACTGCACGCCTCCTCCATACCTCAACTGTGCCTCATCCATGCCCCATCCATGCATCATCCTTGCCTCATCCATGCATCATCCGTGCCACATCCATCCCTCATCCGTGCCACATCCATGCTTCATCCGTGCCTCATCGGTGCCACATCCATGACTCATCCATGTCACATCCGTGCCCACCCATGCCACCTCAGTGCTCATCCATGCCACATCCGTGCTCATCCATGCCTCATCTGTGCCACATCTGTACCTTATACGTGCCACATCCATGCCTCATCCATGCCACATCCGTGCCTCATCCATGCCTCATATATGCCACATCTGTGCCCACCCATGCCACCTCAGTGCTCATCCATGCCATATCCGTGCTCATAAATGTCACATCAGTGCTCATACATGCCATGCCAGTGCTCATCCATACCACATTGCTCATCCATGCCACGTCAGTGCTCATCAATAGCACGTCAGTACTCATCCATGCCACATCCATGCCGCGTCAGTAGTAATCCATGCCACGTCAGTGGTAATCCATGCCACATTCATGCCATGTCAGTGCTCATCCGTGCCACATCCATGCCACGTCAGTTCTCATCCATGCCACATCCATGCCATGTCAGTGCTCATCCGTGCCACATCCATGCCACATCAGTGCTCATCCGTGCCACATCCGTGCCATGTCAGTGCTCACCTGTGCCACATCCAAGCCACATCAGTGCTCATCCATGCCACATCAGTGCTCACTTGTGCCACATCCATGCCACGTCAGTGCTCATTGGTGCCACATCCATGCCATGTCAGTGCTCATCCGTGCCACATGCATGCCATGTCAGTGCTCATCCGTGCCACATCCATGCCATATCAGTGTTCATCCGTGCCACATCAGTGCTCATCAGTGCCACATCCATGCAACATTAGTGCTCATCCGTGCCACATGCATGCCATGTCAGTGCTCATCAGTGCCACATCCATGCAAAATTAGTGCTCATCAGTGCCACATCCATTCCATGTCAGTGCTCATCCGTGCCACATCAGTGCTCACCTGTGCCACATCCATGCCACGTCAGTGCTCATCAGTGCCACATCCATGCCATGTCAGTGCTCATCCGTGCCACATGCATGCCATGTCAGTGCTCATCCGTGCCACATCCATGCCATATCAGTGTTCATCCGTGCCACATCAGTGATCATCAGTGCCACATCCATGCAACATTAGTGCTCATCCGTGCCACATGCATGCCATGTCAGTGCTCATCCGTGCCACATCCATGCCATATCAGTGTTCATCCGTGCCACATCAGTGCCACATCCATGCAACATTAGTGCTCATCAGTGCCACATCCATGCCATGTCAGTGCTCATCCGTGCCACATCAGTGCTCATCAGTGCAACATTCATGCCACATCAGTGCTGATCTGTGTCACTTCCATGCCACATCAGTGCTCATCCCTGCCACATTAGTGCTCATCCGTGCCACATCCATGCTACATCAGTGCTCATCCATGCTACATCAGTGCCACTACAGTGCTTATCAGTGCCCTACAGTGCCACACAAAATTGTAATGGGAAGTCAGAAAATGGCAGTGCTTCCTGCATATTGGGCCTCTGTATGTGGCCAGGCTGTGGGAAAGTGTCACACATGGGGTATTGCCATACTCAGGAGGAGTAGCATAATGTGTTTTGGGGGTGTAATTTTTGCTATGTACATGCTATGTGTTAAAAATATCTTATAAATGGACAACTTTGTGTAAAAAAAAATGCGTTTTCATTTTCTTTTCACATTTTCCAAAAACATGTGGAAAAAAATGACATGCTCAAAAGACTCATTATGCCTCCTAGATTATGTGTTGGGTGTTTTATTTCCAAAATGGGGTAATTTTGAGGGCATTTCCATTGTCCTGGTGCTCCAGGGCCCTTAAAAGTGTGATAGGTTGTCAGGAAATGATATGTGTAATTTAGGCTCCTAGAACCCTTGGAGGTGCTACTTGGATGTTGGACCTCTGTATGTGGTCAGGCTGTGGAAAAGTCCCACACATATGGTATCCCCATACTCAGGAGGAGTAGCAGAATGTATTTTAGGGTGCTGTTGCAAGTATGCCAATAAAGTGTGTGAGAAATAACTTGGTAATATGACCATTTTGTAAAAAAAAAATAAAATAAAAGAAATCTTAATTATGCAAAGAATTGTGGAAAAAAATTACAACTTCAAAAAACTCACCATGACTCTTACTAAATACCTTGGAATGTCTTCCAAAATGGGGTCATTTGGGGCTTATTTGTACTTTACTGGCTTGTTAGGGTCTAAAGAAATGAGATAGGTTAGTACATCAGGTATGATCAATTTTCAATGATTGGCACCATAGCTTGTAGACTCTATAACCTTCACAAAGACCAAAAGATGCATACTTATTTGGGTTATTTTTTACTAAAGATATGTAGCAATATAAGTTTTGACCAAAATTTATGAAGAAAAATGACCAAATTTGCAAAATTTTAGAACTGAAACAAGGAAAATGCATTTTTGTACAAACTTTTCAGTCTTTTTTCATTTAAAGCGCAACAAATAAAAAAACCCAATTATGATTTTTTTGTTTGTGTGAAAAAAAAGGACGGAAATTTCATATGGGTACAGTGTTGCATGACTGAGTAATTGTCATTCAAAATGTGAGAGCACTGAAAGCTGAAAATTGGTCTGGTTAGGAAGGGGGTTTAAGTGCCCAGTGGGTAAGCAAATGTTGCAGATGAGGTTTATTCCTAGATCCAAATGACTTCCTGAATTAATCCAATAAAAAGTTCAACTTTGGTGTGTTAGTTTTTAATTGAAGTTAAACAACACTTTTGTTAGCCAAGAGTCATCCTTTTTTTCTTTAAAATATCTCTTTTAAGTCTCTTTTTGACTAAAATAAAAGAAGGCAATGTCAAAAAGGCTACACGGGCAAGTTAGAGGCAATTATTAATTTTTTCAACATCTGTATGAATATACTGTAGGTAAACTTATGTGTTCAATCATTGTTAATTATTTATTTTCTATGCACATGAAAAAGTAGTAATAATCTGGACTTTAGCTTTATTAGTCATTTACTTTTACAGTAACATGACATAGTTACAGTTACAGTAACATGGCACTACATAAACCAATATTCACAATTTAAGTACAATGCATTTCAAGTTTTTATGATCAATGACTTATCAACTAATTTCTGGAAAATCTTTGCAAGCAGGTATGATTAAAATGAACAGGACCAGCAGAGATCTCTTTGATCCAAAAAAGATCAAAGTTGAAAAATGAATGGAGGAGTCCAGGCTTTGAAAGTAAATGGAAACGCTGTGCTTGATTCTGTTCATTGTATGAGAAGAGAGCTGATTAGAGAGTACACAGCTTCCTTTTTTGCTACTTACTGTATGTACACATCTTCTGTAAAGTATTCACTTGAGACATCTGTCAAAATTCATGCATAATTTAGGTTGATGAAAAACGATTAGGGATCAGCTGTTTCATGATATTTCACAGCTGCTGTCATCATGTCAGCTTTTTGAAGTTGGAAGAAACTTTGAAAGGTGTTTAAATGATGACTGCAATTTTATCTACTGTGCAAATATGTAACATGAACTCTCCACCCAGGGGATTACCGTATCAACGTTTTTTTCCTCCGCACAATATTACATTAAATACACGTAGAATAGTTGATATTTTGCATGTGATAAATGCGTTTTCTATTGTTGCCCTCTTTTACACATACAGATGGTTTTGGTTGTTAGTGATGTTCATTAGCAAATAACCAAAGCCTCTCTTATATACTAAAGATACTTGAAGGTTGGGTTGCTAAATGTAAACATGCTATCACATTGTAAGAGGAGTTGCAGTTTGCAAGGGAATTTCCCAGAGCTTAGTGAATGTGGTGAAAAGAAAAACTGTGTTGTTGCTTTAACATGATTAGATGATAGAAGTCAGAAGAGTTTCATCTCATTCACTAAGCTCTAAGGAAAATTCCCCTGTAAAATGTGCAACTTCGCTTTCATAGTGAGCATCCTGTTTGCTTTTTTAGTGGATTTAAGGTGTCCTGTGTTTATAATCTAGCCCCCGTAATTTGAAATAATAGGAAAATGGCATGATCCATTGCATGATCCTCCAGGATGTCCTCTACAATGTATCAGCTTCAAACACACTTATAGTATACATTGTTAGAGCTCATTAAAATTGGTCATATAGCTTGTAAATATATTTCCACTGGCAGGTTATTTTCAGTCTGCTTTTAAACACCTACTTAGATTAAGACTATTTATTCGTTTTTTTTCTTATTGATTCCTGAAATAGCATTGTTTGAGTACATATTTATGTGCCTGCAGGTGTGTTATTCCTAAAAGCTTGCAATTTATCTACTTAGACCAATTGTTATAAGCCTATCTGATTGTTATCATGCATAACTGTACTTGTATATTGAAGAGGATATAAAATATGTTGTGTACTGGTGCAACAAACAAAGTTAAAGTGATGTACAGTACATTGTAGTGAGTCAGCCAGGGGCAAGGCTAAGAGTGGGTTTATTTGGGAGGGCAGATCTATATCTTACAGCTCTGCCTGTTAAAGAGGTAAGCCTGAGATAGACAGGCTTTGTATGAAGAGTAGAGTTGGGCTCGGGCTTGTTCGGAATCACACCTGCCGGATCCCGCCAGGAAGCCGACACTGCACATGGCTAATCACATTGAGACATTGCCCGATCTGTGTAGCTGCGGACCAGGAAATGTCTCACTGCCTGTAATTGGCATTGTACAGTGTGCACTTCCTGGTGGGATTGGGCAGATGAGATCCAGAAAATGCCTGAGCCCATTTCTAATGAAGAGAAGAGAACTGCTTGTGAGCAGAGTTGTATAAAGTACTCGAAACCCATACTTGAGTAAAAGTACAAGTGCTCGATCAAAAAGTGACTTGAGTAGAAGTGGAAGTGCTCTATCAAAAAGTGACTTGAGTAGAAGTGGAAGTGCTCTATCAAAAAGTGACTTGAGTAGAAGTACTAAAGTATTCAACATTTTTTGTACTTAAGTATTGCAAGTAGTTTTTTTTTAATTTTGCTACTCAAGTACTGAAAGTAAAAGTACCAGTAGTTTTGAAAAAAATTGCTACTCAAGTACTGAAAGTAAAAGTACAAGTACTGTGTTATGTAGTTATTAAAGAAAGAAGTCAAAAGTTTGAACATCATATTGTTTTTTATTATTTCAAATGCAGCTTTTATTTATACATACAGTAGCATTTATTTTCGTATGGGCTGATAATACACATGTTTTGAGCTTCATGAAACCTGCCATCTACTGTTCTGGCAGTGGTAATTTTTATAATTGTAACGAGTAACTATACAGCACAAAAAAAAAATATCGGAGTAGAAGTATTGAAATCATTGAAAAAATGTAGTGAAGTAGGAGAAAAAAATTCTACTCTAGGAAAGTACAGATACCGCCTTTCGGTACTTAAGTACAGTAGTGAAGTAGTTCTACTTAGTTACTATACATCTCTGCTTGTGAGCCTTCTTCCTGGGAAAGGGGAAAACTGGGCTGCCTAAAAGGTGTGTGTGTGTTTTGGACTTTCTTCATGCTATTGAGCCTTGTACCTGTGCTACTACAAACTTATATTGCACTGAGAGACGTTTGTTTTGTAAAGAAAGAGCCTTTTCTTTGTGTTTGTTGACCTATAAAGCAAACTTTATTTTTCAAAAAATGTATTTCTGATGCTTAATTTCTCCTCAATTGCCTACAATTGGTGGAAGATGCAAAAATCTGATTGAGGGGTGCAGGCCACTCCCATGTTGTCAATTATACAGAAGAAGCAATGCAGTAGCTTGTTAAGCAGCTGGCACTGGGCAAAATTCAAGCTCTGACCTGCTATGAGCAGATAACGGCTGCACAACAGTAGGCCCTGGTGTGGTCAGTCACAGCCTAAAAAGAAACATTTGCTGGCTAAACAATTTTCTGTCCTATAGAATGTTGTGACCCAACCAGCTCTGGTATACCAGTTTACCTGCAGAAGACATGCAGTTCTTTGCTGGACCTGCCATTAACTGGGTCAACTAGCAGCCCACTGTCTGGTGATAGAGTTTTGTTGGTGCCAACTGTGGATAGCAAATTCCTAACAAATTCCTAACAAATGACAGGGATCCTATGAGTTAGTCAGAAAAGTATGAAAGGATAACTAGAAAGTATGTCAGCCCACAAAGAGAAAGTCCTACCAAATGTTTCATGCTAATCTTGTTAAACCCTAAAAGAGTTCAGAATTTGACAGTAGACCTGGAAATTCACAAATGTCTTGATTCCCTGATTTTAAAAAAGTAGGGCTAGCAGAGAGCCTCTCCTTCTCTCAAAAACAGATGTCCTGAAATGGAGGTTCTTGCAAAGAAATCAAAATTGTTCTCAAACCTGCTGGGCCTAACTAATGTAATTAAGCATGAGATTCTCACAGACCCTGGTGTCTGAGTACATTTTAACCTGAACCAAAGCTCTTGGACTTATCTTTCAATAGTCTAGTTGGCATTCTGCCCCTTCATCTTCACTTCTTTATTTTAAAATCACGTGTGGTTGAAATGTGTCAACCTATCTGATTTAGAGTGTGGATTTGATTGTATTTTATTGGTATAATTAACGTAATCTATCCATTCCTTTAGTATCAAAGATGAGGCCAACCTCAAGTATCTAGGTATCATGGTGTGAGCTACATTAATGAGGTGCTGTGGGAGAGTATTGTGTGGGTCCAGTCTTAGCATATAGAAGGTATGAAATAGAAAACCCTGTTATGTGCCTGATCAGTTGATTTGAGTTGATTGCACTCCAATACTTTTATATCTACAGGCAGAACCAGAATATATGACTTAGTGTTCCTCTTTCTTTATTACATCTCCAACAGGTGGAAGTTATTGGTCAGTTTTATGCTGGAGAACAGTTCAATACCAAAAAGAATCTTATAGTTCATTTACAGTATGTGCTGTGGTGCAGATTTTCTGCTATTGATGATCTGTAAGCAGGGCAGACATCAGAAATTTTAGGGCCCCTTACACATCTTTAGGCCTTGGTTCCTCCCTCCCCCCTAGGTCTGACCACCAACATTCTCCAGGGCCCACCCACTGGATGTCCCACCAAGTCACCCACTTTTATTTTAAAACTCTTACAACTTAATATATGAAAATATATAAAAATTAAAAGTGTGTTCCAAGTCATTCGTGCACCTACCGACATCTATAGAAGACTCCTGGACACCTACCAACCTCTTTATAAGACGTCCTAAAACCTACTGACCTCTATTTAAGATCCCTGACACCTACCGACCACTATATAAGACCCCCCCAATACCTACCAACCTCTATATAAGACTCCAAATACATACTGTACTGATCTCTATATTAGACCTCCAAAAATACCTACCTACCTCTATATAAGACCCCCTGACACTTACCAATCTGTATATAGGACCCCCTGACACCCACCTACCTCTATATAAGACCCCTGACACCTAACTACCTCTATATAAGACTCCAGACACCTACCTACCTCTATATCAGACCCCCTGACACCTGAGTGGTTGGTGTATAACAACACTGAAGAAATGACACTTGGCTACAATGTAAAGTAGTGAGTGTACAGCTTGTATAACAGTGTAAATTTGCTGTCCCCTCAAAATAACTCAACACACAGCCATTAATGTCTAAACCGCTGGCAACAAAAGTGAGTACACCCCTAAGTGAAAATGTCCAAATTGGGCCAAATTAGCCCTTTTGCCCTTCCCGTCATGTGACTCATTAGTGTTACAAGGTCTCAGGTGTAACTGGGGAGCAGTTGTGTTTAATTTGTTGTTATCGCTCTCACTCTCTCATACTGGCCACTGGAAGTTCAAAATGACACCTCATGGCAACGAACTCGTTGAGGATGTGAAAAAAAGAATTGTTGCTCTACATAAAGATGGCCTAGGCTTTAAGAAGATTGCCAAGACCCTGAAACTGAGCTGCTGCATGGTGGCCACTACCATTCAGCGGTTTAACAGGACAGGTTCCACTCAGAACAGGCCTCACCATGGTCGACCAAAGAAGTTGAGTGCACATGCTCAGCGTCATATCCAGATGTTGTCTTTGGGAAATAGACGTATGAGTGCTGCCAGAATTGCTGCAGAGG
This sequence comes from Pelophylax lessonae, assembly GCF_965119305.1. Lineage (NCBI taxonomy): Eukaryota > Metazoa > Chordata > Amphibia > Anura > Ranidae > Pelophylax > Pelophylax lessonae. Next base: position 203,352,200 of record NC_138772.1, read on the forward strand.
TTAAAGGGGTGGGAGGTCAGCCTGTCAGTGCTCAGACGATATGCTGCACACTGCATCAAATTGGTCTGCGTGGCTGTCGTCCTATAAGGAAGCCTCTTATAAAGATGATGCAAACAGTTTGCTGTAGACAAGCAGACTAAGGACATGGATTACTGGAACCATGTCCTGTGATCTGATGAGACCAAGATAAATGTATTTGGTTCCCGATGGTGTCAAGCGCGTGTGGCTGCAATCAGGTTAGGAGTACAAAGACAAGTGTGCCTACAGTCAAGCATGGTGGTGGAAGTGTCATGGTCTGGGGCTGCATGAGTGCTGCTGGCGCTGGAGAGCCACAGGTCATTGAGGGAACTGTGAATGCCAACATGTACTGTCACATACCGAAGCAGAGCATGATCCCCTCCCTTTGGAGAATGGGCCGCAGGGCAGTATTCCAACATAACAACCCAAACACACCTCCAAGATGACCACTGCCTTGCTAAACAAGCTAAGGGTAAAGGTGATGGACTTGCCAAGCATGTCTCCAGACCTAAACCCTATTAAGCATCTGTGGGGCATCCTCAAACGGAAGGTGGAGGAGCGCGAGGTGTCTAACATTCACCAGCTCGGTGATGTCATCATGGAGGAGTGGAAGAGGACTCCACTCGCAACCTATGAAGCTCTGGTAAACTCAATGCCCAAGAGAGTTAAGGCAGTGCTGGAAAATACAGGTGTCCACACAAAATATTGACACTTTGGGTCCAATTTGGACTTTTTCACTTAGGGGTGTGTGTTGAGTTATTTTTAAGGGACAGCAATTTACACTGTTATACGAGCTGTACACTCACTACTTTACATTGTAGCAAAGTGTAATTTCGTCAGTGTTGTCACATGACAAGAGATAATACAATATTTACAAAAATGTGAGGGGTGTACTCAATTTTGTGAGATACTGTATCAGTGTTATACACTCACCGGCCACATTATTAGGTACACCCTTTCAATTGCTTTGTAACACAAATTGCTAATCCGCCAATCACATTACAGCAACTCAATGCATTTAGGCTTCTAGACGGGATGAAGATGACTTGCTGAAGTTCAAACTGAGCATCAGAATGGGGAAGAAATGGAACTTAAGTGACTTTGAATAGGGCATTGTTGTTGGTGCCAGACAGGTTGGTCTGAGTATTTAAAAACTGCAGATCTACTGAGATTTTCATGCAGAACCATCTCTAGGGTTTACAGAGAATGGTCCAAAAAAGAGAAAATATCCAGTCAGTGACAGTTGGGTGGACGAAAATGCCTTGTTGATGTCAGAGGTCAGAGGAGAATGGGCAGACTGGTTCCAGAAGATAAAGAGGCAACAATAACTCAAACACTCATTACAACCAAGGTATGCAGAATACCATCTCTGAATGCACAACAAATTGAACCTTGAAGCAGATGGGCTACAGCAGCAGAAGACCACACTAGGTGCCACTCCTGTAAGTTAAGAACAGGAAACTGAGGCTACAGTTCGCACAGGCTCACCAAAATTAGACAACAGAAGATTGGAAAAATGTTGCCTGCTCTAAAGAATCTGGATTTCAGCTGCGACATTTTGAAGGTAGGGTCAGAGTTTGGCGTAAACAACATGAAAGCCTGCATTGTATCAACAGTTTAGACTGGTGATGTAATGGTGTGGGGGATATTTTATTGGCACACTTTGGGCCCCTTAGTACCAATTGAGCATCATTTAAATGCCATGGCCTACCTGAGTATTGTTCCTGACCATGGACCACAATTTCTGAGGAATGTTTCCAACACCTTGTTGAATCTATGCCACAAAGAAGGCAGTTCTGAAGGCAAGGGTTTTTAGGGAATAGCACTTGGTGTATGGGCACTGAACACGAACACTCAGCCTGGCTGATATAGATTTAAACAGAGTGACACACTAAGCTGCTGGGCTGGCAATCACTGTCATTAACCTGCAGTGCACTCTCTGACACCTCCAGCTTTCTTCAGCACTGAATCAGATCTCCATGGGTCAACTATATCCCTCTCTCTACCCAGCCAGCATCGGAGTCCTCTCCTAGAGGGATACCATGGTTCACTGCCTCCTCTGGGCTTAACCCAACCTCTTATTTACATTGTAATCTGTGGGCACCTCCAGGGACAGACTGAGCCTCTCATGGGGTCCCCTACTGACCCGATCTGAATGGTCAGTCCACCCCTGGTTGGGGTCCAGGCCCCCTACATGTGTATGGGCTGTTCTCCCCTGATGGCGGCCCTGTCTGTAAGCAAATTATCTAACTTTGTTTTCCAGAGATTTTGAGTTCTATGTGTGTCTTTAGATTGTTAGCAAATCCAAGAATTTAAAGGATTTGGTGGACCCTGGTGGGCCCTTACCTAAGCAGATCTTCTCAAACATCAAAAGAGGATGAGTGTAGTTCAGCGTACAGTGTGTTGAGGCTGTGTTATAAAATGTGTGGTATACTATGTCCAATCTGTTGATGAGTTTTCCCTGGCTTGAAAATGTACCTACTAGGGGTGGACACTTATCGGACCAGTGGCAAAGAAAATCCAACTATCCCTCCTAGTGAAGGATGTTTGTCAATGCTATCAGATTTCACTGCATAGGTGGACCATGGCAGTATAGTAAGACCACATTATTCCAGGACAAACCAGGCTTTTTCCTTTTTATGAAGAAACTTATCTGCTGTTCTCTATGCATTAAATGGCAGGCTTGGTAATATTTGTTTAAGACCTGGAAAGCTTAAGGCTCACTTTTTCACTAGGGAGCAAGATAATTGACTTTCATGGTCTGGATTATTTGTCCAGCCATATAAACTGGCGTAGTTTACTCTCCAGGAATTTAAAAAAAAATAAGGTGGAATACAAATAGTAACTGTTTAAAGTACATATATCAGTCTTGGTAAGATATTCATTTTAATAGCAGCTATTCTAAGTAGCCAACAGAATGAGATATGCTTCCACATTTAAAGTTCCAATTTATTTTGTGTCAGTAAGGGTAGGAAATTATACAGACAGGATAGAGAGGAGGACATGTTTATGCCTAGCTACCTAATTTGAGAGGTGGTCAAAGTGAATAGATTTTGAGGTAGAAGATAACAGGGAGATTGTTGGTGTCCTGCAAAACATGGATTCATTATAGATAATTTTCATATTTGATAATGTAGCATAGTGATCAAAGGCTTTTATCAGGTTTGGTATGGTCTTTTGGGGGCATTTAAAGAAGTACATATCATCCTCAAATAGGGCTTCTTTATATCTGTCAGAGTTGTGAGTCCCCAGATTTTCTTATCTGCTCTGAATAGTTTTAAGCTCATTATGAATACCAGTGGGGATAGAGGACACCTCTGTCTGGTCCCGTTTGTTATTGTGAAGGCTTTCATAAAAGTGTCATTCTTTAACTCTAGCTCTGGCACTTAGTTTGGAGTATATTGCTGCTTTTGTTTTGGAGACCAATATCTTGCAGCACCTCAAACATGTAATCCCATGCTATTCTTCTGAATTCCTTCTCTGTATCTGTTAACAGTAATATTATCCCTCTCATCGCATTTAGTGCCTTGATGGTATTGTTCGGTACTTACCTGTATTGTTTTGTATTCCTCTGCTGGGAAAAAGCAAACCTGTTCCATATAAATCAGAGACGGAATCAGTGGGAGAAGGCAACTCGACAGAATTTTCATGAATAGCTTGAGATCTATATTTGGGAGAGAGATGGGTCTGCAGCTTGTATAATTTTGTGGGTCTTTGCCCTCCTTATGAATGAATACTACAGCTGCAAGAAAAAGTATGTGAACCCTTTGGAATGATATGGATTTCTACACAAATTGGTCATAAAATGTGATCTGATCATCATCATCTAAGTCACAACAATAGACAATCACAGTCTGCTTAAACTAATAACACATAAAGAATGAAATGTTGCCATGTTTTTATTGAACACACCATGTAAACATTCACAGTGCAGGTGAAAAAAGTATGTGAACCCTTGGATTTATTAACTGGTTGAACCTCCTTGGCAGCAATAACTTCAACCAAACGTTTCCTGTAGTTGCAGATCAGACGTGCACAACGGTCAGGAGTAATTCTTGAACATTCCTCTTTACAGAACTGTTTCAGTTCAGCAATATTCTTGCGATGTCTGGTGTGAATCGCTTTCTTGAGGTCATGCCACAGCATCTCAATCGGGTTGAGGCCAGGACTCTGACTGGGCCACTTCAGAAGTCATATTTTCTTCTGTTTAAGCCATTCTGTTGTTGATTTACTTCTATGCTTTGGGTCATTGTCCTGTTGCAACACCTATCTTCTGTTGAGCTTCAGCTGGTAGACAGATGGCCTTAAGTTCTCCTGCAAAATGTCTTGATAAACTTGCAGCAATGTTTTGTTTGGACAGCAGTGGCTTCCACTGTGGTATCCTCCCATGAAATCCATTCTTGTTTAGTGTTTTACATATTGTAGATTTGCTAACAGGGATGTTAGCATTTGCCAGTGACTTTTGTAAGTCTTTAACTGACACTCTAGGATTCTTCTTCACCCCATTGAGCAGTCTGTGCTGTGCTCTTGCAGTCATCTTTACAGGACGGCCACTCCTAGAGAGAGTAGCAGCAGTGCTGAACTTTCTCCATTTATAGACAATTTTGTCTTACCTTGGACTGATGAACAGCAAGGCTTTTGGAGATACTTTTATAACCCTTTCCAGCTTTATGCAAGTCATTCTTAATCGTAGGTCTTCTGAGAGCTCTTTTGTGCGAGACATCATTCACATCAGGCAATGCTTCTTGTGATAAGCAAACCCAGAACTGGTGTGTGTTTTTTATAGGGCAGGGCAGCTGTAACCAACACCTCCAATCTCATCTCATTGATTGGACTCCAGTTGGCTGACATCTCACTCCAATTAGCTCTTGGAGATGTCATTAGTCTAGGGGTTCACATACTTTTTCCACCTGCACTATGAATGTTTACATGGTGTGTTCAATAAAAACATGGCAACATTTCATTCTTTGTGTGTTATTAGTTTAAGCAGACTGTGATTGTCTATTGTGACTTAGATGATGATCAGATCACATTTTATGACCAATTTGTGCAGAAATCCATATCATTCCAAAGGGTTCACACACTTTTTCTTGCAACTGTATATGTGCATCTAAGGTTTGTGTGTGTGTGTGTCGGGGGGGGGGGGGTGACATCCCTTGCTCAGTCTGTTAACCACTTGCCGACTGCCGCACGACTATGGCCTTACTATGTATGTATGAATGTGAGTTAAGGACCTTAGATTGTACGCTCCTTGAGGGTAGGGACTGATGTGAATGTGCAACGTATATGTAAAGCGCTGCGTAAATTGACAGCGCTATATAAGAACCTGAAGTAAATAAATAAAAAAATATACTGCGGCGGTCAGCCCCTCCTGGGCAAAGTGGCGTACCGGTACGTCACTTGCCCATGAGCCTCTAGGGGGCGAGCGCGCACCGCCAGAGGCGCGCTCCCACCCCCGCTTGTTCCCTGACATCCCCGTGCAAGTGACCGGTGGCTCCAATGTCCGCCGGCCACTCGTGATCTCCCCCTGGAGAGGGAGAAAGGCAGACGGCTGATGTAAACACAGCCGTCTGTCATTCTCCCTGATATAACTGCAGAGACTATACGATCCTGCTATGTAGGATCGTATGTCTCTGTGGTTACATCACAAGCCATTCCCCCCACAGTTAGAATCACGCCCCTAGGGTTACATTTAACCCACTGATCACCAATAAAGTTAACCCTTTCCCTGCCAGTGTCATTTTTACAGTAACAGTGCATATGTATAGAACTGATTACTGTAGTATTGTCACTGGTACCCCCAAAAGTGTCAAAAATGTCAGTCAGGGGTCCAATCTGTCCGCCGCAATGTCGCAGTCCCGCAAAAAAAAAACCGCAGATCGCCGCCATTACAATAAAAACAATAAAAATGACATAAATCTTTCCCGTAGTTAGTAAACGCAATAACTTTTGTACAAACCAATCCAAAAATGATTTTTTTCACCAAAAAAATGTAGCAGAAAACAAATTGGCCTGAAATGTTAAATTTTGATTTCAAAAAAAATTTTTTTGGGGAATTTCATATAAAAAAGTAAAAATCGCACAGGTGATTAAATACCACCAAAAGAAAGCTTTTTTTGTGGGAAAAAAAGGACGCCAATTTAATTTGGGTACAGCGTTGCACGACCGCGCAATTGTCCGTTAAAGTCACGCAGTGCCGAATCGCAAAATAGGCCCTGGTCTTTGAGCAGCCAAATCCTCCGGGGCTTAAGTGGTTAAATTACTTTACAAAATATGGCACCAGTTCTACTTCAAACATCTTGTAATATTGTAAAAGAAGCCCATCTAAGCCAGGACCTTTGCATAGTTTCATGTGTTTTCATTTCTTTATTTAAAGCTATGCAGCAAAACATTACAGCATAAGAAAACAAATGAAAGTCGATGATGCCGTTAATAAAAATGTTCTACAGCAAGTATATCCTGCATTGTGATGTAAAACATATAGAAAAACATAAATGACATGCCATACTGAAAAAAGAGGAAAAGAAATGGCACCAATCAGCATGTATGGAACTCATATGGGGTGGGGATCAGAACATAGGCGTTACATGGTGAAGGGCACCCTACCCCTTCCCTATACTAGTTGTATCTAACTATCAGAGCATACCAAGTTATATTTTTTGGTTTATGGAAGGAAAGAGTAGACACCCCAGGTGTCTAAATAATGGGTAAAAAGAAAAAGAATGAAAAGAGGAGGGAGGATGGGGTGTTTCGGCAGAGTCAATGGCACAAAACATCAAGTTCCCCTAGGGGAAGGAGCCACAAATTAAGAGTAATTCAAATATCCATCTGAGAAGAACATATCCCAGTGTAGCCAGTGTATTTAGCAAAATTATACTCCCACAAAAGCTTATGGCTCAAAAACGCTGATAAACACAGAATAACCACACTTTATTTTATGTTTTTTTTGCATTCGTTAGCTTTTTTCAGCGTTTTTAAACTTTTATCAGAGTTAGAGCATTTTTAACAGCCTGAAAACCTCCTCTTAAAACCCACTAGTTCTGTTTTTTTGCAAGAAAACGCCCCTGCCAAAAAACGGTCTCATGCACACTGGATGTTTTCACAGCTGCTGTTTTTGGCTCCAGGCTTTTTTTATATACAGCCAGTATACTCCCCAGTATGTTACCCTATGTGTCCATGCACACATAGGCTGTTCTAGGCTGTTAAAAAATTTGGCTATTTGGTGTTTGCTAAAAAAAAGCTAAAAAATTCTACAGCTAAAAAACGCTGAAAAAAGCTACTGCAAAACTCATTCTACAGCTACGGCTTTCTACAGCTAACACTACTGGTGTTTTTATACCGTCCAGTGTGCTTGGGGCCTTATGCTGCCATCCAATCTGCAGGTTATAAATAGGTTGTTTTGCCAATAATTTAAAGCATTTGTTCCCCCAACACTTCGTGTTCCTGATATGTGTCTGCTGTACCATGTACTTGTATGAGAAAGTATCCTGTTCTCTTTGTATTGCTTCCTTTATGTGAAATCCCTGGTGATCTTGCTAGTCCACTTGCTTTTCATTAAAACTGACCACTAAGCAGGAAAACACACCGTGGTCAGTTCTCTAGCTATTCGTGGAACCCAGTATGCTCTCCTGCAATGATCAGACTTGTCCTGACATGCCCCACTGCACAGCCATCCACTGGGAAGCTCAGTGTGCTGCTGCTTCTCCTCCCCCCAGCTCTTATGTAGCTGAGAACAGAGAGGATGTGATCGCTTATAAAAAAAAAGGGAAAAAAGTATTTATTATTATTATTATACAAGATAAATATAGCGCCGACAGTTTACACTTGAGGGTAGACAGTGCAACTACAAGAAACCTTAATACAGTAGGAATCAGAGAGCCCTGCTCATTAGAGCTTACAATCTAAGAGGGATGGTCAAGAGATACAAGAGGTAATTACTGGGGGGAATGTGCTGATGGAGAAAATAAATGCACAGTTGTTAGTTTTGGGCCAGTGGACAAAGTAGAAGATAGTCGGACAGAATGGGGTAGAGCATTCCAGAGAATGAGAGAGGCTCGGGAGAAGTCCTGGAGGCAAGCATGGGATGAGATGACAAGGGAGCTAGAGAGCAGAGGGTCTTGGGAGAAACGAAGAGAATGATTTGGTTGGTATTTTGAGACTAGGTTAGTGATGTAGCTAGGGGCAAAGTTGCGGGGTTTGAGGTTGTAAGCTTTGGACAGTGATGGGATGTGGTGCCGAAAGGATAATTCAGAGTCCAGGATTACACCGAGGACCTTGGCATGGAGGGACGGGTTGATAGTTGAGCTGTTGATTTTGACAAAGAAATCAGGGAAAGAGGCACGTGGGGGAGGAAACTTCATTTGGATAGGCTGAGTTCGAAGAAGTGACTTCCAGGCTGATATGTCTTTTAGTAAGTCGGTGATGCGTGAGGAAGACTGATGGAGTGAGCTGTGAGCACAGGTATGCACAGCCTATTGAATTAGAGTGTGCACCCTAAAACTCAAACACAGGCGTGTCAACATATATGTAGAACCCTCCTAGATAGGTGCTAGGTGATGCTCTGCCTGCTTGTCAGGAGAGCAGGAGGCAAAACATAGATGATTCATAGTTAGGCCTGCTCCATGTGCTCAGTGTGTGATGCATTTAGGCTGAGGGAGTGTCCCCACTGTGTCCAATGGGGAGGCACATTGAACAGTGGAGGAAACCCAGCCAATGACACACAGGCTTTGATACTATCCCATGGGTTTGGCACAGAGAGTGATGTATGGGATAGGGTATAAAAGCCAAAGGCACATGAGGCAGGGGGTCTTTAGGCGGGATCCAGGTCCCTGAAGGAGGGTGATGGCTGTCTCTTCTTCTGCAGCAGTGTATGGTGGTCACAGGCTTTCGGCCTGGTGAACCAGAGAGTGTGGCTGAATCTGGAGGCCCAAGAGAAGCTGACTGGTGGAGTTTGGGGCATTGGTGACTCTGGAAAAACAGTGTCCGTGAGTACAGAGGAACTTGCCCAGGGTCTGCCCAGGAAGAGGATCACTCCAGAGTATAAGAGTCGTGGAAGGGTGTCAGCTACACTGGGAGAGAGAAAGCGGTGCCAAGTTAGGACCCTGAAGTGAAGATAATTACCAGTAGGAACACTTAAACTACCTTCATTCCAGTGGCAGAGTGAAGCAGCAGCCTTGCCGCATCCTCAAGTCAGATGTCCTCAGCATCGTGAATAGTTACTAGTTGGAGTATCCCACTAATCCCTTCTTCTATCCCAGTTCTAACAGTTCTAAATAAAACTACAAAACAACATCCCCTGGACTGATCATTGACTGAGCCAAGTACTTACAGTGATACGTTTCTGCAAGCAGTTGCTACGGGTAACCCAGGGGAATCCAAAAAGTGTTATATCTAGCAGTCCCCTAGGGGGCAGTGGTACATTTATATGATCCATTGATCTGTCTGCCGCCACATTGAAAGAGAAGTGCATAAACACTTCACTTATGACAGCCAATAAGTGGAATATCTTTCCCATCTTCCTGTCGACACACAGAGTGATAATGCTAATTTGCATGGGGTAATTAGGGTGTGCCCAGGCACACCTGACACACCCTGTGCGCACGCCTATGGCTGTGAGGTAGAGACATAGATTTGGGTGTCATCGGAGTAGAAATGGTATTGAAAGCCATCGGAGGCAATCAACTGACCCAGGGAGGAGGTGTAGATTGAGAAAAGGAGAGATCCAAAAACAGAACCTTGGGGGACCCTGACGAAGAAAGAAAGAGGAGAAGAGGAAGTAGAATTGTAAGGGACACTGAAGGTGCGGTGGGATAGGTAGGATAAGAACCAGTGAAGAGTACAGTCAAAAAGTTTTTTGAGGGGGAGGGGGTGATCCACTGTGTGAAAGGCAGCAGAGAGGTTCAGGAAGAGGAGTACAGAATAGTGTCTGTTGGTTTTAGCCGTTAGTAGGTCGTTTGTGAGTTTAACCACTTAAGCCCCGGAGGATTTGGCTGCTAAAGGACCAGGGGTTTTTTTGCGATTTTTTACTGCGTGACTTTAACGGACAATTGCGCAGTCGTGCGACGCTGTACCTAAACGAATTTGACGTCCTTTTTTTCCCACAAACAGAGCTTTCTTTTGGTGGTATTTGATCACCTGTGCGATTTTTTGATCACGCGCTATAAACAAAAAAAGAGCGTAAATTTTGCAAAAATAACAATATTTTTCACATTTTTTTATATGAAATTCCCCAAAAAAAAAAGTAAAAATCAAAATTTTTTAACATTTTTCGGCCAATTTGTTTTATGCTACCTATGTGTGGTAAAAAAAATCGCAAAAAGCGTATTTTGATTGGTTTGCGCAAAAGTTATCGCGTTTACTAACAAAGAGAAAGATTTTTGTCATTTTTGGTGTTTTTTTTTTTAACGCGTAATGGCGGCGATCTGCGATTTTTTTTTCGGTACTGCGACATTGCGGCGGACAGATCGGACCCTTGACTGACATTTTTGACACTTTTGGGGTTACCAGTGACATTACTGCAGTAATCAGTGCTATACATATGCACTGTTACTGCAAAATGACACTGGCAGGGAAGGGGTTAAATTTATTGGACAGGGAGGGGTTAAGTGTGTCCTAGGGGCGTGCTTTCTACTGTGTAGGGACATTCCTATTGGTGTAAAAGCAAAGATCAACCGTTCTACATAGTAGAACGGTCAGATCTTTACTTTTACACAGGGAGAACTGACAGGCAGCTTGTTTACACAAGCTGCTCTGTCTTTCTCCCTTCACAGGAGCGATCGCAGTGTGACTGGCGGACATCGAGTCCACCGGTCACACGCACTGACTTGCCTGTGAACGAGCCGCGGCGGGCGCGCGCCTCGGCGGGCGCGCGCCCGCCCGCGATAGGCTCGCAAGTCAGTGACAGGCGAGTGACGTACCGATACGTCACTCTGCCTGGCCGGGGCTGACCGCCGCAGTATATAGTCGTGCGGCGGTCGGCAACCGGTTAAGGAGAGCAGTTTTAATTTTTTTTCATACTTATACAAAAATGTTTTGCATTTTGTTTCAATTTTAAACTGAATGGTTTGATGGTGTACAATCACTTTAATTTAATCTACACATACTTAAAGAATATGCAGGATCTTTTTAATGGAAAGCAATAGCTTTACCAAATCTACAGAAAGGACTGTGATGCTTTCTATAGGTTTAGATGAAAAGCTTTCTATTATAAAGGGAAGGGGAGGGGAGGATGGGGGGGGGGGGGGGGAGGAGGGAGAGGGATGAGGAGGGGAAGGGAGGGAAGAAGAAAAAGGGAAGAAAAGAGGGGAGAAAAAGGAAGGCATAATGAACAATATTATCAATGCAGGAATTATATAGCTTATTTTATTATTTTTGAAAATTTGGTATGTCAGATTGCATAATGAAGGACAATATCTTAGTATCCTGCTGATATACATATACTGTTATTGAGCGTTTATATGCCTATCTTATGTTTTTGTTTCTGAGAGAGACATGACTGATTGTTGATGACTATGTATTGATGTAATTACTTTGATGTGAAATGTCAGTTTCTTTTTGTTTTTGTTTTTCTCTTTCTTGAATGAATAAATAAAATATTGGAAAAGCTTTTTAAGGGACAAAGAATGGAGAATTCCACATTTGGCAGCCCTCTACATATGCATCTACCTGTTAATGTAAATATGCATTAGAACACTTACCTATGTGACCTTATGTTTAATATTTTGCATATACAAAATTTTATGTCTTTTTGCAGTAGGTTTAATAGTTTATGAATCTTATAAGCCCTATATGATAGATACGGTTATGTTCAAACATGTAGTGTTCATCTAGCATGTTTTACAGTCAATATACAAAACAAAACGTAAAATTGGATTAAATTAAATGCACTTTTTATTATGCATTTAGTAGAGTTGCAAAGCCATAGTTAAAAGGTATCAATATTTTTCTCAAAGGAAATAAGATAACATTGTTGAATTGCTTTGCAAAAGAATGAACACAAAACATGTGGCAATGATTATTCTGTAATCAGAGGAAAACGGAGGGGAGACAAGGCCTATTTTCCATTAGAAATGGTGCTTAAAGCAGTATAAAGAAAGAATATGATTACAGGTTTATTGAAAGTTTTTCATATCTTTAGAATTCAGTTCAGATGCTTGTAAATGAATTGAACTTTCTCAACAATGATTTGTCAGTTAATATTGATTGTTGTGTTTTATTGCTTGCACATGAGTTTTATTGTACATTGTGTTTAATTTGCTACATGTAAATGAAATTGACTGCAAAGTATGATATTCTGTTATGACGTGTGTAATGACTCTACATTTTCCTGTAAAGAATGCAAAGAGTATAATTTCTGCCTGTGTAAAAAGAAAAGCTGCAGTTAGTATACTGTGTGTATACTGCATGTATGCTTGTCTATATATACAGTGTGTGTGTGTATGTGTATATATATATATATATATATATAGTTTCACTGTAAGCATGCTACTAATGAAAGATAGACTGGAACCCTAACTTATTCTATTTTTTGTTATTACTTTATTACTTCACTATAGACCTTGTAAAAGGCTATCTATATCCCACTACTTAATATGATATTAAAGAGAATTTATATTCTTTGAGATATAGGCATATTATTGCATATTTTACCCAATATAATATATACATTTCAAAGGCTTCTGATCATTGTCCCCCCCCCCCCCACACAAAAAAAATATTTTAGGAAATTGAGATTTATTGTATTAAAATACATATGGTTACATAGGTGTCCAATAATCCCCTATGCTGTGCTGGCTAAGGATAAGAAGGCAAAAGGGCTAGCGATACCAGATTTTCAAAATTAGCACCCTAAGGGTAGGTGCTAGGTAAAAGTATAGTGGGCCTTGGCTGCCTAACAGCAGGGCCATGATTTTAGCTGGGCCGTCATGTCTCCCAGGTGTGTCTGCTGAGGGGGGAATCTCCCCACTGGCTCCATGAGAGGATTCTCATTGGACAGTGGAGGAAATCCTATCAGGCCTGTATCTACCCCAGAAGGCAGATTCTGCCACAAAGGATTCTGGGAGTGGGTTTATGTTTGAGGGGAACGCATGACGCAGCGCTGAGTCCCAGGAGGGAGATTACGGCTGTCTCTCCTCCTGTCAGAAGGATCGGGTGTTCGGGGTGGCTGCCTGGGAATCCAGAGGATGCTGAGTTGAGCTGCAGAGGGAATCCAGTGTGCCGAGGACCAGTGGAGGAAGAGGGGTTCAGTTCTAGGAAAGCCTGCCAAGGTCGTGAGTACTGAGAACTGCCCCTAGGGGTCTGCCAATTGTAGAGGGGGCCACTCCAGAGAAGGTTCCAGAGATCCAGGAGTCAGCTATCTGGAAAGGGGGTGCCTAGTCAGAGGACCCTAAAGTGTATAGGGGGTACCTAGTCAGAGGACCCTGAAGTGTTAGAGGGGGTACCTAGTCAGAGGGCCCTGAAGTATTAGAGGGGGTGCCAGCGGTTGGGCCCTGAAGAGCAAATGTGTACAGTGTGCAGTGTACAAAGTTAAGAGTTACAGTGGCACAAGCAGTGACAAGAAGCTACCTTAGCCAGTGAAGGGTTGGAGGGAGATTTTTGGTGACTTTTGAGCTAAATTGAGTGTCACGAGTTAATAGTTCTTCAGTCCTGGATCTTCTGAGTTAACAAACAAGTTAAAGTCGAGGTTCCAGCACTAGTTCAGCAAAGCAGTATTTTCAAGCTTCAAGTCCCAGTTAACCTAGTTAAGCCAGAGGAGCATCGCACTCATTCCCTTCTCCCATCCCCAAAATAAAATAAACAAAACCAACCAAAGATGCCGGAGTGGTCAATGTCTCAATTCTCACACTTGGGTTCACAACTTAAATGTGTTGGAGGTGTCATCGGTAACAATGGCAGACCCACATCAAGCTCAATGCCTGGAAACATTGCTACACAAAAGTACTATCAAGCGGCTACTATTACAAGAAAAGCTGATTGGATTTACAATATTGTACGTAAAAGTTGAGCATTGGTAGAGTTTACACTGAGGGGGTTTATTTACTGAAGCTAGAGAGAGCAAAATAAAGGCCCGTACACACGTACCGATCGTCGGCAGACAAGCGTCGGCCGACGAACGATCTGCCGATTGTATGCTTGTTAGTATGATGCCTCCGACAGCCGTCAGCGCACATTCTGCTGACAAGAATCTGTCATGCAAGCATTAAAATGTTTGTATGCCGACACCAGAACGGCCGATTGTTCGCCAGTCAGTACAGAATTCGGCCGACAGACCGCAGATTTGCAAGATTGGGCATGCTCAGAAAAGAAAAAACACAGGGAAAGTTAACCATTACATGACATCACTTCTGCAGTCGGCTGTAGTCGGCGGACAAAATTCTTGTGCTGTCTTTGCACTTTTCAACAGACACCGACAGCCCGGGGACAAAAGACAGCCGATCGTTCGCCGACGATCGGTACGTGTGTACAGGGGGTTTAGTCACAACTCTGCAGAGAAACCAATCAGCATCTAACCTTAGCTTGTTTAATAAAGTGAATGAAAATTCTCTCTTTTTTTTTTTTTTTAAATAACAAACATGTTATACTTACCTACATTAAAAAGAATAATGCAGCGCTAAAATAAATAGACAAAAGAAACAATTTCAAAGATAAACAAATTGAAGAAATGTCTCTTGTGATAAAGTTCATAAAATTATTGTGACGACATTCAATAGGTGCAATCCAGTGAACATTTGGCTGTCACAATGAAAAGGATAATGATCTCTCCACCAACGAAAATAAGTGAAATGCAAACTCACCAGAGCCAAATGCTGTCTAGATTATAGGACAGGGTTAAATTATATAAAAAAATGTGAGTTCTTTTTTACCATTGTTTGATTTCTATGTTCTATATACACTGTTTTTTGTATCAGTGTTTCTGAATATTTTATTGTGTATTTTTATTAAATTGATTTTCACTTCATACTACAGCATGAACCTCTCCCATTTTTTATATAATTTAACCTTTCCATGACGTGCTGAGTGAATCTACGCATTGGAGGCTGGAAGTTGCTGACTACATTGATGTCCCAAAAGATCTGGAGACTGGTCACATACAGTGGGTACGGAAAGTATTCAGACCCCCTTAAATTTTTCACTCTGTTATATTGCAGCCATTTGCTAAAATCATCTAAGTTCATTCTTCTTCCTCATGAATGTACACATAGCTCCCCATACTGACCGAAAAACACAGAATTGTTGACATTGTTGCAGATTTATTAAAAAAGAAAAACTGAAATATCACATGGTCCTAAGTATTCAGACCCTTTGCTGTGACACTCATATATTTAACTCAGGTGCTTTCCATTTCTTCTGATCATTCTTGAGATGGTCCTACACCTTCATTTGAGTCCAGCTGTGTTTGATTATACTGATTGGACTTGATTAGGAAAGCCACACACCTGTCTATATAAGACCTTCCAGATAACAATGCATGTCAGAGCAAATGAGAATCATGAGGTCAAAGGAACTGCCTGAAGAGCTCAGAGACAGAATTGTGGCAAGGCACAGATCTGGCCAAGGTTACAAAAAGATTTCTGCTGCACTTAAGGTTCCTAAGAGCACAGTGGCCTCCATAATCCTCAAATGGAAGACGTTTGGGACGACCAGAACCCTTCCTAGAGCTGGCCGTCCGGCCAAACTGAGCTATCGGGGGAGAAGAGCCTTGGTGAGAGAGGTAAAGAAGAACCCAAAGATCACTGTGGCTGAGCTCCAGAGATGCAGTCAGGAGATGGGAGAAAGTTGTAGAAAGTCAACCATCACTGCAGCCCTCCACCAGTCGGGGCTTTATGACAGAGTGGCCCGACGGAAGCCTCTCCTCAGTGTAAGACACATGAAAGCCTGCATGGAGTTTGCTAAAAAACACCTGAAGGACTCCAAGATGGTGAGAAATAAGATTCTCTGGTCTGATGAGACCAAAATAGAAATTTGTGGCCTTAATTCTAAGCGGTATGTGTGGAGAAAACCAGGCACTGCTCATCACCTGTCCGATACAGTCCCAACAGTGAAGCATGGTGGTGGCAGCATCATGCTGTGGGGGTGTTTTTCAGCTGCAGGGACAGGACGACTGGTTGCAATCGAGGGAAAGATGAATGCGGCCAAGTACAGGGATATCCTGGACAAAAACCTTCTCCAGAGTGCTCTGGACCTCAGACTGGGCCGAAGGTTTACCTTCCAACAAGACAATGACCCTAAGCACACAGCTAAAATAACGAAGGAGTGGCTTCACAACAACTCCGTGACTGTTCTTGAATGGCCCAGCCAGAGCCCTGACTTAAACCCAATTGAGCATCTCTGGAGAGACCTAAAAATGGCTGTCCACCAACGTTTACCATCCAACCTGACAGAACTGGAGAGGATCTGCAAGGAGGAATGGCAGAGGATCCCCAAATCCAGGTGTGAAAGACTTGTTGGATCTTTCCCAAAAAGACTCCTGGCTGTATTAGATCAAAAGGGGGCTTCTACTAAATACTGAGCAAAGGGTCTGAATACTTAGGACCATGTGATATTTCAGTTTTTCTTTTTTAATAAATCTGCAACATTGTCAACAATTTTGTGTTTTTCTGTCAGTATGGGGTGCTATGTGTACATTCATGAGGAAGAAGAATGAACTTAAATGATTTTAGCAAATGGCTGCAATATAACAAAGAGTGAAAAAATTAAGGGGGTCTGAATACTTTTCGTACCCACTGTAACACTCGTTTGCTGTCCTATTGAATGTCGTCACAATAATTTTATGAACTTTATCACAAGAGACATTTCTTCAATTTGTTTATCTTTTAAATTGTTTCTTTTTGTCTATTTATTTTAGAGCTGCATTTTTCTTTTTATTGTTGTCATTTTAGTTTATGTATATTTTACACTTTTTTGCTAGCTGCTTTTTATCTCATTAGCGCAGATTGGAAACCAAATTCACCCTTGTTTTTGTAGCTTGACACAAATTATTTTAAGCCAGATAAAGAGAATTATGTATATATTGTTAGGTGGGCAAAAACAAGGTGATACAGTTTAAGGATGTTATGAAAGGAAATAGAATATGCACATTTTATAAGTTAAGGCAAAAATGGGATATTAGGCTACTAGATAGATGGAGATTTGCACAAAAACAACACATTGTACAGATGGGGTAAAGACAACCTTAGGCCAATAGAGAAGTTATTTAGCTCCCCTACCAGTGTTAAGCATAGTATCTAAAAAAATATATAATGTTTTTGTGAAAGAAGCAGAACCTGTGTTCCTGCCTTACCTCAGGAAATGAAATAAGGACTTATGGGTCCAAGTGAATGAACATCAGAGGAGGAAGGTCTTACAATTAGCATGCATCTCTTCAGTCGATGCTAAGACAACAGAAATGTTTAAACTTTTTGCCAGATGGTATGTGGCCCCTGTGAGGGCCCGGAGGTTTGAGGCGGACTCATCCCCCTGTGTTGGGGGGATGCAATTCACCCCCGGAACCTTCGCACATCTGTGGTGGGATTGCCCACAGAATATGGCCTTCTGGGGTGAGATTGGTAATGCAATCTTCAAAATAACAGGAGAGCAATACCAGTCAAATCCTGGAGATGCCTGTTCCATAATACAGAAAAATCAATAGCACAATAAAATACATCTTTGATACCACACTTTTTAAACACAGCTAAAAGTTTGATCCCTAGGCTCTGGCGAACACAAAAAATCCAGAGTATGAATAAGTGGGTCCTAAAGACCATGTATTTGGCATTTTAGAGACGATGCACACAGGAGAGGATACATTAGAGAAACATAAAGTTATCTGGGGGAAATGGTTAGAGTTTAGAAAATCAAGGAAGTACATGAACATGTTTGGTATAGGAGATTGACCGGCTATGACAATGACTTGACAGGAAAATAAATGCTGAACCTTTGGGGGTATTTTCCTCCTAGTAATATGATATTTCAAGAACTATTATGGAATTTAAGGCATTTTGTCAAGATGATCTTGATGCTGCAGCTGTTATGCCACCTGCACAATTCCCCAATTTAATTGCCACTAAAATTCTTGAGGGTATTAATATGATATTTCAAGAACTATTATGGAATTTAAGGCACCATGTATAGCAGACTGCAATGCACTAAGGAGGGGGGCATAGTATTTCTGAACCTCTAGGTTTGTCTCAACTCCAGCACCTTATTGAGCTAGAAGGAGAGCCTGTCCAGAATGTGCAGATTGGTTCATCTATAGGATTGTATATGCCATCAAAGCTGTTCTTCTAATTTGTACAAGGTCTTTGAGGTAAATAGATTAGCTCTTCCAAGAGAGCGCTATGAAGTGCCAAGCCGGTGAACTCATTCACAAGATTTGTTGGAAAACTCATCAGGTGCAAAGAACCCTTGTATACACTGAATATTCCCTGGGCTGGCAAAACCCAAATTTTGTGGAACTCAGTCAGTTGACTAGAGATGAGCAGTGGCTAAAGTTCTCAGTGTAGAGAGCCTCTCAAATAGAATGCCAGCGATAGTTAATACCATTTGAGCAGCTGTGACATCAGTATTACATTTCTCAAAATGTGGTTAGTTATAGTTAGAGATGGGTACAACATGCCTATGGAGCCCAGGGTAAAGAACAACTTGGTACTCTGAGTCCCACACTTTTTTTCAACTTCGTAGCTCAAACCTGCACCCCTAGGGGGTTTATTTCAAATTGCTATCAGATGTTATTGAGGGAATACCTACACTCTTACCCCTGCAAGGTGAAAGTTAAGTGGAAGCATGAAGCAGCCTCTTTGGAGGGGGAAGCATGTGAATGATTTTAAATGTCCATAAAGTCTTATAAAATTCATCACAAAGGTATCCAGCTGTATAATATTATATACACAAATTAATCATCTTCCTTATGAAACCTTGCATCAAGGAGGCATGTTTTAGAGCCATTTCAAGTCCAGAAGTTAATATTTATGGATTTGACTTCTCCAAACCCTCCTGCACTTATGAAGTGGAAGCAACAAATAGCACTCTCCAGATGGAAAAACATGTCTATGCCCACCAGAGTATCCTGAAACATTTTTCAGCATATGGGGCAAGTGGATTGAGACCCTTGGGCTGCCATCTGTAGATTTAATAAATGCTTCTACAGAGTGGGCATACTCCAAAAGTGATAATGAAAAATGCCCTGACTATCTTTCTTAAACATGTTTAGTCATAGTTGGGGTATGCTGGTGACCATGTCATGAGATAAAAGGAGATATCTCTATTCTGAATGTACTTTTGTCCATAGGGTATTTGTGTTATTTTGAAACACTGCTTCTTTACAGTTGATCCGATCTGTGCCACACTGATTTATGTACATGTGACTGTGAGTTCCACTGTATCTTCTCTGTACATTATGTTTGCCTTCCTTTGAGATGCGAGCTGTGAATGTAGAAAGTTGAAATCCTAAACTTCAAGGTAGAGCTCTGGTGTTTGTGAGATTGGGTTCTACATGATATGCTAAAATGGACTGTTTGGTGGGGAAGGTTCTGTTTCAAGCTGTGCATTAAACTAAATAGAAACCAAGCCACCCTGTACTTTTGCATTCATGCTGGGTAAATGGTGATTTCTCTATATAGGAATAATTAGCCTTCATATTCTCCTTAATATTAATTTATGCTGGATGAAAGCCTTCTCTGCATCTTCATAGTGCCATTGTGCACATACAGTGGGTATAGAAAAGAATCACCCTTCTTTAAAATAATCACATTTTGTTGCTTAGCAGCCTGAAATGAAGAAACCTTTTTTGTTTTATCCAGCTGCAACCTATAACATCCAAGTGAAAGATATAACCCCATGTCAGAAAAAAAAAATGAAAATTCAAAAACAATCACTGATTTGGAAAAAGGATCACCCCCTTGTGTTTTTTTTTTATTTTGTTGAACCACCATTTGCTTTAATTACAGCCTTTAGTCTATTGGGATATGTCTCTACTAATTTTGCACATCTAGACTTTGCAACATTTGTCCACATTTCTTTGCAGAACTGCTCAAGTTCAGTTAAATTTGATGGTAAACGTTTGTAGACTGCAGTCTTCAAGTCATTCCACAGATTTTTAATGGGGTTTAAGTCTGGGCTCTGACTAGGCCATTCAAGGATATTCACCTTTTTTCTCATTCAACCACTGTGTGGTCATTTTTGCTGTGTACTTTGGGTCATTGTCATGTTGAAAGGTAAACCTTCTTCCCATTGACAACTTTCTGGCAGAGGGCAGCAGATTATCCTCAAGAATTTGACTGTATTTTGCCCCAACCATTTCTCCTTCTATCCTTACAAGTGCTCCAGTCCCCTACTATGGAGAAAGACCCCATAACAGGATATTATTTGGATATTATTTGGATATTATTTGGCAAAGCTCAGTCATGACTGCATGTGTTCTTTCTTGAGGAGTGGCTTTTTTCTTGCAACCCTCCCATACAAGCCAAATTTGTGGAGAATTTACGATATTGTTGCACACTATAACCACTTTTGTCATAAATTCCTACAACTGCTTTAGAGTTGCTGTAGGCCTCTTGGTAGCCTCTCTGACCAGTTTCCACCTGTTTTTTTTTTTTTTTTTATCCAGTTTGGAGTGATGTCCTGATCCAGGGAAGGTCTGTGTTGTACCAAATACCTTCCACTTCTTAATAATATACTTCACAGTGCTTCTAGGCATTGATACAACCTTTACATTTTATTTTTTATTGTTTAACCATCTCCTGACTTGTCTGTCCACAACTTTATCCTGGAGATCTTTTGACAGTGCCTTGTCACCCATAAATGTTTGTTTGCTTCAGTTACACTATCAGGGACTGAAATGCTCCAGGAAAGCTCTTTTCATGCTGAGTTAATCAAAATGACCACAGCTGATCACAGTTGAAAGTCAAATGGCTTTGTGTACCATTGAGAAGGTGATTCGTTTCACCTGATTGGGTTTGCAAGTCATTTTTTTGGAGGGGGTAAACATTTTTGCAACTCAGGGATTCTGTTTTTATTTATTTTTTTTTATTTTTTCTGACATGTTGGTGTTATGTCTTTCATTTCGATATTCTGAGTAAATACAGCTGGATAAAACAAAAACCATGTCTGTCTTAATTTCAGCCTGCAAAGCAACAAAATTTGATTATTTTGGGTGATTCTTTTCTATACCCACTGTAGTAAGTTGTAACAAGCCATTGGAAATGATGGAAAGTATAAATGTATACAACTATTTATTTGACATTAAAAGCGGTGTAAAACCCAAAAGCAAATATTTATTATACTGTAGCTTTCATTTATTTTCACTTGGTGATCTGTCCAGTAAGTCTGTTGTTTTTCAACAGAACAAGCTATCCTGTAGTTGTAGCCATTAGAGCAGGAGTTTCAAGGTGGTGACCTGTTGTGGAATTACAAGTCCCATCATACCTCTGCTTATAGGAGTCATGCTTGTAACTGTCAGCCTTGCAATGCCTGTCATGCCTTGTAGTTCTGCAACAGCTGGAAAGCCACCAGTTTGAGACCCCTGTGTTAAAAGTTTGAAATAAACTGTTTATCACCAATCAATGGTCAATTTTATGTATGTAAAACCGTTATCCCAAAAGAAAGGAAATCAGTTACTGTAGCTGCTTAAACAGTGTTAGCTGGAGTTTGGCTTCAATTTGTTAGTGCATCCAAATCTGCTAGTACATCTAACACTTCCCTCATCCCAGATTAACAAAGCTACTGTCCAAAGGTATCTCTGTTGAACTTTCATCCAGAGTGTAGGCACCCATTTACATAAAGTGTATTACTGGCCAGATCACCAGGTGAAAACTAATGCAGCCACCACCTCTCAGTATTAGTAAACTGCAATATTATACATCTTTGATTTTGGGGGTTATTACTTCTTTAAATTGCAATATTTTCTATTTAATC